>NC_059370.1:28718967-31118967 GCF_019703515.2 Myxocyprinus asiaticus | reverse complement strand
TGTGCACTGATTTTGCACCTATATGACTATGCAAAGGTACTCAGAAGGCTGCTTTCTTAAACAAATATTTTTATCAAAGAACATTTAACATTATTATTATACATTGTCAACAAATTCTAGAAATGAAAAATAAATAAAAATACAATAAATAGCTTAATAAACATCAGTAATGTTAGTATAAGTAAATTGCTGACCATTTAAATAAAGAATAAATAAAAATAAAAATAAATCAGTATTGTATGTTTAGTATGTCAATTGCTGACCATTTAAATAAAGAATAAAAATACAATAAATAGCTAAATAAAAATCAGTACTGTATGTTTATTATCAGTCAGATGCTGACCATTAAAATAAAGAAGAAATAAAAATAAAATAAATAGCTTAATTAACATCAGTACTGTGTAGTATCAGTCAATGGCTTACCATTAAAATAAAGAATAAATTAAAATAAAATAAATAGCTAAATAAACATCAGGGGCCGGTTGCACCATACGTACGTTACAACTTAGCCTAGTTGTGGCGTAAATGGGCACAATTTACATTCTACTAAATATTTGAGCATTGCACCTTTAAATTTATGTAGGACGTAACCCTACGTATAAACTAAATATATACGGCAGCCTCCGACCAGGAGTAACTGATGGAATAAAAAAGCAGACTCATTTAATGATATCAATGAGCTCATGTTTTGGTTGACAGGCATCAATCCTTTCGACATATATGATGATGTTGGCATTTACACTCATTTACATTTACGAGATCAAGTTTCAACACATTCAATATATATATATATATATATATATATATATATATATATATATATATATATATAGATATATATAGGATATTAAAATGAATAAATGTCTATTTTTCAAACCTGTTGTATTAGTATGTATCACCCCTCATTTATTTAGTTAGCTATAAGCTCGTTGTCATGGAGAGTAAAAGATGGACTTTATTTACCTTCCATCATTGTGTCTCACCAACTAGGCAACAGTGAAGCATGAAATCAACACTCACCACACACAATCCACCACCGCACCGTTGTCTGCTGAGCTGCAAAAAGATGTTCTGATGTTTACCTTTCAATCTGCTACATTACTTACTGCTCTGACAAACTATAGCTGGCTAAAAGCAAACAGATGTGATAAACATGAGTGACATGGTTAGGGTTGCCAACCGTTCCGTATAATACGGAATCATCCCGTATTTAAAACATCAAAGCAGCATTCCGTATTAAACCCATATGGAATGCAGTTTGTCCCGTATAGGCTACATGTAGATTAGAGAGGCGTATATAAATGTGCAATTGGTAATGTCTGTGCAAGTCAGCGGTATGTACAGTTACTGAATTAAAGAGTGAACTTACAAATGTTCATGAGATGTGTCTGTACGTGCACATGTGAGAGTGAGAGCTCTCTGTCATTGGTTGTTGCTATGTTACCTGGATCATCCAGGCTGGATGCTAGCTGACAGTGGCGGGAGGTTTAACTTTACAGCAAGTATCTCATGATGGCAACCGTTACTAGTCCACCTTGTAAAAGAAAAAAAACGTTTACAGAAATATAAACCAGAATGGGAGACGGAGAACCCATGGCTTGGCGAAGTCTGGGGAAATATGTATATGGAAAATTGTAAATTATGTAGGAGAGGTTTTTCTGTAAGCCATAGCAGAGTTTGCGACGTCAAACAACACGCGTCCACAGAGACTCATCGACGGAACGACCGACAGCAAAGGACCCAAGGAGCAATTTCTAGTTTTTTCGTGTCACCCGCCACCACATCACCAGAGGCTGATATGGTAGGCTACTGTTTCAAATGTCAAAATGTATTTCAAGATGCACTCTCAAATAAATATCATGTATAGCCAATATATGTGTATGTGTGTGTGTGTGTGTGTGTGTGTGTGTGTGTGTGTGTGTTTATATATATATATATATATATATATATATATATATATATATATAATATGTATATGTATTATATATAAAACAACAAAATAATAAATTGTACATCATGTACATAAAGTATATGCTTTCAGATATGATTTTGCCTATTTAATTTTAAAATAAAATATTTCATTATTGCTTAGTCAGGTGAAGGGCTTACACATACAGACAGTTCCTGTAATACTGAAATCACAAAACAGTTATTATACTGTTCATTTTGATGCTTATAACTGTGATCTTGATCCTCATATTTGCATTTTTACTTTTAGGTTACTGCAGCTGAATTGGCCCACGTTTACCACGCTGTAAAGCACAATATGAGCTATGTCAGTGCTGACTGTGCTAACAAATTACTTCATTGGACAGTCAGTGACTCAAAGATAGTGAAGAAAATTTCCTGTGGACGTACAAAAGTGAAGTCAGTTACTGAAGTGGTTAATATTTTAAAGGGCTCGAAAGCCATCCCATTTTCCCTTCAAACAGATGCATTTAACAAGGGCAATCAAAAGATGTTTCCTCTGTCTTTTCAGTATTTCACTCCTGAGAGTGGAGTAACCCAAAAAATGATTGATTTTGTGGAGAATCCTGTTGAGTCTGCTGATGGCATTGTGACATGTATAGAGCACAGTCTTGAACAACTGTCACTTACTCTAGATCAAGTGTCTGCATTTAGTGCAGACAATACAAATGTGAATTATGGTGTTCACAACTCAGTTTACACAAAGTTGAAGAAGAAGAATAGCTGCCGCCTAACAGGCAACTGTTATGCCCACATTGTCCACAATACAGTAAAACATGCACTGGATGAATTTTCAGTTGATGCAGAGAACATTGTTCTCAAAATCTATGCATTCTTCTCAAGCTCTGCAAAAAGAAGAGAAAAACGTAAAGAATTTTGTGAGTTTTGTGATGTTGAGTTCCATGAGTTTTTGCGTCATGCTGTGACCAGATGGCTGTCCCTGAACCCTGCGATCACTCGCCTCATGCAGAACTGGACTGTTCTTAAGTCCTACTTAATTAGTCTTGGAGATGACTGTCCAAGGTACCTGAGGATTTTGCTGAACCTGAACATGGATGCAGAAGAGCTGCAAGAGGAAGGAGATGTTGTAGAGGTTTATCTTCTCTTCTGCAATAATATTCTCTCCCTCTTTGAAGAGGTGGTGAAGAATCTTGAAAAAATGTCACAACATCTATTGATTTGTATGCCATCATGAAGTCTTTCATGGACAAGTTGATTCAGAGGAGAGATGATGAGTTCTATGGATATTTGACAAAACTGAAGCTCCAGCATCTTCCCCCATCTGATGCAAACACTGCCAAAGAGGAGTTCAAAGCCTTCTTCAGCACTGCTATCAGGTATGTTAAGAAATGGTTTGACTTCTCTGAGGACAACTGGCTTTTTCACCTGCAACATTGTCTCTCCAGTCTGAGAAACTTTCCTTTGGTGATATGGAGAAGGTTGCAGAGACACTTAACCTCATTCAAAAGCTACAAATCAACATGGATGCACTTTACGAAGAGTGTGTCACTGCCAACCCCATTTTGGAGAAGCTGAGAGAACATGACCAGTGGCAGCATACAGACACAGCAAAAAAGTGGATGAAAGTGCTTCAAGCAGCAGATCTTCCAAACATACTGGCTTTAGTCTCATTTGTCCTGAGCATTCCATTATCCACAGGCTATGTGGAGAGGATATTCTTCATAATGAAAAACAAGTGGAGTGACTCAAGGAACAGATGCTCTGTTGAACTCATGAAAAGCGAGCTGCTTATCACCGTGAACTTCAACACCCCATATTATGAATTTTACAAAACTGTACTTCATGACAAACAAATCCTTGCTGCTGTGAGAAATGAGTGGGCTCTGAGAAGAAAAGAAAGAAAAGTTAAAATCTTTCTTTTTTTTTTCTTTTTTTTCACTTTAATCTGTTGAATTTTTGCACTTTTGTTTGCACTGTTCATAAAAAATTTGCACAAAACATTTCTACATTTACTGTAAGTAAAATTTCTACATACATGTCTACATTTAATCAGTTGCTGAGTTACAAAAACGTTGAGCTTATCAAAGCCTATTACATGCACATTAACTTTTTAACAAGCTCAACTGTCATGTAAAGTACTTTAAAAATAAAAATGAAAACATGCACTTAAAAGAACAATCTGTTCCTCATCATTTTTGCAGTCACAGTTCTATAGTGGTACTGCTCAGGCAGGCGGTTTGTGTGTAACGGATGTGGTTTGTGTGTAACGTATGTGGACTCAAGATGGCGCCGAGTATGGCTGCTGCGTTGCGAGCTCCGACACAACATAGCAATGTTTTGTTTGTTTTGTTTACAATTCTTATGTTTTTTGTCTTGGATGTTGTCTGCCTTATTGTCTACGACAGACAAACACTTTTGGACATTGGTTCAGCGATCTCACACCGAAAACCGGACTTCACATTCCTCAATGCCGACCCGCTGTTTACAAACACGCAAGCAGAGCCCTTTGTCTGGGCAGCACGGCCGCGGAAACGCAGGAGGAAAAGGGGAAACAGAGCTGGCGTTCTCATCAGAGTAAGACGCCGCGCAAATCGACCCCCGCTACCCACTATTCTACTGGCAAATGTTCAGTCTCTGGATAACAAGCTCTGCGAGCTGAAAGCGCGGATCTCTTTCCAACGAGAGACGAGGGACTGCTGCATTATCTGCCTAACAGAAACTTGGATGTCTGCGGAGATTCCAGACTCAGCCATTGAACCCGCGGGGTTCTCCATGCACCTAGCGGACAGAGCGAAAGACCTCTCAGGTAAAACTAGAGGAGGTGGTGTATGTTTTATGATCAACAAATCCTGGTGTGATCAGAGGAACGTACATTCCATCAAGTCTTTCTGCTCTCCTGATCTGGAATTTCTTATGCTTCTGTGTTGACCATTCTGGCTACCGAGGGAATTCACAGCGGTCATTATCACTGCTGTGTACATTCCCCCACAAGCCGACACAGACCGGGCACTCAAGGATCTGTATGGGATTATAAGTGAGCAAGAAACCGCGCACCCTGAGGCCGCGTTCATTGTGACCGGGGACTTTAATAAAGCCAGTTTAAAATAAGTCGCACCAAAATATCACCAGCACATTCGTTTCAACACACGAGGGGACCGGGTTTTGGATCATTGCTACTCTCCGTTCCGGGATGGCTACAAATCCCTCCCCCGCCCACCATTTGGCAAATCGGACCACTCTTCCATTCTGCTTCTGCCCGCTTACAGGCAGAAACTGAAACAGGAAGCACCCACCCTCAGAACGATCCAGTGCTGGTCGGACCAATCAGACTCTATGCTACAAGACTGTTTTGATCACATGGACTGGGAGATGTTCCGGTCCGCCTCTGATGACGACATCGAGCTTTACGCTGATAGCGTAATGTGTTTCATCAGAACGTGCGTAGAGGAAGTGATTCCGACCAGAACTGTACGAATCTATCCGAATCAGAAGCCGTGGATCAATAGCGATGTTCGCGCGGCACTTAATGTGCGGACCTCCACTTTTAATTCCGGGAACGCGGAGGAGCATAAACAAGCCAGTTATCAAAACAGCAAAACGCCAGTACAGGAGCAAGATTGAAGGACAGTTTAACACCACCAACTCTAGAAGCATGTGACAGGGAATTAACATCATCATGGACTTTAAAGGGAATAAAAACTCCGCCATGAACACCGCTGCCTCTCTACCGGATGAGCTAAATACTTTTTATGCTCGTTTCGAGGGAAATAACACCGCCCTCGCGGAGAGAGCTCTCGCGGCTGAAGCTACAGAGGTTAGTTCACTCTCCGTCTCTGTAGCGGATGTAACCCGATCCTTCCGACGGGTGAATATCCACAAAGCCGCGGGCCCAGACGGCATTCCGGGCCGCGTCATCAGAGCGTGCGCGAACCAGCTGGCTGGTGTTTTTACGGACATTTTCAACCTTTCCCTCTCTTCTTCGTCTGTAGTCCCCACATGCTTTAAAACATCCACCATTGTGCCTGTTCCAAAACAATCAAAAATAACTTGTTTAAATGACTGGCGTCCTGTTGCTCTGACCCCCATCATCAGCAAATGTTTTGAGAGACTAATCAGAGATTACATCTGCTCTGTCTTGCCACTCAATCTTGACCCGCTGCAGTTTGCTTACCGCAACAACCGCTCCACTGATGATGCCATTGCATCTACACTACACACTGCTCTCTCCCACCTGGAAAAAAAGAACACTTATGTGAGAATGCTGTTTGTAGACTACAGCTCAGCATTCAACACCATAGTGCCCTCCAAGCTAGATGAGAAACTCCGGGCTCTGGGCTTAAACAGCTCGCTGTGCAGCTGGATCCTGGACTTCCTGTCAAGCAGACGCCAGGTGGTTAGAATAGGCAGCAACATCTCCTCATCACTGATCCTCAACACTGGAGCCCCACAGGGCTGTGTTCTCAGCCCACTACTGTATTCCTTGTACACACATGACTGTGTGGCAACACATAGCTCCAATGCCATCATTAAGTTTGCTGATGACACGACGGTGGTAGGTCTGATCACTGACAATAATGAAACAGCCTACAGAGAGGAGGTGCACACTCTGACACACTGGTGTCAGGAGCACAACCTCTCCCTCAACGTCAGTAAGACAAAGGAGCTTGTGGTGGACTTCAGAAGAAAAGACAGAGAACACAGTCCCATCACCATCAATGGAGCACCAGTGGAGAGAGTCAGCAGCTTCAAGTTCCTGGGTGTCCACATCACTGAGGTACTCACATGGTCCGTCCACACTGAAGTCGTTGTGAAGAAGGCTCATCAGCGCCTCTTCTTCCTGAGACGGCTGAGGAAGTTTGGAATGAACCGCCACATCCTCACACGGTTCTACACCTGCACTGTGGAGAGCATCCTGACTGGCTGTATCTCCGCCTGGTACGGCAATAGCACCGCCCACAACCGCAAAGCACTGCAAAGGGTGGTGCGAACTGCCAAACACATCATCGGAGGTGAGCTTCCCTCCCTTCAGGAAATATATACAAGGCGGTGTGTGAAAAAAGCTCGGAGGATCATCAGAGACTCCAGCCACCCGAGCCACGGGCTGTTCTCACTGCTACCATCAGGTAGGCGGTATCGCAGCATCAGGACCCGCACCAGCCAACTCCATGATAGCTTCTTCCCCCAAGCAATCAGACTTCTGAACTCTTGATCTCTCATGATCAATATACATCAGCACTGCACTTTATTACTCTTACTCTTATATCTCACACCGGACTGTCATAAATTATATTATTATTATTATATTATGTCTCTCTTAACAACTGACTATCAACCGACAGCCTGAATGTCAATACAGTACAATACTGTACATTCTATATATATATATATATATATATATATATATATATATATATTTACTTTCTTTAATTTTATTTAATTTTATATATTTTATATATTTTAATTTTTATTGAATAATGTGTATCTATATAGTAAAAAAAAAAAAACAACAAAAAAACAAAAACAAAAACAGCATATTGTATACTGTACAGTGTATGTTATTATTTGTATATTGTTGAGTGTAATTATGTGTATAACAGATGTTTAAATTGTGTTGTGTTAATTTGATGTTATTGTAAATTGGTATATGTCTCATCACTGTCACGACTGCTATGTTGATTGGAACTGCACCCAAGAATTTCACACACCATTGCACTTGTGTATATGGCTGTGTGACAATAAAGTGATTTGATTTTATTTGATTTGATTTTAATATGACATTATAATTCTTTTTAGAATTAAATTGTACATAAATAGCTTAAGCAAAACGTGTTTTTGTCTGTGATTCCTTTTAGCATTTAATTCAGGTAACAACAAAAAAAAAAGATACATTTATACACATACTTCTTCAGACACTGAAATGACAAACTATGTGGTACAGTACAAATATTTTGAGTGTCCCTTATACTGTCCCTTATTTTCCTATAAAGAACCAAGATTGTCCCTTATTTTCCTTTGATGAAGTTGGCAAGCCTAGACCTGGTTGTCAGTGACAAGGTTAACGTTATATTAGTTATATAAAATGATGGGGTAATTTTCTATTAACTTTCCAGTATGTATTTCACAAACTAGTTAGCAATTTAAGGAGAAGAAATTGCTCAAATCCACACCGTTTAACTCCGCCCTGTCTGCATAACAACCGTCAGTTCAGAGTCAGCTCTGTAAACAGTGGAGTCGGAGCACGCTGATATATATATATATATATATATATATATATATATATATATATATATATATATATATATATATATATATATTATTTGTCTTAGGCAAGACAAAGGCGACTGTGGCAAGGAGCACAAAACTCCATTAGATGTAGAAAATGGAGAAAAATAACCTCAGGTAAAACCAGGCTCACAGGGGGACCAGTTTCCCTCTGGCTAAAAAAGCATGAATGTATTGCCAATATTAGTTATATATTATATGTAATACAATTATGGTTTAAATTAGTAAGATGTTGGTGCAATATGATCACACGGGAGGTCGGCACAGTGTTCCCCATTAATTACCTAGACTGTGGCGGACTGTATACTTGCACAAATTGGAAATATTTCACCTTATGTCATACTTTAATTTATGCAATCTGGCATCCATGCATGCGAGTGCACACGCTTTCTCTCTCCTGCGATACAGCCACTCTGTGTCCATTCGTGATGCTGCGTGTGCTGTTTAGTGCCAAGACTGTGAGCAAACCTTTTCAGTGATGACCTTTAGTAAAATCTCAATAGATCTTTGCATCATTCGCTCACGGAGGAGACACACAAGCAAAACCAACCGAGAGAGGAAAATGTTTGTTCTTTGTGTTATCTGTAAAATGCTGATGTCCCTCACACCTGTATGCGAATGTTATTCTGGCAGTAATCATTTATCGGTGTCATGCAGCCTGTTTTATTCAGTTGTGTGCTGAATGGGATGCCAAACAAACCATTGACGAGACCCACATCATGACCCATGTGCGTGTAAACAGGTTGATTATGTTTTGAGATTAAAACAACTTTGTCCACTTTGCGGCAAACATAATAATCTTTTATAAAATCTTTATAAATCATATCAGACTTTTTGCACCTTTAATGTAAAAATTACAGCATATGTAATGCCGCTGAAAAATAAAGTGACACATTTCAGAAAAAAAAAAAATATAATAACTTAACTGCATAAGTGTGCACACCCTTTTATAATTGAGTATGTGGCTGCGTTCAGAATCAACCAATCCTCAAGCTCATATGAAATAGTAAACACCTGTCTTCACCTGAAGTGACTCTGATTAACTCCAAATAAATCTCAGCTGTTCTTGTAGGATTTTTCTGACATCTTCTTGGTTGCATGCTACTACAAGAGCCATGGGCAGTTGACGGTAAGTCTCTCGGGAAGCACGACCTGATCATCAGGTTCCTTAGAGGCGTGAGGAGGCTGAACCCTCCCAGACCGAGCCTTATTCCCTCATGGGATCTCTCTGTCATCCTACGGGTCCTGCAGGGAGCCCCGTTTGAGCCCCTGGAATCAGTTGAGCTAAAGGCACTCTCCTTAAAGACTGCCCTCCATCAAGAGGGTAGGGAACCTGCAGGTGTTCTCTGTCAGCGACACATGCCTGGAATTTGGATACTTTCACGTGGTCCTGAGACCCCGACCGGGCTATGCGCCCAATGTTCCCACGACCCCGTTTAGGGATCAGGTGGTGAACCTGCAAGCACTGTCCCAGGAGGAGGCAGACACAGCCTTGTCATTGCTGTGTCCGGTGTGTGCTTTATGCATCTATTTGGACCGCACACAGAGCTTTAGACACTCTGAGAAGCCCTTTGTCTGCTTTGGAGGACAGCGGACAGGGAGCGCTGTCTCCAAACAGAGGATCGCCCACTGGGTCATTGACTCTCCATGGTCTCCATTTTTTGGGCAGTCGACTTGTCCCCGAGGTGCAGGGGACCGTACGCCGCTCGTAAGAGCGTTGGGGGAGGTTATGTGATGGCCGGGTGCGCTGGCTACGAGGCACACAATGGTCTGCCCATCTCACACCACCAGTAACACACGTAACACAGTTCAGCTAGTTGTGGCGTTTTGTATAGGGACCCCTAGTGTCACTACATCAACACAACGTCGAGTGAGTCACAGATAGGGAACGTCCTGGTTACTTTCGTAAACTCCGTTCCCTGATGGAGGGAACGAGATGTTGTGTCCCTCCTGCCACAACACTGAACTACCTGCTGAAATGGCCGGGACCTTGTCTCGGCTCCTCAGAACAAAACCTGAATGAGTGGTTGCAAGCCAGCTCCTTTTATACCCATATGTCTGGGGAGTGGCATGCAAATTCCACTCGCCAATTCCCATTGGCCTTTTCTCAAAGATCAGAGGTGTTTGGAGATCCCAAGAGTGACCCCTAGTGTCACTACATCGACACAACATCTTGTTCCCTCCATCAGGGAACGGAGGTTACGAAAGTAACCAGGAAATTTTCAGTGGCATTGCATAGGTTGTAATTTTTACATTAAAGGTGCAAAAATTCTGATATGATTTATCTTTGTTTAATTTTTTACATCACAAAAACCTGCTGTTTTAACAGGGGCATGTAGACTTTTTATATCCACTGTATAATATCTTATTTTACTATTAAACCAGACTCCTGATGTAGTGTTAAATTGAATACTACATTACCACTGCATTCAAGTATGGCAAAATAAACAATTAATTATACTCAGCCTTTATTCAGTTTTACTAAAACATTATAGAAAAGTAGCAGCAAAACTTCAAGCAATTGCAGAATGGTCCCATCAGTATACACTTCAGAAAATTGTGCATCATTCATTGAGTGCATGAGTGCACTGCTACTTCTGGGCTTAAAAGATACAACTATGCTATGTCTCATTTACCATGCTTTGTGGGTGTGACCTTTTTGCCATGTCATCACCATTCATATCTATACAACCAATTTGTTTACAAGAGCACAAAGTTCTAGCCTCTTAATTTTGCTCTCAAAGTGCACCAGATTGATGTATTTCACTTTAAATTGTAGAAAATGTTATTACAGGGGAACTTGCCCCCAGACCCCCCTAGAGGATCTGAGGTCCACCCACCACAGTCTCACAAAATCCTGTGGGAAAAACTGCAGCATGTTGTTTCCGATAGTTCTGGTACACTAGGATTGGCAACAATATGCTGACTCATGGACCGCCATCATCTCCTATAAGATGTGTCTGCATCATTTCAAGTTCGATTGCTTACCCCTGTGGTGCACCCGGAAGCGCGTCGCGTATTCCCTGTTTTTGTGTTGACTTTTATGTTGAAATTCTTGTTTAGTTCCTGTTTCCTGTTAGTTTGTAGTCCTATTGTAGTTTCATTTTATGATTGGTTTTCCCCTGATTGTTTTCCCCAGGTGTTCCTCATTTCCTTGTTTGCCCATGTGTATTTAAGCCCTTGTTTCCCCAGGTTTCTTTGTCAGTCTTTACAAGTGTTGTCATGTTGTGTGCCTGGTTTCCCGTGTTTTGTTTGTTTTGTTTTGTTTTGTTTTGTTACTTTGTTTATCTTTGGCCAACGAGCCAACGCCCACGCCTGCCACGGCCAAAGAGCTGGAAGCTTCGTACGTCCCAGAGCCAGCGTTGCCAGTCTCTTCCCTCCCAGAGCCAGCATTGCCAGCCTCGTCCATCCCAGAGCCGGCGTTATCAACTTTGGCCATCCGGAGGAGGAGAAGGAGAAGAAAAAAGTTTCTGTTCCCAAGTCTCTTCCCGTGTACACGACCACGGAAGTCATTCCCGAGTCTCCGGCCATGCCCACAGAGGTCGTTCCTGAGTCTCTTCCCATGTACACGACCACGGAGGTTGTTCCCGAGTCTCCGCCCATGCCCATGACCACAGAGGTCATTCCCGAGTCTCCACCCATGCCTACGACCACAGAAGTCATTCCTGAGTCTCTGCCCATGCCCACGACCGCCTGATCTGCCCTGGTCTCCCGGCTGTCCGCCTGATCTGCCCTGGTCTCCCGGCTGTCCACCTGATCTGCCCTGGTCTCCTGGCCGTCCGCCTGATCTGCCCTGGTCTCCTGGCCGTCCGCCTGATCTGCCCTGGTCTCCTGGCCGTCCGCCTGATCTGCCCTGGTCTCCTTGGTCTCCCGGCCGTCCGCCTGATCTGCCCTGGTCTCCTTGGTCTCCCGGCCGTCTGCCTGATCTGCCCTGGTCTCCTTGGTCTCCCGGCCATCTGCCTGATCTGCTCTGGTCTCCCTGGTCTCCCGGCCATCCGCATGATCTGCCCCGGTCTCCCGGCCGTCCGCCTGTTCTGCTCTGGTCTCCCTGGTCTCCTGGCCATCGCCTGATCTGCTCTGGTCTCCCTGGTCTCCTGGCCGTCCACCTGATCTGCTCTGGTCTACTTGGTCCTCCGAGCCTGCAGCGTCGCCCTGGCTCTCCATCCCTCCGGCTCCACCTTGGTTTCAAGCCTCCCTGACTTTGCCTTGTTCCTCTGCTCCCCTTGCCTCTTGTGCCCCCCTGAACTACCTGTTTTCCCCCACACTCCATGGACAATTTGTTTTTGTTTTTTGGAGTGTCTGGAATCCGCTCCTTAAAAGGGGGGCTCTGTCACATATTCCCTGTTTTTGTGTTGACTTATGTTGAAGTTTTTGTTTAGTTCCTGTTTCCTGTTAGTTTGTAGTCCTTTTGTAGTTTCATTTTATAATTGGTTTTCCCCTGATTGTTTTCCCCAGGTGTATTTAATCCCTTGTTTCCCCTGGTTTCTTTGTCAGTCTTCACGTGTGTTGTCACGTTCTGTGGGTTTCCCATGTTTTGTTTCATTTTATTCTGAGTACTTTTTGTTCCATTAAAAGCTGCATTTAGATCCTCATTCCTCACCTGCCTCCTCACACACCGGCTTTGACCTTTGCCTCAGACAGCTTAGGGAAGAAGTCTTGAAGGTACTTGAAGGCTGCCAACTCCTTATCTAGAACTCTGACAAAATGTTTCATAAGGCCCAGTTTGATGTGCAGTGTTGGCATCAGCACCTTCCGGGGGTCCACCAGTAGCTCTCACTTGACATTGTTCCTCCCCACAGAGAACTCGATCCGCTGTGTCCAGTCCCGCCTGTGGTAGTGCGCCTTGGTGTCTCTGCTGTCCCAAAGGCAAAGCTAGCAGGGAAACTTTGTAAAACCGTCTTGGAGACTCCATCAGGAATGCCACCATTTTGAGGTCTCCTATGACCTCCCAGCTGTACTCATCATAGTTCAAGGCATCCAGCAAGGTCTTGATGCTGTTGTAATCCTCTTTTGAGGTGCACCGAGTGAGCCAGGGGAAGAGACAGGTAATTGTTAGCATTATGGCCAGCACAGCTTTGAATATTACTTTAGTATAAATACATGTTAATTTGGATTCATATGATGTTTTTTTTTTTTTTTCTGACTTTATGTGAATGAAAAGACACACATTCGCCTGTTTTCTCATTGGAAATAGGTACATTTCAAAACATCACTGTCCTGGTCACAAAAACAAAGTTTGTGTGGAATAATAGCCATTTTCTATACTTTTGAGGCATAAGCAATTAAGAAAATTTTTCCTACTACCCAGGAAAAAAAAATATTGTTACAGTGTAATTGTAGTAATATATAATTAAAATAAAGTATTATAGACTAAAAGTACACCTGTAAAATCTATTTTCTTTTCTCTCTATATCATTATATCTCTCCTAAAATTTACCTCATACATTCCCTTTCAAAGGGACTTTGTTCCCTTCTCACTCAAAGCGCTCGTGCTTGTTAAAGAGTGGTGTGCTGTCACAGCAGCCATGTTACATTCTGTTTCCATTTGTCCTATGAAGGCCATCTCGTTGAAACAAGGCTTGTTTAAAGGAGGATGCTCTGTATACTGCAACCTTCAAAGGACCCGCCCTACCTAGCGTGCAGCCTTCGAAATGAGACACTGCTTACTGTCGCTCCCTGTGCTACTTCCCTGCCCATCAGCTCATCTGACATATTTGTCTATTTGAAAAGCCTCCTCACCAACTAGAAGCAAAAGTGCGGGAAGGGTGGATGTTATACTGTACAGTATATTTATCAAGTTAATCAGGTCTGAGAGAACACAAAATGTAATGTTACCAAATGCTACAATGTAGTTAATAATAATGTAGGGCTTTACTGGTTGTTTAGATCAGTGTTACTATCAGAAATAATTAATAATTATTTATTTAGTTATTAATTAATATTTAAATTAATTAATTGAATCTAACTCATTAAAACCTCATATGGGGCTCCAGTAAATGTAGTGTGCTACGTTTAGGAGCGGGTTTGGTTATTAGCAATAATTAATCATTATCAAAGATATTAATTAATTATTAAAATCAATAGAACATTGATGAGAATCAATGTTAGCTTTTTATAATCCTTTAAATCAACAATTATCAAAGATAATAGTTAATTGTTAACATCAATGAAACATTAATTAAAATTAACACTAGCTTACTGATCATTCAAATTCAACAATCATCAAAGATAATTATCAATTATCAAAAATCAATAGAATATTAATAAGGATTAACATTGACGGGGCACCACCCTGGAATCAGGGACTAATAACCAGATAGTAAAACAGTCTCAATATTAGATTGTTTTCTTAGGAAAATCGACATCCAAAGAATATCAATTTTCGGGGAAAAAAACAGTGAATGAAGGCTTGAATCCGAGCACTGACATCCCGTCAGCATGACACAGGCGTATGCAAAACAAACCAAAACACTTCTCTTTGTAATATAAACAAAGTTTATTTATGCAGTAATATCAATTAATAATTAATACAATGCAGTCAATAAACTTCCGACTTACAACTACAAACTAAACAGTGATATGATAAGATATGGAAATAAAAATAATCCTATAACACCTAAGGTGTGTGTGTGTGTGTGTGTGTGTGTGTGTAGTTAGTACGAGAGAGAGAGAGAGAGAGAGAATTAAGTGACGGCCCTAAAGCTAATATCGCGATCGTTGGAGAGAAAGCGGATGTTAGTTTATCGCTCAGAGACGCGGTGGACGGCTCGTAAAAGTCCCACGTTCTTTGACTCTTTAATGGATAACTCAGTTTGCCGGTTTCACCCACAATGGCGAAAATGCACAACAGTCCAATTTGGTTGGACCACAATACAGCAAAACAAATTCAGTCCGTAAACTGTACAAGCAAAAAAACCTTGAAACACAAGAATAACACTATAATATTCTATCTCTGCCCAGACATAAACCTCTTACTTGAATCGCATGAGGACACAGGTAGAATGTTTGTCCCTCCATCCTTTAACTCCGACCCAGTTCCTTGAGGCTCGTGTGATAACGGGAGGCCGTTTCCTCTGCTCTGTTGGTGGACACAGCTGTTGATTCTTGGCGGGCTGGTGGAGAACTTCAGAAATGTCGACTTGATTGAAGATGGAAGAGAAATCTTTAATCTCTTCACTTCTGCAGGCAAATGGATGAAGATGCGGACTGCTCGGTGGTCTCCTTCGGATCTGTTAGAGTGTTCGGTTGAACACAGAGTAATCTCAACTCGTCCAGCGAGATGGAGATTGTATGGCCACAGTTTCAAGTCAGATGTTACTTCCTTGTGCCACGAGGTTGCACCTGAGAGCAGCGATGAGCTGCATCTACACACTGCAAACAAAGTTGCTGGAAGCAAATCCCGGAAGTATTTCAGAGGTATTTCTACTCCTGATGATGTCATGGTTTGAGGTGCGTTCTGTTGTGTGCCTCATCCAATAGGAGTTGAGAGTTCGATCCTTTAGTGAGCAAGGCTTCATGGGATTTGTAGTCTGTTTTGGACTCCCTTTGTTTGATTTTGGCACGATTTTTATCAGTAAGATTTACGACTTGGTGTGTGGGGGCTGAGTTAGGTTTTACGACTGTGTAAGGCCTGCCTTTGTCTTCTATCTGAATACATGAGGCCCAACATTCCCCCCTTTGGTCTGAAGAGTTGGTTGTTGTCCAGCATCTTTAGAGCAACTGAAGGGCCGAACAGTTCTTGTCAATTCACAGTAACCTGTGGGTTACACCATCCAGGTATTCCTGATAGGAAAGAAAATGGTTGCACAGTCCATACAGTTCATTAGAGTTCACAGAGGCTTTATCGTCTGGACAGAGATTGAGGCACATCTGGGCATAGAACTTCTAGCTAATTCTAAAACTACATTCATCACACATAAACATTTCAATTTATTGGAAGGCACAGCATTAACCATAACACAATCCTTTGTTGTTCTTTGGTCATAACACAAAATCAAAGTAGAACCTGACATTGGTTACTAGGAACAAAATGTTAGAGGAAAGGAGGGTTAAAGGTTAAAAGGCTTATCCTTGGAAATGATTGGGGTTAACCTGTGGGATGGGCTCAGACTGGTGTGTAAAATGCGGCTGTATGAGAAGTGAGTCCAGTCTGGCCTGTAGGTGTTGAAATACCTGTACATGGCGTGTGCAATAATTGCAATGATCCAGCCACTAAGGAGGCGCCAGAGGACAACCAGACTGATAGGGTGTTCTCGGTAAGATGACGATCTGCTTATGTGACTAGGAAATATAGTGGTCAAGCCAGTCGGTTTGAGACTGAACTTCACTAATTCCATCCCTTCAGCCTGAAGCTGCTGTTGAAGGGTGTCATCAACGGTGAGGCTGTGACCTCTAAATGAGTCCATGATCTCAATTTCTGCATCATGTTTGTTGACGTTGAGATGATGGAGGACAAAATTGTCAATGTGCAGGGTGGCTCCTTGGGGAATCATTAAGAACACCGTTTGGTTTGGTATCCTTAGTTTAGTGGCTGTATCATGGTGGCTGTATGACACTGGGACTTCGGTGGCTGGTGTGTTAACGAGCCAGCGATTGCCTGCTCGCTCTACCTTTGTCTCTGTTCCTTCATCTTTGATGGACATGCTACCATGACACTTGTTCAGGGAGGTAGTTAGTCACCTCTCTAACAAAGGGGTTGCATTTTGACAAACCCAATGAATGTACTTTGTCTTGGTACACATGTTTAGGTTAGGGATAAGGTAGAGCGAGGGGTCCTCATCATGGTAGGTGAGTGTTGGTGGTGTTTTGAGGTGAATGTGTGCATTACCTCTCTGAAAACCAACATTAAATACGGACTTTAGTCTATATATAGCCTATGATGGTAGATTGAGGATAAATCCTATTTTGTGGTTCTGAGGATTTACATGGATTGGAATTTCAATGCCAAAACTATATGCCAGGTGTATCTGTGAAAGCTGCACAATGGAGATAGTAGCAGATCTAAGGATTTGTTCGACAAGGTCTAGGGAGACCAGGTAAGCTGGAATCCTTCCACCACTCAGACTGTTGACTGAAGAGCTAATTTCCCTGAGGAGGTCCTGCATTAGATCTCTAACCATACACGCATAAGTTGTTTTCTCTGACAAAGTCCCTAAAGCATGCAAAGTGTTACTGATAAGAATGGAGTGCAAATTTACAGTGTCTATAGTACCCTGAAGGGTTTTATCCAAGCCCTGTAATTGTTCTTATTGGAGTTGTCGTCTCTGCTGGATTTTTGGACGATGGCGATTTGTCCATCTGAAGCTGGCAAACTGTTTTCTGGACCAAGTGGTCTCGGTATGTCAACCCGAGCCCACATGTGTCCACGATGGCAGTCAATGAGCGGAGCCAATTGGTTCAGTAGGTCCTGGCCAACTAACAGTGGTTCCATATTAATGGGACATATGTAAACAGGGTCTATTAGCATCATCCCTTGAAAGGTGTCAATCCAGGCCCGTTTTGTGATAGATGATCTATCTTGCGTATAGCCTGTGATGCTTACGTTGCAGGTCTCTGTCTATAATGGTTTGCCAAGGGAGAGCTTTGCTCTAGCCACCTCTGCGAAGGTGTTGGAACCCATTAGACTTATTTCAGAACCGGTGTCGAGTAGTGCGTGGGAGCGGAATGACCCATGTGTCAGGCATTGCCCTTACGGTACAGATCGCCCAAGAAGGTCAGAAAAGGAGGGTGTGGCATGTTAGGAGTGACTGTTTTGGAGAGCAACTTGGACCCTGTTCCCCTTTTCCCGACCTACAAAGTAAACTTTGGTGTTAACGGGAGGGGGTACATCGTCTAGTCATACTGACGGGGTTTCAGTGCCGTGTTCCTTTGAGGAGGTCGATGGACCTGGTGAACAACGGAGCACGTCAAGCTTAGTTACTAACTCAGTCAAGCATCTCCTTATATCCTCCATTTCTTTTCTCAAATCTTGTTCTCTGAGGGGATTTGAAACCTTTTCTACCCACCCACCTTCTTGTTTGCATTTTCATTTGAACCGCATATTACCTTTCTGCCGGCAAACGTTTTGTTGTTTAGGCCTGCCATGACCCTGGGGGTGTGTCTGGTCACCACCCCACTGGTTCTGTTGCCTACCCTGCTGGCGGGGTTATCGGCACCTCTGGGGTCCTGTTCTAGCATTCACCTTAACGTGTGGCATTTCGTTGCCTTCAAGCGCTAGGTCTGCATATGAGGCTTGGATCCCCAGGGCTCTGGCGTCGCCTTCGTGCCCTCGGGCAGGGCGCACGCGTGTCTCCCATGCCAGTTGCGTGTACTTTCTGATTTCCTGCATGGTGGGGTTGCCCATTCTGCAGTGCATCGTGACGTCATATCGCACGCACTCGTGGAGGTTGTGAAGGAAAAGAGACTTGAAAGCTCGTTCCTCCTCCAGACATGGTGCGTTAATTCCCCGGAAGTACGTGGTTCTCAGGCGTCTGTAATACTCATGCGGAGGCTCGTGCCTCTTCTGGGTGATGGCGAAAGCAGCTATGGTAGCGGAGGCTTCGTCGATATACAGCGAATACTCCTCACGTAGGGCTTTACACAGGGCTGAGTAGCGGTTTCGTGTACCAGTTGGTAGCGTTTCCATGAACGCATGGACACTCCTTACCGTGGTCCTCCATATAAGCTTGAGTTTTTCACGTGACGAAGCATAAGGCAAGTCAATCAGGCAGTGCTCAATTTCCCTAAGATAATTGTCAATGTTTGAATCTCGATTACATGGGTCAAAGCATTCTATGTCCCCTGCAAGGGACTCGAGTTGTCGGATGCGCAAGCGTTGGTGTCGGTATGACCATGAGTCGTCCGAGTCATCCGAAACACCATAGTCACTCGGATCGCTATAACGATGAGGACAACTTCCTCCCCTTCGTGGTGGGGAAGGAGTCCAGTCAACACATGGGGGCTGACCCCGGGTTGCATACAGCTCCCTGACTAATGGGATCTTCGAGCCGCTTACACCACTCTGGGCTTGAAAATAATCGTCCCCCCTCCGTGGTGTGGAATCAGTCGGTTTGAAACGCAAGGTGGCGTGACTGAAAACTGACTGTGGAGGGCAAATGTAAGGAGGGGCACCTGCATCCAACCAGCGGGCCGCTGGAGGAGTTTTAAAGGTGTCTTGGAGGACGAAGTCAGAGACTGTACCACTAGGGGCAGCTCAGCTCCTAGCGTGTGTCCCTGGGTTTCTCAGGGGCACATTTCTACACGTATCGCTAAAAAGGGGGCCCTCTTCTATGTCAGATGTCGTGCGGTGTGTTTCAGCTGCACTTACTTGATCTGACTCTACTTTTAGCTGGGCAGCTTGAAGCTTCCTGCACAGGGTTTTGTTTTCCTCCTGCATCCGGGCATTATCTTCCTGTGCCTGGACTTTCTCAGCTTGGGTGCACCTAATTTCTTGGTGCAGGCTGAGATTTTCCCTCTGCACCGCTTGGTAGCTGCTCTGCAGCTGGGTGAGCTGGGCCTGGTGGTCTGCGGTTTGCAGTTGGGTTCTGCGGTGATGAAGAAGGAACATTTGGCCCACAAGGTCCAGGATTGTGCGCATTGGCTTCCTGACCGGGTTGCTGACATAATCAACTAGTTCCTGCAATGCTTCATCACAACGACTAATATTGTAGCCGTTAAGGTTATCTCTCTCCTCTATGGAGAGATGGAGGACAGCAGCAACCACATCTTGCAGTGCTGGGTCGACTAACCTCTGTGGAGCTTCAGCTCCAGTCACGCAGGGCGATTGCTGACTCATTTTACTGAGGCCGTAAAAATTCTTGTGACAGTGGCTCTGATAGCTTGTTGTTTTACAGTTTCTATAATGCTGACACGAAAGCACAGGTGAGAGGCTTCGACCTGTTGCTTACGGGAACTACTGTTATGTAATGTGTGAATTTCACTGCGTTCTCTCTTTGGTGGACGTCAATGAAGTGACTTGGCACCTCTCTGTAACATCTAGGTGAAAGAGTTAGGAGTTAAATAACAACAACAGCAGATTTTAAACAGACTATCATAAATTTACCAACCTCTAATTCACTCTTAAGAGCACTTTCACACCACACTGGCTTATGTTTGGCAAGTTTTGAGAAGTAAATTGTCAAACAGAACCAAACTTTGAAGTAAGGATTCAAGTTATGGATTCTTTGGATTCTTATGCATACACACTGTGACAGAACTGGCATGTAGGATGCCTCACATGGGGCACCAATTATTAAGTAGGGCTTTACTGGTTGTTTAGATCAGTGTTACTATCAGAAATAATAAATAATTATTTCTTTAGTTATTAATTAATATTTAAATTAATTAATTGAATCTAACTCATTAAAACCTCATATGGGGCTCCAGTAAATGTAGTGTGCTACATTTAGGAGCGGGTTTGGTTATTAGCAATAATTAATCATTATCAAAGATAATGATTAATTATTAAAATCAATAGAACATTGATGAGAATCAATGTTAGCTTTTTTTAATCCTTTAAATCAACAATTATCAAAGATAATCATTAATTGTTAACATCGATGAAACATTAATTAAAATTAACACTAGCTTATTGATCATTCAAATTCAACGATCATCAAAGATAATTATCAATTATCAAAAATCAATAGAATATTAGTAAGGATTAACATTGATGGGGCACCACCCTGGAATCAGGGACTAATAACCAGATAGTAAAACAGTCTCAATATTAGATTGTTTTCTTAGGAAAATCGACATCCGAAGAATATCGATTTTCGGGGAAAAAAAGAATTAATGAAGGCTTGAATCTGAGCACTGACATCCCGTCAGCATGACACAGGCATATGCAAAACAAACCAAAACACTTCTCTTTGTAATATAATTTTTTTTTATTTATGCAGTAATATCAATTAATAATTAATACAATGCAGTCAATAAACTTCCGACTTACAACTACAAACTAAACAGTGATATGATTAGATATGGAAATAAAAATAATCCTATAACACATAAGGTGTATGTGTGTGTGTGGTTAGTATGAGAGAGAGAGAATTAAGTGACGGCCCTAAAGCCGATTTCGCGATCGTTGGAGAGAAAGCGGATGTTAGTTTATCACTCAGAGACGCGGTGGACGGCTCGTAAAATTCTCGCGTTCTTTGACTCTTTAATGGATAACTCAGTTTGCCGGTTTCACCCGTGATGGCGAAAATGCACAACAGTCCAATTTGGTTGGACCACAATACAGCAAAACAAATTTGTGATAATTAATACCCTGAGTATTAATAATGAGCGGACATGGTGGTCCGTAAACTGTACAAGCAAAAAAAACCTTGAAACACAAGAATAACACACTATAATATTCTATCTCTGCCCAGATGTAAACCTCTTACTTGAATCGCATGAGGACACAGGTAGAATGTTTGTCCCTCCATCCTTTAACTCCGACCCAGTTCCTTGAGGCTCGTGTGATAACGGGAGGCCATTTCCTTGCTCTGTTGGTGGGCACGGCTGTTGATTCTCGGTGGGCTGGTGGAGAACTTCAGAAATGTCGACTTGATTGAAGATGGAAGAGAAATCTTTAATCTCTTCACTTCTGCAGGCAAATGGATGAAGATGCGGACTGCTCGGTGGTCTCCTTCGGATCTGTTAGAGTGTTTGGTTGAACACAGAGTAATCTCAACTCGTCCAGTGAGATGGAGATTGTATGGCCACAGTTTCAAGTCAGACGTTACTTCCTTGTGCCACGAGGTTGCACCTGAGAGCAGCAATGAGCTGCATCTACACACTGCAAACAAAGTTGCTGGAAGCAAATCCCGGAAGTATTTCAGAGGTATTTCTACTCCTGATGATGTCATGATTTGAGGTGCGTTCTGTTGTGTGCCTCATCCAATAGGAGTTGAGAGTTCGATCCTTTAGTGAGCAAGGTTTCATGGTATTTGTAGTCTGTTTTGGACTCCCTTTGTTTGATTTTGGCGCGATTTTTATCAGTAAGATTTACGACTTGGTGTGTGGGGGCTGAGTTAGGTTTTACGACTGTGTAAGGCCTGCCTTTGTCTTCTATCTGAATACATGAGGCCCAACAATAATATTAACAAAAATAATAGCTAATGTAATAATTGATAAATAGCCTTGATGTTAAACATGAATGATATAATAATAATTTTACACTAACCACTTTTAGTATATGAATCATATCTCTGAATAATTTTCATTGTGAAATGTTTATTTTTGCATTTGTTTTATTCAATTGGCATTTATTCAATTGGCAAGTTTTTTTTTTTTTTTAAAAAAAGGATAGTTGATAAAAATAAAAAATAAAAACTCATGCCACCCCAGATGTGTATGACTTTCTTTCTTCAGCAGAATATAAAATAAGTTTTTTAGAAAAATATCTCAGCTCTGTAGGTCCAACAAATGGTGATCAGACCTTTGTAGCTCCAAAAATCACATAAAGGAAACATCAAAGTAGTCCATAAGACTCCAGTGTTTAAATTGATATCTTCAGAAGCAATATAATAGGTGTGGGTGAGAAACAGATAAATATTTTAGTAATTTTTTACTCTAAATCTCCACTTTCACTTCAGATGTGAAAGTGACACTAAACAGGCATCACATGTGACTTTCAGATGTAAAAGTGAAAGTGAAAGTGGAGATTAAAAAAAAAACTTACATTTTTGACTGTCTCTCCACCACAGCTATTATATTGCTTTTGAAGATATAGATTTAACAACTGTCAAATGGATTACTTTTATGTTTCCTTTAATTGATTTTTGGAGCTACAAGGGTCTGATCATTACAGAGCTGAGATGTTCTTCTAAAAATCTAATTTGTGTTCTGCAGAAGAAAGAAAGTCATACACATCTGGGATGGCATGAGGGTGAGTAAATGTTAAGAGAATTTTCATTTTTTGGGTGAACTATCCCTTTTAGCTCCTCATTCCAGATCTGGAGAAATGCCGTCATCTCCACCTCCATGTTGATGCATTAGTTTTGTAGGTTATGTTAATTTAATAGCCAAAATATTTGGAAATATATGAATGAGAAAACTAAATTCCAGTAACAAAGCACATATGCAATGTAAGATCATGCAATTTTGTAATTATTGAAATATGCCATTTTTTTCAAATTGAATTAATTGCTTAAATTATAACATACAAGGATGACACAGTCATTTTATAAGGTTAGAATAGAAATAATTTTGCCCCGGTAAAGGTAAAAAAATGCCCCAGGAAATCAAATATTTCCCTAAAATGGAAAAGTTTATTTCTGACCCAGGTTCCATCTGACCTATACAGCAGGAATTGAGAAAAGTAGCCCCCATGAGATTTAGGTGAGTTTGTTGTAAAATGCCAGATGTTTCAGTGTTACGAGATTTGTTCCCCATCAAAAATGTGTAAATCCCCCCCATATGAGCTGTGTAAGGGCGGAATTCCCCCCCATTTTCAGAAATAAATTTCAGGCCCTGACCTACTCTCTCCGATCTCACTGTGAGATCTGTCTGGTTGGTGGCCAATGTTTAAACTAAAGGATTTTTGTAAGATTAATGACAAAGTATGTGCAGACATATATAGACACATTTATTGTGTGCTGGTGTCTGCTTTGGGTGGATCTTGAGTTTAGTGTGATTGTGGTTGTGTTCCATGCTGTCTCCACGACTGTGACGAGGAGGAGGGCGTGGCTGGCGCTGAATCAGCTGATCAGCGGGAGAGCGAGATAAAGAGGAGCCGGAGAGAGACAGAGAGACGCACGTGGCCATGTTGCATGTGTGTCTGTGTTTGTTTATGTTTGTTTTAAGTTAAGATTGACATTAAAACTTTATTTTTTCTGTTCAGCCGGTTCCTGCCTCCTTCTTGCCCATCCTTGACCTGTTACTATGAATTTAAGGTTTTATATGTCAAAGGTTTTGTATTCAAAGTGCCGAAAAGTGTGTTGAAAAACAAAAGGGTGCTTTCACACTAGAGCTGTTGGTGCAGACACAAAGCTGTTTGACATTAGAGTTTGGTTTTATTTGATTGGTGTTAAAGATGTATCACAATCTCAGGTTTTCACCCGCAAACTATAACCAAGTCTGCTTAAAAAACACATTTGGTATGAACATAATCTGGCCTTGCTTGTGTAAGCTGTAGATGATGTATTTAATTGCCTATTAAAGTAATAATATAATGCATTTCATGTTTTGCAATCTACCTGCGGCAGACAACAAGGCATAATCCAACAAATATTTAGCAAAAAACATTTGTCTGTCCACTCTGAATATAAATCTGTTGCACGGCGTAACACAATCACAGCCAATCAGAAGATATTAGATGTTTAATTTGATGAGGATTGGAATTTTGGATGAGGTATATTTCACTTGGACTCAAGTTATATTTCAATTTAACTCAAGATGGCGCCGAGTATGGCTGCTGCGTTGCGAGCTCCGACACAACATAGTAGTGTTTTGTTTGTTTTGTTCACAATTCTTATATTTTTTGTCTTGGATGTTGTCTGCCTTATTGTCTACGACAGACAAACACTTTTGGAGATTGGTCCAGCAATTACACACCGTAAACCGGACTTCAAATTCCTCAATGCCGACCCGCTGTTTACAAACACGCAAGTGGACCCCTTTGTCTGTGCTGCACGGCCGCAGAAATGCAGGAGGAAAAGGGGAAACAGAGCCGGCGTTCTCATCAGAGTAAGACGCCGTGCAAATTGACCCCCGCTACCCAGTATTCTACTGGCAAATGTTCAATCTCTGGATAACAAGCTCTGCGAGCTGAAAGCGCGGATCTCTTTCCAACGAGATACAAGGGACTGCTGCATTATCTGCCTTACGGAAACTTGGATGTCTACGGAGATTCCAGACTCAGCAATTGAACCCGCGGGGTTCTCTGTGCACCGAGCGGACAGAGCGAAAGACCTCTCAGGTAAAAGCAGAGGAGGTGGTGTATGTTTTATGATCAACAGATCTTGGTGTGATCAGAGGAACATACATTCTATCAAGTCTTTCTGCTCTCCTGATCTGGAATTTCTTATGCTTCTGTGTCGACCATTCTGGCTACCGAGGGAATTCACAGCGGTCATTATCACAGCTGTGAACATTCCCCCACAAGCCGACACAGACCGGGCACTCAAGGAACTGTATGGGAGTATAAGTGAGCAGGAAACCGCGCACCCTGAGGCCACGTTCATTGTGACCGGGGACTTTAATAAAGCCAGTTTAAAATCAGTCGCACCAAAATACCACCAGCACATTAGTTTCAACACACGAGGGGACCGGGTTTAGACCATTGCCACTCTCCGTTCCGGGATGGCTACAAATCCCTCCCCCGCCCACCATTTGGCAAATCGGACCACTCTTCCATTCTGCTTCTGCCCGCTTACAGGCAGAAACTGAAACAGGAAGCACCCACCCTCAGAACGATCCAGTGCTGGTCGGACCAATCAGACTCTACGCTACAAGACTGTTTTGATCACACGGACTGGGAGATGTTCCGGTCTGCCTCTGAGGATGACATTGAGCTTTACGCTGATAGCGTAATGTGTTTCATCAAAAAGTGTGTAGAGGATGTGGTTCCGACCAGAACAATACGGATCTATCTGAATCAGAAACCATGGATAAATAGCAATGTTCGCGCGGCACTTAATGTGCGGACCTCTGCTTTTAATTCTGGGAACGCGGAGGAGCAAAAACAAGCCAGTACAGGAGCAAGATTGAAGGACAGTTTAACACCACCAACTCTAGAAGCATGTGGCAGGGAATTAACATCATCACGGACTTTAAAGGGAATAAAAACTCCGCCATGAACACCGCTGCCTCTCTCCCGGATGAGCTAAATACTTTTTATGCTCGTTTTGAGGAAAATAACACCGCCCTCGCGGAGAGAGCTCTCGCGGCCGAAGCTACAGAGGTTAGTTCACTCTCCGTCTCTGTAGCGGATGTAACCCGATCCTTCCAACGGGTGAATATCCACAAAGCCGTGGGCCCAGACAGCATTCCGGGCCGCTTCATCAGAGCGTGCGCAAACCAGCTGGCTGGTGTTTTTACGGACATTTTCAACCTTTCCCTCTCTTTGTCTGTAGTCCCCACATGCTTTAAAACATCCACCATTGTGCCTGTTCCAAAGCAATCAAAAATAACTTGCTTAAATGACTGGCGTCCTGTTGCTCTGACCCCCATCATCAGCAAATGCTTTGAGAGACTAATCAGAAATTACATCTGCTCTGTGCTGCCTCTCTCTCTTGACCCGTTGCAGTTTGCTTACTGCAACAACCGCTCCACTGATGATGCCATTGCATCTACAATACACACTGCTCTCTCCCACCTGGAAAAAAAGAACACTTATGTGAGAATGCTGTTTGTAGACTACAGCTCAGCATTCAACACCATAGTGCCCTCCAAGCTAGATGAGAAACTCCGGGCTCTGGGCTTAAACAGCTCGCTGTGCAGCTGGATCCTGGACTTCCTGTCAAGCAGATGCCAGGTGGTTAGAATAGGCAGCAACATCTCCTCATCACTGACCCTCAACATTGGAGCCCCGCAGGGCTGTGTTCTCAGCCCACTACTGCATTCCTTGTACACACATGACTGTGTGGCAACACATAGCTCCAGTGCCATCATTAAGTTTGCTGATGACACGACGGTGGTAGGTCTGATCACTGACAATGATGAAACAGCCTACAGAGAGGAGGTGCACACTCTGACACACTGGTGCAGGAGTACAACCTCTCCCTCAACGTCAGTAATACAAAGGAGCATGTGGTGGACTTCAGAAGAAAAGACAGAGAACACAGTCCCATCACCATCAATGGAGCACCAGTGGAGAGAGTCAGCAGCTTCAAGTTCCTGGGTGTCCACATCACTGAGGAACTCACATGGTCCATCCACACTGAAGTCGTTGTGAAGAAGGCTCATCAGTGCCTCTTCTTCCTGAGATGGCTGAGGAAGTTTGGAATGAACCGCCACATCCTCACACAGTTCTACACCTGCACTGTAGAGAGCATCCTGACTGGCTGCATCTTCGCCTGGTACGGCAATAGCACAGCCCACAACCACAAAGCACTGCAAAGGGTGGTGCGAACTGCCAGACACATCATCGGAGGTGAGCTTCCCTCCCTCCAGGAAATATATACAAGGCGGTGTATGAAAAAAGCTCGGAGGATCATCAGAGACTGCAGCCACCCGAGCCATGGGCTGTTCTCACTGCTACCATCAGGCAGGCGGTATCGCACCAGCCGACTCCATGACAGCTTCTTCCCCCAAGCAATCAGACTTCTGAACTCTTGATCTCCCACGATCAAAATTTATCAGCACTGCACTTTATTACCCTTACTCTTATATCTCACACCGGACTGTCATAAATTATATTATATTATATTATATTCTCTCTTAACAACTGACTATCAACCGACAGCCTGAATGTCGATACAGTACAATACTGTACATTCTATATATACTATATATACTTTTTTATATATTTTTATTTTTTATAATTATTGAATAATGTGTATCTATATAGTGCGTATTGTATACTGTACAGTGTATGTTGTAATTTGTATATTTTTGAGTGTAATTATGTGTATATCAGATGTTTAAATTGTGCTGTGTTAATTTGATGTTATTTTAAATTGGTATGTCTCATCACTGTCACGACTGCTATGTTGATCGAAACTGCACCCAAGAATTTCACACACCATTGCACTTGTGTATATGGCTGTGTGACAATAAAGTGATTTGATTTGATTTGACAATGTGTGAGTCTAACTCAGATTTACATGGAAGAGAAGGCTTTTATCACTTGATGCGTTATCATGTTGCATCTGGTGAGGACTTAGTGTTATCTGAGACAAAAAGCATGAGTTAAACAGTAAAGCTGGTGGCTTCTCCACCAGTAATTACGTGGTTATAGTGGTAAAGATCTGACAAAGTACTCTGTGGAAATTATGTTGGCATTGCGGTTTGTAGCCAAATACTACAATGTGAAAAGAGGAGTGGTGGTAGGGGTAGGGCGTGGAATCATCCTTTGGGCCGACCCAGCAATCAAACCAAAAATAAAATCGAACTAGGAGTTTACCTCAAGCACCCTTCAAGAAGTACTGTTCTTTCTTTTGTGGATTTTTGCATGTATGTGTGATAATGTGAGCAGTTTTTTATTGTGCTGGGAAAGGGCTGCATGTAGCCAGGCGCAGCAGAGTGTGTCCAGTCTGTCAAGGTCCACAGCAGACAGCGGGATAAGAAGTGGTCAACACCAGGGACAACAGCAGCAGTCTCCCACAGCACGACTATGCCTGAGTGGCCCAGCCCCAGACCATTGGTTGCACAGCTCCGTTCTCTTGGGCCAGCACTCTCCCAGAACCCCAGTGAACTAGCCTGACAACCAGCCTCTAGTCCCACATGAATAAGTCAGTCCTGCCACTGCCAATCAATCCATTAGTCAGTCCATCAATCCATCTGTCAGTCAGTCAGTCAAGCAGAGGAACACATGAATGGATTATACACACCTCTAGTGCACAGAATTGGAACAGAGCCCATTCTTATTCAGAACATACTGTATGTGCAATAAAATCCGCTCATGCCTTAATTTCTGCTTGAGGGTAATGGCAGTGGTTTCCAAACATACTCAGCAGTTTGTTTTGAAAGGCATAGTACTGTTTTGTGTTGCATCAGATATCAAACCAACTAGTTCCTGTTTAATAAACAAATTGTTTCTAAATGTAGATGGTTCTTTTTTATTGTAGGTGGAGCCCTGATTTGCTTGGAGAGCTTTGATTGATAGGAGGCTTCATCGTCTCTACAACTGGTGAGAGTTTCCCCACTTCTCTTTTCCTGAAAGAAAATGTGTCTGTGACTGATAATGCTTCTATTTTAAAGTTGAGGATGTGATATCCCAAACGTTCCACCATATAGGGTTCTGTTTTCCAGTGATCAGTAAAAATACAAAACAAAATGGCAATGCTAGAATTTGTTTTACAGGTTGAGGAGTAATATACCGTTTACCATATTTAACACATTATTTCTGCAATTCTTTTCAGGTTTTGTTTTCATGTAATGTAGGTTCTTTGACTCATTGATTAATTTTATTTGCATAAAAGTGAATGTTTATCATAAAATGTGTACATCTCCCTGGGTGCTGCCCTGTTCACTTGATGACATACACTCAACAATGGAATCAGAAAAAGTCTGACATTAAGTGGCGTTCTATGACACTTTAATAGATAGGAATTAAATAATTTTTCAGGTATAAATAGGGCTGCTCGTTGCACCATAGTTTTTGTCTTTTCAAACATATTTCTCAGCACAACTTTGGTAAAGTGTGAGCGGCAGGGTAAATGAAAGTGGGTCCCACACTGGACACATCTTTTGACGACATGGCGTGTTTCTTAAAAATCATTTTCTATGAAGGTACACATACGGCAACAGTCAGCGTCAAAATTCTGCAGGGCATAATTTTCGACCCAAATCATTATTAAAGGACAAAGATTATTACCATAGCCATCATTGGATGATATATTGTTTTATATGTATCTTCCATATAGCATACACAGTGTATTTTCAGTTACAAGCATGTTGTTTTGTGGATTGACAGCTTGAATGAAAGACCTATTCAGGGTTACGTACAGAGAAATTGCATAATAAAAGTCACCATTTCTAATTGTTCAGTTTGTGCAGTTACACCAGTTTCATACACTAACCTGACAACTCATCAAAATCACTTTGTTAGTTCTTAAATAACTACAAAAACCTTTGTAACTTTGGACTGCCACCTGCTGTGCCACAGCATACACCTTTTCACATGCTGTGATACCTTGTCCTACCCGGTGACCAGCTTCAATAAATGTTATATCACCCTCTTGTGGTCTCCAACACTATTACACCAGACTGTTAAACAGAAGCCAGAGTGAATTGGAAAGCACACAAATTAGGCTTCTTATTTAAATATTGGCTCATTTTAATATATCGATGCTTCAAAAATATATGGATAAAATACCGCGCCGATCAGTAATTGATATATCGATATTTTATGACATCCCTAATTGAATACCAAATTCCAAAAATTAATTTGAAGTACATTCATCTGTCACATTTTATCCATGTTTAAAGCAAGTATTTTTATGTCTTATCAATCTCAGATATGAACTTAATTATTTTTTGTTGAAACCCCAGACATCTATTCAGCAGCTACTTTTGAACTTAAATGGTTATTACAGTGCAGTTTGCTTGTTGACACTGGTAAAAGCCAAATTAATTAGATACAAGCCAACTTAAGACATAGTCTACTGGTTATTGAGAGTAATATTGCTGTCCACCAGATTCTCTTGAATGATTTTATGGAAGAGACATTGTGCTGCAAACTTTGACTTAGCAAAATAACTGATACAACAAAATGTAATGTTATTTTTTGTACAAGGGAATTTGGGAGATTATCTGCCTAAAGTATCTATGCAAATTTTATCAGACCAAAAAACAAAAAAAAACTAAAAAAAAAAACTCACAGAGTCATGTTACAGTGACAGCGAAACCAGCTAGCAGGTAAAACGATTACAAGAGACTTCTGAATCCTAGGGACATGTGTTGAAATAAAAATAGTATCTGTTCAGTAAAAAAATTATAATGACATACATTTCACACCTTTCCTTCCTGTCTACTTTTGAAGGCATGAATAATTAATAAGGATGAATAGCCTTATCATGCATTATTGATGTCAATACCTCTTTCTGCTCCTTAAGTAAATTCTCATTATGTGCCAACAGCCATTGAGCCCTTTGCAGGACACCAACCAAAATGTATTCTTATAGAAACATTTCTGGACATGAACATTAATGTACCATGATAAGATCTCAGGCTTCACATCTGATGAACAAATAATGGCTTTGCTACTTTTAGTTTTACATTTTAATGGGGATAATGTTATTGACCAAATTATCTTTAGACATGATTTTTCATGAAGCAAAGGTGAAAGAAATTGGGAATCCACTAAATTTGGTGCTGGATCCAATTCCGGAGGTATTGGTTCCTAATCTGGCATGTTCCAGAACAAATTAAGCCCAGGGCATCACAGTGACAAACTTAGATGTCAGAAGCCATTAATTAAATTAATACCACCTCCCTCCACACACACACACACACACACACACACACACAAGAAAAACATTAACATTTTCTTTTTCACATTCTTTCCATATTTAAACACTACACATTAAATCGGAGTGTAAACACCTTCCTCTGTTTAGCAGACAGCCGCAGTGCTGTTCCCCATGTCCCACCGTCCCTCCCTACAAGAGGCAATGAAACATTAATCAGCAAATTGTGCATTACCTTTGTAATTAACATTCAAAAGAGTTTAACTTTGTAATGTTTCATTAGTTTATATGCAAATAATTTTGAGCAATTGCCTCATTTGGTTTGGGAGTGCAGTGATGTATTGGCCTGGCAGAAGGAACGGAAGAGAGGGAGGTATGTTTAAGTGTGTGTGTATATGCGTATCGGTGAATGTGGCTGTATGCCATGATAGATGGTAACCCCCCTCTGTCCCATGCCTCCATTTTAGATGCATTTTACACCTGCTCTTTAAATGCAGAAGAGGCAGGTTAACCTTCGCCCCATTCGCAGCACAACCAATTCTCTTGTCACACTACATCAACCTGAAATATACCTGCACCTTGATCGCTCTTCAGGTACCCGTGTGTATATGCATGTGTTTGTGTCCTGCGTGCCCTTTAAATCTGTTTTGTTTATCACTGGTCCTTCGTGTATCCATGCGGTCAGCTCCGTCTGTGTGTTTGCATTTGTGTGCGATGAGCTTTTGCACTGTGAGTAATGTTTACTAAGCTGAGTGGGCAGCAGATTGCAAAAATGCATCATTAGACAGTTTCATTAATTGGTGTCGAATACATGTGGCAGTTCAAGCAGCCTGCATACACCTGATAACTCTATCATGGTCCTGTGAACACTTTTGCACCCTTTTCCTGTATAACAGAACCTCCAGCCCAAAAATCTAGAACATTCCAATCCAGTCATAATGACGTTGTTAAAGATCTCTCAGATATGGGTCTAATTGTTTTGGCATGTATTGTATGTTGATTGTATTTTAGCCTTCACCTGTTAAATCAGCTGTTATCTTGTGTGTGTTGTGCTTTTAAAAATTAAGCCAGCTGTTTTTTTTTAAAAAATGTTTACCACATAAGGAAAACACATCCATCTGGGTCAGACAGTGGAATGTCATTTCATTCATAATTCAGTCCGTCACGGGTCAGTAATGTGATTGGTTGTGACACGTGTCAAGATCTGGTCGCCACGACAACTCAGTCGCAAGCGTAACAAGATGCCACCTCAATATACGCTGTGCCTTTTTTGGTAGCTCTTAAAACAACATTTGCATGTTAATGGGTGTGCTTAGGAAACTAGTCTGGTCAACTGTAATGTTTCAGTCTATCATTCAATGAGTCTTTTGAGCTTGGTCTCAGCTAGAAACTAAAACTGTGTTTCATGTCTGAGTATTATTTTTTAACCCAGCATACAGTAGGTGTTAGAATAGCAACACACTAAGTTTATTTAAAAGTGATGTAATTTTTTTGATGTTTAAATTTTGTCTCATTTCCCATTTTTAATGTGCAGAATCAACTAAAAGTAAGCCATTGGTAGATAGATTTCAGAGAAAAGGGTAAACATTGTGACTCTCTGACATTCTGTTTGTTTGAGTATCCCAACCATGGTCGTGTCTAGAAGGCAACCATCTGGATGCCTAAAGTCTTGCTAAAGTTGCAATGTGACATTCACACACAATGTTTATACCATAGTAACAGCAAATCGTGAGACTTTGGCATCTGGACGGTTATCTTTTAGACACAGACCCTGACCAGCCTGTCCCAGAAACATTGTCTCAACCAACGGCATTAGTTGGGCATTCTCATAGACATCATTATTCTTGCAAACAGTTTCAGAGTGAGAACCCTTTTCATGTGCGTGTTCCATGAGACAGGCACAGGCCGCATGCCTCTAAACAAACAATGAATCAGACATGGGGATCGACGGCTTTTCTTTTTACTGTTCTTAAACATATAATAACATTTCTTCCCTATCTGTCACTCACTCAAGGTTGTGTCGATGTAGTGACACTAGGGGTCACTCTTGGGAGCCCGAAACACCTCTGGTCTTTGAAAAAAGGGCAATGAAAATTGGCGAGTGGTATTTGCATACCACTCCCCTGAACATATGGGTATAAAAGGAGCTGGTATGCAACCACTCATTCAGATTTTCTCTTCTTTTCTGAATTCTGAGCATTCACCTCTGCTGGGTCTGACAGCGCATTTCAGCGGCTTCTCCTCCTCTGCACTGGTGCACTGCAGAGAATGCCCCTGGGTGCTTCGGCAGATAATAAAAAGAGTATATTCTGAAAAAAAAAGAGTATATTTCTCTAAAAAGAGCGGCACACATGGAACGTCTTTTTGTGTGTTATTCCTGGTTGCGGTCGTTATCTCTCGCCTTCTGATGGTCACGATCGCTGTCTTTTGTGCGGAGACAGTGTTCGTGGATGGGTCATGTACTCATTGCGAGAACATGACCATGGCAACGTTGCGGTCGTGGCTTGCCTTCGTAAGAAAGCAAGCCACCCCAGCGGCTCCCCGCCTCGGTCCTTCTACCTACGGGTATGAGGCCAGCGCGGCTAGCACTGGGGACGATTTGGGGACCTCAATGGGACTATCTCCACTGGGTATCTCCCCAAGGACCTCCCATTTCCCAGCACGCTCGTCTGCCCCGATCGGGCTTCCGGATGAGTCCGCCGGCTCGTCTCATGGTGAGTCTGCCCTTTTGGTTGGAGCCCACGAAGGTGATGAACTCTCGAGCGCAGCATCGGAGAGCGGGCTCGTCCAGTCTCCTTGGTGGATAAGGTGCTCGTGGTGCACCTATGCCCGCAGAGTGCTGCCACCTGGCGTGGGCGCTCGAAGCTCCCGTCCAAGGCCTGTATGTTTACGTTGTCCCTGACGGCCAAGGCCTACGGTGCCGCTGGACAAGCCGCCTCCGCCCTGCATGCCATGGCTCACCTGCAAGTCCACCAGGCCAAGGCGCTAAAGGAACTGCACAAGGGTAGTTCCACCCCGGGACTGATGCAGGAACTGCACTCGGCGACCTACCTCGCCCTCTGGGTGACGAAGGTCACGGCGCGGTCTCTCGGGCGGGCGATGTCCACCATGGTGGTCCAGGAGTGCCACCTTTGGCTCAACCTGGTTGAGATGGGAGAGGCCAACAAGGCACGGTTCCTTGGCGCCCCCATTACCCAGATTGGCCTGTTCGGTGACACCGTCGAGGACTTTGCCCAGCAGTTCTCAGCGGTCAAGCAGCAGACGGAAGCTATCCAACACATCCTGCCCCAGCACGGCTCAAGATCCCGTACCCCATCTGCTCATCGCCAAGGGCGTCCTCCTGCGGTGACTGCACCAGCTCCGCCACAGCCCGACCCCGCAGCCCGGCCCTGGCGTGGAGCCCACCGCAGGAAGCAGACGCCACCCGTCTCAAAGCCGGCCACCAAGAACCCGAGAAAGGCTTCGAAGTGCCCCTGAGACGGGCGACCCAGGGATGAGGAAACCTGCTGCTCTGGAGCTGGTAAGCAGACCACTCCATCCCCCGGTGGAGGGCCGGGAGGAGAATCATTTTTTTCATTTAATTTCGTAGTGGCTGCGGTACCCAAGAGTTCAGCAAAAGAGCGGTTTCCTTTCCCTGGGTCACATACCCGGTGCGCATGGCCGTCATCACGACCACCGTCCACCATTCCATTTCGGCAGGTTTGGTGCTCCAGCGGCGGTCTCCCCACCCCTGCGCCCAGCTGTGGCACAAATCCGTCCCAGGCTGTTCTGGGGGTGGACACAGGGAGCCAGGTAAGTGCTTCGATGTTCCTGAACTCAGCACGAGCGCGAGGTCCCACCCGCCGGTATGTTCGACGAGATTGTCCCCTTGGTCCCCCTCGCCCGGAGCTTGGACGTGTGGCTTGCGCTTTCCAACCCGTCGCGATGGCTGGTCCAGACCGTCCGACTCGGCTATGCAATTTAGTTCACCAGGCGTCCACCCAGGTTCAGCGGCATCCAATTCACCTCGGTGGAGGGCGAGAACACCGCTACCTTGCATGCGGAAATTGCTACCCTCCTACGGAAGAGTGCGATAGAGCCTATCCCTCTGGCTGAGATTAAGAAGGGGTTTTACAGCCCCTACTTCATTGTACCGAAGAAAGGCGGTGGGTTGCAGCCAATCTTGGACCTGCGAGTACTGAATTTGGGCTTTACATAGACTCCCGTTCAAGATGCTGATGCAAAAACAAATTCTAGCGAGTGTCCGGCATCAAGACTGATTCGCGGCGGTAGACCTGAAGGATGCGTACTTCCACGTCTCGATTCTACCTTGACACAGACCCTTCCTGCAGTTTGCATTTGAGGGTCAGGCGTATCAGTACAAGGTCCTCCCTTTCGGCCTGTCCTTGTCCCCTCGCATCTTCATGAAGGTCACAGAGGCAGCCCTTGCCCCGTTAAGGGAAGTGGCATTCGCATCCTCAACTATCTCAACGACTGGCTAATCCTAGCTCACTCTCGGGATGTGTTGTGTGCGCACAGGGACCTGGTGCTCTTGCACCTCAGCCGACTAGGACTTCGGTTCAACTGGGAAAAGAGCAAGCTCCTCCCGGTTCAGAGCATCTCTTTTCTCGGCTTGGAGTTGGACTCAATCTCGACGACGGCGTGCCTCACGATCGAGCGCGCACAGTTGGTGCTGACCTGTTTGAAGGCTTTCAGGCAGAAGACAGCGGTTCCACTGAAACTGTTTCAGAGGCTCCTGGGGCATATGGCATCCTCAGTGGTGGCCACTCCACTCGGGTTGATGCATATGAGACCGCTTCAGCACTGGCTCCAGACTCGAGTCCCGAGATGGGCATGGCACCGCGGGACACATCGTGTGGCCATCACGCTGGTCTTTTGCCGCCTCTTCAGCCCTTGGACCGACCTCACATTTCTACGGGCAGGCATTCCCCTAGAGCAGTTCTCCAGGCACGTCGTGGTTACGACAGATGCCTCCAAAACAGGCTGAGGGTGCTGTATGCAATGGGCATGCAGCCACCAGCTCCTGGACGGGCCCGCGGCTGCATTGGCACATCAACTGCCTCGAGTTGTTGGCAATTCTGCTCACCCTGCGGAGGTTTCGGCCGTTGATCCAGGGCAAGCATGTGTTAGTTCAGACAGACAACATGGCAACGGTGGCATATATCAACCGTCAAGGCAGTTTACGCTCCCGTTGTATGTCACAACTCGCCCTTTGTCTCCTCCTCTGGAGTCAGCAGCACCTCAAGTCGAGGCAAAAATGCAAGCCACTCACATCCCGGGCGACCTCAACACTGCAGCGGACGCGCTGTCATGACAGGTTACCCTCAGGGGAGAGTGGAGACTCCACCCTCAGGTGGTTCAGCTGATTTGGAGTTGATTCGGGCAGGCACAGGTAGACCTGTTCGCTTCCCGAGAATCCTCCCACTGCCCACTCTGGTACGCCCTGACCGAGGCACCTCTCGGTATAGATGCACTGGTACACAGATGGCCCCCTGGACTATGAAAATATGCATTTCCCCCATTGAGCCTACTTGCGCAGACCCTGTGCAAGGTCAGGGGGGACGAGGAGCAGATCGTCCTGGTAGCACCCTACTGGCCCACCCAGATGTGTTTCTCATACCTCACGCTCCTCGCGACAGCCCCCCCCCCCGGTGAATTCCCCTGAGGAAGGACCTTCTTTCTCAGGGACGGGGCACAATCTGGCACCCGCGACCAGACCTCTGGAATTTCCATGTCTGGCCCCTGGATGGGATGCGGAAGACTTAAGTGGCCTACCACCCATGGTGGTAGACACGATCACTCAGGCTAGGGCTCCCTCTACGAGGCGCCTGTATGCCTTGAAGTGGTGTCTGTTAGCGAAGACCCCCAGAGATGCGCAGTCAGATCGGTGCTTTCCTTCCTGCAGGAGAGGTTGGAGGGGCAGCTGTCCCCCTCCACCTTGAAGGTGTATGCAGCTGCTATAGCGGCACACCATGACACAGTGGACATTAAGTCCTTAGGGAAGCATGACCTGATCATCAGGTTCCTGAGAGGCACCGGGAGGTTGAATCCCTCCAGACCGCGCCTCATTCCCTCATGGGACCTCTCTGTAGTTCTTCAGGGTCTACAGGGAGCCCCCTTTGAGCCCCTGCAGTCAGCTGAGCTAAAGGCACTCTCTTTAAAGACTGCCCTCCTGACTGCGCTCACCTCCATCAAGAGGGTAGGAGACCTGCAAGCATTCTCTGTCAGCGAAACGTGCCTGGAGTTCGGTCCGGGCTACTCTCACGTGATCCTGAGACCCTGACCGGGCTATGTGCCCAAGGTTCCTACGACCCCATTTAGGGATCAGGTGGTGAACCTGCAAGCACTGCCCCAGGAGGAGGCAGACCCAGCCCTGATGTTGCTGTGTCCGGTGCGCGCTTTACGCATCTATTTGGATCGCACGCAGAGATTTAGAGTCTCTGAGCAGCTCTTTGTCTGCTTTGGTGGACAGCGGAAAGGAAGCACTGTCTCCAAGCAGAAGATCGCCCACTGGGTCATTGACACCATAGCAAAGGCATATCATGCTCAGGACGTGCCGCCCCCAGCAGGGCTACAAGCCCATTCTACCAGGAGTGTGGTGGCCTCCTGGGCCTTGACCAGTGGTGCCTCTCTAACAGACATTTGCAGAGCAGCGGGCTGGGCAACACCCAACACCTTTGCGAGGTTCTACAATCTACGGGTGGAGCCGGTTTTATACCGTGTAGTGGCAGGCATAAGCAGATAAGTCCGGGACAGCTGGCCGGGTGTATCACTTTCCCCTGAGCTGAAGACGTGTGCTGTTGATTCCCAGTAGTGTTCACAAACTGTGTTCCCTGGATGACTTCCTCCAAGCCCTGTGGAAGACGAGTTTGCGGAGAAACTCGCTGCCGGCTCAGTACATGTGCTAACTAAGCCCTGTACTGGGCTAGGTGCTCCGCACGTGTTGGTTCCCCATAGGTAACCCCATGCGACGTATATCTTCAGCTAATTCATTTCCCTGTTGGTAAACTGCATCTTCCTTGAGCAGAGGCCCCTCTGCCCCAGACACCATGTTTGTAGAAACTCCTCCCCCACAGGGTAGGACCTACCATGGGACTTCTCCACATGACATACTTCCGACAAGGCTCGGCAAAACCATGTGAAGTATTTCCACTCAAAACACCCCCCTCTTCTCTGGGCAGGGTGTGGTCTCCGCGGTGTCTTCCCCTTGGGAGTGACACCCTCCCGATGTAGACCTGGTGGCCCCAGTCGGTTAACAAATTTCACTATATTTTTGGTGAGAGAAAAAAAAAAAGAGGATAAGTGGCCACGACTGGGCTAGCCTGTCTCTATCTTTTGGGCAGTCGACTTGTCCCAAAGGGCCATTTGACACTCATAACAGTGTTGGGGGTGGTTACGTGTCGGCATGGTACGCTGGCTACGAGGCACACAGTGGTCTGCCTGTCACACACCGCCAGTTCACGTAACACAGTTCAGCTAGTTGTGGCGTTTCATATAGGGACCCCTAGTGTCATTACATCGACACAACGTCGAGTGAGTGACAGATAGGGAATGTCCTGGTTACTTTCATAACCTCCGTTCCCTGATGGAGGGAATGAGACGTTTTGTCCCTCCTGCCACAACGCTGGACTACACGCTGAAATGGCTGGGACCTTGTCTCAGCTCTTCAGCACAAAACCTGAATGAATGGTTGCATAACAGCTCCTTTTATACCCGTATGTTCGGGGGAGTGGTATGCAAATACCACTCGGCAATTTTCATTGGCCTTTTTTCAAAGACCAGAGGTGTTTCGGGCTCCCAAGAGTGACCCCTAGTGTCACTACATCGACACAACTTCTCGTTCCCTCCATCAGGGAACGGAGGTTACGAAAGTAACCAGGACATTTCTTCAAGCCATGGTTTTGCCATTTCCCAATATTGTCGATCATCGTCTGTCAGTCGGCGTTGGCATATTTGTAAGATATCGTTGATATCCGATTACATCATCCTATCGCCCAGCCCTAGGTGGGACTATCGGTTTTACGACCAATGGAAGACAGAGTGTAACATTGTTGCTGGCACTGGCAATGACAAAGATGATGACGATGAATTAAAGAACCCAAGTGCAAATTTATTCAAATTGTGATATCCATAAACCCTTTAACTATAAACATGAATTAAACATAAACATGAACTTGACATCACATAAACTTGGCTTCAATAACTAGACTTGGCTTGACATAAACTTGACTATGACATAAACTTGACTCTCCAACAAAGTTACATACAAACAATACCTGACAATGGACCACAGAAAACATGAGGTTTAAATACATGACATGGGAGAACACATGACAAAGATAACCAATAAACACCAAGAACTCTAAACAAGATAACAAGACAATCAACCAATGAAAACAAGGTACATGAACATGGAGGGAAACATGAAATCACATGACAAGGGAACTACATGACTTGAAACAGGAACTAGAAATTTCAAAATAAAAGACATGAAAAACATGAACCAACAAAATACACGTGACATATCCCCCCACTAAGGGGTGGCTCCCGACGCCCCAACACATGAACAAACACATAAAACATGGCATCAACCCAAATTTCTGTAGGGAGCTGGGGGGAGGTTCTTTAAGTGTGGCTAGACAAGACATGGCGTGGGGCGTGGCCTGACAGGGTCAATGGAAAGTGGGGCCCTGAGAGGCTCGAGGGGCGGAGCTGTGGAAGGCGGGGCCATGAGAGACTTGAGTGGCAACACCAGGGAACTTGGTGCCCGGAGATTAGCCGACGGCTCGAAGGACCATGGTGGAGCTGGAGGATCAGAGAACCGAGTAGCGCCCAAGGCTCGGAGGACCGAGGTGGAACTGGGGGATCCGAGGACAAAGGCAGAGCAAGTGGCACTGAGGACCAAGGCGGAGCCATAGGGAAGGAGGTCCCCGGTGGAGCCGCAGGCTCGGATTGACAAAGCGTAATTGTGGGATTGGAGAGCTCAGGTGGAGCCACGTGACCAACTGACCAAGGCGGAGCTGGAAGGACGAGGGACCCCGGTGAAGCCGATTGGCCAAAGGACCACGGTGGAGCCGAAGGGACATAGAGCCAAGGTGAAACTGAGGGCTTGGAGAACCAAGGTGGAGTCCAGGGCTCGGAGAGTCTAGGCGAATACGGAGGGTCGGAAGTTCCCCTTTTCTGGTCCTGAGGAAACAAGGGCGGGAACCATCTCCAGGTCCAATAGCTCAGATGTGGCTATGACATGGCATGGAACAGACTCAGGCGTGGCTGTGACGTGGCATGGAGCAGGCAGAGGTGTTGCTGTGGCATGGCATGGAGCAGGCTTTGGCGTTGCTGTGGCATGGCATGGAGCAGGCTTTGGCGTTGCTGTGGCATGGCATGGAGCAGGCTGAGGCATTGCTGTGACTTGGCATGGAGCAGGCTGAGGAATTGCTGTGACATGGCATGGAGCAGGCTGAGGATCCGGGGCAAAAGATGGCGCTAGCTCCGTGACTATGACGAGGAACTCTGGTTCGGTGGCCATGACGTGGAACTCTGGCTTGGCGGCCATGACATGGATCTCTGGCTCGGCATACGCCTCCCCCACAATGAACGTGGAACCAATAATCTGCAGGGCGAGGTTGATATATTGAGCCAGGCTGTAGGTACTCTGACTGCCTGGCATCAGCAAAGAGATAGACTCAATCAGTCCAAAACTAAAAATGTCTTTGAGGGCAACCTCATTAAAGTCCACCTAGCATGCCAGAGCGCAAAAGTCCTCCACGTAATCCTTCAGGGGACGATTCCCCTGGTGAAGTCGAAGAAGCTGGATTGAAATCACATGACAAGGGAACCACGTGACATGAAACAGGAACTAGAAATTTCAAAATAAAAGACATGAAAAACATGAACCAATAAAATACACGACACAGAGACTACTTAATTAATGGAAGATAATAATTTGTCATTTAATAAATGATAGAGATATTAGTAGTAAACGTGGAGTACTACTTGAGATAAATACGCTTCTTGCAAACTTTTCTTTAGAACTTTATTTTAGAAATTTCTGAATACAGTGAATTTGAATCTCAAAATACAAGATCACGGCTTGTAGATGGATGAAGTCACTTTTGGGCCATCTTTTTTATAGCATTAAAAACTTTTACGGGGTCACTTTCCCTTATTAAGGAGGTGGATGCTTTCTTTGAACACATTAAAGGGCAGCTTGCCTAATGCAGAGACTCCATAGTGCTCCACGCCTGGCCCTGCCTTTGATCTATGCCGTGTCCTTATGCTTCACACAAATGCAGTATCATTAAATGACATCTGCCAATATGCCTTCTTTATATGATCCATGAGAGCTCGCTCAGGAAAAGTGTCTTTCCATCACACGATTAGGAAATTAGTTGCCATTGGCCCATGACATTTGTCCGATATGCAAAATGTATGCAATTTTGTATTTACTGCTGGAACAAAACCAAGACAGCAATTTTTCTGTCCGTTCATTTATCAGTCCTATTTGAGGAGTGCAACTTTGGACTTCTAGAGATGAACCACTTCACAGTTTTTGACTTTTAATACATATAAGTGCTTTTAGAGTGTCTGAAACCCCTTCTCTCAGGTGAAAGAAGACCTTTCTTAATTGCAAAAAAAAAAAAAAAAGAAAAAAAGAAAGCTAGAGTTCTCAGCTAGAGTTTTAATTAGTATAATGACTATATATCTCTTGATTAGAGTGTGAGAAGGTCAGCGATAATTTTGCAGCATAATGAGATTACAGTATAATGCTGATATTGCAGCTGTGATTATAGAGGATTTAGCCTCTTGCTCAATAGACGAAGGCCCGCAACTGTTTGGTAAGAGGTTGTCTCAGGACATCTCTTATTCAAATGAGAGAAAAACAGCGTGAACACTTTGGGGCATTTTTTGTTTTATCTTTCATTATGAAATTCTTATTAAGCAGCTGGATTATTCAGGACCCCGCAAAGCTTGATTAGTTCTTTCATTTCTTATTTAAGATGGCCAGACAGTCCTGTTTTAATTACACTGCAGATGTTGGTGTACAGGCATCTTCTCACAACCAGTCTCTGGGGAGTCGGGGGCGGACTTTGAAATGAGATTTTTTTTTTTGTTGTTGTTGTTTTTTTTATATTTAAGGCCTTTTTATTTGCATTTGTTTGCGTGTGTGTGGGTGTGTGTGTGAGTTTAGAATAACTTGCGAAATGAGTGCTAGTGAAAGCAAGTGCTGGAAGACTGAAATATCATAAATGTCAGATTGAAGCCTCTGAAAATGAAAATAATTTAGAGTTTCAGAGTTTCAGGTTTCAAAGTTTTAAGTTTAGTACGAAGACAGTGAAATGTCTTCCTGTCCCCCATGGCTGCACAGTAAATACGGAGAATATACTGTAAGATATCTACCATAAGAAATGAGACATATGTAATTAGCTATATACAATGAAACAAATGACGTAAGGAAAAACAAATAGAACATACAGTATTAGAAGTCCAATGTGTCAAAGTGTAAATTATGAATAGTGAAAGATTCACATTCACATTCACAATGAAGATTGCATAATTTTCCCACCCTCATGTTGTTCCAAACCTGTGTGACTTTCTTTATTCTGGAACACAAAAAGGAGATGTAAGATAGAATCAGGCCTCTGTCACCATTCACTTTCATTGTCTTGAAGAAAAAAAAAAAAAAATCCTAACACAGACTAACACACTGCTTATCACTTGTGTTCCACAGAAGAAAGAAAGCCATATGTGTTTGGAATTGGAACAACTTGAGGGTGAGTAAATGATGACAGAATAAAAAACATTTTGGTGAACCATTCCTTTAACTTGGCATTACACAATGATTGCGTAAAAAGAGCAATAGTTATGCAAAAGCAACAACAGACACAGTTTGTCATGGTACAGTATGTCTACAGTTGTACACTGAATGTTTTTGCATGTGTTTGTACTTACATGTACTGTATGTGTGGAAAGTGTTCAGCAGACATTAGCAAATAATCAAGGAAGTACTTCTTAAGCTCTTTCTCTTGTAGCTCCAGTGGGATCTAGTAGCAGTCAGTTGTCTTTATCACATTTACTTTTGACCACTGATATCACTACAATCTAAGGCAACTGTGCTGTGAGCACTGCACACTGGGGTCAACAACTGATCTGTTGAAGATCAGTAATTAAGGGCTTTGGAGTCATTAAAAGATCTGGACCGTGCAGGGTCAAGACTCCCCCTGAGAAGGCAGATAAAAAAGATATCTAAACAACACGAGAGATTGAATGAAAATAGGAGGAAGGAGGCAAATACTTGAATGACGTGAAGACACTACACCACAGCAGAATAGTACAGCAGAATAGTACAGCTTTACTGAAAGCTCTTATAAAAGACTATCAAACAGAAAAAGAGGAGGTGGAATTATCAAGGAGCCAGTGGGATTCAAAGGGGATACTGCGATTTTACCAAACCCCAATTAACCATAATTCAACACTTCAGTGCATTTACTAATTAAAATGAAACCAACATTTTATAATAAAGATATTGCACATAGCATCTTTTCAGACACTTAATCCATGATTAAGAAAATTAAAGTGTGTTTAATTTGATTAAGAGTGAACATAAACACTTCCCATCTGTTAGTGTCTCTCCAGAGATTTCATGGTACATCAGGGAAAAAGGATTTGCCCTCAGGATAATGTCTGCAGGGACTATGCCAACTGTAATAGCTTTTAGGGAAAAGGGAACTATTAAGCACATCTCTCAAACAAAGAGTTACTTCTAAACTGGTCAGGTTGCCCAAAAAAAGGAACACATGCCTTCGCTGGTTCTTAGAGAGAACAACTGAATCCCTGTCATGCTTCAGCACATTTTGTGTTGGCAAAATTCTGACTTCATTCTGTGATTCTGTTTCATTCCAATCCCTTATGACTTTGTTTCTCACTTATAACACACATGCACACAAAAGCGATTTAGCAGAATGTTTCAGCTGCTGATCTCACTGTGAATTCGGCAAAGGTAGGTTGACAGTTTATGAGGAAAACTCAGTGTGTGCTTAGTAAAATTCGAACTACTGCCCCCTGTGGTGTGTTTTTGAACATATGGGCACATATGGGAGTTCTAGTTTCTGGGTGAAATGTCCACAGAGGGGCGCCAAAAGCAAGTTTTTTTTTTTTTTTTTAATTATTATTTTTTTTTAAATAATGTAATATAGTGAAGAAGAATGCATGTTTTATTAACTCTACCCCAAACCCCAATCCAAAACTTAACCATCAGCTGAAAAAATCTGATATCTGTCATGAAAGATTTGAAAAGCAGGAATATTGACTTAAATTTTGGTCTGTTCCTCACAACAAAGCCATTGTGTGGCTTCAAAATTCTCGAATATAGTGCATGGGTCATAAAATCTACTTTTATGGTGTTTTTTTATGTCCTTTATGAAGCTTGACAGCCACAGTCTCTATCTCCTTTTCCATGGAAGAAAGAAAGTCAAGTGGTTTCATTTTTTGAACGTTGAGGCCTATTCTTCTGAATGTGATGAAGTCTTTTTTCCCCACTGGCCAATTCAGACTTTATACTGACACCAGTAGGCATCTTTGCAGCATTACGCAAAAGCAAATGTTTGCAGTTGCCATATGCCATTCTAGAAATGCTTACTGAAGAGGGCTAACTGAGAAAATTAGTAGTATTCTGTAGGTCACATGATTTTAACATGGCAGCATTTTTAGACAACTGATATGGGTGGAGTCTTTATCTTATGTGAGTGTGCCATATTCATTTCTATAAAACTGCTGTTTATTTCTTTAGATGTGGAAAAATGTATTTGGTGCGCCTTTAATTTCAATATGTTTTGCAGTATTACAATTTATTTTGGACAATGAGATTATGACCATTTTATGAGTTAAAGCTGCAATTAATGCGACACTCAGTTGTAATCAATTCTGCAATTGTTTTCAAAGCCTTGCTTGCATAATTTGGGCATGCCTATGTTGTGCCTATGTTAGGCTTGCTGTTCTTATTTGTTTATTCAATCAGTTATATAAATGCATAGCTGGCATCATGTTTGAGGGCAAATATTTCTGCATAGCAGGCAGAGTATATATTACTCAGGTTTAGCCAATAAAGAGTTTAGAGGTATGATGACAGATGACAGACATTAAATCGCTAACTGTAACGCACTCATTTCCCAAACTGCTTACACCATGACCATTTCATTTACGGCAGTGCTGTGTCTTTAAGAATGCAGAGTTTGCTGTTTACACATTCCATCTGACGTTACATCTTGAGAGTTATCACTTTGAGCTGTGCTTTCCCAATCTTAATAACATAACCGTATGAGATTAATTTTTATCAAAGACAAGCCCATCAATTATTCTTAGTCATCACTTGAGATGAAAGACAGTTTTTCATGTTGGTCAGCTTGCGCTTCTGTGGGGAGTGCACTTTGTTGTTGCTTGATTCTTCATGCACAAGAACTAACTCGACTTTAAAGGTTCAGTCTGGTTTGGTCCATCTGGAGTTGTGGACAGGTGACCTTGTACTCTCTGAAGCATTATAGACAGAGGTCATTTGAAAGGATATAAGTTTAGAAGATTGGATGTGATTGATAGAAATGTGATATCCATGTGACAGTTGTTCTGACTCTCAGGCTTGTGACATCCAGTGCCTGTCGCTCTCTTCTATTCCCGATATGTGTCACTTATAACATATTCCATCAGGGTCACCTTCATCTCTCTCTCTCTCCGTGTAACTCCACAAAATGCTCTCAGATTAGACACACGGACCACAGACAAACCAACGGAAGTGTCAGAACAAATAGTCTGAACCAAAGGCTTCATTCAAAACATCTGCCATTGTTTGGTCTTCAGGTTCATTTCATTTTTCTGGCAAACGGAATAGCTGTTTTGTCGTCGAGAGTAGATGGGGAGTAATCAGGGTGCAATTTAAGCAGCGAGGGGCTCAGGAGTAGCTGGAATAGCAGCTTTGTGTGAAGGGTTTGTGGGTAATGGTGGTTAACTGGTCGTGAGGTGATTTGCTCAGAGTGGCTGATTTGGGGGCTTGGTGCTGGCCGTCATCTGGGCTGTCAGTGTGATGGGTAGTGGTGTCAGAGTTGATGTGAGGCCATCCAAGCGGAGCGGGTAATGCCGGCCTCCCTGCAGACCTGTGTCTGTCACAGCCAGGGAACGTCCTGTCAGCCCATAAAATCTGTCCCAGCCTGATAAACACAGCCCAACAGCTCAGTCATTTACAGCCACCCAGCCTGCCCGCCCATAATGAATAGATGTGCTTGTTTATTTATTTATGCAGAAATAATGCTGCTTTTATTAAAAGAGTAAAATTAATGTATGACCTCCTGTTTGAGGTAATAAATCAACCGCTTTCAAGGAAAAAAGCAGTTTTTACTGCTTGAAATGTTGTTTACCATCTCTGGGAAATAATTTCATTTCACCCCATAAAATGTTGTTTTTAAGGGAAGTATTTTCACTTTTTGTTTTTTGGTGCATTCGTATTTACTTAAATTTTGTGAATTTAAATAATTTGATTAGTTTGGTTATTATCATGTAATAACTATGATCAACATAACACACCTTATGTATAAAAGAAATATTTAGAATTGCAAAAATCCATTAAATTTTTCAAACCTTTTGAATTGATGAATTAATCAAAATTTGGAGCTTTACCACAATTAAATGTACTCTAAGGATTCTTCACGCAGTGACAACCCTCTGCACTTTGAAAAATGTTTCTGTTCTTTTCCCTTGTATTAATCTCCCAGAAAGCCTTCCTTTCTCAGTCTCTGCTGAGAGATGAATTAATGTTGAACTAAGCCGTACTTGTACATGTGAAATGTTCGTATACATTATGAATGATTCCAGTGTTACTGTTAATTCATGTTTCCCAGCAATTCATTGCCCTTCAATATTTCTTGTGCTCTCATAATATACTTAATGTTTGCTTAATGAAATTTCATGTTAATGGATGTGGCCGGAAATGCACTGAAAATCATATGAAGAACAGTGTTACTAAACAATATAAAAGCGTCCAGATACATAGCGAAAACTGTCCCTCTCACTTTGATAACTTGTAGACATTAAGCCTATATCTGGTTAGAATTTCAAATGATCAGATTGTTTATTCTTCCTAGACATGTAATGAAGTGCCATAATGTCTAATTGCAGGGGTCTTGAACAATCCCTGCCACCTTTAAGGCCGTTTCACACAGGATGCGGAAAGCGGTAAAAGTGCAGCGTGGCTGCCACTTTCTCTCGTAGTGGAAGCGTTTTGTGCAGTCAAGGCGGTGCTAGTGTCGCGATTTCAGGGGCGACTGTTGCCATAGTTACAATAATCAAGAACTCGTGAAGTCACCTACATGCACACCAACAGCAGCAGCAGCAGACTTGCAATGCATGTGAGAGAAATATTCTGCACCTATTTTACCTCACCTGATTGAGAAGTGCCCTGGCAACAAGCTATTGTAAAATTTTGATGCAGTTGGACCAAACAGATTTTAAACTGGGCTCACATTGTTTCTTTAACTGTGTATATAGTTCATATAGTTGTTATATGAAATCATTAGTTGTTCAGTTAAGTCATAATCAGCTGAGAACATGAAACTTGAGATAAAGCATGAGATAAACTGATGATAAAGTAAAAATGGCATTTGTGTTTACTGTTAATTTGTTTATGTTTGTGATCTGCTTATAAGAGATCCTGATGCATTATTTTGCTCATCATAATCATGTTTTATTTGTTGCTATTTATAATTTCATTAGAATTGAGAAAAATACTTTGTGTAAGGTTTATGACTAGCATAGAGCTTCATGACACCCACTGAGTTCTGTTAATTTCCTTCTTTTTTTCCCTTTTTTACTTTTTATTTTTTTAAGCTAAATTTAATGTTGCACTTTATTTTACCTGACAAACCAACTTGCGATTTTTCAAATCTCTATGAGATTTTTGAGGCATAATATAACACGGGAAATTCCTCTTCCATGTTTTCAGCAGTCTGCTATGAGCACATTTAAATTTTGTATGATTGGCTGTGAATAAAGCGTTCATTTATTGGCTATGCCAGAAGCGCTGCCGCAGCCACTCAGAGAAAGATAAAATATTTCTATCTCTCGTGGCGCTGCCTGCGTACCGCTAGCAAAGCGCCTGCGATTTCCGCTTTCCACGTGCTGCCTGCCCACCGCTAGCAAACCCACCTGCGATTTGCCGCTTTCCATGTGCCTCTCACTGGAAATGAACTAGAAACTTGCGCTTGCCGCGTCATGTGTGAAATGGCCTTTAGGGGGGCTTGCAGTGGTGCTGTAGGTGCTTTGCCAATAATGGTTACATTTTCTTTGTGAAAAAGTGAAAGTTTGCATTAAACAAAAATACAATATAAAGTTAACTTCATCCAAAGCTAATGTTCAACTAAATGCTTGTGTCCCTCCTTAAAAAAATAAATAAATAAACATTAAAAGAATCATCTATCCAAAAATGAAATTCTATCATCATTACTCCACCTCACATTATTCCAAACCCATATGACTTTCTTTCTTCTGTGGAACACAAAAGCAGATGTTAGACAAAATGTTAGCCTAAGTCACCATTCACTTTCATTGCATCTTTTTATAATGAAAGTGAATGGTAACTGAGGCTAACATTCTGTCTAACATCTCCTTTTGTATTCTACGGAAAAAGGTAAAAGGGGTTTAGGACAATGTGAGGGGGAGTAAATGAAGCTGATTTTCTTTTTGGGGACCTATCCCCCTAAAATTAAAATGCAACATATGAGTATACATTTGTACTCTGTACATCGTTAATGATTACTTTAATGGATTGGCAATTACAAAGTATGTAAATTCATCAATACTGTACTTTACGCTTGTTCTTATTGGCCAGATTTAAAATGTAATGCTTAATGTTATACAATATGTAACAATGACTCCCCGCTCCGTTTTGCTGTTCAAGTGGTCTTTGGCCTAATAAAACGTTAAAGACCCCTGTCTGATTGTTCTGTAACAATGACGATTTATTTAACAACAACACATTCATTGCAATTAATAGAAGATAATTTGTCTGATTTTTTAAATTCAGTCCCCAAGGGCTCGACCTGTATTCGCTAGCTGTCTGTCACATCCCATAAAAAGAAACATGGCAGTGACTCTCTCCATCACTCCTGGAGCTCATGCAGTACCTCATATCACTGAAATATGATCTCACTAAGTGTGTCAGATGCTCAAGTGGGAAGGCTTTTGCTGTTTTGTGCAGTGACCTTACATTTATCATTGCCATAGCTGTGCTATTATGGTCCTGAATAATGCTGACTATGCCTCTTTTGTCTATTAGCTAAAGTGTTGTGGCTACTGGGGAGCTGAAGGGGGTCTTGAAGTGTCTACTAAGTGCAGGACACACTCATGCATCACTGAAGCGCTCCCCAAAGCAGACTTCTCGTCTTCACTTCAGTCTCTCATATGTCCTGTAGGGATGCGTTATGGCACAGATGTGTGATTGTGGCATTTTCCGTCTCATTCTAGCTGAGTTTAAAGTGACAGTCATTTCCTATTTAGAGCTGCTCTGCTGGAATACTACTAAGGTCGTGAACTTTGAATTTAGAGGTGTTTGGGGAATTTAGAGTATCATTGGTAAATGTTTCCTCAAGGACGATTCACGCTTTCCGACAAACTTTTAATTACCTCAGTTCTGTTTTCAACTGGATGTTGAAGTAAAAAGCTCCACTTTAAGGTGACAACTCGCTTTTCATACATTTCACATTTGCACTCATTAAATGAAAGCTACAAGGACAGAGAGGCCATTACCATGTCCTACACTGAGTGCTCCTGAGCAAGGTGTTTTTCTTTGTGTGAAATTGCACAAGATTTCCATAATCTTTGAGAGGTGAAGTGACTTGTAAAATGAGGATTGATGTGTTGTGGCGAGGCAGTCTGGTCTGGTGGAGAGGTGCGTCTGCCTCCCTCACCTTTAATACAATACAACACAATACTTCAGTGTGATTCAGCGAGATTTAAGAATTACATGAATTGCACGGTCTGCTCAAGGTTTAAAATCAAAACTTTCTTTATAAATCTTACATTTTACCTGTCACTAACAGCAAGGTTATGTCCCTGAGGGCCTCCATTAGATTGTGCTGAGGAGAAAATCAAGTTTTCATCACATAGACCAGAAATTCTATCTAAACAGACAAAATTCTGTGCAGCGTATTATCATTTATATAACAAATTGCTTTGGCCAGACTCTATTTGCGAATGCAGCGCTCCATTGTTTGTTCAGGTGTACAGCACAGTAGAAGTTTTGTTGAATGAGACACAAATATGTAAATTGAGAGAGACATACAGAAATAGATGTTGGAAAAAGAGCAGCCCAACGTTATGAAAAGCTGTGAAGCACATTTATCTTCAGGTGTGACTGGGAGAGAAGACATTTGTTATGTAGAACACAGGAATTAAACATGAGAATGAAATGAAAGAGCAGTATAATTTTAGAAGGTATCTTTCAACCTGTAATTTTAGCTGCCTTCAATGGCCTCTCCATCTTCCTTCCACAGAGTCTGGCTCTTTAGACAGTTTAAAAGGTCTTCAGGCCTTGTTTCATTGGGCAGCATTGTAATTATTCAAATTTAGAGAGTTTGTTTATAATACACTACAGTAGCGGTTCTAGTTTGTATGGTGCCTTGGGGGAAACCCGCTTCAGCATGCCCCCAAAGTTGATGATTGGCCACTGCAAGATGCCACCTCCAAACACCTGCATTGCATGTGTAATTCCTTTAATGAGCAGGGGAGTAATTAGGGAATGAGGACATTTGGGGCATGGCCACACAGAGCTACACAGAGGTGTGGGGGTTGCTCAAACTAAAGAATAAAATATTCCCTAAATTTTATAAATCTAGTGCACTTCATGAATATTAAAAGTAGGGCTTGCACAATTACTAGTTTTTACTTGTTGACTTGTCACCCAGAAAAGTAGCTGACTAGTTGGTTACTCGGCGGGTAAATGTTAACCTCATGTTAGTGACTTAGAGGTTGCTTTAACTAAATTTTTTCTGCTGTCTTCCAGATAAAATACAACAAAGAAAACCATTTAAACCAACTTGCTCATAGAAAGAACGTTCTATAATTTTTTGCAAACTGACTTGTACGTGCCGCTTTCTACATTTCGCTGCAGTTTCCTGGTGAAATGAACACTAGAGGTGCTACAACAACTTCGTGGTTTAATCATTGTCACACAAATCACGAGTACAATTGTGGATTTTTATTTTTATAAAAACGTAAACCATTAGTTTACTTGGTAGCTCACGTGATAGAGCATTGGACTTTGAGCTTGACAACTGCCAAAGACACACGGAAGTGAAAGTGGCATAGAAGTGACACAAAATGATGTGGATGCTTCAATTAAAGTGTGTTTTATTTTTTTATTTATTTTGAATTTGCATTTTAAAACATTATCGGTTAGGGTTCGGTGTTGGTTAAGGGTAAGGATGTCTGTTTTGTTAAACTCTAATTTATCTTTTTGGACAATATTGGTTAGGGTTAGGTGTTGGGTAAGGATGTCTGTTTTGTTCAGTTCTCATTTATATTTCCAGACACTAATGGTTATGTTTAGGGTACAGTTTTAGGTTAGGGAGGTACGTTTTTTCTTATTAAAACCTCCATCTGAAATTCACTGTAAAAACCTTGTCTGATTACATAATTTCACTTGACTTTGGTGCCCCTTGCAGGACATTTCACTTTTAAACTGCAGCTAAAGGTGTAATGAAGCACGTAATTTCAGTTTTGCAAAAACATTGCAATGCTCATGTAATTTCATGAGACCAGGCTGATTTAAACCATAGCACGTCACTTTTCATTTTAACCATCTTCACTCTCTCTCTCCCTGTGCATGCTTGTGTGTGTATGTTTGTGTATGTGAGAAACAGAAGCTGCGTCCAAAATCACGCACTGTCAGAGTATGTACTGGATTTGAGGAAGGACGCACTTTTAGCCTGTAAATAAAAGTGTTTTTTAGGTATGCAGGTGAGTAGTATGAATAAATTAGTAGTATGAATAGCGTATAGAGTGTTGTGATGATGCAGATGAGAAATTAAGTAAGTAAATTAAGATAAACTAGTTTTTATAAATTGTGAGCCTTGGCGAAAACATTTTTGTCTCTTTTGAGAACTTTGAAAGGGTGATCCATGCTTTTATTTCCACTATGCTTGATTACTGTAACTCTCTGTACCTGGGGATTAGCCATTCTTCATTAGCTCGCCTTCAGATGGTTCAAAATGTGGCTGCTAGAGTTTTAACAGGGGCTCGAAAGCGTGAGCATATTACCCCTATTCTACAGTCTTTACATTTGCTACCTGTTCGCTATAGAATTGATTTTAAAGTGCTCTTATTGGTTTTTAAGTCTCGAAACGGTTTAGCACCCTCATACCTCTCTGACCTGCTGATAGATTACCACCCAGTGAGAGCTCTTAGGTCTGTCGATCAAAGCCTTTTAGTTGTTCCAAAATCTAGGTTAAAGTCTAGAGGTGATCGGGCATTCGCCATAGCTGCTCTCCAATTCAGATTAGAACTGCCCCCACACTACCCATTTTAAATCTAAGCTAAAAAAAATTCTGTTTGATCTGGCCTACAATTTGTGATGTGATGCTTTACTGTATATGCTCTGTTTTTGTCTCATGTGTGACTTTGTGCCTGTCTGATTGTATTTGATGGTAATTTACGTTTTATTGTACAGCACATTGGTCAGCGGTAGTTGTTTTTAATAGTGCTTTATAAATAATAAATTGATTGATTGATTGAGAAATGGGAGCATATGTATCTCCATTGACAGTTTTATGCTACTTGCATTGTAATAAGTGCTTTCTTAAATGAATTTTGGATTGTATATGAAAATGAACACTTGAATGTGCACAATGCAAAACACTTTTAATTACATTTTAGCCTAATTCCAATTAGATGTGCATATATTTGAAAATGTGTTTGTACACAAATACACAAGATGCAGTTTGAAGACAGTTTGCAGTTTTTTCCTCCTGCTATCACCATATGCAGCTAACGCAACTGAAATCATGTGATCCATGGCTTGTCAGCATGGATCCAACACAAAATCTAGTGATTGAACTATTATAACTAATATAGCTTTGAATGAAAAACATTTTGTCACATTTTTTTGCAGTTACCAGAGCCAGTGACAGGTGTTATATTTCAGGACACCTTTTTCAGTGATATCTGTCAGACATATTCTGCATGCCTTTTCATAAAAAAATAAAATAAAAATAATAATGTATGTGGGGGAGAGGCAAGTAAATTACAGTACCACAGTGAGAAGGAAACACTATAAAGGAATCTGGTTTAGGACTATAGACCATGAATCCCATGGCTAACTTCACCCCTGGAAATGAAATTCTCTTTGTAGAAAATTGCTCAAATATCACACACAATAAGAACAATAATTTCAGAAGACATGATGCTGTGCGGAGGAATTAATTAAACCTCTATTTGTGTCAAATTAAGCTATCTCATTGGGCTTTATAGTGGACAGCATTGTGATGTATGTCAAAGTGGCAGCCAAGCTGACTGATAATTAGAATCAGTTTTTTTTTACCATTGCGTTTGGTCCTCATTCGTGACCTAGGCAGCTTGGACGTGAAATGGGGTGAATGCTAGTGTGCCAGATTCTGACCATAATTCATTATCTCATTACACAGCTGACAAGATTAAAAGAGCAAGTAAGAGGAAATTTGTGAGCTATGGATCAGATGGGGAGTAGACAATCACTGCAGCCTTGTGTGATGTTTATTTTATCAGCTGTGTGCAGGTGGACCATGTCTCTGCCTCTGGTTGGGTTCAGAGAGCAGATAAGAGTGGTAATAATGCCAGGTAGCAATAACGTGAGCCACAGAAGGAGCAGACACACACACACACACACACACACACACACACACACACACTTGTGTCCTGTCATAGTATTCGACCACACTATTGTTCTAGAACATACATTTTGTGTTTACTTTCCTTCCCTACGGATATTGTTTGTTTATAGGCCCTTTGTGGGTCGGGAATAAGCTAAATATCATGCATTACCTGCTGCTTCTTATTATACAAAGCAGAAAAGTAAATATGAGCAGCTGTTGGAATGGAAATCAGAAAGATTATTTTTATACAAGGAATAGGAAAATTTTATTTTATGCAACACCAAAAGTCACATCATGCAAGGAATATAACTGCAACTCATTTTCAAGTCTGTTTTTACTGATATTAACAAAGGTAAAGCTCTGAAAAAAATTTGCTGCTGTATTAACAAAACATTCTTAAGAATAAAAATTATTTTTAACTACTATTTTCTTCTTATTTTCGAACTTTCAATTAGGTCAAAGTTAAAGATAATTTGCGTTCCCAAAAATACTTTTTAAGAATGTAAAAAAAATATATAACTTTGTTCTTAAACTGTCAATGTTTATAACAAGATACCTTATTTCTATCTTTGTTTAGGAATTAAGAATATTTTGTATTTTGGAAAATAATTCTTAAGAATTTTTTTATCTTTTTTCTTAAAGGGGCACTCAGTTATTTTTTCCTCATTTAAAAAGTTTTACTTCTAAAGAAATGAATAGTAATATTGAAACATATGTATGAAATCATAACCACTCATGTGAGATGAAGAGATCAGTCATATCAGTAACCTTATAAAAGCTTTTTTATTCTACAAGGGGCAGGGGAGCCCTCATGGGGGCAGCCATGTAAGGATCACATGACCAGCGGAATACTACTCACTTAATCTCAGTATCTGCCCTGTTATTGGATGCAGCTTCCAGGCCACTGTCACTGTCACTGTAAGCCAATATACAGTAAGTTACTTCAACATCAAAAAATTACTAAGTGCACCTTTAAACTGTCAAAGTTTACAGCTAGATACCTTCTGCTGAACTTCCTAGTTTATTAAAAACTTTCTTAATTTTTTTCTTAGGATGATTTTTTTGAATCTGGCCTCTGATCCGGAGTTGAAACAAGACATTGCGATATTGAGTTTGCATTGAAAGGTTAAATTTGACAAGAATAATGAGGAATTCCACTCTCTATTTGTTGAAAACAGTTACACACTGTTTATTCTTATGACCTGCATTTTCACCGCAATCTATCATTGAGAATAGTTTGTATTGGCAAACGCATAAGATGCTGATGCGGAGGGAATACAATACTTCAAGCCGCTTGCCAAGCTAATTGCCATATCTAATAAAATAGCCTTTGTAAGTCACATCAAAAGAGCATCCTTCATCTTTTTATTGCAATGCCTATAAATCCAAACCGTCCCTTCTTTTGTCCTAAGGCCTGAAGTGATCAAGGTGATCTCTGGCATTTGGGATGCAGCCAGGAAGGAGACTGGCAGATGCTTTGACAATTCCTCCTGAACTGAACAAGTCCCCTAAAAGGGCGGTCACACTAGGCTTTGAGCACACAGTTTTTTTTTTCAGACAACGCAATGAACCAGGATATGATGTCACATGGGAGGGCTTCTTGTTTAAGTAATTAATAAATGACCACCCCTCAAGGCTGGATGCTTTCACACTTGGTTCGATTGCTTGGACCGAACCCGAGTTCGTTTCTTGCCCCCTCCCCTGCCCCCGCTGGACTCTGTTCACATCATATTTTTTGGGTCTGAACAGCGGTCCGATTTCATCATTAATGTGAGTACAAGCGGCAGCTGTTTACCACGGTATCTAGGTAACAACTCGAGAAGACGTCACTGTGTTAAGTGGAGTATTAGAGTTTGTCTCTTTGGATTTATCATAAAAACTTGCCATGCACAGAACAACACTTGTGTTTGCCTCCTGCAGATGCATTGAATGTGCAATGATGTGATGAATATTAGCGTTTGTCTGCCGCGAGCCCGCGGATGCATTGCAAGAGATGTGAAGAATGTAAGCTGCTCTCTGAAGGTGGTGTTTTTGGACACAAGCAGGTAGGAGAAATGCATTATACCATAATAATTGCGATTGGGAGCCTGCAAAGGCGCAAATTATCGTCATTACAAGCTGCTCACTTCCGCGATTTGGTACGATTGTGTTCACATCAGCAGCGAACCGTACTGGAGTTCACATGAACCATACCCCAGACCACCTTTTCAAGCGGTCCCTGTTGTGTTTCGCAAAACAGCGTTCACCTTATCCAAACGAACCGAACTTTGATGCCATTCGACCCCAGGTGCGCACCAAAAGTGCTAGTGTGAAAGCACTTAATCTGCCTGGACAAGAAAAGTCCAGTCTAATGCTATTAAAAAGATGGCAATAAAAGTTACATTTCAGTGTCACTCATCTGAATAGTTCTTAAGTCACATACAGAAATATTAATCATGACAAATACATTGACATATAGGGTGTTTCATAAATTAAAATCTATTTTTTAGCACATATTAAAAAGCAAGTCTACTGTTTGGTTTGAAATGAGACTTACTGTTTATTCTATTTATACAAAATGAGTGGGCATCTCACACTTTACCTACTGAATTAGAGGTCACGATATGTCACTTATAAAGACACCTACACACAAGATCAGACCAATAAAATGTCATTTTGATCAAACCTTTTATTAAAATATTTGCAATTATATGACATATAAAATGAATACAATTCATTTCATACATATATTTATGGTGAATTTTATGGTATGAATACAGTTTTAAAGGTTTAATACTAATTCAAACATCTTTGTATGTACAAACCTTTTGATTAGTTCATACATGAGAAGAATCTATGCTGGATACTTCTTAACCTTTGAAAAGAGAGGCTCTCAGGGATAGATGCTGAATGGATTACTTGACTCTCAGTTACAATGTGGATTTCAATCACATCATATTTTTTACCTGTTTAAACCTTTTAAATGCATAACCTTTTGTAATGCTCCATACTAATATGCCCTTTTAGAGGAAGATATGATAATCATGGCGGGATAATATTTCCATAAAGCTACATTAGGCCATGCGCGCGCGCACACACACACACACACACACACACGTTGCTACCCTTATGAGGACTCTCCAAATAACCCTAACCCTAAACCCAACCCTCACAAAAAACATTGTTTAGTATGTTTTTAAGCAATTTTAATTATAGAGACAATAGAAATGTCCTCATAAACCACATTTATAGCATAATACCCTTGTAATTACCAGTTTGTAACCTAACAAAATGTCCTCGTGAACCCCCCCCCACACACACACACAAACACACACACACCAGCAATTATCATGTCAAAGAGCAAGCATTGTTTTAATGGCTACTGGTGAAATGGTTTGAATAAAAAGAGAAGCTTATTTTCCCTAAATCCCTCCCTGGATATTAATTATTGCTGAATTTCAATTAAGTTCCCACATTTAACGAATAACAGCTCTTACTGAGGTGCTTGGCAATTTGTGTCCATTAGGATGGCCCTTCTGCATTCATCTCATTCTCTCTTTTACTGTGTTTATCGCTCTGATTTATCAGAATTCTGCCTCCTCATTTTATGTTTTGCCCCCTGTTTAATTAATATTGCTCTGTTTCACTCTGACTTTCTATCTCGTTTCCTCTTGATCTCCTAATTTTCACCATTTCTCTCTCTCACGCTCTCTCTGTCTCTGGTGGGATGTTCAGTCGAGTGTATTTGCATCTTAATAAGGGTTGAAAACTCAGTAGTTCCATTGTTTAAGTGGGTAAAAAAGGTGTTTGCAATTATTCCACCATTAACATTCAAAAGACACATTGCCCTTAGCTTCTTTCAAGAGTAACTAAAGAGTCATATAGAGCATCCTCTGCCTCAGTCTCTTCATCTGAGACTCTAAATTCTTTCTGCTCTTTACTGTTTATCTCTGTATCATCTTTTCTCCTGTTATCTCCAAGCCAGAGTCTGTCCTACTTGTAAACTCAGAGCGTTTTATACACTTTGCCTCATCTCTGTTTTTTCTTCTTCCACTCCAATTGCCTCCTTGTTTCCATACATCCAACAATTTGTATTAATTTATCAAAATACATTTTGTCAAGAATGTCTTGATGATTTTTGGAAGCCCTTTGATTTTCAACCTGGGTTTATCTGAACCCTGTTCCTGTGTTTGTTGGTGACTGCAAGGAGGTGAGTGGACTAGCATGCTGATATTGAAACAAAACGAAAAATTAAACCTTCTTAAGCAGTAATTGACCCATTGTGTTATTTCATCCCTTAGGTACTTGAGGTTTTTACAGCCCTTCTGCTTTTCAGAGCTACAGTATGTGTGTGTAATAATATAAACAATACGAAGAGTGAACATAGAATTTAAACTACCTTGCCAATATGCACTAACTCTCAAATGTGTGGACACATTGACTTATTGTCTTGTGATCTTAAAATAAAAAAATAAAAAAATAAAAATGCATCTAAAAGGGTAGTGTTAATCTAAAGGCAAATGTTAAAATAAAAATACATTTAAAAAAATCTAGATTAAAGGGAGCAATCTTAGAAGACTCAAATTTATTTTTATTTATTTATATTGGTCACAGAATGATTCCCATACTTCCATTTATGCTATTGATCGTTTTAAAGACTTTACTGTTATTCTAAAATGAAGTAGAAATAATAAAGAATAAGTTGGCTTTCCAAAGTTTTTACTGGCAGTGTGTGTGCACTGAGAAGAAAAATAAAAAAGAATAGCGATGCAGAGACTATTTCCATGGTTCAACAGTCCTATTGAGCATTTGTATAAAAATGATAAAAGCAGTCCTTGTTCATCTACTGTCCTCATTTGGGTATTCTACATCACAACGCTGTTATATTTTTTGCACCTGAGCACAGGGATGCAGTCCAGAATTTCCTTGGACAGGCTGTTATTTCTGTGTATTTTCCAAGCTGTGTTGTTTTCATTTAGATACCTGAATAAATAAAATAAAGTGTTCATCATCTGTGCCTCTGTGAATTGTGTAATCTATGGATGCCATTGCAGCTGGGCTTCTCTGCTTTGCCCAATTCCTAGCAACATGTGGACTTCATGTAGAGGACAGAAACATAATTTATTCTGGGGAGAGTGAATATGTTTCATACTGGAATTATTGCCATAAGGTGAGTAAATAAATCATTGTTGAGGAATATTAAAACAATGAGCTCTTTTTCCCCATGGTGCCCCCTCCTCTCGCCTCTGATGTGTAAGTCAACATGTTTCTTTCATTTCTCGCTTACTTTCTTCCTCTCGTCCTCTCATCCTCTTTCAAGCAGCTTTTTCAAGCTCACACATACAATAAATATATGAAGGCTGTGAAATTTTCATCAGCTTTGGAGAATCGATGCCAATTAAATATCAAATTGATATTCTTTTTCTTCATGGTTTATCTTGCCCTCCTTCTCTCTCTTTCTCTCTTTTCATGTTTCTTGTTCTTTATACACAACCTCCCACACCTAACCTCTTTCTTGTTTACTTTTTGCATTCTGTTATATATATGCATAATATATTGTTGCCCAGGGCACAGTGCAATTCAATACTTTTACCTTGATGTACACAAACATACACTACCGTTCAAAAGTTTAGGGTCACTTACTCGTTCTTTATTTTTTTATTTTTTCACATTTTAGAATAATAGTAAAGTCATCACAACTATGGAATAATAGAAATGGAAATATGGGAATTATGTTGTGACTAAAAAAATCCTAAATAAATAAAAACTATGTTATATTTTAGCATCTTTAAAGTGGCCACACTTTGCCTGGATTTTGCAGAAATTTACTCTTGGCATTTTCTCAACCAACTTCTTGAGGTATCACCCTGGGATGCTTTTTAAACAGTATTGGAGTTCCCATCTATATGCTGGGCACTTAGTTACTGATTTTCTTAATTATTCAGTCCAAGTCATCCATTTCAAAAACTTTTTTTCTTTTTCTTTTTTTATAAAATTGTAGTTTTGTAATTAAATAAATGAATATTTTGGCACTATTATATTTTTGTCTACAAAACTAATTTCAAACATTTAAGCATACGCCTTCAGATCAAAAGGTTTTTAAGATCATGAGAAACATTTCAGGCAAGTGACACCAAACTTTTGAACGGTAGTGTACATTCCAGGAAGGGTTGAAAATTAACGCCTGGAAAGCACCAGATGCAAGTAAAAATTGGCTTTACAGTCTCGGGTGTTGTGTCTCAGGTGTTGAGGTCACAGATATAATGCTCTTTGGTCTTTTAAATAAAGGCGCTGAATGCAAAAAGAAATTTCTGAATAAAGGCTTTAAATGCAATAAAGGCCCAATATTTGGTAATATTTGGTTTTAAAAGAATCATGTATGTATGTTTTTTTTTAAGTTCACACAGTACAAGACAAACACTGTGCCTGCATTGCTAGCATTCCTCCAGTAGAATCTTAACACAATCTTTTCTTGAAGAATTGTAATGCTGCTCTTTTCCATAAAATAAAAAAATTAAAAATTAAAATAAATAAAATAAAATTCATATTGACCACTGCTGTCCAGGTCCAAAGAGAAGAAAAAAAAGAAAATCATAATTAAAATGCCATAAATGTAGTCCATACAGCACAAAGCTGTTGTATGGCGCCAGAAAGCTTAGTGCACAAGTCACTACTGTTAGGAGGTCTTTATACTGAACCTTTAATAGTGCTTTATAGTAGGCTATTTGTCCTTTATTTTGTCCTCAATATAAACTATTATTTAATGCAATAGAGCTTCTTAAAAAATTATTTTTATGTTCCAAAAAAGATAACATATGGGTTGTGAACAACATAAGGATGAGTAAATGAATGAGTAAAAGTACATTTTCCATTTTTAGGTGAACGACTCCTTTAACTGGTGGCTCATGTTTGAGCACAGACCTGACAAGGATATACTCACAATAAAATGAAGACTCTTAGGAGATGCAGTAAATTCAGAATTAATTAAAGACATAAAGAAATAATTTAAAAATCTTAAATTGATTGTAAATTATTACCTAATAATATTTGCATTAAAAATACAGTATATGACACTGTCCTTGCCACAACCTAAAAACTCAGTGGAAGCCACAAGTCACAGGCCTTACCATGCTCTAGTTCTAATCTGTGGGTGATAACGCTCTACTTTGTTTTTTATAGATAATTTTCTTAGACAATGTCAAGTGAATTCAAGTCAATCTGGCAAAATCTGATTATTGGGGGGGGGACTTGTCTATTGAAATATTAAGGCTTAATTCATACACTGTAGGTAACCGAGGCCATTACTTTGAGTTGGACTGTGAACTATAAATTGATTACTTGTCAGACATTTGTCATTTTTCTGAGGTTGTATTTAAGAGCTCTAAATGAAACAAAACCAGTTTTGTTTTTTAAAAGTAGCCCTTTTTCCTTATTAAAGGTGTCACTTGGGGAGTGGCCTAAAAATATTTTATGTTTGCCTGAAATTCAGCATCTGTAAGGCTTTTATCAGCGTGCTTGATAACTCCCATTTTTTTCTCCAGGAGAAATGGTTTAACGGGGACTGCAGTCAGCAAAGTACAGTACACTCTCCCTCATCTACATTAATAGACTGACCTTTGAGGCCCAGCCTCATGTAGAGCTGCATGATTTACATAAAGCCATAATACATCTTTTGTCCTTTTATGCCCCCTGTGGTTTATAGATGGCATGTCTAACAAAATTCCTCTGAAAACTCTGTCCCAGCACTCCCTATCTGCATATTCATACATAATGAATAATATATGTTTGGTGACATTAAAAATAAGAACTTTCTTTTAGCGATCCAATTATATCACAGTATGCTTTAGATTTGCATATTGTGATTAATAATTAAATTGTAGTAATTAACGAACTAATAACTGCCATAATTGAGTAATTTAAAAGGTGTCCTTGTGCCCTGATTTATGTACCACTGATAAAATATCTCTGCTGTAACGTAAAAGTTGATTTAATTACATTTTGCGGCAGTAGTCAAAGATAACCAACCTGCTTTACCGAGCTCAATACAATTTCTTTGAAGCTCTCCGTTTACATAAGCTTAGCAATAGCATATTCATTAGTGTAAATCATATTGGCTAAACAGGCGGATGAAGTTGCTCCTGAATCAATGGCAAATAGGAGTATTCAGTAAGACGTATCAAGCTGAATATGGTTTCAGTGGAGGCACATACAATTTTGATAGTCTAATTTTCCTGAGTCTCAGTCTTTTAGCAGTGGGGATTACTTTGAAGCAGTGCTTAAATTGATCCAATAAGTGGGTTATTGATCAGGCTGTGAGACCCACGGGGCTGCTCCATTGGGCTCCCACAAGTCTGAATAACTTTGCAGAGACACTGAATCATATAAAGATAATCTAATTGAATGTGTGAGAGTATTCGTGCAAATGGTTGAAAATGACATCAGCTTGCATAGATGGCTCCTCGCTAAGCTGATGAGTTCAATCAGAGATGAGTAAATTTTCACCTGCCAATTTAAACCCTAGAGAGTTGACCAGAATAGTATATTATAATATGTGTGTGTATATTGTATGAAGATATATATTGCTGTCCTGAGGGTGAAATGTGGTGGTGGTGGTGTAGTGGACTAAAGCACTGAACTGGTAAGCAACAAAGGTTGTTGGTTCAATCCCTACAGCCACCACCATTGTGTCCTTAAGCAAGGCACTTAACTCCAGGTTGCTCCAGGGGGATTGTCCCTGTAATAAGGGCACTGTAAGTCGCTTTGGATAAAAGCGTCTGCCAAATGCATAAATGTAAATGTTTTTATTTTTATTTATTTATTTTATGTTAAAATACTAGTATTATGTGCAGAGACACATATCAAAACATTGCCCTGTTTGTTTTTGCGTGAAAGCAATTTTGTTTGAACGGAAAAATGTAAAATAAATAAATAATTCATTTTGCTGTAACATTTGGATTTGGTGCAGCTATGGCTATAGTTGTTTCTCTCTCTCTTTCTCTCTCTCTCTCTCTCTCTTTCTTTCTCCATATTCGGCTGTCAGAAAATCTCGCAACAGAGCTCTTGGGTCAGTGCAAATCACAAAAAACAGCAATGAATCAAGACAGGTTTCATTATGTCCAGATGCCTGTATTCTGATATCAAACATATTGGGAGCTTTGTCAATAGTGACACTATCCCGGCATGTGCAGTGCTTTACAGTGTGTAGGAGGATTGATGGAATGCATTTGGTCTCATAGTGGCACTAAGCTAGAAAGTGACTCGCGTTTGTGTAAATAAAACATAGGTAAAGTTAATTAATGTGCAGATTAGGTCTCTGTTTCTGTTGGAATGTTAAAGGATATGAATGCTTTCCTTGTATTCTCTTTGTCAGTACGTCTTTGGAATAATTCTATATTCACGTCATGTCAGAATTAACATATTTTTTGTAAATACCGTAATAATGAGTTTCACGTTTTCAGTTAGAAACTTGGAACTTTATGAAAGCTCCGACTTCTCCCAACTGACCATTGTGACACCATGTAAAAATAACCCAAAATGCCAACCTTTTTTCATAGGAACACATTACTGTATCTATATTTTTGCAAAATGATTATACATGGCGTGTTGTACATTTCGTAGTTTAACAATGAATTTTATTTCCTATCACACAAATTATGAGTAAAAGGGCAAATAACAGTTTATAAAGATGTATCTTTTGCCCTGTTTCTCACACAATAATATATTATGACATCAAAACACCTTTAGTATTGCATATATTAAAGCAATATTCTGGGTTCAATACAAGATAAAATTGACAGCATTTGTGGCATAATGATGATGACCAGAAATAATCATTTTGAACCGACCCTCCTTTTCTTAAAAAAAAAAAGAAGCAAAAATTGGGGTTACTGAGAGGCATTTTTACATTTACATTTACATTTATTCATTTAGCAGACACTTTTATCCAAAGCTACTTACAAATGAGGAGAACAACAGAAGCAAATCATCCTAGGGAGGCAGTAGTAACACAAGTGCTATAATACAAGATTCAAAATTGTTCAGAGAAGTACCCCTAGCTTTTTTGTTTTTATTTTTAATTTTTAATACAAATGAATTAATGAACATTACATTTATATAGCGCTTTTCTGACACTACACTCGAAGCACTTTACACAGTGTAGAAAGAAGTACACTAAAGGCACTGGGTCAAGTGCTCACAGAAGAGCTGTGTCTTTAGATTCTTTTTGAAGGATGTTAGATAACCAGCTGCTCGGGTGTTTGGCAGGACATTCCACCAGCGAGGAACGATTGAAGTGAAAGTCCGGGACAGTGATTTTTTGCTTCTTTGTGATGACACTACGAGGCGCCGTTCACCCACAGAACGCAAACTTCTGGACTGCACGTAGACCTGAAGTAATGAATATAGATAGGGGGTGCAGGGCCAGTGGTTGTTCTGTAAGCAAGCATCAATGCCTTGAACTTAACACGAGCAACCATTGGCAGCCAGTGCAGTTAGATGAAGAGAGGCGTGACATGAGCTCTTTTGGGCTCGTTGAAGACCAATTGTGCTGCTGCATTCTTGATCAATTGCAGAGGTTTGACTGTACATGCAGGAAGGCCTGCCAGAAGACCATTGCAGTAGTCCAGCCTGGATAGCACAAGCACCTGGATGAGGAGATGTGTTGCATGCTCAATTAAGAAGGGCCTGATTTTCCTGATGTACAGAGCAAATCTTTAAGATCAGGCAGTCCTTGCCATGTGGTCCATCAAGTTTAACTGATCGTCAAACACAACCCCAAGATTTCTGGCTGTGTTGGATGGTGTGATTGTTGGCGAGTCTAGTTGAATGGTGAAATTGTGCTGAACTTCTGGGCTCACTGGAATCACAAGAATCTCGGTTTTAGAGAGGTTGAGTTGGAGGTGATGTTCTTTCATCAAACACGAGATGTCTACCAGGCAGGCTGAGATCCGTGCAGCTACCGTTGGATCGTCACGCTGGAATGAGAGGTAGACTTGTGTGTCATCAGAGTAGCAATGGTAGGAAAAACCATATGCCTGAATGACAGATCCCAGAGATGACATATATTTATTATACAGGGCCAATATCTGGAGGGTTTAAAAGCAGAAATGTGAAACTTATAATTTTATAAAAGCACTTACATTAGTTCTTCTGTTAAAACTCATGTGTCATTTGAGTTTGCAAGCTTTTAAATCGTCATTTTTACAGTCATTTTAGGGTTTTAGGGTTTGTTGACATTTGTTGGCAACAAAGTTGTAAAATTGTCTAGCTTTACACAAAAAAGTTTATTAAGTGATTTTTATCATGCTAAAATCATGTTAACTTGCATATTGTTTACATCTTGTGGCTATACTTTTGAAACAGTGAGTATTTAATTATTTATGGATTGGCCCCCTTTCACTTCCATTGTAAGTGCCTCACTGAAACCCAGATTTTCGTTTTTTTTTAAAGAAAAGGGGGGGGGGGGGGGGTTGAGTGAAAATACATTTTTGTGGTAATCAGCATTATACCATAAATGCAGTCGATTGAGCTTAACTTGTATTGAACCCGGAATATTCCTTTAACATCTGCTTTATTGTACATTTAAAAGCTTGTTCATGTCCATAAACTTCCGCTGTAGCTCAACTGATGCAAAGCATTGAGCCGACAAGTGAGCCGAAAGTACCATAGGAGTGCCACAAAATTATGTGGTTGCTTGAACATGCGTCTTTCATCTCACACTCGGTTTTTATGACACTATCAGTTAGTTTTAAGGTTTAGGATAGGGAGATAGGTTTGTTGATTTAAAACTTGTTAGAGCATTAACCTTAAAAATCTCTGTTTGTGAGAAAATGTAACTTGCTTTTAGCGCTACTCCATGGACATTTTGCCTTGGAACTGCCACGTTACATGCAACATATTATCATTTTGCTAAAATCTTGTCATGGACATGTTTTTCTTTATTTTCTTTATTCTTTTTAATTTTTTTTTTGTTTTCATGAGATCAGGCTTAAAATGGCTGTTTTGCAGTTTTGTATGATATACCATTGTTTTATAGCGAGACACCCAAGTAGGAGCTCCATCTTTCAAATACATTAGGAGAAAAACAGAATAGATTGGCTTTTCAGCAATACAACAAACTGTGTGTGGTTTTGAACACTAATCTAATAGCCCACTAATAAGAGCACATTCCTCATCCGGAGCATCTCATTAATAGTCTATTGACTTGTGAAAATGAATATAAATGCAAATATAGACTTCACATATAGATTATGGAAAGACTGTAGAAGAAGAACCTAAGCATTTGTCGTTATGTGTGAGTGCGAGAGAAATGTCACCTTTCTCTGTGCATGCAATGAGCTTCACGTGAGGTATACTTCAGAAGAGCTAAAACAAAGCTGACAGAAATCCCATCAACCTGTCCAAAACAGTCATTCATGTAATTTAGATGCAAGTACATGCAAGGTAACTAAGCACACTCTGCTTTAGTGTGTTTGTGCATGTACGAGTGAGTGTGCGCCTATTACAGTCTGTTTACAATTGTGTATTTGTGTCTGTGGTGTATTAGCTAGTGCTCATGGATGAAAATACTGTAAGTGTGCTTTATGTGTGTGTGCATGTATGTGAGCCTGCTGAGGCCACAGCAAGACACACACCTGCTGGCTAGGGGAACAATTAGAGGCACAGTAAGAAGACAGCGGGATTACTCAGACGCTGTTGCTTCATGCCTGCACAGTGCCACTAGGAATGTGTCTGTGTGAGAGAGACACACACAGTCTCCTGCAATCGTTTTGCTGTCTGCATGTGTGATTTCCACTGGTTGCAGTTAGCAGTTTAGCTTCTTTCACAGTTTTTCTATCTGTCCTGACGTATTCCAGGAGTGTGGAAGTGATTTGTGGCCCAATCTTGAAAATAGGGCTGGGTATTGACACAGAGTTCCAGATTAGATTCTGATACACAATCTTTCAATTAGATTCCGATTTGATTCCTATTCCAAGTTTCCAAGTTCGATTTTGATTCAGTTAATTTGGGTATATTACACTTATGTCTAGCTTGCTTACATGTAATTTAGCAGTTCAGCAGTCATCTGACAGTTTTGGTTGGAGTATATTTTAATGAGAAAGGAGTCACACGATTTCAAAGTGAATTTGAATGAAATGTTTCTATTGTTGTTGTTTTTGAGTGGATCTTGTCTTTGAACTTACACCATGGAATGAGTCAAACCACACTTTTACTCTCAACATGCAGTGAAAGGGTCTCGGTGCTGAACTTATTCCCTGCTATATTACTCAATCACTAGTGAGTGAACTCTGAAAATTTGCCAGCCAGTGGCTAATCACAGACATTTTTAGTTGCATAGCGTAAAATATGGTCGCATACACAAGTGATTTATTTGTCTTGTAGAGGGTTGTGCATGGGGTAAATGAAAGATCGATCTTGGGATTTAAGAATCAATATTGAGATCGTTTGAATGAAAATCTTGATTTATCCGATAATCTATGTTTTTACCCAGGCCTACTTGATATCGGTCTGGTTCATTGGCCTAGATTTTGAGTACATGATGTGGCGGAATGATCCACCCCTCCGGCTCGTCATCATCGCCCCGCCTCTTAGGGCTGCCTTTCAGCCAGGCTCACAACAGGAATTGGGTAGGAGAGCGAGAAGAGGTGCATAATTAATAAGCCTCGTTTTGTCAGCGGTGAATGAAGAACACCTGATGGGAATAATGCTTCATCACCGCTGTCTTTAAAATGCAGAGCGCACCTCTTCTCGGGGAGCCGGCTTCAAATCTCCACGTGTGCACACACTGGTATCCTCGCACGCCCAGGACCAGAGCTGGGAGGGTTCGGAGTTGGACGCCCTGCCAGACCTGTTCCTCGGACCCCCGGACGCATTAATGAGTCACCGGGGGTGAACAGCTCACGTCGCCGCCGATGGGCTAGATGCTGGGCCGCCTTCCCCTCACTCCCCATTTACTCACACTCATATTGTTCTAAACTCATATGACTTTCTTCTATGGAACACAAAAGGAGATGTTAGGCAGATTATTAGCCTCAGTCACCATTCACTTTCATTGCATCTTTTTTCCAGCTTAGTGTAGAGTGCCAGAGGTTGTGATATTGAATCTTGCTTGACTGAAATAAATATTGCATCTGTTTGTAAGTAGATGTATATCAGTAACAGTGGTTATTTTGTAGACCGGCTTCAATTTGCAATTTATAAATGCATGAAATCCAACCTTTAATTTAGTTTGGTTTAGTGAGAGCTAGTGGCTCTGTTTCAGTAGGGAAAGATTGGAAATAGACAAACAGTCTGAGTGTTGATGGCAAGACTTCAGACTTTTATCCCTGACGCAGGGCATGGTGGCCCATTTGCATGGCTGGGCTCCTCTCATCATCTGTTATTGAACTAAATGTGTTTGGAACTGATACCACTATGGGCCAAGTGAAGCAGAATAATCATGATCAATCTGGCATCTTAAATCAAATCAGCACAGAATTAAGGCACTCATTAAACCAATGAGTTGCGACTTTAGAGCTGTTTAACCATACAGATCTTGCAATGCAGCATTACATCTTGTCACATCATGTTATGTCAACGACAATGCCACACTACAACTTCTCTGCAATCTGTTCCATTGCAAACGCTGTTGTGTGCTGTTTTTAAACTGGTGGCCCATCAGTGACATTAACAAGCCAAGCGTAGTAATAGATCTCTTTGAAAATGATCTTTAACTGTTGTTGTCTACCAAACACAGAGGTATCAGTATCTTACAGATAAAGTGCTGCTACTACATATCAGTCCTGTAATGTGTCTTTCAAGATAGAGTTCCTAATTGACGTGATGAAGTGGCCTTGGAGATCTGTTTCTCCCGAGTGATGTTCCAGACGCATTCTGACCATCGTGCTATCTCTTTCATAGGCGTATATGGTTTAACACGGATGTAGAGACTCGCTGGATATCTGAGGGCAGGATATTATTGTGATCACGGGAATTTGAGTCGGGAAAGAACATAAAAAACAAACATCAAAAAGCTGCTTACAAAGTGGCCAGGTCGGCAAAGTTGCCCACCGCAGAGGCTTTCATCCAGTAAAATAATAGGCCTGTAGACCTTTTCAAAAGACATTGTTTCAGATAATGACAAGGTTGGGACGATCTACGAAAGCTTTTAAACCCCTTCATTTCTGAAACTTGACAGCTGCTCAAAAGAAATGGATGTTTAAAATTCAATGCCATAACTTGGAAGGTGTTGTATGTCTCCCAAGATAGTGATAGGATGGAAAAAGCATAATTTATTCAAGAGCATATAGTTCATCTTCCCCCTTTATTGATCAACATAACTTTTCTCTAATGTACCACGTCCTTCTTGTCCGATTTAACGCCCTTTCTTCGTTGAACTCAGGTTTGTGTATAGCAATTAGGAGATGATGAGAAGAGCGAACTGCAGTTTTTAATTGGCAGTGATGCCCTCATGCTCGTTTGAGAGTCCTATATATATATATCTGTAACTACAATCACCTCCATGCATGGTAAATTATTGACATTACAGTGTAAATTGGCAACTGCAACCTCACCTACTAACTGTTAATTGGAATATTATAGGTCGGGTAGACGTTTGAATCTACGATGTGCTGACACATCTTCAGGTGTTGCATGTTGTATGCTTGTCAAGGTGAATGTGACTACATGTTTTTGACATTTTATGCACACTAGCTGGTGTGCTGGCAACATTGTTTTTCTATGTTGGGTCAGATTTTTCAAAGCACACTGTTGAACAGAAGGTACTAGCATTCTTCAGTGACTGGCCAGTCCAGATTGCTGTCTTTAGAATTTTGATACAGCCCCTGAGTGTATCATTCAGAAATGTTTACTTTGAAAATATTGAAATAAAGCCATATATATCCTAAAAACTTGCTGAAAAGACCAGTTTATGAATTTCCATGCTGGTCCAGAATGGTTTTGAGTTGGCTTGTTGTTGGTTTAGCTGTTGGCCAGCATTGCCTCATTGTTCACCAGCAAAACAACCTCCATAACAAATGTTGCAGATCAGCTGGTTGTTCAGCAGAGAAGGACAAACAGGTTCAAAACTGACCCTTCGCTAAGCCCCTCCTTGAAAGCGTTTCTGACCAATCCTATCTTAGCAACTGATGCCCATGCCGACAAGCATTTACCTTTTTTACAATAAGAGCCTACAGGATTAATGTGTGTTTGAATAGTTTTAAGTGGGATTTTATCAAAATGATACAATTATTATTTATTTTTTTCTAAACGTTGTTGCTGGGTCACTTGTAATAGTGACACAAGGTACCTAGAGAGGATACACGCAGTGTTTATTTATTTTTTTTTTTAAATATTTAAATCTTGTGAAGAGCATGCTATGGATTAAACTGTGTCTGCCCTCATTCCTAAATGAACATGCATAACAATAGCGAGAACACCTACATTTGCTCCAAGGTAAATTAAAGCTAAAAACTTAACATGAATTAATTTACATTTTGATTCAGGTCTTAGTAAAGGTGATAGAGCAAATAAATAAAGAGTTCACAGCATCAAATATGAGTCGTTATAAGAAGTTCTTTTCACTTACAGTAATGTTAAGAGGTTTTTAATCGCTATCAAATGATGCTTTTCTCTTTTCAAGTGACTGATGATCATTTGCCTCAACTCTGATTCACAGTCTCCACAGTTTTCAATCAAATTAGAATGTGTAATTTAACAAATTGTTTGACAAAAAACGTCAGATAAATATGCTTTACAATGTCACTCTTCATTCCAGCCCACGTAATAATATTATCCATTCTGTTTTTGAGAATATTTTGCCAAAATCTGCGCCGTTCACAGCAATCTCCCATTCATTTCAATGGGGAGTTCTGCAGAGCTTGTCAGAGCGAGCGACCACAACCAAGGGGGGTGGAGCTTAGCAAAGGGTAAATTCCTGTATTCACCATCATAGCCATCATTTTCATATAAAAATACACTATTGATTTATTGTTGCATAATGTCATTGAAATACTTTATTTGTGATGTTGCATGCTTGAGACTTCACTGTCTGCTGCACTTAGGGGCAGTTGCTGCATCTGCTTGTGTGAGTGTGTTTACTGCATGTGAGCGCATGCATATTACGTGCAATCATTGTGGCTGGTTATGGTTATGGTTCACACATATGTACAACCATATCTTATAGTACGCACAGCTGGAAGCCACTTTGATGTCCTGCACATACATATTGCTGGTCTAGTTCTACTTTCCAGCTTTGAAATGTTTGCTTTGATATATTTTTATATTCATCACACACTCATCTTCCTACTTATCCAACTGCCTCTCAATTTCTGCTAATTATGGCAAACAAGTGTTTTCTAGTGCACATACTGATGATAACTATCCAGAAACTACTCTGAACTCATTACCTAGAGGCCTCAGCTCTACGCAGCTGCTACAGTGAAGCGTTTTGCAGGTGTACTGTGGAACCAAAGCCTTCTGATGATGGATAACAGAGTGGAGTTTGTGGTTTTTCTCTGCCTTGACAAATATCTTATGCCATTTAATGATTTTAGATGCATGAAATACAGGCCAGGAAAATAAGAGCAATAAACCAAATGCAGGTCTATTCAAAAACCGTCTCTGTGCAAGCCTACCAAATCAGCCATTCTTTGGGAATATGCAAGACAAGAGGATGACATAGAGGTGGCTATTATTTTGCATGCACAGAGGCTTCATAACTCAATAAGAACATAGCTGTGAATGATTTATTCTGCTGTTCGTGGGAGTACAGGCATAAATCAGTCGCCTCTCCTGTCCTCTTCGCTTATTTATGGGCTCTGTTATTTATAAGCCATACTGCAGGATAATCAATATACTTTATTTTAATTACATTTTACTTCTCAACACTCTGTGTCCAGCAGCACATTTTTATGTTGAAAATGTTAATTAGGGTGTGGGATTCTGAGTGATCCAGAAGTCAGGCTTTGCTCTGATAGAGAGAGGTTCAAAATGTAAAAGAGAGGACTGACATTGTTCGTTTGGTTGGAGCTGTAAAGTTGAAAATACGGCACAGGTCTCATTTGATGGATGTATTGCTTTGGTCCTGGAGAATTTCAATTTCAAATAAATCAGCCATAATTCTAGCAATTAGCAGATTTGTGTAGTTATTTTGCGGGGCTTGCTGCAGCAGTCACTACCTTAGGCGTTCAGCTTTTAACACATGGGAATCTTGCGATTTCAACCAGTAAACAAGATCAGCAAAGGGTAATCTGATCTCTTGCAGTAACAGAGATTTGTTTCTCTGTTGTCACCTTCATCTGCAACTGTGGAAAACTCTGTGTGTGGCTCTCATCCAGACCGATATCTCCTCTATAACCAATGCTGTTCCGGAAGGACATGTCCCACATTTTGAAGTCCTGACAAACACCATGAGGTAGATACTGCATGAACAGCATCTGCACATGGACAGCCTTGTTTGCTAAGACTCCTGATATTTTCCCCGATGAGATTATTCCAAACATCAGGCAATGTCTTTTTGGCGGTGATGGCGTGGTTGAGCATTCGTCCAGGGAGAGGGAAAGTGGTAAGGATTCACCCCTGGGTGATGATTATGTCTAACAGCTGTTTCTCATTGCAGTAATCCTGGGCAGAGCGATAAAAGAAGAGCCATTGCCAGAGGAGAGGGAGAGAAATGCACAGCAGTGTGACACGTTTGTTTATTTGTGTGTAGATGCACTGAAAAGCCAACTGACACTGATTTATTGTTCTGTTAATAAAGAGTTTGAAGAAACAGTTACCTGAACCTCACTTCCTCTGTCCCACACCGACCAGACATTGTTACAGCGGTGCCGAAACCCGGGACATTGAGGAAGACAATATGGCATCATGGAGTCCTTGCTGTTGGCCGAAGTCATTCAATCCCTCACCAGCATGCATCAGGCTCAACACCAGGCCCTGCTTGAGTTATGTTGAGACCAGGATCAGCTTTTCCAGGCGATTCTCTGGGATCTAGCGGAGGACTGGCAGGTGCTGGCTGACCCCGAACCCAGCAACTTCCATGCCCCTGATCACCCTCATGAAAATGGGCTCGCAGGATGAACCGGAGGTGTTTATAGAATTGTTCGAGCAGACTGCGGATGTGTGGAAATGGCCAAAGTCCAAGTGGGAGGCCCACCTCCTTCCACTGTTGTCCAGGGAAGCCCAGCTCATGGCCCAACATCCGCCTGCAGCTAATCCTGGTGTACGAGGACTTGACATCTTGCAATGGGTCGGCAGCAGCCCAGAGCAACATCGGCAGCACTTCTGCTTGCTAACACTGGGCAAGCATGTCTGCCAGTTTGCATTCACCCAACAGCTTCATGAAGCCTGCCAGAAGTGGCTGCTGGAGGAGGAGTGTGACGCAGAGGAAATCATCGATCTGGTGGTGCTGAAGCAGCTCATCCTTTGTCTGCCAACATGAATGGCAGAATGGGTCCAATGCCATCGTCCAGCTGGCAGACGACCATATGATTGCGTATCCGGGGGGCAGATGAGCCCTCATTCTCTCTCTCTCGCTCTCTCTCTACCCAGGCCTCCCCTGTCTCTGGTCCCTGCCTCACCCCTTTTCCCTGGCAACAGGGGACGATTACTCCCAAACTGGCTCCCCGGTCATGGGGATTTGTCCAGCCATTCGTTCCCCCGTCTCTTCTCACTCTTCCCCCCAGGTTGGTGAATCCGCTGCCGCAGGTATGGGCATAGTATCTGGGCTGGCTTGCTGGAGTTGCGGGGAGCTGGGGCACTTCCAGGACCAATGCCCCATGATGGAACTGGGGACGTTGGTCCGGGTCACCAACACCCCACCGGCTGCCCCCGATTGAGCTGGAACATACCGGATACCTGTGAGTATCAAGGGGAGTGCATATCAAGCCTTGGTGGATGCCAGTTGTAATCAAACCACTATCCACCAATGTTTGGTTCAAGATGAGGCTTTGGGCACAGGGTGGAGGGTGAAGGTGAGGTGTGTGCACAGAGATATTCATAATTATCCACTGGTGTCTCTCATCATTACATTTCGGGGACAAAAGCATAAAGTCGAGGCTGCGGTTAGTTCCCGCCTCACCCATCCACTAATCTTTGGAATTAATTGGCTTGAATTTACAACTTTATTGAAGGGAATATGTGTGGATGGTTCCTGCGAGAAAGTCATGAGTGTGAGATGTGCGATGCCATGGTGGGGGAGGCAGTGTCTACGTCAGCTCCACATCAGGATGACGTAAGTTGCGGGGAGGGTTCGGCTCCTCCCGTCCTTAGAGGATTTCCCGAAAGGCATTTTCTTCTGGAGCAGTCGTGATATGAAACCTTTAAGCATGCCTTTGACCAAGTGAAAACTATTGATGGTCAGCGGCTCCAGCCAGATATGGCACTCTCATATCTGTATTTTGCAGTGATAAATGATCGGTTGTATCGAGTGATGCAGGACACTCAGACAAAAGCGGTTACAACCCAGATGTTTGTACCAAAGAGCTGTCGGGAAATGTTATTCCAGGTGGCTCACTATAATCCAATGGCGAGATACTTGGGACAGGAAAAAACACTGAACTGATTAATGGCCCATTTCTATTGGCTGTGCATTCGCATGGATGTTCGCAGGTGGTGTGTGGCATGCCATGAATGTCAGTTGGTGAATCCACTTGCCACCTCAAAAGTGCCATTGCGCACTCTACCGTTAATCGAGGTCCCCTTCGAGAGAATTGGCATGGACCTCGTCGGACCATTAGAAAGGACAGCACAGGGGCATCGCTTTGTGTTAGTTCTGGTGGATTATGCAACACGATACCCGGAAGCAGTTCCTCTGCGCAACATCTCAGCACGTGGTGTTGCGGAGTCACTCTTCAAAATTATCTCTTGAGTGGGGATTCCGAAAGAAATCCTTACTGATCAAGGCACCACTTTTATGTCATGCACACTATGTGAACTATAAAAATTATTGGGTTCCAATTGGGAATTATTAAATAGGTCTGCACCAGCGTTTACCATCCACAGATGGACGGGCTTGTTGAATGATTTAATAAAATGCTGAAAAATATGATTTGTAAATTCTTGCACAAGGATGCCAAAAATTGGGATAAGTGGAACCCCTATTATTCACAATCCGAGAGGTTCCACAAGCCTCCACAAGGTTTTCCCCAGTCGAGTTTCTGTATGGCCGTCAACCGCACGGTGTGCTTGACGTCTTGCGGGAAGTTTGGGAGGAGGGCCTTCAAACATTAAAAATTTAATTCAGTACATTCTTGATCTTAGAGAAAAACTCCATACTTTGGGGCAGCTCACGCAGAGGAATTTGCTCCAGGCTCAAGAACGTCAAAATCAGCTGTATAATAGGGGCACTCGACTACGGGAATTTGCACCAGAAGATAAAGTGCTTGTATTACTCCCAACATTGTGCTCTAAACTACTTACCAAGTGGCAAGGGCCCTTTGATGTCACACGTCATCTGGATTATGAGGTGAAGCGAATGGATAGAGGTGATGCACGTCAGATATACCTTCTCAACCTCCTGAAAGCATGGAGGGAGACAGTGCCTGTGATATTGGCGACGGTATTTCCTGGGCCGGAGGTGAGGTCCAGAATCACTAGTCAACTCACCCCAGTCCCTTGTGGAGACCACCTCTTGCAGTCTCAAATCATAGAGGTGGCCAAGTTGCAAAAAGAGTTTTCAGACGTGTTCTTGCCTCTACCCAGTTGGACGAATCTCATAGAGCACCACATCGAGACCACACCAGGGGTAGTGGTACATAGTCATCCCTACCGACTTCCTGAACACACAAAAAAAGTGGTACAGGAAGAATTGGATGCTATGCTCGAGATGGGATAATTGAAGGATCCCACAGTGAATGGTCCAGCCCTGTTGTGCTGGTCCCTAAGAGTGTCTGGTCGGTCCAGTTCTTTGTGGATTATCAGAAAGTAAACACAGTGTCTAAATTTGATGCATACCCAATGCCTCGTATTGATGAACTGCTCGATCGGTTAGGCACAGATCGATATCATTCTACACTGGAGTTGACAAAGGGATATTGGCAGATCCCCTTAACCTCAATGTCCTGTGAGAAAACAGCCTTCTCCACACCATTAGGATTACACCAATTCGTGACGCTTCTGTTCGGTTTGTTTGGGGCACCGGCTATGTTCCAGCGGCTCATGGACAGAATCCTCAAACTGCAAATTGCTTACGCCGCTGCCTATTTAGACAATATCATTATTTACATAATGATTGGCAGTGGCACATGCAGCATCTGAGGTCTGTCCTGAGGTTATTGAGGCGAGCAGGGCTCACGGCAAACCCAAAGAAGTGCGCAGTTGGACGGGTGGAGGTACGGTATCTGGGCTTCCACTTGGGTCATGGGCAGGTGCAGCCACAAATTGATTAAACCGCAGTGATTGCAGCTTGCCTGAGACCTAAGACCAAAAGGAGGTGAGACAGTTCTTGGGGCTGGCTGTCTACTATCGTAGGTTTGACCCTATTTATTCGGACATCACCAGCACGCTGACTGATCTGACTAAAATCCAGATGGCTCCCCGGCCTGGGTTGGGCGGTGAGGGTATGTGGCGGCAAGGGTGTGGTTGAGCGTTTGTCCGGGGAGAGGGAAAGTGGTAAGGATTCACCCCTGGGTGATATTTATGTCTAACAGCTGTTTCTCGTTGCAGTAATCATGGGGAGAGTGATAAAAGAAAAGCTCACACCAGAGGAGTGGAGAGATGCACAGCAGTGTGACGCATTTGTGTGTTTGTGTGTAGATGTGCTGAAAAGCCGACTGATACTGATTTATCGTTCTGTTTGAAAAACAGAAAAATAAAGAGTTTGAAAAAACAGTTACCTGAACCTCGCTTCCTCTGTCCCACATCGACTGGACCTTGTTACAGTCTTGTTTATTGTTTGGATTGGAGAAGAGGGGGGCGTCAAATTCCAAAGCCAGGAGAATTAACATGGCACTGTCCACCATGCCAGTCTAATCCAGGACTTTATACCCAGGAAGACAAAAAGTGACCTGCCAGAACGAGGCAGAGCCAAACACGCCATGGCAGATTTCAGCATCGACACTTTATTCTTTGTGATGTGACTGCCATCTGCTTTTCCCTCCCTCATGTCATGTCCCTTTTAGAGTTTCTGGTGCTGTTTTCCAAAAAGATGAGCAAATTTGTTGTAACATGTTTCTCGATGCTTTTGAAAATGTTTTATACTCGACTCGAAGGATGCATTTGTTTCAAGTAATAACCAAGCCCCATTTCAAGATTACTTGGACAAATGGACACAGCAACATTTCTAAGATGCAGTTCACAATGTGATAGACTTTTGCCTTGCTAAGAGGACGTTACTCATATAAATATATTTCAAAGACAGTATATCTTGTGTTGGACAGTGTGAGACAGTATATTTTGTAATTACATATACTGTATGTTGCTCCAGTCTGCCATAACATGCTGCATCAGCTGGAATCATACATAAGTTAGTAGATTGTCAGCATTCAAAATCTGCATTAAAATATAACCGCTCAATGTCAATGAATTATACATAGTGTCTGAAGCATAATTTTGTCATGAAAAGGACTCCTTGAATAAATATATGACTGTACTATTGCATAAATAAGCTATTTACTAACTTAATAGCTTTACAAAAATACGTGTTTTTCAAATATTACAGCTTGTATATAAGCAGATCCTCTTTAAAAAAGTTTTGCTCCCAAAGAAATGAATAGTTATTCTGAAAAATCATGACCACTCACATGAGATGATGCTCCAGTCATATCATAACAGTAAAAGCTGTTTCATTCACATGGAGAGTGTCCCCCCATTGGGCTGGCATGTTAGGATCATATGACAAACTAAATACTACTCGCTTTATCTCAGTAACTGCCTTGTTATTGGACACTATCACTCACGGATTCTACATTTACATCAGTAACTGAAAAAAAATATTATTTTTTGAATGATGGTGCATCCATGCCCCTAGGTGCCAATGTAAGTCCAAGACAACTTATAAAAAAATAAATTAATTTAAAAAAATAAAAATAAAAATACTGAGTGCAACTTTAAACAATATTGGCTTGTCTCACACCACTTTAAAAGGATAGTTCATCCAATAATGAAAGTTCTCTTATCATTTACTCACCTGGTCATCATGGATGTATATGACTTTCTTCTGCTGAACACAAACAAATATTTTAAGAATATTATTTCAGCTCTTTTGGTCCTTACAATGTAAGTGAAAGTTGTCCAAAATTGTGAAGCTCCAAAAGCACATAAAGGCAGCAAAAAAGTAATCCATGTGACTCCAGTGGTTCAGTTCATATCTTCAGTAACAATGTGATAAGTGTGGGTGAGAAACTGATCAATATTTAATATTTTTTTACTATCAATCTCCACTTTTACGTTCACATTCTTCTTATGTTGTTGACTATTGGCATTCTTTGTTCATAATGCCACCTACTGGGCAGGGAGGAGAATTTATAGTAAAACAGAACTTAAATATTGATCTGTTTCTCACCAACACCTATCATATGGATTCTGAAGATATAGATTTAACCACTGGAGTCCTATTAATTACTTTTATGCTGCCTTTATGTGCTTTTTGAGCATCAACATTTTGGCACCCGTTAACTTGCATTGGGAGGACCTACAGAGCTAAAATATACTTCTAAAAATCTTCATTTGTGTTCAGCAGAAGAAAGAAAGTCATGCATATCAGGGATGACATGAGGGTGAGTAAATGATGAGAGAATTTTCATCTTTGGGTGAACTATCCATTTAAGGGTAAATCAAAGGGGAATTTTTTTGTGAATTTTAGGCTCTCTATAGAAATGGAGCCATGTTTTTCCTTTACACTTGGGATTTTGCACACTAGCCTGGTGCTGCCATTGGCAAAAGGTCCTATCAAACACATATATCATAAATCACTGGAAAGAACGTAACAGTTACCGAGCGTGTTACGACAGAAAGTCATTGTTTGCGAATACCATACAAATCAGTGGGGAGAGCTATAAACTGACACCTATCTGTTGCAAAATTGTCTGTGTCTTCTCTTATAAAACAGCAATTTTATTATAGTAAACTCCACACATAGTTCATTCCAAAAGGATTGTTTAGTGTAAAACATGTTGAAGATTACCGGACAGGTGGTCAATTCATTAAGTGAAGAGATGTTTCCTCACAAAAGCATCTCCTCCTTAGACATCCATAAAAAAAATAAAAAAATAAAAAATAAAAAAATAATAAAAAAAGAAGGCCTCGGGTCTCCTCCCCAATGTATCGCCTATAGAATGTCTATGGGATCGCTGTGTTATGCATTTTGTTGCTAATCTTGTAGGTTCCCCTTGGTAGAAGGGTTCTGGCTCAGCCTTTTGCGCCCAAAGACACCTGGACCGAACACAACAGAACGGCAGTATCTTGAGATTTGTTTTTTAAAGATTCAAACTACCTTTAACTTGACACAGCATACTAAAAAATACAGTGCTTATGACCAGAGACGCTGAAAACTAGATTTACACAACACAACCAAAGTGAGATGGACACAAGAGTACATAGACAAACAATTAAAAATAGAGCAGAGGGAAGTAGCATAAAAAGGGTTAAATTTAAAGACAATTTTTTTTACAGCCTAAATGTTTTACTTGTCTGTTGCCACAATATGTTTTAATGTATTTGAATTATGTGAATTATAATATTTATTAAATGTGTAATTATTGTAATTATTGTATATTATATTATCTTTATTTAGAGGTACTTCTCAGTCAATATTGATATGCGATTAATTGCAATAATTCTATTAATTAATCGGCACATCATTTAATTAATTTGATCACAAATTTCAATCAATTGCCCCAGCCCTAGTTATTATTATTGACCTGTCAGGTTTGGCATAGATGGGTTTGATTGGACTGGAATATTAATAAAATGCCAGTGGGATTCTTTAGATTGGGGAGCTTTAGATGTCAGTGCAGTATTATGATCTGTGACACTTTTTATCATCAGATTGCACTCTTCATATCAAATATTAGTATTGTAAGTAATAGCACAATTTAAATAATGAATAGAAGTGTCTACTCATTTATAAGCTTAAGAGGAGAGAAGAGGAAAAATCTATACTGTGAACCTCATTAACTTTCAGGTTCATTCACACTGTATTTATTTTTCTCATTTAAAGAGCACCTATTATGGTTTTTAAACATGCCTAATTTTGTTTTAAAGGTCTCATACAATAGATTTACATACATCCAAGGTCAAAAAACACTTTAATTTGCTCATAATTTAAATTGTAGCATTATCTTTTTTTCCCAGTGTCAAAAATGACTCGTTCAATGATCTGTTCTAAAGGATTCATTCTAAACTCCTACTTTCAGTGAGCCTGCTCTGCTGTGATTGTGAGATGTCCCAGTCTGTTGTGACTGGTCTACTGCTTAGTGTAGTGTTTGAGGGCGGGTCAAAGCTGTTCACTAGCAGCCAATGAAGAGGTGGGTTTTTTGTTACCAAATTACGTAGGTTAGTACAGGAAGTAAGTCTGGAATTACTAACCACTCGTTTCAGGTGTCCAGAATCGGTTCGTTCTTTTGGGAGTCAATAACTCCATTTGTCATGCACTTTGATTTTTGAAACTTTGCAGACTTTTTTACATTCACAAACAGCTATATAACACTACATGAAAGGTAATATTTGAAAAACCATAATAGGTGCTCTTTAATTTATTTTTTGCTGTCATTGAAGACCATGAAGATCCTGACATTATACTTTCAAGCATAGAAAAGAATCACCTTTACACATAAACAAGAACTACAATGATCAGTGTCAAGTATAGTTAAAACAGGTTAAAAGTCTTCTAAAGCCTGCCATCGGTTGAAAGAAAACTGTATGAATCTGAGTTTATTTTTTAAGCTTTGTAACAGGAGTCATGGCCAAATAGGTGAAGATGCATTGCACAAGGGTGTTAAAATCTGGTGGATGTTAGTGAGCAATATCCTGAATGGAATAGAGATTAATTCTGCTGATTACTCCCTTTTTGTCAAAAATTAGATCAGAAGAGAATATATCTAGGATGCATCTATTATTTAAAAAAAGTTATAATGAACAAGTGTGTTTGTAAAAAGCTGCACCAGTTAGTCTTCACAGTAGAATTTTTTTTTAATGAATTGCATTACACAATACTGTACATACTGTACTTCTAATGTAATGTGAGCAGTATAATTAGCAGTATAATTTAATTAGCAGCATTTAATCTTCACTTCAAAACATGCTGTTGCATTGCAGTTCTCCAGGTGTAGTGGCCAGAGCTGTCCTCAGTATATCATGTAATTCTCACAAATGAACAGGTGAGGCAGTATTGATTAAATAATACTCAAGCCCCCACAGCTCTTCCAGGGCTCGGCAGCTGCTTGGGATGCAACTATAACAAAAATAAGACAGCAGGATGGAGTGCAGTTTTGTCGAGTATCTACAGTGCACAGTGCCAGAGACCACCTCAAAGAGGTAAACCACACATTTTGCCATTCCTCAGCTGTAGTTCATTTTTACACCTATATGTTTGTCAAATTGTACTCCATGTTTCAAGGACCAATTGTTCAAGTATTTCTACTGGATTCTAGGTGGTAGGCCTCTTTTGCATTTCAGTAGTGTTGGGTGTTTTTTACTTGAACTCCTGCAGAGTTGCGATGTAGAGAGTGATTCTTAATAAGACTCCCCCTTTGAAGAGCTTGTGCGAGTGTCCTCAGCAATGTTGAAACAACATGGCACATATCAAAATGCTCTTTGATCCCTGCCAGCTTTGCCACACAGTAACTGTCAAATGAGTGTGAGGCAAAAATAAGTGCATAACAAACCTTCACAAAGCACCGAAATGAATTGACTGCTTTTACATTTGCACCGACAAGTTTAGAAAGGATTTTAATACATAGTATTTAGCATCTAATTATTACACAGAGCATGTCTGCAGATTTCCACAGGGATTCTCACTTATCAGAGTCAAGGGTGGAAATCCTGAAAAGAGCTTAGAGTTAAAAAGGACATTATGTAGCCACAAACACTTCAAGCTAAAATTAAACCCTTCATTGTCATGTCATGCCCATGAAAAACTGTAATAAAGCAAGCATTCTTCAAAACACAATGAACAGTGCATTTCTTTGGACTCCTAGTGCCATTTTTGAACTACTGTGTGTTCGTGTTTTTATTTTTTTTATTTTTATTTTTTTATTTCACTACCTTTGTACAGTGGTATACCATTGAGTACTGTATGTGATGAACTTTGAACATGAGAAGCTGTCATGTTTGTTTACTGTGCATCTGTTGCTTTGTCCATGAAATAAAAGCTTCCAAAGACTTGTGTATACATTCCCTAGTGGCTTTTTTCTAGCCTGGCTTGATCCTGCCTTTTGTGTTATGGTTGCGGATACAGTCGAGGAACACATCTCAATGTCTTCCCTATCTGAGCACTGTGACACCATTGACCTCTGTAGGCATCCAATGAGCTGCTCATCACTCACGGTTGGAGCTCTGCCGCTTAGGTTATTACAGTGCTCTGGCTATTCTCTGAAGCTCTCACCCCATCGCCACTCATTCTCTCTCTCATCTCGGCTTCTTCACCTGGAAAAGCCAAGTGGATTTTTGTTCCTCTTTCTTTGCTGTGTCTAAGTCTCCTTGCAGTCCCAGACTGGCCTTTCTTTAAGCAATTATTAGGATAAAAAACACATTCACTGTCATTCACCGACAGACTTTTGTACTCTTGAGTTTATAAATGTGAGCAATATGCTTTTGACAATTCAATTCATCTTTACAGAATGGTATTTTTACCCGGAGGCAAAGAGTAACACCACCATGTTAGCTTCAATAGGCCACGTCCTTCTCCTTTCACCGCTGCCTCTGGAGGACTAATGATGTCGACTTCTTAGAGGCAGATATTTTTCTTGTACTAACCGTTTTGCCCTCAGCTTCTTTGAGAGCAGATGTTTGATACTGATCCTCTCTCTCTAGGCTTGTTCAAATGCTCTGAGTGCACGGGCTGTGAGATCCTATCTTTCGACGTAGCCTCGACCGTGTCACCATGCTCGCATTTCTGCTCATGAAACAATTCATCCCTGTCATTATTCCAGCCCCTCCACAAATCAAGAGCCTTCGCTGTGTCTAATTGCTTGAAGGTCAGTGACAATGATGTGACAACTTATTAGAAACCGCATCTGATGCCGTTGATTTTCATAGCTGACTTTTTCTCAGCACTTAGTTTCCAGGCAATTACCAAGCATGCTATTTATTAATTTCACGGTTCACATAGCACTAGGCACTATAAAGTGGATGGTTGTGAATCCCTCACAATGTAAGTGTCTGCTATTGTGTTGTATTTTTGTTTTTGTTTTTGTGCAAACATCCTAAAAGCTCATTAAATGAACTGCATAGTCTTGCTTTAAAATGTAAACCTTGTGTGTGCGCAGTAAGTGTTTGCTCACGTATGTTTGCCTGTGTATAGAAGATACAATTCTACTCATATCACAAAATTAGATTATATTTTTCTGAGAGAACATAGGGAAGGAGACTTTTTGATATTAAGTCTTCAAAACACATGGCTCGGCACCTGGACCAGCAGGTGTTGCAGCCTTGTTTTCCATTATTGCTCTTTTATCTCTTGGAGAAATGTCATTGTAAAGTCAAGTTCTCCTCAAGATTGCTTGTGCAATCACATGAACACAGAGCTTTTTGGTAGTTTTTCTGACGATGTTCCAAAACATAGACGAAGATGCCGCCTGTTCTTGCCCAAATGAGAGGGCGTTGCTTGAAACCATTTGCATAGTAATTAATTACACCTTGTCAAGAAATGAGTCAGCAATATTTGCAAACAATCCAAATGAATTAGAATAAAGACAAAACCATCATCCAAGAAAGAAGTTCTTTGCCCAATTCTCAGCCTTGAGACAATCTGCTACTCTGCATTCCAAATACAACTGGCGACTTTCTTTGTGTTGTCGCATATGGAGCAGGGTTACTGCATTATTATTTGTATTTTTTATTTTATTTTTTATTATTATTTTGAGATATGTTGAAATGAAGATTAGTCGAGTATTGCCTTTAATAGTTTTATATCTGTGTTCTGCTCCAGTTTCCCCCACAAGTCTAAAAACATGCGTTAAGTGAATTGGAGACTCTAAATTGCCCCATAGGTGTGAGCAAGAGTCCCCCAGCCACTGGGGGTTGTGTCAGGAAGGGCATCTGGCATAAAACCTGTGCCAAATCAAATTTGCGGATCACGGATGGTCCGCTGTGGCAACCCCTAACGGGAGCAGCCGAAAAAAGAAGACGACGACAAAGTTTTATATCTGTGTTCTGCAGATATCTTAATTTATCTTTGGCATTCTCTTTAAAAGGGGTGTGCAAAATTACCAATTTTCATAACCGACTAGTCGGTTGGTTGTTTGAATGACTATTAAGGATAATAATGTACAAATAGGCTCTGTTATGTTCATGTGACCTGGATCAGTTGTTTCAGAGGGATATACAGAGGCTAAGCATAGCACTTAATTATGGCACAATAACAAACGGTTATTCAACAAATAAACAGGCTAAATAACTATAACATTTTATTGCTCAAAACCATCGAAAGAATGAAACAAGAAAGTCTCCCATACAGAGCGGCACAAAACTGCTTATGCACATCCTTAACGCAGAATTAAGTGCTTCAATATAACCAAAGAGCTTCAGGGCAATCCTTGCTGTGCATTCAAAAGTGCAGAACTCCAAGATAATATTGCAGGTACGGAGGATGAATCTCAGTTGCCTCCACATCTGAGACCGTCAATCCATGCATCTTATCACGTGGCTTGTTGAGCGCATTTCCACGCTGTTCTCCGTGGCATCCACACACAACTCACCATGCGCCCCACCGAGAGCAAGAACCACACATTATAGTGACTACGAGGAGGTTACCCCATTTGACTCTACCCTCTCTAGCAACCAGGCCAATTTGGTTGCTTAGGAGACCTGGCTGGAGTCACTCATCAGGCCCTGGATTCGAAGGGGTGGTAGTCAGCGTCAATACTTGCTGAGCTACCCAGGCCTCCTACATCCCTACTCTTTAATAGTCTCTATTTTTCATTAAAGCAGGAGTCTCGGGCTCTTATAACCCAACGTTCATTTCAATTATTCATTTACCATTACCTCCTTGCAGATTGTTTAAATGAATCACCCATATTTCTTGTGTCAGGAGTCCAGGACACCATCGGATGAATACCCAAGAAGCTGGCCATCTATTAAAGCCGGCCCATTTCAGGGTGCAGATTTAATAGGCCTCTGTGTATTTGTTATTGGAGATTGTTCACTTGTTACTGTGGCTAGACTGATACTGAATAGCTGGCTGCGTTTATGGTCAGAGGACCCAGTGAACTTTACGAGACCAGCTTGTCTTCTCTGGCCCCTGAAATAGCATGTTTGTTTATCTCCAGAGAGAATTTATTTTGCTGATTCATTGCTTTGCAGTTCTGTGGGGGCTGAAAGGATTCGATTTTCCTCTTATTTATTTGCTTCATTTTTTCCCGTCTTTGCGGACAGGGGCCGTGTGGAACTTCTCTGAAGAGAAAAAAATAAACATCTCCACCAGCTGAGGTCTCCTGTGAAATAAGATTAGAGAGAAGAAAAGATCCAACATACACAGTATAATCTACAAGTCTTCTCCCATAACCCAGGTTAATCCATTAGGCCAACAGTACTGTTAAGAGATAAATGTTTCAACATGATGATTATTTTATAAATCAACATAATAACATTTAAACCCACTTATTTATTGTGATGCTCACCATAGTCTGCTATTGCTCAGTCAATAGTCTGCTGCTGTACCGTCTCTTTCTCTCTCGCTCCCATATGCTTGCAATAACATATCTTTGTATTAAAGCTGCATACTCAGGTATACTGTATGGTGAGATATGCTGTGATTACAATTTAGAAAAAAAAAAAACAAAAAAAAAAAAAACTTTGCAGCTCGTCTGCTGTGAATGATCTATTTCTTTTAATCATAAAAGTTTATGACTTGAGACTCCATTGATTTGATTTGACCTGAAATTCATTAAAGCTGACATTGACTATGCGTGAGTGTATATGTGTGAGCGTCGAACTGGCGCTTCCGTAGAGCATGTCACAGTCTTTGCACAGTCCTTTTCTGACTGTGTCACTTAATGAAAGAAGGACTTAACTAATAAAGAATAAAGCAGACAAGATTCAGCAGTTATCATGCAAATAGAAATCCGCCTTTCCCCAGGTAATCCTCTCAGGTCTGTAGAGCTGAGCTTTGAGATTGGTTGAGTGTAGCACTAAAATAGAGCCGCTATTCTAATGTGCCTCTAGAAACCAGTGACTCTATTGCACAGGGATACCAGAATGTACATTTCACACCTCTTCTGCTGTTTTTTCATTTTATGAATCTGAGGTGCAGTCAAGCTGATGGACATCCTTATGGTGTGACAGCTAAAGTAGAGCCCTTTAAATCAAGAGAAAGAGGCTCTCACCTGCTGCAGAGAGTCTCCTTAGATCAGCTTCATCTGTGGATTCCATTTGGGTCACACAAGCTTTGCGCTATTCTCTTGGATTTAGTTTATTTTCAGCAGGAGATTTATTTTGAAATGAATTTAGTTTCTGCATAGCATCCATATTATTGAGGCTATCTTTGAAAGTTTAGTTTGACTGTCATACCTAGAATTTTTAGTTTTTGCATAGTCAATTAGTTTCTCAGCCCAAGATTTTGAAGAAGTTCACTGCACTTCCTTGCTTTCTCGGACATAATGCCCCTTGTAAGGACAGTTATACCCAGTTAAAAAAAAAACAGTATGAACAATGATGACCAGGAGTCAAATTTAAAGTTTCCATCAAAAGAGAGTTTACTGAAGACAAAATTCTCCACATTTCCAAAGGTAAAAGACAGAAAGATAAAATGAGTTGAGGATCTAACCTCAATCTAACTTAGATACCAGAAAGAACAGTAATTATAGGAATATGCAAATGAATTTACATCATCTCTTATGAGTACAGAGGTTGGATAGGTGAACAGTACAGATTATTCTAGAAATCTTACAAACATGACATTCTGTTTAACTACATGAATGCAATCATTCAAAGATTATATTTTTAAGACACTAAGGGTATGGTTGCACCAACAAGGATTAATTTTAAACCTTGATTTAATCTAAATTTATCTGATAATTTTGTTGCACCAAACTTTAAACCTTGTTTATAAATAATCAGGGTTACATTTTAACCATCGATTTGATCCCGATTTAAATTTGACAGTAAATCTGAATTAACTGTAATCCTGTTGCTCCAATACTTTAAACTCTTGTTTAAATCTCAGTTAGGGATTAACTTTAAACTTGCAGCTGAGGTGGTTTAAATAAAAAACGGACCAACAATTAAACATGAATGACTAGGTAAATGAACAGCGGATGTGCTGTCAGCTCTCTGAGAGATGTTTATCTTATTATTTATGTTTATTATGGTCCAAAATGTTGGGCCGCTGGCCGCAATGTGTGCTTTCAAATTCGGTGTGCGAGTGTGGTGGCTTATCTCGGTTGCGGCGCGATTACCCGCTTCCCCATCCTTTACATTCAGAGACACCGAACAGAGACGGGTCTCTCGAGGAGAATCGAGCGTAAAGCATAATTTCGGCATTAAACGAAAATGGTTACAAGCAACAGGTGATCGTTATTGCTCCCCTCTCTTATCCTCATTTCAGCCTGCAGCCTGGACTGTTCATTTCTGGCCACAATAGTGGCGCTGATAAGGGGAGGCGGTCAATCCGAGACCCGTGTGGTCCTTTTTTCTTAAATTATGATGACATATTTTAAAGCTTGTGACACTGTACATGCTGCTGTGACATTTTCTTAACCTCCTTGATTGGTCCTGTGTAGTAACGATCTACAGCAAGTCCAGAATCCATCATGGCGGACAAAATTAATTGCAGGTGACCATTTTAATCGCGGGTTAATAGTTTAATCTCTGATTTGTTAAACCGTATTTAAAATTAAGTGGTGCAACACAACTCAAAATAAAATAAAACTTGGATCAACAAACCCTGGATTAGTTCTAAACTCTGCTTAATTTAATCCTTATTGGTGCAACCCACCCTAAGTCAAGTTGGTAAGCAGAAATGTGTCAGAAGTGAGTTTTCTCTTTAGATATACTGGCATCCAGTTCCTCTGACTTAGTCGCATGATTCTTAAAACTACTAAACAATCCCTGCAATGTTATCATTAGAACACAACATTTCTCTCAAGGTTGGGACACAGGCCTTATCCATCTTGGAACAAACATGACGATAGAACAATATGTCCAAAGGCAACAATGCAAAGGCAGAAATATTTTTTTTTTTTTTGTGATGAATGCTAAGAATGTATCTGTGTCAGTAATTAATGACCGACAGCTTAAATACTATAAAACTCTTACTTAAACTGAATAAGTGAACAATGAAATTGTTTATTATACATGTATATTTGTTCTCTTGGAGCTGGGCTGAATGAGTAAGCATTGTTAACTGCATTCCTGACATGGGTCAGACACTCAGTCACACCTCAGAGGTCAAATACACAAATGACCTGTAACATTCATAATTATAACATAACCGGAATAAATGCACATGAATAGCTGTCATTAAAACCCAAATGATAGCTGGACTTTCATATATCAGGTAAATTGATGGACAGAGCTGTGTTTTATACTAAATTCTGGTTATTTGCCTTCCTGGGTAGGGTTGCACCAGCTGTATGTAAGGTCTCACGTAAGTTGGGATGTAAAGTTCACACTTAGGGCTTAGTAACTACTAGTTAGTTTGTAAATAAGTCAGTGATTAATTTGGTTGCACCACCTGTTCTTAAGGCAAGACTTAGCTAGTAGGACGTAAGCTTTCCATAATGTAATGCGTAGTTGCATAATATGACGTTTACCTGTATTGATCCAATAAACAGTCTTCAAATTTGTACACAGATGTGTTAAAATGCCGTGAATTTTAATTTGATCTTGTTACGGTTGATGTTCAAACCTTGTTTGCTCACATAACTGTCAGCTGTAATAAATTATATCACCATTAAAATACGATATGTAATAAAATTAGATTTGATAAATAGTATATTTGCCCTGTGTAAATAACAATATATTGGAACAGTAGGCTATCTAAAATAAATAGGGGGTGATAAATAAATACTAATACAACAAGCTGGAAAAATAGACATTTATTCATTTTAATATCCTACATTTTATATATATATATATAGAATGTGTTGAAACTTGACACCGGGCAACGCAGCCTGAAAATGGCACCGTTAGATTGGTTTCATGCTGAAGAGCTGCTTAAAAGTAAGACTTTTCTCTCTGTCGTAAACGTAAACGAGTGTAAATGTCTTCTGTAAATATTTAGTTTATACGTAGGGTGACGTCCTACTTAAGTTTAATAGTGCAACGCTCAAATATTTAGTAGTGCGTAAATTGTGACTTAGTGCCCATTTATGCCACAACTAGGCTAAGTTGAAACTTACGTATAGCTGGTGCAACCGGCCCCTGATGCTTATAGTTGAGGATTTTTAGGCAAACACGTAAAGCTGCAAGTCCTCAGAGCAAAATAAAGGACAGGGTGAATAGCTTCATTTTCATTCTAAATGACCACTTACCCATACCTGACCTTCACCCAGAACGAGCTCATGAGTTCTGTCTAGCCAAGATGGGATTCTAAATACCCACAAACAAACTTTATAGGCTCTGCATGTCTCTGCGTAGGTTTGTATTCATGGCATCTTGAGAGAAGAACTCCGGTTCATGTCCTCGAGGGCAATATAGTCCAGCTGTCTTATGAGGCTCAATCCACTCTGCTCTGTCGTTATACGTGACTAACTGCATTTGGTTGATAATTAGTCACTGTGATTGAGAGAGCAGGAAGAGAGCAAAAACTTTTAATATCCCCTTTGGATTGTAAACTGAGATGTGAGATGCCCAATTGTATCATTATTTCCTCCCTCCACTGTTGTGTCCTCTTTTTTTTACAGGTATCTCGTGGCTTTTTGTTTTATGTTTGGCAAAGAGAAACATCTGATTTTCACGTTTAGATGGAGGTTGCATATGTCTTTGGCGGGGCTCTTTGAAAATGGAATAATTAATGTTATTGATATTGGTCCTTATACATTTAAGCACCACTTTTGTCCTCATTTAAGCTTGCAATTAAGTATCATTTGCTAAATTAGAAAATTTGCCTTTTTAATATTAAATGGTTTCTATGGTTTACTCTTTCAAAAAGAACTGTCATTATGTGGCTGAACCTGACTGTTCAAAGTCTAAACATGCTTGTATTTTTGTTTTATTGCTTAAAAAATGATTTAAGAGTGTAATTTTCTTTCCCTTTGTTAATGCATTTCCTGATGAAAGGCAGGACAGCTCAAAGGGCTTATCCTTTATTTTATTTTTTTAAGCGAATAGCCTTTAGATTACTGTACGTCACAACTGTGAACCATGATTTACTACTTGCTATTGATAGCAGTGGCAGGCGGCTTAAGCAGGTGAATCATTCTCATTCTAGAGAGTATTTTATTGTACAAAAAATTGTATACGCCACTAAGTGCATGATGAGTCATCAATACTTGATCTTCCTTTCACGGAAAATAAATACTGTAAATTGTAAATGCATGTATATGTTAAAAGTGTTTTTGGTCACCTTTTAGGATAACACTAGCATATGCGGTACCGTGCAAACGTTTTAGGCACTGCATAGTGAGTCTTCAAAAATAATGCCATAAATAGTTTTAATTTATCAAGTAATGTCATGCAAAGTCCATTAAACATCAACAAAGGTAAATCAATATTTGGTGTGACAACCTTTGCCTTTGAAACAGCACCAGTTCTCCTTGGTACACCTGGACACAGTTTTCCTTTGTTGTTTGCAGATAGGATGTTTTTCTTGGTTGTTTGCAGATAGGATGTTCCAAGCTTCTTGAAGAACTTGCCACAGTTCGTCTTTCTATTTTAGTCTCAATTGCTTCTGTCTCTTTATGTAATCCCAGACCGACTCGATGTTGAGATCTGGGCTCTGTGGGGGCTATACCATCTGTTGTAGGGCTCCTTGTTCTTCTTCTGCTCAATTATATTTGCAGTGGGAATTGTTGAAACCTAAATTATACATTTTGTACTGACACACTAAAAGCAGAATATATCAAATAACCATTTTAATACTGCAGTCAAATGTCAATAAAACATTTCCTGTTTTAATATGGTCCTGTTTTATTACGGGAAGATGTGCAAAGCAGTTCAGTTAAACAATTAAACTGAAGCCCAGTTTTTAAAGTGGCAGTACATGCAAACATAAATAACATGTTCCTTTGTTGCAGTTCAGCCAAAAGATGAGCATTTTGCTGTATATTGCCAATGCTTCCATTCAAATATATCCCCCTTTTAAGGTAAATCTTTCTTTATTAAAAGCTCTTGTTAGGGTAAACCTGTTATCTTTTCCCAGTGCATTGGTGCACATGCATGAGCCCTTCTATGCTTGTCTATGCTACACTATTCTAAATTCTAACAATACTTAAAATTATCCAATTTTGGACAATATCTGAAATCATTCTTATCTGTTCTAAGAGATTTTATTCAGTTTGTCAATTATTTTCATAGTGACTTGATCAGTGAGCCACCTAGTAAAAGAGATAACCAAGAGATAATCTTTATTTATTCAGTCTGCATTTGTTTAGAAATGTCAGGTGAAATTCCAAAAGTCATCAACATACTTAAGTTCTATGTTAATGTAAAGGAATTTTAAGGGCTCAGTACAAGCAGTGTATGGACTTTTGCACAGGCTAGCCTGGGCTGTAGGAGGGCCCCAAACAGTGTATGTGAGGAGTTTAGAGTGGAATGAATTTGCCGGACGAGCATTTTTTTTAAATTTATTTTTAGGAAAGTCTGAGCGGTAGATGGCTTTCTCTCACTTAAAGACCACTCAGATATTGCTCCATCTTGAGCATAACATGACATCTTATTAAGAAAGAAAGATGGATTGTCAAATATTATTCGAATGATACCAGTCAAAAATGCTCCCTGAAAATTACAGATGGTGAGGATTTACGTGAATGTGGGGAGGTAATTACCACAAGCAAAGATTCATTGGAAAAAAAAATAAATAAAAAAATAAAAAATGCAGTGCTCAATTCACAAAAGTAAAAAAAAAGTAAAGATGGGTTAAGTCTCTCTCTCGACCTAAACGGCAACTATTAAGATTGTCATTTTATATCAGGGATTAGAAACAGCTCAGGGGATAAAAACAAAATCAAATTAATATTTTAGTTTTTCATGAAACCAAAGAGTTTTCTGAGTTACCACATCTTGCTGTTGCCTGAATTCCATAATTTCCTGCAAGCTCTTATGAAGGGAAGAGTCTGCGGCATATATATTTCTATATTTGTGTTCTAATTTATCATCTGATTTGAAAGATTACCATTTTTAATTGAAATGTTTAACATGAAATAGGAGGTGGGGGTGAATGACTTTTACAAGTAATCTTTCACTCAGAAAGAGTTGTAAAATTTCCATCATGGGCTGAGTTTCCTGATAACATTGCAGCTAACGCTTTTAAGGTTATATTGTCGTACATTATTTTAGGATGGAGGATTGGCTTTTCCCAAAGCAGCACATTTAAGCTTTAAGATTATTATTTGTTCTTCATATAGTCTAATTTCTTTGATATTGTAATGAGCCAATGGAGTTGAGATCCATGTGCAGCTTTTAATAACAATAAACGTAGTAATACTGACAGGCAGGGGTCAAACAACAGCAACAGTAATATCCAAGCCAATCCAGAGAGTAGTCGATAAACATACAAGAGGTCAGGGCAGGCGGCAGAGAATCACAGGTTATAGCCACGTAAACAAAGCAGTAACAATAGGCAGGCAGCAATGGATCAAAACAGGGTAAACAGTCCAGGATCTTACACAGGCAAGGTAGTAACACAGGTAACGCTCAGAAATGTCAGCCAGGGCAAAACAAGACTTTGCAATGAGAGAAAGTGAATCTTAAATAGCTGAATTAATGAGAAACAGGTGAGCAGGTAATCAGTGCCAGGTACAGGGATTATGGGAAATGGAGTCCAGAGTGTTAAAGTCAATACCTGGGTGATGGAGACCTCTGGTGGAGAGCGGGAGGAACTACAGAAGCGTGATTCGTAACAGAGCCCACCCGCGAGCAGCTCCAGAAGTGAGGCGGCAAATGACGCCGGGTCCACAGAAAGCAGGGCAGATCAGGTAGACCACCAGGGGACCAAGGAAACCAGGGCAGGAGTCCCAGAGGACCAGAGCAGATCAGGCAGATGGCCAGGAGTCCCAGGAGACCAGAGCAGATCAGGCAGATGGCCAGGAGACCCAGAGGACCAGAGCAGATCAGGCAGATGGCCAGGAGATCCAGAGGACCAGAGCAGATCAGGCAGATGGCCAGGAGACCAAGGGGACTGGAGCAGATCAGGCAGACGGCCAGGAGATCCAGAAGTCCAGATCAGATCAGGCAGATGGCCAGGAGACCCAGGAGACCAGAGCAGATCAGGCAGATGGCCAGGAGACCCAGAAGACCAAAGCAGATCAGGCAGATGGCCAGGAGACCCAGGAGACCAGAGCAGATCAGGCAGATGGCCAGGAGACCCAGAAGACCAAAGCAGATCAGGTGGACGACCAGGAGACCCAGAGGATCAGAGCAGATCAGGTGGTTGGTCAGAAGACCCAGGAGGCCACCTCAGGGTAGGGATTGGATCAGGGGGCCTGGTTGACGGCTTCCGAGCTGAAACAGGGTCAGGAGAGCTGGGTGGTGACCACAGACTAGAGACTGGAGCCGTGGAAGGCGGAGCCATAGGCGACTCGAGGGATGAAGCCATGGAAGGCAGAGCCATTGCAGGCTCAAGGGGTAGAGCCGTGGCAGGCTCGAGGGGCGAAGCCGTAGAAGGCAGAGCCGTGGCAGGCTCAAGGCTAAGATTCCAGGATGACTGGTAAATGACCTCAGTGGTCGTGAACATGAGCAGAGTCTCGGGAGCGACCTCTGTGGTCGTGGGCATGGACAGAGTCTCGGGAGCAACCTCTGTGGTCGTGGGCATGAACTGAGACTCGGGAATGACCTCTGTGGTCGTGGGCATGGACTGAGACTCAGGAACGACCTCTGTGGTCGTGGGCATGGACTGAGACTCAGGAACGACCTCTGTGGTCATGGGCATGGACTGAGACTTGGGAACGACCTCTGTGGTCATGGGCATGGACTGAGACTCGGGAACGACCTCTGTGGTCGTGGGCATGGACTGAGATTCGGAGACGATCTCTGTGGTCATGGGCATAGGCAGAGACTCGGAGACGATCTCTGTGGTCTTGAACATGGGCATAGTCTCAGGAACGACCTCTGTGGTCGTGGACATGAGCAGAGACTTGGAAACGACCTCTGTAGTCGTGAACACTGGCAGAGACTTGGAAATAGAAGACTTTCCTCTCCTCCTCCTCCTCCGGACAGCCGAAGTAGGCAACACAGGCTCTGGGATGGACGAGGCTGGCAATGCTGGCTCTGGGACAGACGAGGCTTCCAGCTCATTGGCCATGGCAGGTGTGGGCGTCGGGTCGTGGGCCGTGGCAGGCAAGGGCACTGACAATTTGTGGGAAGGGTCTTCGTGGCCCTACACACCAATATCAGTGGTGGATAATTCAACTTGGAGACAAGGGCCATGAATGCCTTCGGGCAATGAGTCTCGGAAGGCTGGACTGTGGCATGGCTTGGAGCCGACTCAGATTTGACTGTGACATGGTGTGGAAAAGACTCAGACGTGGCTGTGACATGACGTGGAGCAGACTCAGACGTGGCTGTGACATGGCATGGAGCAGACTCAGACGTGGCTGTGACATGGCATGGAGCAGGCTTAGGCGTTGCTGTGACATGGCATGGAGCAGGCTCAGGCGTGGCTGTGACATAGCATGGAGCAGGCTGAGGCGTGGCTGTGACATGGCATGGAGCAGGCTGAGGCATGGCTGTGACATGGCATGGAGCAGGCTGAGGCGTGGCTGTGACGTGGCATGGAGCAGGATGAGGCATGGCTGTGACATGGCCTGGAGTAGACTCAGACGTGGCTGTGACATGGCATGGAGCAGACTCAGACGTGGCTGACTCAGAAGATGGAACCGGGGTTGTGAGAGGAGGATCCTCTGTGGCGAGTGTGTCGAGTACTAACCTCACATATACCTCCCATGTGTAGTCTCCATAGTCTGGCAATTCCCTCCACTGGCGTGCTGTGAGTCCAATCCGGTATATGGATTTCATAGCGGTATCATCAAAACCAGTGTGGGCAGCAATGGTGGAAAAGAAATGGGAGTACTCCCTTATTGATAAGTCCACCTGGCTTAGTTGAACGAAGAATGCTGCTAGATCCATGGTGTGGTGAATTGTTCTAGATGAGGCCGGTTATGTCGCTGGGTTCGTTGAAGGAGATGAGACCTCAGTGGTTAGTTGAAAAAAGCCGCTGGATCTTGTTGTAGTCTTCTGTAATGACGAGTCAATGGAGTTGAGATCCATTTGCAGCTTTTAATAACAATAAACATAGTAATACTGACAGGCAGGGGTCAAGCAACAGTAATATCCAAGGCAATCCAGAGAGTAGTTGATAAACAGACAAGAGGTCAGGGCAGGCGGCAGACAATCACAGGTTATATCCACGTAAACGAAGCAGTAACAGTAGGCAGGCAACAACAGGTCAAAACAAGGTAAACAGTCCAGGATCATACACAGGCAAGGTAGAAACACAGGTAATGCTCAGAAATGTCAGCCAGGGCAAAACAAGACTTCGCAATGAGAGAGAGTGAGAGTGAGTCTTAAATAGCTGAATTAATGAGAAACAGGTGAGCAGGTAATCAGTGCCAGGCACTGGGATTACGGGAAATGGAGTCCAGAGGGTTAAAGTCAATACCTGGGTGATGAAGCCCTCTGGTGGTGAGCGGGAGGAACTACAGAGGCATGATTTGTAACAGATATAGAGCTGCCGAAGGTGCCAATTTGTCTAAGAGTTTGTTTTCTTAACATGACAATATTGTAGAAACACTGCCAGACTGCACTTTTCAACATAATTGTTATCCTTAGAAAAAATATACAATACACTGATCAATAGATCAGTGGTACAATGGCTTTCCAAGGACCAAAAATTCTTTGTCTCTTATAAACTGAAAGATGCAAGAAAGATGGTTGCATAATGGACTTAAGAGTGGTCCAAGGCTCTCTTTAATTTGGAACTTATGTGTTATTGAGATAGCAATGATAATGAATTACGCTGGTTTAGTTCATTATCTAGCTTCAGTTTGAAAATTTCACTATGGCTTTGTGCTTGTTTTTGATTAAGCACAGGGTTTGGAGCTGTGATTCCTAGAGCTTTATGCCCCATATGTTATTGTTCTCTAATACAAAGACATGTTTAAGAAAGATAAGACTTTTATATACATCTAGTGTGAGTGATCAAAAATTAAACTAGTTATCCTGAACCCATAGGCAAACTTGTGGGTAAATTCTGAATCTAGCTTTCAATCTGATATTGTAATGAGCTAGCTGTAAATGGTGTTCTAAGTTAGGCAAATACAGTATAACAATAAACAGTATTAAAAAAAAAAAATACTGTCATTTTACTAGGAGAGCTCTGGATACTCTAGGGGTGTCAAGGTTCTACCCTTAGTTTTGGGTTGTTTCCCCTTTGTGGCAGAGCCCTGTCATATGTCTGTTTTATGTCTTGTGTCTGGATTCAGCCACTTTGGTTGGTTATTTACTCTTTGGCTGAATCCAGGCACTTGCGTTTTGTCTCGTGCTGTGTGAATGCACTTGGGTTTATGTTTCTCATTCCCTTGTGCATTAGTGTCTGTCATTAGTGATTACACTGCCCTCTCATTTGCCTTGTTATCTGTCTGATTATTAGTTGATTGTTTTCACTTGCCCTCCTGTTATCTCATTCCCTATTTAACCCCATTGTTTTTTGTTTTTGTTTTTGTTTTTTTTTTTGTCTTGTGCAAGTTTGTTTGGATGTTTCCTGGTTAGGTGTCTGTCAGTCGGGTCCTATCCTTTCCTGTCTTGTCTGTCTTATTCCAGCCCTGCTCCAGCCCATCCCTTCATCTGGTTTGTTGCCCTGGACTGTGTTTTTCTCCTTCGGGGCAGTTTTTGTTATATTTTTTTGTATTAAAAGCCCATATCACTACTGTGTTTGAGTCCTGCCATTTCCTCCACAAAACCTGACAAGTGGAGGCATAGCGAGTGACTATTCTGGATAACAGTTAAAGGAAATCTTATCTTGGTTGCAAAATGTATGTTAATAGAATATGTGATTGTGGTTGAAGATTGTTGAAGTACATTACTTTGCGGCTGCCTATTCCATTTTCTCATCTGGGGATGGGAATTAAAGATTTACCTGCTACATTTGAACACCATTCTCTGCACAATTAAATGCATTCATGGTTAGAATGATTAGCCAGTAAAACTAGTTTGAAGTTCTCTGAAGGGCATTCGTTTTTTAAATTCATTGAAAAAATGTAATGTATATTAGCCAGGGTTCCAACAGGGATTGTGTTTTGACCAGTCTGTTTGTCAAATTAATTTACAATACTCTAGTGGAAAAGTGAATTATTTGAAATCTTGTAAATGCTGTCAGGTTATGCCCTTCCTTTGATTCTTGTGATCAAATTGAATTTGCCCCTGTTAAAAAAGACCTTGCGTTTTGAATGTGCTACTCATTTTATGCCCACTGCCTTGTGAAAGACGCAAACAGATACATGTATGATCCCGTCTTGCAACCTTGAAAAAAAGATAACTTTTGAATAACATTTAATCTCATCTGATAGGAAACTCTCTGACAATCCTTCACAATTATTACACTGAACAGAATGACACAGAACCTAGAGCAAGTTTGAAAAAAATTGGCAGCACTTTACAATAAGGTTGTATTTGTTAAAATTAGTAAATACATAGGCATCCTAAACTAACAAGGAACATAATATTTTTACAGCATTCATTAATTTTGCATAAATTGTTCATGTTAGTTCATTATGCATTAAGTAATGTTTAAACATACAACTTCTAATTTTAAATATGCATTAGTATATGTTAAAACTAACATTAACCAAGATTAATAAGCGCTGACAAAGTATTGTTCATTGTTAATTCATGTTAAGTAATGTATTTAACTAATGTTAACAAATACAACATTATTGCAAAGTATCTGAATATATCTGATTTGGGTAAATTTGACTATGCACTTATTACAATATAAAACCATTTCAATTGCTCTTGTAATGCTCTCGGAAATAGGGTCATGTAGTTTTGATGAGCAACTAATGCACTGAACCTGGTTAGCAACCTTGTTACCTAGTGGTAAATTTTAATGCTGTCGACCTGAACTGAAAACACTTTTCACCATTTATTTATTCACAACAGTGGAGGCTTGTTTATTCCAGACCAAATAATTTGCATTTATGATCTAGAGACCCCATAAATTCGGTGTCCTTGGAAGGTGAATGAAGTCCCTCTGGAGTTCTTTGACCTGTTAAGGCCTTTATTTTGCCCTCCACTGTTGTCACAGGCAAAGGCAATTGCATTTTAAGATGCACTTTACATTACAAAAGTGGAATAATAATGTCCATAGCCTGGAGTATGCTGCTACTGCTAACACAGTGGTTATTACGTGCCGTGCTGAAAGAGTGGACCATAGAGGCCTGTCCCATTTTGGTTTTAAACAGTTCACTAGATCCGTCCTAAAATCCAAATGGCTGATGCCGAGCAAAGTAGGGCATGCATTGTCAATTTGTTTCAATTTGTCTCAGATAAACTACTTTTAACAAAATAAGCAACTTTATACAAAATTGCTTTCGAGAACGAGATTACGGCATACAGTATGTTTTCACATGTGAAGAATTCCTGGTCTGAGTGTCTCAAAGTTTTGAGAGCAGAGTATTTCAGTGAGCAGCTTGCAGAGTGTTCTCCCTGAGGTCCAAGCAGATTTTATCAGTGCTAGTGATAAATGTGAGCCTCTGTCACAGGTTGGTGGTAAGGAGCCTGTTTACTTAAAAGGAAATTTCTGTCAGAGTAAAGGTCAAGTTCTCTCACTTTTTCTTCAGGATCCTGGAAGGAAATTGCTTTTGCGTTTAGAGGTGCATCAAAGGAGATGAGAAGATGACACAAGATTTTCATAAAGGAGTCTCTGGAGTTTTGGGCCATATTTCAGCCCTCTCAGTTGATGTAAAGATCTCAAACACGTGATAATGGGTCACTTCATATCCTGTTAAAATAATGTGATTTGTAGATCTTATTACTGTAAGATATAGTTCTATATATAAAAACCAATATGTCCAAGTAGCTAAATTTGCATAAACATCTTAAAGGGATAGTTCACCCAAAAATGAAAATTCTCTCACGATTTACTCTCCCTCATGCCATCTCAGATGTGTATGACTTTCTTTCTTCTGCAGAATAAAATTAAAGATTTTTAAAAGAATATTTCAGCGCTGTAGGTCCTCACAATGCAAGTGAATGGGAGCCAACATTTTGAAGCTCCAAAATCCACATAAAGGGAGCATAAAAGTAATCCATATGACTCCAGTGGTTAAATCCATGTGTTCTGACACAATATGATAGTTGTGGGTGAGAAACAGGTAAAATATTTTAAGTAATTTTTTTTATCATAAATTCTCCTCCCTGCCCATTAGGGGGCAATATGCATGAAGAATGTGAATCACCAAATACAGAAGGAGGATAATGTCAAAGACAAAGTAAAAAAGAGGAGACTGACTGAGCAGGGAGGTTAATTCATAGTTAAAAAAAAGGGCTTTGAGGGTGAGTAAATTATAAGATATTTTTTTCATTTTTGGGTGAACTATTCCTTTAAGCTGTGTTCTTAAAGGAATACTTCACCTGGAATAGAAATTCTGGCATTTTCTCACAATTATTTTCTTGTTTGGAGCAACATGATGGAGTGTAAATACAAATAGCATATTCAATTTGGGGTGAACTATTCTTTTAAATAAAGATAACTTGTAGCACAGAGATTGATTTATACACACATAAAAAATCTTAAAGGAATAGTTCCCCCAAAAATGAAAATTTGCTGATAATTTACTCACCTTCAAGCCATCCAAGATGTATCTGGGTTTCTTTCTTCATCAAAACAGAATTTAAGATTTTTAGGATTTCATTTCAGGCCTCCTTTAGACAATGCAAGTGAATGTACTCCATTTTTTGATGGTCCAAAATGCATATTTAGGGTGCATCAAAATAATCCACATGACTCCAGTCAACAAATAAAGTTCTTCTGAACCCAAACAATTGATCATTTTTAGAAACAAAACAATACTTATATACTTTTTACTACAAATGTTCGCTTCCATACATCTCTGTGACACACGCTCATGAGAGGGATGACGTAAACTCGTTGGTAAGGTCACACGTCACGTCGAGGAGGAGTCAGGAAGCCTGTCATTGTTTACAAGAGGATCGCTGTACAAAGGTTTAATTTTCTTTGTTGTAAATTTGTATTGTATAAATGTATTGTTCAAAATGGTCATTTGGTGTGTGTATCCTGGATGCTTCAGCCTTCAGAAACCCCAAAGAAAATGCACGCTGGGAAAATTATTAACTTTTCATCGATTGCCTATACATGATCATGAGCGATTGAAGCTCTGGCTTATCGCACTGAACCTGGATATCAGTACACCCCTACACTCTCTCTCAAATATTGGAGGGTGTGCAGTGAACATTTTACCCCTGAGGATTTCAGACCATCAATAGAAACAAAAGGTCGATATCTGAATTCATCGGCTGTGCCCGTGCTGTTTTTCTAGCGAACTCAGGTATGTGTGAACACTTTTTCATTGTCACGCCTCCCTCAGCGCTCTGCTCCTCATCACCCAATTTCTAATTCACCACACCTGCACTCAATTCACTTGCTCATCACTGCCTGCATATAAGTTTGTGAAGCTTCTCTTCTGTGTAAACCCTGTAAATCCTGTGAAACCCTGTAAGTCCTCAGTAAACGCTCTCGCACTTGGTTTCACTAACTACAACTTGTGTGGCTTGAATTCCTGACAGTCATATAGCCTATATATTTATTTATATGCTATCTATAAGTAGATAACACAACAGCATTGCTCCAAAATAAAGGATGGATATTTACTGCAGTAATGTTTTTTTTTTTTTTTTTTTTTTTGTGGAAATTATTATTATTATTATTATTATTATTTATTGTTTTTTTATTGTTTTGGACTGTTTTGGTTTGTGAACAGCACTTGGTCTGTGCAAGTTTCTCTTGTAAACAATGATGCGCTTCCTGCCTCCTCCTCCACATGACACGTGACCTTAACAACGAGCTTATGTCATCCCTCTCATGAGTGCACGTCACAGAGATGTACGGAAGTGAACATTTGTAGTTAAAAAGTATAAAAGTATTGTTTTGTTTCTAATCAATCGTTTGGGTTCAGAAGGAATTTATTTGTCGACTGGAGTCGTGTGGATTATTTTGATGCACCCAAAATATGCATTTTGAACAGTCAAAAAATGGAGTACATTCACTTGCATTGTTTAAAGGAGGCCCGAAATGAAATCCTAAAAATCTTAAATTCTGTTTTGATGAAGAAAGAAACTCAGATATATCTTGGATGGCCTGAGGGTAAATTATAAGCAAATTTTCATTTAATCTATTCCTTTATGCTATTTTACCTATAAATGCCAGAATTTTTCCCAGAATCTAAGAATTGGTGAGTGATGAGGGCTTTTAAACATGGACAACTGTGGCATGAGCTGTTAGTATAAAAAAAAAGTATTTGTGAGAGTATAATGCAGACAGAATGACAGTCTGAATGTTGTGTGAAGGGCCTGGGGAATAGGCTAATTGGAATGAATGAAAGATTTGAATTAAGGAAAGTCAGAGGTGCTGCTTCCTCCCGTAATCACTTTTGTCACCAGGAAAGTGAATGTTTCCCAATGAGGTTAAATTAAGCTGTTTAGCGGGTCGCCATGTGTCATTGGCTCTTTAACTTCCTGTTTCTCACAAGCTGAGATTTTTGTCTTGCACATCAGACTCCACACTCAGATCTTTCAGACCAAAAGGAAAACCGCAGTAACAATATAATATTACATCTTCCCCTGTCCGACTGCCATACATCTATTTCAAGGATTATGGCCTATGTTATTGGAAGAATGCCATACCGCTAATTAATACATCTAATACACCTAAATCATATTTATTCAGCATCATTGACCTGCTAGGAGGTTAATTTAGCTCCCAGAAACTTGATGAACTCTTCTTGATGGGTAAATTGATGTTCAATGTGGCTAACACCTGCAAGCTGCCAGGCACAGCGTCTCTTCTTTTCACACTGATTCTCTGAGGGCTTGGTGTGCTGAATGTCTGGCACAGGAGGTGAGAGACATGCACCACTGCCTGTTGGCTTGACCTTGCTGTGAAGAAAATAGAGACATGCGACATGAAGAATCTATAGAAGAGCATAGAAAATGGCCATAAAAGAGAGTAAAAATTTTTCACTGTCCCAGTGTGTCATTGTTTCATCCATGTGACACTATAAGAAGAAGAAGAAGATGATGAAGAAGAAAAGACACACATGGTATTCTGTCAACCTGGAAACAAGTGGTAAATGAGTGAAAAAACTTTGTTGGAATCTTACAGGGATGTATTAAAAAATTCCCTGTGGTTAAAACTAATCCATTACCCAACACATCTCACTCAATATGTACAGTAAACCTGTGTGTTTTCTCTTTTGGCCACAAAGACATCTTGCAATGCCAAAGGCTGTAAAGTCATTGGTCACAGGTTCTCTTTATTGCAATGCTTGTGTTCACTTTAGTTCTCTGTGTAAATACAGTATGTGGACATGAATGTCTGTCCACTGTTTAGGTCACTCAAATGACGTTGTTAATAGCTAGACCATAGATTAAAAAGTCATCCTCAGATCTTGTGTTATCAAAGGAATGAATGGGTCTTTTCTGTGTATGGTGAATGCACACATGTTAAAGTTCAAGATCAGTCTCCAATCGTGTACTGCAGACTTCAATATGATGAGTTCGCCTATCAAACATTTGGCATGACGTGGCTAACCACACATACAACAAATAGGGTTCAAACTTTAAACACAAAAGGAAAAAGTTTGTTGTTTTTCAACAAAGTGTCAGATGAAAGGAGGTGCTTCATCTTCATAAACTCAGGCGGTTAACATTAATGTTACATATGCTGTTTTATTTCATATTCATTTTATTTTAATTGTATTTATTTAATTTAAGATGTTTGGAATTTTTGTTGCCAAATTTAATATACAGTACAGTTACAAATCCTACATTGTGTCATTTTCTAGCTTGACACTATAAAGAATTGAAGACACTCACTTGGTATTCTGTCACCCTGGAAACAAGCAGTGATCCTTGACCAAGTGAACAAACTTTGTTGGAACAATACAGCAATAGGTTAAAACATTTGCTGTGGATAAAAATAATCCTTTATCTTATTTATATTACTCAATATTTACAGTAAATCTGTGTTTTCTCTGTTGGCCATGAAGATATCTCACATTGTAAAAGGCTTTAATGAAAGGTCATGAGTCAAAGTCTCTCTTTATTGCAATGGACGTAAAGTATTCACTTTAGTTCTTTGTGTAAATCTTGTATGTGGACATGAATGTCTGCCCACTGTTTAGGTCACTCGGATGACCTTGTTAAAATCTATACCATAGATCATCCATAGATCACTAGATCTTGTGTTATCAAAGGAATTAATTTGTCTTTTCTGTGCATGGTGAACGCATGCATGAGTAAGTTCAAAATCAGCCTCAAGTCAAGTTCTGCAGACTTTATTATTATGTGTGAACACCAGGGCTGGGTATCGGCACCCACCTCACGATATGATACGTATTGCGATACACATGTCACGATTCGATTTTGCTTTCAATTTCAGTGAATTTGGGTATATTTCAGTTATAATGTCCATTTTGCTTACAGTTTGAAAGAAATTATCTTTCAGCTAATGCTGTTATTCATTATATAGGGGACCTTCCAACTTATTAAATATGGACATATACATTTTACAAATTGTATTTTATCATTAGTTTTTCATAATTTACATTATTTTTTTATATTTTTTGTTATATATTCAAAGTCCATGGATTACATAAATAAATATGATGTCTTGAAATTTCATATATTGTGTATATACACCAATCAGCCACAACATTAAAACCACCTGCCTAATATTGTGTAGGTCCCCCTTGTGTCGCCAAAACAGTGCCAACCTGCATCTCAGAATAGCATTCTGAGATGCTGTTCTTCTCAACACAATTGTACAGAGTGGTTATCTGAGTTACCGTAGACTTTGTCAGTTCGAACCAGTCTGGACATTCTCTTTTGACCTCTCTCATCAACATGGCAATTCTGTCCACAGAACTGCCCCTCACTGGATGTTTTGTTTTGTTTTGGCATCATTCGGAGTAAATTCTAGAGACTGTTGTGCATGAAAATCCCTGGAGATCAGCAGATACAGAAATACACCAGCCCGTCTGGCACCAACAATCATCCATGTGATTATCTAATCAGCCAGTCGTGTGGCAGCAGTGAAGTGCACAAAATCATGTGAAAAATGTGATCTCAGTGATTTGGACCATGGCATGATTGTTGGTGTCAGATGGGCTGGTCTGAGTATTTCTGTAACTGCTGATCCACACACAACATTCTCTAGGATTTAATCCGAATGGTGCGAAAAACAAAAAAACATCCAGTGAGCATCAGTTCTGTGGACGGAAATGCCTTGTTGATGAGAGAGGTCAACAGAGAATGTCCAGACTGTTTCGAACTGACAAAGTATACGGTAACTCAGATAACTGCTCTGTACAATTGTGGTGAGAAGAATAGCATCTCAGAATGCTATTTTGAGATTCGGGTTAGCGCTGTTTTTGCAGCACGAGGGGGACCTATTAAGAGATGGCCTATTAAAGGTGCAGTATGTAAGATTCAGAAACGCTTGTTATTAATGACACCTGTGGCCGTTAAGTGAACTGCAGCCAGCTGCCTGTTGCTAGTGATCGTGCGCATAATTAACACAGATTAACATTGACATTAACCTGACTTTTAGCATAAAGAGAAGATCGTTTAAATTATTTGAAAGTTACGAAGCAAGGTAGCTTGCAATTCGTCAGCGTTAGCAGGCAAGATCAAGTTAGCTAAAATTACACAGATCAATCCTTATGGCACTATATTTCACATGATTTGCAGTTATGTAAGCTTACCTGTCCAATAAGAAGAACGGCAATTCAGGGTCAGTTTTGATCCCCAAAACCAAACGAAGATCCCTCCAGGAATTAAATGCCCTGCCGATGTTCACTCTAGTTTTCGCTTGACCACGATCACGTTCCCGCTTAGGCAGATGGGATTCAGTAGATATTTTTTTGTTTTGTTTTTTTTGGCTTACTCGGAGATTGTGTAGGAGTCGGTTTTGTGCTGGGAGCCGGACGTTTGCTGGATTCCATCTCTAAGATAACGTTACCTAGTGTTGCAGACTGTTGTCGCTGTTGAATAGCGGAAGCACTGAGGCAAGGCTCTCGGGAGCACGCATAAACGTCACATCCTTTGGATTTTCCCGGCAAAAGTGACCCGCTCCCTTCCCCTGAAAATCAGTCTACAGGCTTTAATAGGCAACCTAGGAAGTCCGGGAAGGGCTCATTTTTTTAAGTTGCATTACAAGCCGTTCACACAATATTACATTAAAAATTTTACTGAAAAAGCTTCAGAGCAGAAGGGAAGGAGAACACAGGAAAGCAGGTTTTTCCAGGCTCAGGTAAGACTTTTAATTTGCCACTTCAGTGCTTTTCAACTTCACAAACTCATCAGCTTCACAGGCACATAGTCACTTAGACACATTAGCTTTTACAGGCACGTAGTTACTTAAACACATCAGCTTAACAAATATAGCAGAATGAACGCAACGGTTTCAGGAGCACCGTGGCATTCCTTGTGCCAGACTCTCTCTCTCTCTCTGCTGGTGACGTGGCTGCTTATATGCCGCTCTCCCCATGCACACTGGAATTAGAGACAGGTGTTAGACATAATCTAGCTCAGGTGCAAGTGCCCTTACCACTTTCTCTCTCTCCGGACGGACGCTTGACCATGCCCCCACTGCCACATATCCCCACCGCCCGACTCAGGCCGGGGAGACATCCGGCCTGTCTACCACTCCCCCCCCATTTCTGGAAAGGAAGTCGGCGACAGCCATCTGCGCTCCCGGTCTGTGGACCACCTTGAACTTAAATGGCTGAAGAGCCAGATACCAACAGGTGATCCACGCTTTGGTATAATTCATGCGGTGGAGCCATTGGAGTGGGGCATTATGCGAGCAGAGGGTGAAGGCCCACCCCAACAGGTAGCACCGGAGAGTGAGGACTGCCAACTTGATGGCGAGACATTCCTTCTCTATGGTGGACTTAGTCTCCCTCAGTGAAAGCTTGCTGCTAATGTACAGTACCGGGCACTCCTCCCCCTCCACCACCTGTGAGAATATGGCCCCCAGCCCTCTGTCTGAAGTGTCCATCTGTAAGACAAAAGGGAGAGAGAAATCGGGTGAATGTAAAAGCGGCCCCCCGCAAAGTGCGGCTTTAACCTGCATGAATGCCTGTTGACACTATTCCATCCACTGGACTGGGGCTGGGGCTCCCTTTTTAGTGAGATCAGTCAGTGGGCTGGTGACATCTGAATAATTAGGCATGAATCTCCTATAATAGCCCAGCCATCCCCAGGAACTGTCTCACCCCCTTTTTGGTCTTGGGCCTCGGGCAGGTCGCAATCGCTGCAGTCAATTTGGGGACGCACCTGCCCGTGGCCCAAGTGGAACCCCAGATACCATACCTCCACCCGCCCAAACGCGCACTTTTCAGGGTTTGCTGTGAGTCCCGCTCGTCTCAGCGATCTCGGAACCACTCTCAGATGCTGCATGTGCCGCTGCCAATCATTGTTGTAAATGATGATGTCATCTAAGTAGGCAGCAGCGTAAGCCGAATGTGGTCTGAGGATTCGGTCCATGAGACGCTGAAACGAAGCTTCACAAATTGGTGTAATCCAAACGGCGTGGAGAAGACTGTTTTTTCATGGGAAATTGGTGTCAAGGGGATCTGCCAATATCCCTTTGTTAAATCCAGTGTCGAATAAAATCGAGCAGTGCCCAAACGATCGAGCAACTCATCAATGCGAGGCATTGGATATGCATCAAATTTAGACACCGCATTGACTTTTCTATAATCCACATAGAACCGTACAGACCCATCACTCTTAGGAACTAGAACAACCGGGCTGGACCAATCGCTGTGGGATTCCTCTATTAACCCCATATCGAGCATTGCATCCAATTCTTCCCAGACAATTTTCTTTTTGTGCTCAGGCAATTGATAGGGATGGCTACGTACCACCACCCCCGGCTCGGTCTTGATGTGGTGCTGTATGAGGTTCGTACGACCCAGTAGAGGGGAAAACACGTCTGCAAACTCCTTTTGCAACTTGGCAACATCTGCGAGTTGATACGGTGAGAGGTGGTCTCCGCAAGTGACGGGTGAAATGATTGTGTTTTGTATTCACCTCTGGCCCGAGCTCCGCCCTCTCCGGGACTACCGTAGCCAATGTCACAGGGATTGCCTCCCTCCACAATTTCAGGAGGTTGAGGTGATATATTTGACGTGCGCCCCCTCTATCGGTTCGCTTTACCTCATAATCGAGATCCCCCACTCGTCGTGTGACCTCAAAGGGTCCTTGCCACTTGGCGAGTAATTTGGAGCTTGATGTGGGAAGTAATATGAGTACCTTATCTCCTAGTCCAAATTCCCGCAGCCGAGTTCCCCTGTCATACAATCGGCTCTGTCTTTCTTGAACTTGGAGCAAATTCTCCAGTGTTAGTTGACCCAAAGTGTGGAGTTTTGCTCTAAGATCAAGAATGTATTGAATTTCATTCTTACTGTTTGAAGGTCCCTCCTCCCAAGCTTCGCGTATAATGTCCTGGTTACTTGCGTAACCTCCGTTCCCTGATGTAGTGACACTAGGGGTCACTCTTGGGAGCCTGAGACACCTCTGGTCTTTGATAAAAGGCCAATGAAAATTGGTGAGTAGTATTTGCATGCCACTACCCCGGAGCTGGTCTGCAACCACTCATTCAGGATTTATGCTGAGGAGCCAAGACAAGGTCCAGCCATTTCAGTGGGTAGTTCAGCGTTGTGGCACGAGGGACACAATGTCTTGTTCCCTCCATCAGGGAACGGAGGTTATGCAAGTAACCAGGATGTTCCCTATCTGTCACTCACTCGACGTTGTGTCGATGTAGTGACACTAGGGGTCCCTATACGAAACACCACAACTGGCTGATCTGTGTTACATGAACTGGCACTGTCTGCCTCGTAGCCAGCACACCAGGCTGACATGTAACCTCCCCCAACATAGTTATGAGTGTCAAACGGCCCTTTGGGGACAAGTCGACTACCCAAAAGATAGAGAGAGGCTAACCCAGTCGTGGCCTCTTTTTCTCCTCTTTTTTTCCACTTCCTAAAAAAGAAGGGGGATTATCCGACTGGGCCACCAGGTTTAGTCATGGGGTGTCCCTCCCAAGGGGAGGACACCGCGAAGACCACACCTCGCCCAAAGAGAGGGGGGATATTTCAGTGGAAAATACATCACATGATCTTGCTAGCCATGTGGAGAGTCTCATGGTAGAGCCTACCCAACGGAGGAGGAGTTACTACAAACATGGAGACTGTGGAAGAGGGGGCTCTACCCAAGGAAGACGCAGTTTGCCAACAGGGAAACGAATCAGCGGAAGATATTCATCGCATGGGGTTTACCTTACAGGGAATCACCACATGCGGAGCACCTACCCCAGAACAGGGCTCTTAGTTAGCACGTGTACTGGGCCAGCAGTGAGTCTCTCCAAAAACTCGACTGCCACAGGGCTTGGAGGAAGTCAACCAGGGAACAAAGTTTGTGAACACTACTGGGAATTAATGGTGCACGTCTTCAGCTCAAAAGAGGTGGAAGGCGCTATGTGCAAGCGATACACCTGGCCGGCTATTCCGCTTATCCACTTATATTGCTTGCCACTACCTGGGGTGAAACCGGTTCCACCCGGAGGTTGTAGAACCTTGCAAAGGTGTTGGGTGTTGCCCAGCCTGCTGCTCTGCAAATGTCTGTTAGAGAGGCACCCCTGGCCAGGGCCCAGGAGGCCACTACAACCCTGGTAGAATGGGCTCATAGCCCTACCGGGGGCGGCATGTCCTGGGCGTGATATGCCATAGCTATGGCATCAATGAGCCAGTGGAAGATCCTCTGCTTGGAGACAGCACTTCTTTTCCGCTGTGCACCAAAGCAGACAAAGAGCTGCACAGAGATTCTAAAGCTCTGCGTGCAATCCAAATAGATGCGTAAAGCACGCACCGGACACAGCAACGATAGGGCTGGGTCTGCTTCCTCCTGGGGCAGTGCTCACAGGTTCACCACCTGATCCCTAAAAGGTCATGGGAACCTTGGGCACATAGCCCGGTCTGGGTCACAGGATCACGTGAGAGTAGCCCGGACTGAACTCCAGGCATGTTTCGCTTACAGAGAACGCTTGCAGGTCTCCTACCCTCTTGATGGAAGTGAGCGCAGTCAGGAGGGCAGACTTCAAGGAGAGTGCCGTAAGCTCAGCTGACTGCAAAGGCTCAAAGGGGGCTCTCTGTAGACCCTGAATAACTACAGAGAGGTCCCATGAGGGAACGAGGCGCAGTCTGGAGGGATTCAGCCTCCTGGCGCCTCTTAGGAACCTGATGATCAGGTCGCGCTTCCCTAAGGACTTACCGTCGACAGCATCATGGTGTGCTGCTATGGCGGCAATGTACACCTTCAAGGTGGAAGGGGACAGCCGCCCCTCCAACCTCTCCTGCAAGAAGGAAAGCACTGATCTGACTGTGCTTCTCTGGGGGTCTTCCTGTTGGGAAGAACACCACTTAGCGAACAGACGCTACTTAAAGGCATACAGGTGCCTCGTAGAGGGGGCCCTAGCCTGAGTGATCGTGTCTTCCACTGCAGATGGTAGACCGCCAGGGTCTGTGCAAGCAGGCTCACTGGGGGAAACGCATATTTGCGCAGGCCAGGGGGCCAGCTGTGTGCCAGTGTGTCTATGCCGAGGGGGGCCTCGGTCAGGGCGTACCAGAGCGGGCAGTGGGAGGATTCTTGGGAGGTGAGCAGGTCCACCTGTGCCTGTCTGAATGGACTCCAAATCAGCTGGACCACCTGAGGGTGGAGTCTCCACTCTCCCCTGAGGGTAACCTGCCGTAACAGCGTGTCCGCTGTAGTGTTGAGGTTGCCTGGGATGTGAGTGGCTCGCAACGACTTGAAGTGCTGCTGACTCCAGTGGAGGAGAGGGCGGGCGAGTTGTGACATACAACGAGAGTGCAGACCACCTTGGTGGTTGACATATGCTACCATTGCCTGTCCAAATTAACACGTGCTTGCCCTGGATCAACGGCCAAAACCTCCACAGGGCAAGCAGAATTGCCAACAACTCGAGGCAGCTGATGTGCCAATGCAGTCACGGGTCCGTCCACAAGCCGGCGGCTATGTGCCAATTGCAAACAGCACCCCAGCCCGTTTTGGAGGTGTCCGTCATGACCACAACATGCCTGGAGACCAGCTCTAGGGGAACACCTGCCCGTAGATATGAGAGGTCGGTCCAAGGGCTGAAAAGATGGTGACAGACCGGCGTGATGACCACGCGATGTGTCCAGCGGCACCATGCCCATCCCGGGACTCGAGTCTGAAGCCAGTGCTGAAGCGGTCTCATATGCATCAACCCGAGCGGGGTGGCTACTGCTGAGGATGCCATATGTCCCAGGAGCCTCTGAAAAAGTTTCAGTGGAAACGCTGTTTTCTGTTTGAACGCCTTCAAACAGGCCAGCACCGACTGGGCGTGCTCGTTCGTGAGGCGCGCTGTCAAAGAGACTTAGTCCAACTCCAAACTGAGGAAAGAGATGCTCTGAACCGGGAGGAGCTTGCTCTTTTCCCAGTTGACCCGAAGCCGTAGTCGGCTGAGGTGTGAGAGCACCAAGTCCCTGTGTGCACACAACATGTCCCGAGAGTGAGCTAGGATTAGCCAGTCGTCGAGATAGTTGAGAATGCGAATGCCCACTTCCCTTAACGGGGCAAGGGCTGCCTCTGCAACCTTCGTGAAGACATGAGGAAACAGGGACAGGCCGAAAGGGAGGACCTTTTACTGATACGCCTGACCCTCGAATGCAAACTGCAGGAAGGGTCTGTGTCAAGGTAAGATTGAGATGTGGAAGTACGTGTCCTTCAGGTCTACCGCCACGAACAAATCTTGATGCCGGACGCTCGCCAGAATGCGTTTTTGCATCAGCATCTTGAACGGGAGTCTGTGTAAAGCCCGGTTCAGTACTCACAGGTCCAAGATTGGCCGCAACCCACCACCTTTTTTCGGTACGATGAAGTAGGGTCTGTAAAACCCCTTCTTCATCTCGGCTGGAGGGACAGGTTCTATCGCGCCCTTCCGTAGGAGGGTAGCGTTCTCCGCGTGCAAGGTAGCAGCGTTTTCGTCCTTCACCAAGGTTAAGTGGATACTGCTGAACCTGGGCAGGCACCTGGCGAACTGAATGAGGTAGCCGAGTCGGACGGTCCGGACCAGCCATCGCGACGGATTGGAAAGCGCAAGCCACGCATCAGGTGGGGCCTCGTGGCGGGGCGGAGTTCGAGGTGCCCCAACACGTCATGGCCATGCTGAGTCTAGGGACATCGAAGCACTTACCTGGCTCCTTGTGACCACCCCCGGAACAGCCTGGGACGGGGGAGGAAGAGGTCTGTCCTTGTAACCCATGGAGACTGTCACTTTGGGGGTGGCTGTGTGCCACAGTTGGGTGCTCAGGGCGGGAAGACCACCACTGGAGCACCAATCCTGCAAGGAAAAAACCCATGGACAGTAGTCATGATGACGACCGTGCACACTGGGTATGTGACCCAGGGAAGAAGGAAACCGCTCTTTTGCTGAACTGTTGGGTACCGCAGCCACTTGGGCATGTGGCGAAATCAAACAAAAAGGCAACAAAAGATTCTCCACCCGGCCCTCCACTGGGGGATGGAGTGGTCTTCTTACCAGCTCCAGGTGAGTGGGTTTCTTCGACCCTGGGTCGCCCGTCTCAGGGCCGAAGGGGTGGGCTGCGGTGGAGCCGGTGCAGTCACCGCAGGGGGACACCCCTGGTGATGAGCAGATGAGGTGCGGGATCTTGAGCCGCACCGGGGCAGGATATGCTGGATAGCCTCCGTCTGCTGCTTCACCGCCAAGAACTGCTGGGCAAAGTCCAAGATGGTGTCACCGAATAGGCCAGCCTGGGAAATGGGGGCAGCAAGGAACTGTGTCTTGTCGGTCTCACCCATCTTGGCCAGGATGAGCCAAAGGTGGCTCTCCTGGACCACTAATGTGGCCATCGTTCGCCCGAGAGACCACGCCGTGACCTTCGTCGCTCGGAGAGCGAGGTCGGTCACCGAGCACAGTTCCTTCATCAGATCTGGGGCAGAACTACCCTCATGCAGTTCTTTTAGCGCCTTGGCTTGGTGGACCTGCAGGAGAGCCATGGCATGCTGGCAGAGGTGGTTTGTCCAGCAGCGCTGTAGGCTTTAGCCATCAGGGATGACGTGAACCTACAGGGCTTGGACAGGAGCTTTGGGTGTCCGCACCAGGTGGCGGCACTCTGCGGGCATAGGTGCACCGCGAGCACCTTATCCACCGGGGGAATCGCCGTATAGCCCCTGGCCGCCCCACCATCTAGGATAGTGAGAGCGGGGGAACTGAGGAATCAGGGCCGGGCAGTAAAAGGTGCCCCCCACGATTTCGTCAGCTCCTCGTGCACTTCCGGGAAGAAAGGCACTGGAGCGGGGCATGGCTGCTTTGAGCGGCTCATCGAGCCGCGAGGGTTCAGGGGAGAGCGGAGGGTTGCAGCCACCCGGGAAAGCATGTCCGTCATCTCTGCATCAGCCTGTGACTGGACAATCATCCCCGAGGGGGGGAGCCCATCTGAGGCTTCTGCATCCGACTGGACAAGCCCGCTCTCCGATGCTGCGCTCGAGATCTCATCATCTTCGTGGGCTCTGAACAAGAGGCCAGACTCACCATGAGACGAGCCGGTGGACTCATCTGTGCTGGGGAATGGGAGGTCCAGAATGGGAGGTCCATGGGGGGATACCCGGCAGAGTCGATTCCATTGGGGTCCCCAAATCGCCCCCAGTGCTGGCCGTGCTGGCCTCATACCAGGCGGGGAGCCGCTGGGTGAGTTTGACCGCAACGTTGCCATGGTCATGTTCTCGCAATGAGAACATGAACCATCCACGAATGCTGCCTCCGTGTGGATCGTGTACAGACACGAAAGACAGCGATCATGACCATCCGAAGTTGAGAGGTAATGACTGCAACCAGGAATAACACACAACCGGAAAAGTCACGTCTTTTAAAAGACGTTCCGTGTGTGCCGCTCTTTTAGAGAATTAAACTCTTTCAGAAAATATACTCTCTTTTTTCTGCCGAAGCACCCAGGGGCATTCTCTGCAGTGCATCAGTGCAGTGGAGGTAGAAGCCGCCGAAATGCGCAGTCAGATCCAGCAGAGTTGAATGAACAGTAGAAATTCAGCTCAATGAGCATGACCGTTTGGCTCCAAAGAGAAAATCTGAATGAGTGGTTGCATACCAGCTCCTTTTATACACGTATGTTCGGGGGAGTGGCATGCAAATACCACTCGCCAATTTTCATTGGCCTTTTATCAAAGACCAGAGGTGTCTCGGGCTCCCAAGAGTGACCCCTAGTGTCACTACATCGACACAATGTCAAGTGAGTGACAGATAGGGAACATCAAGCACGCTGCTAGAATGGGGGAAACCCAGTGGAGGCTTGCGGGACATCTCGTACTGCAAATAACAGGGAATCGAGCCATTTGTCCCAGTTTCTAGCATCCTCGTGCACGAACTTACGAATCATGTTTTTAATGTTTTATTAAATCACTCCACCAGGCCATCTGTTTGTGGATGGTAAACACTGGTGCGGATTGATTTAATGCCCAATAATTCATAAAGCTCGCGTAGTGTCCGTGATCGGTGAGGATTTCTTTCGGAATCCCCACCTGGGAGATTATTTTGAAGAGTGCCTCTGCAACACTGCGTGCTGAGATGTTGTGCAGAGGCACTGCTTCCGGATATCGCGCTGCATAGTCCACTAGGACCAATACAAAGCGATGTCCGCATGCTGACCGCTCTAATGGCCCGATGAGGTCCATTCCAATTCTCTCAAAGGGAACCTTGATCAGTGGAAGGGGGTGCAATGGCGCTTTTGGAGTGGCCGGTGGATTCACCAGCTGGCATTTGCGGCATGCCACACACCACCTGCAGACATCACCGCCAATGCCCGGCCAATAAAAAGGGCTATTAGGCAGTTCAGTGTTTTTCTTTCCCCTAGATGACCCACCATGGGATTATAACGAGCCGCCTAGAACACCATTTCCCGGCGGCTCCGTGGTATTAAGAGCTGGGTTGTATCTTCCTTTATTTGAGCGTCCTGAGTCACTCTATACAACCAGTCGTTTATAATTGCGAAATAAGGATATGAAAGGGTGACACTCAGCTGGAATCCCCTTCGGGAAATCCCCTGAGGACGGGAGGGGAGGCAGCCTCTCCCCCCTCACATCATCCTGATGTGGAGCAGCCGAAGACGGCCCTGGCTCTGCCTCCCCTGCCAAAGCATCGCACATTTCACATCTCTTTGCTTTAGTGAAGGACCCATCCATGCATATTCCCTTTAATACATTTCTAAATTCAGGCCAATTAGTCTCCAAAATCAGCGGATGGGTGAGGTGGGAAAAAACCGCGGCCTCCACTCTTTGTGTTGTTCCCCGAAATTTAATCACAAGGGTCACCACAGGGTAGTTGTGAATATCCCCATGCACACAGTTCACCCTCACCATTTTAGCTGTGCCCAAAGCCTCGTGTTGAACCAAGCGTTGGTGGATAGTGGTTTGATTACAACACGTGTCCACCAATGCTTGGTGAGTACCCCCTTGACACTTACCGGTATCCGGTATGCTCCAGCCTGCGGAGTGTCAGGGATCCGGACCACCGTTCCCAGCTCCATCACAGGGCACTGATCCTGGAAGTGTCCCGGATCCCCGCAACTCATGCAGACTGGCCCAGGCGCCAAGCCCGCACCTGTGTCGGCGGACACTTCCACCTGAGGGGGAGAGCCGCAGGGCACTGTTGATGCTGTGGGCGACGGGAAACTCCGCGCATGCGGGGAACTGGCTTCGGTGGTGGGACTTCTCACCTCTGCGGGGCAGGAACGGGCTCTGGGGAGAGAGCAAAGTGAGAGAGAAGAGGGGAGGGGGAAGAGATCAGGGAAAACATAGGGAGGGGGAGAGAGAGTTGGAGGGTTCTTCCACCCTATGGTAAGCACCAAATTGTCCTCCACCAGTCAGACAGCTTCCTCCAGCGACGCCGGGTGTTGGCTCTGGACCCACTCCGTCGTTCCTCTTGGCAGTCGATGATTTAGCTGCTCCAGCACCACCTGGTTAACAACTCATGACAGACGTGGTCACGACAGATGCCTCAAACTCGGGCTGGGGCACGGTGTGCAACAGGCAGGCAGTCTCGAGGCTCTGGACAGGTCCAGACCGACAACACAGCGACTGTAGCGTACATAAACCGCCAAGGCGGCGTATGCTTACGTCGCATGTTGCAGCTTGCCCACCGCAACCGTCCTCAACCATGCAGCAGACACGCTCTCATGGCAGGTAACGCAGGACTCCACCCCCACGTAGTCCAGCTTTTTTGCGAGAGATTCGGGGAGGTGCAGGTAGACCTGGTTGCCTCCCAAAAGTTCTCTCACTGCCCCCTTTGGTACTCCCTGTCCGAGGCTCCCTGCAGCTTTTATTTAATTAATTCTTAAACGACTTAAGTAGCTTTTGTTTCTGTCAACAATATAGTCCAAAAACATCAACACTGAAAGCATACAGATCTCCCTGAAGCTAAAATGAAACATGACAGACAGACACTTGTCACACACTGATCATAATGAATCTGATATTAATCCTCACAATAACGGCACTTAAGGTTACACCTGAGCTGATGTGTGCACTCTCCTTTATTCTAAGATGAGAAAACAACAGCACCCCTATTTCTTTCTTAAAGTGATGCTTAGCCGGAGAGAAAACTTGTTTTGATAGTTAGACAGTACACCTCCACTTAACCCCACAGGGACAACCTGTCTTTCTGGAAATGGGCTTCCGGTGGAGGGGGCACATGTTTTCTGCTCACCCTATGTGGGCTCTTCTCTGCCCCTCAGGGTGTTATTGCACATCTTTTCAAACTGCTACATGCATTCCACTCTCCAGCCTATATAATGGCACTGATGCATTCTCGACCTGCAAGATATCCGCTTGTGTTTTGCTCCAGTCATGTTATACAATGTATGCACAGTTTGAATCTTTTCATTCATGTTTACATAGCAATTTACGCAGTTCTTTAGTTGACTGTGCTACTCTTTCAGGCCTTTTAACAAGTCTTTGTTATCAGGGCTGTAACCACCATCGACATTAAGGGGGAAATGCCCCCCCCACCCCGATTAAATTATTACATTTGGTCCCCACCCCCATGCACTTTGAAATCTTTTTTTTTTTTTTTTTTGCTGATTTTACAGATAGAGAAAGTACAGGCAAAGATGTAGGTATAACGGGATTAGAATGAAACATGGCAGACTCAAACTCGTGCTGCCCACATACGTTTTAAAGTGTTTGAGCATGTGCGCTAACCTCTAAGTTGCAGATCCACTAACACAAAAAGTTTTTCTTTCTTCCTCTATAACTCCCACATTGTGATCTAAAGTTATGGACGAATACCCAGCTATATTCCTTCAATCAATCCTTTCAAAATGAAACATATGGGGTCCTCTCCACATGGCCTCCAGCAAAAAGGCCAAATCTGTGTGAGTTTAGCCCCAGATAGTGAGCCTTAGCACGGGAAGCTCTTTCTCAAGCTCATCCTGTAGATAAGGCCTTTAGCCCTCAAAAGGTCAGAGACAGGATCACCTTGACTGAAGCAACTTGAAAGGCAATTTACCATACCTCCTCAGTACATTCACTTCCCTCTCTTATCAATTGAACAAGTTCAGTTTCTCCCTCCTCCCTGTGAACTCCTCCACTGAGCTTAAATGCCTCTCTAAGATGTCATATTGATGAAATATGAGGTTCCATTCAAAATATTCTTCCTAGTGGGCACATGTTGTTTGTTGCCCTTTGTGATGAATTATATTAGTTTACACTGATAGGCCTTGCCAGTGTTTTAACCAGAAAAAGCTTTTGAGTTTCTTATTAAAACACCTCATTTTCTGACAGCTCTAGTTTCAAATATGCCTTTTATTAGATTTAATTTAGTTACTTTGGGCCCTTGGGCTCTCTTACAAAGTGGTACCAGAGACAGGTAATCGTTGATTTCATGGTTTTGGGAATAACAATTGACCAATTTGGCTGATTTACATTTAGTGTGACTAGAAGTGGATTAAACTATGTTGATATTCACATGTGGCTGGTTTACAGCTTTAATTCTTTTCTGTAATTTTAATTTAAAGGACCAGACAACACCAGCACCAGCATCACACAAGCCAAACTGTAGCTTTAAGTAGCTTTATCATTCATTGAAACAGCTCAATGACTTGCATGCTGAGGTCTTTTTTGAGTGTTTCTGAGCAAGGGTGGAAAGTACTTGAGTAATCGGACTTTATTGCTATACTTACTAATTTTGGGAATTTGTACTTTACTTGAGTACTAATGAAACTGAATACTTGTACTTTTACCTAAAATCATACTTTTTAACCCCTTAAAGTTTTATTTAGGCATTCAGAGTACAGTTCTTCATCTGCCTAAGATGAAGAATACTCCGGTATCTCGTTCCTCAGAGCAGCGGTTTTCAAACTGTCGGTTGCAGAGTGGGAAATAGTGGATTGCGTATAGTCGTTCGGCTGCAGCTGAACCAACAATGCTGTGAATCACACAAAAATTAACAGCGTGAGTGTGACTCCTATGATCCGGTCCTTTGAGGAATCATTTATAAAGAATCATAATTCAGGACTTGTCATTTACTAAATTACTCACTGAATCCATCATCTGACTCACTTGAACTGAACTGTACTTCCCGTGTCACTGCGTTATTAACATATTCTAGCTTTCAGTGACAACACAGGTAGAATTAGTTAGCTGATACTAGCTTAAATGGAAAAGTTTTTAGATTAAAAGCATCCCAGACTTCTGTCAGCTCTTCAGACCAAGACTAAACAAAACAAACTAAAAAAATCCACATAGAAAATTCGACCAGTCTTACCTTTACTTTGGTTTTATTGCCTCCAGATGTCCAGAAAGTGAGGAAGCCCCTCAGTGCCTTTTATACTTCCATCTTTACACTTGAAGAATGTTCCGGTATCTCGTTGCCCAGAGTGTCATTGCAAATAAGAACCTTTACAACTGTTCATGTCTTTCGGAACTTTGTTACCATGGATTTTTGACATGCTGGAACTCAGGAACGAGGTCCATGAAGTGGCTTTTGCATTATGCTCTAGACCACACAGTGCATGATAAGAACTGATTAAATTTTAGGCATTCTCTCATCTCAGCTCCCCTGAATATGACTTTCTGTGAACGTTATATTTAAAACAGCCAAAGAAATCCATTTCAGCGTAAAATTTAATGTACTGTAAATATAATGTAAAACAAAGTACAGGCATTTGTCCTTGTGAACAGACATCTCTTCAGTAACCACAACATAGAGACTTTGAATCAATGCATAATAATTTTTAATAATAATCATCTTCAAAAAAGATTTTGACTTGCGAACACAGTCAGGATCAGTCTATAGACAACTATATAACTATTGTGTCAAAAAACTATAAAATAAGCTTCTGCTGAACAATTTCCAGTTACAGGTTTAAGAATATTTGGGTTTAGTTTAACATTTGGTGTGTCTACGAACCTTAGTCGGTACATTGAGAAAATTGTCATTAAAATGTTTGCTTTAAATAGTTTATTATGTACTTTATAAAATTATTTTCAAAGTTTTATTAAGTTACTTGAATTATAAAATCTCCACTGTCTCTTGATCTCACCATTCTATTTCAAAAGATAGAAAAAACCTTTACTTTTATGTAGAGCTGGGGTACTCGAGTTCGGACTCGAGTCTGAGTCACGAGTCCAATTTAAATGGACTTGGACTTGTCACGGACTCGGATGCATTTTTACTCGGACTCTGGATTTTTTTCCAAGTCCAGCCGAGTCCATGGCATTTGATTTCTGATGCAATTAATAAAATAAATAAATAAATAATAACGAAACAGAAATAAATGGACACTCTGTCTGCAAGCAGTTGTAGCACCCCCTGATGTCGTAGATGAAGCAAGAGTTTGTTTCACCGTGTTTAGCAAACACACCTGCAGAATGGCACACTTAGTCAACCAATACGCTTAAATGTTACAACGGAGACTGCTGTATAACATTGATTACTGAGGTGGCTGGAATGACGAACACATAAAGACAGATATGTAGCCAATGTACTAGAAACTACAAGGCAGTTTCACATGGGACCTTACAACTGGTAAAATTGCACGCAGCGTTTGTGCAGCCACGTCGGTGCTCGCATCGCGGTTTTGACACCCATATCATGTCTCTCACAGTTTACTAAAACAACATATAAAAATTAAAATTCTGAAAAAATATTATTAATATTGGGCTATTAAGTCTTTTTAGACATAATGTATCCACACATGTAGGCATCTGTAGTCTCTTGTGGTCCACACAGTGTTGTCAACTTAAACTGGTCCTTGATGAATTAACTGTAACTTTTTAAATAGTTGGGAAAAAAAATATTATTGTTAAAGCAGACTGCAACTCTAAACAGATAAACATGTAATGTTTAATGTGTTAGTTCCTGTTTCATGTCATGTGGTCCCCTGGTCATGTGATTTCATGTTTTCCTCCATGTTCATGCGTCTTGTTTTCATTGGTTTATTGTCTAGTTATAGTGTTATCAGTTCTGTTATGTCATTGGTTCATGTTTCATTGTCTTATTATTAGTTCAGTCTTGTCATTGGTTATCTTTGTCATGTGTTCTCCTATGTCCAAGTATTTAACCTCATGTTTGCCATTGTCCATTGTCAGGTATTGTTTGTGAATGTAACTTTGTTGGATTGTTCATGTCAAGTCTAGTCAAGTTTATGTCAAGTCAAGCTATAATCAAGTTCATGTTTTGTATTTTGTTCACGTTTGTAGTTTGGGTTTTTGGTTTTCACGTTTGGAATAAAACTGCACTTGGGTTCATCACACGTCGTCGTCTTCATCGTCTTTGTCATTTCCAGTGCCAGCACAACGTTACAGAATACCTTACCGACACAAGATGAACCCAGCAGTTCAGCTTCTCCGTCTACGCCAGGGGATTATGTGGAGGAACTCTGCACTCTCGCCTGCAGGGTGGATTTTAATGAGGTGGCCCTCAAGGACTGTTTCCGATTTGGACTGAATGAGCCCATCTCTTTTCTGATGCCAGGCGGTCAGAGTACCCACAGCCTGGCTCAGTATATCGACCTTGCCCTGCAGACTATTGGTTCTACGTTCACTGTGGGGGAGGCGGATGCAGATCCAGAGTTCCACGTCATGGTCGCTGAGCTAGTGCCATCTTTTGCTCCGGATCCTGAGTCTTCCCCATGCCATGTCACAGCAACACCTGAGCCTGCTCCATGTCATGTCACAGCCACGCCTGAGCCTGCTCCATGCCATGTCACAGCCACGCCTGAGCCTGCTCCATGCCATGTCACAGCCACACCTGAGCCTGCTCCATGCCATGAATTGTTCATGTCAAGTCTAGTCAAGTTCATATCAAGTCAAGCTTATGTCAAGACAAGCTATAGTCAAGTTCATGTTTTGTATTTTGTTCACGTTTGTAGTTACAGTTTTTGGATTTCACGTTTGGAATAAAACTGCACTTGGGTTCATCACACATCGTCATCTTCATCGTCTTTGTCATTGCCAGCACAACGTTACAAAACAGCACCTATTTATAATTGTTTTTCTATTTTAAAAGCATTGACGAGCTGCTTAAAATATGTCCTTTTACAGTGTTTTTCCACAAAAAAATGCACAATGAGCTTGCTTCAGAACAATATGAAGTTATTTTGGGCAGCAAAATGTTTTGTTTATAATTTAATTACAGATAGTGACTAGACGTCCTGATTTATTACACAGGACAGTCCCGGTTTTTGAGTCACTGATTTTTTTCTTCTTAAATTAAATCTCCTCATTGTCCTTCTCGCTATTGTCTCTGGTATCGTTTGCAGATAAGAAAATATATTTTGTTGCATCGCACATTGCGACGTGGATTTCGTGGACTTCCTGTCTCAACTCTGATTTCCTATTCCTTCCTGTTCCTGTTGCTGATGGCATGCTGCACGAGTTTGTAGCCTGCTAGCCTGCTTAACATTGCTTATTCTTATTCTCAAACGTTCATCATTTTACCACGTTTCAGGTTTTTCTGCTTTTCTACTGTTTCATATGTGTGTATTTTACCTGTTGCTGCTGGCGCCTAGCTCGAGTCTGTGTTTGTAGCCTGCTAGCTTTTTTTAGCATTGCTTATCTATCTGTTTTCAGCTTTTAATCCTTAACATATGCCATTTTTCAGTGCGCATCAGGTTTCCTCCGCATTATTCTCTTATCGCTATTCAACTGCTTGCATTTTCCGCGTGCACCCGTTTTTATCCTCTGTGTTACATGGTTTACTGCATTGATCTCAAAGCACCACTTATCAAGAACTGCCTTAACAACAAACAATTGCATGAGGGATTCACATCGATCTCAAACCCTCACTGTTCAGGAACAACCAACAACAACAACAACAACTAACAATTGTGGTAAGTCATTGCATCCGCTCATGTTATTTCTTCTTGCATTGCATGTCACATGTTTATGATAGCTTCTTCCATCAGCAGTGAGGGAATAACATGTGATAAATGTAAGGAATTAGTCTTTGGTTCCAGCTCTAGAGCCCCTGCAGCAGTGCATTTGGGTGACGTCTCGGCAGCATACTTGCTCAGCAAAGCAACACCACTCTCCCGTTCCTGTTAGGGTTTCCAATCGATTCTCCCCACTCAGTGATGCACCCACTGAGAATCATGTTGAAAGAGTCCTAATAATTGGTGATTCTATTTTATGGAACATGGAAATAGAGACTCCAGCCACCATTGTTAATTGCATTTCCGGGGCTTGAGCGTCTAACATCAGATCAAATTTACAAGTGCTGGCTAATGCTAAATGTAGATTTTCTAAAATTGATATTCATGTCGGCACTAATGATGTCTGGCTTCACCAGTCGGAGATCACTAGAGATAATGTTAAAGAGGTGTGTGAACTTGCAAAAACGATGTCAGACACTGTAATATGCTCAGGCCCCCTCCCTGCTCATTGTGGAGATGAGGTTTATAGTAGATTAGTGTCACTGAATGGCTGGATGTCTGAGTGGTGTCCTGAGAATGGCATAGGATTTATAGACAATAGGAAGAGTTTTTGGGGTAGACATGACCTGCTAAAGAGAGACGGACTCCATCCCTCTAGGGAAGGTGCTGCTCTCCTCTCTAGTAATTTGTCTCATAGTCTTAATAATGATAGTATCTGACTAACTGGGGCCCAGGTCAGGAAGCAGACAAACTGGTTAATCCAAACATCTGCTAGCTGCCTTGAGACGTCACACAGGTCACATAAACTACAACACATAGAGACTGTATCACCTAGATATCTCATGGAGACTGTGTCTGTTCCCCGAACTACCAAACACAAAACTCTCACTAAATCATTTAGAAAAAATTTGATTAAGGTCAAATGAAATGATTTAATGAAAAAAATAAATAAAAATAAATAAAGATAAACATGATATGAAGGTAGGGCTACTAAACATTAGATCTCTTTCTACCAAAGCGCTAATTGTAAATGAAATTATTACAGATCGTAGTTTGGATGTGCTCTGTTTGATCAAAACCTGGCTTAAACTGGATGAATATATTAGTTTAAATGAATCTACTCCTCCAGGTTATTGTTATAAATATGAGCCTCATCTGAAGGGTTGAGGAGGTGGTGTTACTATAATTTACAGTGAAGTTTTAAGTGTTACTCAGAGGACAGGACAAAAGTCTTTTGAACTAATAATGCTTAATGTGACACCATCAGATATAAATAAAAAAAAACTCTGTTGGATTTTGCCCTTGCTACAGTATACCTTCTGGTATACCTTCTGAATCACATTCTGATTTCCTTGGTGAATTTGCAAATTTTTTATCAAATATTGTATTTACTGTAGATAGAGCTTTGATTGTTGGTGACTTCAACATTCACATAGATAATGAAATGACTCATTGGGATTAGCATTTATCGATATTCTCAACTCTCTTGGAGTCAGACAAAATGTGACAGGACCAACTCATCGCCATAATCATACGCTAAATTTAATTCTGTCATATGGAGTTGATGATAGAAATTCTTCCGCAGAGCGATGACATCTCAGATCATTACCTCGTTTCTTGTATGCTGCGATCAGCTAATGTTACTCAGTCTACACCATGCTATCATTCAGGTAGAACTATTCTTTCGACCACTAAAGATAGCTTCACTAATAATCTTCCAGATCTGTCTCAAACACTCAATAAGCCCCAAAGTCTAGAAGAACTTGATGAAATAACAGAAAATATAAATACAGTCTTCTCTTGCACTCTTGATAGTGTCACCCCCCTTCGATTAAAGAAAATTAAAGAAAAAAGCCCCGCATCACGGTACAATGATCACACTCATGCTCTCAAGAGAGCAGCTCAGAAAATGGAGCGCAATTGGAAGAATACAAAATTAGAGGTATTTTGTGGTCATGGAAGGATAGTGTCTGTAGCTACAGGCACTAAAAGCTGCCAGGTCAGCATATTTTAGCAAACTCTTTGAAAATAACCACAACAATCCTAGGTGTTTATTCAGTACTATGGCTAAATTGGTTAGGAATAAAGCCTCAACTGAACCAGATATTCTGTTGCAGCACGATAGTAATGACTTCATGAATTTCTGTACTGATAAAATTGAAATAATCAGAAATAATTCACAGTACCTCAGAAAACAGTGTCTCATAATTTTCCTCACGTGCAACTTCAATCCTTCGCTGTAATAGGTCATAAAGAGCTAACAAAACTTATCAAAACATCAAAAGCCACAACATGTATGTTAGGTCCAATACCAACTAAGCTCTTAAAAGAGGTACTCCCTGTAATCTCAGAACCTCTTCTTAATATTATTAACTCCTCGCTATCCTTAGGACATGTCCCAAGAAACTTTAAAATGGCAGTTATCAAACCGCTTATTAAGAAGCCACAACTTGATCCTGGAGAATTGGCTAATTACAGACCGATTTCAAATCTACCATTTATGTTGAAAATACTAGAAAAGGTAGTGTCCTTCCAACTATGTTCATTTCTAAAGAGAAATAGTATATATGAACAATTTCAGTCAGGATGTAGGCCCCATCACAGTACAGAGACTGCACTTACCAGAGTTACAAATGACTTGCTCTTATCATCTGATCGTGGCTGCATTTCACTTCTAGTGCTTTTAGATCATAGTGTTGCCTTCGACACGATAGATCATGACATTCTCTTGAATAGGCTAGATAATTATGTTGGCATTTGTGGACTTGCATTAGCATGGTTTAGGTCCTATTTAGCAGACCGCTACCACTTTGTCTATGTAAATGAGGAATTGTCAAACCAAACAAAAGTAAAGTATGGATTTCCACAGGGATCAGTTTTAGGGCCTCTCCTTTTCTCCTTGTATATGCTTCCCCTGGGAGATATTATCAGGAATCGTGGAATAAATTTCCACTGTTATGCCGACGATACCCAACTTTAAATTTCTTCAAAACCAGACTAAATTTCACAATTCTCTAAATTAGCAGAGTGTATCATTGGAATCAATGATTGGATGGCCAGAAATTTCCTTCAACTCAATTCCGACAAAACAGAGGTACTAATTATTGGACCAGAAACCTCTAAAAACAACCCGCTAAAATATAATTTGACTCTCGATGGATGTACTGTTACATCATCTTCAACAGCAAAGAACTTAGGTGTTATATTATATACAACTCTTTCCTTTGAAAATCAAATTACCAATGTTTGTAGAACAACATTATTCCACCTAAGAAATATTGCTAAATTACGACACATGCTCTCTGATGCTGATGAAGAAAAACTAATTCATGCGTTCATGACCTCAAGACTAGATTATTGTAATGCATTACTGGGAGGATGTCCAACAAGATCAATAAATAAACTTCAATTGGTTCAAAATGCAGCAGCCAGAGTGCTGACTAGGACCAAGAAATATGATCATATTAGCTCCATTTTATCATCGTTACATTGGCTACCTGGTAAATTTCTTAATCATTATAAAATTCTGTTAACCACATACAAACTTCGAATGGTCTAGCTCCACAGTACTTAAGTGACCTTCTGCCACTCTATATTCCATCACGTTCATTATGATCGCAAAATTCTGGCTTGTTTATAGTTCCTAGAATATAAAAATCCACAAAAGGAGGTAAATCCTTTATCATATTTGGCTCCTAAACTATGGAATAGTCTCTCTAACACTGTTCAGGACATAGACACACTCATTGAGTTTAAGTCTAGACTAAAGACTCATCTATTTAGCCAGGCATACACTTAATTTATCCTTCAACTCAAAATTAGGCTGCTTTAGTTAGGTCTACTGGAATCAGAAACCAGAAACATTGATCATGATCTATAACTCAAATCAAAAACAAATCAAATCAAATCACATTTATTGTCACACAGACATATACACAAGTGCAATGGTGTGTGAAATTCTTGGGTGCAGTTCCGATCAATATAGCAGTCGTGACAGTGATGAGACATATACCAGACACACCTAAGTAACTCTGCAATAAATTTAATGGCATCTATGCTAATATTATTCTATTTGTATTCCTGTCTCAACCTAGGGACTCCTAACCTGAGGTCACCAGAACCAGCTGGATCCAGCTCCATTCCTACTTCGTGTTGGATCGTATCTTTGAGTGATGACGACTAAATGGAGATGGTGTCAGCCAAACGTCACTTCAGTCTATTACGATGGACTTCAGAGGATGAACTGATGCCAACTCCAACCATAAGACATGGAATACATCATATGCCATTGTCTGAACCTTGGACTTAGGATAGACTCTGCCTGCATCACCTTAGTCTAATGATGGGCTACACTCTTATAATGGAATACATAGACTATCAATTAATTGCCAACAAATGCCTTCATCAGCCAACTAACAAAGGACAATGCATCTATGTGAACTTCTGCAGTTAATCCAGGATGGACAAAGACATTAGTCATTAATCTTACAGTTCTTACAAAATCTTTGTTTAAACACTGACCCTTAACACTTACTTAGTTTAATAATGCACCATACATAATTAAGTAATATTGGCATTATATTTATGATGTTAGCCAGAGGGGAACTGGCCCCCACGGTGAGCCTGGTGTCTCCCAAGGTTATTTTTCTCCATTAACCAACATCTTATGGAGTTTTGTGTTTCTTGCCACAGTCACCTTCGGCTTGCTCACTGGGTTTCTAAATACAATTATTATTTAATTATTTTTAAACACAATTCACATTCATATTTTATCAAACTACACAATTATGACTCTAAGACATTATAGACATTACAGTTTCATTTTCTGTTAATGCATGATTTTCTGTAAAGCTGCTTTGAAATGATGTGTGTTGTAAAAGGCGCTATAAAAATGACTTGACTTGACTTGACATTGATTTGATGATACATTCATTCTAGTCTTCAGCAAATCAGCTGAAATGTATCTGGTTACCATGTCAATGACGTCATGCACTCTATGTTGTCCTGTCATTCAGCGCAAATGCCCAAAATAATGCAAAAATTAGCTGAGAGAAGCCAATCCATGTCTTCGCGCAACTCGTGAAAATGTAAGCGGGGTGTTTTCTGAATGTTCATTTTCCCCATGAGCACGGAGGTAAATCAGTCAAGTGTTACATTCTGACAGCTACACTGCACTTTTTACATAGTACAATCACTTAAAGCAATATTTCGGGTTCAATACAAGTTAAACTCAATCGACAGCATTTGTGGCATGATGTTGATTACCACAAAAATATATTTTGACTCGTCCATCCTTTTCTTTAAAAAAAAAAAAAAAAATCTGGGTTACAGTGAGGCACTTACAATGGAAGTGAATGTGGCCAATTTTTTTACTTTAAAATACTCACTGTTTCAAAAGTATAGATATAAGACATAAAGGATATGTGTGTAAACATGATTTTAGTGTGATAAAATCACTTACTAACCACATTACTCAGCCAATTTTACAACTTTGCCATGACGATGTAATGTCAACAAACCCTAAAACCCTAAAACGACTGTAAAAACGACTATTTAAACACTTACAGAAGAGTTTTAACAGAAGAATTAATGCAAGTGTTTTTATAAAATTATAAGCTTCACATTTCTGGCCACATTCACTTTCATTTTCCCCATTCACTTCCATTGTAAGTGCCTCACTGTAACACAGGCATTTGCTTTTTTTTTTTTTTTTTTTAAAGAACAATTGTTTGATAATCAATATTATGCCACAAATACTGTTGATTGAGCTTAACTTGTACTGAACCCTGAACATTCCTTTAAATGTTGAGATATGGGGATTGTATTTTGAATTTTAGGTTAAAATGTTGTGAATTTTGTGTTAAAATGTGTACCTGACATGACAAGTCTACTCATAATTACACATACAATATGAAATTATATGGATAGAACAGTCTACGTGGAATTTGTAAAAAAAATAAAATAAAAAATAAAAAATAAAAACACCTAAACTGTGGTTAAATAGTCAAAAACTAAATATTAAATAAAATATACATTTTCACAAACTATATATTCCAGAAGTTTGCATACCCCTTTGTTTTAGGCCTATACGTTTTCACACCCCTTTCAGAATGTATGCAAATATAAGAGATAAAAGATTATATATTTTATGCAGTACTGCCCTTCAAAAGCTACATTACACAAAATGTACTGGAATGTACACAAATCATCTTGTTCAAATGTTTGCATCCCCTTGGTTCTTGGTTCTTGTGTTGCCTTCTTGAGCATCAGTGAATGTTTGCACCTTTTGTAATGTACGTGCCCATCAATTGTCCTAAGTGTCAAAATCTGGATGTCTATATCATTTAGCCACTGTTGTGGAAGAACTCATATGTGCATAAAATGCTAGGAAACCAAAGAATGTACAGGATTTTTCTTAAGAAAAGTGGGCAGCTTCACAGCTCAGGACAAAGCAGGGACTCATGAACAATTATTAAACAAACGGTCATTAATCATAGAGAAAGCAACACACCACATTTAAGGGGTTACTCTCGTGCCAGTAGCTTTAAAGCTCGCGTGCAGTCTGTCTCATGAACACACACAGTAGATCAACGGTCGGTGAATAGTTTCACTTAATAATACATCAGATTTCAGTTTGTTTCTCACCAAACCTTATCGTATTCTTTCAGAACAAGGCATGAGTCGCACACAATAATTTGTTGGACTTCTGAATTATATTTTTGTGTCCTTTTGAAGCTTGAAGAAGTGGTCATCATAAACTGCCATTGTGTGACATCACTGAGCATTTTTTTTTCTTCACAATTTCTCCCTTTGTGTTAAAAAAAAAGAAAGAAAATCATATGGAGCTATAAAAACACAGGGGTGAGTAAACAATGAATTTTCATTTTTGGGTGAACTAAATCCTTTTAGAACCAAGGGAATGTATATTTTTTTAAACGGATCATTTGTTTCAATTCAGTTACTATTTTTGTCTTGTGGAATATGAGAGTATCTGTTGTCAAATAGCTTCTTCAAGGTAGTACTAAATACATTTTTATAATTCCTCTTATTTTTTTAAATGATAACACACGGACGCATCAGGGGTTTTTAGGTGCACAAGCAGTGCGTAGAACTGCCCTATGTTTTCTGCGAATTAACAATCACGTCTGTGTTAAATGACCCTATATTAGCAGTGGGCATTACTAGTGTTTTCAGATGTAGCATTTGCAGTCAAGTCGTGAGATGTAACTTCTTAATGAGTGCTAATTACTACTGTGTTAACTCATTATTTCCCCAAACCAGTCAGCAGATAGAGACAACAAAGAAATCTCAGTATATATTATTTCTTTAGGTAGGGATCATTTTAAATAAAAGTAAACTAAATTGAAAGGACAAAATTAAAATTCGAAACAATAATAATTCTGGTTTCAATGACTAACACAGCTTTCACTTTCTTTAGTCTATGTTTGAGTGGAGGGGAAAAAGCAACAAATAACTGAAATGTCAACATAATGCAATAAGAAGTGTCTTGAAGGACAGTTTTGTCTTCATACACCTAAAGCATGTGCTTTAAATCTGAAACCACTTTTTATTTCTTTTCACTTTTTCTCCCCAATTTGGAATGCCCAATTCCCAATGCTCTCTAAGTCCTTGTGGTGGTGTAGTGACACAATCTGGGTGGTGGAGGACGAATCTCAGTTGCCTCTGCGTCTGAGACTGTCAATCCATGCATCTTATCATGTGGCTTGTTGAGCACATTACTGTGGAGACACAGCACGTGTGGAGGCTTCACTCCATTCCCCGTGGCATCCACACACAACTCACCACGCGCCCCACCGATAGCGAACCACATTATTCTGACCACGAGGAGGTCACCCCATGTGACTCTACCCTCCCTAGCAACCAGGCCAATTTGGTTGCTTAGGAAACCTGGCTGGAGTCACTCAGCACACCCTGGATTTGAACCTGTGACTCTAGGGGTAGTAGTCAGTGTCTTTACTCGCCGAGCTACCCAGGCCCCCTTCTGAAACAACTTTGAAGTTTGTTCAGCAGGAAACTAATCATAAAATATAGAGGGGTTTTTTGTTGTTACATTTTTATTGACAATTGTGTTTTCTTAGTTGTGAAAGTTAAAATAAGCTTAAAATATTGATGTTGAGTTTACGGTTACAATTTGAATTCAGATTCATGAATGGATTCATTCGGACTCGGACTCGGCCTGTTATGGACTCGGTCTTGAGTCCGACTTGGCCCCTTTTGGACTCGGACTTGACTCGGACTCGACTAATGCTTCCTACACATTACACGACTTTCAAAGACGTCGGGTTGTGGTTTCGTTCATATTACACAACTGTCTGTCTTGTCATGGAAGTCGTAGGGTTTTCAAATTACACGAGGAATCGGCGACAGGGGTGAACACATTACAAAACATTTCACTACTGATGCATCCCCGACGACTCTGCCTGGACTCCAAATTACATTTCACAACAGAGTACACGCGAGAAGTGATACGAGATACGAAAACAAATGCATGATCATATGTTATGCATTTCAGAATATGATGTGTATGTTTTTAATCGCCTTTACATAATGTGTAAAGGCATCATATATTGTATTGGTTACAATATGAAGAAGTACCTGAAAAATCTACCTATTTGCTTACCTGACTGTCCAAGAGAATTGGCAATTTCTCTCCAACACTTCTCTTTCTCCACCCAGTTGTGGTACAGTTCAGTGGAAACATCAAATGGGCACTGGTGCTCCTGCCAATGTTTCACTAATTTTTCCTCCATTTTTTCAGTCCATCAAGACTTTCTTGTTACCGCAGCCATGCTAGTTGATGTTCTGTTGCAGGTACATGAGGACTCCTCCCACTGAAAATTCCCGTGCTCCGTTTCTTGCTCTCTCATTGGCTGTAGTTCAATGCTGCAGTTGTATTCAGTCAAAACATATTTCACATTGCGCAATTTGGAATCGCAGACAGGTCCAGATATTTAACATGCTAGATATCTCGCTGACATCGGCGACGTGTCAGCACTTCTCTCAGATCCCATCTTTGATAATTCATGCATTGCGTTCATTGCTCATGGGAGCGAGCTCTGATTTGCCTATGATTTCGGGCTTTTTTCGGCGATCTCCACAATACTGTCGGCGAGTGAAAATCGGGCCTAAAGTCGTGTAAACTTGGCATAAGGTGGACTCAAACCCAACACTACTTTTAAGTATTGAAGTACAGTTAAGTGAGGAAATGTTTTTACTTTCACTCAAGTATGGTTTTTGGCTAGATACTTCTACTTTTAATTGAGTATACATTTGACACAACACAATAAACATAGTTTGCATGTCCACCTTACTGGCCACAACCACTAAATCTATGCAAAGACCATGCACGACAGTGACAGACATCACTGGGCCCTTTCCCTTGAACACAGCCTTGTGTCAGTGCAGGAGTGAGTGATTGAAGGAAAGGAATAGACAGAATAAGATTTTCAGTTGGATGTGGGCTCCCATATCCCCAGCCACCTCCCAAGAGTCATCCTCCCTTGTGTGTGTGTGTATATATGCATGTGGCAGATGCACCATGGGGAGACAGACAGGAATAGATCTGTATCAATCGCACAGTGCAACCCTGTCAATGTTACTGCCATCATTCCCCTGTGGACTTGAGCACTAACTAGGTTACCTTGGATCACTGATTCCGCTCTCTTATATGTTTATTTTACCAATACATCTTGCATTCCTCCATCATGCTGTCGGAGGACTAATCAAAGCCGACAACCCCCCACCACGCCAACTCGACACCCTACCAACCGGATCTGGTGTGCGATCATACGTGCAGGCATCACAAACTTCAGATTAGTTTTTAAGGTTCATTGTGATTTTTTTATATCTGCGATCAAATTAAAGTCGAGCAACATTTCACAATGGGCTTCCACCTATGAATATAGAGGAGTTCAGAAAGCGAGAGGGTCCTTGGGGGGTGTTTGCACAAATAGGATATGAAAGCCCTCGTTATCAGTGCGCCAGTGTTTGCAAAGATAAGAGACCAGACTGCTTCAAGCCTCCTGAGAAATAACAAAATAACAAAAGAACGTTAGCAAATGTGCCAAGTAGAACCTCACGTCACATATTTGTGCTATTTATCAATGCTCAATGACATGGGAAAATAAGCAGGGTTGACATTACTGCTCTGCCTACTGGATTATGATGCTGCCACATACGTATGCATATACCCATGAGGTTAGAAGGTCATGCGGTTGGCATGCAGACAGATGTTGATGTCTCCCAGCTGTGGAAGTCAGTTGTCATGTTACTTTCTCACTGTGATCTTTCTCCATCCCTTCCCGTCCGCTCTCCCTCTCGCTCTGTGGCTCCTCCGTAATTGCCTTGTCGAGAATTTATAGTTCTTCATAAACTGGCTGCAGAATAGCTCTTCTCGTGGCCAGCCCTGGAAACAGATGTACGAGTCACCGGCCTCCATTAGGCTGGTCTGCGCAAGAGGATAGCTCAGTCCACCAGACCAGCCTCCAGACATCAGGCTCGCTCCTTACATTCATCTTGCCTCCGAGTCAGAGAAGGAGTTTATCATAGAGATAGAGAGACAGACAGTAAGACGCTGAGTGTCTAATGACTGGGCACGGTGCCATGCTGCTTCTTTTGCTCACGCTTATTCCTGTAAACTCTACTGCTAGCGAGCCTGCTTGCAGTGTCACTCCACTTTAGACACTCATTAAGGTTTTGTTTGTCTCTCACCATCACTGCGCTGAAATCCACAGTGGTTACCTGCTGAAGTTGTCCTGCCATGAACACAGTTTTGCTTTTATCAGAGTGTTTGTTCTTTGGCCAGTTATTCATTGCATCCTGAAATTGCACCAGAATGTCTGAGTATTTTTTCACCCTCAGGGTCTGAAGAGGAAGTCCACTGATCAGAAGATGCTATCCTTGAGAGAAGGACCAAAAATGTTAGAGGTAATGGGCCTCATTACTAAAGGAATACAATCCACCCACGTTCCAATCATAAATCTCCAGACATAATTATTTTCAAGGACTTTGAGCCTCTGTTCAGCTTTATTAATCAATAAAAATACCCATATTAAAGCTGTAAGTGGTCTTTGGCTGTTTTCCGAACCTTGTTTATTTGAAAATTGCTATTGCATGCACTTCAGCTCTCAAAGCCTTGGAGTCTCATGTCTTGATAGTGTTCCGGGACAGTAAGAGTTGGTCAATGTGGGTTCCTCTATGATATTTCCATTCTGGCATACTTTTTTCTTTATATTTAGTCAATGACAGACAGACACACACCAAGGACATTTCTCCACACCTTGCAGCAACCTCACGTAATCTAGACCTCATCCCTTCCCAGGCTAGTGATTGGCTGAGAGGGGTCTCAACTTATTGTCTGAAGGGGCAGTTTGCAGCATATTGATGTTGTGCAGTGCTGCTGAGACTAGCATGCTGATGCCAGGGACACTGTGACTGGCAGCGTAATCAAGCCCAAAAGAGGATGCGACTTTCTGTGACACGAATGAGAGAAGAGCACCTGTTAGCTATAGTCAGGCCCCACAGGGGACCCAGAGAGAGTTAGGGGTTATGGCATCTGCTGCCTGCCAGGAACAAGCCCAGGCACCATTGTAAAATGGGCGAAACTTCACTAATTTTTTTCCCCACTTTCTGTGGCTAAAATTGCCATATATAAATTTTCAAGAGGTACACACTCGACTCTGCACATCCTAGCACAGAAACTGATTGTGTGGAGCAGCACATGCTTATTTATTACGCACAACGCATGAGCAGATTTTCTGTACGGAGAACAAAGACTTCATCCGCAAGTGGTGAATCAGGCATTCAAGAGATACAGGCAAGCTGCCATATGTCTTTGCATCGCCCGAAAATGCTCACTCAATTTAAACAACCACTGTCAAAAGCGAAACTTCAGCATTCAATATGTTTTATATCTGTGTGTATAGTGTCTAATAAGGCATTGTCAATGTACACTTAAGTTTGTCTTGCCAATAAAGTTTTATATAAATTTAATCTGTCCATTTGATCCTATAATTAAAAAAAAGTCCACTGTAAAATGACAGAAGATTTTGCCCAAATTGTTATTACAACATGTCCACTGATTTTATGGCACATATACATATACTTTTATCAAAGTTTAATACTTTTAAGAATGTATAATTAACTCTATCTGAAAAAAAATATGAACATTTTAACTTTATTATAATTACATTATTATTATTATTATTATTATTATTACATATTTAAATAATTAAAATAAATGATGACTAACTTTGACTAAAGTTCTTTGAGACAAACTATAAAGTAAATATATTTATAATGATTTTTTTTACGTTTGTTATTATGTATCATGTACCATAATAAAATTGATGAGTCGCAGAAAACTGTGCGAATAATTAGAATTATTATTATTTTTTTTTGTCAATTCACAGCTCTAATATATATACAGTATATACTATATATATACTGTATATATACACCTATCAGCCACAACATTAAAACCACCTGCCTAATATTGTGTAGGCCCTCCTCGTGCCACCAAAACAGCACCAACCTGCATCTCAGAATAGCATTCTGAGATGCTATTCTTCTCACCACAATTGTACAGAGCGGTACTTAAGAGTTACCGTAGACTTTGTCAGTTTGAACCAGTCTGGCCATTCTCTGTTGACCTCTCTCATCAACAAGACATTACTATCCACAGAACTGCCGCTTACTGGATGTTTTTTTTTTTGTTTGTTTGTTTTTGGCACCATTCAGAGTAAATTCTAGAGTCTGTTGTGTGTGAAAATCCAAGGAGATCAGCAGTACTCAGACCAGCCCATCTGGCACCAACAATCATGGCATGGTCCAAATCACTAAGATAATTTTTTTCCCCCCATTCCAATGGTTGATGTGAACATTAACTGAAGCTCCTGACCCTTATCTGCATAATTATATGCACTGCACTGCTGCCACACAATTGGCTGATTAGATAATCGCATGGATGTTTGTTGGTGCCAGACGGGCTGGTTTGAGTATTTCTGTAACTGCTGATCTACTGGCATTTTCACACACAACAGTATCTAGAATTTACTCTGAATGATGCAAAAAAAAAAAAAAAAAAACATCCAGTGAGTGTTAGTTCTGTGGACGGAAATGCCTCACTGATGAGAGAGGTCAACAGGGAATGGCCAGACCGGTTCAAACTGACAAAGTCTACAGTAACTCAGATAACCGCTCTGTACAATTGTGTTGAGAAGAATAGCATCTCAGAATGCTATTCTGAGATGCGGGTTGGCACTGTTTTGGTGGCACGAAGGGGACCTACACAATATTAGGCAGGTGGTTTTAATGTTGTGGCTGATCAGTGTATATGCAAAATAGCCATATTTTAATTTAAAAAATAATAATAATTGTAAAACGTCTTAACTAAGAAAGAGATTATAGTTGACATTAGACATTTTTGACAAATGTAGTAGATAATTCATATATTATGCACATACAGATAATTTGCTTACTGTGCTCAGATTCAGAACATACTATGTACTGCAGAAATAGTAAGAATAGCTTTGTAGTATGAACATAGCCCTAGTGTCCCCGCCATGCTTCTTAACTAGCTTAACCAGACAGATTTCCTTGGTAAACCTGTTTAAGTCTGGAAAAGTAAGACCAGAAAGAACAGTATGGAAACATATGACTTTTTAGTATGTATTCTTTGCCTTCCAGTTGCATCAGTCACAAGTGTTCCAACCCACTGTTGAATTCCAGCAGTTTTATTTGAAGGAATGAACAGTCAAAGTGAAATCCTTGTGTTTCACTGAGCTCATGCAGAATGCATGCATATGTGTGATGAATGAAGTCTGTTGTATGATGCTGGATTCCACCACATCGATCCATTTCCAAGCTATCAATTGCTGCCATAGGATCATAAATAAATAAAAAAAAACATGCTGTTCCAGAGTTTTCATTATGCAGTTATGTATAACTATAAATTATGTAATGTTACGTGTGTCACTTATTTATCTCTCAAAGGACTAGTGTGAATCACGGCAGATAATCTCAGCTGTTTGCTCGGTGGGTATTAAGCCCCAACGCTCTGCTTTTGTACCCTCACTGCACTTTCCCACAATCCAATCTTGACAGCCCGTCTGATGTAGACGATAAGCTGGAAAACCAGGGGCTCGGCCAATGTCTCGCGGCCCCCTGCTCTGTTCAAACCAGCGGCAGAAATCATATCATCTGTAACCTGCAAAAAAAAGGGCAGGACGCTATGGGATCTTTTATTAACCAGCTGACCTGTGTGTGTGTGTGTGTGTGTCTGTGTGTTTGTGCGAATCACACTTATGGCCTCAGATCTTGCTTGTCCTCTCACACAGCATTGTAGTAAAGTTTGTACAAAATTATCTCTTGTACAACTTTGTTTTTCGAGTTACTTACAGATACAGCTACATGATGCTTACCCCTTTCAAAGTCTAAAACAGTGGTTTCAGTACAGAACTGCTGTTAAAATCGGACGTTTTGTCTTTCTCTCTCATTCTGTATACATCATTGAACAAATGAGCCAATTAACAGTGCTGGTGGCTGTCTTTCTCTCTGGGGATTAGAGCAGAAGAGCTTTGAGGAAGCTGGCAGACAGATATGTACTATTGTAGGAGATCATATCACCCTCTATTACCTGCCTCTGATATCAGCTCATGTGTACTTCTAACGGACAGCAGTGGATATCTGTGTAATATGAAATAGAAAATGTCATTTTGACCATGTTATATACTATAAGGATTGCAGCCCTCGGCACAAGCAGCAGATCAGATTTAAAGCTTGCTGAGTTGGATATGATTGGCCGAACGAGCGTCTCAGCATATCAGTGATAGTTTGAAGGATGCTGGGTGGATGTTGACAGTCTCCTCGGCAGAATTATCTGTCACAGACTGGAGTGACAGGGTGTTTCATCATACCAGATAGTGATGCAGTGGTTAAATCAAACACCTAGTGCTCCACCTCATGTTTTTATCACTCTTTCTGAGGTGCAGCATACACTGTCGTATAAATGCACAAACATTCATATAAATACATTCATGCCCACCCTCTGTTAATTATTTTCCAAACTAATGAACTTTATTAGCATGTTGTACGCATTTCCATGATATTGTCCTATTAATTACCAGCTGTTGACAGTTTTCTGCAGGGAGAGAAGAAATAGAGAATTCGAAGTAATGGCTCATTTTTCATTACACCCCTTCAGAGTGCATTTCCAATTTTCCTCTTCCTAAGGTGAAGAATTCTCCAGTATCTCATTCCCCAGAGTGTCACTGACAATAAGAACCTCTACAACTGTTCACGTCTTTCGCAACTTTGTTACCATGGATTTTTGACACGTGGGAACTTAAGGACAATGTCCGCGGAGTGGCTTTCTTATTGTGCTCTTGACCACACAGTGCATGCCCAGAATTGATTAAATTACTCACTGTACACTTTAGCCATAATCTTGGTTAATGTATTTATTGCCTTTAGTATATTTTTCATGGAGCAAATTTGTTGACAACAATGTTCCAATTTATCAAAATAATGTTGACTTTTTCGTAAACTTCAGTTTTCTTCACCTCACATTCTGACCATATTGTTTAACACACTAGTAACTTTTTTACACACACAATCTGTGGAGCAGGTTTTCAGTGTTTGGGAGTAACCAATAGAGGCAGCGTACTAGCTTATCTACATTGTCCAGTTGCGTGAAAGTAGCTCTGCTATTTTCACCTACGAGTAGCGGTGTGGGGTCTCCAAATTAGACATTTATCACTCACAGGGATACAATCATGGAAGTTATCTAACACGCTAACCTGAAGCATCCTCTTTCATTGCGTTGAAAAGTTAAAATCATTGAAGTTAATTGGTTCGTTCGTACAGTTCATGTACAAAATGCATTGGTTTAAAAACTTCACCGATTCACTTATGTATTTTAAAGGTGCAATATGTAACAATTTTCATGTAATATTCGGCTTTTTTTTTTTTTTTGCCAATGTGTGAACGGCTTGTAACGCCACACTTTTGCAAGTTCAATGCTGCGATTATATGTTCATGCCCCACACTGTAAAATTAAATTAAATTTACATTAATTGTGAAATGCTAACATTTGATAGTCATCAATATCAAAGATTGTGACACATGGCAAACAGTAAACACCATGAGAGCATCACACACAGCAGAGATACGTTCAAAAATAAGAGAGATTTGATTTGTTTACCGCCTTTGACGTTTTATTGTAACGCAAAACACTAATTATTAAACAACTGCATGAAGACGCTGTGCCGTTATTGAAGGTTAAACTGTTACTGCTGTTATTAGTGGTATTGCGACAAACATGTATACAGTATCTGATATAAAATGTGGTTCTCATGGAATAGTGCTGGAATGAGTGACTAATGAGAGATTAAAAGTGCGTGTTTGACACAGAAAGTGCGCCTGTTGGAGGGAGTGAATTAGAAAGCGCGCATGATCAAACTATCTCTTTCGCTCCATACACTGTTCGATTGTTGCAACTCACGTTACATTCACGTTTATTTGTTGTTTAATTCGTTTGTACATCCGATGGCAGTATCGTTGTCCTCTCCGTGCTCTAACTGTGCAGCATATCATAATTACTACCATAATGACTCTTGAAAATGGGGACTATACAATTCATACACATTTAATTCACACATTTTTAAAACAAACCAGCATTTGTATTTGAATTACAGCATGTCTGGAAGTTTAAATTCACGAATGCTTAGAATTGCCAACAACTCACCCTCCAGTAAACACAATGTTACTCTTCGAGGGCTGAGCAAGTGCTCATTCATTAGGGTAGCAGTGTATGTGTAATTTCGAGCATGATGATACCGATGAAGCTAGGCGTGACCGCTGATCACAGATTTAAGACGAAGATCAGCCAGTTTAGATCGGTGGCATATCGATCGGTGCACCCCATTTTCATTCAAAATAGCTTCAATGTAGTTAGCTACTTTTTGTTAGTACCTTGTTGTGTACATAACTTATTCAGGAGTTGAAAAATAAATAAAATAGACAGTTGTTTAGCTAATTTAAGTTATGAGTAGCTTGTGGCTTGGGAAGCTACAGTTTCAAAGTAGCTTTCCCAACACTGCTGTAATGTGGGTGTCTTGGAGAGCAAGAGAGGAGATGCAGGAGTAGATTCTTTTAATTATAAACTGCAGAGTAAAACACTTAACCTTAACATTCAAACTAAGCTTAACATAACACCTCATAACGAAACACTTCAAGGACTGACAAATGAATTAACAAAACTAGAGGGTATTTATACACAAAGCACTAAATGAAGGAATGGGATACAGGTGAGGAAAATAAGGAACAGGTGGAAGTGATTAGGGCAGAGAATTCTGGGAAATGAAGTCCGGGGGGAAATTTCAAAATAAGAGTCCTTGAAGAAAATGAGGGAGACAGACTGTGACAACTGCAGGTTTCACATTGTGCTTTAGACAACATAGTGCTTGCCCAGAAATGATTGAATTACTCCCTGTATACTGGATTTGTAGCCGTGGTAAATGTTATTGCTGTTTGTCAAACACTAGCTGAATTTATCACAATACAAAATCAGGTTTGCATACACTGCCTCTGCATCTTTTTAACTGTTTATCGTAAAACACACTTTTAATCATATGACACGTGATCTTGGAAATATTTTTTGCATTGTGCTCTAGACCCAGCAGTGCTTGCCCAGAATTGATTGAATTACTTCTTGTATTATTTAGCCGTAATCTTAGTTAAAGTATTTGCTGTCACTTATATATTATTCATAGACAAAAAAATAAATAATAGTTGACTACAGTGTTCCAATTCATCAAAATAATGTTGACCTTTGTGTACATTTCAGTGTACATTTCATCTTACTTCTTAAACGTTTATCCACACAACGTTGTCAAAGCACTTAGACGGATGTGCATATTTCATTATGCCGGTAATTACAAACGCTCAAAATATCTTAATCTTGTAGGCAGTTGTGAGCCAAACTTGTCCCCTATGGTCGATTTTTCAGTTTGCCAGTACATCGAGGGCACCTTGGGGCCGACTGCTGGTCATTTCTCTGTGTTTGACAGGCCTCTTTCTAGACCAGGGTGAAACAAATCTGTTCCGCTCAGCAAACACCTCTCCACAACCCTGTCATCGGTGCTCATTAGTCAAATGCTGCTTCTCAGCAAATGTGACACCGATCACTCCCTTCATGTCCACAAGCACCCTCTCCCACAGGCTTGCTGTTTTCAGACATCTTTCAGCAGACACAAGAAAAATAAGTCCTTACAAAATATATGATTTCACCTCCACCGCAGACATTTCATCAAAAATTTAAGCAAACGCAGATGTCTTAGACGTGAGCGCCGAATCTGTTTGTTGTTCGTTGTTTAAACGGGCTGACTCTACATCCCTCTGCGTGAGCCATACACTTCATTTTACATTAACAGTTTGCACAGCTGCACATGCAAATGCGTACGAAAGTGTGACGCTTATTAATGCTTTGCCATTTTTACTAATTCTAATTAGATTTCTGTGCCAAGGAATGCCATGATCTAGTAAATCAATTATAGTTTTTGCAAAGTCACAATTATGCTTGCTATTTGTTTATTGCTTGGAGAAAACAACACAGTAAGTCCTAATTGGTGCAGTTACAAGTGTATAAATTGACTTATTTTGACCTCATAACCAATTAATAAAATAACCAAATCATTAATGCATATTATTATATGAAATAACACATTATTGTACTATTAATTACAAGGTTTTGCATTCAGGGATGTCTTCATAAAATTATCCATGGCTAGCCTTATATCATACAGGCCAAAAATATCAGTAATACGCAGACTAAATAATTAAAAGACAATGGAATTGTAGTGCATTTGAACCAGTGGGCACTCCATGGTGGTGGTTGTTTGGAGTAAGTATTAAGGAGAGAACAAACCACACTATTTGGATATTTTCTTGCTTTTAATCCCAAGACATAAGGGTTTATTAGCAGCCCTCTTATTGTGTGTAATCTTGATGGTCAGGGAAGTTGTCTGTGCATTGGAGTGCACATTGATAACGTTAATGTAAGAATGGGGTTAAGGGACTCTCTTAATTTATTTTCTTTCATTCTTTTACTCTTTCATCAAGAGTTTTGATGTTTTAACCTAAAGAAAGGATTTTGCAAAGTTATAATGACAACCCTGAGCTCAGTTTGCACATGTTCTCAATGTCATTCTCTAAAATAGATTTTCATTTTCAGTACATCTTTTCAGAATTTTAAGGAAAAAATATAGATTTATCAAATACAAATCTTTACATTTTTGGATGATATTAATTTCTATTGACTCTTTTTGTTTAAATATCTTAATATTGGATTGTAAAGCTGATGTGTGTATTTATTTCTCTGTTAAAATATACTGCAACATTGGCTTGACCAATGGTGTGAGTTTGGGGTGGGAATATCAGGACTACGCTTTGGCTTTTAAGCAGGGGCATAGCAGTCATTTTAAAATTGGGGGGACACAGCTGTCAGTAGGTGGATCGCACAGACCCAACACTTACAGTGCAGTATTAATATATTACACTATATATTAATATATAAGTATTATATTAATATATACGTATTATTTACTTTTAATATTTGTAGTATTTTAAAGATTCAAGTATTGCAAAATATTTGCAAAATTTCACAAAATTAGCTGCAAAAATAAAGGGCATCTTGTAGAGCGCTTCTGTTTCACACATGGCAGTTAAAGACTGAGCACAAGCTGGACCTGAATAAATTATTTAATCAGTTACAATAATGACAATTGTGCATGTGCAATTTATTTTTTCATTGTGGGATTTAAATTTAACCAAGTGACTTGAGTGTTTTGACTACGTTCACCAAAATTCGTTCAGATCCATTTAATGATTCAGTGACCATTTCTGGTGATGCCAGAAGGTGGTGACAAATGAGTGTCTTGTATGAAATGAGTTAGTCACTGATTCAATTATCAAAAGAAAAATTTAATCCTTTAAAATGTTTATGTCTTTAGATCTACAAACAGAATTTAGGTTTTAAGCATTATAAAAACAAAGCAAATCTATAATTACCCTAGAATTTGTGAGCTGCTGAGCAAGACTTTTATCAAAAGACAACAATAATAGTCTTACGATAATTATGAGTTTGAATAATGTCTGTACTTATTCATGTATAAAAAAGCATGTCTACATATTTATTCACTTCAGTAAAATGCCTAAGTGTTCTTAGAACACAACAGATCTATATTTTTCCCTACAGTTTGTCGAGTGCACACCAACATAGAGGTAAAAAACAGGAGCTAATATTAAAAACAGTTTTACATATTTAACACAGATCTTGTAATCTGCTTGAATTGGCAAAAACAACCGATTAAACTTTTACCTCACAAACATAATGTAAAAAGTATAACTTAATGAAGAGTCATGCGCCGATATAAACTCCACTTAAAATGTGTGCTTAAAAGAAGGATTGTCTTTGTTTTTATTTTCTGCAGTGCATTTCACGTAATGCTGCCAATCAAGTATGATATGCTGATAAATAACTCTCGTTTGTGTGTTCCTCGTCTCTAGATTATTCATTTAGATCAACATCAATGCCAATAAAAAACAAGGATAAATTATCTTTGTTGAAAGCAACTTTGTAGAAACGAATGGAGCCGTGTTGATTAGACTGTCTGACTGACGGCCTATTACGTAAGGGCTGTTTCGGCTCATGAAACTCACCTGTGATTGGCTGGTTGGTCGCTCAATCAGCCCAAAGTAACAAAACGCAAAGAATACTGTATACAAATCCACCATTTGGACTCAGTTTGGGTTAAGCTTGGAAAAGTGTGGGGGACAAAAATCACCTTTTTAAAAAGCCCTTGCTTTTAAATGTTCCTATTTGTGTTCCTGTAGCTAAAATAGTAGAGCAACACTAAGGTCATGGGTTCAAAACATATAATTAAAAAATGTATACCTTGAATGCATTGTAAGTCGCTTTGGATAAAAGCACTTGCCAAGTGGAGAGATTTAAATGTAGATTATGTCTGTTCAGATGTTCACCATAAGCAACACAAGCCCGCAGACCTAGTGCTGTTCTGTTGCTACACGAATCAGCAATGCAGCACCAAGCATCTCACTGTTTATCAAGGCCAGCGTTAATGCCAGGACAGCAGCTGCTGAGCTCATAGAGCTCAACTGATAGATGAAGCACATGGATGCTATAACACCACAGTGAGAACATTTGTGTGGTATTTCTAAATAAGCTTGGCCATTACATAATTTTTTTAAAGCTTCCCAGATCATTCATTTTGGTGAGAAGAGAATAAGAAATGACAAGGATTGGCCTTAGAGAAAGTGTGTGTTTTAGTGTGCCGTCTCCCAAAGGAGAACCTGAGCAGGTTCTTTGGGTTCTGCTATTGATTTAGCTCAGTCTCAGGTCCTGTATTCCACCTCACTGTAATGAGAAGACTGGGGATCAAGACTACAAAGGGGGGAAATAACTCTCACAAAAAACAGAATCTATAAAGACAGCCAATTTACACAATTTCACTGAAAAGAAAAATGGGCGGCCACAGAAAGAAAGTTTTTAGTGGGCAAACTTTTGAACATATTGTTGTGTGTCAAACTTGTGTGGGCCTGTGATTGTATCTCTGTGCTTTCTTTTAAGGTGGCCATATAGGGTGTCTGTAAATACTGCAGCATCTGCCCATTAAAGTGACATGCCTTCCAGAAGCTGCCCCATCAAATGGATTTTATAATTTCACTGTCGTTTCTTGATATTTTTTCTCAAAATGAATCTTTCACAATCCGATATAGAAGCTTGCAATTCTGGCACATCTACTGAGCTTCGTACACAACTCACATGTGCTGTGACTTTTGAGGAAAGCACACATTTCACACATTCTGCAACATACTGCACCAGTAACTAGGGTGCACTTTTAATGCCAGGGAAACACATGGCCAAATGTACATTATGCAGCCCAAAACTCTAATAGAGCAGGCTAATTGGAATTGGCTTTGTACACTACTGAGTTCCATCATTAAAATGCTGCTTGCCTTTCTGAGACAGACCCAGTCAATGTGGCATTGCACTGAGGAACAGTGGCCAAAGATAGAATGACAGATAGTGCTAATGATTCCTCTAGTCTAGAGGACCCTTAGAGGAAGAATTAACAATGTGTGTCAAGAGATTAAGTGAATGATCTGACTCTTTATCAAAATAACCATACACTGCAGCTTTAATAATTCTAAACAATGCTTTAAATAAATACATTTCATGAATGTATTACATACAACAAGATGTTCATTTCATGACCGATTATCAAAAATGCCACGCCTACAGCTATGTTCCTGCTTGTGACATGTTTATTTTAAAATGAGTTTATTGTTTACAAATTCATATCAGATAAACATGAGCACAGTCTGTTTGATGCTTGCTTATCTTATGCTTGCACACATAATTTTAAAAGCAAGTGCTTTCAGATGTTTCAAGTGAGGCATTCAAAACCTTCTCTTCTGAGTGGTGCTGAGTTCATTGTTAGTTGGAAGCTCAGGATACTTGTCATTTGATTTAATTTTCTTGACCTAAGCACACCATGCAGAACACTTATCAACACATGACCAGATCGATGTTGTCATACATATTGTCAAATCTGAAGAGTGGGGCGAGGCGACACAATGGAGCTCAAATTGAATCTTCTTCGAAGTGCGGTAGCGGAGGGCCAGCAGAGAGCCAGGTGGAAGACTTTATAACAAGGCTGCCTGAATTTTGCACTATACAGTACACAGCATGCCATATGCTGAAAGTCAGGGACAAATCCAGATATTCTAATAGGAAACTGAAGCAGAAAGGACAACGTATACATATTGTGCCTTATAGGCATTTAGAATGGACAGATGGCTGACAGGGGCTTTCAGTAATACTGTCCTTGACTCGCTTACAAATTCAGTCATGGACAAATGTCTGTGAACAGCCTGACTGAAACTGTATTCAGTCTGTTACTACAGTATATGTAGGCCAGTCAGCATCTAAAAAAAGACATTGAAAACATATAGTTGTATTGCATATAGCCTTAAAGTGATAGTTCACCCAAAATGAAAATTCCCTCATTATTTACTCACCCTCATTAAATCCCAGGTGTGTATTACTATCTTTCTTCACCAGAACACATTTGAAGAAAAATACACAAATATCTTAGTTCAGTAGGTCCTTAAAAGGCAAGTGAATGGAGATTTCTCTTTTGAAGCTCCAAAAATTACACCAGCTGTTAAATTAATGTCTTCTAAACAACACAATCTCTTTTGGTGCAAAAAAAGATAAATATTTAAGTACTTTTTTTAACTATAAATCATGCTTCCGCTGAGCAGCGGTACCTGTGTGTGACATAATCGCATTGGCACTTGAAACACGTGAGAACTTACACAAGTGTGTCACAGCCAGATCTGTTTCTTTACTCACAATAGTGCTTTATATGCTCATCCTGGATGTCTCAACTGAGTGGAGAACGTGAGATTACATCTGTATCCATGGCAACACGAATATGTCACAAGAGAGACCGCTTGGACTCCACCCTCTCGTGAAGTGTTAGATTATAGTTAAAAAGTACTTAAAGAGCACCTATTATGGTTTTTAAATGTACCTAATTTTGATTTATAGGTCTCATACTGATGGGAGGTCTCATACTGATGAGTATGAGACACAGAAGAAAGGTTAGAAGAAATGTGCATTCACATATTAGAAATGTTCTAAGTCTATAGTGTGTAGAGTGTTTCTCTATGTTGTGATCTGTTGGGGAACACCACCAGCTTAGGTGATTCCAATTGGCATTATTAGAAATTCTGCACATCTTTTCCACATTGCACTAAACTGGAGCATCTTTTACCACCAGCTCATTCCACCACTGTGCTCTGAGGAACACTGCTGTGGATTTTTCCTGCCTGGTGCCATCATCAGACAGTACAATGCTGTCTGCTTACCTTCTTGCTGCACATTACTTCTTGTGGTTAAGAATTAATGTCATTGAACAAGGTCACTTTCCTATTCATGGATCTGTGGGTAAAACATTCATATTTCTCACTGTATTAATGTTGTTGCACTGTATGTTTAACCTTGAAATATCTTGTTTGATTGCACTATTAGGATATATGGATATACAGCCATGTTTTGTTTTTTTTTGTTTTTTTTTGTTGTTTTGTTTTTAAGCAAAGACTGCTTACTTTACAAAAGATTGCCATGTCAACACTTCTAAATGAGCAGCCACTCAAGAGTATACTACAGTATAAGCAAATTTTTCCAGAATAATATAGTATGCTGATGAGGCAACAATAAATAAGGTGTCAAGTACTGATTATGAAGATTATAAAGGGCTAATTTATTAACAGGAAAAACATGAGTGGCAACAGAACACCGAAGTGTTTAATTTATTGTATCAAAACAAGGTATTTGAAAAATTCTGGCCATTATTGTACATTATAATCCATTACACAGAATACATTTTAAGAGACATTGTGTAATACATATATATAGAAAAACAGTATTTGTAGTGGAGTTCAGATGTCCACTTGTTAAAATGCTTCTATTTTGCAGTATTTTTATTTTTTTTTTAAAAAAGTTTTCATTGTAGATTATATGTCATCAGTCACAAGTTGAGTGAAAAATTTAATTAACAAATTAACATACATTTCTTACTTGGTATTTCACCTTTTTGACAGCATGCACTTGAGCTGGCTGGGACATTACAAGTAAGTGCAAAACCTGATGATACATGCCATTCCAGCATTATTTGTCTATGTTCCAGTGTGCAAATTGTGTTAAGACAAGCAAAGAAATCTTATTTTTTGTACAATTAAAACACATATTATCTATATGGCATTAATGTATTGGAGCACATGACCTTACCGCTAGGTCACAGATTTAGCGTTATATTCTATTTTAATTGATAAAAATGGAACCTAAAAAAATCTCAAATTAACATGAAGATCTGAAAGGGCTGGTACACATGGGCCTGATGGGTGTCACTAAAGATTCACATCCTCTACCTATTGGTTTTTAGTCTGGTCTCTCTCACTTGTTCTCTGATTACATTCCTTTTACTTAATGCCCTATGACTCAGGAGGTACAATTTGGGAAATCAATACTTTAAACAAATGGACAGGTGTTAAGATGCTTCAGAGAATAAGGAGCATTTAATATCTCACTAAGTACAATGGAATGATTAAAAGAAAAAATGTATTGGTGAAATGATAATAAAAAAAAAACCTCTACCCCATCCACAGACCTCAGAAATACCATTAAGTATATGCAGAATCATTAATTTTTGCAAAGAGATCTCTGAGGTGAGATATATTCTTATGTAGATGGCACCAGCCCTCCAGAGAAACAGGAACACACACACACACACACACACACAGACTCTCTTTCTTTCTCTCGTTGCTCTCACTCGTTCTTTCTGAAGCACGCTGATTATGGTGCCTTGGGTGAAATAGTTTTCATATTTCATCTAGGGCTGTGGACACATATGCAAATTTGTCTCCTTTAGAACACACTGACTCTGCGAGGGCGTTACTTATTGATGCCAATGTTTATTTAAAGAGACCATCCCTCACTCTGCACTTTCCATTATATTTAACTTAAATCTGCACTATTTAGACTAAGCTTTGCCTCCACTCATAGAGAAAACTGACTTTGTCCCCTGCAGTTAAAGTTTTGTGCCCAACGGATAGTTCAGCCCATGGTTACCCTTTCCGGCAGTTGGTCTATTGTTCACCTGCCCCTGCTACTGTTGTCCTATCAGAAACATGCAGTGTTTGAATTTTTTTTTTTTTTTTTTTTGCATGTGCGTTTGGTGTTAAATTTCTAGGGGCAGATATTTCCCTTGTCAGTTGCTATCTTGATAGACTTTGATGACAGGGTCTTTGAAGACTTGATCAAAGCGGGCCACCTTTGATGGTGATGTTTGCTTTCGCTAAGAAGGCGAGAGGCAAGATGGAGTACTTGTGTTTCTTAAACCCACAACTCATTTTCTGTCATGGAATGGGGTGTTTTAAGGAAGGACCCAACCACAGATGGCATCAATGAGCTTTTATTTAAAATAGAAAACAAACATAACACAAACTCTCTCGAGGGAGAAAAGAACACAAACATAACCAACTAAAATAAATACACAAAGAACTGAACCGACAGGGAAGGAAACCAACCAGGGAAGGAAACAATCCAGCACAGGACAGCAGACACAAGGAGCTAATAAAGGGAGAGAAATCAAACAGGTTAACGAGGGACAGGTGAAACCAATAAATTAATAATGAGCAGACTAGGAGGCCGGGTGTGACGCAAGACTGAGAGACACATGACAATACAGAAACTAAACAAAACCACGCGCTCTTACAGACACAACACCCGAATGACACGAGTGCATATCGTCAGAGACAAAGGCAACATGCGCTCATGCCAAACGACAGACAATACGGAACATTTTTGCGAGGGTACAACATGACAACGGATTACGAACCAGATGCGCAGCACAAAGCGAGCACAACGCGATGCGCGCCCGAGTTCGCGAGAGACAAACACAAAACAATTGACACGAGTGCATGCGGCAAGAATGACATAAGAGCAAAGCACTCGTGCCAATAACCAACAAGACTAGAGAATGCATGACAGCACCAAAAGGACGAGCCATGCACATAGACTAGACAAGACACTAAACAAGAGTGTCAGAACTCAGCCACAAAGACAACAAAACACAATCAACATAAGTGGCTGAACTCTGACACTTTTCCACTTTAGGGGAACAGGCATGATATTACTAATGTTCATCACAAAGTCACCATCGGATAAGGATGCACTCAACATTCTTTACACGCTCTCTTCCACATGATACAGGAAAGTTTTCATTTATGGTAAACGCAAGACATGAGTAGCTTGTTTGATCAATAATGAAACATCTTGATGTCTGTTTGCCTCCTCCCCCTACAGTTGAACTGCGCTTCTGCATATATGTCCTTTGATGGCATCTTTGTTGAACAAGTGAAAGAAATGTAAGTTTTCCATACTTGAAGAGGATGAAAGAGCTTTGGAATGGCATCATTTCTCTGGCATAGTGCTTTATCCTCTAATGGCACTTTAAACATGGACTTGTAGCTGTTGACCTGCTGCAGAAGGGTACCTGAACCCTTCTTAAACATTCACGAAAGGCTTTCTTGATGGGTCCACTCTGCGAGAGTGGGTGTGGCTTTATGCCTGTGTGTTCCCATGAGCTGCTAATTGAAGTTCTTTGGCTGCCTGTTGGTGTATCCTCCCCATGGATTTCAAAGCTTTTATTAACCCTTCAACACCGTTGCAAGAGCCTGTACATTAAAACACCTACAAGCCTAAAGGGCGAAGTATTCTTTGGTTGTCTGTGTTGCTAATCGCTTTGTGATTTGTGCACAGTATCCTTGGATTGTCCGTTTGCGGCCCAGATTTTTTCCACACGCAACAGTCCTTGACTGTGTTCCTCGTCGGTGCATGTGCCTACCATTGACTGCACAAAAAGAGTATTACAAAGCAGTTGTAGTGGCATGCATCGAACGTGTTCATATTAATTTGCGGTCAGAAGAGTATACTTTGAAAGGCAATGTGGTCGACCGGGCATGATCCGATCTGGAACGCATAAAAACTAAGTATACCTGGGCCTTAACTCTGCCCTTCTATGCCCCCAATGGGAAAGCAGAGCCCTGGATTAGCCTAGGTTTCATATGGAGTCCTGACACTTGCCCATATGACACTCTACTTCTCATTATATCCCAACATGAGAACACAGTTCTGAGAAGTGTCATCCTCACACATGAGCCTGGGTTCAGCTACTAACTTATTGAAATGATTGTTTCCAACTTATAACCACTCCAATGTACTTTTTTGACTGTGGAAGGCTTATCTTCCACAGCTGCTGTGCTTGCTGCATCCTTGTTTCAGAACAGAATATCTGAGGGGAAGATACTGGAAAGAGAAAAAAGAAAGCATGTGTGGAACAATAATCGACTCTGGCCGATGTACTTAAAGTTATCCTAATGGAGGCAGTGAAGCTGAAATGGAAACAGGGAAGGGGGAGGTCAGCGCGCACAGGGCTGCAGGCAAGTGGGTTCAGGCTGCCTGCCCGATTGGACCACTCGGCTGTGACTTGGTGAGATGGAAACAAACGATAGCATGTGCTCTAAACATAGAGGCACAGGAGCATCTTTAGTACCGCTTGTCCAGTTGTGTTTGATTAGATGGAGGCACCTGTTAGGCTGACTTTATGGGGATAAACACCTTGTTGGTTTGATCTGATCTAATCTATTCAGTGAATGAGAATTGTCTTCTAAATACAGAACAGATTCAAGAAAATTGTTATACAGAGGAGCTCTTTCTCTGAAAATTTATTAATGTGTTGCTGAAATTTTGTTAGGTATGTTTGATTAAAAAGAAAATGCTTTTTGCTATGACAGTGGACAGTTGCACATTAAAGATAATTTATAGAACATCAGTATGTTAGCAGTAATATATGGATAAGGAATTTAATTTCTTCTAGTCAGCCTCAGATGCCACAGACCACCCACAGGCACAAAAATGGCAATATTAGGGGCTAGAGTTTTGTTTGAGGCACTTAATAGCAAGTAAATGGTACATCCATCCTTGAGAGCAATTGTATAATCTATTTTTAGAGTTATGTCAGTTAAATTCTTGGTATTTATTGATTTGGATGGACAAAAATTCTGATTGCAAAGTTTACACATATTTTCCACTCATTTCTTCTTCTTTTGCAGAGACTCCTGCTTCATTATTTGTGGAGAACTTCTACTCGTTGTGTGCCCATCAATTAGGGTAGTTATCATCTATTTCAGATTTATGTGCCTCTAAATGTTGCATACAACAAAATAAATTAGTTTTATCATTTTACTTTGTGGTTACATGATGACATCTGTCTAACTAGATGATTCTTGGCCATAATTGGCTGCAAAGTTTACCAGATTTTATGCAGATACTCAAAAGTCACTACATTTCATTTACATTGTACTTAGCCATTTCTAATAGGCTGTCATTATGTTTATAATGTCACAAAGTCCTCACAGACACTCAACAGCCTTTCTGCTGGAATGTCTTATTGGCTCATCTCTCTCTGCTCTTTGTAGTGGTACTTATTCCAACTGAGGGTAGCCAACACCCTTCTTCATGGCGTAGGTGAAGGAACTCACTCTCTCTTTCTCTTGCAGTTCTGAACTGTTTGTCCCTGTAGTGTTTACCTCTCATCTCTCTGTGCAGTGTAGGATCGGTCTTGTTAGCACATGTCCATTATTTCCTACACTACACACCTCTTGCTTTCTCCTAATTGGTGCTGAGTTTTTCCCTGTGTCATTGTTTCTGCCTACCACTGCAGAGGACCAAGAACAATAAGAGATTCAAAGAATAATGATAAAATTGCATAGGAATATATTTGGGCACTTATGCAGCGCTTGGAGAAAGTTCTGATGTGTTTGATTGATAGGAATGCAAAGGATCAACACAACTTCAACAAGCCTATCTGAAATTATCATTGGTCAATTGGGTACCTACGTCTGATTGTGTTGCAGAAAAAGTAAACACTTTTTGGTCGCATGAAGATTTTATTGTTTTATCATGTTGGTTTTCTCTTTGGATAAAACAGGTGTGTATCTGAGAAAGCACTTTTGGAGTAGTGTTTTTGTCTCTTTTTTGACCCTAGACAGGGTAGTCGACATGCTTGGGATTTCTGTGCATTTACAGGTCTAAATATTTAAGCAAATGCTGTGCTTGTGTGTGTATGTCTGTGTGTGTGGACAATTTTACTTTGAGAAAGTGTATGGAGTGAACAGTCTCGAAACCTCCCATAAATGCACGCAACAGATCCACACACTCATACCGCAATCTACAAATGCACGCAACAGATCCACACACAGCGATCCACAAATGCACACAACAGATCCACACACAGCGATCCACAAATGCACGTAACAGATCCACACACAGCCATCCACAAATGCATGGAACAGATCCACACACAGCGATCCATAAATGCACGCAACAGATCCGGACACAGCGATCCACAAATACACGCAACAGATCCACACGCAACAATCCACAAATGCACACAACAGATCCACACACACACATACAGCGATCCACAAATGCACGTAACCTATCCGTACACAGCCATCCACAAATGCACACAACAGATCCACACACAGCAATCCACAAATGCACATTACAGATTCGCACACAGCGATCCACAATTGCACACAACAGATCCACACACAGCCATCCACAAATGCACGCAACAGATCCACACACAACTATCCACAGAGATGCATTAGTGCCTGATAAATAGGCACTAATGCATCTCTCTCTCTCTCTCTCTCTCTCTCATGCAACATTCGACACTTGTTGTATTTAGCGTGAGTGCACAGTAAGCAAAGGAAGTGCGTTGTTGCATATATTCTGGACTTAAAAAATTTAATATAAGCCTGTTAATTCTACATGAAAATGCCGTTTTACTACATCGCTGCAAGTGAGTGACATGATAAAACTATCGTTCCTGTTCATAATCAACGAAGCTGTCAGTGCAAGCACACATCATTGTAGAGATCTAGTTTTATCTCAAATCGTGCTGCTCACTCATAAAACAGCACCTTTGACAGGAAAGGCAGAAATAGTAAAAATGCTTTTTTATGTAATGCTAACAGAATTACTCAGCTGCAGGGTGAAGAGAAGCTTCATCATCCTGATAAACACCTGTAACATCTCTCATCTCCATCTCTCTAGAGTTTCGCCTGATGAATAAAGGTAATTTATCTGCCATCTGAATCAGTCAGTTTTAAATATAAAAGTAGGCCATATGTAGCATTAATAATATACATATTAATAATATAAATACTATAATATTAATTCAAAATATAATTTTATTATCTTTTTTTATGTACATATTATTATACAATAAACATCATAACTTATTTAGCAGTAAGGTCCCCTATTTTATTTCATTTGTTAACATTTTCAGTGCATTTTCTGTCATTCTGTCATAACTTCACTTTTTCATGTTTTTGCAAACCCAAGACTTTCTTTTGTGGAACTCAAAAGGAAATGTTTGGCAAAATGTTAGTCTCAGTATTCACTTTTATTGTTTGGAAAAAAGATGCAGTGAAAGTGAATGGTGACTTAGACTAACATTTTGGCTAACACAGGGGTTCTCAACGGGGGCGTTCAAAGGATGCCAGGGGGCGCTGAGAGCAAATTAGTAGAGAGGGGAGCATTAGGTTACAAATGGGGGGCATTTATCAGTCATAATAATCAAATCTATCATCAAGTTCCTCTTTGCATTAATACGCTTATCTAGACTTGGAGTGTATCAGTTGGTTCTCAATTATACGGGTTGGCACACATTTGTACTGCGGTTCGCCTGATTTTGAAGTCTAGCGACGCATCTGAAGTATCTGATTTAGCAGCGTCAAATACACAGGCAAAGGCACAACCTTGGCTAATGCACCTTTATGGCTCTATAGATGGATACGGCTCAATGGACAGAGCAGCGTCTGTGCAAAGCTCGAGCTCTTAAACTTGCAGCTTCGTGAGAATCATTGAGAAGCAAGGTGTGAGAAGCGGAAACCATTTGAATTCGGCACAGAATTCTACATCACCACCCTTGAATTTACTATAGTAACTTAACTTTAGGGAGAAATAGATTGATAATAAATAAAAATAAATTTTTGTTACAACTTATATTATATTTTGTATTTATTGTTTTTACATGTGTTTAGAGTAGGTCAGCTGTTTATAATAACAAAAATGCCATAGTTTGTTTTATAGAAATCATGTTACATCTAACCATGGTAGGGAAGATCCATGCTTCCATGTGTTTACTATGTTCTTGTTACAAATACCACTGTTAAAACTATAAAAAAAAAAGGGAATGGATTAGGGGGGCGTTCATCAAAAAAAAGTTGAGACCCACTGGCCTAACAGAATGAAAGAAAGAAATGTATGTGGGGAACAACATGAGGTTAAGTAGAATGACAGAAATACAATTTTGGTTGAACTACCCTTTTAACTACCTGTTTAAGTTTTTGCTAAATGTATTTTCCAAGAACAGCAATATACAAGTCAGCACATGACTGCATTACATCTTGCTGGGAAACAAGTGACTGAACACAAGGGCCATTAGGCTGTACACTTCAAAAAAATAATTCCATCTGAATAAAGAGTTGAGAAAAGTTTCTTAAGCAGTAAAACAGTTTTGGGATTGTTTAGAACACAGAGAATAAACATAGTGCTGGATGAAGTGGATAGTTGTCTACAATCAGTTGAAAGAAAATGCTTCTTTTTTGAGAGGTAACATTCAGAAACTTATAGAGATGTGTCATGTGAACAAGTATTTTAGAAATTCTTTGTAATAAATAGTTGCAAGAATGTTAGTACTCATACTGAAGAAAATATAAAAATGACTTTCTCAAAGTCATCATTATTTAATGCTTTGGTGTTGTTTTGGCAAAAAAAAAAAAAAAAAAAGAAAAAAAAAAGAAAGAAAGTCTAGAAGTCTTGAATCTAGACTAATAAGGACTGTCTGTGCCCATAAAATTTATATGTAAAGTAACACATGTAACACACTTATATACAGTATATTTGCAGTGATAATATGCTTCCGTAAATAAACATAATAAAAAAAATAAATAAATAAATAAATAAATAAAAAATGCTTTTACCAGGTAGTCCACTGTATTAACACTATATACGCCATGGCATTAAAATTCGGCAATACTGCTTTGACACACATGAGATGCACCCCTGTAACACACACGCGCACACACATAGAGCCCTGCCAGTTTGTGCACAAAACACGGCAAGAATTTTATGATCAAATTACTATAAATGCAGTTGTTAGAAAATCATCCTCTATTTAGATGCATATTAATATATTATTCGGCTGTACATCCTGTTCTTGTGTGACAGACAATAACCCCACATCACTATATTCTGTGTTATTCTTCTTACAGTTATTTACTGCCTTGAGCCAGTTGCACAGGAACTTTCGCAGGCGACTGTGAAATACGACCGCTTGTTGCAAAAAAAGGTGGTTAGATATTTATCACACGTCATCACTTTACATCAAATAAATATATAGGATGATCCTCATATATTGGAGATCAGCTTGTTCAGTGTTGAATCCAGGCTTGCACATTTGTGAATCAAGTCCATGGAACAACAATCTCAAAAGGATCCACAAAGGCAAAAGCACATTCATGGACACACATTCACATTCTTGAGGCACAACACAAGTAGAAAAAGGCTTGTCATTTATTTTGTGCATTTGTGAATTGTGTTTTGACCATAGAAAACGGAATACTTGTGCATTCTGTTGCGTGTATTTGTGAATTTAGCGCATGTGAATCTGTTGCGTGCATTTGTGGATGGCTGTGTGTGGATCTTTTGCGTGTATTTGTGGATCACTGTATGTGGATCTGTTACGTGCATTTGTGGAATGCTGTGTTTGAATCTGTTATGTGCATTTGTGGATGGCTGTGTGTGGATCTGTTACATGCATTTGTGGATGGCTGTGTGTGGATCTGTTACGTGCATTTGTGGATGGCTGTGTGTGGATCTGTTATGTGCATTTGTGGATGGCTGTGTGTGGATCTGTTACATGCATTTGTGGATGGCTGTGTGTGGATCTGTTACGTGCATTTGTGGATGGCTGTGTGTGGATCTGTTATGTGCATTTGTGGATGGCTGTGTGTGGATCTGTTACATGCATTTGTGGATGGCTGTGTGTGGATCTGTTACATGCATTTGTGGATGGCTGTGTGTGGATCTGTTACATGCATTTGTGGATGGCTGTGTGTGGATCTGTTACATGCATTTGTGGATGGCTGTGTGTGGATCTGTTACTTGCATTTGCAAATCGCTGTATGTGTGTGTGGATTAGAGGTCTGCAACCCGACCCGGGCCCAACGGGACCTGAGAACCCGACGGGTTTTGGGCTGGGTTCGGGTCAGTTTTTCAAGTATTACTTCGGGTTCGGGTCGGGTTCGGGTTTGTATGAATGAAAAAATAAACAGGCTTACCGAACTTGTTTCACGCACGCGCTCTCACTCACAGACATGCACGAATGGATTGTTTTCCTATGTAAACACATGCTGGACAAATGTCTTTGACATTTGCACCACGTCTCGCTTTTTCTTCAGTGTTTTGCGCAGGACTGGCACATTTTAAACATCATGTCAAGTTAAAAAGAACTTGTTGAGACACCTGCGCTCTGTTTCATTCTTTGCGCTGCGTCTAGATTGTTTTTAGAGTTGTCACAAAGATCAAATCAAATCAAATCAAATCACTTTATTGTCACACAGCCATATACACAAGTGCAATGGTGTGTGAAATTCTTGGGTGCAGTTCCGATCAACATAGCAGTCGTGACAGTGATCAACACAGATTCAACAATCTGAACAAGTTCAGGCTGCATAGAGGGGACTGTTGCAGTGTTTCATATTATTCCAGATTGTTCTGCACCAAGTGAAGTTTCAGCAAATAAACGGTAAGTCAATGCTTTTTTCGCTTCTGCTCTAGTGTACTAAGGGGCTGCTGTCCCATGTTAAAACTGTGTATGTTTACTGTTCAGTACTGTTATGAATGTTGCCTATATGCTTACATAAAATACAGCCTTTTGCAACAGTACTTGCTAGGAGAAGAATTTAGATGTTAAGCAATTTCGGGTCGGGTTCGGGCTTAAAATCTGACGGTATCGTTCGGACCGGGTAGGGTCGGGCCACACGGTCTCGGGTACTAGTCGGGTTCGGGTTTCATTTTAAGGCCCGTGCAGACCTCTAGTGTGGATCTGTTGTGTGCATTTGTGGATCGCTGTGTGTGGATCTGTTGCGTGCATTTGTGGATGGCTGTGTGGATCTGTTACGTGCATTTATGGATGGCTGTGTGTGGATATGTTACGTGCATTTGTGGATGGCTGTGAGTGGATCTGTTACATGCATTTGTGGATGGCTGTGTGTGGATATGTTACGTGCATTTGTGGATGGCTGTGAGTGGATCTGTTACATGCATTTGTGGATCGCTGTGTGTGTGTGGATCTGTTGCGTGCATTTGTGGATCGCTGTGTGTGGATCTGTTACGTGCATTTGTGGATCGCTGTGTGTGTGTGTGTGTGTGTGTGTGTGTGTGTGTGTGTGTGTGTGTGTGTGTGGTGGGTGGATCTGTTGCGTCAATTTGTGGGAGGTTTCGAGACGGTTTTCACTCCATAACAGCGGTTTAGCCCAGAACAGATAATACGTGTTGTCCTCCAGGGAACTGCAGTGGTGATGTACCAAACATTTCTAGATCATTTCACAGAGGAAGATGGAAATGCCAGGCTGTTTTTATTTATTAATGAGTCCTTGTATTAGACACTCTCCTCTCTTGAGGCATTTTTATTTTTGAACAACAGTCATCTGATGTTACGCAATATGCTATATACCTCACTATCCATGTCATTGTCAAACTAGATGTTATGCGATACGATGATAAATGAGTGTACCAAAGAGCACCAAACTACCATGGTGTTAATATCAAGAAATATTAATTTCTACCTTGAGCGTTCATTATAATGCAGTTTAGCCATAAACTGTTAAGATTAGGTGGGGGAAAAAGGTTTCAGCTATTGACATCATGGCAGGTTTTTTGCTCTTTGGTATTTTTGTGATTGTGACAGGAGGAAAACTGCCTGCCTTCAATGTTTTTGGAGGTGTATTCCTAATCTCTCAGACTGCAATCTTTGCTGGGTTGTCATCCCATGACCACTGACTCCCCACTGAGGCTGATCATGCTCCGAGTTAGCATTTCCCACCCAGCTCCCCCTTCCACCTGGACCAAGATATCACTCAATAATTCATATCACTCCTTGCTGAACAGACTGCCACCCTGTTGGGGGTTAGCAAGACGTCCAACCCCTCTCACCAAGCCTCCAGTCCTGAGACTCCCACCCCAGCTGTGTGCCTCAGGCCTAGCCCCTAAGGACCTCAAGGTGCCTACAGCTGCGGCTGAATGCCAGACATGCTTAGGAGCCCAGTACAATGGAGAAAGTCCCATTAGAAAAAAGGAAGGACATCACTGATTTTTGCTTATTGTCCTGTCTTCGAGGGAGCTCATTAACAAATACAGACAGAGGTGATGCCAGAACTTTCTAATCCAATTCCTTTTTGCTTTTACTTCTGGGAAAATATTTTTTGTTGTTGTCCCTCTCTCCCTCCTTCCACGTCCAAGCACCAATTCTGCCTACGTTATTCATGCTCAGGAACCTGCCGAGAGCTTATACTGACATTTATTGAATCAAGCTGCAAATTATTTTGAATTCCATGGATTACATTTGCTGAATTTGAGAAAAGAAGAACCGAATCCATGTGGCTAAGCTTGCAAAATGTCCCCAAGATCTGTGCTGTGGGTTACCAGCTTGCTCATGAACTAAAATCGACTGTTTACAACTACTTTAGAAGACAGTGCTCTATGATTAAAAGATAATCAATTTTTCATACATTGCATTATTCTTAGTGATTTTTTTATCCTGGTACAGCAAGGTTCAAATATCTTTTTTTTTTCATAGTGTGTATTTTCTATGCACGTTTGCAGCTTAACTTTTTATATTAAAAACGTGAATATCAGCACTCCGCCAAGCTGTGTATCAGATGTGAGAAATGATTGACTAGTTTACATGCAGTCAGTGAAGCAATTACATGCTAGAAATAAGGGCTGCAAGTGTCTCTTCATGAAATTATCTGGGTGGTGCTGATGATACTGGCTGCCAGATGGTACAATGTGGGACAACATATGTGACACAAAATGTAGGGAAAGACATGACTGTGCTCCAATCATGCAACATTTGATTGGATTTTCATTATGATACACTCGCATAATTGTGTTTTTATCTTGATATTTTAATGGCTCATGTTGCATGTAATTATGTAGTAATTATCTGTCTCTCTGCACCGAGCAGAGATGCAGAACTGTACTGCAGGTGTCACTTACATTTTGGACAGATTTCAATCACTCACACATGCCCTTATGTGTTTTATGCATTGTATAAAGTAGGATGCTCAAACCTCATTACTTTTTTAAGCTTTTGAGGAACAAAAAACAAAAAAACAGGACATGCAGTTTACTGATGTTGTGACAATTTCAAGCTTCCGTCGAAGTCTGAACCCCACTGGACCCCAAGGTGAAGCTGCTTTTAATGAATGAATGAATGAATGTTACACTTAAATAGTGATTTTCTGACACTACACTAAAAGCGCTTTACATAGTGAACGGGGGTTCTCCTCAACCACCACCAGTGTGCAGCATCCACCTGGATGAAACGATGGCAGCCATGGTGCACTGGTACACTCACCACACATCAGCTATTGGTGGAGAGGAGAGAGTACAGTTATATAGCCGATTCATGGATGGGGATTATTAGGAGGCAATGATTGATAAGGGCCAATGGGGGGAATTTGGCCAGGACACCAGGATTAATGCCTAATCAAAACACTTTCACTATGTCCTGTTTGTAGCTGATCACTTAAATAAAATCAGAATTCAACAGTATTTAAATGCTGATAATAAAGTGTAGTATCATTTAGGTAGTTCCTTTGAAAGTAATGATGCATCTTTCTGATGTAATGCATAAAATAATAATAATAAACTAATCAACTAAACATCATTATAGAATTTAAAGAGAAAGTAAGTTATTCCATTGTCTAATACTGAGAGCACAAGTTTTTTTTTGAAGGTTTGCTATGATTACGTGTAGCTAATTTTATGCTAGGGTATGCTAGCAAAGCAGGCTAATTGGTTATCATGCTAATGAAACGTAACCTAACTGAAAACAGTATAGAGACATGTTTAATTTTTCATTTGTAGCAGGGTTATAACATATGCTTTTTAATAATTTAAATTACACACTTTAATGTTTAAGACTACACAGATAAACAAGTTATAGGCTATGTTAGGATTTCTTCTTAGGCGTCATGTAAAATGCCCCGCAAATATTCTTACATCCTTTTGGGTCCAAGAGGGTTAGTATTTTGACAGTCTTTAATTTAGTACATCATTGACTATGGTGTGTAGAGCCTTACAATATGTTTCTATAATGTAAAGATTATGTTTACTTGTTGATCACAGCTTCCTCATTTAACCCCCTATGTGAATTATGTGGTCATCAGTCTTTTCCAATCTGTCTTTAGGCCTCCAGTGCCGTGACCCGACTGGGTTACAATCTCTCACCCTCTCCACCCTCACAGAGAACAGTAATTAAATAGCTCAGTGTGTTCATAATATCTATCACTCTATGCATCGCATGGGCTGATTCTGTGACGAGGAGGCATGCATGAAATTGCTTGATCTTCCTTTAAGTTCATAACATCTTTTAAGGTGTGCATGTGATACATTTTTAAAGACTCTGGATGACGTATTGCCTTGCTTTCACTGCAAGTTTGCAGCCTTTCTAATAGATTGCCGCTTGCTGTAATACTCAGAAATGCACCACTGTTATGCTTTAGCTGAAAGCTGACTCCTATCACATAAAGATGCTTTGCCCTGACTCTCAGCCAGGAACACTTTGAAAGTTAAAATTGACAAGAAAAACAAAAACTAAATAAACCTTCATTCCTGAAAACAAACAAAACCAAAGTAAAAAACAAACAAAACAAAAGGACGAGCTGCATCTATTGTCTTAGCAAGCATTACTAATGCACATAATTTTGCACTTTACAGATGTCTGATTGAAGTTTGATTGTTCCAGGCAATATGTTCTGATGACTAAATACAATAGTTTTTAGGTCTCGAAGTGTATTCCTTTCCTAATAAAGATAAAGGAAGGCTGTGCACTGCTGTTTTCCATTCTGCGTGTGTATGTGTTTGTGTGTGTATGTGTGTGTGTAGGTTAAGCACCTCTAGGTCTTGCTCTTTGGGTGAGCTTTATTTTTAATGACCTAATCTGTTTTGACAAGCAGTAACACTGCCTGCTGGGGCCAATGAAATCATTATATCCCTGTCAGATAAGACGGTAAACACAAGCACACTCACTGCAGTGGGATTGAGAATAGTGTTCAAGCCTGTGTGGATTGTTTGTGTACTCTAAGCACTTCATAAACACAGATTTAAGGCCTATACCCAGTCCACAACATGGACAGCTTTGGGTGCACTTTGAGAGATGAAATACCTTGCATTTTGCAGAGAATCCTTAACCCAAAAACATACACCAGCTCTTTTTTTTTTTTTTTTTCTCTGGACAATAACCCCTTAGACAGACCATCTCTTTTGGAAGGCTTTACCTCACTGTCTGCTTAGCCTTCTGACCCTTGAGCCAGCTTCCTATGTGCTCAGCTGATCTGGCTTCGTGTTTTTAGCAGTATGGCCCTTTTCCTATTTCCTGCCTCTGTGTCCTTGCCAGGCTGGTGAGGGGCATTCTTTTGCCCCCCTGCCTCTCAGCAGGCACAGCTGAATCCATGGAAATCCCCCCAGGGCACAAAGCAAAATGTGGCATCCTCCTATTTACAACAACATGACAGAGACTAGCAAGAGTAGCATTCCTTATCATTTTCAAATGCCCTGCTAGCATGAATGTGTCTAAAGTAGAGTTAAGGCTGCTTTCTGAGCAGGCTCTGTACCCAATCCAAATTCTACATAAAGATGCATGGCCAAATTGACAGAATTTATATTTTATTGAATGTTATCATTTTAAATGTAGACTAATCAATTCATGTATCGTTATTCATAAATTAACTATTTCAACTCTTTTTCTGCTGTTATAAATTGTGTAAACACATTTGTGCAGCATTATACAGCTTTTGTGAATGTACCTTTAACATGGAATATATGACACTTAAGATGCTGTTTCGTTGTTAAACTTTACAGTGTAAGGATAATAAATGTGTCATTTAATCAATCTGATTATGAAGACTTCTACACTTCCCTGTAACATATTGAACTAATGAAGAACTCTGGTAAAGACCGGAATTACGAGCTAAGAGCCCAGGCAGTAGTTTGGCAGATTTAGCCAAAAGTCTTGAATATTATAATCTTGAAAAATGTACTTTATAAATTACCATTCATTTCATTGGAGCTGGAGACTTTCATGTGCACCATTTGGCTTTTTTCTTTCTTTTCCTATGTTTCTATCCTATTATTTTTTTTATTTTTTTTTTTATTTTATTTTTTTTCCATTAGCATTCATAGCATTCAAATCTACCCTGGTTGACAGAGAGAGTTCAATTTGAGGATGATAATTTGCCTATTCCTCCTACTCTGTGTGCATGCTGTAATGTACTGTACATTAGCACGAGCCTGTAATCAGTCTGCACTTCCACGCAACATGCCTCCAGCATTCTCTAAAACAGAGCATCTCCTAACTGGAGTTTAAAAAGTTCATCTGCCCTGATTAAGCAGCCAAGGTCCCCTGTTACACATGTTTCTATGTGGTCTGAATAAAGAGTTTTATGGCATTCATTTTGAATAAAGTAGAAGGACATATGCATTCCTTTCAGGTGTGTAACAATTCTTAGACTCATTTTATTAGATTTTTTTCCCCCAGAGAACAGTGAAGGATATAGAAGGATTTAGTCAAGTGCTCATGGAAGAGATGTGTCATTAGACTTTTCAAAAACTGTGCAATCCTAATAAAAACAAAAACAAAAAAAAACAACAGATTTTCAATGTAGTCTCTTTTACACCCTACTGTGCAGTATATTATAATATCTATACACGTGTATATTATAAATCACGCTGCCTTTACCTTTTTTAAATAAATAAATACAAAAAATGTTTCCATTACAGTTCATTTGACCAATATTTGTATAGCACTCTGCTTAACAAGAACAAGAAACCACAGATTCACTGGAAGAACAAATCATCCAGCATTTATTTTTAGGAGAAATGAAGCACCTTGTTTTGACTGTGAGAAAGTGAATTGTAATGTGTTTTGTATCCAGTTTAAAGCACTTGTTTCAAAAAGCTGGCACATGGTGCACATGATAGCTAAAAGGGGACATACAGGTGTATGTAATGCACTGAGAAAGCCTTCTCTCTCACGTTTCTTCTCTGATTATGTCTATGGACACATTTATTGATCTGTTCCAGTCAGAGCTTTTCTGAAGAATTTTTTTTTATTATTTTAGAATTGAAATTTTTCCCTGTTATTTATGAGGCCTCAATAAAGAATAAGGAGAAGATGTAGAGAATGACAGAATGATACAGCAAACTGCATTTTGCAATTAAATAAGCTTGCTTTAATCAAGTGATTGGATCGGCTGCTATTGTTTACAAGTTAAGATGATGAGGTGTGATTAAACAAGAGTGAACCATGTTTAATCTGACAAAGCAAAGAACAGTCATTTCAGCTCTATTTTTTCATCTCTAGTTTCGCCTAACAGTTTAAGATAGCTTCAAAGATGAGAAGGGAAAGGTGACAGGTTTTCTTGAAAGCAAAACCTCAGAAACTACAGGATATATTTTGAGCGAATGAGGGAGGAAACATCTATCAGAAGTCAAACTTCAGCCTCTCGCTTAAGGCTGTTGTCTGAAAATAAATGGAGGAGAAGCAAACAAAAAGTTTCTTCTACATTCTGACAGAAACCAATGGATGCTTGAAAAAAGCAACACTTTGTACTCAAATAGACACTGAACATACTTTCCATGGGGAGTTGAAGCCTGCCAATATCACACCATTAAAGAAACATGTATGTTGTTCACACAGTTATTATCACTTATAATATAATGAGGAATCAAACTCAAACAATGTCAAAAGGGATCAAACAAACATGGCTGATCAAAAAGCATAAAGAATTATTTATATCATCAACATATCCTGTGAGCCACCCAGAGGAAAACAGACTGAAGATTAAAGCTTTTATCATCAGTCATTAGGTAGAACTTTTGTAGGATTTCATCATTAGGTCAACCAGAATATAAATGTTTTTGCAGAACATGGAAGCAGAAACACAAGCCCTCTTAGCCTTTGTGGATGAAGAAGACATGAAAAAAGTAGCGATGAATGATAGTAGAAAAGAAGAGTAAAGTGCACTTTTTGAAATGTTCTCAACATCTGTCAGAAAGGAAGTACCAATTGACCTGTCAAAATTGCTCTGGTATTTGAAATGTTTTGAAGCTGTTGGGGAAATGCCAACACTGCAGCTAAAATCCATGTTTGTATAACTGACGAGTGTCCTGTTTGTCTTGCACTCAAAATCTAAAAGAAGAATGTTGACAATTTGTGAGTTGTACTGTTATTTATTATTATTTTTTATTTTTTTATATTACAAATATTACTCATCTATTTTCATCAATGTGGACTAAAATTGTTATGCTGATCAGTATTAGTAATCATCATGGTTGGGGAGTAACGGAATACATGTAACGGGATTACGTATTTAAAATACAAAATATACGTAACTGTATTCCACTACAGTTACAATTTAAATCATTGGTATTTAGAATACAGTTACATTCAAAAATAATTCTGATTACTGAAGAGATTATTTTGCATTTTATTGTCATTTGTTTCATTTAATATTTAGTCCTTTCAGATGGAAAACATTTATACATATAAATGATGCGATCCAAAGCACATGTGAACAGCGGTGAAACACTTTCTTATGAAGTGTCACATTCATACTGGCAGACAGAGAAGTACGTTTGAAGTAAGTTTGGAGCAGAAGAAATAGAAATAAACATTGTGTAAATTGTCAGCTTTATGCTAAGCTAAAATGATATTTCAAGCCATTTTACATGCACATTACCAGCACAATCATATTTTTTTATCAAGAAAATTCACGTTGGATCATATTTTCTTTTTTCTAGTAAGACCTTTGATATTAGGGCAAAAATCGTATTCTTGATAATATTTTTTGTATTGTTTTCCTGTAAAAATATCTAAAAATCCTTAAAACAAGATCAATTTGATTTATCTTGTTTTAGAAACAACACTGCATAAGATATTTAGGTTCAGAGAATGTATTTTTAACATGTGTATTTTGTCTTACTGTACTGGCAGAGTTTTTATAGTCAAAACAAGTGAAAAAATCTACCAGTACTGAAGAAGTAATCCAAAGTATTTAGAATACGCTTCTGACCTTGAGTAATCTAATGGAATCCATTACAAATTACATTTTACAGCATGCATTCTGTAATCTGTAGTGGAATACATTTCAAAAGTAACTCTCCCAACCCTGGAAAACATGATTAGTAATCATAATCATTTAGTACCATTACTGATCATTTGTATTACATAATTAAACTTATGTCTTTGTGTTATGTTGTGTAATATGCATGCCTAAAACCTAGTGTAAGTTGAGACGTGTGCATATGTAAGCTATATATAGGTTGTATGTGTAAGCTTTATATAGGTTGTATATGAGTTGCCTTATATGAGTTGCATGTATAAGTTGAGACATGTGTTTTACATTATGAGGGGAGGGGAAGTTATTTTAAACTGCTATTGTATGCTTAAATACATCCTGCAAATGTATTTTCTTCAGAGAAAGACTAAGAAAGCCCCAGCACATCTGAGGGATGATTGGAAAACCATTTACCACTCTTCAAATTAAAATGTAGCTTTCTCTCTTATGTCTGATAACTAAAAGAATTAATACATTTGTTATTTCTTGGCAAGTATGTGTTTGTCTTCGTGATTTCACAACGGGGACAAATATACATTTAAAGTCTTCAATCTCTAAATTGAATTCCTCTAAAAAAAAAATATAAACTATTCCATACACAAAGAGAGGACTCATATTAGAAGGTTTGCAATTTTGAGTGTGCCACAGAATTGACACTTTTCAGGCACATTAAGCTGGGCTAGAATTTTTTTTTTTTTTTTAGAAAAGTTTAACTTAAAAATTGTTAGCACTAAGTAACTGTAAATAATTGTATTTGTTTGTAAGTCATCATTTAGTTAATTGAAATGGGACCCTTTTAAAATGTGTTACATATCAGGGACCCCACACAAAAATCACCATACTGTACATTCAAAGGCAATAGGTATAATCTAATTTTATAATCTCATCAGTAAGGATAATTTTAACAGATTTCCCATATACAAATCCGAATTGGATACAAAAATGAAGCCATTTGCTTTTAACAATTTTAAAATCTAAAAGCCTAGACGACCCCCAATCCCCGGTGTGAGAAAGGTTGATTTAGCTGACACAGTTAAGGGATTTACAGTGCAACGTACAGGGTCAGTCCCAATGGAGCAACATTACACCCTGGGTTAAGTGACTTGCTTAAGGGCACACTGGTGGTACTTTACGGATCAACATGTTGATTACCAGCCTAGATCATTAACCATTAAGCCATAATTTTCTTATGTTCCCACACCAACCTGGAATTGTTCAAAACGAATAACGAATTCATCCGAATAATAGAAAAATATTCGGAAGACTGATCATCCAACAAGCACAGGAATTAAGTGATGTTTTAAATAAACTATCAAAAATTACAAAACACTGATGAGTCTGTGGAGACAATATTACTACAGTGTAAACCTTATGAATGAAAATGCACATGGTGTTCAAGTTCATCAGATGGCCGCCGACTCGACTCCGTTTCAGTCTCAGAAATCTAATCTTATCATGAGTAATGTTAACAAAGATACTATATTATACACATTTTCCACTTCTTAAAATGCCTGTTAACACATCAACACCAAATGTTTAAAATAATTCACACGTAAGGATTCATAAACCAACCTGAGCGCGATGTTGAATTCTTGACCAGAGAAGTGATGATTTTATTGCGGAGCTTGCCTGTCCGTCTCTTAAAGCTGACCACATTTATTTTCACATCACCATTTAAGGTAACTGCATAATTTAGCATTTATTCACAAACAGTTTATATGCTCCATAGAGGTTTAAATACTTGTAAGTCTATTCAAAATATTGCTGCATACAGAGGATTGTGGAGAAACCAAAACCAAAACCCGCTTTTCTTTTCTTGAAATGTATAGAGGCTTGCTCTTGCTATTTATTCCACTGCATTTCGCTAATTCTGCACATGTAATTTAACTAAATAATTATGTCCTCCACATTATGTTAAAATATGTGCACACAAAATAAGCCTCGAGTGTAGCCTTCCATAAAACTTTCTGATTTAGATTTGTGGTGCTTTCACCTGTTTATAGGCTTAATTAATGTTTTTCTCCTTTCTTTTAATGTTTGTATTTGTAGGCTATTTAATATTCACTGCAAAATGTGTGCTTAAACTTTCACAATTGCTTGACACCTCGTGCCTCCAGAATAACATTGTTATATTTGCACACTGCACAGACATTGGTTAAACAAAATCTTTGTTTCAGCAGATATCAGAAATACCAGGAAAAACCAAAGTTAAAAACACATTTTTCCACAGTTAATGTAGCCTACATATCCAGCTTCATCTGGTAAGAAAAAATAAAGAATATATCAATAATATTATTAAATAGTAATAATAATTATTAGGATATAATAATAATAATAATAATAATTACATTTTAAAATTAGTTTGAGGCACTTCCGGTTTAAGCCGCGCCTGCATCCTGTTCTATCCGAATACAGAAACAGACATAAATAATTTTGTCATAGTAACAAATACAAATACAGATAATGGCTTCGCTGCACACCCCTACTTTCCATAGATCTCACAGTCTTGAAAAGTAGCTTCCTCAGTTCAGAGCTTGATTTCATTTACTTCCCAGCTATATGAACTATCACCGATATGTTGCTATTGGTAAAAAACTGCAGATATTTACATACATTCAAACACACACTTTGTTCAGATTACATCACTGCTTATATGAGATTGCTGTGTTTACAAAGCTTTTTCACTCATCCTATTAACATCATGTTTTCCCTTGGCTGCTGGGCTCGCGTGGGCAGCATCAGTATCAGGATGTGGATGGCATCTCCCTGTGGAATAGTAGGCATAGATGCAGTCAGCCTGTGGGAAAAAACACAGCTCTCAGATCGCAACCCACATCCAGCTCGGAGAGGTCCACTGGGATACATCGTTTCCATTTACTTATGACAGAGGCTTAGTGCACTGTAGCAGAATGCGCAAGAAAGACGAGAGGGGTTAGCTGACTCCTACAAGCCACATAGACACTGCAAGGTTTTGGGAGTGACAACTGCATCAAATGCTGGAGTGAATCTCCTAAATTATCTTTCAAAGTGCTTATGGAATACAGGAGTCACTCGAAATTGTGATGATCGAAGTAGTCATAGTCATAGCAATGTTTTGGTCTAATAGTTCCAAGAAACATGTACGGCAACAATTTAAGTTGTTTGGTGTTAGATATTGTGGACCGAGTAATATTAGCAACCGAAGAGGTGTTATTGTACAAGATAACAACAGTGTGTAGTCATGTCACACTGATTGACTAATAAGGATAAACATCAGGGGCCTGGGCAGCTGCATGGGCATCTGCAAGGGCATCTGTACAATGCTGCACTTTTCTGGTGGAACTGCCTGGCCTGCATCAGTCTAGCCTGACTGACAGGCATGAAGAGCCCTGACCGAGGTTGCCCAATTACAAGGGAGGAGGAAAGGATGTAAAATGAGACATTAAACACAGGAAAAGGGAGTGAGGCAGGGGTTGATAGAAGGAAAGGAAGGAAGACAAGAGAGCATCATTAAGGAAAAAGATAAATATCCAAAAAATAAACTTTGTTTTACATTGTCTTAAGAAAATGTGAGTGCAAAAGCACCCTTTCATCGCACCAAACTCATAATGCTAGGATGTTTTAGGTGGTTGTCATGATGTTGCTATGTTGTTACTAAGGTGATTTAAATGGTTGTCAGTTCTTTACAGTGTGGTTGCTTGGGTGTTCTGGATGGATGCTAGGTTGCCATTTATGAGCCTACAGTCCTGTTTTATCCTTTAGATACAGTAAAAATTGTAAGTCCAGTTGTTCAGAAAAGTAATGGCACACCTTTCCTCAATAAGCTGTACAATTTGAGATATTATTAATGTCGGTAGCACAAACAGTGCAGAATGAGTTTTGTGCCAAAGTTTAATTCTTAAGGTTTGTGGTTTTGAAAAACAATCAAGTATGAGTATAGTAAAAGTGATGTTTGTCTTACCAAACACCACTGAAAAGTGACTTGACATGTTAAATTATTAACAGATGAATCAAATATAGAATAATGAATTATTCATGATGAAAGGGATTAGAGACTATTCAGGGGAACACTGATTAATCTGTTCTTTAGTTGACAAAACCATCGGAACTGCTCTTTAATTCTACATGTTTTTTATTACATTTATTTTATTTTATACATTAAGCCTGATCGTGATGTAATCACACATAATAAATCCAATCACAGAGCATTGATATAAAGTAAATCCAACCTATCTCAAGTCAGACCAATTATATGTGTAGAATTGCATCAGTGGCTCTTTTATATTTCAGCAGAAGTGTGAAAATGAGTTGGACATACATAAATGGTGTGCCGTTCCTCTTGGTTTTTGTAACCGGCTCATGGGTGGATTACTCCAGAAATCAAAAGATCGGCTTACCTCTAGAGCAACGTTGTGAGTTTGTGCCGGCCCTTGGATGATTAGACTGCGTGTGTGTGTGTTGGGAACTATTCTTCAAATGGTCGTGCTTATCCAAGCAGAACTGTTTAATCAAAGAACAGAAGGAGCAGCTTGTAAACTTTCAATGCAGCTGCACTCACCCATAATCCAGCCACATTAATGCAGCTCAACTGCTGCTGCTGTGTGTGTACAAACCGTGTGTGATGCCTGGATCCAGCAATCTCTGCAACGCTTTTCTGCTCATGTCCACTGAAGGATGACCCCCAAAAGATTTTGCAAATCCAAACTGAAATCCATCCAAATCAAACAGGATGTGAATCATATTAGTGATGCACACACAAAACACACCAAATAGGATGACTGTACATGTTATCTTTGGTGCTTTTAAGAGGTATTACATCTATGTCAAGAGTTCTCACTCTGAGCGTTATGCTCAGCATGGAGAATCCCACATAAGATGAGGCTAAATATTGTCTTTGTTACATTTATTAAAGGGAGAATTATGTTGTAATCAATTTAGATGGTTCTGATCCTTGCAGAATAATAGAGGTAAAGCAGAAAAGACACATATGGAGCCTGAGTTTTTGACAACTAAATGCCCATTCACACCACACCTCTAATTATTAAAAACAGAAGGAGAGAAACAAAGCGAGACTGAGAAATGTGATTGCTTTCCATGCACATTCAAACACACTGAGTGATTTATGTTTTTTGCCAGTCTCTTTTCTACCTTCCCATGCTCTCTCTCTCTTAGATGGAAATGGTAATTACTGAAACGTGTTCTTGAAGAGGTAAATTGAAATCCAAGGTTGAGTGCTGGCCAGGGACCCTTTAAAATGTCTGGGCCAGGTGTTGATATTTATAAAAAAATACACATTGCCCCTATAATAATTGCATCTGCAGACACAATACATATTAATGTGTCAGTCAGCAATCAAAGTGCTGGGGGTTGTCCCGTCTGACCTGTTTCAGAGCTGTCAGGAACACTGTCAGAGCCTTCCATCAGAAGACCTACTTCTGCCACCCACCCACCTGCTTGCTAATGCCTACCCTGCCAGACAGCAGCCAATGTAAGCACTTCTGAGAAATGTAGCTAGGTCCACAAAATCAAGGATTTAAAGCCCTGCTTATATGAAGCCTTCATAAGCACCCACAGCTTTAGAGAGGAAAACATTTAGGGATCACACAGTACAGATACAAAACAAGATATATTTTTTAACATTCATTATTTTCATTTAAAAGTTGTATTTATTATTTGCATTTATTATCTGAAATTTCCTAAATGTTTAATTTTATGTTTTAAAAAGGAAAAATAAAGCAAAACATAAAAATATAAGTATATTCAGCAACACTTTCTACAGTATGTTCTTTTCTAGTATCACATTCTGGTCTTTATAAATTATAAAGGTATTCTTAAATCTTAATGCCTCATAATACACCTTATATGCAGTTTGCGTTCTTATAAATAATTACAACCATGGCTGTAAGACATTATATTACATACTTATTCATGGTTACACCTTTACAGGGTATAATGCATTAAAGCACATGATCAACATAAATTATCTTATTTTGTATTATGTGTTATATTGCATTATTACATGGATTTTTGGAATACTCGATTCTGAATGGTCAGTGGCACCGTCCAGCGGTCAGATATTGACATATATAAGATGTATCACACCGCTTATCTGGGTTCTGCGAGCCATCTCTCCTGCTTCTCGAATCACTGTGCGATCTCTACAAGTAAGCTAATAAATTAATTTCAACTCAATTCAATGTTTCATGTGCATTTATTTATTTACTTAGCAAGTAGTCTTGTAATAGGCTTAATAATGAGGAGTCACATGGTAATTTTTATAAAGTAAACACCAATAGAACTCTGACGCAAACCAGAGGTGGATTCCAGCTGTTCAGCGATTTATTTCTCCTCACTTAATTACACAGTTTCAGTGCAAATCAATGTTTAAATGCATTTATTTGTTTATTTGGCAAATAGTCTTGTAATAGGCTGAATATTGAGGAGTCAGACGGTCATTTTTACTAAATAGACACCAACAGAACTCCAATGCAAACCGGAGAGTGATTCCAGCTGCTCAGTGATTTCTTTCTTCTCAAATTGCACAATTTCAATGCAAATCAATATGTTATGTCCATTTATTTTTTTATTTGGTTAGTAGCCATGTATTAAGCTGTATAATGTACAGTCAGCCAGTAGTTATCGCAAAATAAACCCCTTCAGGGTTATACAAGACCTCTCTGCTTCGCATCGGGTCCTGATTACCCTATTGGGGTTTATTGTACGATAACAACCGGCTGACTGTACATTATCCCTTACTTGTATTCTTTAAAGGTATAATTATAATGTACTATAATAAGATGTGCATTTGGTTTGATTACAATGGGTCTCATAAGGCATTATGAATACATGTGTAATGCATTACAGTATGTATACCTATTTATATATGCCCAATAAAACTGGCTTTATAGAAAGGCTTACTGTATACTCTGATAAAAATGTACATATATTAATACAACATCTTTGATATTACTGAAATATGTGCAACTGAGCTGTCTGCTAAATTCAGTGAGGACTGACAGATATGCTGTCTCATATTCACCTTTTCCAGTAAGTAGTGGCTGAAACGATAGCTTCACTATCACTCCTGGCCAATGGAAGAGGATACTTCAAAGGGAAAACCAAACCGCAAAGGTTGTATATGTGGCAATGGCACCTTGAAATGAATGATGATGACTTTTGTTCTCTTTTTTTTTTTTTTTTTAATCCCCTCGTGTCTTTGCCTGTGTTTCAATGTGTCTGTGCCTGGGTCAGCCCACCCTCAGCCTCCAATCAGAAAACTTGAAGGACAAGAGAAAGTATAGCTGGGAGTTCACCCCTGGCCCTTGTCCAGGTGCTCTGTGGTTGATCTAATAACATGCAAGAAAGGTTGTGTAGGTTTTTGAGTTGCAGCACAGCAGGTTGGCCAAATCTTCCAAACACAGTGAGACTAAACTTTCAGACTGCAGCAGAAGCTTTAGTCCAACATATCGGGAGTGTTATTTTATATCACTGAGGTTTTTGAAGAGGTTTAAGTATCTTTAAGGGACTAGAGCCAACTTATGTGCCTGCCAGATATCTCCATAAGCCTCCATTAAGAAATTATTGCTGCTGTTTTTGTGCTTTGCCACTGCAAAATCAAACTGCCAATTATGCCGTGGCAACGCTCAGAGCTCCATTTGTCAGGATATTGAAAATTATGGTTTTGCTTGGCTCTTTTCTTCAATTGCCTCATTTTACTTTGTGCCCTTCAAATCTGGGCAGTCCATGGAACACGTCAGTTCTCCACCACCTACCATTATCTGTCATTCCGCTCTGGTGTGATTCATGTTTAATTAGTAGACCACCTGAGAGGCGCAGCTCAAGACAGGTTGTTAAAATGAGTTCAGCCAGTGCAATCCGATGCTAGTGGGACAGAGAGAGTGAACACACACAGAGAACTGCCATGCAGACTTCAAATAACTCCTAACTCTAACCTTAACTTAATTCTTGCTTTCATTTTGCATCCCTTGCTGAGAGAGAACCAAACTGCTTGCCACCATCATAGACAATGGCATGGCTTGGCAGTCAAGTGACTAAGCAGTCCTTGGCAAAGATGAGGAACAGGAGGGTCTGTACTGTAGGTGGCCTTTATTTCTGGCACACCTGATGTTGTCAAGGTCATTTATTATCTGGCTCTGTTTTAGTGGAGCTAGAACGCGTTTGTCTCTTCTGGGTTGCGAGAAATGCACTTTTTGAAAGGCTGTGGGGAAGGGCAATTGATTGTGGAGATACTTTTGGTGATTGGACACATCAGTCAATGTCAAGATTATCCGTGTCATCAGCTGATCTGAACAGCTGTAGGCTTAGCTTTTTTAAACGGTGGCAAAATTGGTCGCATCTCTGCTCTGTCGGCTCTTTGCCTAATTACTCATTCTGATTGAATATATGAAAATCACCACCAAAATTAAAATCCACCTGCAAAGAGAACCCACAGGGAAATGATAACCTCACAACAACCTCATACTGCCCAACTGTTAAAACACAAATCTTTGAAGAATTGACATGCAGAATATATCTGGAGATTCACAGCTGGAAGCCAACTTGGGAATTGCAATTTCATCCTCCCCCATCCCTCTTTTGATAGAATGACAAATCTATATGGAAACACCATGCCCAATAGTCAACCTTCTATCAGATCTCAGTTCACCCTTATAGCACTGCCCTTCTGTGAAGTGACCATCTTTGATCCTCATCCCTTTGCTAGCCCTCACCCCTCCTCTAATCCTACTCATCAACCCATGCATTCACTCCTTCACCCTGTACACTGTCTTTTCCTTTAAACACCCTTCCCACTGACACACCTCGACTACAGAACAAAGGGTGGGTAACTCTATTTGGATCCTGCTACATCTCCGCTGGGTTGTATGGAGGTGGGGCCGATTATTACCAGCTCAGGGAGCCGAGCGTTTGAAGACTGGTGATGCTTTCCAGTGATCACTGTCCCCTGAAGTAGGGAGAGATAGGTGCGATATGTAAAGGTCAGTGGGCTGTTTTGAGCACCTGTCATCCTACCTGTGTGATGGGATGAGAAACCGCAGCACTGTCCTTTGAATGTCTTTGCCTGCTTTACTACCACAGATTATCCCTTTCTCAGCCAGTGCGATGCCCCGCTGCTGTTATGTCCCTTCAGTAATAACATACTGTACCTGCTGCAGTGTTGCCCCGCTTGCTATGGATATATGTGTTTCTGCAGGTATACTGCATGTTTCATGTGTGGCATTAATAGCATATTCAACCACTGGATCAGACTAAAGCAGCCCTAAGGCACTGTTAGGGCTGTGGGAGTAAGAATAATCTAACAACACCGTACTGTGAAGCTGGAAAAAGCTTCTCTCCTGCATCAGATACAATGGATCATGCTATTCCTATCTCATGGGAACTCTTAGATTTTGCTGTGCTGTGGTGATCTGTGTTTGTTTCTTATCCTTCTTTTATGCTGCATAGATTGACACCAATTTTATTTACTTTTATTTTTTTTATTTGTTTTATATATTAAAGGAAAAGTTCGCAAGTCTGTATGGAAGATACATGTGGAATGCTATCACTCAACCTGGAATGTCACCTCAGGTGTGTTTTTGGAATTGCATATTCCTTCCAGGGTAGACTTGAAAATCAAAATATCGCCCTGTTTGGCCTAGCCAATGGGAGTCTGATGTTTCAAAATCTCCCTGATGTTTTAGTAATGAATCATCCAAGGGAAAATCTCTTTGTTGTGAAGGATTGACTGATCTTGGCTTGTGTGAGGAACATGGACTGACCCAGACCCTGTTTGTATGGCAGTGGAAGACATTTCAGACAAGCTGGATGGGACAGATAAAACTGGTTATTCAGTGGAGATTCAGTGGTTTTCTGCAACATCCTAATAAAACAAAATTCGTACCCCATCACTCTGTATAACACCATCCCAGCCTGACATCTTTTCTGAGTCAAAAACAGTTTTTGATTATTGTTAGTAGATAAATGTTTTCATAGTGGGTTTACTCTGTAGAATATAGTACAATATAGTGTACCCTGTTCTTCCCACTCCGAATGGGATATGAACCGGCATCTCCGGCATGGGAGGCGGGTACACTAACGAGGAGGCTAAAGACTACAACCCCTAGCATCAGACACTAGTGCGCCTCTTGAGGCAAGGGGAGTTAGGTTTACACACACTGCACAGCATATACCAGCTGGCTACCGTTACACTCACCCCCCAAAACCCCACTCCCATCCGGGTCATGCCACCACTGTTACCAGTCCTGCTCCTCCCACTCCGAACGAGGCTCGAACCAGCATCACCGTCATGGGAGGCGGGCACACTAACGAGGAGGCTAAAGTCTACAACTCCTAGCATCAGTCGCTAGTGCGCCTTTTTAGGCCAGGGGAGTGAGGTTTACACACACTGCACAGCACATACCAGCTGGCTACCGTTACACTAGCACAGAAGAAAACTCACATATCTGCAGTGACACAATAAGTGACAAATAGGCTGGTGTTGCTCAGCTAGACTGTGATTACTCTAGAAGAAACACTTGTAGTGAAAAGTGGTAAATGTTAACAAGTTCCTTACTGTTTGTCTCTGTGTTAATTGTCCTATGGGGGTTTGAGATTTGTTGACAGAGAAGCCACAATTTCCACTTTCTTCTAAGCTTCATTACAACTCCATATTTATATAAATTGAGCAATTTATTACTTTGTTTTTAACCTTTAAACTTTAAACAAATTGTTCATTGATAACATAATTTCACAGTTTTGTAGAGGTTCATTGTTTGCAACATCACGTGTTGAAGTGTACTCTGATATTTAGGGATGTCCGGAATGACTAATTTCACTGATGTTTAAATTAAAATTTTGGAGTCGAATAGTCTAAAAAGAAATGTTCAGAAAACAGTAAAAAAAAAAAAAAAATTGTGTTCATGCAAACCATTTAAAGTACTTAATCTATTCCAAATCCGACGCTAAATTCCGCTGAAAAGGGACATTTATCTGCGACGTGCTCGCCTTGCATTATGATCATTGTACATTAAATATAGAACATGATGTGCATTTACTGAATCAACGTTACAGGCATATTTATTGAAAATAATTGAATGAATAGTGCAGGACCAATAGAGCAACACTAATAGGCTGTTCTAAACAGATTTCAACAAGTAAAATTACTATTAAAACAGTCAGGACATTTTTGAAAATAAGAAGACTCAGATGTGAAAACATCCATAGGGACTTTCAAGCTAACATTTCGGAAATCTGCTCCCGCATCACCACTGACATGATTTCATAGCTTCTTTCCTGAGTTTGCTTGTCTAGCGAGAGGGTATTTTCCTGCGTGCGCCACGAGTGAGAGAGGGAAGAAGCGTGCACAGGTGAAATGAAACTTTGTATCTACTCCTGATATCCTCTTTTTTAATAATATTTGTATTATTAATTATATTACAAAATTACTGTAAAAAATATAAAGTAAATGTGTAAAAATGCTGAACAATTTAATGGGGAAAAATATGAACCGACTAGTAATTCCAGTGTTGACTAGCAGCATCAGAACCGTTTAGTTGACTAGTCTCACACATCCGTAGTGATTTTATAATATAATATTATATTATTAATATTATATATTTACTTACTCATTTGTCTAACATCCATCATGTTTCTCTATCTTCATGTCTTGTCCTTTTCACTGATAGTGAAAATGAAGGGGATTTTTCCTGTGGTCGTGTAGTGATTCGCCTCAGTCCGGGTGGTGGAGAATGAATCCCAGTTGCCTCTGTGTCTGAGACCATCAACCCGCGCATGGCTTGTTGACTGCGTTGCCATGGACAAATAGCACGTGTGGAGGCTTCATGCCATCCACTGCGGCATCCACGCTCAACTCACCACGTGCCCCACTGAGAACGAACCACATTATAGCGACTACGAGGAGTTTACCCCATGTGACTCTATGCTCCCTAGCAACCGGGCCAATTTGGTTGCTTAGGAGACCTGGCTGGAGTCACTAAGCATGCCCTGGGATTTGAACTAGCAAGCTAGCGAACTCTAGGGGTGGTAGCCAGCGTCTTTTACCACTGAGCTACCTAGGCCCCCCTACTTTTTCCTCATAATTAACTTCTTTCAAACCATCTGAATATTACAGTAGATACATGAATGGGGAACCTTTAACATGAATCACTTTACATGGAGGATGGGATTATATTAGCATCTGATTATGAGGGGGTATTAATCTAATGGGATTGGATAACAGCAGCCCTCAATTCACAGATTTAAACAGTAATGTCATGTAGTGCCATCGCCAGACCTTTTGCAGTGGGCACAGGATACCAAAATCTTTAGAAAACATACCTATATCCTTTTTGGAGTAGTTTATAAGATTCAGAAATGAATTTGTATATAACATGTTCTGATAGTGTCCAACAGTGAAATATATTCATTGTTCTATTTTTTGTTTTATTATTATAATTTTTTAATTATTATTATTTTAATTTCAAAGTGCTTTAGCTCTTATACTAAATGAGAATTACCTTATTCTTGAGTCACTGTTGCTCAGCTCTGGCAGATATACTCTCTGTGTTTGGTGCTGCCTGATACATGATTCTGACCTTGGAAGCCTGCCTTAATGAGTGGCTAGAGTATATGACATTGTCATTCTGTGACCATAATGTGACTGACAACGAGCAGCCATTTTGTGAATTCACTACATTTCACCTTCCATCTGTTAGAGCTCACGCCTCTGATCTCGTACAGTTAAGTATGCTCACGCAGTTATGTTCTCATATACGCAGTGCAAACCTCAGATATGTTCAGTTGCACAAATAGTGTGCAGAAAGAAAACATTGGGGTTTGGAGAGGACATGGCCAATGAGGGAACCCATGACACTCACACGTAGATGTGAATCCAAAAACTAGAAAAGGACGTTGACTTGACAAAATGTTGCCTTGACAAAATCTTGTCTGAAAGTAAAAAAAAAGCTTTTAAAAGCCTTGAAGTTGGAATGTTATAGGCCTTTTGTGGTTTAAATATTTTAGCACTTGATTGAGAGATTCAAGTTGAAGAGTATGCAGGCCTTGCTTTAGTTGGTGATTGCTAAAGATTTTGAAGTTGTAGTTAGGTGGTCGATAAAGTGTTCTGAGTGGTTGTTAGGGCATTGCTAGGCGAATGATAGATTGCCTTTGCTAGGCGAACACACAGCGCAATGTACTGTCCAGTTCTTAAAGGGATAGTTCACCCAAAAATGAAAATTCTCTTATCATTTACTCACCCTCATAGCATCCCAGGTGTGTATGACTTTATTTCTTCTGCAGAACATATTTGAAGAAAAATAGAAAAATATCTCAGCTCAGTTGGTCCGTAAAATGCAAGTGGATGGTGATCAGACATTTGAATCTCCAAAAATCACAGACAGTCAGCTTAAACATCATCCATATGACTCCAGCGGTTAAATTAATGTCTTCTAAAGTGATACGATCACTTTTGGTGTGAAAAAGATCAATATTTATGTACTTTTTAACTACAAATCATTGCTTCCGGTCAGCAGCAGTATTCGTGTTCACGTCACAAGAAGGCTGAGTTCACATGGTCTCTCGTGTGATGTATTCGAATTGGCATGTTACAAACATAATATAATTTTTTTCTCTCAGTTGAGACATGCAGGGTAAGCAGACAAACACATCATTGTGAAAAACATACAGATACAAATACAGATCTACACCAAAACCAACGCTTCTGTACAGCTTTCCTCTTTCTCAGTTATAAACAGCTATGCTCTTCCGGGTATGTTGCACATGCATTAGTTCTGTCAGAAAGACTCACAGACTTAAGTAAAGTTGATGTGTCATTTATTTGATTAAATAATAGTGAACACAGAAATGTAATGTCTCTTTTGGCATATGCCCCGTCTGGCGGTCCAATGAGATTGCTACTCGAACCTGCAGATCCTGCTGGAGATAGGATGCTGGTATAAGTAACCTACCCCCGTGCATGACAGGACTCAACTGGTGGCGGTGGGAAGGAGTAGGTTGCTGTGTTGGCACACTGAAACAGCAAAGCGGTAGGTTCATTTTCATCAGTTCATTTTAGGGTTGATTTTAAGATTTTATTAATACATATAAAGCATTACATGGCTTATCACCATATTATTTAGCAGAACTTTTAAGACCTTACAAAACAGTTAGACCTCTTAGATCTTCTTTTCATGAACTGTTGGTTGTTCCAAAATCCAGATACAAAACTAAAGGTGATTTAGAGCGTTTGTAGTGAAGGCCCCACGATTATGAAACAGCCTGCCCTGGGATATTAGATCTGCTTAATCTGTGTCTGTTTTTAAGTCTCATTTAAAAAGTCATTTGTATAAACTTGCTTTTATTACTTTGTAAATTGTTGTTTTTACCTTGTGTTTCACTAAGTGTGTTTTGATTTTACATTTTGTGAAGCACTTTGTGCTGTATTGCTGAAAGGTGCTATATAAATAAAGCTATTATTATTATTATTATTATTACTATTATTATTATTGTAAGAAGACTTTTAAAGCAATGGCTGAAATATGATTAGCTAGAAGCAAATTAGATAATGGCGTAATGATGTACAGCTGCGAGTGTCCATCTAGAACAGCGGTCACCAATTAGCAGACCGCAGTCCAAGTCCGGACCCCAGCTTGGTTCCATCCAGATCGTGAGATAATGACAACAGTTGTCCTATTTGAATCTTTCTACAGTTTTAGTGAGCAGTGCATCAAAACAACAGAACTATACACACAACAAGCACTCAGGGGTGATCAGTGCTATATCATCTTTTTCTAAAATGCCGAACACTCTTCATTCCTGCTCCGTGCATGTTGCCTCTCTCCCTCGCGATACACACGAGGTGTTGCGTAAAGCCTGATTAGGCTAGGTAGAGTTCCAGGCGCAGTTACTTTAACAACAGCAGCGGAGACACAGTGAGCAGCAATGTAAATGGAGACTGGCATCTTTCGCTAAAACACACTGCAGAAAGTGAGAGTAAAGCAAAGTCAAACTATCTTCATCTGTCTGATAAATGACTCGGATGGTTCAGCTAAAGCAGGTTTGTGACAGGACAAGTTTATGTGTCACCTTTTTAGGCTTTTAGACTTCTTTTTTCGTTTTATTAATCAGCATGTTACGTGCTTTTCATGACAAACAGTTTTTTTGTGTTAATTTTATGAAAATTAATCAGAGATGTCATCATCTCTGATTATTAGGTATAATTAATATAAATTACTAGTTAGCCTGGCTAGTAGAGTTCTCTGCGTCTGATGAGAATGTTCCCATTATTTCATAGTCAGCCCATTTATACGTAAGCAAACAGTATTTTAAAGATGTAAATTGTTAGTTTATTGTTATTAGATTCTCACTTTAGGAAAACATAAAAATGGTCCATTCAGACTTTGTCCATTCAGACTACATTTTCTAAATTTTCTGTCAGGGGTTACACCCTGAACCCCCATACAGTAACCTATACTTTCTTAGTCAAATGCACTCCTATGTCCCATACAAAGGTATCTGAATGTAAAAATAATGAAAAATAAATATTCAGAATGTAAAAATCAAACACAAAAACTGGACTGCTGTCACCCAGCTTGAAAACAAATGTTGATCTTATCTTGTAATATTAATATCCAAGTGCCCTCGACTAATTAACTGAAATATATTAGCCTGAACATGTGGTAGAAAAGATACCTCACACCCCACTGCTTTGGCTTTTCTCTGAGCCAGTATCCTCATCTCTGCTTTGAAGAGACTATTTTGACTGATTTTTTTTTTTTCTTTTACAAAGTACTGTTGCTGCCAATAAGGAAAGTTATAATAACTATAAAAAATAAATAAATAAAAAAACATAATTTCAAAGCCATACTGACTACTGACACCGTGCAAGTTATTATTTTCTAGACCTTTGATGGTGTTACACCCGCAGCACCTGCCATCTCCCCTGAACACCGCCAGAGGTTGCCATCACCTGAGTTTTAACATTTCACGAACTACATTTCCCATAATCCTCCAGTCAGACTGATTACTCTTCCACCTGTATCACATTTAACCCTGTCTATTTAAGTTCCCAGTTTCCATGCATTCAACGTGAATTCTTGTTTGCCTAGTCTACAATTCTGAGCATTACTATCTTTGATTATCCTGTGTTTGACTCCTGCCTGTTCTCTGAATTCCCCAGCCTTCTTGTGAGTGTTTTGGATTTACCGTCTGTTTATTGGATTACCTCTCTGCCTATCGGACTTACTTTGTTTGCCTTTCTGGACTGCCTATCTGTGTACCGATCCCTTGCCTGCCTTTGTTTTTGCTCTTTGTTTTGTTACTTTGTTTTTACTATTTATTTGCCTTATTAAACTGCACATGGATCTTAACACTACTGCCCCGGCATCTTCGCTACAGATGGGAAGTAAATGTAGAGACCGGACCTTTTGAAACTTTAACTGTATACCCCTGCTATAGAACTACGCTTATGCTTACATTTCTCGCATGAACATGCCAATGCAAATACGTCACGCACATACTGCTGCTGACCGGAAGCGATGATTTATAGTTAAAGTACTTAAATGCTGGTATATTTTGCACCAAAAGTGATCATATCACTTTAGAAGAGATTACTTTGGTGATAAGACCTTTTGAAGCTCAAAACACAGTCAGCATAAACATCATCCATATAACTCCATCCACTTGCATTTTAAGGACCTATTGAGTTGAGGTGGTTTTTTTTTTTTTTTTTTTCTCCAAATGTTTTCTGCCGAGGAACGAAAGTCATACACATTTTGGATGGCATGAGGGTGGTAAATGATAAGAGCATTTTAATTTTTGGGTGAACTATCCCTTTAAACAAATTGCTCGGTGCAATTCTTTTTAATGAATCAATTGAACCAACTGGCGAATCAGATTTAATTAATCACAGTAGTTGGACCTGGGTAGCTCAGCGAGTAAAGATGCTGACTACCAACCCTGCAGTCGCAAGTTTGAATCCAGGGTGTGCTGAGTGACTCCAGCCAGGTCTCCTAAGCAACCAAATTGGCCTGGTTTCTAGGGAGGGTAGAGTCACATGGGGTAACCTCGTTGTGGTCTCTATGATGTGGTTCTCTCTCAGTGGGGCGCATGGTGAGTTGTGCGTAGATGCTGCGGAGAATAGCGTGAAGCCTCCACATGTGTTATTTCTCCACGATAACGAACTCAACAAACCACATAAGATGCACAGATTGATGGTCTCAGATGCGGAGGCAATTGAGATTTGTCCTACGCCACCCAGATTGAGTCACTACGCCACCACAAGGACTTGGAACACACTGGGAATTGGGCATTCCAAATTGGGGAGAAAAAAAAAATCAATCACACTAGTCATCAGTCTGAATCATGGCCTGAATCGGTCAGACAATTTACTTTCTCACTGAATCGGTTTGAATTACTTGCTCACTGAACCACAGAGTACTATGTTCAACTTTAAATGAGCCGGTGCCCCCCACAGCAAAAAACAAAATCCTGTAGGGAACACTGCCTTTGAAAGCACACTGTAGGGTGTAATAGAGAGAAATGGCTACAGCTTCATTAGATCGAAAGAGTGCTAAGCTCCATATCTGAGACAGGTCTCAAAGACTGTCTTCTTGTCTCGCATATTAGAAGATAGTGATGGACTGACCTGTTCAAAGGGGATCTTTTTTTTTCTTAAATAGCCTTTTGATATGATTTTTTTTTTTTTTTGTCTCTTTAATACACTAATGACTGAACACGCTTTCTCTATGCCACTGCTGACAGGTCATACTGATGAGATCTCTGCTGAAGAACATTTTAATGTTTCTGGCATGTGTTTTGCTTTTTATACAACTGGATCTATGATTGCCATTCTTTCTGATATGCGCAATCCATACACTTCAATCTATTACAAAGTTCTCTAGCTTACCTAGTAAACCTGATTCTGCTGCCTCTCACTGTGGCAGTGCCCAAATTCTCTTACTTTCATAGTATGTTCTGAAATTGATGAGGAACATACTTCTCGACTGTTTTAGAGATTCTGTACGTATACAGGTGTGTAGTACAGTGTATATATAACATTCCCAGAAATTCTGTATTTGCTATGTTGACACTGTCCTTTGAAGGTGCAGGCTTTTTTTTTTTTTTTTTGTGAGATTTATACGCAAAGGGCAACTTTTTTTTTTTTTTTTTTTTTCCTTACTTGTAGCACTTACACTTGAAAAGAGCCACTCAGTTCACAGTTCTCTGCCATTTTATTTCCAACTTTCTTTATTTTCTGCCTACTGTACTTTGTATATTGAGTGTTCAAACATAATTTGACATGCTGCTTTTTGCATTCTGTGTAGCAAGGATGTTTGCATATTCAGGTGGAGGGCATGTCTCAAGTCAGTTTGCAGGTGTGTGGAATTATGGAGGATCATCATCATCAATATAGAAAATATCAGCAGCACCATCTGTCTTCGTGCTCACCCAGCCCAGAGCGCCTGCTGCATTTTTTTTTTTTTTTTTTTTTTTTTTTTTTTCCATATCTACATTTACAATCTTCACACACAAGTACAATTCCAAATATTGTACTTTTTGGACCAGTGTATTGTACGTAGTATATACTGAAAGGTTTCAGGTGTCTTGATTGGATCAAAGCTCAACATCACATACTGTATAGACTCCAACAGCAGAGGTCAGGAAGTGTATAATCCAATCGAGACTATAGGAAAGAAGCTCTTCCATCAAACATAGATTTATTTTATTGGACACAGCCTTGCCAGCTGTTGGTTCTTGACAGTTCAGAATTCTATTGGACTTTAAGTTCAAATCCGTGCACAATATAATCACACCTGATAACGGGTGCAAAAGGGCTAAATGAAAAATGATCCAAAACATTATGACCACCTGCCTAATCTGCTGTTGGTCCTCAGCATGCTGCAAAAACAGTGCTGACCCACCGAGGCATGTACTCTACAAGACCCCTGAAGGTGTCCTGTGGTATCTGGCACCAAGACATTAGCAGCAGATTCTTCAAGTCCTGTGAATTGTGAGATGGAGCCACCATGGATCAGACTTGTTTGTCCAGTACATCCCACAAATGCTCAGATTCAGATCTGGGGAATTTGGAGGCCAGGGCAACACCTGGATCTCTTTATCATGTTTCTCAAACAATTCCTGAACAATGTGTGCAGTGTTGCAGGACGATTATCCTGCTGAAGAGGCCACTTTTATCAGGGAATGCCATTGCCATAAAGGGGTGTACCTGGTCTTTAATGATGTTTAGCTAGGTGGCACGTGTCAAGTTGACGGTCACATAAATGGCCGGACCCAGGGTTTCCCAGCAGAATATTACCCAGAGCATCACACTCCCTCCACTGGCTTTTTGTTTTCCCACAGTGCATCCTGGTGCCATCACTTTCCCAGGTAAACGGCGCACACATACATGGCTGTCCACGTGATGTAAAGGAAAACAGGACTCATCGGACCAGGCGACCTTCTTGCACTGCTCCAATGTCCAGTTCTGACACACTCGTGCCCATTATAGGCACTTTTGGCGGTGGATAGGTGTTATCATGGGCACTCTGACTGGTCTGCGGCTACGCAGCCCTATACGTAGCAGGGTGCGATGCACTGTGTTGTGACACATGCCTACTGTAACCATTAACATTTTCTGTGACTTGTGCCACAGTATACCTTCTGTCAGTTCGGACCAGAAGGGATAGCCTTGTTGCCCTTGCATATCGATGAGCCTTGGGCGCCCAACATCCTGTCACCGGTTTGTGGTTTGTCCCTCCTCGGACCACTGTTGGTAGGTACTCGCCACTGATGACCAGGAGCACCCCACAAGCCTTGCTGATTCGGAGATGCTCTGACCCAGTCGTCTAGCCATTACAATTAGACCCTTGTCAAAGTCGCTCAAGTCTTCACTCCTGCCCATTTCTCCTGCATTCAACACATTGACTAGGAGAATTGTTTGCTTACCATCTAATCTACCCAGACCTTGACATGTGGCCATTTTTGGAGATGATCAATGTTATTCGCTTCACCTGTGAGTGGTCCTAATATTTTGGCTCAAATGTAAATACTGGCTCATACTTCATCTGTTTTATCTGCTTTTCTCCACGAATATTATTCTCTCTTTTGTATGTTTATCTCCTATAATGTGTCAAATCCTGTAAAGGGCTCATTGCAGTGCCATATTGGTTCTGTCCAACAAGACCAGGGCACTAATTATTTATATCGGCAGTTAGTTCATTGTACTACCCTTTAAAAAAATAAATACATTTGACTGCAGGCAAAATACATTATTTGTTGCCACATTGTTTTATGGACTGACGAATGGTCTTCACATAATATTATTGATATTGTGGATTTTATGGCCTGATAGTTCCAAGTAAGGCATAATAATGCCAGTCATCTGCAATCAATTTTACAATAAGCTTTTCTTATGTAATAAATCCATATGAATGTAAATGCATATAAATATATACATACAGACTGCACAAATGTAATGTATACATACTGTATGTGTTAATTAAATGGAATACACATTTAGTATACTTTCTGTGGTTGATCCCTTTAAATTACCACCTGTTGTTTCCCAGCATTAGTCAGCAAAAGTCTGTTGCAGGAACACACATTTTCAAATCTAACTTTAGTCTACTGAGCCAGATACATTATGAACAAAACTGGCACCAAACCTGATCACCCGATCAGCCAAAACATTAAAACCACCTGCCTAATATTGTGTAGGTCCCCCTAATGCTGCCAAAACAGCACCAACCCACATCTCAGAATAGCATTCTGAGATGCTATTCTTCTCACCACAATTGTACAGAGAGGTTATCCGAGTTACCATAGACTTTGTCAGTTTGAACCAGTCTGGCCATTCTCTGTTGACCTCTCTCATCAACAAGGCATTTCTGTTCACAGAACTGCCATTCACTGGATGTGTTTTGTTTTTGGCACCATTTGGAGTAAATTTTAGAGACTGTTGTGTGTGAAAATCCCAAGAGATCAGCAGTTACAGAAATACTCAAAACATCCCATCTGGCACCAACAAACATGCCACAGTCCAAATCACATTTTTTCCCCATTGTGATGGTTGATGTGAACATTAATTGAAGCTCTTGACCCGTATCTTTTTTTTTTTTTTTTTGTCTGCACTGCTGCCACATGATTGGTTGATTTAGATAATTGCATGGATGATTGTTGGTGCCAGATGGGCTGGTTTGAGTATTTCTGTAACTGTTAATTAAATTATTCAACTTATTTCCCTCCTTGCACCTAAAGTTGAAGCCTCGGACAATCAAGTTAGCATTTTATTTGCTTTTATTCTCTTATTTGGCTAGAGAAAAGTCTTGCACCTCATTACATTTATTTAATCCACTGTCATTTGCTTGCTAGCCAAAATCAGTAATGACTATGCATTTACTGGAAACAAGATACAAGCTTTGCTATTTGTTTTTGCTCCAGTCAGACTTAATTACTTAATTTGTAGTGTTCGCTTTCTTCTTATAAATGACTTGTCAGTGGAGGAAGTGCAATTGTAGAATTTTGAAATCATACTGCAAATCTGAGCTGACTGGACTGCTGGTCTGTTAACGATTTCAAGGAGGATGTATATTGATCGCCACGATTATATTACATGGCACTAGGGGTGAAAAAAGTATTTAGGCTAGTCTTAGTTTAGGAATTGGGCTTTATTGATTGTGCACTTTTATTTCATACATTGTGTGGCACAAGACTTGAATTGTTTAATATTTGCTCAATCATACCTGCTTTATTCTTAGCTGCAATGCAAGGCTCCTGTGTTTTGTCATTTAAACTCGGGATGTGGTATTTGAGCTGGTGGCGTCACTGAGTATGTTCCTCTCAAATTTACCACCACAAGCCTGCAGCAAAGCATATTACATATTCTGTCATAAAACGGATACATATGTCACTGAGTTATGTGCCATGTTTGTCTATGCACACTCAGAATTCGCAGGTGTTCAGTCTACTCTGTGGTCTGAGTTATGTCTGCAGCATAACTTATTACACTGAATGTTATTGAAGTCCTGACTCTGTTGGCTTTGTGGCATTGCCTTGGGTTAGGGGCAAGACATGATAGAGCTTGACAGAGATAGGATGAAAAGGTCACCTCTGGCATGCTGCCATTTGAACCAACGTGATGAGCAGTTTGGCATTTGTGGCTTTCACCGATGCATTTAGTTCCAATCAGAGCAGAACAGGCAAACTCTCTATGACATGGCAGTATAGCTGGGTATTGCCAAGCGCCTCACAATATGATTCAATATACAGTACACAAATGCGTTATGACATCAAAATTGGATGCTGATTGTGGTGAGATTGAGAGAGAACAAATCTTACTGTTTAGCTTTAATCTCTCATGCACCTCATAGAAGCAGTTCTGAACACACCGAGAAACGCAGTCTTAAAGGTGAAGTATATAATTTGTGCGCTACTAGTGGCACCCAACGGAACTGCAAAAATAAAGTATGTTTTCAAACAATTTTTGCCTACATCCATCATGATCTTTACCACCCTCTGATTCCCTATGAATAAATAGGCCATATTAAATAAAAGGTGATAAACGTTTAATGTCATAATAAACAAGATCACCATAACATATACACACTGGACAGAGAGCGTGACAGAGGAATTGGTTCGCCAGATTGAACGGCAGCTGGGTGTGCGCACCTGCACCGAATCCAGCACATGAGGTAGGATGGTTCTTCTGGCTCAGTGTTTGTACTTTTGGGGGAGGTAAACCCATGAATGGCTTACTTATAGTTGTCAATGAAAAATAAACTGGTATAGTAGAATGTATTTTCACACAAAATTTACATACCTCACCTTTAAAATTTGTGCTATTTGAGCTTGTTCTGTAAAGTATATGTTATTATAACTCTGCTTCTTCATTATTGAACCGTAAGACATGATATGAATACACAAATAAATCAATAAAAATAGGCAGATGCTATCTGCACCCTAGTGCAAATAATGGTATATGCTATTTACACCCCTGTGCAAATAGTGGCAGATATTATTTGCACTCCGACCCTGGTGCAAATAGTGTCAGATACTATTTGCATATTTAATATACTAACATAATGTATGGGCATCACTGCAGTGTGTTTATTGTGTTTATTTAGAGTCCCACAGACCAGTGTTGTAGTACTCGAAATCGGTCTTGGTCTCGAGACCACTTTTTGAAGGTATCAGTCTCGTCTCAGAATCAACCGCATTTTTACTCGGTGTTGTCTCGGTCTCAGACAAAGAGGACTCTGGATTTTATTTCAAGACCGGTCAAGGCCACATCTGCGGGGATATCACTAAATTGCCTGTGCATTGTCTGATTTACTTGTTAACATCATTCCTGTGATTGGATGTAAAACTTCCTGCTTTAAATGCACACAAAAACTTGACTCATTTCTAATTTGATGTTTTTGTTACTATTAATGGCTGTCACTCCTCCCCGCCCCCCTTCACACGCATGCAGAAAACAGGAGAAGAAACTGTTGCTGTCTGAGAGATGTCAGACAATACAATTTGGCTACCTAAACCAGTGTTTCCCAACCACTGTGCCCACTAGTGTGCCGTGAAAGAATGTCAGGTGTGCCACGGAAAATTATAAAATTCCTCAAAATAAAAAACATTTTCCAGTATTTTAGTGAAGGCACAGAGATGGTAGTAGATTTTAAGTTGCCAATTCAGTATATTTTCCATTACAAAGTATTTTATGCAACCAGTTCTAACAAACTCTAGTCCGCTGTCAAATGCAACTCCTCACATGCCCACAAAATGATGCTTCATCACACTTGTTGTAAAAATATTCAGTCAGTGAACCAAATTAATTAATAGAATACAACAGGTGTATTGTTTTACTCAAAGACTAAAAGCTGTTTATTTGTGCACAGCATAGTTACAGATGTTATGAACAGATGTGGCTTACTTGTCACGTTTCTCTCATGAAACGTAAAAAGAATATTAGAAACTGTTAAATAAGATTACTAAAAGCAAATTATCCTGTTTTAAACAAGTCCAAAAACATTGTGATACGATGTGTAGATTCTGAGGTACTGTCATCTTCACAGAGCGTGTTTGACATCTAAACCAGTGAATGGAGGCCGGGCAGCTGAAAATACAGTAAATCTTTTTTTTATCAGCACAAAGGAAGCATAAAGGAAGGTAAGCTAAGTGATGCTAGCTTGCTAACATTAGCAATCTGCCTCTTGCTGCATTCCATTCAACTCAAAGTCGGATTTTCCAACTTCCTAAAGGGAAAAGTGCAATGGAACGCCACTTAAAGTCATAATTACAACTTGGAAAGTTGTGCGGAAATTTTGAACTCCGATTTCGCCGAGATGCAGGTGTGTGACGTCACACAATCTTGTTGGCACCCAGGAAGATGTACAAAATAAGTGATAAACATTCACACACACACGAACACAACTTTTATTCAACTTATAGTTTTTATTTTTGTGTGTAAATATGCATGCATGTATGTATATTTACTGTAAATACTGTATGCTTTGGCAATGTAAAAAATCTTTATACCATGCTAATAGAGCTATATGAATCAGAAACAAAGGGGTAATAAAACTTCACACCCGCACAAATACAAACCCCTCCCGCAAACAGTTCAACAGATTCACTGGGGAAACACGTGACAAAGTAATCTACAAAATGTGTATTCATAATTCAAACTAAAGCTTATTTATGCAGAATATACAGTAATATGTTATATAATATAAGAAAATAGAGAGTAATGTTTCCTCCCTCCAGAAACATTGCATCTGCCTCGGAGTCAATATATGATTCATCACTGTTTACTTCTGAAACTTCATCCCCAGATCATTGCTTTCACACAGAGTACATTCCTCCAGCACATCTTGGAGCAAATATTTTGTTTTCCTTGTCCGTTTCGCCATAATTGACCTTCCAGAAGCGTCAACAGTCACAAAACAACACTTTTCACGTGTTGCGCACGGACGCACAAAACACTTGGCAATGGTTATCCATCTTTTACGCACAGACTTCTTTGTTGTAGTTTTGAAACATCCTACTAAAGCTGCATATCATTGTTTTCAGAATTTCATTGGCTATACGATGTGCCAGTCATACACACAATTGGTTGCAATTGGCTCAGTCTTTATGTGACACTCCTGTACTTCCCGCTCCATACTGGATTCAAACCGGCGTCTCTGGCTTGGGAGGTGGGTGCGTTAACAAGGAGGCTAAAGGCTACAGCCCCTAGCGTCAGTCGCTAGCGCACCTCTTGAGGTCAGGAGAGTGAGGTTTATACACATTGCACAGCTATCTATCAGCTGGCCACCGTTACTCACCCCCCTAAACCTCACTCCCATCTGGGTCACAGCACCACTGTGACGCCCTTGTTCTACTCGCTCCGTACGGGACTCGAACCGGCGTCTCCGGCATGGGAGGCAGGTGCGCTAACAAGGAGGTTAAAGGCTACAGCCTCTAGCGTCTGTTGCTAGTGCACCTCTTGAGGTCAGGAGAGTGAGGTTTATACACATTGCACAGCTATCTATCAGCTGGCCACCGTTACATTTACACCAAGGAAAAGGGGCAGTTGGCTATTGAAAGCTATAGACAGGACATGGAAGCTCCTATTGGGTCATATGAGGTGTCAATCGAAAGGTCAGAGTGCAGCAGCCATTTTGATACCAGATATCGGAAATGTTTACATGTGAACTGAAGTTATGACAGAGAATACGTGAAAGATTAGGCACATCTGCCGGATACTTTGAAATTATGCAACAAGAGTGCGTAGGTATTTATTGATGTAATCCGTTTTGGACTAAATATTTTACTTGACTGGATCGTTTGGACCTTTGCCAATGTAACAGGACAGTTTTTGTTGGGATGTTATGGATCAGTGGACTACAAGGGTTTCATATGCGAGTTGCCTCAATTTTGTTATTGTTTGCTTATATGTTGGTGGTCTGACAAAGACATTGATTGTACCTGCTGTTGTGATTGTATTTTGAAATGGTTTACATCAATAGAATCACAAGAATGTTAGCTTTCCAAAGATATGTGGCATGTGTACCAATGTACACACAGCAGATTGTGTACATCGCATAGTTTTATACTTAACATGCATGGGCCTGCCCGCGGGCTGTCTGAATTCCAACAGGTTCAAACGTTAGCAGAGTAGCGGGTGTTAAAAACATGGTAAATTATACTCTCTTTTGATAATCATACACGCACAGATGCTAGCGTTGCAGATTGCTTATGAATTACGTTGCTAGAAGACATCTGGTGACAGTCAAATACCTGCTAAGCTAACGGGAGCATTGCAGTTTTGTTTCCTTTAACGTCATCTTCCGAGCATCTGGCATTGGAATGCCTTTAGTTGGAGGTCGGAGAAATCAAGTGGAATATCCCACATCCGATTTGAATGGAATGCAGCCTCTGTACCTAAACACATCTTCACCCCTCACCCAAAGAGATTTAGTGAGTATTAGCTATAAATATTAGCTACCTAATGTATTTACTTTTTTTTTTTTTTTTTAGCGTGCTAGTTTCAGTTGCTTGCCAGCTATTTGCCACCTAGCTAGGTGTGCAAGCTACCTAATTTAGTTAATATATATGGTATATTGTAGCTAATGCAGTGTTAACTTGTAGTGATAAATTGTTCCCAAGTTATGTTTTTGCTTGTGATAAATGTTGGGCCTCATGTATTCAGAAAGAAGACAAAGGCAGGCCTAACACAGTCGTAAAACCTAACTCAGGCCCACATAAGTCATAAATCTTACTGATTAAAAACTGTGCCAAAATCAAACAAAAGGAGTCCAAAACAGACTACAAATCCCATGAAGCCTTGCTCACTAAAGGATCAATCTCTCAACTCCTATTGGATGAGGCACACGACAGAAAGCACCTCAAACATGACATCATCAGGAGTAGAAATACCTCCTGAAATTCTTCCGGGATTTGCTTCCAGCAACTTTGCTCGCCGTGCGTAGACGCAGCTCATTGCTGCTCTCAGGTGCAGCCTTGTGGCACAAGGAAGTAACGTCCGACTCGAAACTGTGGCCATACAATCTCCATCTCGCTGGACGAGTTGAGATTACTCTGTGTTCCACCGAACACTAACGGATCCGAAGGAGACCGCCGAGCAATCCGCATCTTCATCCGTTTGCCTGCAGAAGTGAAGAGAGAAAAGATTTCTCTTCCATCTTCATCAAGTTGACGTTGCTGATTTCTCCGCCAGCCCCCCGAGAATCAGCAGCCATACCGCCCACTGACAAAGCGAGGAAACGGCCTCCCGTCATCACCCAAGCCTCGAGGAACCGAGTCGGAGTTAAAGGACGGATGAACACACATTCTGCGTCCTCATGCGATTCAAGTAAGAGGTTTACGTCTGGGCAGAGATAGAATATTATAGTGTTATTCTTGTGTATCAAGGTTATTGCTTGTACAGTTTTCGGACCACCAAGTCCGCTCATTATTAATACTCGGGGTATTATCACGAATGAGATTTGCTGTATTGTAGTCCAACCACATTGGACTGTTGTACATTTCGGCCATCGTGGGTGAGACCAGCACACTGAGTTTATCCATTAAAGAATCAAAGACCGCGGGACGGTTTACGAGCCATCCACCGCGTCTCTGAGTGAAACTAACAGCTGCTTTCTCTCCCACGATCGCGAAATTGGCTTTGGGGCCGTCACTTAATTCTCTCTCTCTCGTACTAACACACACACGCACACATGCGCGACCCCTCACAAACATTCTCGCACACATTTTTGGCTAGTAGATAGAGACAAAGCTGAGCTTTATCACGAAGCTAAGCTACCATTGACTGGTTTCTCTCCGCCCACATTCGCGGCCATATTCTCTGGCCGGAAATCTCACGTGACATACTGTCCACGAGAGTCACGTCCGCCATTTTGTGCACGTCCCTCCTTACACACACACACACTCACACACACACCCTCATGTGTTGCAGGATTATTTTGATTTCCATATCTAATCATATCACTGTTTAGTTTGTAGTTGTAAGTCGAAAGTTTATTGACTGCATTGTATTAATTATTAATTGATATTACTGCATAAACTTTGTTATATTACAAAGAGAAGTGTTTTGGTTTGTTTTTGCATACACCTGTGTCATGCTGACGGGATGTCAGTGCTCGGATTCAAGCCTTCATTCATTGTTTTTTTTTTCTGAAAATCGATATTCTTCGGATGTCGATTTTCTTAAGAAAACAATCTAATATTGAGACTGTTTTACTATCTGGTTATTAGTCCCTGATTCCAGGGTGGTGCCCCGTCAATGTTAATCCTTATTAATATTCTATTGATTTTTGATAATTGATAATTATCTTTGATTGTTGAATTTGAATGATCAATAAGCTAGTGTTAATTTTAATTAATGTTTCATCGATGTTAATGATTATCTTTGATAATTGTTGATTTAAAGGATTAGAAAAAGCTAACATTGATTCTCATCAATGTTCTATTGATTTTAATAATTAATAATTATCTTTTATTAATTATTGCTAATAACCAAACCCGCTCCTACACGTAGTGCACTACATTTACTGGAGCCCCATATGAGGTTTTAATGAGTTAGATTCAATTAATTAATTTAAATATTAATTAATAACTAAAGAAATAATTACCAATTATTTCTGATAGTAACACTGATCTAAACAACCAATAAAGCCCTACATAAACAATGATGAGACAGGCCACATAAAGCTACGTAGCGAATGTATATAAAGTTACATTACATCAACATTAGCTAATGTCAGCTCCGACATAAACTCTACACGCTGCGGTAACTTGGGTGAGAGAGCTAGAGACGTGACAGCAGAGAGTGGAGACAGAGTAATGTGCCTCCACTTGTATGAAAAAGTTTACATTTTAAATAGGCTGCTTTGCTTGTGTGGCATTCTTTGTTCTATTTTCTAGATTTAGCTATATGGTTAGCAAATTGCACAAATTTGTACAAGGCTCGTTGTTGGTTCAAAAACAACAAAGCTTACTATATTGTTTAAGAAAAGACAGAGAAAAGTGAAGACTTAAGTATTGAATAATTGTTTGATATATTCTGTATTAATGATGGTTTCTAGGGGAAGAGTCATCCAGAAAACCTGATGCGACTCTTGCACAATTTTTTTAGGTGGAAGGTAAAACTTGGAAAAGGAGTGTTGAATAAAGTTGGTTAAGTTGATTTCAGCTCCTTATTGTTTGTTTGTATTTGCTTGCTCATTGAAAACAAAGGAAAATTCACACATAAAATTCACCTCTGCAATGCCTTTTGTTTAATTTATCAAGGCATTTCTCACGGTAAACTGATACATACACACACAAAAACATATATATGGCAATAAAAGAGGCAAATGAAGAGGAATCTTCATTTGTTTTCTGTGGGTGTTTTTTTTTGGGAATGTAGATCTTTCAGATCAATTTGAGGAGTGCCTATGGTTTGCATGTTCCACATTTTATCGTAAGTGTGTCATGCAGTGTGGGACTCGCACTGGTCTGGTCTTGGTCTTGACTCGGTCTCACTCAGCCTTGGTCTTGTTCTTGACTTGATCTCAATTCCTCAAAGTCTTAGTCTTGTCTCGGTCTCGATACACTCTTGTCTTGGTCTTGTCTTGGTCTCGGTTTAGATGGTCTTGACTATAACACTGCCACAGACACACTACATGAACCATCTACCCCTAAACCTAACCTTACCTTTGAAAAAAATAACCTTAGTTTGATGCAATCTACACACAAGCCATGCCGAGCCACAGGAGTAAGACGAAGGGAACGAGATCGCTCGACAGACTCCGCCTCCAGATCAAACCCTTCTTTGTACTCCTCAACATTCACCTTGAGCAAATCACTGTATTGAAATCAACATTTATTTTCATTTTTATCTATTATTTTAAGTAGTATTACTGGAAATATTATGAGTGGAAACTGGAAATCGGATGGGAAAAAGAGTGGGACAAAACGCAGATTCAAACCGTGGTCGCTAGGACAACAGTACACATTCACACACCATCTTTACACCCCATGCCACAGCAGTGCCATCTATTGTTTGGTTTCTTGTATATTTTTCTGGTTCCACCAGACTATTGAGGTGCAAATAGACATTCCGATACAAATATCAATACAGGGATCTAAAGAAGTGTTCTTCTGCATTCAACAGGCAAACAGACCAGCAGTGTACAGCATTACTGATGCTTAATAACTTTGCATTGTAAGTATCATCCATATGGTATTATATCCATGTCTATACACATTTTATAATAGGCCAGGCCTAAAAAGCAGCACACAGTATTATACAATATGTAAGAGGGGTTCCATGCTCCGGCTCTCTCTCTACATCAAAGATGAAAAAGGTTGAGCTTTACAGGATCATCTAAAGTTTCGATACTATATCGTGATTTATCTATATATGAATGTATCAGTGCAACCCTCTTTGCCAGTGTTATTTTACTGCAAAGATAATGAAAGTTTTAGCAGAAATGTCATGTCAACACCTGTTATTAGATGTAATGGGAGGGCAACTACATAGGTACTCATTACAAAATAGGAAAATTGCAGCTTACAGTACTGCGATTGGAGGAAAGATGTGTTTGTGGTACAAGCAGAAGGTAATTACAGTAAACAAGGTCATGAAAGTATCTTTTAATGTACGCGCTCCCTGCTATTGTTTTGGCATACTGGAAATTGTTAATTCAGCCTTTAGCCATGACTGGTACATACTGATTAGGCCGAATGTTAATAATGTTGATGAAGAGGAGAAGGAAGATAAAGATGTTGCTTATGGGTGTGGATGCCCTGGTGTGTATGTGTTGATGAAGAGTAGGTGTCTAGTAGGAAAGCTGCAGCCAGGCTGCAGTCTAAATCTCACAGCAGGGTTACAGTGCTTGAGGAGAACCCATTAAATATGCAATTAAAAGCAGCTAATGAAGGGGCCGGTCGCCAGCAGGGGCTCAGCCCGACTGACTGCCTCACTGAGCAAGACATACCTTGTGAAAGGCTGTGGTGGCCTCCCCCTCCTTTGTCACGCTTAAACACTAGTGAAAGTGAATTTGTGAGCATTTTCCACAGAGATTATAGTTCACTAGAATTAGAGCTTGCAGAGTGTGTCTCAGTGTGATAAATGAAACATGGTGGGAGAGGGAGTCACATGGTGCCATGTGAGGGTTGGACGTGTGAACGGCGAGCTCTGCACACTTTGCTAGTTTTTAATACTTTTTGTGTCATAAACCGGTAAGATTCGATACAACATGTTCCATAACTGTTCTATGACTACAAAATGTCAAAGAATTCAAAATCCTCGGGCTCTGGAGATATTAAAAGACACTTACGTGCTCAAGCTGATACTCCTGACAGGGCTGCAGAATGGGGACTTAGTTTGCACAGTGCAGTGGAAGAGATTCAGCGTCAACTGTTGAGCATGTCGGCAATGCTGGCGAAGGTCGTTGCTGACTTGGAGGATCTTGCTGTAATACATTGATCGATGGAGACGAAATTCTCTGAGTTTGTTACAACAGTGGGGGACTTCGAGAAACAGATCGATTATCTGGAGTCATCGGAGAGGGAATTATCTGCTAACCCGCTAGCGACCAAGAAAGACTTGGAGCGCATTTGGGAAAAGTTGGAAGACATTGAGAATCGTAACCAGCGAAACAACGTCTTTTTTTTTGGAATTCCTGAGAACTCCAGGATATGGTGGAATTCTTAGACGAACTCTTCCCGAGTCTGCTCGAAAATGCTGAAAATCGAGCTAGCTCACAGAGATCCAGCTCGGAGATCCGCTGAGGGAGACGGGCCCTGATCAATTTTGGCCAAATTTCTGAGATCATCCAATAAAGATCTTTTGTTACACGAGGCGAGGAGTAAAGGAAGGCTTTCTTGGAAGAAATTTTCAAAAAACTCTTGTTCCCAGACTTTGCGAATTCGACAAGAGAAACGTGATCGATTTTGCACTGAGGTTCCCAGCCAAATTGAGAATGGATACTAAGGATGGCTGCAAATTATTTACATGTCCCCAGCAAGCGATGTCCTTCATAAAGTCAATGGAATGAGTAAGTCATTGTGTGATGCTCTCGATGCAGCTGAGTGGACCTGACTCACTGAACATTCACTTGACCATCCGAGGAATCTGGGTGCCTTCTTTGTTTCTTTTTGTGTTGGCTCCGCCTAGCTGCTGGAGTTTATTTTATGGAATAACACTCCTTTGGGACAGTATGTGGATAAATCTGCATGTTCTTTGTGCTTATGCCTCCTATTGGATGGAGTTTGTTTTGTGGAATATTTCTTGCAAATCATTAGAGTGATTAGGGCATGTGTTACACTTCTGTGTATGGGCTGGCTCACTGAACATTCGTTTGACTGCCTGAGGAAACTGAACAGCCTTTTTTTTTTTTTTTTTGCTGGTTCCGCTAGCAACTGGAGTTTGTTTTGTGGAGGAACACACCTTCGGGACAGTTATGTGGATGAATCTACACGCTCTTGGTGCTTATGCCTCATATTGACTGGAGATTGTTTTATAGATTATTTTCTGTTGTTTAATTCTGTCTCACCAAATTTGTATAGAAACACCGGACATGAGCAATCCGACGGCAAAGTTAGCGTCCTTGTAGGCGTCCATGGACTGTTTGAGTTTAGAGGGATGGATGCCAGTTGGCGCTGTCCTGCACGGGGTTAATGCGCACATGTTTTTTTTTTTCTGTTTGTTTGGTTCGGGGGGAAGTTCGGGGTTTGTTTGTTGCTCTAATGTTGGAATGTGGTCTTTATAATTTTGTTTGACACAATCTTTTTTCTAATATGTCAATGTCAAATGTTAATATGAGTGGATTGTCTCTCTCCACATGGAATGTGATTGGGTTGGGGCACCCCATAAAAAGAAGGAAGGATATTTATTTTCTTTAAAAGTAAAAAATATGATAGATGCGTTTCTTGAAGAAACACTTTCCCCACAGGAAGCTGAAAAATTTGGGAAGACATGGGGTGGACATATTTTATTTAATGCTGGCTTAAGTAAGAGCAGGGGTGTCATTACATTAAGTAAGCAATTCAAATGTCTCAAACGGATTAAAGAAATTAGGAAGAGTCATTTTTTTTTTTTTTTAGCAGAAATTCAGGGGAAAAGGTTGATTTTCTAATATTTACGCACCTAAAATGATCAGGGCTTTTTTTTATAGATCTTGAAGGGATGTTGCAAGCCACTGGCACCCCTCATGATATAATATTGGGAGGAGATTTTAATCTATTGATCATAGTGAAGCAAAAGTGTGTTAGCCTCCTAGAGTAACATTGACACTTCTGAGGATGTGTAAAAATCTTGGTCTTACAGATATTTGGAGACTTTTGAACCCATCTGGTAGGGACTATACATTTTTTTTTTTTTTTCATCAGTCCATAAGATTTGCTCTAGAATAGTTTTATTTATTTTTATATCTAATTCCCTCATTTCATATGTTGTGGATTGCTCAATTGGAAACATCTCAGATCACACCCTGGTGAGTTTAGAGGTGTTGCCACATACAGAGAAAAAATAAATCATATAGTTGGCACTTTAATGTATCCCTTTTGCAAAATCCTGAATTCCAACAAATGTTAAAGGCTGAAATCAGTGTTTATATGGAGACCAACTGGTCCTCGGTATACTCTGTGGGCGTGGCTTGGGAGGCACTTAAAGCGATTCTTAGGGGTCGGATCATACAGTATGCCTCATTCATCAAAAAGTCCAAAGCAAGAGAACTCGTGGAGTTGGAAGGGAATATTAAGTCCCGAGGCAGAGCACCGAATGTCATCTGATGGCCTCAGAGAATTGACCCAATTGAAATACAGATATAATACTATTTTGTTGTGGAAGGTGGAGTTTTGGCTATTCAGGTCATACTTTGAGTTGGGGGACAAATCAGGGAAGCTTTTGGCTAGATATATAAAGCAGAGAGTCTTTTTCTACCATTCCCTCAGTGAAATCTGCTGGTGGTGAAATTTTTACCTCAGCCATTGATATTAATAATGCTTTTAAAGAATTCTAACTTGATCTTTATAGTTCCACATCTTCGTCTACTGATGAAGATATTATACATTTTGTGGAACCATTAGAACTCGTTAAACTGACGACTGAGCAAAAACATGCTTGACTCTGAGATAACCTTGGAGGAGCTTGGCGAGGTAATTAAGGCTCTGCATACAGGCAAGGCTCCGGGGCCAGATGGCTTTGCCGCTGGATTTTTTTAGAACTTATGCTATAGAACTGGCTCCACTTTTGTTAAAGTTTATTTAGAAACATTAAAGAATGGAAAGCTTCCGCCAACCATGACACAAGCCCGGATCAGTCTGATACTTAAAAAGGACAAAGATCCAAGCGAGTGTAAGAGTTACCATCCAATTTCCCTGATCCAGCTAGACGTTAAAATATTGTCAAATTCTGGCTAACCGATTATGACATCTCTTATACATATAGATCAGGTGGGGTTTATTCAGGGCCACAGATCTTCTGATAACAGTAGGCGTTTCATCAATATCATGTGGTCAGTGGCGAATGATCAGACTCTGGTCGCTGCCATCTCACTTGACACCAAGAAGGCATTTGATATGGTAGAATGGGATTATATTTTTAAGATTTTGGAAATATATGGGTTCAGGAATACTTTTATTGTATGGATGGAAGTAACTTTATAGACACACGGTAGTAGCGGTACAAACAAATGGATTAATTTCAGATTGTTTTACTCTGGATAGGGGCACACAGCAGGGTTGCCCTCTTTCCCCATTCTTTCCCTGGAACCTTTAGCACCACAATAAGAAAGGAAGATGATTTTCCCGGGGTGTTGACGGGATGTATGACGCATAAGCTTTTGCTTTATGCAGATGATATTTTATTATTTGTCTCTGACCCCACTAGATCTATACCTTGCCTCAGAATTATTAATTCCTTTTCTAAATTCTCAGGATACAGAGTCAATTGGTCTAAATCCAAAGCTTTGGCTCTGACAGCGTACTGCCCAGTAGCGGCTTTTCAGCCGGGTGCCTTCCAGTGGCCCAAACAGGGCATTAAGTATTTGGGCATTTTATTCCCAGCAAATTTGTCTGATTTAGTTAGTTCATTTTGACCCCTTAATAAAAACATTTTTGAGCAATGTGGACAGGTGGGCTTCATTACATTTTGCTACTCAGTGGATCGTGAGGGGGGTTACTACACTCGGTGACCTGTATGAGAGTGGAGTGTTGAGATCCTTTTGAAAATTTGGTTCAACATTTTGGGATTCCCAGATCTCAGTTCTATAAGTATTTACAGCTGCGCCACCTGTACTGTACTGTTTTTGGGAGAAGTTTACACCCCCCTAAAGCGGCAGATATTCTGGGAGTGGTGATTACTGCTTTTGGAAAAGGTCATGAGGCATCAGTGTATTACTTCCTGCTAATTCAGAGTCTGGGGGATGGAGCTTTAACTTCTATCAAGAAAGATTTAAACTTGGTATTGGAGGAGGGAGTGTGGGCTAGGATTCTAAAAAACATCAAGTCTGCATCTAGAGATGCAAGGGTGCACCTTATGCAATTCAAGATGCAAGACATAGATTCTGTTGGACCCCCTCTAGATTGTATAGGCTTGGTCTTAAAGACACACCCACCTGCTGGCGATGTCAATCAGAAAATGGCGACACAACCCATGTCTTTTTGGGGTGTGTTAAGATCCAAGAATTTTGGTTGAAGATTCAGTGTTTTATGTGTGAGGTATTGGGCACACAAATTGTATTTTGCCCCAGGCTCTGTGTTTTAGGTGATGGGGCAGTCATCAATATAGAGAATGAGCACACAATAAATTGGGTCCTAACCAGCGTTATGATCGCCAGACAGATAGTTTTAAGGAGATGGAAGTTGGCTGGAGCGCCCCCCTTTCAGGTGCTCAGAGATGAGTGGGTGGCAGCTTTTGAAGAGGGGTCATCCAGAAGACTGGGGAATTTAGACTTGTTTGTGGGGAAATGGGGCAAATATCTAGCATTTTTGGAGGGCTCTCGGGGAGAGGCTGTGGAGAGAGTGGTGTAGTGGTTAATGTGTGTGATTTTATTTTATATATTTTTTTGTGTTTTTTTTTGTTTTGGGGTTTTTTGTTTGTGTGTCTATAATCATGTGACCACTGGGGTTTTGTTGGGGGTCGGGGTGGGGTTGGGGATTGGGGGTGGGGGGTAATAGTGGGGGTGAAGTATTGATTCTGTTTGTATATGTTTTGCTTTTCTTTGTTTAATAGATGAATCAATTAAAAATGTTAATCATAACACATGGTGAGAGAAATGATTTAATAACTTTAATAAGCACAGAGCTGCTCTTTTCTAAATGTACCATCTTGTGTTTTGCTGCAACTACAACTAATTTATTTTATGACTGTGCAAAATATGATTCACACCTTTTGCTCACTGCTGTGTTCCCATAATCAGGATTCAGGACTCAACAATAAGGATGGTCTGCAGCCAATGTGAGAGAATTTCAGCTGTCACTTGCCCTATCAGACCAGCATTCATGCCTTTAAAACATTTGGTTTTCTGTGATGTATTGGGCATTGTTGTTGCAAATTCTGCTTATTTAAACATTATCCAGCTGGCTAACATAGATGAATTTCGATCTATCTATCTATCTACAGTATCTGTCTGTCTGTCCTTTTCTTTATTAATCATAATGACTAATGATAAGTCCTTAATGATTTCTTGATCCCCTGGAGTATATAATGCATTAATGTTTTGTTCTGTCTCTACTGCTAAAGTCTTAAAGGTTGTCAAATCGATAATGTATGTTTTTTTTTTTTTTTTTTTTTTTTTTTTTCTAATGACCAGTTTGTTGACTTATACTCTCGTCTCCTTCATGTATTAATGTTGATGTATCCCCAAGTGACCTCTACACTGGTGTCCATATGTGAGCAACTCTTCAGGTATCTTCAGTATTGCATTGTGGTTTTGTGAATCGGTGCCATGCCTCAGGAGACCAAGATCCTACTCAGCAGATAATAAACACCACATCAGTGCCATGCTAATGAAGACGGATAGTGCACAGCCAGAGCGAGAGATTTATTTTCTACAGAGGGTCACAATGTAATTGTTACTTCAATTACAAAGGATTACAGTGACAGTGGGAGTAGAGACACCCCAAGGGTGTGTGGTCTTTGCATTTCATGTTTTCACCAGTGCTTTCTTTATTGGACTTTCAAGGTGACCATAGCATTGATATTCGATGCAGGGTGAGGAGTGGTTCTGCGAATAAATGGTTTGGGGGGTTGGAGGGGTCAATGCTGGTCAGAGCTATCTGGAGATTTTTCTATTAAAGATTTGTGGAATGGAACATTAGTGTGTTACAGTTTACACAGCAGGTAAACTGTTTCATAGGCTTATTTCACACACAAACAGTAGTCGGTTGTATTATTGAATCAGTCAAATTGACTTGCGAATTGTCTCAAACTCATGATTCCACTCACTAAATTGTAAGTTATACATTCAGTCATGTATGATAGTCATGAACCATTACTGTGTTATTTGTAGAATATTTAAGGTTTGTTAGACATAATTGTAATCATTGTTATTACTAACTCATTATTTATATGAATGTGTACATTTGTATCTGTTGATGTTGTATCTGTATTCTGTTGATTTTGTTTATTAATGGTTTTGGGATAGTGAGTACCCCACAGCAGAAAGTGATAGTAAAAGAAACCGTAATATAAGTTAATTGAAGCTGATTAAATAGAAGAATGAGGCGACTTTTTCATATATCTAGACATTCTTGACTCACTTGTGTTGTGACATTTCCATCGAACGTGATGGATTGGGTTCTTGTACCAATCACTAGCTATGCTGCGATGTATCACACTGTCACCTGACTGAAGAGGGTGAGAAGTCAAACCTTACAGGTCTACAGGATGGTGGAGGACAGGTCCCCAAACTCATTATCAGACCGTCTGAAGTCTCTCAGAGGGGCTTTCACTCTGTTTCAAAATGAGAACCTCCAGAATATTCAGTTACAAACATAATGGACGTTGCTGTCTGACACCAACCCAACTTTTCTCCTCTCAGTACAAGACATGGAATACATTGTGCCATGTGCCATACCCCCAATGACTCAGAGAGCAGAGTTATGTCAGACTCCCGATGATAAGCCACGTCCTTCTAATGAAAACCATCACTCTGAGACCTTAGGGTTTTTCCATAACTAATTCCATCTCTTGGCTTGAGTAAGGGCAAGAGAAACACCAGGAATGAGGCCAACTTGGCATGTAATGTGGTGTGTTTTTCTTTCTTTCTTTTTCTGGCAGCCCATAAATAGAAAGTTCTCGATTTACTCTCTGAGAATCCACAAGATTCATTGAACTTGTCTGTGTGGATTTTTCAAAAGGCAAACTTTATATACAGTCTGCAAGCAAAGGTGCTCGCAGAAATGGGCTAATTAAACCTGCGTTGAAGAACTTTCTAACCAGAGAGACTTTTGAGATGTGTGATGATCTGACTGTCTCCAAATCATCATCGCTTTGGCCCCTCTCTTGCTGGCTCAGGTCCAGGTTCATGACAATGCCTTACAAATAAAGTTAGTTGGCACAATCTAAACCTCATTCTTGTTGTCTCTTGTCACCGTTATCAAAAAACAGCTACGACTTTCTCTGATCTGTCTAGGTATGGGACAGCATTTCTAATCTGGAACCAATTTCTGTCAAGACCTGGTTCTTTGAACCTGTTGCCCCCTCCATCCGGCACCAGTACACTTTTTTCTCTTTTTATACAGATATGTATATTGTAAAGATTCATGGTAGCATGACCTTAGTTGCTCACCTCATTTGATATTGCTTTTAAATGTCAGAGATTCACATTGAATAGAAAAAAATAAATAAAAATAATTGAAGATAATTGTTTTTATGAGTGGTTAATTTTAATTACTGTCATTGGTAAATGGTAGCTTTTTCTGTGTAGAAGGGAGAAAAGATTTTCTTGGAGCAATCTCTGGTTTATCTGTCTTGTGCAGTCAGAAGACTGTCTGAGGGTTTTCAGACTCCATGTATGCACTGTGTAGTGTGTTGTAAACACTATGGCCCTGTTAACACCTAATATTACCATCAGACTTGATCTGTGATCCAGTCACATGTGGTCTTCTGAAACAGATCACCATTTACAGCTGGTGATTATTATCTCAAATGCGGCTTAAAAGCCTTACACAATTATTTGACGTTTTGCTCAAGTTTATAATATGTACTGTCTTCTCTGTGTATCTATGTTTTTTTTTTTTTCTTCTTTGAATGACTGTTTTATTCTCAAACTGGCGTTTGCTCTACAAATAAGATATGCAGGGGTGGAAAGAGTACTGAAAAATAATACTCAAGTAAAAGTACTGTTACATCTTAAAAAATGTAGTATGAGTAGAGTAAAAGTACCTGTCCTAAAAACTACTCAAATAAGATTAAAAGAGTAGCTCATTTAAAAGTACTCATGAGTAGTGAGCATTGAGTACTGAGTAATCCATGTGACTCCAGTGGTTAAATCCATGTGTTCAGAAGAGATATGATAGGTTGGGTGAGAAACAGATCAATATTTAAGTACATTTTTACTATAATAAAAAAAAAAAATGTTTTGAATACATTTTTTTTTTAAATTGTCCTCCTTTTGAGATACAATGTTCCACATTGATTTAGTTCTTGTATCTTTTAAGCCCAGCAATAGTTGTGTTCTCATTCTAATGCATGATGCACAATTTTCTGAAGATTGTGACTGATGGAATTTTCTGCCTGAAGGATTGCTCTACAAATTGATACTTTTCTATTAGGCATTAGAAAAAAACATGATAATGGATAAGCATAATTATAAAATATTTTATCATCTCTACTTTCCTGGTAATTTATTATACAAATTAACACACTCTCTACATCAGGGGTCGGTATTATTAAAAAATAACTAACAATATTATTAAAAAATATTACTGTTTTATTCTATTACATTAATACATTTAAAGCTACTCAAGTTATTCAGCCAAAAGCAGAGAGTGGTTTTCTCGTTTCCTTGTTATTTAATTAATGCCTTTATAGGACATAGCCTACTAGACAGTGCTAAATTCGGTTACATGTACACTTCAAGTCCAACATTTTGATGCAAATACACTTTTTGTCCCACTGTTTATGCTCACTTTAGACCAAACCGACTGCGTTTACATTAATGCCTCATCAAGACGGGCACTGGCGGAATTATAAAGTGTATTTGATCATTTAGGCGCGTATCCGCATTAGCGCCAAACATTAGCTGCCTGTTAATCAAACAACACGCAGCTATAGACGCTAGGAAATAAAAAGTAAATCTTTTATATTTTATCTAAATTAACCAACCAGTGGTTGTCTTGCTATCGCGATTGATGTAATGAACACCCCTGGTCTAGATGTAGAACATAGTCTAAGTATAGAAAATTACTCAAAAGTTTATCATTGATATCGATCTCTCACTTTTTTTTTTTTTTCAGATAAACATCAAGATTGTTTTATCACCCAGCCCTATTGATAACATCGCCTTAATCTCTCACATCAACCCAATAATCTCAGTGACAGATAGATAATTTACAGGCTACATTATAGACACACAGAATCTAGTAAGCAGAAATATGAAATTTACCTCAATATGTTTCTTCAAATTAGAGGCAGGATTAATGCTGATATCTGGTTTGAGCAAGTTAAACTCACATGACACAATCATGCAATTGGCCTTTTTCACTGCGAAAATCCCTTTCAGGTGCCACCGTGATGTTCAGTTGTTGAACTGTGTTTGACGCATCCTGCACATCCATAACAGATGGCGCCAGATCTGCAGCTGCTGTTCAAGTGTGTGATTTGATTAGAAGGAAGTCAGGAGACTCTCCCTAGCCAATCACGTTGATAGATAAAAATAAAATCAGACAGGGAAGTAGCGAACACAGACGGTGGGAAAATAGCACAATAAAATTACAGTTACAGCACTTAAAATGTACTCAAGTAATAGTATACAATTTTTAAACTACTTAATTACACTAACGTGAGTATTTGTAATTCATTACTTTACACCCCTGACGATATGAGCACGTGCATTTCTGACTACCTCCAAATGTGGTATGAGTCACCAGATCACAAAATATTATGTTTAAATGTATCACTCTTCAAAGGCCTTATCTAAAGAAGCACTCCTGTGTCCCATGCTCAGTTAGTTCACAGTCCCTACGATTATGTCCATTTCTGTCTTGAATAATTATAATAATAATAATAATAATAATAATAAACAAACAAAAAAAGTATTTTAACCTCTATGTGGCAGCTACACCTAACTATGAAATAAAGAAATGAAGAAAAGCAAAATGTAAATTATAAGTAGGTTTGGGAACAAACAAAGCAAAGTGCCCCTCGCTAACAGTAAAATACCCATTGAGGAAAACAAATGCAAAGATTTGATTAGCATACACACAATTAGGATAAAGGACTGCAGAGGGTTAGTGGGAAATGTTGTCATTCTGCTCATACATGTCGAGCCTAATAACTTCTCTGAGCCTCATTGAATTGTAGTGGAATGCTGAGAAATAATTAAAAGCAAGGCATCTTGGTCCATAGATCTATTGTTCTTATTAAGTCCATATTTCCTTCTGGCTGCACTTTCAGGTCTGTGCGTCAAGGGTTTTCTCCAACATGGAAAGATTTGTGGTTATAATTGGACATGGTATATAAAAAAAACAAATACACTTTTTTTTTTTTTTTTTCACATATTTTTGAAATCGCATTTTTATTGATTCAGATACTGAAATGAAACAAAAAGAAAGGTATCACAATGTATATGTTGTGTAGCAAACCTTCTCAAGCAACTCCAAATAAGTGTTTGTGTGAGTGGTATTCTTGTTTGCTAATTTATTAGCTGTTTTTGCTCCCCATCAGCAGCCTTTCACTTGCTCTGGTTTTGATGTGCCATTCTGTCATCACTCTGCCCTTCGTGGCATAATTAGTGCCTGCCCGATATCTCTGGTCCATTAGATAGATGGAGAGCAATGAGAGGGAAAGAAAATTAAAGAGAGAGAACTGAACAGAACTTGAGAATGACGTCAAGTCAAAAGAGAAACCATCCAACTTCAAAGCAAAGGCATTGTCAGATATACTACTACTATGTAATTACACATAAATAAATAATTACAGGGCTCAATTTTCCAAATAGTGTTGGATAGCTTTAATTAGAATGTGAAATTCATCTTTTTATATGGCACTATTTATTAAATAATGTTTTTTTCTCAAGGTGAGTGCAATTTCTACACCCTTAGCGACATCAGATGGCATTGCAGAGATAACCTTTTGGTGCAAAAATAACATTTCGAACAGGTATCCCACACCACCATTGGTTGAGACGATGTTGCTATGTCTGGCTGGTCAGGATGCTGCAGACAAGCAGAGCAATGTTTTGAAAGTGCCACAAAGACACAGTATTTATACTTTTTGTGGAAGTCACCTTACCAATGGCTTACTTGCTCAATCTGCATATTAAGCTAAGTTATGAGGAACTATTTTAATAAAACAAACACACTTTTAAAGAACAGTGTAAACTTAATATACTTATATACTGTGTATAAACAGTATATTTTATGTGGATGTGTTTCCATTTACATCCATCTTAAAAACCACAGTCTTATTGCAAAGATAACATGGTGTGGGCAAACCCACTGAGAATCTAAATGTTCTTAAGCAGTGAATGAACCACATTAACACATGAAATATACAAAAGAACATGGTGCTGTAAGCTTTAGACTAGATGGATTTGCATTGTCTAAAGAATCTTACCTGTCCGAAACAAAAGTAGACAGGGCACTTTTGTTATCATTGGTTTTCATGCTAATGCATTAGGAACAATGAGGAGGGCATGAGAAATTTAAGTCTCGACCAGCTCAATTACCACAAATTAATATTCACAACATTGGGCTTCGTTAGATGAGACACTAAATTGGAGTAGAAAAATTAGTGATTAACACAAGGTCAGTGTAAAAGTAGAAGGACGGGCAAGGAGGAGGTGGGAACCAGCTGAACAGTAAATGTAAGTTTTATGTCAAAACTCAAACTTAAAACAACATAAAACAGACACACATGCAATGCAGCGTGTGCACCTCTCTCTCGAACCGGTGCTTCCAGCTCCCCTTTATCTCGCTCTCCCACTGATCAGCTGATTCAGCGCCAGCCGTGCATCATCACCGTCCGGCCACGCCCTCCTCCTCGTCACAGTCAGACTTTAGGTTGATTCCATTTCTAGTTATGAATGATTTCATTCCATGGGATTAAAAAGGATATTGTGCTTTTTTCAGTGAATGCAAATTACCCTTTCCAGTCAGTTTAAGGAGCAGTACAGCTGGCTTACTCATCTGTCATTATGTGGAGATTTTTTCTAGACCCCTGTGATCATAAGTCTTTAAAGAGTGACAGATTTAAGAAAGCGTGGATGCACATGTTTTCTCTGGCAGATATGTGGAGTGATACACTCATTTTATTTCCCTCAGCATTATTCTCCACCCTAATCTCATATTCTGAATATTTTCTTATGGTAATTCTTCCTAAAGTCTGACTTAGCAATATGTTCTCATAAACCATGTCAGATCCATGAATATGAATCCTTATTTGTCATATGAATACAGTATATATCTGAAAAACTGTTTCATATCTATGTAATAGAATCTATATTTATTCTACTGCCCTTCTTTTGTGTTTTCTGTTTTCCGTATCTAACTGATTAATTAACTTGTTTAACATTAGTCAACGAAAAGTGAGAGGATTAGCTAGCTATTTACCAATATATTTTATGATAGTTCTGGTCCTCTAATTTGGCAGTTTTTGTATTGCTTGCCGGCATGCAACTTTTGAGTTTTCACACCAGCCTGGTCTCTACATGAGTATTGCAACATTTTTTGCTAAACTTAAATTACATGCTTCATTACATGTTTGGCTTGGGGGGGATGTTTTTATAAAGTCATAATTAGCCATTGTATAGTACTTCTGATTTGTGTGACAATGAATAAAACGCACAGTTGTTGCAGCGCCTCTAGTGTTAATTTCACCAGGAAACTGCAGTGAAACGTAAAAAGCGGCACATAAATGTTAGTTTGCAAAAATGTAGGCTAATATAGAGTAATGTTCATTTTATGAGACCAGGTTGCAGCAAAGCCATTTAACTGAGGAATGAGAACAGAGTGGACTCAAACAAAGCACTTTTATTTATTTATTTATTTTTATTCACAAGATGACACCACGGATGGCAGCCTCAGTGTGGAGCTCTCCAATTCTTTTGTTGTTTTTGTTTGTTTGTCCTGTATTTTGTAATTTCTTTACAATCAGTTTTACAAGGGACAAACTGCTGAACATTCAACATCACATACCAGCCATTTTTTTCCCCGTTTTTGATTATTCAGACATTTTGCTGGATATTTTAGTCAGAGGTGCAGCTGTGTTGTTCAAGCGGGCTATGAGACACAAGCGAGGCCCACTGGTCAAGCTCTGTCAGCGTGGATATCATTTTCTGTGAGGATATGTGCATCCCTACTAGGACTTATTTAACACACAGCAATGACAAACCATGGTTTACAGTAAAACTCAGGCAGCTTTGTCAGGCCAAAGAGGATGCTTACAGAAGTGGGAATAAAATCTTGTACAATCAGGCCAGAGACACACTGACAAAAGGGATTGGAGTGGCTAAAAGAAGCTACTCTGAGAAGCTGAAAAACAAGTTTTCAGGTAACAACACTGCATCAGTGTGGAGAGGCCTGAAACACATTATTAACTACAAGACACCATCCCCTATCTCTTTAGGGAATCAACAACTAGCTGACAACCTGAATGTGTTTTACTGTAGATTTGAAAAGCCCAGTCTCACACCCCACACCCAATCTGACTTTCACTTCACACAAATATCAACACCTCCTGTGACCCCCCCCCCCCCACCTGCTATTCAACCTGCACTTAAGATCTGTGAAAAGGATGTGTGCTGGGTTTTCCGAAAATAAAAGACAAGGAAAGCACAGGGCCCAGACGGTGTTTCACCCACTTGTCTAAAATCCTGTGCTGACCAGCTGTATATAACAGATTTGTATTTGTACATACATAAAAGAAGAAACATCCTCTCACTTTCAACTGCTTTTATTTTCAGCAAACTTAAAATGTGTAAATATCTGTAACATAAAAAGATTCAACAACTAAGACATAAACTGAACAAGTTTCACAGACATGTGACTAACAGAAATTGAATAATGTGTCCCTGAACAAAGGGGGTTCAAAATAAAAGTAACAGTCAGTATCTGGTGTGGCCACCAGCTGCATTAAGTACCGCAGTGCATCTCTTCCTCATTGACTGCACCAGATTTGCCAGTTCTTGCTGTGAGATGTTACCCCACTCTTCCACTAAGGCACTTGCAAGTTCCCGGACATTTCTGGGGGGAATGGCCCTAGCCCTCACCCTCCGATCCAACAGGTCCCAGACGTGCTCAGACAGGCTCTTCGCTGGCCATGGCAGAACACTGAGCAAGCAGTATTGCTGGTGGCACTGTCATGCTGGAGGGTCATGTCAGGATGAGCCTGCAGGAAGGGTACTACATGAGGGAGGAGGATGTCTTCCCTGTAATGCAGTGTTGAAATTGCCTGCAATGACAAGCTCAGTCTGATGATGCTGTGACACACTGCCCCAGATCATGATGAACCCTCCACCTCCAAATCAATCCCGCTCCAGAGTACAGACCTTGGGGTAATGCTCATTCCTTCGACGATAAACCCAATTCCGACCATCATCCCTGGTGAGACAAAACCTCGACTCGTCAGTGAACAGCACTTTTTGCCAGTCCTGTCTGTTCCAGCAAAGGTGGGTTTGTGCCCATAGGCGACGTTGTTGCCAGTGATGTCTGGTAAGGACCTGCCTTACAACAGGCCTACAAGCCCTCATTCCAGCCTCTCTCAGTCTATTGCGGACAATCTGAGCACTGAGGGAGGGAATATGCATTCCTGGTGTAACTTGGGCAGTTGTTGTTGCCATCCTGTACCTGTCCCGCAGGTGTGATATTCGGATGTACCGATCCTGTGCAGGTGTTGTTACATGTGGTCTGCTACTGTGTTGTTGAATGCGGTCTGCCACTGCGAGGACGATCGGCTGTCCTTCCTGTCTCCCTGTAGTGCTGTCTTAGGCGTCTCACAGTACGGACATTACAATTTATTGTCCTGGCCACATCTGCAGTCCTCATGCCTCCATGCAGCATGCGTAAGGTCCAGAGTCAGTAGAAAGGTCTCTTTAGTGTGCTAAGTTTTTATAACTGTGACCTTAATTGCCTACCGTCTGTAAGCTGTTAGTGTCTTAACAACCATTCCACAGGTGCATGTTCATAAATTGTTTATGGTTTTTAAGCATGAAAAACATTGTTTAAACCCTTTACAATAAAGATCTGTAAAGTTATTTGGATTTTTACAAAATTATCTTTAAAATACAGTGTCCTGAAAACCCTCTTTTTTTGCTGAGCTTTATATATATATATATATTGTCTTATTGTGCATTTCTATATATACTTATATTTTATATTCACTTTTTATTTTTATTCTATTTTTTTTATTATCTCTGTCTTGTTGTATTGTTTGTGTACTGGAAGCTTCTGTCACCAAGACAAATTCCTTGTATGTGTTAGCATACTTGGCAATAAAGCTCATTCTGATTCTGATTCTGATTCTCTGTTATTGCCATGCTTTTATGGACATAGTACTATGGTAATACCATGGGGTACTACATTAATACTATGGTAATCATTTAGTACCATGGTATTCATCAAACTTACATGGTGTTATCTCATCCATCACTGTATTGAAACATTTGAAATTCCAAAACATTTTGCTTTAGCTCACCTGTTCTTTTACAGCCTTAGACCAAGATTCAGGTAGAGGGCCATTCTTCTGGGGCAAGTTTGTGATCACTTGTTACTAAAACCTAATCAGAGATGGGTTTTATGTATCTTTGTAATATGAACACTTGTAAGGTATAGTTTAGACTGTTTTTAGTTTCTTATATAAGAAAATAACGTAGTTGCAGGTTTGGAGAAGAATGTGTTAAACTGATGTAGGTTTTTTGGAGATGGGATTATGATGACTAATGTAAGACATGTCTAGGTATACATATTTATATTTGTGTGTTAGACCGTATCCCCCTCCCCCTTACTTTTGGTCTACCTTCTTATAAACTTCTCCATATGGATTATTACCCTCATATACCATCCCTTGAAATTACTGCACTGTTTCTAAACCTCCTCCCCCTCTTCCATCTGCTGCCACTTCATAATGTTGGCATATCTCTAATGTACTCTTTCTCTCTCCTCTTTTTTTTCCCTTTGTGAGTGATTTAAAAGACCTTTTGAATGAGTACATAATTAATTTTATTACATATGCAAAACAAGATTTATTATCTCAGATTACTGTAGATCCCAACTAACCATACGTTAATTATCATCTTAATTTGCAAAGTGGCAAGAAGTGGCAAATGAAAGAAAGATAGAGAAAGAAAGAAAAATATATAAAGGCATTACAAAGAAAGAAAGGAATACAAAGGAAACAGAGGAAAAGTTTTATCTTCTCTATCTGCTAAAGACTATTTGTGTTTTGGAGCATTTTGCTGTGGCTGGCTACAGTGAGTGAGTGACTTTTTTCTGAACAACCTGTTCTGTTCCTAATCTTGCCAAAACCAACCAGACCAAGAGAGAGAGAAAGAGAGAGAAAAAAAAAAAAAAAAAAACTCTTATCCAAAAATATCACAGCTCTGCTGCCAGCACACACGACCTGGAGTTTGAACCTAGAGTCATTAGTGAGCTCACTATCCTATTCTCTTCATCCATACTTCTCCCTTCCCTGATTCTCACTCTCTCTCTCTCTGCCTCCCTAATGTTTAATGATGACAGAAGTTTGGTGTAAAAAATGTCAAGTCTGGACCTCAAAATTGTATTATCTCATTATTTAGAATCAGACTCATTTTTATCACAGGCTGCTGTATCTCTCAGTAAAAATCTGCAAAACAGCCAGGGTATGAGGCTGCCAAATCAGGCCCCTGAGGATTAGCAACAGCTCTCTCTGAGACAGCAGGTGCACCCAGCACACGGCTCCAGAGACAATGCTTTGGCAGAATAGTCTACCTGCTGTCCCCCCCGGTCTGTCTCTCTCTCTCACCTGCTCCCTCCTGTTCCAGAACCACCACTCAGCCAGGTGGCTTCAGTAGGGGGATAGTGAGGCTCTGCCTTAATGTCCTCAAAAACAGCTGGGTGGAGAAAAGCATAGAGACACACTTTGCCTTTGAAATAAAAGAACAGCCATAAATATGTCAATAATGACATACTGTATTTGTTTTTGTTAATTTATAATAATTAATATTATGTATTGTTTTGTATATTATACACACCAAATTCTGTAACACTTTACAATAAAGTTGTTTTCGTTAACATTAGTTATTAGTGAACCTCAACTAACAATGAACAATACTTTAACCAGGATTAATAAGTGGTGTGAATGTTAATTTTAACATATACTTGTAAATGTTTAACAATAAAAGTTGTAGGTTAACAATAGTTAATGCATTAAGAACTTAAACTTACAATGAACAATTATAAATTTATATATCAACATTAATAAAGATAAATAAATGCTGTAAAAGAGACTATTTATTAAAAAAAAGTAATGCATTTACTAATGTTGAAGAATAGAACCTTTTTGTAAAGTGTTTCTTTAATATTATATTAATTAATATGGAAGGCAGATATTTTACATCTAGGGTAGCCATAAATAGTAGCACATAGTAATAAAAAGTAATAACTACAAATAATGACATACAATTAAACTTGAAAGCAAATATTATCAATTGTTAACAATAAATGATAAAGGAATTAAAAATTATGTCCAGATTCTGCAATGCATGCTTCGAAACTGCCATACATGTTCATTTTAGGCTTCCAAATAGGTGACATTTGCAAAACAACACATTTTGAATCGCTGACCTACTATAATTTTAATGAAATATGGTAAATAACGATTTGTCTTTGAATATGCTCAAGCATACAGTTTTATTAATAAAGCATAAAGTTATAATTGCATATCTAGAACTTACAATATGTGTGTTTGTGTGTGTACAGATCTACAACTATATACAGGATTTCTCAGGATTTTCAGATTTACATATACTGTATATCTATAGTTAAAGGCCTATTTACTGTTATCATACTATAACATACTACCAACTGCTGGGAATCAGTGATTATCTGCTTTCTCCAGTGTTGGGTTTTCACACACTGCACATCTCTAGATTAATCCGCTCTGTATAATATACAGTGTTGATGATGACATTATCTGACATTTCCGAAGAAGACCAACTATGGACAGTTGTCCAGAATTAATCCCCACACTACAGCAAATGGAAAGCTCCATTCTATCTATGAGTGTTTGTGCGTAAAACACTGTTTGGGGATGGGTAATGCTAATGCACTCCCCTATAACCATGTGTAATGTAATAGCATATAGCATGAAGCAAGAAAGACCTAGCTCGCCCTATGAGATATATAAAGCCGAACAGGGAAGATTTGAGCATCACCACTGATAGCATGCTAGTAGAGATTACCTGCAGTCTGGGAATGCAATCTGAGCTCTGCTAGAACCAGCAATGATATTTCAATTCTAGAGTATGGACTATTCATCAGATTAGATACAAAATTCATTTGAACTCATTTATACACCTAATGTGGCATGCAATATAGGTTTGACAGAGCGCTGCATATATGCCACGTTTGGAGTCATTTTAAATGATGAATGAGCACAGAAATAGTTTGAATTGTGTTGCCGGTACTGATTTATACAGTGTGGAGAGCATAATCTCATTTAAATGCCATCAATATACCTTTTATCTTGTGAGCAATTAGGTTAGCCCACTGCACTGGACGGTTCTATTCTCAGTTGCATGATTCCCTTGTCCTCTAGCATTTTCCAAAGGTCTGCGTTACATTCAGATCTCGCAGAGCTAAGTGGGCCCTGAGGGGTTAATGTCTGTTTCAAATGTGCTTGAATGCTTCTGGTTTTTTTCCATTTTATATAATTAATATCCTTCTAAGCTCTGCTCTTTTGTTTCCCCCACCAATATACTTTCTCCCTTCTTAAAATTTATTCGAACAGATCAAATGTCTTTTCATGATTGATGATCATTATTTATTTTAGTCTACCCATATCCTGGCAGACAAAGCATCCAAATCTATACAGAGAAAAGAACACGAGTGTCTCTCTTTAAGCATTGTGAATGTATTAGTGTAGCTAACTGTTGTACTTTTAAAAATGTATAAAAATAATAATACTGTTTATTAAAAAGAGCAACATTTTGGCGATATACAGTGTAATGTATGAAAATACTGTAGTTGTGGCAAAATGGTAATCATAATTTATTTGCTGAGACAAGCTCTTAAATTCACCACAAAAAGTATATGTGGACATGTTGTATCTCATGAGCATGGAAAGAACATTGCAAAACTTTTTACAGATTCACTCTTCAGCAGTGCTGACTTTGGTGTAGCTTAACTGGTAAAGCATATTGTAGCACCAACAACAGCAAGGTCATTGTAACACAGCTTCACAACAGAAGGGAAGGAGAACACAGGGAAGCGGGTTTTCCAGGTTCAGGTAAGACTTTTAATTGGCCACTTGAGTGCTTTACAACTACACAAACTCAACAGCTTCACAGACACGTAGTTACTTAAACACATCAGCTTCACAAACACAATAGATTAAACGCAACAGCTTCAGGAGCACCGTGGCCTTCCTTGTGCCAGCCTCTCTCCCTGCTGGTGGCGTGGCTGCTTATATGCCGCTCTCCCCATGCTCACTGGAATTAGAGACAGGTGTTAAACATAATCTAGCTCAGGTGCAGAGCGCCCTTACCGGTTTCTCTCTCTCTGGACGGACGCTTGACCATGTCACAGTCATACAATAGGTTTGATTCCCAGGAAACATGCATAGTAATAAATGTATACCTTTAATGTAAGTTGCTTTGGATAAAAGTGTCTGCCAAATGCATATACCTGTAAGTAAATATTACTCTGCTGTTCCACCTCCAAAATCTGTTTAAAAAGGCAAGATGTTTGAGCCCACAAACGTAAAATTCCTAGCATTCTCACCCCAACGCAAATGTGTTCATTTACAAAACATTTAGTGAGTCAGCTATTTTAGAATTTTTAGATGTAACCTGTGACCTAACATTTTAAGTTGGAGAGACCTCAGTTTTTATTGTATACTGTATGTGTTGGTCAAACCAGCTGTAATGTATCAGACATGTATTGGCATGGAACCTTTGGCAGAATGATCACTTGCTTATGAACTTAGGGTTGGCACTCTGAAAAATGTATTTTTTTTCCCAAACATGAGCTTCACAAAACCCGTAACATAGCAGAAGTATTTCTGAAATATTGAGAGACTGACATCTGCATTTACAGCCATGCATACATACAAACAGATGCACTGACATGCAAACTCGAAAACTTCAAGCCCTCCATTTGCTAAGAAGCATGTCTCTCCAGTTGCATGCTTTTCCACATTTATCAAGAAAATACAGGATACAGATAATATTGTGTGCACGGTCTACAAATTGAGTTGCTTTTGTTGCCGTGGTTACATGACAGAGATAGACGGGAAGAGATATTTCTTGTCTTATAAGCTCAAGAGACATGTGGCTGAGATAAACATCACTTATCTGCTCTCAGGGCCAATGTTCTCAAACGCCACTGCAGATATGCTGAAGGGACAGTGTAAATCTTTATATCTAGATGATTCATCCATGTTTTTAATTTTATTTTTGTTATTCTCCTCCCAAAAGGCCAAACAAGAGGCAGCAAGTGCATTCATTGAATAAGCGGGTACCATTAGAAGCCATTTCCTTTTTTGATATCACTGCATCAGAGTGGGAGGAGCACAAACAAACCCTCAGCACCTCATGTGGAGGGTTTGTGGACCAACAAAGGGTGTATCTGCATCTGCAGCCCATCTCTAAGAGCGAATTCTTTTGCTTTCCTATACCAAACTAGGTCTATGTTCATGCTGTTAGTGTTTGGGATTGAAACAGTATTCACTAACAATTGTGACTCTCGCATTGTACTGTTCATACACTTAAAGGGTGGCTGGAAAACTGAATGAACAAGGAATCAATGCCAAGCCCCTTTTCTGTTCTCGCAATAGCCATGAATAGCGTCTGTAACCATAGTGATAGTGACTAAAGCAAACAAAAAACAAAAAAATGGTGACTTCCATAACACTGGAACATCTTATCACAATTGACAATTTTATTTAAGAAACAAATCCATTTGGAGTGCAAGTTCATCTGTCTAGTCTTACTTAAAAGATGGACAGTTCCAACTTTAAATTTTGACTGGACAAGCTGTGTGTGAAACTTATGAAATGAATATGAACCCACACCTGTGACCCACAGCAAACTCCTAAAGTTAGGATAAAGGATTTTATTTGGCAAAATAATTTGTATTCTGATTATTATTAATGATAAAAGGTGTTTATTGAACATTGGTGTCTTTTATCAAATTGCTGTTGTCTTGTGCTATCATGTTAGTGAATTTACATTTTACCAAAATCACTGTTACGCACAGCCTTGTGACCCATTGATTTATTAATCAAGTGGCTTCAGATACAAAAAAATAAAAATAAACCAAATGTAAAGCATTCGACCACAAAACTGGATTTGTGTATTAAATAAAATTGTCAATTATGCGAGTGCGAGTCCTACAAATTTAAGGGCATCAGTTCAGTTATTAAACGTGGGTGTCACTCTCGTTTATAACCAAACCGTGTGTGAACGTAACCATATTTCGCACTCTAAAACAGGACTGTTCTGCTGCTGTCTGAACATAATCAATTATTGACAAGCATTTTCTCTTACGCTTTAATATAAACATAGCCTATACTTGTATGAGTAAGGTCTAATTGCAACTTCCAGAAGTGTCTTGGACAAGTAAACCAGGCTTCATCAAGTCATGTCATCCTCTGTACAATGTCTGATAATAACAGTTCCCATTTTATGAGCACAACAAATCCAATAGAGAAGCAAGATGTTAAAAGGTTGAGTGCAGGAACAGAGGTCATTAGAAGAGTAGAAGCGATCAGATCTGGGCTCCCAGACCCTGCAGCTCCATAGCCTGAGATAAAAGTTGATGGTAATCCGGCATGACCTTCCTCTTCTGTAACCTACAGTGATAAGGCTTGAGGTAAGAAAGAAAGGTCTGGAGTGAAGCAGAGATCGGGAAAGACTGACAGAGCAAAGAGACTAGATGGAGACTGTTGGGGCAGCCATGGCAGGTCACCTCGAGCTAAGAGACTACATATAGAGACATCTATTACCGGCTACTGCCAGTTCTGGGCTGACCATTACAGTCCATTTAGTGTTCTCAGGATAAAAATGAGAAGAAAAAAAAATCTAGTAACTTTAACACCTTCTCTATTGAATTTGATATGTGCTGCATATAAAATGAGGGACCACAGAGACTTTTACATTTCCATGAGTCAAATGTATTAGGCACAAAAAAATAAAAGATCTTGAACAGTGTAATAAACAACATAACCAATGCAAACAACCCTAAACATACAAAGCACTCACGGTCGATATGAATCACAAACAGTCCACAGTCTTTGTCAAATAAGAGTCTATGTAAAATGTAGTGCTTAGCTACAAAAGGCTCAGTCTTTGGAGTGGTGAATGAGATAAAATAGTACTTAAGTTTGGTGTTGTTGAATCCTTTGCAATCCAACAGTGATCCATGATGTGACCGATGTTTAGTAGCAATGATTGTAGATAGATGGCCGATTGAAGATTGTTGAATGATGATGAAGATAACTGATCCTTTTATTCCTGGTCTTTATAATGGTTGTGCTGGTGTATCATACATATATAAAAACCCTCTGCATGTAATAGAACAAGTCATAAACATGTGCTCTGTGCTAATAAACCATATTTAAAAACCAAAAATATATACACAGAGTACTCAGGATAGTACGTACATTTGAGCATAAGAACAAGTTCCTCAAAACAGGGCATTGGTATGAGACAGCAAAGGTGAGAGTTTCTCCACGTGCATAGAATCTGACTTCCTACCTAACACTTCTTCTCTTACCCTTTAATAGTCTGACTGACTGCTTGATTAACACTGGAGCGCCCCCTGGTGATCAGGTTAAAAAATGACAGGTATATTCACAAAAGAGGCCACTGGGATTCATGGGACAGTTAAAAACTGTTACAACTGTATATATCGAAGATCCCTTATTAAAAAAATAAAATATTTTTTAAATTTAATCAGGGGTGCTTAAAGTAATGAGAAATTATACATGTTAAAATATTAACAAGAGTAAATTGTAGTTAAATGTCAACATACTATATATACAGGTGCATCTCAATAAATTAGAATGTCGTGGAAAAGTTCATTTATTTCAGTAATTCAACTCAAATTGTGAAACTCGTGTATTATATAAATTCAATGCACACAGACTGAAGTAGTTTAAGTCTTTGGTTCTTTTAATTGTGATGATTTTGGCTCACATTTAACAAAAACCCACCAATTCACTATCTCAAAAAATTAGAATATGGTGACATGCCAATCAGCTAATCAACTCAAAACACCTGCAAAGGTTTCCTGAGCCTTCAAAATGGTCTCTCAGTTTGGTTCACTAGGCTACACAATCATGGGGAAGACTGCTGATCTGACAGTTGTCCAGAAGACAATCACTGACACCCTTCACAAGGAGGGTAAGCCACAAACTTTCATTGCCAAAGAAGCTGGCTGTTCACAGAGTGCTGTATCCAAGCATGTTAACAGAAAGTTGAGTGGAAGGAAAAAGTGTGGAAGAAAAAGATGCACAACCAACCAAGAGAACCGCAGCCTTATGAGGATTGTCAAGCAAAATCGATTCAAGAATTTGGGTGAACTTCACAAGGAATGGACTGAGGCTGAGGTCAAGGCATCAAGAGCCACCACACACAGACATGTCAAGGAATTTGGCTACAGTTGTCGTATTCCTCTTGTTAAGCCACTCCTGAACCACAGACAACGTCAGAGGTGTCTTACCTGGGCTAAGGAGAAGAAGAACTGGACTGTTGCCCAGTGGTCCAAAGTCCTCTTTTCAGATGAGAGCAAGTTTTGTATTTAATTTGGAAACCAAGGTCCTAGAGTCTGGAGGAAGGGTGGAGAAGCTCATAGCCCAAGTTGCTTGAAGTCCAGTGTTAAGTTTCCACAGTCTGTGATGATTTGGGGTGCAATGTCATCTGCTGGTGTTGGTCCATTGTGTTCTTTGAAAACCAAAGTCACTGCACCCGTTTACCAAGAAATTTTGGAGCACTTCATGCTTCCTTCTGTTGACCAGCTTTTTAAAGATGCTGATTTCATTTTCCAGCAGGATTTGGCACCTGCCCACACTGCCAAAAGCACCAAAAGTTGGTTAAATGACCATGGTGTTGGTGTGCTTGACTGGCCAGCAAACTCACCAGACCTGAACCCCATAGAGAATCTATGGGGTATTATCAAGAGGAAAATGAGAAACAAGAGACCAAAAAATGCAGATGAGCTGAAGGCCACTGTCAAAGAAACCTGGGCTTCCATACCACCTCAGCAGTGCCACAAACTGATCACCTCCATGCCACGCCAAATTGAGGCAGTAAATAAAGCAATAGGAGCCCCTACCAAGTATTGAGTACATATACAGTAAATTAACATACTTTCCAGAAGGCCAACAATTCACTAAAAAATTTTTTTTTTTTTTTGGTCTTATGATGTATTCTAATTTTTTGAGATAGTGAATTGGTGGGTTTTTGTTAAATGTGAGCCAAAATCATCACAATTAAAAGAACCAAAGACTTAAACTACTTCAGTCTGTGTGCACTGAATTTATTTAATACACGAGTTTCACAATTTGAGTTGAATTACTGAAATAAATGAACTTTTCCACGACATTCTAATTTATTGAGATGCACCTGTATATAAATAAACACTTAAAATTGAAAAAATGTGGACATTTGAACTTCCTACATTTTATTGTACTTAAATGTGCTGTAAGCGATTTTAGCCATTCTGGAACTTTCACAAGACTGAGCTGTTTAATTAGACATGCCCAGTGTTGTATAAAGTATCCATTTGTCATAAATTGACTCAAATAAAAGTTAAAGTAGCTCATGAGAAAATGACTTAAGTAAAAGTATTAAAGTAACTGATATTAAATTTACTTAAGTTTCAAATGTACAGGTAAATTGCATAAATTACGGAACAGTTCATTAAACCCATGGCAACTTAATTGATTGGTGGTGCTCATCATTTACTCACCCTCATGCCATCCCAGATGTGTAGGACTTTCTTTCATTTGCAGAACGCAAACAAAGATTTTAGAAGAATATTTCAGCTCTATAAGTTAATTCAATACAAGCGAATGGCAGCCAGACATTTCAAGTTACAAAAAGCACATTAAGGGAGCGTAAAGTTATCCATACTACTACTGTGGTTAAATCCATGTCTTCTGAAGCGATTCAGTTGGTTTTGGGTGAAAACAAACCAAACTGTAACTCATTTTCACTGTATCTCTTGCTATTGCAATCTCTAGGCATGATCATGATTTCAAGCTTGATGCATGCACAGAGCCCTAGGTGGCGCTATAGGAAGTGTAATCGAACTTGAAATCCTGATCACCAAGAAGACTGCTAATGTCAAAATTTATAGCCGAAAAAGGAGATATATGTTGGTCTGTTCTCACCCAAAAACCAATTTGATCCATTCAGAAGACATTGGTGAAACCACTGGAGTCTTATGGATTACTCTTATGCTGCATTTATGTACTTTTTGGAGCTTTAAAGGTCTGGCCACTATTCACTTACATTGAATTGGCCTACATAACAGCAATATTCTTCTGAAAATCTTTTTCGTTTTTGTTCTACAGAAAAAAATAAAATAAAAATAAAGTCATACACATCTTGGATCGAATGATGGTGAGAAAATTATGAGAGAATTTTCATTTTTAAATGAACCATCCCTTTAATGGTACATTCAAGTCTCATCAGAATGATCATATTTATGGGATTATGGGGCCAATAAGCAATCACCCAGCAAACACCCAGAACACCCTGGCAACTGCATAGCAATGTACTGAAACACAGTTAAAACAACTTAACAGCATAGCAACAACCTGACAACCACCTAGAATACCCTGTCAACTGCAAAGCAATGTGCAAAAAACACAGAAAACATACTGTAGCAATGCGCCAAAACACACAGCAGAGATCACTTTGATAACTGCATAGCATGCCCTAGCAACCATCCAGAAAACCCTAGTTACCACATACTGTAGCATAAATGTGCTACAAAGCAAATATAACACTTTAGCAACCACCAGAAATCTAGTTTTGCTTCAGCAAAGACCATTCACATCTTCATAAAATACAAAAATAAATATTGTTGGACATTTTCATGAGTGCTGATAATTATTCATACACATCATACCTTGTTTAAATGTAAAATGTAAATGCATGTGATTGACTTTTATATGAACAGGTCTCCTGGAAAGGCAGGAGACTGGTCGCAGATAACTTCATTATTTCACAGCTTTCATAATGTTTAAGTATAAACATATAAATTTAATTAGTTGAAAAAAAAAATTAAAAAATGAACTCACATGAGCAGTTTCTTGTCTTCCCCAGATCAGACAACAGAACACGTAATCTGGCGCGCTTCGCTTGTGATTTTGATTCAGATTCGAGATTCGTGATTCTCAAAATGAATCAATCAGACCACTTTTTGAATTTTTTTCAAAGGAATCAAATTTAAAAGATTCGACTCAAATTATCCTTTCAACAAATCATACATCACTATCGCCGATCTGCATGCATTTTTGCACATACTACTGTTATTTTTGACTGCTGTAAGTAACGAAAGGGTCTGGAGAAATTTACTGGAGTAAAAGTATTAATTTTCTCTTCAAAATGTAGTAAAGTAAAAGTCCAAAGAAATATTTATACTCAAGTAAAGTACAAATATAAAAAACTGTGCTTAAGTACAGTAACGAAGTATTTGTACTTCATTACTATACACCTCTGGACACGCCCCCTATTTCTAAAACACTGCCTTCCAAAAATACCGTTGAAGCCGTCACTGAGAAGAGAAGAGCAGTGTTTCATGTGGTTGTCAAACACAACAATAGAAAAATAGCACCTTCAACTGACAACTGTTATGAATCCGAATGTGGCATTAAACCTTAATGATCTTCTTCAGCTACTACACTAAGGACGTGCAAAATTATTGACAGACAGAAAGCACATCAAAGTCTTCTGATTGGCTGATTAAAGAATGTATCCACGGCCCGCAGTCAATTTTTTGTTTGCTATTTACAGTCTATTGCTGCCACAGAAACCGGTGAGGTATCTCAGAACACTTATTTCAGTGATGTCTTTCAGGGTCTAGGAACATTTTCAGCAAACCATTCCATAAATAAATTTTTTTTTAAAAAATCACTCACAGCACCTTTAAGTATTTAAAAGTGTAAAGTGTTTTTCTTAGCTTTAGAAATTGACTGATGAACTCAAGAGGCAGTAAAAAGTTTAACACTAAAGTACAGAAACAGCCTAAAACAACTTTTTTTTTCTTATATGTCAGGCTCGAAGACATATATTAAAATGAAATATATATCCTGAAACTTAAGCTGATTTTATAGTTTGGCACTTGAATATAAATGTTTGAGTCAAATTTATCTTCAACAATGGTTCTATAATAATGTAATCTAATGTAATCTAATGTAATCTAATATAATCTCATATAATATAATATAATATAATATAGGTAATTGTGATGAGGAGGAGGGCGTAGTCATGGTCCGGCCCCCAATCGGGCTAATCAGCTGAGGAGAGGGATAAAGGCAGGCAGATGCGGCAGTTCGGAAGAGAGAGAGCCACACACAGCTGCCGTGTGTGTGTTTTTGTTTTGTCTTTATGTTTAAGTTTTACATTAAACATTACTTTGATGGTTCGTCTGGTTCATGCCTCCTCCTTTCCCATTTTAACCCCCGTTACATTGGTGCCGAAACCCAGGAAGAAGGAGGGATGCACTGTCGTGGAGCCCTCGCCACTACCAGCCGACCGAGGAGCAGCTGTAGCCGTCCACCCGGGGACGGTGGCATCACTGCCGGCCACCGAGGATCTGAGGCATGCTGCCGTCCACCCATAGGAAAAAAAAAGAATAGAGAAAAAAAAAAGAAAAGAGGGGGAGGAGCATGACCATCTGCCCGGGACCAGAGGACCCACTACCATCCACCGGGGGAGGAGCAAGCTGTCATCCACCAGAGGTCGGGGAGTGGTTGAGGGCTGGGCGACAGCGTATCTGGGCACCGGCGAACCAGGTATTTCCTTTCTCTCCTCTCTCTCTCTCTCTCTCTCTCTCTCTCTCACTGCTGCCTTATCTTGATCCTTCCCTCTCCTCTTTTTTTTCCCCTCCCCTTGTCCCCCTCCACAGCTCTAGAGAGGCGGGGAAAAGCCTGCTGGCAGGCTCAGCCAGAAAGGGAGGGATGTACCTCATGCCGGGGATTCCCTGGCCTGAGGCAAATGAGGGAGGACTATGACAAGGAGGAGGGCAGGGCTGGGCCATGACTATGCACGCCCAGCCCCCAATCGGGCTAATCAGCTGAGGAGAGGGATAAAGGCAGCTAGATGCGACAGTTCCTCTCCTTGGCTGATTACCCCGATTGGGGGCTGAACGTGCATAGTCACGGCCCGGCCCCGACCCCCTCTTCCTCATCACAGTAATATAATATAATAATAAGATGTCATAATGACCAGTGAAATATGTACTTTTAAGGTATAAATGACATTTTACAATGTAAATTTTTTTATTTATTTATTTAACATAGAAATGCAATCAAGCAAAATTACAAGTATTCAGTTTCAATAGTATGCTTCTATAAAAGTAAACAATACTTTGGCAATGAAGTACAATTGCTCAATCACTTTATACAGTACACCTAATAAAGTGCTGGTGGTTTAGGAATCTATTCTGGGCCTTTGCCATTGAAATGTTTAAGGAATCTAACAAGACTGAGATAAAAGGATTTCAGCAGAAGAACTGAATGTGTCTTCCCAAACCGAAAGACCAAAAACTAATGTACAGGTCTTTGATTTAAAAGATTTGGATTGCCAGACGCCATCATGGGTGACAAGCTAACGATAATGAAACTCCATGAGTCTCCACTGTATCCCAGTCCATCACATTGTCTGTTACAGTCTATTATTAGTTCAAATTATGTCATTATACCACAAAGTAAAGTCATAATTTCAGTTTTATGTCCTTTTATCTCAGCATGTGGTTCTCTATCTACCCTCCCTGCCAAGCCAGTCACGTTCTGAAAGGGTTCTTCTTACACCACCATCTTAGACATTCACTAGCGGATCCTGGCATAGCCGATATAGGCAGGCGCCTAGGGCGGCACAACAGGGTACCTGATTAACATGATCAGCCGCCCCCGCACAGAGCTCACTAGATCGCGATGGGAGAAAGGTGCCCCTAATTGTGCCACCTACCCCTGGCTCGCGATGGGAGAAAGGTGCCCCAAATCGTGCCACCCTGCCCCAAGCTCACAAGATCGCGATGGGAGAGAGGTGCCCCAAATCATACCACCCCGCCTACGCACAAAGCTTGCAAGATCGCAATCGCAAGAGGTGCCCCGAGTTGTTCCTTACAGCCCAATCAACCTTGAAGGCTCTACATGGTTAGGATTATGAATTTTCATAATGCATTCTTACATTCTGAAAAAAAAAAACATAAGATAACCATGAACAACAGTATAGGTACACCATGACACAGGATTGCCTCAGTGGTCTTGAGAAAATAAGTATCAACCATACGATTGCTGGGCAGATATGACAAATTCATTGATGATTTTGCATCAGTTAAAAACTAGAAGGGGAGGGTTACATTTTAAATGAGGAATTAGGTATAACAGCACAAGCAGCAATCTGTAAGTATTCTGCCATTTTCTTTCTTTATTGACTCAATTTAAGGAGGTTGGGAATGTTAATGGGGGCGCCACGTCAGATCTCGCCTAGGGCACCAAGTAAGCCAGAACCACCACTGTAGACATTGCACTTCTTAAAATCAAATTAGCGTTCAGGTCAGTTTCATTCTGTGTTCAGACAGCGAAAGAAGTGCTGTATAAATAACTTTTAACTCCGAACATGTGGACAATGGACCGCTCTCTTAGGGCTGTCTCTGTCCCAGACATAGCAGGCTTAATGGCCACTGTGGAGCTTTAATATGCAAACTTATTTCGTTTGGTTGTTTAAAGCAGACATGCGCTGCTTTTGTTCGCCCACCTGTAATAAACCACAGAACACGCTGTGAAAGTTTATCCCAAGAGGTCACTCCATCGCACCACTCATTATTTTGTTGGTCTTGAACCCACTCTCTCCATCTTACCTTTTCTTTTAATGAGAATGCTCTGTTTTCTCCAGAGTATCCCTCCCTCTTGTTTTCTCGCAGTTATAGTGATGCCCACTCTTAACTCCTCTCAGCTGGCAGTTTTTGCTATTTCTGTCACTGAGAGGCTGAAGACTTTCTCCAGGCTTTAAGTGATTTTAAATTTTACCATAATTTACTCATTTCCACTGTTTCAAACACATATAAATGTCTTTCTTCTATGAGAAATCAATAGAGATGTAAGGTAGAATTACAGCTTCAGTCACCATTCACTTTGTATGTAAAGATAAAAAAGATGCATTGAAAGAGAATGACGCCTGGGACTAACATACTGCCTAACATCTATTTTTAGGAAGAAAGAAAGAAAGAAAGAAAAATATGTATGGGTTTAGAACAATATGAGGGTGAGTAAACAGTGACATGAATTTTTTTCATTTTTGAGTGAACTATCCCTTTAATGTGCTGAGACAACTAGCCTAAGTAAGCCATTTACTGTATATTTTGATTTCCCAGAAAAGTGTAAACACTGTGGCTCTGTTGGGCTTTCAAACAATTTTTTTTTTAATTTTTTGAGCATCCCGACTATTCTGACGCTGGCAACATTTGCTTAACCGATACCTTGCGTTTTAGGCGGGGCTATCTTGTTTGACTGACCAATGAAAGATGAAGGAAGTGGTCAAAAAACCTATTTGAAAACAATTTTGCAATTCCCTTTGTGATGCTAGTTGTTAAAAATTAAACTTTAAATAATAATAATAAAAAACAACCTTCGAAAGAGTTCTTTTGTTTAGAGGAATTTGCAGCTATTATTTGAACCTACCTTTATATTGTCTCCATTTTGTTCTGAAACAATCCTCCAGCTAATCAGTTACATCTTTTAATTATCAACGCTTTGATAAGTTAATTGACATCCACTGAGGGGGGAAACAAATGTATATGCAGAGACATTCTTAACGCGAAGATTAATTAGAGGCCTTTAAGAACAAACATAAAAAAATAAAAAACTATTCAGAGGTGAGATATTTTCAGTCTGGAAGTGATGGTGATGAAACTGCAGTGAAACACCTGTCATAAGTTAACCAACTCTGAGGACGAAAGCCAGCCTACACACACAGTGTCTACGATTAGTCCAAGACGAGGGACTTTCACTCCCCTCTGCTTTTCTTTAACTATTCATTTTGAAGATGGAAGAGGACAGTGGAGCACGTGGAGGGCGTTGAAAGTGTCTCCTAAGGAGTTTAATAAGAAAAGAGATCTTGATGGATTAGGGGCCCTAACCACATAGGAGGCATTCACAGAATGAGAAATGACAAAGCAAATTTTTCTCTGAAAATTGTCTCTGGAGCCTGTGCTTTAACTTGAGGGAGGTTAAAATACCATAGTGGAACATGGTCTTGTGGAAAGGTTTTTATTTTCTAGTTTTATTTATATTTATTTGCATGTGAAACAAGCCCGTTCAAGCATTGGTAACCAGTTGGGTTACATCATCCCGCATGACAAGACATGGAAATATAGGAAGTCACTGGCTCGCTCAGACATTAACACAGTGTGGAATGTCCTCCTCAAACCCCTAAATGTGTGTTCAGATATATGTAGCATACTTGATGGGACATAGCCCCTCAAGGTTAAAAAATGAGTGGGCTTCAGCATGAATGGATCTGTGTAAGCAGCAAATCGACCCGGAGGGGACCTTGATATTACACAGCGGAGAGAACAGAAAGAGAGAGAGAGAGAGAGAGAGAGAGGGAGTAATCCCTCATAAATAATAGATAACCAAATCCTCTAAAACACAGCCAGCCTTGCCAGCCATGGGCCGGAGATAACAACTCTCACACTGGCTAGGTCAAGCTTCCACTAATACTCAATTACACCCAGGAAGCAAGGTGCCAGAGTTTACCATTGTTTCTGTTCTGAGAGCAAGATGGCTACCTCAACAACAAACATTCAATGGAACAGGAGTTCCTCATCCATGCAGCCATGTTTACAGTTGTATGGTATGAATGTGATGAGTCCGTCAGCGATTAAAGGAATAGTTAACCTAAAAATTTAAATTCGTCATCACTTATGTATTATTTTCTTTTTTTCCATAAAAAATAAAATACAAATATAATAATAATAATAATAATAATAATAATAATAATAATATATATATATATATATATATATATATATATACCGTTGTGCTCAAAAGATTGCATACCCTTGGAGAATTGGTAATATATGTACCATTTTTAAAGAAAACATGAGTGAGCAGGCAAAACATATTTCTTTTATTTCTTATGGGATTCATATACAACTGTAGGTTATAACAGAATGGCACAATCATTAAACAAAACATGGCAACAAAGAAAAAAAATTAAATGACCCCTGTTCAAAAGTCTGCATACCCTTAGTTCTTAATACTGTGTATTGCCCCCTTTAGCATCAATGACAGCGTGCAGTCTTTTGTACTAGTTATCTATGAGGCTCGATGATATTAAGGTCAGGAGACTGTGATGGCCACTCCAGAACCTTCAACTTTTTCTGCTGTAACCACTGGAGTGTCAGATTGGCCTTGTGCTTAGGTTCATTGTCGTGCTGGAAAGTCCAAGAGCGTCCCTTGCGCAGCTTTCGTGCAGAAGAATGCAAATTGTCTGCCAGTATTTTCTGATAACATGCTGCATTCATCTTGCCATCAATTTTCACAAGATTCCCTGTGCCTTTAGAGCTCACACACCCCCAAAACTTCAGTGAGCCACCACCATGCTTCACAGTGGAGATGGTATTCTTTTCACTATAGGCCTTGTTGACGCCTCTCCAAACATAGCGCTTATGGTTGTGACCATAAAGCTCTATTTTGGTCTCGTCACTCCAAATTACAGTGTGCCAGAAGCTGGGAGGCGTGTGAAGGTGTTGTCGGGCATATTTTAACTGGGCTTTTTTGTGGCATTGACGCAGTAAAGGCTCCTTTCTGGCAACTCGACCATGCAGCTCATTTTTGTTCAAGTATTGTCATATTGTGCTTCTTGAAACAACTACACCATCTTTTTCCAGAGCAGCCTGTATTTCTCCTGAGGTTACCTGTGGGTTTTTCTTTGTATCCCGAACAATTCTTCTGGCAGTTGTGGCTGAAATCTTTCTTGGTCTACCTGACTTTGGCTTGGTATCAAGAGATCCCAGAATTTTCCACTTCTTAATAAGTGATTGAACAGTACTGACTGGCATTTTCAAGGCTTTGGATATCTTTTTATATCCTTTTCCATCTTTATAAAGTTCCATTACCTGTTATGCAGGTCTTTTGACTGTTCTTTTATGTTCCCCATGGCTCAGTATCTAGCCTGCTCAGTGCATCCACATGAGAGCTAACAAACTCATTGACTATTTATACACAGACACTAATTGCAATTTAAAAAGCCACAGGTGTGGGAAATTAACCTTTAATTGCCATTTAAACCTGTATGTGTCACCTTGTGTGTCTGTAACAAGGCCAAACATTCAAGGGTATGTAAACTTTTGATCAGGGCCATTTGGGTGATTTCTGTTATCATTATGATTTAAAAAGGAGCCAAACAACTATGTGATAATAAATGGCTTCATATGATCACTACCCTTAAGACAGCTGTTTTGCATAATAGGTGTGGGTGAGAACAGATCACTTTCACATTCTTCTTCTTGTGTTTTTGGTGATTCACATTATTCGTGCATACTACCCCGTACTGGGCAGGAAGATTTCAAATTTCAAGCAAAAAAACCAAAGACTTAAATATTGATTTGTTTCTCATCCACACCTATCATATCACTTCTGAAAATATGGATTACTTTAATGATGCCATTATGTGCTTTTCAGAGCATAAACATTTTGGCACCCATTCACTTGCATTGTATGGACCTACAGAGATTAATATTCTTCTAAAAACCTTAATTTGTGTTCAGCAGAAGAAAGAAAGTCATGCACATCTGGGATGGCATGAGGGTGAGTAAATGATGAGAGAATTTTCTTTTTTTTTTTTTTTTTTTTTTCTTTTTTTTTTACAAAGAATGAATTACTTGAAACAAAAAGGAGTCATTTAAATTCTTGGAATCTGGACTTTAAATCCTGACCAACTCTTAACAGCTTCTTTTTAAGATTGGGCAGATGTAACATGAACCAGAAGTGTGACTACATTACAAATATATGCTAACTTGTCTTTAAACACCATCGGTCCTGGATATGCTGTTCGTGGGCATGCGCAATGATGCTTGAGACTTCCTGCTGGAAGGAGAGAAGCTGAAAGAAGTCAGAGATTCTCTGTGAAAATGTCTGTGGTAATTCTACTATTGGCGCAATAATAATATCTAGGTTTCCCCAGTTTTCGTCTAATATTATATCGGTCACCGATGTATCATGCACAGCTAGTTTGGACTAATTTTAGGGTAGTGTTATAGTGCTATTTCATCATATCAACATCCATTTTCATTTAATGTAAAAGAGCAGCTCAGACATATTACTTAGCTTCACGGAAGAAAACAAAAAGAATAAGGTTAGGGTAGGAGTGAGTAAATGATTACAATTTTCTTTTCGGATGAACTATTCCTTTAAGCGCACTAAGTTGTCCCTCTTTAGATGAGTTTGAAGAGTGAGCTCTCACCTGTCATTACTGCTTCTTGATTAGAGTAATTGTACAATCAGAACCAAATTAGCAGCAGCAGATTCGAAGTTATTAGAATTAATTACATCAACAGCGCTTTAAAACTGGCTAACTGTGGTTGCTGTCTCTAGATGTGTATGAGTGTGTGTTTGTGAATGCAAAAAAGAGAATATGTATTCGACTGCTCAATTTCCTCTTGGGAAATTTCCCTGATGAGAGTTCTCCCAGATGGACACTAGTCTCAGGAGAGTATGTGATGAGATTTGCAACTGTTTAGCAGTTAATAAATCCATCAATGCACTCAAGCCCTTCACACAGCCACAAACATATTCCCAAACTTGCAGAAAACAGGCAGGAGACTGATGATGCATACAGGCATAATTAAGAACATTCTCTCTCAAGAGAGAGGGCCTAATCCGCTTCTCTTTGGAGACCCTCTCTGATGACACACTCGCATAAAGACACTTACCACTGACACATGATCACAGAAAAGCCAAGCAGACAAAAACAATCGAATCTTGAAATACATTCTCTGCTCTTTTGTTATTTGTCCTTGCATATTTTAGAATGCATGAAGGTATTGACAACAATTATTTTCCCCTTCTTAAGCTGCCAAACTAATTGTGTTTTAATTATTTTTGCTACAATAGCATCAAGGTTTTCCCAGGGAGCTGGTGCCAGTTAAGATGCTCATAATTGTTGTCAATTTGGCATTAACTATTTAGCAGATTAAGGATTAAATGGAAATGTAAGTGTGAGGAAGGCCATCAAGCAATTCCTGCATTTCGCAATAGCCCAGGTAAGGTGTTGTTTTCGGCCCAGTGAAGTACAAATCCTGTTACGTAGCCTGTTGTAATGCTCTCCCATCATTCTGTACTCTCTTTAATGATGTTAGCATCTAGCATCAGCAGTTGTTGTAGTAGTAGTGCCGTGTGTATGGTAATCACAGCTCTACTGTGATGGATGGCGGTACATGCTGTTGGGGTGCTTATACTTGTTATACGTGATGTATTGGTAGCTACACAGACAAAAAATGTGTCTCTTCAGGCTACCTCTAACGTTCCATCACTTTACCACTGACAGTTCACGGAGAGAGTGAGGGAAATAGGAAAGAAACAAGAGAGAGGTCTGAAAGCCGCCCACACCTGTTTGGCCTGTAGGAGAAGCTTCAGACTCTCCATTTCATCTCAGTGATCTACCTGAAACACCGCTACCTCTCCCAACCCCACCTGCTTGGCTTGTCCTCTGGCCATTAGATCTGAACTTGTTCTCAGATTCATACATCCTCCAGTCCAGTTCTTCCTCAGATCTCACAATACAAAACCCTGTCTGAAAACCTTGGCGATCACTACTACACACCAACAGAGTATCCCTTCACTCCACTAGAAAAGCTCAAAATCATGGACTAACATCGATTTCTTAAACCTTGCGATTCCTATTTTGTGTTTCTTTGTGTTTTGTTATTTATGGAGTATATTGGGTGGCTACTAGAAATGTCATAAAATATCAATACATTGATTACTGATTGGCAGGTTATATTCATTTTAAGGCATTGATATATAAACATTAGCCGACATTTAAATTAGAAGCCTAATTTGTTTGCTTTCTGATTCACAGCCAGTTGGCCTACCGTTTAATGTAGTCTGGCATATTAGCTTTGGGAGACCACAAGGGGGTGATATAACATTTACTGTACTTAAAACTAGTACATAACTAGAAGTTATTGTCACCTCTGTCACTCCTACATTTATGCAGCTGGTGTTTCGCATGGTGTTTCATTGTGGATAATGTTATAGCAGATAAAAAATTTTAAAAAAAGCAAAGTTTGGTCATTTCGAATTCTGGGTTGATGGAGCTGGCCAATACCTGGATAAATCAAACACATTGTGTAAAAAGTGCAAAGCAGAATTGCCATACTCCAGCAACACATCTAATCTAATACCCCATTTGAACAGATATCATGGCGAATGGCAGGGATGTGCAGCGGAAGGTTACTTCTTTCCGCTGCACATCAGGTAAGCACCTTGAGTATCAGGTAAGTGCCTTGAGTATGTGTGATTACTCCGTCGAATTTGTCTCTCAGCTGTGATAAACCTTAATGCTGAAGCTGTTTCCAGGTGTATTGTAGTAATTATCCGAGCGATCATGGAGTGAGAGACAATGAGGATGACTTCAAAGAAACCACTCACTGACTCAATGCACGTCAAACTAAACTGGCTCATAACACATAAAAATCATATTTTGTCGCCACCTACTGGCTGAAACATTTAATGTCACAGGGGAAAATGAAAAGACACATATCTAGTTCTTTTACACATCTGCGCTGCTCTTACACTTTAGTTTAGAATGCCCGAACACAAGCAGAGTGATACAAACAGTGAAGCATCCGAGTGCTGATGGTGTGAGACATCAGTACTCATGGAACGTCTTTTGTCCAATCAGATTCGAAGACTGGAACTAACTGTTGTTTAACCAGAAATATGCAAAAGAGTCCCTTTTTGAAACATGTTAGAGGAAATGAAACCAGAGTTTAATTTACCCTGCCACTTCATACATATTTCTTAACGTTGTGTTGAAAAATGTGTATGAAAAGATAAAGACTATTGTGCATAAACAGCTCGAGTAGGCGGAGGGCATCGCTCTTACTTCCGACTTCATGGACCTCACCAGCTAACGATGAATACTGGTTAGCCTTTGCAGTAGATTTAAGTTTCCAGTGTAGCAATAAGTAGTGTAGCAATACATTTACATGAAAAAGGCAAAGATCCTAAGCCTAGTGTACTGTGCACAGTATGTGATTTTTTACTGTATGCATGGAATACTTAGGTGACCTAATATATGTGCATATATTAGTGTGCAGTATACAAGCACAGCACAGCACTCCTAAATGTATTTTTTTTTTTTTTTTTATACACAAAATTGGATTTAAAATGCTAAATTAACTTTTTATTTCCAAGATGACAACAGGAGTCCATTGTAAATAAACATGCAACATGCTGACAACTTTGTGGCATACTACTGTTTATGCGAGTTTATGCATTATTCTCAAATGCTACCCAGAGCTGTCAAGTAAAAATCCTTATCTGATCCAGGTATTATGGCACAAAAAACACTTCCTTAATAGCGCTATGAGGTCATTAGATGAATATTTTATTAGGTGTCACTGGGTGATGAACGATGATTTTTACCTTGCTTTTAAGCTGGCAAAAGTGGCTCATAAAAGACTCTTCGTAATATGATCTCGGAATGTTGAGATGATTACCTGCCACACTATGGCAGTTTTATTTTTAGTAAAGTGTGTAAAAGAGTGTTAAATTACAGCTCCCCTTCAATGGAAATGTATCTGCGAAAAAGATAAAGACCAGTTTGCAAAAAAAAGGATTCTGATTCACAAAAAAACAAACTGCACTAATTCACACTAAGCAGACATCCCTGTTTATGCATTGTTTATCTGTACATCACAATATCTCCATACCGAGATAATGTGACAAAGTTGATTTTTTAAAGTTAAGTTGGTGTTGCCAAAAAAATAATCAATGCAACTGCCTTTTAAGCATTTGGCTTACTGCCCTTGACCAATTTATTCCATCCATCCATCCATCCATCTTCTATATTTGCGTGTCCTATGCAGGGACACGGGTAGTGCTGGAGCCTGTCCCAGCTGTCTTAGGCCAAAGACAGGGAAACACCCTGGACAGGTGACTAGTCCATCACAGGGCAACACACACAGACATACACATTCACACTCTCACACACATCAACGGGCAAATTATGGTCTCCAATTAACTTAACCTGCATGTATTTTTGGACTGTGGGGGAAACCAGAGCACCCAGAAAAAACCCACACGAACATTGGGAAAACATGCAAACTCCACACAGAAATGCCCAGTTGGGCTTGGACTCGAACCTGGGACCTTCTTGCTACCCACTAAGCCACCACACTGCCTGACAATTTGTTATTCTTGCCAAATGCCAAATTTCTAATAGGCTACAAAATAACTCTGCAACAATCAATTACTCCACCTCTTATTGCCTCATGGACTATATGCCATTGTTTTTAAAAGGTTAATTTTATAATTTTGCCCTGCAAGTGTACAGGAGCATATGACTGCCTTATGTTGTTAGCTTGTGAAATAATTTTTAGCCATGTTTGAATGAATATAACAAAGTAACTGTGTATTAAATGAAAAATGGCTCAGTTAAAACTCTAGGTACCTGTTGCCATATTGTGTTTACAGCTGTGTTGAAACATCTGGAGTCTTCTGTGTTTGCGATCGCATGGTGCTGCGTTAGTAGAGAGGGATTTCTTTAGAGAGAGATGTCAGATGCTTGCGGTCCATCCGGTCGGTACGTGTCTAATATGCGATCCTGTAGTGGGTTTGCAGTTAAAAGAATTGTTCACCCAAAAATTTAAATTCTCTCATCATTTACTCATCCTCATGCCATTCTAGATGTGTATGATTTTCTGTCTTCTGCAGAACACAAAAATAAATTTTTTAGAAGAATATCTCAGCTCTGTAGGTCCCATGCAATGCAAGTGAATGGTGACCAAAACAGTGATGCTCCAAAAACACATAAAGGCAGCATAAAAGTAATCCATATCTTCTGAAGTGATCCAGTCAATTTTAAGTGAGAACATGCCAAAATGTAACTCTTTTTTTCACTTTGTATCTTGCCATTGCTGTCTCTTGGCACAATCATAATTTCAGGCTTGATTACACTTCCTAGAGCTTGATGCATTCACCGAGCACTAGATGACACTATAGGAGGAATGCTCGTGCTTGAAATCATGATCACCGAGGAGACTGCTGATGTCAAGATTTATAGTGGAAAAAGTAGCTATATTTTGGTCAGTTCTCACCCAAAATCGATGGATTGCTTCAGAAGACATGGATTAAACCACCGAAGTCATTTGAATTACTTTTATGCTGCCTTTATATGCTTTTTGGAGCTTCAAAGTTTGGTCACCATGAACTTGCATTGTATGGACCTACAGTGCTGAGATTTTCTTCTAAAAATCTCTGTTTGTGTTCTGCAGAAAAAAGTAAGTCACACACATCTGCGATGTCATGAGGGTGAGTGAATTGTAAGAGAATTTTCTTTTTTGGGTGAACTATTTTTTTGATCAGGCATGAGATATGATGGCAGTTTTCTCTGATTTCATGAGCAGGCCGGATTCAGGAATGACAGTGGGCATGGTTTGGCACCAACTGGCACGATCTCATTGTGATGCGTGAGAGTAATTTATGCTGTCAGCTACAGCTGCTCTAAAGACAAAATAAATTGCCATCAAAGCCTGAGCTCTGTCTGGCAAACCAATACAAATCTCAAATGTATATGATTTATAGATGCACATGTCTAACTTCTGTCAGGCATCATATCATTCAAAAGAATCCTTGCATGTTAGTTGCACATTATTTTGAGTGAAGTCTTCTAGGCAATAAACCTAATGAACTAAGACGAATGGTTATTTCGGAATAGCATGCTACCATACTACTCTTGCAATTACTGCAGTACATCGTATGGTTACTGTGCACAGTATGCAAATGTTCTTTATATGTGGAACACTCCAGCCTGATCTCATTATTATATGTAGCTATTTGTATGTTAATAATTGGAACATTTAAACGTACATTTGTTTACGTTTAGAAAGACTCTAAAACATAAAATATGGGCTCTTTGAAAGCATCTAAAACGAAAACATTTTAACGTATTTACAGCTTTAGAAACGTACATCATTTAACAGTCCATTACAAATATATTTGAATACACAAATTCATTATAAATATATTTGTATAAATTATTTATTATATATTGAAACCAAATATAATTATTTTTTATTTAGATTTTTACTGTTTTATAGATTCCTTAACCCTACCCCAACCTCTACACATAACCACTTTTCAACTACAATAAAAGATGTAAGAGGCAGATTAATGTACAGTCACAATAATTTGTAACAATATATTAATTTATATACTGTATATTTTACAGCTGCTAATCCTAACCTATCCCTAACCATAACCATTTCTAAACCATATAAAACATTTAACAGACAGATAAATTAATTCACAATAATTTATTTAGAAAATGGCAAAATCCAGTACAAAGAAAATAGTCCAAAGGAGGAAGCACTGCATCTGATGCACTCCCTGATGGCATACAATAGCTTTGTGTAAGGAAGAGAGTGGAATTTAAGTTATTGGCTGTGTCTCGTTTGGAAGGCTGCATGCTAGGTAGGACATGTCCTTTGAAGGCTGCAGTACACCGAGTGTCTTCCTTTAAACAAGCCTCGTTTAAATGAGACGGCCTTCGTAGGACAAACGGAAACAGAACATAACATGGTTGCTATGACAGCACGCCACTCTTTAACGAGTGCGAGCGCTTTGAGTGAGAAGGGAACAAAGTCCCTCTGGAAGGAAATGTATGAGGTACATTTTAGGAGAGTTATAATGATATAGATTTTACAGGTGCACTTTTAGTCTAATACTTTATTTGAATTATATATTAATATAATTATACATATTATATACTCTGCACCCATCTACTGAGGTACTACAACATGGGAATTAACATTCCTTGCATTCAAACATCATATTTACAGGCAAATTGGCGTAATTTTTTTAGACATTCTGTTGAAGCAAAGAATTGTGGGTTGCGAGTGCCCACGAAGGATACACCTCATGCATCCTCCGAATTCCCGTGAAAGAAGGTCGCATTTGAAGGCTGCATTCGAAGTGTTCTACTCGCTTTTCTGAAACGAGACAGTCTCGATGACATATGCGGCCTACAAATGCGACCTCCGCAGAACGCAGCCTTAAAATTGATTATTTTTGGATTGTTTTATGGTGCTTTTGTGTGTTTTTTTTTTGGGGGGGGGCATATTCTGAAAACTCCTTTTGTGTCCCATGGCAAACAAAGTAAAAATTAAATTCTTAATGAATGATTAAACAATTGCAGAATTGTTATTCATTTTAACATTTTAAAGTGTAGTCTTTGTTAAATTGATATAATCCTTTAAAATTTTCAATAGAGCAGAAGAAATCGCACAGAACCGAATCAAATCATTATAATGTCAAATTAGGTAAATATGTCAGCTGTGTTAAATAAATGTGATGGCATTTAACATTTAACTTATCTCATTGATTATAAATGCAATGAATTTAACTGATTAATTCCATTAATTCAATATTCAGCGGTTTAGTCAGTATACATAAACATTTGTATGTTTCTAAAGGTGTCAATACATAAAATTATAACATTTTAGATGCTGTCAATACATCAGTATTGTACATTTCGGTATCTGTGCAAAAATAAGAAAATATGCGTTTACAAGAACCAAACTTTAAAACATACAAATTCTCATGAGATCACATTGAATACAATGACCAGTATGACATTTTCCATACTGTCTCCCAACAATGAATTGTTTACACAAAATTTGATTAAAACGGCGGCATACTGTGTCCTTCTCTTCTCTTCTCTTCTCTACATAGACAATCTAATGGAATGCTGTACTGTAATGCAGCACTGAGCCAAAAGAGGTCATGTGTGTGCTGTATCTGCAAGACTCAATTAAGACCATACGTAATTATTGACTAAGACAATATTGCACCACACACACACACACACACACACACACACACACACACACACACACACACACACACACATATGCACACACACAGCACACACACAGCACATGCACACATAACCACATGTAAACTTGCATGTGCATTCACACACACAAACACATACACACACATAGTGTAAACAGTATTTTAAAACTTGCAGTAGTGTCTGGTTAATTTTGACTGCCATAAAATGTACCTGTGGGTGTCTTTATCAGAATCAGAATGAGCTTTTTTGTCGTGGTGAGAGAAGCTTCCAGTGTAAATGCAACTGTATATTTTAAATACATACAAACATATACATTTAAACATTTAGTGACATAAAATAAATAAATAAGGTATAACATGAAAAAGAGAAATATACAATAGAGCAATAATGTTGTTCGAATATTTTATATACAGATATACAGTTATGTGCAGGTGATGTAATGTATTGAATAAGAGGTAGGATATGTTAAAGAATATAAATGAAATATGGATATAAGTAGGAACAGATAGGTTGAATATTGCGCATGGTTGTATTGACAAAAAGGAAAGTATTTTGGGGCAGTTTTTTTTAACTGTTCATGAGGTGGATGGCCTGAGGGAAAAAAAACTGTTCCTGTGCCTGGCTGTTCTGGTGCTCAGTGCTCTGTAGTGCCGGCCAGAGGGCAGCAGTTCGAAAAGGAAGTGTGCTGGGTGAATGGAGTCAAGAGTGATTTTACCAGCCTTTTTCGTCACTCTGGATGTGTACAGTTCTAGCAGGGTGGGAAGAGAGTGCCAATAATCCTCTCAGCAGTCCGGATTATCCTTTGAAATCTTCTGATGTCTTACTTGGTAGCTGAACCAAACCAGACAGTTATAGAAGTGCAAAGGACAGACTCAATGACTGCTGAGTAGAACTGTATCAGCAGCGCTTGTGGCAAGTTGAACTTCCTCAGCTGGCAAAGGAAGTACAACCTCTTCTGGGCCTTTTTCACAATGGAGTCAATGTGGGTCTCCCACTTCAGGTCTTGTGAGATGGCAGTGCCCAGGAACCTGAATGACTCCACTGCTGCCACAGTGCTGTTCAGAATGGTGAGTGGGGGTAATGTTGGAGTGTTCCTCCTAAAGTCCAATGTCATCTCCACTGTTTTAAGCATGTTCAGCTCAAGGTTGTTTTGACTGCACCAGATGGCCATTTGTTCAATTTACCTTCTGTAGGCAGACCTCTCGGCATCTTGGATGAGGCCAGTAATGTCATCTGCAAACTTCAGGAGCTTGACAGAGGGGTCTTTGGTGGTGCAGTCATTTGTGTACAGGGAGAAGAGTAAAGGGGAGAGTACACATCCCTGGGGGGCACCAGTGCTGATTGTACATGTGCTAAAGGTGAATTTCCCCAATCTCTGCCTGTCTGTCAGAAAGCTGGTGATCCACTGACTAATAGAGGCAGGAACAGAGAGCTGGGTTAATTTAGTCCATAGGAGAGCGGGTTTGATGGTGTTAAAGGCAGAACTGAAGTCAACAAATAGTATCCTTGCATAAGTTCCTGGTCTGTCTAGATGTTGAAGTATGTAATGCAGTCCCATATTGACTGCATCATCCACAGACCTGTTTGCTCGATAGGCAAACTGCAGGGGATCCAGAAAGGGCTCAGTGATGTCCTTCAGGTGGGCCAACACCAGTCTCTCAAATGACTTCATGACCACAGACGTCAGAGCCATGGGTCTGTAGTCATTAAGTCCTTTGATCTTGGGTTTATTTGGGACGGGGATGATTGTGGAGCATTTGAAGCAGCAGAAAACTTCATACTGCTCCATTGATCTGTTGAAGATCTGTGTGAAGATGGGGGCCAGCTGGTCAGCACAGGATTTTAGACATGTGTGTGAAACACCATCTTGGCCCTGTGCTTTTCTTGTCCTCTAGTTTCTAGAAGGCCTGGCACACATCCTCTTCGCAGATCTTAAATGCAGGTAGAGTAGCAGGGAAGGTGAGGAGGGGGGTTGCAGGAGGTGTAAATGTTTGTGTGCTGTGGAGGTTAGAGTGTGTGTGGGGTGTGAGACTGGGCTTTCCAAATCTACAGTAAAAACACATTTAGGTCATCAGCCAATTGTTGATACCCTACAGTAATGTGCTGTCTGTATTTAGACAGTTCACATGTGAGATTTGCCTTGTTAAAATCCCCAAGAATAATAATAAGTGAGTCCAGGTATTGTTGTTCTGTGTCTGTGATCTGATCAGCCAGCTGTTGCAGTGCTGTGTTCACACACACATGTGGAGGAATATAAACACACAAAATGTGTGTGCTGGATAGATTAAATTGAAGTGACTATAAAGGTCCTGTCCGATTAGTAGATTCTAATTAATTCTCTCTGAGAACAGGAATTTAAAGAGGAAGAGAAAAGTCCATCTGTCACAAATAATGAACACTTTCCATACACATTAAACCAGGAAATGACTATATAATGGCACCGGGTGGACTGGGGCACTATTTATGACAAGCATCCATCTTGTCAATTAGCCAGCACATACACACAGATACAGACACACACTCACACACACACACGGATGCCATCTCTATGTCAGGTATCTCTTAGATGTTCATGGGGTGGAGGAACAGAACATAAGTGGAGATGGAGGGCTGCATTAGTACAGAGAGATGCGAAAGGCAGAACATAATGACAACACTCTAACGAAGTCTGCCATCTTTGGCCCTTTCAGGCATAGTCACATAATTTCTTTCAAGAATTACATTTTATTTGCTTGAATGTATAATTAACCATAAAGTTAAAATCCATTTTGGGATTTTCAATAAAATGTACAAGAATGTGTACAAAAATCAACCAAGTTCAGCTGGTAAGCAGTTTTCTGGTCCATCATTCTGTAACTGTGCTCCAACAGTAACTGTGTACCCAACTTTGCAGAGAATCTACAGCAATACTATCACCTCCTGTGTGCTGCTTTTTCCACCCTGCCCTTATCAACAATCCCCAGTTTTCTCACAATGATTCTTACTGTACATTCTAACACAAAATGAGAGGTGAGAAAAGAACAGGTAACCACTACGCCTGAAAGGGTTAAACCACTCTCTGTGGAGATAAAGAGACAAAGCAAGGCAGAAGGAGAGAAATGTGCTGCTGGTCTTTAGCAATAAGCAAGCAGGAGAGTATAAAGCGTGCAGTTGTTTGTGGTAGACTAAGGGGCCGTTCACACGACAACGTTTTCAACTAAAAACAGAAAACTTTTTATGCGTTTTGGCTGTTCGTTTACACGACAATGGCGTTTTGGGGCCTGAAAACGCAAACTTTTGAAAATGGTTTTCAAAATGCACGTTTTTGAAAACGATGCCGTTATCATCTCCGTGTAAACACACAAGAGAAACAAATTTGTGAAAACGATGACGTCATGCACACGTGTATTACATGTTCAGCCTATAGGCATGCGCACGAGTATTTCAAAACAACGCGCGAGACATTCAAAACTACAATGGCGAACCTCAGGACTGTGTTTGTGCTGCTCAAGATTGAGTTTATTGACGCTTCTCCAGCAAATTGTAGATTTACTGCATTACTACTACGACCAACAATTTCCACCTTCATTGTTTGTATTCGCCGCTCTGTGGAAGAATGCTTATGTGCGCAGGCACGTAGTGTTTCTTTACAAAGTGAAATCGCCAACTACAGGCCTGGCATGCATAATACAGCCTTTTTAGTAATTTTCGCAGATCCGTGTGAACGGGATTGTTTTGACAATGTTGTCATCTGTACGCGAAACTTTTAAAAAACGCAAAGGAAAACTTTTCAGTTTTTAGTACATCATTGTCGTGTAAACGTACCCTAAGTGACAGCTAATGAGATCAGACTGACACTGTTGCCGATGTTGAGTGGCAGTGCATGTGTGATCACCTATTGATGATGCTGTAGTCAGTTAGTCAGCTTTCTGAAGATAATGTCATTTTGGTCAAATTCATCCTATTTTCTCAGTGGAAATAGTCGTGCAAGCGGGAGTATTCCTCCCTATTTCATGGTAGCTGGTGCACAAGAGTCTTTCACTATAGAAACCGCAATGTCCTCTCGCCATTTTGTCCTTTCCAATGTGGAAAGTCTGGTAAGAGGTAAGCGCCTTGAGTTTGTGTAATTTATCAGTCTGTTGTGTCTCTCAGCTGTGATGAGCCTTAATGCTGAATTTGTTAGTTTATAGCCTTTTAAAGCTATTTCCTAGCTTTAGTAGTGTTGTAATAATACAAGTGATCACGGAAGTGCTGTTGAATATAAACACTGAGTGACACAGACTCACTTCACATCACCAACTGGCTCATATTACACACAAAAATGGTCTTTTGCCTCCACCTGCTGGCTAAAATATGTAATGTCACAAAATGAAATGTAAAGAGACATATCTCTAAACACATCTGCACTGCTCTTACACTTTAGTTTAGAATGGCACAAACACAAGCGGAGTGATACATTCAGTGAAGCGTCCGAGTGCTGATGGTGTGAGACCATCAGTACTCATGGAATGTCTCTCATCTAATCAGATTTGAGGACCGGAACTGATATATATATATATATATATATATATACAGGTGCATCTCAATAAATTAGAATGTCGTGGAAAAGTTCATTTATTTTAGTAATTCAACTCAAATTGTGAAACTCATGTATTAAATAAATTCAATGCACACAGACTGAAGTAGTTTAAGTCTTTGGTTCTTTTAATTGTGATGATTTTGGCACACATTTAACAAAAACCCACCAATTCACTATCTCAAAAAATTAGAATACATCATAAGACCAATAAAAAAAAAACATTTTTAGTGAATTGTTGGCCTTCTGGAAAGTATGTTCATTTACTGTATATGTACTCAATACTTGGTAGGGGCTCCTTTTTGCTTTAATTACTGCCTCAATTCGGCGTGGCATGGAGGTGATCAGTTTGTGGCACTGCTGAGGTGGTATGGAAGCCCAGGTTTCTTTGACAGTGGCCTTCAGCTCATCTGCATTTTTTGGTCTCTTGTTTCTCATTTTCCTCTTGACAATACCCCATAGATTCTCTATGGGGTTCAGGTCTGGTGAGTTTGCTGGCCAGTCAAGCACACCAACACCATGGTCATTTAACCAACTTTTGGTGCTTTTGGCAGTGTGGGTAGGTGCCAAATCCTGCTGGAAAATGAAATCAGCATCTTTAAAAAGCTGGTCAGCAGAAGGAAGCATGAAGTGCTCCAAAATTTCTTGGTAAACGGGTGCAGTGACTTTGGTTTTCAAAAAACACAATGGACCAACACCAGCAGATGACATTGCACCCCAAATCATCACAGACTGTGGAAACTTAACACTGGACTTCAAGCAACTTGGGCTATGATCTTCTCCACCCTTCCTCCAGACTCTAGGACCTTGATTTCCAAATGAAATACAAAACTTGCTCTCATCTGAAAAGAGGACTTTGGAACACTGGGCAACAGTCCAGTTCTTCTTCTCCTTAGCCCAGGTAAGACGCCTCTGACGTTGTCTGTGGTTCAGGAGTGGCTTAACAAGAGGAATACGACAACTGTAGCCAAATTCCTTGACACATCTGTGTGTGGTGGCTCTTGATGCCTTGACCCCAGCCTCAGTCCATTCCTTGTGAAGTTCACCCAAATTCTTGAATCGATTTTGCTTGACAATCCTCATAAGGCTGCGGTTCTCTTGGTTGGTTGTGCATATATAGAGAGAGAGAGAGAGAGAGAGAGAGAGAGAGAGAGAGAGAGAGAGAGAGAAAGAGAGTTGAAGTCAGATGTTTACATACACCTTAGCCAAATACATTTAAACTCAGTTTTTCACAATTCCTGACATTTAATTGTAGAAAACATTCCCTGTCTTAGGTCAGTTAGAATCACTACTTATTATGGAATATTATGGACATAATATGCCCCTTTTTACACAATGTAATATAAGTCTCAGGTGTCCCCAGAATGTGTCTGTCAAGTTTCAACTCAAAATACCTCACAGATCGTTTATTCTACCATGGCTTTATACCACTTTTTTGTAGCCCTGTCCAAATGGGCTGTTTTAGTGTCTGTAGCTTTAAATGCAAATGAGCTGCTGCTCCCCACACCCCTTTCTGGAAGCTGCTGTGCAGGAGAACTTAACCAGTTAAAAAATTATAAATAACACGGAGAACACACTAAGTCAATTATCTTACTGTATTATGCATAACACAGGTTGAGTTATGAAATATGAAAAACAGCTTTAGTTGTCGAAATTACCACTATCGTTTCATAATCGTTTTTGAAATAATGGCCCGTTTTATTACACGGAAAATCTTCATTGCATGACCACTCAGGTGGGACTGTGCAGGACGCCAAACAGTTTATATCGTAACCGAAACAGAGATACAGCTTCATTGTTATGGAATAAGGTAGTTAGGGACTAGTTGCTACATTAGACAATGCACATTGTTTTCACAACAAGCGTTTTTGCGCAACGTGCAAACAAGCAAATTCAGAAAGACAAATTGGAAACATTAAAAAAGTATAAAGTGTGAAACTTACAACATGCAAATCTGAAATTGGGACACGGAGAGTTTGTATCGATCCATCCTTGATTCTTAACTTTGAAGCAAATCCAGCCTTGTTTTGACCACCGTTGATGAAGCAGTCTGAGTTAGCACAAGCAGCTCTAGCAAGGAGATAAGTATGGCAGACTGTGCGCTGCTCGCTAACGTTTTAATGAAGGTGGATCTAAGCTACTCGAGTGGATCTCTTCACCAGCCGTGGGTGGTACCTTTCCCCTTTTGACGTCATAAGGTACTGCAAACCTGAATGTTAACCTGCTCATTCGGAGACACTGTTTTTTATTGATGGGGAAAGGAAAGAAATGAGGGGATGGTCTTTTACCATATTTTGTGGTTGTCTTTACACACTGGGGATGCATAATTATGTTTAAAAAAAAAATTGAAAAGAGTGGATTTTTCATAATATGTCCCCTTTAAGAATGTGAACTGTCAGAATAATAGTAGAGATAATGATTTTATTTCTTTCATCACATTCCCAGTGGGTCAGAAGTTTACATATACTTTGTTAGTATTTGGTAGCATTGCCTTTAAATTGTTTAACTTGGGTCAAACATTTTGGGTAACCTTCCACAAGCTTCCCACAATAAGTTACTAGAATTTTGGCCCATTCCTCCTGGCAGAACTGGTGTAACTGAGTCAGGTTTGTAGGCATCCTTGCTCGCACATGCTTTTTAAATTCTGTCCACACATTTTCTATCAGATTGAGGTCAGGGTTTTGTGATGGCCTCTCCAATACCTTGCATTTGTTGTCTTTAAGCCATTTTGCAACAACTTTAGAAGTATGCTTGGGGTCATTGTCCATTTCGAAGACCCATTTACGGCCAAGCTTTAACTTCCTGGCTGATGTCTCAAGATGTTGCTTCAATATATCCATAATTTTCCTTCCTCATGATGCCAATTATTTTGTGAAGTGCACCAGTCCCTCCTGCAGCAAAGCACCCCAACAACATGATGCTGCCACCCCCATCCTTCACGGTTGGGATGGTGTTCTTCGGCTTGCAAGCCTCACCCTTTTTCCTTCAATCATAACGATGGTAATTATGGCCAAACAGTTAAATTTTTGATTCATTAGACCAGAGGACATTTCTCCAAAAGGTAAGATCTTTGTCCCCATGTGCACTTACAAACTGTAGTCTGGCTTTTTTATGATGGTTTTGAAGCAGTGGCTTCTTCCTTGCTGAGCAGCCTTTTAGGTTATGTCGATATAGGACTTGTTTTACTGTGGATATAGATACTTGTCTACCTGTTTCCTCCAGCATCTTCAAAAGCTTCTTTGCTGTTGCTTTTGGATTGATTTGCAATTTTCGCACCAAACTATGTTCATCTCTAGGAGACAGAATGTGTTTCCTTCCTCAGCGGTATGATGGCTGCATGGTCACATGGTGTTTATACTTGCACACTATTGTTTGTACAGATGAACATGGTACCTTCAGACATTTGGAAATTGCTCCCAAGGATGAAACAGACTTGTGGAGGTCCACAATTTTTATTTATTTTTTTCTGAGGTCTTGGCAGATTTCTTTTGATTTTCCCATGATGTCAAGCAAAGAGGCACTGAGTTTGAAGGTAGGCCTTAAAATACATCCACAGGTACACCTCCAGTTCAGTACACCTCCTATCAGAAGCTAATTGGCTAATTGTCTAAAGGCTTGACATCATTTTCTGGAATTTTCCAAGCTGCTTAAAGGCACAGTTAACTTAGTGTATGTAAACTTCTGACCCACTGGAATTCTGATATAGTCAATTAAAAGTGAAACAATCTGTCTGCAAACAATTGTTGGAAAAATCACTTGTTATGCACAAAGTAGATGTCCTAAACTACTTGCCAAAACTATAGTTTGCTAATATGAAACCTGTGGAGTGGTTAATAAATGAGTTTTAATGACTTCAGCGTAAGTGAATGTATACTTCTGACTTCAACTGTATATCTATATATATATATATATATATATATATATATATATATATATATATATATATATATATAGGTGCATCTCAATAAATTAGAATGTCGTGGAAAAGTTCATTTATTTCAGTAATTCAACTCAAATTGTGAAACTCGTGTATTAAATAAATTCAATGCACACAGACTGAAGTAGTTTAAGTCTTTGGTTCTTTTAATTGTGATGATTGTGGCTCACATTTAACAAAAACCCACCAATTCACTATCTCAAAAAATTAGAATACATCATAAGACCAATAAAAAAAACATTTTTAGTGAATTGTTGGCCTTCTGGAAAGTATGTTCATTTACTGTTTATGTACTCAATACTTGGTAGGGGCTCCTTTTGCTTTAATTACTGCCTCAATTCGGCGTGGCATGGAGGTGATCAGTTTGTGGCACTGCTGAGGTGGTATGGAAGCCCAGGTTTCTTTGACAGTGGCCTTCAGCTCATCTGCATTTTTGGTCTCTTGTTTCTCATTTTCCTCTTGACAATACCCCATAGATTCTCTATGGGGTTCAGGTCTGGTGAGTTTGCTGGCCAATCAAGCACACCAACACCATGGTCATTTAACCAACTTTTGGTGCTTTTGGCAGTGTGGGCAGGTGCCAAATCCTGCTGGAAAATGAAATCAGCATCTTTAAAAAGCTGGTCAGCAGAAGGAAGCATGAAGTGCTCCAAAATTTCTTGGTAAACGGGTGCAGTGACTTTGGTTTTCAAAAAACACAATGGACCAACACCAGCAGATGACATTGCACCCCAAATCATCACAGACTGTGGAAACTTAACACTGGACTTCAAGCAACTTGGGCTATGAGCTTCTCCACCCTTCCTCCAGACTCTAGGACCTTGGTTTCCAAATGAAATACAAAACTTGCTCTCATCTGAAAAGAGGACTTTGGACCACTGGGCAACAGTCCAGTTCTTCTTCTCCTTAGCCCAGGTAAGACGCCTCTGATGTTGTCTGTGGTTCAGGAGTGGCTTAACAAGAGGAATACGACAACTGTAGCCAAATTCCTTGACATGTCTGTGTGTGGTGGCTCTTAATGCCTTGACCCCAGCCTCAGTCCATTCCTTGTGAAGTTCACCCAAATTCTTGAATCGATTTTGCTTGACAATCATAAGGTTGGTTGGTTGTGCAACTTTTTCTTCCACACTTTTTCCTTCCACTCAACTTTCTGTTAACATGCTTGGATACAGCACTCTGTGAACAGCCAGCTTCTTTGGCAATGAATGTTTGTGGCTTACCCTCCTTGTGAAGGGTGTCAGTGATTGTCTTCTGGACAACTGTCAGATCAGCAGTCTTCCCCATGATTGTGTAGCCTAGTGAACCAAACTGAGAGACCATTTTGAAGGCTCAGGAAACCTTTGCAGGTGTTTTGAGTTGATTAGCTGATTGGCATGTCACCATATTCTAATTTTTTGAGATAGTGAATTGGTGGGTTTTTGTTAAATGTGAGCCAAAATCATCACAATTAAAAGAACCAAAGACTTAAACTACTTCAGTCTGTGTGCACTGAATTTATATAATACACGAGTTTCACAATTTGAGTTGAATTACTGAAATAAATGAACTTTTCCATGACATTCTAATTCACTGAGATGCACCTGTATATATATATATATATATATATATATATATATATATATATATATATATATATATATATATATATATGTTTGATTTTTTTTTTTTTTTTTTTTTTTTTTTACAGTATATGTCCATCATTTTGAGTCGCATTGACCTAGAATCACATTTTCCTGTTTATGCAATTAAGTAAAAAGGAAGGTCTCAAGTTTCTATTATTAATGATATATTTTTTTAATGTTTTTTTCCTAACCTGTTGTCAAGATATAGGCCTAGTCATGTTGATGATCACTGTCAGAAAATCTTGTTTTTGAGAAAACAGCCTCTTAAGATTCCTAACTATTTTCAGACATGATTTAAAAGACTTGTAAGATTTATTCAAGTATGCAATACATGATTAAGACATAAATGACACTGATAACAATATAATGCAGTGACACTGCTCTTGTGTTCAGTGCACACATATGCATATTAATTCATTTATTGTCTACATTAGATCAATGCGGGCTCACAAAGCATACTTAAAACATATCCATGTATTCACACACATGCACACACACACACACACACACACACACACACACACACACACACACACACACACACACACATACACATAACATGTTTTTATATCATTGTGGGGACTCTCAATAGACTTCCATGCATTTTATGGATTTTATGCAGATCTAACCATATACCATATACCCCTAAACCTAGCCCTCACAGAAACCTTTTTGCATTTTTATATTTTCAAAAAAACATCGTTTAGTATGTTTAATAAGCCATTTCCCTCATGGGGACCGCTGGCTGCTCCCCACAAGGTAGGTTTTCTCAGGTTTTACTATCCTTGTGGGGACATTTGGACACCAGAGATGTCCTCATAAACCACCTTTTATAGCATAAAACCCTCGTAACTACTAGTGTATAACCTAAAAAAAAATTCCTCTTAAACCACCAAAACCAAAACACACGTAATAAACATAAACATACATATAAACTGTATGAAGTCCCTGGAAAACATTGATTAGCTCTCTCTCTCTCATTTAAGAAATCAAAATTCAGGTTGTGTATCTGAAGAGCATTGTTAAAAAAAAAAAAGATATAATGTAAAACATACAAAAGCATTCATCTCCAGTGCACTCTGTATGTTCTATATATATCGTTCTTGGTATCTTGATATTTCCCTGAAAACTTCAAGAATACTTGATAAGCAGGGTTGGGGAGTAACGGAATACATGTAATGGGAATACGTATTTAAAATACAAAATATAAGTAACTGTATTCCACTACAGTTACAATTTAAATCATTGGTATTTAGAATACAGTTACATTCAAAAAGTATTTTGATTACTGGAGAGATTACTTTGCATTTTATTGTTATTTGTTTAATTTAATATTTAGTCCTTTCAGATGGAAAACATTTATACATATAAATGATGTGATCCAAAGAGCGTTTGAGCAGCAGTGAAACACTTTCTTATGATGTGTCACATTCATACGAGCAGACAGAGAAGTAAGTTTGAAGTAAGTTTGGAGCAGAAGAAATAGAAATAAACCTTGTGTAAATTGTTGCTATTTATAGCCATTTTATATGCACATGTTACCAGGCACGATCATATTATTTTATCAAGAAAATTCACATCATAATTTATTTTTTTCTAGTAAGACCTTTGATATTAGGGCAAAAATCTTATTCTTGATAATAATTTTGTATTGTTTTCCTGTAAAAATATCTAAAAATCCTTAAAACAAGATCAATTTGATTTATCTTGTTTTAGAAACAACACTGCATAAGATATTTAGGTTTTTCAGAGAATGTATTTTTAACATGTGTATTTTATCCTACTGTACTGGCAGATTTTTTATAGTCAAAACAAGTGAAAAAATCTACCAGTGCTGAAGAAGTAATCCAAAGTATTTAGAATAAGTTACTGACCTTGAGTAATCTAACGAAATACATTACAAATGACATTTTACAGCATGTATTCTGTAATCTGTAGTGGAAAATATTTCAAAAGTAACCCTCCCAACCCTGTTGATGAGTGGTTTTCATATGCACTTTGCATTTTTGACTGAATCTTTACCATCTGTGAATATATGGAATGAAATAGAATGTTGAGTGGTATATGGAAGGTGTTATAATATTACTGAGTCTGTTGCTTTAAAAAAAAAAAAAAAAAAGCTGTGTTTCGATGGTATTTTCAAAAGAACTCGTGTTTTTCATTGTTTTCCATTCATTCCACATGAAAGATGAGTGAGTGAAGACAGCTGAAATCAAAAAGAAGTGTGTTTGATTGCTCTGCGCAGCACAGCAGGTGCATTTTTAAATGGGGATTAGTGTTTTCTTTTTTTTTTTCTTGCTCCAGTTTAGATGCTAAGCAGAAGGAAGAAGAGATACAGATGTCTATGGTTCTATGGTCTGATAAGAGAGAAGTGATCAGGGGATGTAATTCATCCTAGAGGGGGTCCTTCAAAAGCATGCTGTACCCATCTTCAGTAGGCCAGCCTGGGCTATTGAGAGAAAATGCCAGCCTTTTTTTAAGATTCACATTTTCACTGTGAAGAGCCCTTTGGACTCTACCACTTCAACCGATGTTTGATACGCCAAACTGATTTCAGACCTCACTCAATTTCAAAGCACTTAGTAAAATTACATGTTTTAAGATCAGCAGCAATGACGACATGCTCTTGGTGTAACGGACATGACAATGCAAAACTTTAATTCCAGACTTCGTAAGCTAAACTTTGAAAGGAAACGTTAAACCATCTAATAACGTTTGGCTGGATAAATGACAGCAGGCCTGTGGAGATGAGAGTCCTTGCTGCAGAAGTGCTTTTGTAAACAGTTTATTATTTCATGAAATCCAACCAAAATCTTTCCACTCATTGATTTGCTTGTGGCTCAAACCTTTTCTTAATACATATGCCCCTCATCTTCTCTCTGATCTGAAAGTTTTCAGTAAGAAAAGAAAAGATCTGTGGGGTTGTCTAAATATTGGAACACTTTTTCATGGCATTCTTTAAAGATTTGGTTCCAGTGTTGGAAAAGCTGCTTTGAAACTGTAGTTTGCCCAGCTACAAGCTACAACATGAACTCACATTTTCTTAAAACACATTCTTGACCTTATTGTGCATGACTCACTGTAGCATGTCATTTCAATAAAAAATAAATAAAAAGAAATATAATTATTCTACCTCTGAAACGACATTCCATTTTGGCTGATGTCATCATTCCCCCTTATTTTTTCAATCCCTCCCCTCCTATGACCTGCTTCCATTCTGGAATGTATAGGCCACTTTCCCGATCAAATCACTTTTCACTATCACTTGATTTATAAAAAAAAAAAAGTCCCACTGAGGCAGAAGTATGCAGAGCATTATGACACTGGAAATCAAAATGTTGCTTCTGAAAGTTCATATACACTGGTGGCCAAAAGTTTGGAATAATGTACAGATTTTGCTCTTATGGACAGAAATTGGTACTTTTATTCACCAAAGTGGCATTCAACTGATCACAATGGACATTAATAACGTGAAACTACTTCAAAGAGTTCTCATCAAAAAATCCTCCATGTGCAGCAATGACATCTTTGCAGATCCTTGGCATTCTAGTTGTCAGTTTATCCAGATACTCAGGTGACATTTCACCCCACGCTTCCTGTAGCACTTGCCATAGACGTGGATGTCTTGTCGGGCACTTCTCACGCACCTTACAGTCTAGCTGATCCCACAAAAAGCTCAGTGGGGTTAAGATCATAACACTCTTTTCCAATTATCTGTTGTCCAATGTCTGTGTTTCTTTGCCCACTCTAACCTTTTCTTTTAGATTTCTATTTCAAAAGTGGCTATTTCTTTGAAATTCTTCCCAGAAGGCCTGCACCCATGTGTCTTCTCTTTACTGTTGTACATGAAACTGGTATTGAGTGGGTAGAATTCAATGAAGCTGTCAGTTGAGGACATGTGAAGCATCTGTTTCTCAAACTAGTGACTCTGATGTACTGATCCTGTTGTTTAGTTGTACATCTGGCCTTCCACATCTCTTTCTGTCCTTGTTAGAAGCAGTTGTCCTTTGTCTTTGAAGACTGTAGTGTACACCTTTGTATGAAATCTTCAGTTTTTGTTGGCAATTTCAAGCATTGTATAGCCTTCATTCCTCAAAACAATGATTGACTGATGAGTTTCTAGAGAAAGCTGTTTCATTTTTGCCATTTTTGCCATAATATTGACCTTAAGACATGCCAGTCTATTGCACACTGTGGCAACTCCAAAACAAACACAAAGACAATGTTAAGCTTCATTTAACGAACCAAATAGCTTTCAACTGTGTTTGATATAATGGCAAGTGATTTTCTAGTTCTAAATTAGCAATTTAGCATGATTACTCAAGGATAAGGTGTTGGAGTGATGGCTATTGGAAATGAGGCCTGTCTAGATTTGATAAAAAATTTATTTTTTCAAATAGTGATGGTGCTGTTTTTTACATCAGTAATGTCCTGACTATACTTTGTGATCAGTTGAATGATACTTTGGTGAATTAAAGTACCAATTTCCTTCCGAAACAGCAAAATCTGTACATTATTCCAAACTTTTGGCCGCCAGTGTACCCTGAAATCAACCCCATTGAGCCGAATTACTGACAAGCTCCATCCCCCATTAGACATTTTAGTATCATTTCATGCGTAAACACATTTCCCTTTAGTGCTATTGGTAGCATGTTACGTAACCTCCGAAACACGTTTTCTGGTTCTGTGGGAACGGGGAAGTAATTGCGCACACTTTAACAATAGTGAGTGTGATTCGGAGGTTGCATTTTCGCTCATTTTTTCCACTGACGCTTAGGTTTAGGGTCAAGCTTCGGTTAGGGCATATGGTTAATAAATATGCATTCCTGTAGACTGTATTATATCACTGACAGCTAAAAATACTACTCAGTGGAAACTTCATCTTGAAAATGGAGCTCACACCTGACCATACATTCAACAACACTTCCAGCTTCAGGGGTAGTGATTCTAATGTCACTAAGCACAGTTCTGTTTTGGCAGCAAAACCTTCGACCTACTGTTGCCGAATTCACAGTTTGATCAGTCTGCAGAGTATGTCTCCTGCGGTATGCTGCATTGACTTCTCCAAAACAGGGTGTTTTGGAAGTGTTGATGGTCTTTCGGAGCTCTGTCAGAAATCCCTCAAGAAAGTAAAGCCAGTGTTTTGGACTGATTGAAGATGGACAGAGAGCATTCTGTCTGGCTTATTGAAAGAACAACACAAAGAGAGAAGCTTCACAATTTTGGTTACAATTATTTATGAAGTTCTAACATATTATAAGGTGTATTATGAGACATTACTAATGCATTGTAATGACTTTACAATACATTATAAATATGGGCTTAAGTGTTACCCTTTCTTTCTTTCTTTCTTTCTTTCTTTCTTTCTTCCAGCTCTTTTTATGATAATGCTTATCTTCAAATACACATACCCCCCTCTCTCTCTTGCTCACTGTCACTTACTCCCTCACTCTTACTCAAGCAGCCATCTCTCTCTCTTCCTCTTGTAGCAGGAAGACATCTCACATTCATTATCCCTTGGCCTTGGCTCATGCTGCTGTCCTCCCTTCTGCACTGCTCAATTACTCTGTCTTCCTGGAGCATGTGGTGGTGTCAGGCTACTGTAATGACTTTCTGATTATCTGTCTGTCCATGATGAATGAGATGGAAATGTACCTCTGTGGTCAAACAGGTATCTGGATCTGCACCATGTGGTAACATCGAGGGGCTGTGGGCACAGGTTGACTGACAAACCTTGGACATACCCGACATACTGGCACAGCATAGCGGTATGTATGTTAACCATGTCAAACAGTTTGTCTGGTCGCAGCATTACAATAGTCCAACCACTAGTTAATTGCCCATAGTTAAAAGATGATAGACATTTAATCTTTCACTAACAAGTTAAGTGTGGTTTTGCACATTTATTTTGAAGCTTAAGCTAAGGAAACTCTGGTGTCTGGCTTCGGGCTGAAGAGAAAAGTCATGCTCCGTGTCACTGACCCTGTTGTAAATTACACTGACATTAGATGGTTAACCAGAGTGACAGTAATAGGCCACCTGATCAGGTCTGGATACCTGAGAAATGAGTGAGTTCATTCGTTACTCAACCCGGACCTCCATTGGTCCCTCGCTCTCCTGCTCTCTTATCTCTCCATCTCTCTCTGTTACTCCCTCCCTTTTTGTTGGAGCTCTTCGTCCAACCTCAGATGCCTGTCTTGCTGCTCATTTACTTATGTGGTTACCCAGTGTGGACTCAGTAATGACACTGTAATTGGCTGTCTGCAAATGAGACTGAAATGGGTGTCTGAAGAAATAGCGACATGTGGAGCCATTAATTGTAAATTGGGGATTGGGGAGCTTCAATGCCTCACCTGACAAATGCTTAAAGAAGGAAACATTCTGGCACTGTGAAAGCATAAAATTACACTCCAGGATTTTAATTGACCCCATTCAAGGCATCCATTAAAGTAGAGACAATACGGTAAAAAGCCTGTGCACCTTCCAACACTTTCCTTGAAATAAAGAGTCCCTGTCCCTATTACAGCACTGTTCTTTCAAAGCTGTTCTTAAGCCCTCCGATCCTTTCCGTTCTCCATCCTGTTGGCTGAACAGTGGCTTAATATTCAAGACTATTCTAATGTCAAAATAATTCAGTGCCTGCCTCTTTATTGTGTTAATATTTCTCTTTAAGCTCAGTCCAAGCATTAAGATAAAAAGTCTTGCCCAGCCTTTTAGATAGGAGATTGTGGGCACAAGTTTGGTAGTTCAGAGAGAAAGTGCATGAAACATTTACAGTGCTTCTCTCTGCACGATAAAGCAAGCTTCATGTGATAAACTGGAAATGTAATTAAAATAAAATTGTCATGCTTTGTGATTCCTCTCATTCCTGAAATAAATGTGTGCCTTCGCGGTTTCATTTTTTAAAATGCATATTAAAAATACATTTTATTTACGGATTTATTCATATTTTCCCAGATTTTCCTTACCAAAGTGATGCTTTCTTATTTTCTTAAATTATATGTTTTGTCTGTGTGTGTGTTACCTTTGTTTTAAGAATAAGCTAAAAGAGAAACAGCATGTCAGCTACAATAATCACTCTGTAATCAGCTCTGATACTTGAGCGCTCCATTCCTATTAAATAGAATTTTAACATTCAAATCAATCACTTTAATTAATATTTTTAGGCATTAATGCTCCTAAACTTTAACAGATGTAATTGTCAGAGAGGGACTCAAATTCTCATTGGTTTTAATTGCTCTGTTATTAATTCTGACTGGGCAAAAGGCTGACGCATTTGAACAGCACATTAGACAGAGTAGGGTCATTTGGCTGTGTCTACCAATACGTCAAATCCTGACATTGGTTGTCTGGGACCTTTCACTACAAGCTTATGATTTACTTACATTTACACCATAAGTTATCAGAATTATGAATGCATTGAAGCTAAATGGAAGTGTAACTTTGTGTATGTTTTCAGACAGAGCTATACGTTTTAGTACAAAACTGTTAATTTTGAAATTATAAATGATAATTCCAGAAGTGAGCTAAATAAATAAATACATCATAATGATGATAATAATAATAATTTATATTATAATTTATATTTTAATAAATTATAAAAAATCTTTTTCACTGTCTTCACTTCTTAAAATGCCAAACATAATATATATATATATATATATATATATATATATATATATATATATATATATATATATATATATATATATATATATATGTAGAAGCCCCATTTAGCCAGTTTGATAAATGTGACTGTTTGTGTTTATCTCTCTCTCTCTCTCTCTCTCTCTCTGTGTGTGTGTGTGTGTGTGTGTGTGTGTGTGTGTGTGTGTGTGTGTGTGTGTGTGTGTGTGTGTGTGTGTGTGTGTGTGTGTGTGATGTACATCATCTGTTGGCTGTGTGTAGGCTAACACACGCCTTGCTCTGTTATGGAGGGCTGATGGCACAGTGATCCATAGTGGACCCAGGCGATAGGGCCATATGGTGTGGCATGCTGTGTCATTAGTGTAGAAACTTGAAGGAGAACACTAGTGTCTTAATTATCTATAGACAGCCTGCAACACTAAAACCTGCAAAGAGCAAAACCTCTCGATGCTCTCAATGCTCACGAATGCCTGCACAGGCATTAATGCATGGCAACGCTATAAAAATGCTAAGTACTTTCTATCTGATATGTTTGATTTAATAGTGTGAACTTAATTAGTTTTGTAAGCATGGGCTGGCAAGCAAGGTTTTTAATTTACCTTACTTATACTCATTCACCTAATCTTTGGGGAGCTTTCACGCTTAAATCCTGATATATAACTGCATAATTCAGGTAGCCTCTTTCCAGTTCCAGTGGTATTCTCTGGGCACATTTCGTTTGCAGTATTTTTAATAAATTGTAGGCTGACTTCTCAAATGTAGCTCTTTTATCTGTCCTTTATTAGCCATTTGTGCTCCCCCCCCCCCCCCAATATATTTTAATCATATTAAAGCGTTTTTCAGTGTTTTTGGCCTTGTCTGGATCAGTGAACATCTAGTGCATGAACTGGATGGTTATTTTAGCAAATCTTTATGGATAGAAATTTACATTTAAATTAATTTATTTGTATATTGTATTATATTATATTTATGTTTTTATGTTTTTATTTTTTTAATCAAAACATATATTTTTACATTTATTTAATTTATGATTTATTTTTGTTTGTATTTTCCATGTTTGATTCTCAGGTCATATTGAAGTTTTGAAAATACATCAGGATGATGCAGAAGCTGTCACATGGAACTGCACCTGAGTGGTAATATTACAGCTGTAACCTGGTGAGTAATTTGTCATGCTGCTTATATTCATTAATTTGGGAAAATACACATATTGAAAAAAATAAATAAAAAAAATCTAAAAAAGGCTTTGCTTAATTTTAGCCTCAGCATTCATACACATCAGAGCGTATTAAACCATATTAATAAAACAACATTTGCATATTTGATTTCCAACTGCTCTGCAACTAACAAATTCCTGATCAAAAAAATTAGTTATTGTCAGGATGGATGGATGGTTAGATAGATAAAAAAAAATCTGTCATCTGACATCCATTTGTATATAAAAAACATGCATCATCTTTCATTTCATTTATATTTATAGCAATTTATGACCACAATCTTCTAAATTTAGCTTTTACAAATCTTTCGATGAACTGAGATACTTAAACCATTGTGTGAGATGGAGTTACTTTTTGCTGAAATATTAGTGTGGCTTTGTGGTGTGGAGTTGTGAATGTAGGTAGTGACTGGAGGGATTCTTGCCTTGAGGTTCTGACTAAATAATGAATGTGTACAATACCGGTCAAAACTTTTGAAACACTTCACTGACATGTTTCTCTGAAGGCGTATTCTTAAATATTTGAAATTAGTTTTGTAGACAAAAATATAATTGTGCCACCATATTAATTTATTTCATTATAAAACTAAAATAAAAACTCAAAAATAAAAAAAATTGAAATTTATGACTTGGATCAAATAATAAAGAAAAGCAGCCAATTAGTACCCAACATAGATGGGAACTCCTTCAATACTGTTTAAAAAGCATCCCAGGGTGATACCTCAAGAAGTTGGTTGAGAAAATGTCAAGAGTACATGTCTGCAAAATCTAGGCAAAGGGTGACTACTTTGAAGATGCTAAAATATAACACAGTTTTGATTTATTTTGGATTTTGTTTAGTCACAACATAATTCCCATAGTTCCATTTATTTTAATGTTAATTTATGTTACTTTACTATTATTCTAAAATGTAAAAAAAATAAATAAAATCTAATCAAGAACGAGTAAGGGTTCCAGTAGTGTATATGAATGGACTGTCCTTTCCTAAACCAAAAAAAAAATATATATATATATATATATATATGTATATATATATATATATATATATATATATATATATATATATATATATATATATATATATATATAAAGAAAATACAAAATAATAATAATAAAAAATAGGAGGGAGCAGTAACTACTTGCACAGGAACATACTGAAATGAAAGTGTCAGACAAATTATGCTAGAAAAACCTTAAAAATATAAATGTTTTTTAGTGCAATTAGCCTGTTAAGCATGTTCAAGGACACACAAATACAGACTTTTAGCAGATTTCATTCGCAATTATCGTGTGTTTTGGCGAAAGCTGTGCTAATTTTACCTCTGCTGGTTTCCTTGACAACGTGCGCTTAAATTAACAGATGTAAAGAGTGGTAATTTATTGAATATGTGTTGTATATCATGAAGGTACGTTGGTTGTGTGGTGTATGTTGTGTGCAGATGGTATTTCTACGATCATATGAAAAATGTAATGTCACAGTCTCTCATATTTCTCACAGCTCTGACTCATATGACCCAGTTACTATAACCATAAACACCCAAACTGCCTATTGGTGATTGCGAAAGAGACAAAGTCAGTGGCATCTGTTGGACTGGTAAACATAGAATTATACAATTGTTCTTGTCCATGATGCTGATTTGTCAATACAGTGTTCCAGCTGTGCTACAATTCACAATAATAGTAACAGCTATGATACAAAACACCTGTTCACCATATCACTATGCAGCACCCATTGTTATTTTCGCTGCATACCAAAGATTTTATTTCATGCCTTCAAGAAGAAGGGTGATACTTATGGATTTTGCTTAATAAAATATGGTTTTAATGAAAATTGGTGACTTTAATATTTGTATTATGCAGAAATCATAGTATAAAAGCAATAATTCATTATTGTAATGCTAAAATAATGGATCCCATTTAAAATTATCTCAACAGGAGCACATTCCCCTGGAAACTGCCAACCAATAATCATTGTTGAATCTAATGAATTAATTCTGGAAGCTTTTCCCCCACATGCAGGCATTGACATTTTTGTGTTTTGATTCACTGATGTCATCATTCATGATGTCATCATTCATGATGACATGCTGCTGATGAGCTTGCAAGTCATGTAGTCTTGTTATGCACATGCATCATGCCAGCATCATTTTCATTTCACATACTGTATGTTGATGTTAGTTCAAGTATGGATAAACAGTGACAATTTTCAGTTTGCTGTTTGACAAAACAGTATTTTAAAACAGTATTTTAAAGGTAATTTTGTATATATATATATATATATATATTATTTTTTATTTTATTTTATTTATTTTTTTTTGGACACGTCCCTTGTTTATTTTAAAATAAGAAAAAATTGCAGTTACAGTAAGTTACTAACAAGGGAAGATAATGGGACCAGTCCATAAACATTAAAATACACATTGCTTTTAAATTATAACCACAAGACATAAACATTATACATGTTAACATGGTTTTAGTGTAAAAAAAAAAATCAGGGATTTACTGGTATTATGGCATTTACAATGAAGTTGTATTATTGAATATAACTTTACACAGATAAGGTTAGTAAGTGATTTTTATCATGCTAAAGCCATGTTAGCATGTATAATGTTTAGGTTTTGTGGCTATACTTTTGAAGCTATGTGTATTTTAATGCTTACGGACTGGACCCATTCACTTCCATTGTAAATGCCATACTGTAACTGCGAATCAAAATATATATATAATATTTTTCATGATAATCAACATTATGCAAGAAACGCTGTTGATTGAGATTACATTGTATTGAACCTGGAACATGCAGGGTTGCCGGAGCAACGGGGCCAGTGGCATTTGACCCAGTACATTTCAACTACTGGGGTGATGCCCCACCACTTTTAGGCAATGACAGATATGTCTAAATCAGTGGCAAAACCAATAAAACCTCAGAGGGGTGGGACAATTTCACATAACCTGCAGCTTTGCGGAGGCCAGGCGACAGCTGCAATGACATCACTTTGTGCACACGAACTCAAACAAGCAGGCGTGCTGTCGAGTATAAACCAGAAAAAAAAGAGTTCAGCTATTGATCTTAGGAAAGTGGGCAATGTTTTCATCCTCAAAAACAGCAAAAGGAAATACTTTTTTGGATTGTTCTTGAGCACTGACATTAAAAATGAAATTAAGCTGATTATTGTTTTGTATTGTTTTTTTCATATATATATATATATATATATATATATATATATATATATATATATATATATATATATATATATATGATTATGATAATCTAAATGTAATCCTGCTTACTCTGGATTTTTTTGCCCCACCACTGTTTGAGTAGTGATGCCACCACTGGTGTGGTAAGACAGCTACCTGTAAATAGGCCATTCGCAGGCTGACTTCTGGAGAAATTGTAAGCAGATTGGCTCTGTTGCGCTTTTTAGTTTTTTAGCATCATGAAAGGCCTGACACAGCAAAATTGACTCAACCAGTGGCATGAGTTTTGTGCTGGACTACCTGTTTGAATGACCAATAGTGCCCCCCCCCCACACACCTTTCATTTGGTGCCACTAGTAGTGGATAAATTATAATTCATTCATTGTTAAAAACAACAACTGGCGTCAAAAAATCACTGTATTGTCTGTCTCAGCTGTCTCACATCTAGCTCTTTCTATTAGATCCCATCTTCCTCTTCTCTCAGCAAGTTGACCTGAAATCAGGGCTGTTGGTGGAGGCATCTCTGTTTCACCTATTCAAAGCACACATACCAGCACAGCTTCTAGTATCTCACACACAGGTACATAAACACGCATTGACAGAAAAGATATCCTGTGGTGCCCTGAAACACAAGCTGAAATCAGACACTGACTCGTCTCTCTGCCAAACACAATGTTACTCAGTGTGTGTGTGTGTGTGTGTGTGTGTGTGTGTGTGTGTGTGTGTTTATTTCACACATCTACCTTCAAAACCCCTCACTTTTGAAGAAAACATATGTAATGTCAAAAATATGAAATTTATTCTCTAGCACTTAAAGGTTGGTCGTGTTACACTGTCGTTTGAATCGTTGGATCTATTCATTTCCCCACTCTCTGTTTCCTCTTCTTTCATTCTTGACATCCAAAGATCATTGCAAATCACATTTTGAAATAATAAATACATAAATTAAACAGTTTGCTTGCAAACATCATAATGTATAAACATCTTAGCCAGTAGAAGGCTTGTTCTTTAACCTTTTCTCTAGTATAAAGAAATTACAGAATATGAACTCTGGTAGACAAACAAACAAAACCCTTGTGGCACAGCTGTCATAGAGCATTAGCGGAGGGGCGGCTATTCCAGGAGCTCTTCAGAAAACAGGAGGAGCACTTGGGGCCAATTGCAACACATCCTGTCAGTGAAAGGGCCAACTCCTTCTCTATTTCTTTTCCCCCCTCATCTCACGCTTTAGCCTTGTTCTTGTGGCTTCCTCCCTCCATATCATTCTGCTCTCAAACAGTGGGATACATTTCCACATGAAAGTGGAGATGGAGAAGAGAAGGCTTATTGGAGTGTTGTACTCAACATCTCTGTCTCCATGGAGATCCAGTGCATGCGAGCACTGTTCAGTTTCCCGAATGGATGAAGTGGTTTTGTTTCGGATGCTTTCTTTGAACTTGATTACTTTGAAAAGCATCTCAAGAATAGGTTGATACTGTATATGAGAAGTGCCCACAGAGGAAGATCTTGATGGTTGAGAAGCCCGCATTGTCCAGTGTAGATCACTCAATCAGTCACATCCACTTGTAAAAGGGTAGTTGTCCTGAAATACTTTTGGAAAGTTGACATGTCCTGCATTCTGACATGTTAAACTCCCATCTAAAACTATTTAACATAATTTTATATTTTATCATTATTATACATAAATTTTGTACTTCAACAAATTAATTTGTTACACCACAACTATTTAAAACTAATGGAGGCAAAAATGTGACTGTAGTGCAGCAGTAATATGCATGTTGGCCATGAAGCTCCCATAGTGGGTATGGGTAAGGTCATAAACGGACACAGATATATTTTTGCATTGCTGGTTTACTGGTTTGCATGTAAACCCATGAAATTGTTTATTTTAATAAGCTGATTTTAAAGTATTTAAGTATTTGATGTACTTGTAAACATGGTCAGTGATGCAGGTTTGAGTACTGCCTGCATTGTTTCCCAGTTCCATTCCCTCCTCATTCTCCCCACTATTTCATGTCTTTCTCTACTTACTTAACATTAAAAGTCATAGTGAAAAAAATGTATTTACTACAAAAGGTATTTAAACAGATAAACATGAGTAGTTCACCCAAAAATGAAAATTCTGACACAATTTACGTTCCGAACACCTATTGCTTTCTTTCCTTTGTGGAACACAAAATGACAAATTTTAAGAATGTGTTTTTACATAGAATGAAAGTGAATGCAAAGGGATGGTGTTGTGCTCCAAAAATGAGCACTATAAAGTATCAGAATAGTCTGTACAACTTGTGCACAATATTCAAAGTCTTTAGAAGCCATATGATAGCTTTGGACCAAGCTGAAATTCATTATTCACTGATACTTTGCCCTCCGCCGTACCTTAGTGCATGCACATATTTAGATTTTGTGCACCAAGAAGTGTCACACAAGGTTTGATGCCACTGACAGCAAACAACAATGGGTTTCATAACCAAAAAACGATACACAATTTTTATGTTGTTTTGGAGCTTGACGGCCCCTGATCACTTTATGCTATCATTGTTTTGGAAAGAATTGCGTTAACATTATTCAGAATTTCTCCCTTTGTGTTCCATGTAAGCAAGAAAGTTGATGTAATTTTCCCTTTTTTGGTGAACTATTCCATTAAGAATAAATGAATATATTGCCACCCGTGTTTTTGTCAGACTATTACTGTTTTATTAGTTTCTGAGTTCATACTTGTTTCTGAGTATTGAATCTCTTTTTCACTATGTTTCTCTTGTTTCCTATTCTCTGTCTCTTTCTTCGACCTCTAGCACCAAGTTCAGTCAGACAGAGCTTTGTGTAGCCCATTACAGTCCAAGTCTAGCAGTCTGCCTCTGGTAGCCAGCCATTCCGTTTGGGGGATGGAGAAGCAGGAAGTTTCAGGGATGAGGGTTTGGCCAAGGATCCAAATATCTAGCCTGAATCATTGAGACTGGGGTTGAGAGAGCTCCTGTGGCTTTAAAAACTGTTTATGACAGAGCACAAACCTTCGTAGATAGTTTATACCAAGTATTTTCTTGGCCATCAAAACAATAAATATGAGTTAAAACAAGTCTCTGAAGAGGCAAAAATAAATAATACAATGAACAACAGTGTGAATCTAAGAAGAAGAGCTTGTTAGAGATGAATAAGATTTGTATGGCATAATTTACACCTTTCAGTAACTACAATGTAAATCTAATTTTCACACTTGAATTTCCTTTTTAGACGTGTGTCTGCACAGTTACAGGTGATAGCAAGCTAACAACCTGGGAAGAATTTGTTTCCCTCTGAAACTCTGAGCACGTTTTTTTTTTTTTTTTTTCCAAGACAGACTGAATTTCAATCCCCTTTACAGTAAAAAAATAAATAAATAAAAAAAAAAAAAAAAAAAAAGACGGCAAGCAATTTAAAGTGCTAAATCTCAGTTTAGAGTAGCTATCTAAATGCAGATGTCCTTGAAATGTGGATGTTGTTTGCATGAGAACCAAATGCTCAAAAAATAGAATAAAATAGTATAAAAAATTGTTTACTCAACTTAATCTTACATTTTTACTATTCTTACTAGTTTTAATTAAGTTACTGTTACTCTCTAAATCCTAAAGTTGGCATTAATAAAAACATTTAAGTGGTCCTAATTAAAATGACTTGAAATGTCACATTTTGGAATCATAGCTCAAATACATAAGTTCTTTATACTTTGGCTTTGAGTACTACTAACTCAAAATTACTAAGTACAAAATTGCGGCTGTGTGGAATACCCATAAAACCTTGCGCTTGAATAAATTATGTTTGTTTGGTCAAATCAAGGGAACCACCCCTAACTGTTTTTTTATTTTTTTATTATTATTTTAAAAAATATTTAGTTTGAATTCTTATGACTATTGTTGTTGTTTTGTTGTAGCTAGTTAATAATTGAGTTTTTGTGAAGTCACCAGAGGGTGATTAGTGTTACCTCTGGTGAACTTGGAGCCTGTTAAATTTAAGCCATTATATATTACACTACCCATAATCCTTAAATGAGATTCAATCATTAATTTATTTCCCAAGACGGAAATTGTGGCAAAGACTGGCCACTTACATAAAGCACAATGAAAGACATACTTGGAAAGCCAGTCCTGAGACATATCTTTCAAACTTTTACTGGTCTTCAAAAATTAAGTGAAAACTTGAGTTTATTTCACAGTCAGAAAAAACAAAAAATAAAAACAATGACAATTGTTATGTAAAGTCTTACACCCTTCAACCCTCCGCAGCTGCCACTGTGGGAAAGTCTTAGAAAGGCGATGAACATTTCAGAAAGCTTTATTATTATTATTATTGTTACCGAATTATATACAAGAGTAATACAAACTTAAAATGCATACATCTCACACAACAGTTATTAACACAAATAAACCGAGTGAACTTACATTTTGCCAGGGATAAACATTATAATTTAAAATAAATTAAATAAAAGAACTGACTTGTGTTTTTCTTGATTTCTTCTTTTGTTTCTAATGCATATCATAGGGAGATCATTTATGTCACTTGCAAGATTTCATGGGATATAGTTAAAATCCTGAAGAAAAATATAGGGAAAAATACAATGGAACGTGCCACTTGAAGTAAGACTTCCACCTCAGAAACTCATGCGGAAATGTTTGCTCTGATTTGCGGATACCCATGTATCTGAAAGTTATATGATAAACATTCACTTTTATTAATTAACCATAAATGAGTCAAACTTCCTACACTATATGATAACAAAACCCATGTAGCAAACGTTTGGAGAGACAGATATTCAAAATAGGGTTAATATATGTCCTTTTCTTTCTTTTTTAAAAGACAATTTTTTGGCAATTTGTATGTCAGGACAGTTAAAAGAGAGACAGGAAGTGATAGGTGAACAGAGAATGGATTAGTTTATCCAATGGACTCTATGCACGGTCGCTTCCGCATTTAGCTGAGGTGGCTACCACTACTTCCGGTGCAGCGCCGGAAGCGATCTTTGCGTGGCGTATCAATGAGCGCTGCCAGCCCAGCATGACTTTTTACACTCGCTGTTTGCAAGATTTTTCATGGATTACTGTGCATGATGTCAATGGCACTGTGAGGCTGACATCTGTCACTCCATACATTAAAAAAGAGAGGAGGTTTAACAACGCATATTTGAAGCTATATCAACAACTATGAGGGTGATTTTTCCATAGAAGAGGCTTAGTAAGGTCCCTGTTTCCGACTGTATATATGTAATATTTTGATTCATCTTGCTAAATGAAGTATGCCACTGTGATATTATAAATTAATATAATATGACAATTGATATGATACTCCAGCTTCATGTCAAATACGGGAGTGAATGATTAGATAACATAGGGATCCTTGCTTTAACTATACCATCTGTCTAATATGGCCAATATTCGTTCATTTCTTTGTAATTATGCAATATGTAAAATAAAGTTTTCACTTTCAGTAAAACTGTCATTTATGTTCATAAAAATGTTGTCAATTTCAAAGAGATTTTTGTTATGTGTTGAACTGAAGATGAGCCTGAATGATGAAGGCATACTTATGAAACTCTTGTATTCTCCCTTTTATTCCCTTATTTGCACAAAGAAGTGACAGTTAACCATAACACGAAACTTTGACATGACAAATATTGATTAAATTGTGTATTGTATCATTACTGTTGTTTAATTATGAATTTTGTGGTGTGCTATCACAGTTTCCTCAAATAAGTAATTTTTTCTTCAGAAGTATATAGTGCTTTACTCATGTCATGTGTAAGCTCATGCTTTGACGATGGGGAAATAATAATAATATGCAAAAATTAGTATTATTGTAACGAATGAGGCTGGTATCCATTCAGCCGACCACCAGAGGGTGCCCTCTCCCGAATACTAGCCATGAACTGGTTCTTCTACATTTACTTCCTGTTTGCACTATATATATAGCCATGCCTTTCCATAGATACTTTGTGAAATATTGCCAGTTATTTCACTGCCTTACAGAGCGTTTTCCATTGCCTGTTTCATTGCCTTCTTGTTATGACCATTGTGCCTGTCTTATTGGATTACTGATTGTTTGATTACTGTTTTTCTTTGTTTGCCTGGTTGGACTGATTACTTGTCACTACTGCTTTGCCTGCTTCATTGACTACGTCTCTGCCTTGTGTTTTGGATTTGTCTGCTGAGTTTATTAAACTTCCTGCATTTGGATTCTACCTTCACCTCCATGCCTAGTCCCTCACAGAATACTTTGCCACCAATGAATCCAGCAGAAGTTTCTCAGCTCCAGGCTGCCTTTGCTTACCAGAGTGAACTTCTCAAAGGTTACCAAGAGCAATTGATCAACCTAAGAGCTGAAAATGAGAGCCTCACGCTCTACATCCACTCTCTTCCATCCACTCAAGCTACACCGATAAGATTCGCTCTTCCTGATAAATTTGATGGCTCACCAGAGAAATGTAAGAGATTACTACGTCAATGTAAAATATATTTCCCCAATCAACCAGAGTCATTCAGCCAGGATTTAAAGAAATGCGCATTTATGATGACATTGCTTACCGGAAAAGCTTTGGATTGGGCCTCTGCTGTTTGGGAGAATGATATGCAACTCCAAACTTCATTAGATTACTTTGCTTCAAAGATCCATGAAGTGTTTGAATACCCAGAGGGAGGTAAAGATGTTTCTGTTCAGCTGCTTCATTTACGACAGGGTTCACGTTCTGCAGCTGACTTCGCTATACACTTCAGGACATTAGCGGCTCAAAGTGGATGGAATGATATCACTCTCAAGACTGTTTTCAGAGAGGGACTGAACCACAATCTACAGGCCGATCTCGTATGCAAGGGTGAGGATTCAGCTCTCACAGAATTCATTTCATTGGCTGTAAAGATTGATATTTCACTGCCATACCGAGCATTTTCCATTACCTGTTTCGTTGCCTTCTTGTTATGACCATTGTGCCTGTCTTATTGGATTACCGATTGTTTGATTACTGTTTTGCTTTGTTTGCTGGGTTGGACTGATTACTTGTCACTACTACTTTGCCTGCTTCATCGACTACGTCTCTGCCTTGTGTTTTGGATTTGTCTGCTGAGTTTATTAAACTTCCTGCATTTGGATTCTGCCTTCACCTCCATGTCAAGTCCCTCACAATTATTTAATTTTGTCGTTTTCTCAGTGATGTTTGGTTGCTCTGCAGATGGTGCTAAAACTTCAGCTGATCAACAGACTGATCTGTTGGCATTTAAGCTCTCTTAACATCAATCGCTTGTCTGGTTGTATTTCTCAATTGTAAATCGTTGGATTTAAATGTGACAAATTGTTATACAACGGGACACAGCAATACTGAAATCATCGACCTGAAAGCCAAAGGTATTTAAATCTATTAGCTATTCTTAGAGCGTTATTAATATTATACACTAAAACATTATGTTTATTACAGTTAATAATATATACAATATAATTAAATTAGTTGTGACAGATATTTAATCGAAATATGACCGCAAGTGTTTGCTACTACCACAGTTTCCTATCGGAGAACACTATACCGTAAGTTCCGATAGCCGCTGAGAAAATACGTAGGCTATACACCTTGCATCGAGTCAAGTGTGAGTACTAGTATTGCTAAATTGTTTGTTATTTTGGTTGCTAGGAGACATCTCTGTTGACAATTGAACACCGGCTGAACAAACAAGAGAATTGCAGTTTTGTTTGTTATGTCATCTTCTGAGCATCGGGCAATGGAATACATATGGTCAGAGATACCACGTCAGAATTTCCCACATCAGTTTTGAAAGGAACACAGACCCTTTAATTAATTTCTTCTTTTAAAAGTCTTATGAAGGAAACAGCTGCTGTTGTCATTTCTATGGTAACACCATCACTATTAATTTACCACGAACTCCCGCTGATTTAAAGATTCTACAGATTTTACTACTGATTTCACAATACTCTGATGGATTCTCGGAGCTCAAGGTAGGTTGATATTTAAATACTTTGGTTAAAAGTATGTAAAGGGGGCCTGGGTAGCTCAGCGAGTATTGACGCTGACTACCACCCCTGGAGTCGTGAGTTTGAATCCAGGGTGTGCTGAGTGACTCCAGCTAGGTCTCCTAAGCAACCAAATTAGCCCAGTTGCTAGAGAGGGTATAGTCACATGGGGTAACCTCCTCGTGGTTGCGATTTGTGGTTCTCGCTCTCAGTGGGGCGCATGGTAAGTTGTGCATGAATCGTGGAGTGTAGCATGAGCCTCCACATGCTGGGAGCCTCTGCGGTGTCATGCACAGCGAGCCACGTGATAAGATGCGCAGATTGATTGTTTCAGAAACGGAGGCAACTGAGACTTGTCCTCCGTCACCCAGATTGAGTAACCGCGCCACCACGAGGATCTAGTAAGAAGTGGGAATCGGGCATTCCAAAATTGGGAGAAAAGTGGATAAAAAAAAATGTAAAGACATTTTGAATATGATGTTTAATTCTGAAATACTTTATTTTCTCATGGATTCTAAGGAATTTAAGCCTATTGTCTCTTAACTTGTTCAAATGTAAACTAACCAGTTAAACATGTCTCTCATAAATATTCAGACAATCAGTTCCCCGTAAAAGCAGAATGTGTGACAGATTGTCAAGGTATGTTCAATAATTACATATTTCGTGCTATGTTTATGTATTCTCACATTTATTCTATTATTATTTCATATCAGCATACTATACTTTAAATTATTTCACTTTGCCCGATTTCCATCCATGTGAGTTGGAAGCTTGCGAATTGGTATGCAATACCAATCACCTGTGCGGATTTACATAGTAGGTTAGTTTGTTACCTCATTGCTGGTTCTCAAGGTAAAAAAATAAATTTGCCAGTAGTTCATGAGGAAAATGTATTAATTCATATATTATATGTAACAATTTTCATGTAACATTCGAAACTTTTTTGCCAATGTGTGAACGGCTTGTAACGCAACTTAAAAAATGAGCCCTTCCCGGACTTCCTAGGTTGCCTATTCATGCGAAGGGAGCGGGTCCCTTTTGCCTGGAAAATCCAAAGGATGTGACATTTATGCGCACTCCCGAGAGCCTTGCCTCAGTGCTTCTCTTCCGCTATTCAACAGCGACAACAAACTGCAACAATAGGTAACGTTATTTTAGAGATGGAATCCAGCAAACATCCGGCTCCCAGCACAACACCAACTCCTACATAAAAAAATTATCTACTGAATCCCATCTGGCTAAGCGGGAATGTGATCGTGGTCGAGCAAAAACTAGAGTGAACATCGGCAGGGCATTTGATTCCTGGAGGGAACTTCATTCGGTTTTGGGGATCAAAACCGACACTGAATTGGCGTTCTTCTTATTGGACAGGTAAGCTTACAAAACTGCAAAGCATGTGAAACATAGTGCCATAAGGATTGATCTGTGTAATTTTAGCTAAACTACAATAACACATGAAATGAATGCTATACAAGATAATGCAGAAAGACCCATTCATTAGTGTAACGTAACATGGTTACACAGAAAATATATACATTCTATTATTATAAAACAATAGTGCATCAATATATCAAAATGACAGTTGTGATGGAATCATATAAATACTGAATTTTGTCAAAATATTTATAATGTACAGTCTATTTTATAAACAGCTACTGTCATCATCCACCAAATTTAGCTAACAGCTATTGATAAAGCTGGCTAGCTAGCTAATGCCAACATAGGCTATCGTATAAATGCAGTAAATGTATCATGCAAAGAAAAGTGATTACTTCAAACTACAGTCTCGCATAGACAGACCTATATCCACACTTTGTTTTAGCCCTGTTCCAGCACTGGAGTGTCAATTTAATATACAGTCTCAAAGTTTGTAGTAAAACAGTCATAACTGTAAAATCTTAATTATGCTCCCTCATGGTGAATCACGTTGTCTCTTTGTATATTACATCATTGTTTTGGTCGATGCTCGCTCGCTCACGTCCCTATGGAGTGTGTGCATGAGTGCGAGCATAAGCAACAGGTAGCTGGCTGCAGTTCACTTAATGGCCACAGGTGTCATTAATAACAAGGGTTTCTGAATCTTACATACTGCACCTTATATTTAAAGAAAGGCAGTTTTAAATTTAAAAACATTTTAGTAACACAAACTGCTTGCCTTCCAGCATGGTGCGAGGAAGGCCTGAGAAATATCAGCTAGCTCCAGGAAGAAGGTATGTATAATAATTCCTGTTTGTTTGGGTAATGACGTGTTATTTGTGATTGTTAAACATATTGACTGCCATGTTGTAATGATGAGTCAACAGAGTTGAGATCCATGTGCAACTTTTAATAACAATAAACGTAGTAATACTGACAGGCAGGGGTCAAACACCAGCAACAGTATTATCCAAGGCAATCCAGAGAGTAGTCGATAAACAGACAAGAGGTCAGGGCAGGCGGCAGACAATCACAGTTTATATCCACATAAACAGTAACAGTAGGCAGGCAGCAACTGGTCAAAACAGGGTAAACAGTCCAGAATCATACACAGGCAAGGTAGTAACACAGGTAATGCTCAGAAATGTCAGCCAGGGCAAAACAAGACTTTGTAATGAGACACAGTGAGAGTGAGTCTTAAATAGCTCAGATAATGAGAAACAGGTGAGCAGGTAATCAGTGCCAGGTATGGGAATTATGGGAAATGGAGTCCAGAGTGTTAAAGTCAATACCTGGGTGATGGAACCCTCTGGTGGTGAGCGGGAGGAACTACAGAGGTGTGATTCGTCACAGAGACCCCCCCCCCCCCACGAGCGGTTCCTAAGTGAGGAGGCAAGTGACGCCGGGGTCCAAAGAAACCAGGGCAGATCAGATAGATGACCAGGGGACCAAGGAAACCAGGGCAGATCAGGCAGACGACCAGGAAACCAAGGGAGCCAGAGCAGATTAGGCGGATGGCTATGAGACCAGGGCTACCAAAGCAGGTCAGGTGGACAGCCAGGAGTCCCAGGAGACCAGAGCAGATCAGGTGGATGATCAGGAGACTCAGAAGACCAGAGCAGATCAGGCAGACGGCTATGAGACCAAGGGGACCAGAGCAGATCAGGCAGATGGCCAGGAGATCCAGAAGACTAGAGCAGATCAGGCAGATGGCCATGAGACCAGGGATACCAGAGCAGGTCAGGTGGATGACCAGGAGTCCCAGGAGACCAGAGCAGATCAGCTAGATAGCCAGGAGACCCAGAGGACCAGAGCAGATCAGGCAGATGGCCATGAGACCAGGGATACCAGAGCAGGTCAGGTGGATGACCAGGAGTCCCAGGAGACCAGAGCAGATCAGGCAGATAGCCAGGAGACCCAGAGGACCAGAGCAGATCAGGCAGATGGCCATGAGACCAAGGGGACTGGAGCAGATCAGGCAGATGGCCAGGAGATCCAGAAGACCACCTCAGGGCAGGGACAGGATCAGGAGGCCTTGTTGATGGCCACCAAGCTTAAACAGGGTCAGGAGAGCTGGGTGGTGACCACAGACTAGAGACTGGAGCCGTGGAAGGCAGAGCCATAGGAGTCTCGAGGGATGAAGCCATGGTAGGCGGAGCCATGGGAAGCTCGAGGAGCGGCGCCATGGAAGGCGGAGCCATTGCAAGCTCGAGGGGTGGAGCCGTGGCAGGCTGAGCCATGGGAGGCTTGAGGGGTGAAGCCGTAGAAGGCAGAGCCATGGCAGGCTCGAGGCTAAAAGTCCAGGATGACTGGGAAATGACTTCAGTGGTCGTGAACATGAGCAGAGTCTCGGGAGTGACCTCTGTGGTTGTGGGTATGGACTGAGACTCAGGAACAACCTCTGTGGTCGTGGGCATAGACAGAGACTTGGGTACGACCTCTGTGGTCGTGGGCATGGACTGAGACTCGGGAACAACCTCTGTGGTCGTGGGCATAGACAGAGACTTGGGTATGACCTCTGTGGTCGTGGGCATGGACTGAGACTCGGGTATGACCTCTGTGGTCGTGGGCATGGACTGAGACTCGGGGATGACCTCTGTGGTTGTGGGCATGGACAGAGACTTGGGTATGACTCTGTGGTCGTGGGCATAGGCAGAGAATCGGGAATGACTTCTGTGGTCGTGGACATGAGCAGAGACTTGGAAAACGACCTCTGTGGTTGTGAACACTGGCAGAGACTTGGAAACGTCCTCTGTGGTCGTGAACACTGGCAGATATTTGGAAATGACCTCTGTGGTCGTGAACACTGGCAGAGACTTGGAAACATCCTCTGTGGTCGTGAACACTGGCAGAGACTTGAAAACGACCTCTGTGGTCGTGAACACTGGCAGAGACTTGGAAACAACCTCTGTGGTCGTGAACACTGGCAGAGACTTGGAAACGACCTCTGTGGTCGTGAGCACTGGTAGAGATTTGGAAACGACCTCTGTGATCGTGAACACTGGCAGAGACTTGGAAACGACCTCTGTGGTCGTGAACATAGGCTGAGACTCGGAGACGACCTCTGTGGTCATGAACATGGGCAGAGACTTGGAAACGGAAGCCTTTCTCCTCCTCCTCCAGGAGGCCAAAGTTGGCGGTGCAGGCTCTGGTACAGACGAGGCTGGCAACTCAGGCTCTGGGACAGACAAGGCTGGCAAATCTGGCTCTGGGATGGACGAGGCTGGCAACCCTGGCTCTGGGACGGACGAGGCTGGCAACGCTGGCTCTAGGATGGATGAGGCTGGCAACACTGGCTCTGGGACAGATGAGGCTTCCAGCTTGTTGGCCGTGGCAGGCGTGGGCATTGGCTCGTTGGCCGAGGCAGGCGTGGGTGTCGGCTCGTTGGCCGAGGCAGGCGTGGGCGTTGGCTCGTTGGCCGAGGCAGGCAAGGGCACTGACAATTTGTGGGAAAGGGTCTTTCATGACCCTACGCACCGATATCAGTGGTGGAAAATTCAACTTGGAGACAAGGGCCGTGAAGGCCTTCGAGCAATGAGTCGCGGAAGGCTGGACTGTGGCATGGCGTGGAGCCGACTCAGATTTGACTGTGACATAGTGTGGATAAGACTCAGACGTGGCTGTGACATGGCATGGAACAGGCTGAGGTTTGGCTTTGACATGGTATGGAGCGGGCTGAGGCATTGCTGTGACATGGCATGGAGCGGGCTGAGGCGTTGCTGTGACATGGCATGGAGCGGGCTGAGGCGTTGCTGTGACATGGCATGGAGCGGGCTGAGGCGTTGCTGTGACATGGCATGGAGCGGGCTGAGGCGTTGCTGTGACATGGCATGGAGCGGACTGAGGCGTTGCTGTGACATGGCATGGAGCGGGCTGAGGCACTGCTGTGACATGGCATGGAGCGGGCTGAGGCACTGCTGTGACATGGCATGGAGCGGGCTGAGGGGTGGCTGTGACATGGCATGGAGCGGGCTGAGGCCTGGCTGTGACATGGCATGGAGCAGGCTGAGGCGTGGCTGTGACATGGCATGGAGCAGGCTGAGGCGTGGCTGTGACATGGCATGGAGCAGGCTGAGGCGTGGCTGTGACATGGCGTGGAGCTGACTCATATATGGCTGACTCGGAAGCTGGAACCGGGATTGTGAGAGGAAGATCCTCTGTGGCGAGTGTGTTGAGTACTAGCCTCACATATACCTCCCACGTGTAGTCTCCGGAGTCTGGAAATTCCCTCCACTGGCGTGCTGTGAGTCCAATCCGGTATATGGATTTCAGAGCGGCATCATCAAAACCAGTGTGGGCAGCAATGGTGGAAAAGAAATGGGAGTACTCCCTTATTGATAAGTCAGCCTGGCTTAGTTGAACGAAGAATGCTTCTAGATCCATGGTACGGTGAATTGTTCTAGATGAGGCCGGGTGTGCCGCTGATTCGATGAAGGAGTTGAGACCTCGGTGGTTGGTTGAAAAAAGCCGCTGGATCGGTTTGTGGTGAAGTCTTCTGTAATGATGAGTCAACAGAGTTGAGATCCATGTGCAGCTTTTAATAACAATAAACATAGTATACTGACAGGCAGGGGTCAAACACCAGCAACAGCAATATCCAAGGCAATCCAGAGAGTAGGCGATAAACAGACAAGAGGTCAGGGCAGGCGGCAGACAATCACAGGTTATATCCATGTAAACAAAGCAGTAACAGTAGGCAGGCAGCAACGGGTCAAAACAGGATAAACAGTCGAGGATCATACACAGGCAAGGTAGTAACACAGGTAATGCTCAGAAATATCAGCCAGGGCAAAACAAGACTTTGCAATGAGAGAGAGTGAGAGTGAGTCTTAAATAGCTGAGATAATGAGAAACAGGTGAGCAGTTAATCAGTGCCAGGTACGGGGATTATGGGAAATGGAGTCCAGAGAGTTAAAGTCAATACCTGGGTGATGGAGCCCTCTGGTGGTGAGTGGGAGGAACTACAGAGGCGTGATTCGTGATGATAATAATTGGTTATTTCATTAATTGTAATTGGAGGCAGCATCATAGTAGTTTTTGAGTAGGTTTATAAATGTAGTGAGCAAGCTTGGAGCAGGTGCTAGAACAACCTAGCTCATTTGTGAAGTTCACAAGTTATTTGTGTAACTGACAAACTTGATATTGAATATTGGGTGATTTCATACTGTTAGCGCAAAAATGTTCACCTGCAAAATGTGCTCACAAAATTGTTCTACAATCCAGGCAAATGTAAGGCACATGCGAATGCACAGACATGTCTCTAACACAAGTGCGTGTTACCTAATTGTAACAAAACTTTTGTAAAGTTTGAAACTTTCAAAGCTCACACTTTTCGACACAAAGATGGCAAATCAGATGTGAGGCAAGTGTTGTTTGCCACATTTGATTTAGCATGCCATATTAATTTGTGCAATGTCAAGTGTGAGAATTTGAAGAACTTAATCTGTCATCTCAAAACACACATCAGAAGAGGGGAAATCCGTTCCTTGTACATTTCGACAATGTGATAAATCCTTTACAGTTTTGTCCATATAACACAGATATTCTTCTGAGGGATATCTGGCTGAGTCCATTGAAAATCCTGCCTGTTATTCTGGGTGTATAGATCAGCAGTTTGATACATAGCTATTTGCTCAAAGCAACACTGAAAGCACCGAGGAATATATTTTACCAGAAATTGTTGATGAAGCCCAGTTTTGACAAGTGTTGCCCTGTTTTATTTGAAATGGCAAAGCAAATTTCTGCTTCCATCATCTGTCATACAAACAATTGTAGAAAATTTTCAAGAGCTTCATGAGATAAGCCAGTCACATTTACTTTTCAAGATGAAAGAAAAATTGATTACACTTGGAATTCAGGAAGAAGACATAAATGCGGTCATTGATGTCTTGAAAAGTGAAGATCTTTTTTATGCTTGCAATTCTCGTTCGCTTAAAACTCACCAAAGAAGGAAAACAGTTTTCAAGAGTATGTTTAATTACATTGATCCAGTACCAATTTGTCTAGGGCAGACTGATGCTGGTAAAGAGTGCTTTGTGCAGTATGTGCCAATTAAACATACAATCAAATCTCTCTTTCAGATGAGGTCTGTTGCAGAGCAGCACAAACAAGTTCAAATTTCTGTCTGATCTAGTAATGTTCTTCGAGATGTGAGGAATGGCAAGAATATGGCTGAAAATGTGTTTTTCAAAGAACAGATCTCACCATTTGGCTTGTTCTTCTATCAGGATGCTTTATAAGTAGCAAACCCTTTGGGTTCTGGAAAGAAGAAGCACAAGATACTTTCTGTATATGCCACTCTTGCAGATATTGCACCACACAATAGGTCAAGCATTGACCAAATGCAACTTGTGCTGCTTTGCAAGGAGCAGGATTAAGTATTTTGGACAAAATTTAGTGCTGGTTCCCTTGGTCCAAGACCTTAAAAATCTTGAGGTAAGTGGTATTACTTTGCCAGATGGACAGGTGTGCAAGGGAACATTATGCACCATTGCCGGAGATAACCTGGGATCTCATAATATTGGAGGCTTTGTTGAAAAATTTAGTAAGCGTATGGACTCTGCAGATATTGTGAGATTGAGCGGACAACATTTCAAGTGGATCCTCTTTCCAAAGGCTGTATTAGAACAGTGCAATCATACAGTGATTTTGCACAGGCTCAGAGTTGTGGTTGATCATCATATGGCCATGGAGGTGTCAAATTTAACTCCATATTTAATAAGCTCACATATTTTCATGTGTGTCAGCCTGGGCTACCTCCATGTATTGGCCATGATCTTTTTGAAGGTATTGTGTCATCTGATTTGGCATTATATATCAAGCACCTTGCAATAGCGGAGACGAAATTCATATATCAAGAATTGAATAGACGCATCAATCATTTTAAGTACTTAGGCTATGATGCCATCAATAAACCTTGTGAGGTTAAATCTGGGAGTGAAAAACTCTCTGGCCAAGCAGTGCAAAACTGGTGCTTGCTGAGAATGTTGCCAGTCTTGATTGGACACAAAATTGTGAATCCTGGTGATGACAATATATGGCATCTTGTTTTGTAACTGAGACAGATAACAGAGCTCATATGTGCACCAGCTATGTCTGTTGGCCAGGTAGCATATTTAAGAATTTTAATTGAAGAGTATTTTTTTCGATTGTAAGCCTTTCCTAATCATCCAAGAAAGGCCAAACACCATTTCATTATTCATTATCCAGAGCTGATTGTCTACTTTGGTCCTCTCATCTATCTGTGGACACTAAGGTTTGAGAGCAAACACACATATTTCAAACAGTGTGCCCGGAAATTACACAACTTTAAAAATCTTTGTGGAACCCTGGCTGAAAGGCATCAACTTTTACAGGCTTTTCTCAGTGCTGGAAACTTCTTCCCACCAAATTTGGTAGTGGAAAAAAAGCTTTTTTTTAATGACATTAAACAATCAGTTTCTCATCTGAACTTTGAACGTGTGAACTCTCAGACAGCACACGAGGTTACAGTAAAGGGAACAAAGTACAAAAAAGACATGTTTGTGCAATTGGTGAAGGTGAGGATGGGTTTGTATTTAGACAGATCAAAGTTGTTCTAATACATAAGGGTTCAGCAGTTTATTTTATTACTAAACAGTATCAGCCTGTTCGCTGTCCTGACATGGGTGTTTCATGCCTTGCTCCAATGCAGAGGATGCATTGTTGTGTTAACCATGAGCATCTACTTGATTACTACCCTTTACCCAAGTACACAGTCCATGGCATCCCGCTGCTTATTCTTCATCATTTTTCCCTCTCTTTGTAGAGCAAGGTCCACCTTGGATGATGAGCTAATAGACATCACTTGGAAGGCTTTGCAAAACATTGATGAAGAAACCCAAGTAAAGCTTATTTCTACACTAAAGAAGTGTGATGTAGAATGTAAAGGAGACTTGCAATATGTAGGTCAAGAGGACATTGATGGCCTCTTGCCAGTTATTCAACTTCACAAGCTACTGGAGGCATTTAGATTAGGTAATTAGGTACACCAATCATGTTTGTTTTACCTAGTCTGTTAGCATGCTGAGAATGTTTTATATACAAATTGCCCTTATTGTTTAATGATTTTTTCTGAGACAAAGACTGTGTCTCTGCAGTTAATTTCTTGCCCTTCACCGACGCCTGGCCAATCTTCACATACCAGCCCATCACCAAGTGCTTTCTTGTCATGTCTTTCCAGCTCATCAACTTACACAAGCACATCTTCAATTTCATCATCTCCTGAGGTGGACTGTACAGGCCCAATAACTGTATCTTCTTTCACTGTGTCCAAATCATGGCCCGAGACATTTCAGTTCCCTTTGGAAAAAATGCCCCAAGAAATCCATTCAGCAGTTTCTGCTGGGAGGAGGCCTTAGCCTCCAGAGAGGTGACAAATGGTAAGAATCCTAGGGGATGAGATGCACAAATATGATCTTAAACCTTCACGATCACAATGTGTAATAATCTGCAAAAACATAATCAGGCAGTACACCAACAGCTTTGCTGATATGTTCCCTGATGGCACCTTAATGGCTGGAGGTTATTGTTCTCTCTTCAATCATGTGAAAACACGGATTGAGAATGTTAACCATGAAAGCACATTCACACGCCATAGGGTTTCATCACATTCTGCACACAAGAGGGGACCAAGTGACATATGGATGTGTAAGATTTCAGCCTCAGATCCCACCTGAAGAAACTGAACAGACATTGGAAAATGAGCGACTGAGACTAGAGGAAATTTACAAAAAGGAGGGCAGTGGAGAGAGCAGAGGTGATGAATGCAATGGAGTCTACATACTGCTGTCAACGACATTATATTAATGCATCACCATCCCCCTCCATTGAATAAGTCAGGAGCCAATGGCCTTAAATTTTTCTATTTAAAGTCCATCTTTACTCATTTTCAACTTCTAACTGATGTTAATGTTCTGTGTTCCCTGGAACTTTCCATGGATCAAAGTGGAAGATCAATCATTGAATACTTTAACAAATCAAATTATAAAAATGTCAAAGCTGTCAGTCTCATGCTGAGGATGTTGAGGTGGGACTCCATGTTGTGTAGTTACTGATAGCACACTTTAAAGAAAACACAGAAGGACTACTGTTTTTTGCTGATTTAAGTAATCTGTTCTTTTCTGTACACCTCCAAATGTTCTTTTTAAATTGAATGTTTATTGGTTTTCAAAGGTATTATACATACAAACTGACACAAGTTAAGAGTAATGGAGAAATTGTAACACCTCCAGATGTTATTCTAACATGTATTATATTCCCTACAGGCATCTGCCAGTGCAGTAGACATTGAGAGGTCCCTTAGTTTACCTGCAAGTCCTCGTCTCATACTGCTTGGTATGTGCACTATTATTAAGGAATTAGGGAAGTAAAAACAGAGTGATTGAACCAGACTGACCATGTGACTTATTCCTGCACAATGTGTTGCCTATTCAACAGTACTCAGCATGGTAATTCACTTAGATTCCCACAAAATTATGTTTTCTAAGATATATTGTTTAAAGTTTCAGGTAGATCAGATCAGTTCTGCATTGAGTATTGGATGATCAGCTTTGAGGGGCAGGTCATTTGTGAGAGCATCCAACCTACATTTTTGACAGGCCTTGCTGCTGTGTTTTCAGTGTACTACATTTTCAATGTACAGTACCAGGAGGAGGCATGCTGTACACTGGAATTCATTCAGAGGTAAGAAATGTCCTATTCACCTCAACTTCAACTTTCATCGGGCACTCAAGCACATATCATTCAAAAATGAATTAAAGCTGAAGTGACACTAGTGTTACCAAACAAAATTGAAACAATTATGTATTTTAGCATCCAAAAATTACACATAGTATCAGCTTTAACCATTATTTTGCTTAAACTCTAATCTAACAATAATGTTTTTACAATACAGGCGCTTTATTGGTATAAACCCAGAAAGAGAGTCTAAAACCAGCTGGGCCAAAGTGGCCTCAAAGAGGACTGGGAAATGGTCCTAAAGAAGACTGTCACAGTCAGTCCCCATGTCTTCACCCTACTGAAGAAACTCATAGACTTTGAATGGAGTTTCTTTTAGAGAAGTCAGCAGTAAGTTCACATTCTCTCTCTCTCTCTCTCTCACACACACACACACACACACACACACACACACACACACACACACACACTTACATTGTCACCTATAGTCAAATATATAGTCACTCCAATTCTCGCAATCTTTTGACACAAACTCTCACGCATTCATTCATCGTTATGCTGACATTCAACTTAAAGGGCAAATCTTGTTGTTTTTTTTTTTTTAGCTGATTTATGTGAACATTTTGTTCTTGAATTTTATTTCAGTTTGTAATGCTGCCATTTTACTGTTATTGTTGATGCTGGAATTTTGATATCTAATGTGAGTTTTTCAGTTCAATGTAATATGGCAAAACTCTCTGTTTAGACTATTGAAGACTATTTGTTGACAACCAAGTTTTCTCAAATATGTGAAATAAATAAAGGAACATATTCAAGTCGATTCAAACTGTGACGTGTCATGTTAATAGTACATTTTAATGTGTGTTTTTTTTTTTTTTTTTTTAATCTGTGAACATTATGGTATTTTGTTGTATTTTTAAATCACAGTAAGAATATGCAAACAAAAACAGTATTGATACTTCATAAAACCAGTAAACAGCTGGAAACCGTGCTGCCAGCTCTATACTGTATTTTTAACATTTACAGTATTTAACTGTGCAGTGAAAATACAGCAAGATGCTGTCAATGTAAAAACAGTACAAACCCAGCAGAAACACAGTATGGTGCTGGCACCCCTGATACCAGTATTTTACTATACCCCTGCTGCCAGCACTTTGCTGTTATTTTACAAGGCAATTTTTTACAGTGCAGAGAGTGGACTCTTCCCGAACAGGTTTGTTCCTCTTCAAATGGTTGTCTTCCTTTCTTATATGTAGTGCGCTCTCAGGTCACTTCAATTCCCATCTATCTCCAAATGCCATGGTTGTTCCCTGGAGTACTTGCTCTTTACTCTGATTTAAGTTCAGAACACCCAGCATTCAAAATTTCTATGTAAACTGTGTGAAAAAAAAGAAAATCTTTTCGTATTTGATGTATTGCTCTGTAACGCCTGTAATAAAGTGTTGCACAGACGACTGTAGTTAGAGCAGTTTATATAAACATCTGACATTTAAAGGCTTTGTCTTTGTGGATTCTGTAGAGGTCAGCAAAACAATGTGAAATGAGAGAATAAAATGGAATCCACAAAGGCAAAAGTGTTTGGAGTAGCGAGGACAAGCCGGGGAGGGGTGGAGGAATGAAGAGCTAAAGTTCAATTTGGTTCTCGTAGGATGTTTTCAGAAAAAAAGAGAGACAAAGCAAAACAGAGGTCCATCTCTGAGAGCATACTTTTATTGAGTTACATGAGATTTGTCTGAAATAGAAGTGTAGCTCAGTGCTGTTGTGTGTCTCTTTGTTTTACTGTGATTTTTGCTCTGAATCCAACAATGCATACCAACCTTAGCTGTAATTAGCTTCTATTGATCAGAGATTCTGCTAAATTCAAGTGTCCCCTAGCGCCACACAGCGGGAGATCCTCCACCAATATCTACTACTAATTAAAGCTTAGAGTTCAGATGCTGAATAAAGACACAAATGTAAATATGTGGCATGTTTTCTGTAGTTAGTAAAAGGAAAAAAAGAAAAGAAAAAAACAGCAAAACTATGGCTGAAACATAAAGGAAGAGTTCAACCAAAAAAATTAAAATTCTATGATTAATTCTTTCTTTAGTAGAACACAATAGGTGACTGAAAAGTGACTCTGGCGTGTCAACTCGAAAAAGGAGATGTGTAACGTAAAATATTCAGCATTAGGTGTGCAATTTCGGAAGGTGATTAATAAACACTGGCAAATTATTTCCAGTGACCCAAAAATAAGTTGTTTTTAAAGAATGTCCTAAACTTGTTTTTAGATGCCCCGTGATATACTTGTAAAAACAGATCTAAGGTATAGTCATACATTGCAAAGTATCCCCGCCCCACCCTCCCTGCTGGTAATTACAGGTGTGGCAAGTGTGCTCAATGTGGTTTTACACACAAAATGCAAATTTTTCTGCTACCCCCACACAGGTCGTAATATTATGATACAAGGGACAATAACTTGCTCTACTACTCATGTGATTTACCTCATCTATTGTCCGTAAGGCCTCGCGTATGTAGGAAAAACATCCAGAGCTTATGTACCCGTATCAGTGAACACTGTAGTAATATTAGGACCGCAGATGAATGTAATGCTATGGAACTACATTTTAAACTAGATAGTAAAGTTTGAAGACAAACTTTATGTTGGCTTGACAAAGCCTTGTCTGAAAGTTTAAAATAGTTTGAAGAGTTGGAAGTTTTAAGGTCTTACAGTCAGACAGACAGAAGGAACATCATACAGATAGACAGCCAGCTGCAAGAAGTCCTATGCAACCCTACCCCTTGCTTGTTTTTATGAATGGCAAATTGGTTGCTAGGGTAACCCCATCTGGTTGCTAGGCAGTTACCAAGGTGATACTCAAAAGGCTCCTTGATACCCTGAATCAAATGAACAAAACCAGAAGTCTCTACAATGTTCTGGTACAGAGATATGTGATTTGTTACTTGGTTGCTACAGGACTGATATTAAATTGACTCCCATTCAAGGTGTGAAAACATTTCCCTGTAATAAATCCTTTAGAGGATTCAATCTACTTCCTATAACTCCCCCACTCATACTTTCTATCTATCACTCCATCACTCTTTTTTCTATCTTTCCATCACTCGTTTTATTCTTTCTTTCACTCCATCACTTTAACACCCTAGCAACTGCATACAAACTAGCAACCATTTAGTGCACCCTAGCAACCAAAACCCATTGACTGCCATTCAAAATGGTTTAGATGGATATCTCCTGATCAGAATGTCCTACAGACATGAGAGTTGGCTTGTTTGAATTGGGTGAGTAATCAGTCTTCAAGTACCATCATGGAAACTACTTAGCCACACCTTAGCAACCATTTAGAGCACCCTAGCAACCAAACCCCTTTGACTTCCGTTCAAAAAGGCTGAGTGTGATATCTTCAGATCAGTGTAAGGCTTTACTGGTTGTTTAGATCAGTGTTACTATCAGAAATAATTCATAATTATTTCTTTAGTTATTAATTAATATTTAAATTAAATAATAGAATCTAACTCATTAAAACCTCATATGGGGCTCCAGCAAATGTAGTGTTCTACGTTTAGGAGCGGGTTTGGTTATTAGCAATAATTAATAATTATCAAAGATAATTGAATCAATGTTAGCTTTTTTTAATCCTTTAAATCAACAATTATCAAAGATAATCGTTAATTGTTAACATCGATGAAACATTGATTAAAATTAACACTAGCTTATTGATCCTTCAAATTCAACAATCATCAAAGATATTTATCAATTATCAAAAATCAACAGAATATTAATAAGGATTAATATCACCGGGGCACCACCCTGGAATCAGGGACTAATAACCAGATAGTATAACAGTTATCAATATTAGATTGTTCTCTTAGGAAAATTGACATCTGAAGAATATCGATTTTCGAAAACAAAACAATGAAGGCTGACATCCCGTCAGCATTTGACACAGGTGTATGCAAAACAAACCAAAACACTTCTCTTTGAAATATAACAAAGTTTATTTATGCAGTGATATCAATTAATAATCAATACAATGCAGTCAATAAACTTCCGACATACAACTACAAACTAAACAGTGATATGGTTAAATGTGGTAACCAAAATAATCCTATAACACATGAGGAAGGTGTGTGTGTGAGAGAGAATGTGTGTGTGTGTGTGTGTGTGTGTGTGTGTAAGGAGGGACGTGCACAAAATGGCAGATGTGACTCTCGTGGAGAGTACGTCACGCAGGATTTCTGGCCAGAGAATATGGCCACCAATGTGGGCGGAGAGAAACCGGTCAATGGTGTCTGCCAGTTTACTGCGTGTCTCCGCTTGTACGATAACTTAGGGACAAAGCTGAGCTTTATCAAGTTATCTACTTGCCAAAAGTGTGTGCGAGAATGTTTGTGAGGGGTCGCGTGTGTGTGGTTAGTATGAGAGAAAGAGAGAATTAAGTGATGGCACCAAAGCTGGTTTTGCGATCGTGAGAGAGAAAGCAGCTGTTAGTTTATGACTCAGAGACGCGGTGGATGGCTCATAAACCGTCCCGCGGTCTTTGATTCTTTAATGGATAAACTCAGTGTGCCGGTCTCACCCGCAATGGAGGAAATACACAACAGTCCAATGTGGTTGGACTACAACACAGCAGATCTCATTCGTGATAACCGTACATTAAAGTAATACCTTGAGTATTGTTATCAGCAATGAGCGGACTCGGCAGTCCGTAAACTGTACAAGCAATAACCTTGATACACAAGAATAACACACTATAATATTCTATCTCTGCCCAGACGTAAACCTCTTACTTGAATCGCATGAGGATGCAGCTAGAATGTGTGTTCATCCGTCCTTTAACTCCGACTCGGTTCCTCGAGGCTCGGGTGATGACGGGAGGCCGTTTCCTCGCTCTGTTGGTGGGCGGTTCGGCAGAACACAGAGTAATCTCAACTCGTCCAGCGAGATGGAGATTGAATGGCCACAGTTTCAAGTCGGACATTACTTCCTTGTGCCACGAGGCTACACCTGAGAGCAGCGATGAGCTGCGTCTACGCACGGCAAGCAAAGTTGCTGGAAGCAAATCCTGGAAGCATCTCAGAGTTATTTCTACTACCGATGACGTCATGGTTGAGGGCCGTTCTGTTGTGTGCCTCATCCAATAGGAGTTGAGAGTTCGATCCTTTAGTGAGCAAAGCTTCATGGGATTTGTAGTCTGTTTTGGACTCCCTTTGTTTGATTTTGGCGTGGTTTTTATCAGTAAGATTTATGACTTTGTATGTGGGCCTCAGTTAGGTTTTATGACTGTGTTAGGCCTCCCTTTGTCTTCTATGTGAATACATGAGGCCCAACATCAGAATGTCCTACAGACATGAGAGTTGGTTTGTTTGAATTGGTTGAGTAGTCAGTCTTCAAGTATCATCATGGAAACTACTTAGCCATGCCCTAGCAACCACTTAGAGCACCCTACCAACCAAACCCCTTTGACTTCCATTCAAAAAGGCTGAGTGTGATATCTTCAGATCAGAATGTCCTACAGACATGAGATTTGGCTTGTTTGAATTGGGTGATAAATCAGTCTTCAAGAATCATCATGGAAACTACTTAGCCATGCCCTAGCAACCATTTAGACCACCCTAGCAACCAAACCCCACTGACTTCCATTTAAAATTGCTTAGAAGGGTATCTCAGGATCAGAATGTTGTAGAGACTTCATTGTTGGCTTGTATGATGCAGAACATCAAGCAGCCTTCTTGGTATCACACTGGCAACTGCCTAGTACCCACAGAGGCTTATCCTAGCAACCAATTTACAAATCACATATCTCTGCACCAGAACATCGTAGAGACTTCCGGATTGACTTATTTCACTCAGGATGGAAAGGAGCCTTGATAAGTATCACCCTGTGTAGCAAATTAGCTTAAAAAGGGAATTATTTATAATTAATTATAACTGGTTATAATTAATAATAAATATTTAGATTAGATCTTAGAATTAACTGTAGCAGAATCGATATTACAATTACCTGATCTGTCCGTCCACCGAGCAGACAATATAATTATTTATCAATTCTAAGAAGATTACTTTCCTGGCCAAGGAACAATAGCCTTCCTACTTATACAGTGCTAGCAGTAGTTTAGCATGTAGCAAGGAGTAACATTCAGTGACTTTTGAATTGTGAGCGGAACACAGAGACAATCAATTGTGAATATAAGGGATTTAATAAATGAAACTATAACTAACATACAAACAAACTAAGCAAAACATACATATATAGAATGAAGGAAAGTAAGGAAAGGAGAGAGAAGAGCAAAGAATGGCAGTATTTCACATCACTTAACCACAACCTAAATGAGAATCATCAGAGGCACAATTCACCTTAAAAGGGGTTCAAACTTAAACGCACATCTAATCAGTTGTAAATGGTTACTTGCATTGGTTTGTTGCTGAATAAGAGTCTTGATGCGGTAGACGAGGTTCTCGACGATTTCTTTAGGAGTGAGTTGAAGAAGTCCACAGCAAATCCACAAAGTTACTTGAAGGTAAACACTGCCAGAAGGTTAAACTCAAGAGGAGAGTTTTGGAGTGTGTTGGTCTCAAGAAGAAGAGTTTTGAGCGATGATTAGTCTGCGTTCTGGAGTTTTAACAGTTCATTGCCGCACCCATTTTGTGGGTGGAGTGGCCAATCAGAGGCATGCATTTTGAGTGGGAGAGACATCCTTTGTCTCTGTTTATGGCCCATTCGCATTTTATTGCTGATCTGGACCGCTAGTGCAGCTTTTAATTCAAAACATAGTAAGAATTGTTCGATGCATTTCACGATCACATGGTGTACATTATAGTGTGAGAAATAAAGAGAAGATCATTTTGATACCAAGAAGGTAAACTCCAGACGATATTAACGCAGAGATACACTCATACACTTGAATATAGGCATTTAACGTCTAACTAATACAAGTAAAGGGTTTTAACTAAATTAATATAATAGGGGAATATACATACAACACATGCATATAGCAGATACATTTATAACTGCTTACTATGGCCTAAAATAGAGAAAATGTCTTTAGGTGTGTGTGTGACGTGTATTGGAATTACTGGAGACAGACAACTGCTCTGGTGCCTGGCACGGGGGGTCACCCCCCTTTCTGTGGAATGTGTTTGAAGCTTGATGGAGACACTCCAGAGGCGACCTGTTTTAGCATCCTTTTGATAGAGATAAAGACCATCTGCAATTTAGCACCCATATAAATGTAAACGCGGAGGCCAGGTCAGTAATTTATATGCAAATGTCAAAAGGCTAAAAGGGTTTTTTTTAAACAAAGTGTAATTAGCCATCACTGATCTTACACAGACGTTACACCTGGTAACTGCTTAGCAACAAGATGGGGTTACCCTAGCAAACCAAGTAACAAATCACATATCTCTGCACCAGAACATCATAGAGATTCCGGGTTGACTTATTTCACTCAGGATGGAAAGGAGCCTTGATTAGTATCACCCTGGTAACTTCTTAGCAAACAGATGGGGTTACTCTAGCAACCAAGTAACAAATCACATATCTCTGCACCAGAACATCGTGTGATTTGTTACTTGGTTGCTAGGGTAACCCCATCTGGTTGCTAAGCAGTTACCAGGGTGATACTTATCAAGCCTTCTTTCCATCCTGAGTGAAATAAGTCAAAACCGGAAGTCTCTACGATGTTCTGGTGCAGAGATATGTGATTTGTTACTTGGTTGCTAGGGTAACCCCATCTGGTTGCTATGCAGTTACCAGGTTGATACTTATCAAGCCTCCTTTCCATCCTGAGTGAAATAAGTCAAAACCGGAAGTCTCTACGATGTTCTGGTGCAGAGATATGTGATTTCTTACTTGGTTGCTAGGGTAACCCTAACTGGTTGCTAAGCAGTTTCCAGGGTGATACTTAACATGGCTCCTTGCCATCCTGAGTGATATAAGTCAACCCGAAAGTCTCTACGATGTTCTGGTGCAGAGATATGTGATTTGTTACTTGGTTGTTAGGGTAATCCCATCTGGTTGCTAAGCAGTTACCAGGGTGATACTTATCAATCCTCCTTTCCATCCTCAGTGAAAGAAGTCAACCCCAAAGTCTCTACGATGTTCTTGTGCAGAGATATGTGATTTGTTACTTGGTTGCTAGGGTAAACCCATCTGGTTGGTAAGCAGTTAACAGGGTGGTACTTATGAAAGGCTCCTTGCTATCCTGAGTGAAATATGTAACCTGGAAGTCTCTACGATGTTCTGGTGCAGAGATATGTGATTTGTTACTTGATTGCTAGTGTAACCCCATCTGGTTGCTAAGCAGTTACCAGGGTGATACTTATCAAGGCTCCTTGCCATCCTGAGTGAAAGAAGTCAACCCGGAAGTCTCTACAATGTTCTGGTGCAGAGATATGTGATTTGTTACTTGGTTGCTAGGAAAACCCCATCTGGTTGCTAAGCATTTACCAAGGTGATACTTAACATGGCTCCTTGCCATCCTGAGTGAAATATGTCAATAAAAAAGTCTCTACGATGTTCTGGTGCAGAGATATATGATTTGTTACTTGGTTGCTAGTGTAACCTCATCTGGTTGCTAAGCAGTTACCAGGGTGATACTTATCAAGGCTCCTTGCCATCCTGATTGAAATAAGTCAACCCGGAAATCTCTACGATATTCTGGTGTATAGATATGTGATTTGTTACCTGGTTGCTAGGGTAAGCCCATGTGGTTGCTAGGCAGTTGTCAGTGTGATACCAAGAAGGCTGCTTGCTGTTCTGAGTCATACAAGCCAACAATGAAGTCTCTATGACATTCTGATCCTGAGATACCCATATAAGTGATTTTAAATGGAAGTCAGTGGGGTTTGGTTGCTAGGGTGCTCTAAATGGTTGCTAGGGCGTGGCTAAGTAGTTTCCATGATGATACTTGAAGACTGATTGCTCACCCAATTCAAACAAGCCAACTCTCATGTCTGTAGGACATTCTGATCAGGAGATATCCATCTAAGACCTTTTGAATGGCAGTCAAAGGGTTTTGGTTGCTAGGGTGCACTAAATGGTTGCTAGGTTGTATGCTGTTGCTAGGGTGTTAAAGTGATGGAGTGAAAGAAAGAATAAAACGAGTGGAGTGATGAAAACATAGAAAAGAGAGTGATGAGTGATAGATAGAAAGTATGAGTGGTGGAGTTATAGGAAGTAGATTGAATCCTCTAAAGGATTTATTACAGGGAAAAGTTTTCACACCTTGAATGGGAGTCAATTTAAAATCAGTCCTGTTCGGAAGTCCAATACAGGAATAATCGGGAGTCCGATCAGTCAGAAAAGATAAAGCAATCCGAGTCAGACCAGTCTGAAGGTCTGTGGCGAGTTTGGTGCATGTAGCTTAAAAGCTCTAGGAGGAGTTAAAGTCAGAAATTTTAGTCTCGGAAGAATAATAATAATTAGCAAAAAATGTTTGTCAAGACAAAATTTGATGTTGGCTTGAGAAAGCCTAGCCTGAAAGTTTGAAGTAGTTGTAAAAGTCGCTTTAGGTTTTAAGTTTTAAGTAAAAAGTTTGAAAAAAAAGGTTTTAAGTTTGAAGTAGTTACAAGTTTAAGTAGTAGTTTTAAAAGTTCAAATTTTAAAGATCATAAGACCATTCAGTCTATCAGATAGATAGATAGATAGATAGATAGATAGCTCATTTGGTTGCTAGGCAGTTACCAAGGTGATACTTAACATGGCTACTTGCCATCCTGAGTGAAATAAGACAACCCGGAAGTCTCTATGATGTTCTGGTGCAGAGATATGTGATTTGTTACTTGGTTGCTAGGGTAACCCCATCTGGTTTCTAGGCTGTTACCAGGGTGATACTTATCAAGGCTCCTTGCTATTCTGAGTGAAAAAATTCAACCCTGAAGTCTCTATGATGTTCTGATTCAGAGATGTGTGATTTGTTACTTTGTTGCTTGGGTAACCCCATCTGGTTGCTAGGCAGTTACCAGAGTGATACTTAACAAGGTTCCTTGCTATCCTGAGTGAAATAAGTCAACCCGGAAGTCTCTACGATGTTCTGGTTCAGAGATATGTGATTTGTTACTTGGTTGCTAGGGTAACTCCATCTGGTTGCTAAGCAGTTACCAGGGTGATACTTATCAAGGCTACTTGCCATCCTGATTGAAATAAGTCAACCCGGAAATCTCTAAGATGTTCTGGTGCAGAGATATGTGATTTGTTACTTGGTTGCTAGGGTGACCCCATCTGGTTGCTAGGCAGTTACCAGAGTGATACTCAATGAGGCTCCTTGCTATCCTGAGTGAAATAAGTCAACTCGGAAGTCTCTACGATTTTCTGGTGCAGAGATATGTGTTTTTTTATTTGGTTGCTAGGGTAAGCCCATGTGGTTGCTAGGCAGTTACCAAGGTGATTTTTAACATGGCTCCTTGTTATCCTGAGTGAAATAAGTCAACCCGGAAGTCTCTACGACATTCTGATCCTGAGATACCCATCTTAGTGATTTTGAATGGAAGTCAAAGGGGTTTGGTTGCTAGGGTGTTCTAAATGGTTGCTAGGGCGTGACTAAGTAGTTTCCATGATGATACTTGAAGACTGATTGCTCACCCAATTCAAACAAGCCAACTCTCATGTCTGTAGGACATTCTGATCAGGAGAAATCTATCTAAGCCATTTTGAATGGCAGTCAATGGGTTTTGGTCGCTAGGGTGCACTAAATGGTTGCTAGGTTGTATGCAGTTGCTAGGGTGTTAAAGTGATAGAGTGAAAGAAAGAATAAAAAGAGATAGAAAGTATGAGTGGTGGAGTGATAGGAAATAGATTGAATCCTCTAAAGGAGTTATTACAGGGAAAAGTTTTCACACCTTGAATGGGAGTCAGTTTAAAATCAGTCTTGTTCGGAAGTCCAATACGGGAATATTGGAAGTCCGATCAGTTAGAAAAGATATAGCAATCCGAATCAGACCAGTGGTGCCTGTAGCTTAAAAGCTCTAGGAGGAGTTAGAGTCAGAAATGTTAGTCTCTGAATAATAATAATAATAATAATAATAATAATAATAATAATATTTTTAAATAGAATATCAGTATGTTGGCTTTCTCAAGCCAACATAATAATAAGCTTATATAGTAGATCAGTATGTTGGCTTTGACAAGCCAACATAATGAGCTGGGCATACTGTTAGCGTACTTCAATATATTGGAATTGAGAAAGTTTGTAAATATTTAATAGTCTTTATTGTTTTAGATTTTGTTATAATAGTTAATATAATGTATACCCCCTTCTTATATGTATTTTTTCTTATAAAAAAATTCAGATTTTGTGTATTTATTGTATATTTATACTAAAATGTATGTAACTATGTACACCGATCAGCCACAACATTAAAACCACCTGCCTAATATTGTGTAGGTCCCCCTCGCGCCACCAAAACAGCGCCAACCCACATCTCAGAATAGCATTCTGAGATGCTATTCTTCTTACCACAATTTTACTGAGCGGTTATTTGAGTTACTGTAGACTTTGTCAGTCAGAACCAGTCTGGCCATTCTCTGTTGACCTCTCTCATCAACATGGCATTTGTTCTGTCCACATAAATGCCCTCACTGAGTGTTTTTTTTTTTTTTTTTTGGCACCATACGGAGTAAATTCTAGAGACTGTTGTCCCATGAAATCAGCAGTTACAGAAATACTCAAACCAGCCCATCTGGCACCAACAATCATGCCACGGTCCAAATCACTGAGAACACATTTATTCACTGAGACCCTTTCTGATGGTTGATGTGAACATTAACTGAAGCTCCTGACCCATATATGCATGATTTTATGTATTGCACTGCTGCCACACAATTAGCTGATTAGATAATCACATGGATGATTGTTGATGCCAGACAGGCTGATTTGAGTATTTCTGTAACTGCTGATCTCCTGGGAACACTCTCTAGAATTTACTCAGAATGGTGGCAAAAACAAAAAACATCCAGTGAGCGGCAGTTCTGTGGACAGAAATACCTTGTTGATGAGAGAGTTCAACAGAAAATGGCTAGACTGGTTCAAACTGACAAAGTCTACGGTAACTCAGATAACTGCTCTGTACAATTGTGTTGAGAAGAATAGCGTATCAGAATGCTATTCTGAGATGCGGGTTGGCACTGTTTTGGTGGCACGAGGGGGACCTACACAATATTAGGCAGGTGGTTTTAATGATGTGGCTGATCGGTATATATATGTGGTTCTGGTTGTGTCATGTATGTAGGTGTGAATAACAAAACACTCTTTAAAATGAACCAATCTTTTTAATATCATTTTCAACTATATTTCATGTGAAAAAATATAACTAAAAAAATTCTCATAAGGTAAAACTCATCGAAATGCTTTGAAATATAGATGTTTTCTCCAACCCCTACTTATATTAGACATTGGCATATAATTCTGCTGCTTTAATTTTAGGCTATAATGAGACACTTAGGGGTTTGAAACTGAGCCGAACTATTCCAATCTTCACCTCCCATGAAATTAAAATGATCTAAAATCCCAATTGTAGAGACACAAGAGATGATTTGGAAAGCAGATGAAATCGCTTGCAGAAAGATAACGATCAAGGATTTTCCAGTCGCCTCCAACAAACCTGACTAAATGATTCGCTATTTTCTCTGATTGTGCTGATATTCCGCATGCTTCAGTCTCATTAGCACAGATGATCTGCATCATACATTCTTCATATTGTCAGATGAATAAATTGTCTGCTGCTCTCTCGATTGACGTTGAGACGTCCAACTTAAATGAGAAATTTCTTTCATTTTGCATATCATCTCATGCTTACCAAGAAGGAAGTAGCTTCTCACTCGCTTTCTCTCTCTCTCTCTCTCTCTCTCTCTCTCTCTCTCTCTCGGTAATCATAATAATGTAGTGGCCCATAATTATAATAGACCTTCTTGTCAGAGATACGGAACAGATTTCAAAGCTTAAGTTATTCACAAAGTAACTGAACAAACTGGGTTAAAACAAAAAGAGAGGCTGTGAAAGGGTTTGGAAATGACATATACTTAATTCCATTTATATTAGCATAATGTGCTGTCCAGGAATTCTAGCTTGAGCTATTCCTTTCTTTCTTCCTTGTTTTAGAGAGATTAATATATGTCATTCAACAGTAAATCAACTGAAATAAATACCACCACCAATCTCTGTCTCATTATCATGCTCATGATCTTGCAATTATCAAACTCTATTATATCAATGTACTCTCTCCAGCATTAGTCCAGAAAAATTCTGATGAAACTTGATGTTGAGGATTGTTAGTTATAATTGAGTTATAATATATACTTTTAAGTAATCTCTCTAAACCTGAGACCAATCTTCCCTCTAATGTTTTGATCTTGTTCTGTCCAAACCAGCCTGCTCTGGTTAATGTGTGCATTTTTGTTGTAAGCAGTCTCATCTTGAATGAAACTGTCTCAGCGTATCTACAGAGCTTTTCAAACAAACTGAAATAAAGTTCAACAAGATGGAGGAATAGCCACACAAAGCAAGCAAGGGCAATTTGCTTTTCACTCTTATTTAAAGCCAAAGTTTCATCAGAAAAAGAAAAAAGTTTAATCAGAATGAGAAAATGAAACACTTTTTTAATTATAGAGATTCCTGGTAAAGGCAGAGATAAAGTACATAGCTTTGGGACTGCTTTTTACACTCTCACACTTTGTAAAAAGACTGCTAGTGTTGTGATTGGAATTGTTGCTACTTTTTGTCTCCCTGCCTAGGAATTTCTGCAAGGATTTGCTTTTACCTGAAACTCTGTCCCAAACCTTGAGCTGCCTATGGAGGCAGACTTTTAAGGCATCATACGTGCACTCCCAACATGAAGTCTGTTCCAGTTGGTAGCCAACTTAATTATGCTTTGTATTGAAATCTTAATTATTGCTGTATCTAAATATTTTGAGCATTGACCATATTCATCCATATTTTTATCCGCATTTCAATGCATATTTTGTTATTTTAATTAGTTAATCAAGTGTTCTAAACTAAAGCTAGAGTTTGCAAAGGAAAATGTGATTGTGGAAATGCCCACATCAGCACATGCATTGTGTCTCCAACTTCATATATTTCAAATAATAATAAACCTTATTTCTCAATGAACCTCATTTTGGTAAAATATACAGTATATACTCAAAACCCTTCATTTGGTAAAAGCTGTATATAGGCTATGACATGTTTAATTTGGTAAATACTTACATAAAGAGCATTGTAATGGGGCCAAGTCTCCATCATTTCAAAGTAAGAGTCCCCAGTGGATTGTGGTGTGTTGCTTGTTTATATTTAAAAGTCCTGTGTTATGCACCAAATCTTTTTTCTTTTTTTTCTTTTCTTTTTTTCTTTTCTTTTTTTTTTATTTTGTTGGTCATTATTGGGATTTTGGTTGCACAATAAACTGCATTTGAGATTTTATTTATTTTGAACTCTTGGGGGGTGGGGGGGTTGGTGGGGGGGTAGTTAAAATATATTTTATAAAGAATTGTAGCTTAAACTACTGCTTCATTTAACAAACTGGGCATGGAAAGTCAAGTCAAACACATTGGATGAATTAGATACAGTGTTCCACAAAGTGTGCTCTTTTGTATAATGGAAAATCTGGCAGATGTAGTTGGTCATCTGGGTATACTGTGTACAGAAAATGTGCACACTTTGCTCAGTACAATTAGTATGTAAGCATGAATCACAAGTATGTCCTATTTTCTATTTCTCTCCTTTTTAGCTCAAATTTTATTTGTGTATTGTAGTATGTTCTATTTTAGCATTCCATCCCAAAATCTAACCATCAAAGTTATCCCAAAAATCTTTTAAATTAAACTAAATGGTTTGTGAAAGCATTACAGCATACAGTGCATCCGGAATGTATTCACAGCCCTTCACTTTTTCCACAGTTTGTTATGTTACAGCCTTATTCCAAAATTGATTCAATTCATTATTTTCCTCAAAATTCTACAAACAATACCCCATGATGACAACGTGAAAGAAGTTTGTTTGAAATCTTTGCAAATTTATTAAAAATAAAAAACATGTACATAAGTATTCACAGCCTTTGCAATGACACTCAAAATTGAGCTCAGGTGCATCCTGTTTCCACTGATCATCCTTGAGATGTTTCTACAACTTGATTGGAGTCCACCTGTGGTAAATTCAGTTGATTGGAAATGATTTGGAAAGGCACACACCTGTCTATATAAGGTCCCACAGTTAACAGTGCATGTCAGAGCACAAACCAAGCCATGAAGTCCAAGGAATTGTCTGTAGACCTCCGAGACAGGATTGTATCGAGGCACAGATCTGGGGAAGTGTACAGAAAATTTTTTGCAGCATTGAAGGTCCCAACGAGCACAGTGGCCTCCATCATCCATAAATGGGAGAAATTTGGAACCACCAGGACTCTTCCTAGAGCTGGCCGCCCGGCCAAATTGAGCGATCAGGGGAGAAGGGCCTTAGTCAGGGAGGTGACCAAGAACCCGATGGTCACTCTGACAGAGCTCCAGCGTTTCTCTGTGGAGAGAGGAGAACCTTCCAGAAGAACAACCATCTCTGCAGCACTCCACCAATCAAGCCTATATGGTAGAGTGGCCAGACGGAAGCCACTCCTCAGTAAAAGGCACATGACAGCCGGCCTGCAGTTTGCCAAAAGGCACCTGAAGGACTCTCAGACCATGAGAAGCAAAGATTGAACTCTTTGGCCTCAATGGCAAGTGTCATGTCTGGAGAAAACCAGGCACCACTCATCACATGGCCAATACCATCCCTACAGTGAAGCATGGTGGTGACAGCATCATGCTGTGGGGATGTTTTTCAGTGGCAGGAACTGGGAGACTAGTCATGATCGAGGAAAAGATGAATGCAGCAATGTACAGAGACATCCTTGATGAAAACCTTCTCCAGAGTGCTCTGGACCTCAGACTGTGGGAAGGTTCATCTTCCAACAGGACAACGACCCTAACCACACATCCAAGATAACAAAGGAGTGGCTACGGGACAACTCTGTGAATGTCCTTGAGTGGCCCAGCCAGAACCCAGACTTGAACCCGATTGAACATCTCTGGAGAGATCTGAAAATGGCTGTGCACCGACGCTCCCCATCCAACCTGATGGAGCTTGAGAGGTCCTGTAAAGAAGAATGGGAGAAACTGCCCAAAAATAGGTGTGCCAAGCTTGTAGCATCATACTCAAAAAGACTTGACTTGGCTGTAATTGGTGGCAAAGGTGCTTCAACAAAGTATTGAGCAAAGGCTGTGAATACTTATGTACTTGTGATTTTTTTTCATTTTTTTTTTCATTTTTTTTTTTTTTTAATTTGCAAAGATTTCAAACAAACTTCTTTCACGTTGTCATTATGGGGTATTGTTTGTAGAATTGAGGAAAATAATGAATTTAATCAATTTTGGAATAAGGCTGTAACATAACAAAATGTGGAAAAAGTGAAGCGCTGTGAATACTTTCCGGATGCACTGTAGCTTTTACTTGCAACTTGGGCTGGGAATGTTAATTGATAAGAAAAGAAGACTCTTCATATTTATAACATATTTGTTGCATTCAAGCTAAAAATACTGACTTTAAACTATATAATTACTATTATATCTGACAAATCTGAACCTCTTTGAGCCTGTTTTCGCACACAAATAGTGTTGATTGATTTTTAGCTGCACTGAAGTCCCATTTCCCAAGTGGGATTAAGAAGGAAAAATAAATCTGTGCAGCATCTGTGTCTTCCTCACAAGAGTATATTACAATTTACTTGTAATGTGCTTCAGATACTTATGAAATTACCCTGTTAATTGAGCATCTGGTAACCCTGATTCTGTGTGGTGGCCTCACAGTTAAAGCGAGAAGCTCACTGGGGGAGAATTTAATATCTGTACTCACAAAGCACCTCTTGAAACCATTAAGTGCCCAATACTGAGATTAAGTCCATATTTGCCAATTACCTTGTCACTTTGATACACTCATTGGTCTCTTAGTTTATCACCCGCCACCTCAGGTGTTCTCTCCACATTTCTATTTTCCCTATTTTATGTCCTACCATCCAGATCAGACCTTTAGACCAGTGGTTCTCAACTTGTTTTGCTTCAGGATCAAGATTTACATTGGGCATTAATTGTCGACCCAACACAGTGCCAAAACTGGATGTACAAAAGTAACAAAGATTTTTTTTAAATCAAATACATTTTTTATTAATATTACTATGAACTGCATAGGCCCAAAATACTGTATGCATAATTATTAATGTTTTATTAACTGTTAAGTAGGTAAACGGGTGAATTTCTCAATATTGTATTAGTATTAGACATATTATCAAGTGACAGATGAAAAGCACCACAAAAGCCTTTGACGTTAATAATAAAATATATGGTAAGCATTTTCTTCCTTTTAAAAGTTAAAGCCTATTTATATACACAAATATAACATAAGTATTGTATTTTTAGCATTTAGCAAAGTTTTCCCTCCTGCCCTCAACACTAGCTGCTTTAGACCTCCCGAAACTCACTCAGACTGTTCAATGTATAATTTCTTCTCTGAGCGATAAGCTCTAGGTAAACCTGTTAAAAATCTGACCTCTGCTCCTTCCCATCTTCATCCTTGGTTGCCATGGTGATCTTTCAGGTTTCATGGAAAGCAGCCAGGTGTGACCTTTGTGTGAGGAGCAGAATATGGAGAGTTCCACTCGATCAGCCTCAGAAAGCACAAATAGCATCTGACAGGAACAGGCAGAGGAAGTAGACCAGAGGTGGTGGTGATGTCTGTGAAGATGCTGACCCTAAATTTGAAGTGTGTTTTTTTTAGTTGCCACCAAATGCTATCGTAATAATTGATTCTTTTCAATAACTCCTCCAATTCGCAGTTGGTCGGAAAACCAGATTGTCCTGCCCCACACTCATGCCATTGGTTGAGCCAATGTTGTTAACGTTGGGCTGGTTGGAACACTCAAACAAATGGAGCAATGTTTTGAAAGCGCTACAGAGTAGGGATGTGCCCGAAGCCGAATACCTTATTCGGAAAGGCATGAAAAATTACTTTAAAACGAATAATGGATTCATCCGATAATATAAAAAATATTAGTTTGACTGATTATCCAAGAAGCACAAGGATAAAGCAACTTTGAAAAATTAACATATTCTAAATTACAACAAATTTTTGAATCTGTGCAGCCAATATTTCTAAAGTGCTAACTTTATGAATGAAAATGCCCATGATGTGATTTCAGATCGGATGGGCATGGTCTCGAATCCTTTTGAGGTCTCCGTTAATTGTGCGCATCTGGAGCTTGTCAAGTGTAACATTAAGATATGACATCATGTACACATTACACTTCTTGAAATATCTATGTTTATGCATCACACTTTTTTACACGTGATTCCTATGTATTTATTTAGAGCTTAAACCTGAGCGCGATGTTAAAATTCCTGACCTGAAGTGATGATTTCATGTCGGAGCTCGTCCATCCATCTCTTAAAATTTACCACATGTATATCCACATCAGCGATTAAGGTAATTATCTGGTTAAGACTTTATTCTGAAAAAATAATAAAATGCTCCATAAAGGTTTAAATGCTCCATAGAGTATTCATCTATTCGGAATATTCCTGCTTATGTAAAACAAAGAAAAGTAAACATGCTCTGTCTTTTTCATCTTCTTCTTCTTTAAACTGTGCTAAATTTGAGAATGTTATGTTGAGCTCTGGAAAGGTGCTATATAAATTTAACATTATAATTATTATTAATTTTATTAATATTATTTAACTAAATAATAATGTCCTATCGTGAAAATTCCTATTGATTTATTTTCATTTATTTTAATGTTTGAATTTGTATTTATTATTCACTGAAAAATGTGTGCTTGACATTTCACATTTTGTTTGACACATTCTGCCTCCAGAATAATGTTGTTATACATAAACAGACAAATGAAAATTCTGTTTCATGCAGATATTAATATCTGAAATACCAGGAGAAACCACAGTTAACAACATATTCCACTGTTAATGTAGCCTACAAATTCAGCTTGATCTAGTAAAAACAATTTTATAATAAATAAATAAATAAATAAATAAATAATGTAATTAATAATGTAATAATAATAATAATAATAATAATAATAATACAATTTATTTTTTATTTGTATTATTAATAGGCTATTATTATGAAAAGGATTATACAAGTCACATTTTATTAATAGAAACTCTAAATGTAAGAGTAATATTTAAAAATGGGTGTTTCAATTGGTTTTTGATGCAGTTCCCGACCCACACCTGGTTCTATCCGAATACAGAGACAGATACAGATAATTTTGTCATATGAACAGATGAAAATACAGATACAGATAATGGCTTCGCTGCACACCCCTTTGTATTTCTCAGGGAAATAAACCTACCAGTGGCTTACTTAGGTAGTATAGTCTGCATATTAAGCTGGGAGAGGAGAACTTCATTTGACAAAAAATTATCTTTAAGCTACACTCTTTAGGATGGAAACGGTTATAAAATGTTTGTCATGTTTTATGTTCAGAGCAGATTTTTTTTCATCTTGTTTACCTTAGAGCAGAGCAATGTGAGCAATTATTTTCTGGCCTTTTGTCATTAATACAGACTGTATAGAAAAAATAATAATAATGGGGACTTAGTGGGGAATAAGAAAGCTGGATTTAAACTTGTGTCACCCAATGAACACCACATCTCAAGTTGTCAGGACATCGCTAAAATTCACTTTAAATTCAATATTACTCATTAACAAATTTTTCCATGTACTCTATACTGTATTAAAGGTACATTGACACTAATTCTTATTATTTCTGGTGTGGATTAAAGGAGAAAATTTCACCACTGGCAGCACCTAACGGAATGACAAAAATAATGACAAAAAAAAAAAACAACAACAAGAAAATATCCAGACAGGTTTCTGAAACACTTTCCTGTTTTTGTGAAGTCAACCTACGGATGGCTTACTTGTAATGACTAACCTTGCACATTAAATTGGGAAAAGATAAAGGATTTTTATACTGCAGTCTACATCCACAAGTCTCGTTTTGATGAAAGAAAACCACAAATACTGATCTTTGTGGACAGCGGGTGATTGGCGATTACAGGGTCATGTGATTGGAAATGAATAGCACTTTGTGGTGTGGAGAATAGATTGCGGAAAGTAACAAAGGGCTTTGAATGACAGTTAACTGGAAGCAGCAGGACCTATTCCCTGAGATATAAGATAGGACAGGAAGTGAAAAGCTTTGTCACTCCAGCTGGCTTTCTATGAATTTAAGGGTATAGACAGGGTTGGGAGGGTTACTTTTGAAATGTATTCCACTATAGATTACAGAATACATTCTGTAAAATGTATTTGTAACGTATTCCGTTAGATTACTCAAGGTCAGTAACGTATTCTAAATAATTTTGGATTACTTCTTCAGCAGTGGTAGATTTTTTCACTTGTTTTGACTCTAAAAACTCTGCCAGTACAGTAAGACAAAATACACATGTTAAAAAGACATTTTCTGAAAAACCTAAATATCTTATGCAGTGTTGTTTCTAAAACAAGATAAATCAAACTGATCTTGTTTTAAGGATTTTTAGATATTTTTACAGGAAAACAATAAAAAAATTATTATCAAGAATAAAATTTTTGCCCTAATATCAAAGGTCTTACTAGAAAAAAAGAAATGATGGTCCAACGTGAATTTTCTTGATAAAAAAAAATATGATCATGCCTGGTAACATGCATGTAAAATGGCTTGAAATAGCATTTTAGCTTAGCGTAAAGCTGACAATTTACACAAGGTTTATTTCTATTTCTTCTGCTCCAAACTTACTTCTCTGTCTGCTCGTATGAATGTAACACTTCATAAGAAAGTGTTTCACTGCTGTTCAAATGCACTTTGGATCGCATCATTTATATGTATACATTTTTCCATCTGAAAGGACTAAATATTAAATTAAATAAATGACAATAAAATGCAAAGTAATCTCTTCAGTAATCAAAATACTTTTTGAATGTAACTGTATTCTAAATACCAATGATTTAAATTGTAACTGCAGTGGAATACAGTTACTTATATTTTGTATTTTAAAATACGTAATCCAGTTACATGTATTTCGTTACTCCCCAACCCTGGGTATAGATAGGGTTGGTCATAATGCTCACACAGGTAAATCTGTGTACACACACACATGCACACACATACACTCTGCTCTGTCGTTTAACTGCAAGCCGTATTTGATAAAGCTTCTGAATAATCAATTTTTCTCACTGACAACATAAATCCATTTGATATTGCTGTGTTGTAAACAGAAGGTGGCATCAAAATCCATTTTGCTGCAGCTTTTTAGACATCTTCACCTGTCAGTCTACTGATCTTAATAAATGGGATGTTATGGCACTCTCTTGCCTTATTTGAAAAGAACATTTCGTCTGACTAATTAGAGTCTTGGAAATGTAGTAGGTGCAGTTTATAAGTAAAATGCATGCAGCAACATGTGTCTGTTTGTCTCTGCATAATACACAAATTAGTGTAAAATAAAAGTAAATAGAATAGTAAATAAAATGGAAGTGCGTATGCATTTATGATGATGCTCGCAACTCTTTGCTCTGACAGTGGTTCAGTTTGATTTGAGAATTTGAATCAAGATCATTATGGTTCAGTTTGATTTGATTTGAGTATTGTGGTGCAATATATACTGTATACCTGTATATACAGAATTTAAATGTACAGTATGTGTGTATATTCATATACAATATATAATAATATTATAATAGATTTAATCATGTTAAATTCAGTAATCAATTCATTGCATTTTCATTTACAGATCAATGTATAATGATGCATTTTTTTGTATTGTATTTATTGAAAACAATTGAATGAATAGTTCAGGACCATTACAGCAATCCTGATAGCCTGTTCTAAATGTAATTCACCAAGTAAAGGTTAATTAACATATTAAAACAGTCAGGATATTGCTGAAAATATTTAAAAGGTAAGTAAATCTACGAGAGAAAAAATTTTGATAAAGTTTCACAATGTGCATTATGATCTAATATGAAAGTTGTTTGGTTAAGAATGTTAACCAATAACAGTTATGATGTAAAAAAAAAAATAACTAGGAGAGAAAGAAATAGGCCTGTGAGAAGTGTGCAATAAACCTAATGTATTGTTTTAAAAATGACGTGAACAGAATACAAGACCAGTTAAGCAGTCGGCACATTGTTGAAAATAGCCTTATTTAAAAATAAATAAATAAATAAATAAATAAATAAAAAAGACAAACCTAGCCTAAAATAGCCATTTTCTAGGCCATACTTAGAGCAGGTGAGGTGTAATGAAACTTTGTAAACATCTGCTCCAGATATCCTCTTTTTTAAATAATTGTAATATTAATTATATTCAAAATGTAACATAAATATGACAGTTCTTAAAGTACATCCTTTGTAAAAAAAAAAAAAAAAAAAAAAAAAAAAATACAAAGAAAACCTAAATGTGTTAAATGTTGAACATATTACTGGGGAAAAATATTGACTGACTAGTAATTCCACTGTTGACTAGCAGCATCAGTACCGTTTTGTCGACTAATCTCGCACATCCTTTATGATATCATCATTTTCAGTTTTGGATAAACCAACATTTTAATTTCTTTTCAAATATATCTTTCTCTTATTTAAATGTTCTCAGTAAAGATAGAACTGTAAGTAAACATGCAGTCTCACCCCTCACTGTTTGGATTTCATACAGTCGATATTTAGCTCTTTATCTATGGATTAAATCAGCTGTTTTACCGGAGTCATAGATCAATGATATAAAAGACATCAAAATCAATCAGCCTGAGACTGTAATAGTGTCTTTTTGATTACCAATGGTGGAATAACATGCACGCCTCCCCTGTTCTCTCCCAAATGCCTCTGTTACTCTTCCTAGCTAAGAGAGAAATCAATCATAACTCAATGCTTTTGAAAGCTCAATGGCACAGTCTGATTGGCTGCAGCTCAGCCAGTGATTTCTCATTACTATCTTCTCATACAGTACCCCATGCTGCTTGTGTGACCCATGTGATTCTACTGAAACAGTTTCACAGTCATACAGTAGTTATAGTGAATCAGCAGTTCTCTAACCAGTGTAGTACACTGCATTGTTTTTTTGTTTAGTTTTTTTATTCTCCCTTTTTTCTCCCCAGTTTGTAATGCCCAATTCCCAGTGTGCTCTAAGTCCTCATGGTGGAATAGTGACTCGCCTCAATCCGGGTGGCGGAGGACGAATCTCAGTTGCCTCCACGTCTGAGACCGTCAATCCACGCATCTTATCATGTGGCTTGTTGAGTGTGTTACAGCGGAGACATAGCACGTGTGGAGGCTTCATGCTATTCTCTGCGGCATCCACGCACAACTCACCATGTGTTCCACTGAGAGCGAACCACATTATAGTGACCATGAGGAAGTTACCCCATGTGACTCTACCCTCCCTAGCAACCGGGCCAATTTGGTTGCTTAGGAGACCTGGCTGGAGTCACTCAGCAAGCCCTGGATTCGAACTTGCGACTCCAGGGGTGGTAGTCAGTGTCTTTACTCGCTGAGCTACCCAGGACCAGTACACTGCATTGTTTAATGAGAGGGCTACTGCATCAACAGACTACATGGATTCACACTCATTCCAAGTTCACTTCATGTGTGTTCTTTGTGAAGTGATGTGGTGGTTGTGTAATGAGACTCTTGTCAGTAAGCCAGCAGAGATTGAATTCTTAGAGTGTGTGGTTCCTTTTGTTCTTGGTCATTAGAAGGCAGTGTTGATGATTTAAATTGTGTTCTTCATCTGGCCTCATGGTGGTTCAACTTGAAATTCGTAACTATTCATGGAATAGCTACAGAGCTTTATCAAACATGTACAAGCTCTATCTGTTCTAGAAAGGGTTTGTTATATAGCAAAAACAGTAGTTCGTGCTTGATTCTTTTAAGTTTGTGCGATTTAATGTGTTTAATATGTGTATATGTGTGGGTTTACATAGCTATATTTTGGCCACACAATTGTCGGAATTAAATAAATAAAGTAAAAAAAAAAAAAAAAAAAAAAAAAAAACTCTATTAGACATTGTAATTAGCTTTCTATATATAAAAAAAATATACATAGTGGTCTATGGTATGTCCCCATTTCAATAGCTAAGTCAAAATCAAATCAAAATCAAATCACTTTATTGTCACACAACCATATACACAAGTGCAACAGTGGGTGAAAGTCTTGGTTGCAGTTCCGAGCAACATAGCAGTCATGACAGTGATGAGACATATACCAATTTACAATAAACATCAGATTTACACAACACAATTTACATATCTAATATACACATAATTACACAACACAATATACAAATAATAATATACAATGTACAGTATACAATACACACAATATAGAATACACATACACACAATATAGAATACATAGTATACAATAAAAATAGAAAATAGAAAATATACAGTATGTTGTATTGTGCTGTATTGACATTCAGGCTGTCGGTTGATAGTCTGTTGGCAGTGTGTTGTTAGGAGAGAATCTATTTATAACAGTCCAGTGTGATATATAAGATTATAAGATTAATAAAGTGTAGTGCTGATGTATATTGATCGTGAGAGATCAAGAGTTCAAAAGTCTGATTGCTTGGGGGAAGAAGCTGTCATGAAGTTGGCTGGTGCGGGTCCTGATGCTGCAATACTGCCTGCTTGATGGTTGCAGTGAGAGCAGCCCATGGCTTGGGTGGCTGGAGTCTCTGATGATCCTCTGAGCTTTTTTCACACACCGCCTAGAGGGAGGGAAGCTCACCTCCAATGACGTGTCTGGCAGTTCGCACCACACTTTGCAGGGCTTTGTGGTTGAGGGCGGTGCTGTTGCCGTACCAGGCAGTGATGCAGCCAGTCAGGATGCTCTCTACAGTGCTGGTGTAGAACCGTGTGAGGATGTGGTGGTTCATTCCGAACTTCCTCAGCCATCTCATGAAGAAGAGGCGCTGGTGAGCCTTCTTCACAATGGCCTCAGTGTGGATGGACCATGTGAGTTCCTCTGTGATGTGGACACCGAGGAACTTGAAGCTGCTGACTCTCTCCACTGGTGCTCCATTGATGGTGATGGGGCTGTGTTCTCTGTCATTTCTCCTGAAGTCCACCACAAGCTCCTTGGTCTTACTGACGTTGAGGGAGAGGTTGAGCTCCTGACACCAGCGTGTCAGTGAGTGTGCACTTCCTCTCTGTAGGCTGATTCATCATTGTCAGTGATCAGACCTACCACCGTCATATCATCAGCAAACTTAATGATGGCACTGGAGCTATGTGTTGCCACACAGTCATGTGTGTACAGGGAATACAGGAGTGGGCTGAGAACACAGCCCTGCAGGGCTCCAGTGTTGAGGGTCAGTGATGAGGAGATGTTGCTGCCCATTCTAACCACCTGGCGTCTGCTTGACAGGAAGTCCAGGATCCTGCTGCACAGCGAGCTGTTTAAGCCCAGATCCCGGAGTTTCTCATCAAGCTTGGAGGGTACTATGGTGTTGAATGCTGAGCTGTAGTCTACAAACAGCATTCTCACATATGTGTTCCTTTTTTCCAGGTGGGAGAGAGCAGTGTGTAGTGTAGATACAATGGCATCAATAGTGGATCGGTTGTTGTGGTATGCAAACTGCAGTGAGTCCAGTGAGGGAGGCTGCACAGAGCAGATGTAATCTCTGATTAGTCTCTCAAAGAATTTGCTGATGATGGGGGTCAGAGCAACAGGATGCCAGTTATTTAAGCAAGTGATTTTGGATTGCTTTGGTACAGGCATAATGGTGGATGTTTTAATGCATGTGGGGACCACAAACAAGGAGAGGGAAAGGTTGAAAATGTCAGTAAAAACACCAGCCATTTGGTTCACGCACACTCTGATGACACGGCCCGGAATGCCGTCTGGACCCTCGACTTTACGGATATTCACCCGTCAGAAGGATTGGGTTACATCCGCTACAGAGACGGAGAGTGAACTAACCTCTGTAGCTTCGGCTACGGGAGCTCTCTCCGTGAGGGTGGTGTTATTTCTCTCGAAACAAGCATAAAAAGTATTTAGCTCATCCGGCAGAGAGGCAGCAGTGTTCATGGCGGAGTTTTTATTCCCTTTGAAATCTGTGATGATATTAATTCCCTGCCACATGCTTCTAGAGTTGGTGGTGATGAACTGTCCTTCAGTCTTGTCCCTGTACTGGCATTTGGCTGCTCTGATAGTTTTGCGGAGGGCATAACTGGCTTGTTTATGCTCCTCCACATTCCCGGAATTAAAAGCGGAGGTCCATGCATTTAGTGCCGCACGAACGTCGCTAATCCACGGTTTCTGGTTAGGGTAGATCCATAAAGTTTTGGTCCGTACAACATCCTCTATGCACTTACTGATGAAACACGTTACGCTATCAGTGTATACCTCGATGTCGTCATCAGAGGCGGACCGGAACATCTCCCAGTCCACGTGATCAAAACAGTCTTGTAGCACAGAATCTGATTTGTCCAACCAGCACTGGATCGTTCTGAGGGTGGGTGCATCCTGCTTCAGTTTCTGCCTTTAAGTGGGCAGAAGCAGAATGGAAGAGTGTTCCGATTTGCCAAATGGTGGGCGGGGGAGGGATTTGTAGCATCCCGGAAGAAAGAGTAACAATGGTCCAAAACCCAATCCCCTTGTGTGTTGAAACTGATGTGTTGGAAGTATTTCGGTGCGATTGATTTGAAATTGGCTTTGTTAAAGTCCCTGGTCACAGAGAACACAGCCTCAGGGTGTTTCTTGCTCACTTATACTCCCATACAGTTCCTTGAGTGCCCGGTCTGTGTCAGCTTGTGGCAGGATGTACACAGCTGTGATAATGACCGCTGTGAATTCCCTCAGTAGCCAGAATGGCTGACACAGAAGCATGAGAAATTCCAGATCAGGAGAGCAGAAAGACTTGATAGAGTGTACGTTCCTCTGATCACACCAGGATTTGTTGATCATAAAACATACACCACCACCTCTGCTTTTACCTGAGAGGTTTTACCTGAGAGGAAGTAAACGCATGTGTACTGTATGTGTATGTTTGCAGGTTCACATGTATAAATAGGAGGCCATTGAAACAGGCTGTGCTCAGTCATTGCTGTGTTCTATGTGTCAGATGAGATTAGAGAAGCATTCCCCCCTCACACTGTCCTTGAACTGCCAGCACTCAGTTGGAGATTGAACTCATGGGCATTTACTTGTGCTCTAAGAGACCTTGCATACAGTTGGTTCATATTCAAGTGTGTTTGTGTGTGTGTCCATAGAGTTATATGACATTTTCTGTCACAGTAAAGCTGTGACATATCATTAAATCCATATGCAATTCTTGTCAAAATAAGTTGACAGTTATGTTAAAAAGCAAACAAAATATGTGACCATGGGGATGTTCGTTGGGGGTCGGGGTGGAGTTGTTGATTGGGGAGGGGGAGGGGTAGTAGTGGGAGTTAAATGTTGATTCATTGTATATATGTTTTGTTTTTCTTTGTCATCTTTATGAATCAATAAAAATGTTAATAGAAAAAAGCAAACAAAATGACACAAGTGCACGTACAATGGAAGTCAGATTTCCAATCCAGTTTTTCCAATCCAAGGTACAAGTATTTTGCTTTTCAATTGTCAGCATAATAATTTAAGTGGTGGAGGTTAACAGAGATTTTGGTGTAGAGTGCAGGTGGACAACTAAGTCACACTGCATAGAGTAGTGACAGCTAAAAGGCTACACAGCTGATTTGCCTGTTGCACTTCCTCCTTGTTAGTTAGTGTCCCAGCCTAGACACACCAAATGTTACTGCTTGGATACAATCGACTGATGAAGAAATCTTCCAGCATCATACTCCAGAAATGCTATGTAATGTGAAGGCACAGACACAGGCTTCAGCTTCCAAAAGTTCTAGACATTTTGACATTTACAACCTGTCTCTATCTGCTTCCACATGCTCCCTTAGTCTCAGATTGTAACTTTGTTTTTAATTCTCAGTGATGCAGTTCCAGTAGCATGGGTTTGTTTTAATCACTATGCTTGCTGCTTTAATTGCTGTGTTTGTGTTTGCAAGAATACTGAAGTGACTTAAAAACATTTTTTTGTTTTTTTTTTTTTTTTGTGTCATGGGCAAGGTAAATTTACCTCAAAGCCCAGAATGTATTCAAATTTATCCAGGAAAATATAAAAAAACAATTTCAGTTTATAATTACATAGAAAAAATTTAGTTAAAGGAAATAACATTGCATAGGAACAAGATAAATGGCCCATATATGTACTCGGACCGTACATTTGCACCTGATATTAAATGGGCTCTGAATGCTTTCCAGTGTTTGCAATGTGACTGCACTTCTCTTCTCCTTGATAATGTGTTTATTATCACCTGATTGTGGAGTGGTTTTAGCATCTGCGAACTACTACTGTCTTCACGTCTCAGTGATGCAGGCTTAAGGAATGACATTTCAAAAACAATCTTCAAAGATCTTAGCAGCGAGCTTGTTCTTAAGGCTGGGTCATTGTGTCCTCCACTATGCTGGAGACTGAAAATTCAATAAAAATAGTAGATACACTTACTGCATGTCTGTGTGCACTCACCAACAACTGGTCTTACGGTTTTACAAACTCTCATTTAATCAGTTATTTAAATTATTTAAATTTGTATAAAGTGTCATTAAAAGATGCTTCATTAAACTGATTCCGACTCTAAATTCTGATTGGATGAGGCGTGTTGGAAGCTGTTGTAAAGTGACTGTACCTTCTATATTAATAAGCTAAATTGCAATGTTGCTTGGCAACCGCAAACAGCCTGCAGTTATGCTTGTTTCACATAGCAAGCATAAGCAAGGCATATGCGAAGCTACAGTGCAACTATATCGTAACTGTAACTGCGGACTCGCTTGGGCTTTCACACTGGAAGCAGTTTTTTTTTTCTTTTTTTTTTTTTTTACAGCTTAACAACAACATTGAGTTTTTCCTTTATAAGTGACCGAAATTTACATGTCGCTGGTGAAACCTAATGCAGTCTTGTATAAATATTTAATCTGGTGGCAGCAAACACAATAAGCTGTGCTCCCTACAAACATCATCATTCAGTGGAGACAGTAGGTTTGTACATGGCGAGGATGATGAGCCTTCGAATTATGTTTAGCACAACACAGAATGCAATCACTCTGTTTGGATCGATCACTCGGTTTTATATATTCAGAAATAAGTTATTATATTTAAGCAATATCACACGAGCAAGAGTGGATATGGCCCTACATCAGCACTGCTGTGATTCAGCCGCAGTATGTAATCACAGCAGTGCTGATTTAGGGCCATATAGCACGATTGCGAGTGTGATATTGCTTATATACAACAGTTCAATGAACAAGTAAATTTAAAAAAATTGGAAAAACTGAGTACGGTCATAAAAACGCATTTGTGCGTGGAACTACTTTCTTACGCGAAGAATCAGAATCTGCCATTGCTGGTTCAAACCAAATGATGCATCCAAGCCTTCGTTAGTATTTCAAAAATGTCACTTCAGAAATAGTATCACGGCTTGTGCTGTTTCTAACAAGATATTGGTTAAACAAGGATGGATGTGTGTGTGTGTGTGTGTGTGTAGAGAGAGAGAGAGAGAGAGAGAGAGAGAGACGGAGCGTGTGCGATCACTTGTTGCCACACCCAAGCAGAGATGCTGTCAGCTTTCTGAAGATCAGCTTTCTCAGTGGAAAAGTAGTCGTCGGGGATATTTCTATAGAAACCGCAATGTCCTCCGCCATTTTAAAAAGCACGCTAAAATATGTAATGTAAAAAAAAAAAAAAAAAAAAAAATACATGTAAAAAGAGACACATACAGTAGCTCTTAACACATATGCACTGCTCTTACACTTTAGTTTAGAATGGCAAAAACACAAGCAGAGTGATACACACAGTGAAATGTCCGAGTGCTGATTGTGTGAAATGTCTCTCGTCCAATCAGATTCGAGGACCGGAACTAACTGTTGTATATATACTGTATATATAATTAAATAGATATATCTCTTTGTTCAAACATCAGCTAAGTCTTTTAAGTGTTTACTTAAAAGTTTATACTTTCTTCATAAGAATAAGGAAGCTTTTCCAAAGAAAAAATGTTAACTCACCCTGTGCACCAACAAACCGTAGCAACTGCATCACATGCTTTTTCCTTTGTTAATAAATCCTTTAAAGGAAGTTGAGGGTCGTGTAGTTCTTTGTTTCTGTACAATAAGTCTTGTGCCTTCCATAGTCAACACAAGAATAAGGTAAATTCTGAAATTACCGACCATACAGGCTATGCTCAGCTCACACTCTCTTTACGTATATGCGATGTGAAACAGGCCTTGGAGTAATGAACTTATGCTTGGTGTAAGAATTGTTACATTAATTATTAATAATAAATGTAACTGGTTTTGAACATTGGTTGTGTCTTTTAACATGTTACTGTTGCCACCTTTATATACTGTAAATGCAATAAACCACTCATATACTCGCAAAAAAACTGTAATGCATGGCCTCTCGTTGGCTTATTTTTTTTTAGGAACTTCTGCCAACCTTAGTCCCTGAATTAGCCCAGACATTTGCTGCTATACAGTACTTTTGAAACAGTGTGTATTTTAATGTTCATGGACTGGCCCCATTTACTTCCATTGTAAGTGCCTTACTGTAACCAAGATTATATATTTTTTATTTTATTTTTTTAAGGAAAGGAGGAACAAGTCAAAATGATTTTTTGTGGTTATTAACATTATGCTACAAATGCTTTTGAGCTTGTACTGAACCCGGAATATTCCTTAACATTTTTCCATGTCCTAAAACTTTGTAGGTTTAAATAAACCCCACAGATTTTCAATATGGTCTCAGACTTTTGGATACCACTATATATCTAAACACACCCTCATAATCAAACATGCATACAATATTGTGCTGTTTATGTGTTTGATGTGCCGTAAGCAGCTATATGTGGGTTTGACTTAGACTTTGTTCAACCCATTTGCTTCAAAATCTTCTGTCCAGACATAGACAAGGGCTATCCATCCACTCTGCAACCCATTGCCAGACTTATATACCCCCACACTGCCTGTTCTGCCCTTATACCAACCACTATGTGTGTCAAGCACGTGTGTGACCCAAGAGATCAGCACTCGAGAGAGACTAGGCACATAGCCCAGGGAGGGTCACACAACTGGGCTCATTTTGGGATCTGGGCTGGAGATTCACAGCAGCCTTGGGGACCCGTCCTCATAAAGCTGTGCTGCACTTGCACCATCACATGTAGACACAATTGCACTCATTGTAGCCTCTAGCTGTAGCACAAGATGGCCTACCTGTGTCCACACATATCCCATCATTCCCGCAACACTAGGGGTTGGAGGCACTCAAGTTCAGCTAAGCTGCAGACCACATCTCTATTTTTATAAGTGCACAGTGGTGGATTGATTCTGGCTGGCAGAATCGTGAGGCTGGGCTACAGCATTTAAACTAATGTTTGGTTTTCTTTCCAAGCAGCTCCAGTGATTTCCCCTGAACAAAGCTCTCAGAATGTGTCCCATGGATATTTACAAACTTTGCTCTATTGTGTCTCTTTATGGATTTGTATACATGCTTTTGAAAAACCAAACGGCTGCTATGAGCGTTCTACATTTTAAGTTGTCAGGGGAAACCATAGATCTTTATTGAGTGGGCAAGAAGTGCTCTCGCCCAACAAAGATGCTGCAATATAGCAAATAACATTGAGGGGGGAATTTGCTAAGAATAAATGTCAAGCACATATTGCTTTTCACTTTCGTTTAGAAAAAGCAATCCCCCTGTAAGCTTAAAATCAGTTCGCCGAGATATTTTCAACACGGAAACTAAATCCAATTCATCTAGGTGATTTTTTAGTGAAAATTCTCTTAATAAAATTTTCAGATGTTTTTATCTCACACAGGCAATTCAACACTTCTTTCATTTTTCATTAATCTCCGATGGCAGACATCACTAAGAGCTAGCTTTCATTTGAAGCTCCTCAGTGTTAAAGTCACAATTTTGCTGCACAGTTTCAATCCTATGATATGTGACTCCTTTATTGCGACGCTCATCATCTCTCTCATTTTTTTATCTCTTCTCTAGTGTCTCTAAAGATGAAAGAAATTAGTGAGGCATGAAACAGGTTCACCCATTTTCTAAGCGTGCCCACATATTTATATCTCGAGGATATTTTACCCACCTGCACAATCACCTCAAAGTCCAAATTTACGCGTAGCTTTCATAATTGCATTCAAATTGGCTTCTTATGCATAAAATATTGTGCATAATTATGTATTCATGGAAGCCATTAGAAGATGAAAGCGGGTATCTTAATGCATAATTTTTTTTGCCCTAATTCAATGTAAGTAGTCAGATTTAAACATTTAGAATAATGAACATCAGCATTCATTAGTTCTTGCTGTCATCTCAAGACATCCTCTCTTTGCCTCATACAGTAACCATGCCAGAAACACTCACCTCAGACAGCAGTCTGTGAGCGAATGTAATGTACAGTTTGAGGAAGACTGTACACAAGTTTTACCAGCCATTGCTTAAAGGAATAGTTCACCCATAAATAAAATGTAAGTTTAATAAAATGTAATGTCTCATTTTTTACGCACACTTGACTTGTTGAATCTTCCGTGGATCACAAAAAGAAAGATTTTAAAGAATTGCACAGGTCACACTTTTCCATGCAATTCCATTGAATGGTGACTCATTCTTTAAAGTTTTAAAAAGGATGCAAAAGCACAGTTAAAGTTTCATAAAATGTGCTATATTCCAATATCTTTTTCTGACAAACAGACATTACATTTAGACATACATTTAGGCCATTATTTACTCTCGATTTGGAGAACTGGTATGTTATGGGAGTCTGGGGTTGAGCAGTTAAAACAGGTTGTCCTGGATTGTATGAATGGCAGGGGAAATCGTTGAGCATCAACAGTCACAGCTTGAATACTTGTACCAAGAAGCTGTACTCAGAAGAGCAAGGAGCATCACATCTGATCGTATGCATCCACTAAACCCTGCATTTGTAATGCTTCCATCAGGAAGGAGGTATAGAAGCCCCACAGTTTTTCCTATTTTTTATTTGTATGATGCATTTTATTATTATTATTATTATTATTTTATTTTATTTTTATATATACGTGTTTATTGTTATTTCCTGTTTTCTTACTGTTGTTTTTGTGTTTTTCTGGGAAGGCAAATACACATTTTCAAAGTTGTGGACAATTTTAATTCACTAACTCGATCTGGTTGCAGCGGTTAACAGCTCACTGGAGGGAAAGACTATAGTGATATATGATTTACATTTTGGTCATTCTCTCACACAGCTATTGTATGGCTCCAGAGGACATGCATACATATCCCATGAGTCGTATGGACTATTTCAATGAAACTTTTATGATGCTTTTGCATCCTTTTTGAAGCTTGAAAGCCTCATTCCCAATTCATTACAATTGCTTGGAATAGAGCGAGCAGTACAGTTCTCCAAAATTTGCTCACTTGTATTTCATGAGAAAAATATAAATAAAATAGTACGGGTTTGGAATGACATGAGGGTGAGCAAATTATGACTTTATTTTCATTTTTAGGTGATCCATTCCTTTAACAATTGCCTTACCATTTATAGTATACGTACATGAGACAGGTTAACGTTTGCACATTTTATTCGTCATATGTTTAGATATCTGCTATAAGTTTTGTGGTTCCTCAAACATACTAACATTGCATACTAACTTTACTTCCAAATCAATGTGATTAAGGATTAATGATCTGCCTATCGTCTGTTCTGTTGGGTTGTGTGCCAATAAGCATTTGATACAAGTCTATTCCTGTGTAAATAAAGCAATCACCCACCAGAGAGATCTTACAGCAAGTTAAAAAGTGAAATGAGCTAGTACGGAGATTGGTACATGGTGTTTGTATTAAGAGCATTTGTTATCTTTCTTGTAAACACAGACACACACAACTATTTTATGTTTTCAAACTTTTTCAAATGTTTTTTTTTAAATTATCTTATTTTATTTTTCGAGTTGAATAAAATGTTTCTGTTGTCTTTTATTTCTAATAGGCACATTTTAACTCTAGTTTCTACAACAGAATAGCAGAAACACATACACACACACACACACACACACACACACACACAGTCTTGACCCAGACAGGAAAAAAGCAAGTCTCCAGACCTCCTCTAGCAAATGCGTCCTGCACTGTCCTCATTTGGTGAGGATTTTTAAAACAAAAGGAATGCGCTGCTGCAATAAATATCTTGACTAAACTTGGCCAAGCACACTCATCCCCATAAGACTGAAAAACACATGCCGCTCTTCAGACTGGTATTGCTGTCCAAGGTGCTGAATCACACCACCTACATTTTCACAGGAGCTGTTCAAGGTCATATTGCTATACATGTATACTATAAAGTTTAATTACTGACTCATTCTGACTTATTTACATTTAACAAAGAAGTAGAACTTGCCATAAGTAGTTTTCACAACAAAAAAATATGATTCCCCCAAGGGCTACTTGTAATACAACCTATTAACTCTTGATTACTCAGAATTTCCTCATCAGCACCCTCTCAACACCTCTTGTCTCTCTTTTGGCCCAACTGCTCACCTCCCCAACACTTCATGAAAACTCACAAAATATTATAGAATATTTATTAATGGACTCACCCCTATAAAATCAAACTGTATATGGGTAGTTGAGACATAATGTAACATTGCACTCCCATTGCATAACATGCACTTTTTGAATGAACATCATGACTTTAGGTTAAAAATTTAATAAATGTATAAGCAAACATGCATATATTAGTTGGTTTGACAGTCTAGCATTTTTTATTGTGTTTTTCACACTTTCTAATTAAATCTTTTTCCTTTACCGGTTCATTTGCAATGGTCCTGCGGTATGACAAATGCATAAATTAAAGTCAAAAAGCCTGCATGCATAATAATTACAAAATAATTAGCAAAATGCTGCTTAAAATAATTGTATATGGAATATAGCATTTCACACCATAGGATATGACAAAAAAAACTTTGCTGTAAGATGATAGTCACTCATATGACTATTAAAGAGAGAGAGGGTGTGTACTGTATGTGCAGAAAAGTAGTTTATGTATGTGTTTCCCAACTTAGTTACAATGAGGCATTTCTTTGCTGCTCTCTTGCCTGTTTCATAAATAGGTCAGACCCTCTTTGTGTCTGTTCTTTTAATCCGTTAGGCATCCCTTTTCCTTTCTCTAAAATTATCTCTCCTGTTGTATTTCCCCCCTTATTTCAAGTCTTTTCCTTTGGAGCCTGTTAAAATCCATCAACTTTAAAGATGTACTTTATTATATCACATACTGGCTTCTTTCATTCATTCACAGAAGACACAGTAGTATCAAATAACCTCTTGTTTTGAGAGCATGAGAAAGGATTGCTAACCCATTTGAGGTATGATGGTGCACTACTGTCTGCATTAGATTTACAGTATTTACTGTCTTACTTTTCCTTCTAAGATATGAGTTCTGTTTGCTACTTTGAGGATTTGTTTGTGTGCCTATTTCTACTTAATCCACTTTGTTGCGTGACAGGGACTGATGCATTTAACTGGACGAAGAAAGTATGTAATCTGTAGATGTGTTATGTATCATTTTAGTTTATTATAGAGGATAAGACCATGATTAACACATTGGGTCTCTCATGTCTTGTCTTTATTTACTGTTTGTAAGCCTATCTTGCACCACTAATTGTATAGCAAGGATGCTCAATCTGTGTAATGACACTTGTGTGTGTGTAGGTTTCTTTACACCATCTGCTAGCAAGGCCACACATCATAGCAGCAGGGAACTAACTCCATGTAGGCTGGTCATTTGCATCTTCTCACGTTGTGGATTATTCAGTGTCTGGAGGATTATGTCCTCCTCTGTACCAGAAGCTAAGACACAGCCAAGTTATGGTCACACTCACAGCAGACTCATACAGATGACACACATGCCAGTGACGTACACACACATGCCTGACCCACATGACTTGACTGCAAACCACACAAACATTCAAGATCCATATTTGCCGAGAACTCACACAGCTTTCTCTCAAAACTCTGCGTTAATGCTCAAAAACATGCTTTTTTTTTTTTTACACTAGCCTATACGACCACAAGTATATAGACACAAAAACACCACACCTATATGTGCTTGTTGAGCATTTAATTTGAAAAACTTTGAAAGTTGATTCTCTTCTAACAGCTTCCATTGTTCTGGGAAGGCTTTGCACTAGATGCTCAAACAAGGCTGCATGGATTTGCTCCCCTTCAGACTTTGGACTTTGTGCACACCAGCCAGCTTTTTAAGCAAATTTTAAGCACACTTTTTCTTTATGGAACTCGTTTTGTGCAGCATTTTCTTGCTGGAACAGAAAAAGGCATTCCCCAAACTGTTGCCACAAAGTTGGAAGCATAAATACAAATCTCCCAAATGTCAGTGTATCCCATATAATTAAGATTTGTCTTCACTGGAATTAAGGGACATTGCCAAAGATGTTAATTAGAAGGGATGTCCACAAACCTTGTAGTATATTTTTGAGCAGATGAAATGCTTTGTCCGCATTTTAATTGAACTAACATCTCTTAGTTGTCCTGAGCCTGCTCCAACGACCTTGAAACAGTCTTTCAACTGTGGTGTTTTGTTTTTCTATTTTAAGTCAAAGAAAAGATATAGCATTTATAGAAACACCCTCTTTGGTGCTTTGGACTTGTTCCCTCCGTGCACATCTTAGACTGAATGAGACGAGTCACAGCACTCAAATGTTTCCGGAGTATATTGTCAGCGGTTCCAAGTCCGAAGGGAGGTTGTTAGCATCTCGTCTTCATGCAGAAAGAAATAAATCAGAAGCAGTGAAGGCACTTGTGTTACTCCTCAGACACTGGCTTATGCAAACCTTGAGGGAAAAGGCATTAGATTGATTTTTGAAACTGACTGGGAATACAAGATGGTGTCTAAAAAGCAGGATAAATCCTGTTTAAAGAAATCTCCATAAAGTCTGGCTCACCACCAACTGACCGGCAGGCCTCGCAAGCACTGTGGTGGAGGTCACCGAATGGTGATTTAGGTGGTACGGGGCCAGGATGAGGGCAGGAGGGTAAAAGATAGATTGGGCTGTGCTTTTAATTGATAGTCAAAGTATTTTCTAGGCCTACTCATTTTCCATTTCCCTGCTGCTAAGCACTGGTTTCCAGTTGAAAGGCCTTCGATGTTGGCCAGCATGACAGATGAACCTCTTTGTGGAGTGGGACATGGTCGTGTGTCTGTCAATGGGGAGAGAGGAAGCGGTAAGGGCCATCACCTGGTGATTGTTGATATTAAACACCTGTGTCTTGTTTCAGTAACGGTAGAGACAAGCTTTAAATGGCTGGTGGAACGACAGACTGGGAGAGAGAGTCCAAACCTGACACACCCCGAAACTGTACGCTGCAAAGCGTTTGTTTAAAACTATTAAGTTTGTACCGAGTGATAACATTGAAGCTGTGTGTGCAAAGTGAAAAGACATGCTGAAAAGCACCTTGTTAAGTTAAACTTGGAAAACAAAAAACACACTTACATGGACTGCAACCCCAGCTCCCAATTCCTTCTTATTGAAACCTGCCACACTCTTCTTTCTGACTTTCTGGAATCTGGAAAGCTGGACCAAACCAGCCTCACATTTATTCAGAATCCCTCATGCCAACTGAAATAGTTTTTTACACTATTTGCACGTTCATGAGACTTTCCGAGAGAAGAAGCCTGTCAGATTTGTGAACAAATTATTCTTTTAATTTGGTTGATTTGGTTCATAAAACCAGTCTAAATGATTAGTTAATTAATCACACATTGCTTCTTTTCTCATGAACTCTCATGAACACACCATGGATAGCTAGGGCAGATGGAAAGATCCCGTCCTTCAGATGAAATTTTAAACTCCTGACTCTATGTGGTCAGTACAAATCACAGGGCACTTCTCGTAAAAGAGTAGGGGTGTATACCCGGTGTCCTGGCCAAATTCCCCCCTATGGGCCCTATTCAATCAAGGCCTCCTAAGAATCACCATCCATGAATTGGCTCTATCACTCTACTCTCTCCTCTCTGCCCACAGCAAGTGCATGTTGAGCATACTGGTGCACTGTGGCTCCTGTCTGATGATGGTTGAGGAGAGTCTTCTGTTCTCTATATAAAATGCTTTGAATGTAGTGTCAGAAAATCGCTATGTAAATGTAACATTTATTAAATTATTAATTCGTAAAGATTTTCATTGAATAACTACATAAATTTGGGTCCGTTTCTCACCCAATGCTATTATATGATTTCAGTTTAGGGACTACTCTTATAACACTTTATAGTTATTTTGTGTACTTTCTAAAGCTTGAAAGCTACAATTCCAATTTGTTATAATAACATGGGAAAGAGCAACCAGCACATTCTGTTAAACATCTTCTTTTTTGTTCCACAGAAGAAAATATCATACGTGTTTTGAACTATATGAAGGTAAGTAAATAATGAGAATATTATTGGTGAACTTCTTCTTTAAGGACACACACAAACGCTTATAGTACTATAAAAACAGTTGCAAAGTCTTTGAGAAAGTAGATTCACCAGAGACCAATAGTTACGGAGGGCATTAGATTTGTCTCGTAATGTTCACAAACACATCTCAGACGTTCTCTTTTCTTTTCAATTTCCCTCTTTGATGACTTTACAAATAGAGCGTATGAAACGGCGCCATTGGATGGCGAAATAGAGATGCCTGAGCACTGAGCGCTGCGTCAATCTCCTTTGGCAATCTCCGCTGTACTATAACAATTCCATCATGTTCCAGAGAGGATTAAATGGGCTTTAATAGCAGACTTGTCTCTGCATTTCCTGGAGAGTGTTTTAATCTGCAAGAATATCCCTTTCTTTTGAGGATTTGTGTCAGATTTTCATCTGCCCTCAATGTTCTGCCTAATGGGGAGTCTGGGAGATTGGGAGAGCATGTCAGGAAAGCAGGTGTTCAGGATAAAGTGTGAGCAGTCATCAGAAAGGCTGTTTAGTACAAAAGTGTCCACCCACACTGCCATTGTGACTCACCCTGACTACAATAGCGCCTCTTAGATCTCTTACAACAATAAGAGCAATTTACTGTATGGTGACATATGGTACTGTACGATCCTAGTGAACATTCTCAGCAGCTATTGCATAAAATGTCGCAGTGACAAAAGAATACATTTTCTTATAACCATTTACATGGCAAGGCAGTCAAATCACTGCCCTACATCTCTACTTTTCAGCAGATAAAGACATTCATTCTTTGCTCAGACACGTGTTTCATACATTTCACCTTAAAGGGATAGTTCACGCAAAAATTAAATTACGTTATCATTTACTCGCCCTCATTTAATCATTCTCACCCTCATTTCCAAACGGAAATGCCAGGCAAAATGTTAGCCTCAGTCACCATTCATTTTCATTGCATCCTTTTTCCATACAAAGAAAGTGAATTGTGCGGCTAACATTCTGCCTAACATTTTTGTGTTCCACAGAAAAAACAACAGAAGGCTAAGTAATGATAGAATTTTTATGTGAACTATCCCTTTAATGACGGAAGAATGTGTAGTTTGAGTATATAAACTTAGTCAGGGGATAGTTTCAAAAAACACCAAAGTGAGCTACTGTATATGCACACTCGTTGTATAATGCAAATCACACTAGTAATGATAGCTGTGTTAAAAAGGAATAAATTCCATCTAATCAGAAAAAAAAGCCAATTGAATCACACACCTCACCTCCTGTCATCACATTGTCCTGCTACTTGTGTATTATCGCAGGTCAATACTCAAAACTAACTCATCCAAACAAATCATACAAATTGAGGACAGCACAAATCTCTCTGTGCAACTTTGGAGAAACAAAACAGTCTACATTTACATTTTCATTTAATTTTCTATTGGCCTGTAGCACCGCATACAGAATCAATTTTTCTAACCTCATTTTCAACATATTAGGAAGATGGTAGGGAGAGATGGGGAAATATTGATTGTCTGAGCATGCAATGTGTCTCCACACAGATTGCACTCTTTGTATGAATCAAATGAAATTGACGTTTTTCCTATCAGGGTGAAAAAGAAGAATAAAGGGTGGAAAAAGAAATGAGAGAATGATAATGGTCATTTCATCAAGCAAAACCATGACAAATATGGAACTGTGAAACCACCCAGGTGGTTATTACATTCTAGCAGACTCAATATGCTAAAGAGAGGATTGAGGGAAAGTTGCCTTGCTGTTTGTCTGTTTGACCACCCTTAAGCTTCGAAAGTTTTGATACATGTCCAGAAACGACAGTGGCCCGAAAACGTTTTTGGAGACTTAGCCCTCAGTTGAAAATGTATGGATGTTATTATATTAAGTAACAGACTATCAAACAAAGTGGCATTTACTTTGAAGATAAAAAGCACAAGCGCACTTTTAAAGCAAAGCATTCCAGAAAATTAAGAGAAAATTATTTAGACACTCTCTGGATGTCAAACAGTAAATTATGTCTGTAGTTAATGCAATGAACTACATCAGTGGTTACTGTGCTAGGTCACCTGTATGAACTTGAGGGATACTGACCATACACTACATCTATTAAAAATTACATTGGGATTAGTTAAGTCATTGGAAAAGTCTAAGAAAAAGTGAGTGAAGAGAGCACTGAGACTGAGGACTGGCATCATTTCTTCACAGCTTGCACTTGGTTTGATATTTTGTATCTAATGCAATAGCATTCAGACATTTGTAAGTGTGGCTTAAAGGTTCACCCAAAAAAGAAAATTCTCTCTGATCATTTACTCACCCTCATGCCATTCCAGATGTGTATGACTTGCTTTCTTCTGCTGAACACAAACTTAGACTTTTAGAAGAATATCTCAGCGCTGTAAGTCCATACAATGCAATTCAATAGGGTCCAACATTTTGAGCTCAAAAAATCACATAAATGCTTAATAAAAGTCATAATCATGGCTGATTGTGAATAGTGAATTTCTACAATGGCATCTGTAACTGAAAACTATTGATTTTGAATTATGCTGAATCCACACCACTTGGTGTCACTCTAATTCCAAGATGACACGAACAAAAAGTTGTCCTTTAAAAGTGCACCTTTAAGTGTCCAAATAATTTTTGGGCCACTGTATGTCTGAGAGAAAGGGAGTCAGACAGTTAAAGACGAAGGGGAGAGCAGTATTATGAGAATCTTTTTGAGGATAGACAGCACTTTACCTGAGCTTCATCTCCAGGGAGCAGAAAGAGAGCAAGAGATATGGAAAGAGAGAATGGGTGAGAGGGAAAGAGGGAAAGATATGAGAGAGGGGCCTCTAATGGTGCTTGTATATTAAACAGCTGTCTATCTGCACACTGTCTGATTGATGGGCAATGACAAGCTTCATTTCCTTGCCAAGCCAAAACATTCAGGAAACTTCATCTTGTTTCAAAAAGCAGTCATGGGCGTGATTTCAGGTAGAAAATTGGACCCATTTCCATGGGAGTACATCGTTGGAATAAGCACTTGCCGACACACACATTTTCTCCCTGTCATCCTGAAGTGGTTTTAGGCTCTCAAGAGACGTACAGTCCCAATGCGAGGCAGCCATGAGTCTAACTGAATTAAAATGCTCAGCCACATTTCTTATCTGTCCCATGTTCATTTATACAAATTTTCATTAAGAAATGTTCATCTTTTAGTGTGTGTGTGTGTGTGTGTGTGTGTGTGTGTGTCTGGATGGGTGCTTCATTATTTATCCTCAGCTGAGAATTAGGAAGGTTTGCAAGCTTGAGTTTGTCATCAGTCTTATCTCAGACCAATATAAACTTTTATCAGGCCAGACAAATAATTCTGCTGAGGTGAGCACAAGTCTAGTCCCCATAAACATTTACAAAAAAAAAAAAAGAAAAGAAAAAAAAAGAGGATGAGGCGAATGTTATTCCAAGTTACATTGCATCAATTTCAAAAGACCAGTCTTCTTCAAGATTTTTGTCATCTTGAAAATACTTGCACACCTGCTGATGCCACTTAGGCATCATAGGCACACTCCCTATAAGGAGGCTATCCAAAATGGTTGGCAACTTAATTAGGCTACCTTCTTAGATTACTTTTTGTGGCCAAATTCTAAGGCAGCATTGCATGTATTCTCAATAATGTCACGGGAAATCAACATGTTGCTTCCGAAAATGCATGTACCCTGAAATTTACCTCATTCAACTGAATTAATGAAAAGTGGCATCCTTTATCTGACATGTTCGCATTAATTCAAGTGTCAACAGGTTTACAACCACCAATTCGGGGTTGCAATTTCGGTTTAAAATTGCATTTTTAATCCACTGATGGTTAGGTTTAAGGTTGGGAGTTCAGTTAATATAATAAGCTTTCGTGTTGACTGTATTACATAATTTACAACAAAACATACAGCTTTTGGAACCACTCTGTGGACATTTCACCAGGAAATTGGAGCTCACACGAGCCAATACATTCAACAACACTTCCAGCTTCTGCCACTGGGGGGGTAGTGATTCGAATTTTAGTAAGCTCAGGCTGATTTCAACAGCAAACCTTTCAACAAGAATCAACCTACTTTTGTGATCAGTCTGGTATCCTTTGCAAAGAAGGCAATTCCATAATGCATTGCGACAATCTCTGCAAAAAAATATAATAAAAAAGAATCCAAGATGGTGGACAAAGAGAAACGTTTAAAGTAAATAAACTAAAAATATATTTCAGTGAAATTAAAATATTTGTGTTTGCTATCCATTTTTACGCTTATTAGAGTACTGATTCGTTTGAATGTTGTGTCTATTCTCAAGTCTTTCTTGCTGAGCGCTATTTGTGTCACATTTACATTTGAAGGAATAGTTCACCCAAAAATTTAATTCTCTCATTATTCACTTACTCTGATGCCATCCCAGACGTGTATGACTGTCTTTCTTTGGAAGAACACAAATAAAGATTTTTTGAAGAAGATAGAGCTCTGTCGGGTCCTCATAATGCAAGTAAAGAGTGCCAGCAATTTGACGGTCCAAAAGTCACATTTAGGAAGCAAAAAAGTAATCCATGTGACTTCAGTCGATCAATGAATGTCTTCTGAAGCAAATCGATAAGTTTGTGTAAAAAATAAATCAATCATTAAAACATTATTCATTTTTAAAAAGCGCTTCCTGCCAGCAGTTGACGCATCACGTAGCTTTCGCGTGACATAAGCCACATGAGAATTCAGAAACGCCACTTATTTACAACAGAAGAATGAACGTCACGCGAGACTTCGGCTATTTCAAACAGCATCAGAGCCCAGGGCTGAAGTGCCGATTTAAAGTTAAAAACATTATAATTATCAATTTGTTTCTTACATAAACCTATTGATTAGCTTCAGAAGACATTCATTGATCGACTGGAGTCGTGTGGATTACTTTTATGCTGCCTATATTTGACTTTTGGACCGTCAAAGTGCTGGCACCCGTGTACTTGCATTATCAGGACCTGACAGAGCTCTGTCTTCTTCTAAAAATCTTCATTTGTGTTCTACTGAAGAGAGACAGTCATACACATCTGGGATGGCATCTGGGTAAGTGAATAATGAGAGAATTTTCATTTTTGGGTGAACTACTCCTTTAAGTTCAGTCATTTAGTAGACACTTTTATCCAAAGTAACTTACAAAATCAGGAACATAAGCAATTCATCATTCAAAAGCCAACAATATCCGCAGTATCGCACTGCTAAGTTCTAACCGTAGCTGGAGTAGTACAGAAGTTAGCGTGGAGTTGCTGTATATGTAGTGCATCCCAAAATCAGTAAATTATGAGGTTCCATCTTGGTTATGAAGCTGCCTATATATGCAGTTGGCGCTCACTATGGTTTGGAACAGAACTATAGACTGATTGAATGGTAATTGACTTATTTCATCATTTAATTTCATGAGTCATTTCTCTGAGTTTGTCATCGTGGAGTTTGAACTTAGGCAACCAGATGGACTGCAACAATAAATGTGAGATGATGTGTTTTTAAACCTCAGGCATGAGATTGAAAATAGTGCCAGAAAATGCCAGAAATTGTAGGCCAAGCGATACGTCTTTTTGCAGCCATTATTAGAATAACATTTTCAGGTTCAGGATTAACATCTTCATATCAATAGGGATGGGCGATACCACTTATTTTCTTTTCAATCCGATACCAAGTACTTTTAGGCCACTATCGCCGATATCGATACCAATATCGATAACTCTAATAAACTGAATTTTTACGAATTCTTTGGGGAAAATTAGTAACTTAAATTATTATTATTATTATTATTATATATATATATATATATATATTTGTAGACCTAAGTAGAAAATTATTAGGCTGCTTTGTTTACCCTTTAAAAATTTGTAAGTATAAGCTACATATAAAACCTCAAAATTAACCATAGACAGGGTTGGGGAGTAACGGAATACATGTAAAGGGAATACGTATTTAAAATACAAAATATAAGTAACTGTATTCCATTACAGTTACAATTTATATCATTGGTATTTACAATACAGTTACATTCAAAAAGTATTTTGATTTCTGAAGAGATTACTTTGCATTTTATTGTAATTTGTTTCATATAATATTTAGTCCTTTCAGATGGAAAACATTTATACATATAAATGATGCGATCCAAAGAGCGTTTGAGTAGCGTTGAAACACTTTCTTATGATGTGTCACATTCATACAAGCAGACAGAGAAGTAAGTTTAAAGTAAGTTTGGAGCAGAAGAAATATAAATAAATCTTGTGTAAATTGTCAGCTTTACGCTAAGCTAAAATGCTATTTCTAGCTATTTTACATGCACGTTACCAGGCACGATCATATTTTTTTATCAAGAAAATTCACGTTGGATCATAATTTCTTTTTTTCTAGAAAGACCTTTGATATTAGGGCAAAAATCTTATTCTTGATAATAATTTTTGTATTGCTTTCCTGTAAAAATATCAAAAAATCCTTAAAACAAGATCAATTTGATTTATCTTGTTTTAGAAACAACACTGCATAAGATATTTAGGTTTTTCAGAGAATGTATTTTTAACATGTGTATTTGGTCTTACTGTACTGGCAGAGTTTTTATAGTCAAAACAAGTGAAAAAATATACCAGTGCTGAAGAAGTAATCCAAAGTATTTAGGATACGTTACTGACTTTGAGTAATCTAACAGAATACGTTACAAATTACATTTTACAGCATGTATTCTGTTATCTGTAGTGGAATACATTTCAAAAGTAACCCTCCCAACCCTGACCATAGATATTATTATATGGTTACTATTACTAAAACCAAGATACAATATGGATACTACAGTAATGCTGTAGTAAAACCATGGTTAATTGTACCAAAACCTTGGTTACCGGCAAAAAAAAAAAAAAAAAAAAAAAAATTAAAAAAAAAACATTATTACTGCAGTCGTGGTTACTAGTCATGGTTACTACAATATTACTACAGTAAATCCATGGGTAGTTTTCATAAGGGTATCATTTATTAACGAGGATTAAAGATCATTATCAATGTTTTAACAACTCTGAATTTAAATAAACCTGTAAAAATTGTTAAACAAGCTCATTATAATACATGTCACGTCTAGGTTTGTCATTACTTATTGTGAATAACTCCAGATGCTGGACGATTTTTCTGTCATTACATCAGGAAAGCACTGCTCCCTCTTTGAACGAGCACAATGACTGAAAGGGTGAGTGCTGTCTGTGACTGCTACTGTATTTTAGCATTTCTGCATGTCAAGATGAGCAGAAGAAAAAATAGTTCCTGTGCCTGTGCAACTATTCGCTAATATAATCATTTTTTTCCACCTCGAAGTTTATAAGATGCATTAATATTCATTTTATTTAAACAATAAGATCACGTCAGAATCGATAGTTTTATGTGAGATTTGATATTCTTGATACCACATCAGTATCGGAAGTGTTGATACTTTAGTACAAATCCGCCCATTTCTACATATCACTCAAACATCATTAGCTGTCGGCATCAGGATATTCCACTCTTCAAGTATTTGCATTTCAATGCAATGACATCCAAAAGAGTCATGTCCCTATTGCTGTCTGACATTCCATTCAGCCATGCCATCCTGGTGTGTATCCGTGTGTTCCATTATTAAGAAATTTAGTTTATGACAGCACATTCAGATATTGAAATTGTCATCTTTCCAGTTTGTGTGTAATGTACAGTAATAAATCTGGCACTGGTGACAAAATAAATGACAGTGTTTCAGATGAATTTATCGCATCACTGAATTCATTAGGGAAATCCAATCTGGGAGGTCTCTGTATTTCATTTTGGCAGCTGCATGCCACCCATTTTCCCAAGCGCCCATCCTCCTGCCAGGCAGACAGACTGAAGCTTGTCCCTTATTTTTTCTTTTCTTTTTTTTTCGAGCACTATGCTGAACTGCTACTTCAGGTGAACATTTACAAACTCAATGGCAGCAGAACTAAAAGAACTTCATACAAGGCATTCAAAAATTGAAGGCATGTTTAATACAAAGCATCCTCCACTCCCAAAGTTTGGCAGTTTGTGAGAGAATAAACTGGACAGGTGAGAGTGAGTGGAGAAATGCTGAGCTCGAACCATTTTCCAGTCTGCTGATTTCTCCATCTTATCCAGGAATGTCCTATTGCACTCGCGAGAGTGTTTAAACACCCAGCGCGAGCCCCAGAGGGTGAGAGGAGAGGAGAAGATAAGAGGTGAGAGTAATTTCAAAGCACCACCCCTCTGTGGCTTGTCTGCGTAGTGTATCTGTCTCTCTCTTCTCTGTTTCCCTGGCACGGCACCTTTATCAGGGCCTCTAGTTTTCCATTTGTTCTCTCCCAGGCCCCAGCATGAAGCTGCTAAATATCTCCCTCTCTCTGCGGCAGTGTTGTATAAAGTATCCATTTGTCATACTTGAGTAAAAGTGAAGATACCTTCATGGAAATTGACTCAAGTAAAAGTTAAAGTAGCTCATGAGAAAACAACTTAAGTAAAAGTATTAAAGTAACATATTAAATTTACTTAAGTATCAAAAGTACAGGTAAATTGCATAAATTACGGAACAGTTCATTAAACCCATGGCAACTTATTTGATTGGTGGTGCTCATCATTTACTCGCCCTCATGCCATCCCAGATGTGTATGACTTTCTTTCATCTGCAGAACGCAAACAAAGATTTTAGAAGAATATTTCAGCTCTATAAGTTAATTCAATGCAAGCGAATGGTGGCCAGACATTTCAAGCTACAAAAAGCATATTAAGGGAGCATAAAGTTATCCATACTACTACAGTGGTTAAATCCATGTCATTCTGAAGCGATTCAGTTGGTTTTGGGTGAACACAAACCAAACTGTAACTTATTTTTACTGTATATCTTGCCATTGGAATCTCTAGGCACGATCATGATTTCAAGCTTGATTTCACTTTCTAGTGCTTGATGCATGCGCAGAGCCCTAGGTGGTGCTATAGGAAGTGTAATCGAACTTGAAATCCTGATCGCCAAGAAGACTGCTAATGTCAAAATTTATAGTCAAAAAAGGAGTTATATTTTGGTCTATTCTCACCCAGAAACCAATTTGATCCATTCAGAAGACATTAATGAAACCACTGGAGTCTTATGAATTACTCTTATGCTGCATTTATGTGCTTTTTGGCACTATAATGTCTGGCCACTATTCACTTACATTGAATTGACCTACATAACAGCAATATTCTTCTGAAAATCTTTTTTTGTTTGTGTTCTGCAGAAGAAAAAATAAAAAAATAAAGTCATACATATCTTGGATCGAATGAGGGTGAGAAAATTATGAGAGAATTTTCATTTTTAAATGAACCATCCCTTTAATGGTACATTCAAGTCACATCAGAATGATCATATTTATGGGATTATGGGGCCAATAAGCAACCACCCAGCAACCACCCAGAACACCCAGGCAACTGCATAGCAATGTGCTGAAACACAGTTAAAACAACTTAACAACAGCATAGCAACAACCTAACAACCACCGTCAACTGCAAAGCAATGTGCAAAAAACACAGAAAATAACTTAGCAACAACATTGTAACAACCTGGCAACCACATACTGTAGCAATGCACCAAAACACACAGCAGAGATCACCTTGATAACTGCATAGCATGCCCTAGCAACCATCCAGAAAACCCTAGTTACCACATACTGTAGCATAAATGTGCTACAAATCAAATATAACACTTTAGCAACCACCAGAAAACTAGTTTTGCTTCGGCAAAGACCATTCACATCTTCATAAAATATAAAAATAAATATTGTTGGACATTTTCATGAGTGCTGATAATTATTCATACACATCATACCTAGTTTAAATGTAAAATGTAAATGCATGTGATTGACTTTTATATGAACAGGTCTCCTGGAAAGGCAAGAGACTGATCGCACATAACTTATACATTTAATTCACATGAGCAGTTTCTTGTCTTCCCCAGAGGAGACAGACGATGGAACACGTAATCTGGTGCACGCTTCGCTTGTGATTTTGATTCAGATTCGTGATTCGCAAAACAAATCATTCAGACCGCATTTTGAATCTTTTTGTTCAGTTCAAAGGAATCAAATTTAAAAGATTCGACTGAAATTATTCTTTCAACGAATCACACATCACTATCGCCGATCTGCATGCATTTTTGCAAGTACTGCTGTTATTATTATTTTTTTTTTAGGTGTTCAGTCGCAAAAGTAACGAAAGCGTCTGGAGAAATTTATCAGAGTAAAAGTATACAAATGTAGTAAAGTGAAAGTAAAAGTCCAAAGAAATATTTATACTCAAGTACAAATTAAAAAACTGTACTTAAGTACAGTAACGAAGTATTTGTACTTCGTTACTATACACCTCTGCTCAGTGGTGCTGATTGGCCTGCACACCGGTGCCCCTTTTAACCCTCCAGTACTCTTCTGCCTGTGGTTTCCAAAGATCAGCCAATTTCAGCCGGGCCTTTAACCACCACAGTCTCTATAATTGCTGAGCTCGCATGGACAATTCCCCTGTCTTCTCCCTTAAGTATGTGTGATGAAATTAATTGAAAAGAAAAGCAAATAGCTGCCCAAGGATCTTGGGTATTGTTATTATTATAATTAACGCATGGAGCTGCAGCCTGCTTTCTCTGTGGCCCATTAGCTTCAGGGCTTAGGGATCTAATGAGGTGGCTTCCATTTGTTGTCAACTGTACTGTGTAGGAATCACTCAAATGAAGTGGAATACTCTGTCATTTGGGATGTCCTGTGGAGAGGCTGACAGAACTCAGATGTGGTCAAGAATCGCCAAGTAAGGCAGGTTTTAGATGCAAGAAGTGTTCAAAAGTACACTGTACACTTATGTAAGGATGTTAACTGTACTAGCCTGAGTCTGTTTGCAAGGCAAGCTGGGGATATGTCCAGTCATGTGACTCGATCAGGCAGGCTGTGTATATGTATCTAGGGGTATGTGTGCCAGATATAAGCTCTTCATTCATCTCAATAAAACAGCTGTGAAAGTGCTGAGTAAAAATTCAATTAATAGCCAGCTGTGCTGTGTGCCTCACGTCTCCCTTCAGCCAGATCCTGTTCTCCAAGGCTACTATCTCTTTCTCTCTCCCCCTTGGTCTCTTTCTTTTTCTCTTCTTTAGCATCCTTCTGGCAACCCGCCTGTGCTCCAACACCACCCCCTACTGAAGGAGGCATCCCCTTAACCACACAGCAAACTCCTTTAAATAAATGCCCAGTTACCCCTACAGCATCCTGTAATTTGTATCCATTGCAGCAAGCTCACACATATACAGACTTAGACAAAATGCAAATAGGAGTTGATAACTGCACTGCTAGAGAGACAACACTGTGGGTTTTTTTGGTTGATAATGTATTTGTAATATTAAAACCTCTCTTAAACCAAGGTATAATAATAGTAGACAGAATTAAAGCCTTTGCCCTTTTCTTTATGCCAATCCTTCTTTGCATAAGTTACCTCTAAATCATATACTGAAGTCTTACCCATTACTGCTTTGACTTGTGATTCTACAAGTTCAGATTTTTAATGAGCTAATTTGCATTTTAGAAATTCATCAAAATTTGTTAAATTAACAATGCCATGCATCTTACTCAGAATTTAACAAATGCAGTTTATGAACTGGCACGCACACAAAACCATGCTGAATTTGATGCAGTGACATCATTTACCCTGAAACTTGCCACTATATTGAATGCTGATGCAAAAACAGCAATCAGAAAATGCTCATTGCACATCAAATCCATCGATAAACCTCCCGTCTTCCTCTGGCATAATAAATAATGACCAGTTACATGTTCTAAAATGTCTGTTGCTTCGCAGCAATCAGGAAAAACAGCATTTGTCTTGTACATTGTGGTTTGTTCTGCAAAATTCCTATACATAACTAATTCAAGTATCTGTGTTTGTGTGATGTTCTTTTTAAATTTAGAAGTATTTGCTCTGTACCAAAATGATGCTGCTAATGGAGTCAGTCAGAATATAAATCCATGTTGTTCCCAAATGTACCTTATTCTGTGAGGAAACTAGCAGTCTTGTGAGATTTAGAAGCTAAGGAGAATTAGGGCTTTAGTTAATCTTCACAAAATATCCTCTGCTTGGCTAACTCATAGCTACAGGTTCAGAGAGCAGCTTGAACATTGCTGACTTCAGAGTTCCTCCATCAGAACAGGTGAGGAAAGTAAAATAACACTTCCAGACCAGAGATGGAGGGGGCCTTTCCATCCTCCTTGTGCTTGGCCTCATGCTGTTTCTAACTGTCTCATCTGTTTACACGCACACATTTTCTCTCTGTGACTCTATGAGTCTTTGTGGAAATCTAATAGCAGCTAGTGTGGATTGAGGAAAGGATTGCATTACCCTTCTCATTTGGAGTCAGAAGAGAAGCTCTGGCTCATAGATATATAGTGTTTGCAGGTGGAATTGGAATGCAGCCAAGGGCTGAAATATTGAACAATGTGCATCCATACAGTGTGCAATATTTCATGCCCCCTCATAATTTTAGCATTGTGTTGGCATTGCCTTTGTTGTCTTGGGGAATTTACAAGTTAATATCTTTGTTGAACCTCTGCTGAGCTCTGCTGCTTTCTGCCATGGAACGCTGGCCTGTCCTGGTCTTCTTTCTCCTTCATAGTCTTCTCTGCCCTCTGTTTGTTTTACATAAAACTTATACAGACACAGCTTGACAGTAAGTTATTCAGCAATGGCCCACAATGGGCTGTTTACATGCAAACGACAGCCATTATATGGCTCCTTAGTCATCTGTGTTGTGTTATCTGCAAGAAAGGCTGATAGACTGCTTCCTGCCATAGGGTGACTTTGGCATGTTGTTTGCATGTAAATGGGGTAGGGGAAGTGCAGGAATTGAACAGAGGGTTCCATTTAAAAGGAATGTTCTGGGTTCAATACAAGTTAAGCTCAATCGACTGCATTTGTGGCATAATGTTGATTACCACAAAAATGTATTTCGCCTCGTCCTCTTTTTCTTTAAAAAAAAAAAGAAGAAGCAAAAATCAAGGTTACAGTGAGGCACGTACAATGAAAGTGAATGGGGGCCAATTTTTGAACGTTAAAATACTCACTGTTTCAAAAGTATAGCCACAAGACATAAAAAATATGTGTGCTAACATGATTTTAATGTGATAAAATCACTTACTAACCTTTTCTGTGTAAAGTTATAGCCAATTTTACAACTTCGATACCATGTCGATGTAATGTCAACAAACCTTAAAACCCTAAAACGACTAAAATTTCAATTTCAATATAAACAACTTTACAGCTCAAACAATACACAAGTTTCAACAGAAAAATGAATGCAAGTGCTTTTATAGAATTATAAGCTTCACATTTCTGTGTTTAAACCCTCCAAAAATTGGCCACATTCACTTCCATTGTAAGTGCCTCACTGTAACCTCGATTTTTGCTTTTTTTAAAGAAAAGGAGGTACGAGTCGACATCAATTTTTGTGGTAATCAACGTTATGCCACAAATGGTGTCGATTGAGCCTAACTTGTATTGAACCCAAATAAAAAATAACAGTCAGTATCTGGTGTGGCCACCAGCTGCATTAAGTACCTCAGTGCATCTCCTCCTCATGGACTGCCCCAGATTTGCCAGTTCTTGCTGTGAGATGTTACCCCACTCTTCCACCAAGGCACTTGCAAGTTCCCGGACATTTCTGGGGGGAATGGCCCTAGCCCTCACCCTCCGATCCAACAGGTCCCAGACATGCTCAATGGGATTGAGATCCAGGCTCTTCGCTGGCCATGGTGGAACACTGACATTCCTGTCTTGCAGGAAATCACGCACAGAACATGCAGTATGGCTGGTGGCATTGTCATGCTGGAGGGTCATGTCAGGATGAGCCTGCGGGAAGGGTACCACATGAGGGAGATTTCTTCTCTGTTACGCACAGCGTTGAGATTGCTTGCAATGACAACAAGCTCAGTCCGATGATGCTGTGACACACCTCCCGAGACCATGATGGACCCTCCACCTCCAAATCGATCCCACTCCAGAGTACAGGCCTCTGTCTGGTCCAGCGAAGGTGGGTTTGTGCCCATAGGCGACGTTGTTGCCGGTGATGTCTAGTAAGTGCCTGCCTTACAACAGGTCTACAAGCCCTCAGTCCGGCCTCTCTCAGCCTATTGCAGACAGTCTGAGCACTGATGGAGGGATTGTGCGTTCCTGGTGTAACTCGGGCAGTTGTTGTTGCCATCCTGTACCTGTCCCGCAGGTGTGATATTCGGATGTACCGATCCTGTGCAGGTGTTGTTACACGTGGTCTGCCACTAAGAGGACGATCAGCTGTCCTTCCTGTCTCCCTGTAGCGCTGTCTTAGGCGTCTCACAGTATGGGCATTGCAATTTATTTCCCTGGCCACATATGCAGTCCTCAGGCCTCCATGCAGCATGCCAAGGCATGTTCACACTGATGATCAGGGACCCTGGGCATCTTTATTTTTGGTGTTTTTCAGAGTCAGTAGAAAGGTCTCTTTAGTGTCCTAAGTTTTTATAACTGTGACCTTAATTGCCTACCGTCTGTAAGCTGTTACTGTCTTAATGACCTTTCCACAGGTGCATGTTCATTAATTGTTTATGGTTCATTGAACAAGCATGGAAAACATTGTTTAAACCCTTTAAATTAAGATCTGTAAAGTTATTTTGATTTTTACAAAATTATCTTTAAAATACAGTGTCCTGAAAAAGGGACATTTCTTTTTTTGAGTTTATCTGATAAACTTTTTTTTTTTTTTTAAATCAATGTTGCCTATACAAATCCATAGTTTTCATATTATTTGCAATAAAGTTTCATGTGCATAAGTATGAAATGAGTACAAGATCTGCTTCTCTAGACTGTGGAAGTGCCAGCTGGCACCTTCAGATAATCTCTCTCTCTCTCTCTCTCTTTCTCTCTCTCTCTCTCTGTTTTAATTTCTCTGAATCAAAAGTTTGTGAGAAAAGCTGAAGGTGGGATTGTTTCAGGACAGATGGTTACTTGTCTTGTCAATCCAGATATTCTACCTTTTGAGTCGAATACTAGCTCTATGGTTTAAATCTACTGATCTTGGTTGCGGGACAAGGAAAATATCTGCATGCTGAGCGGTGCTAGTTTAAAGCAGAGAATAACCCCATTGAGGATCACAGCTTGGTACAAAAAAAAAGTTTTTCTCTAACCGGACTCTGTCTTCAAATTGCGGTGGAGGGCACAAGCCAACATGGACAAAATTGAATATCTCCCTGTTTTTTTGTCTCTGAACAAATCTCAACCTGGAATACATACTGTGTCATAACCAAAGCGCACAATCACCCGTTGAGTGTAAGAAATGTTTGAAATGCACATTCAAAGAGCAGCCATGGGGTTTTCTAACAAGGTGTTCTCAAATTATCAAGCTTTAATGTTGCAAGCCTTAGGGGAAATATGCAGTTAGATCTAAGTTTGGCGTTGAATAACGGAGAAACATTCAACAATGACTCCCTAGTTATAGCCTGAAATTGCATCCTATTTTCGTGATGCCGCTTTCTCTCGCCTGTTAAAGTAATGTCATAACATTGAGCGTGCATTAACACGCATAATCAGTGTCGAAAACGCACTGACAAAAGGAACAAGTAACCAAACTTAAGTAAATTTTTTATTTTTTATTATTAAAGCTAGAATTTTTATTGAATTCAAATAATTCAGAATGTTAGCTTTAGAGATGCTTATATTACATTATTTTTTTTTTAAAAAAAACAAACAACAACAACAAAATAACGGCTAATTTTAATTCTTCTCACATCTTAAGCAGGTGTGCACCCGCGTGCAGGGCATATACCTGAGGCACGAGCAAAACCCTTTGAAGGGAGGGAGAGAGAGAGAGAGAGAGAGAGAGAGAGAGAGAGAGAGAGAGAGAGAGAGAGAGAGAGAGAGAGAGAGAGAGATGAGTTGAAGCATTCTTTGCCATTTACAAGGTTAATTCTGTTCGATTCAACTCAACTCACACAACGTAACGCACATCAAAGCGAATGTTTATCCGTTCGGACAGATGTTTTGTGGTTTCACTGCTCTGTATCGGAGCGCGTGCGGATGCGGTCAGTTCTCCCTAGGTTGAATGGTAGCGTCCAATCTCCCTCATACGCGCTCATTCAGCGCGTTCCTCTGTGTTGCTTTAATCAAAGCAAAAGGTTGTAGAGACTCGCGTTCTCACCGTGCTTTATCGCGTGCGGATTTTCAAAGAGGATCTCAACGGACAGCCATCGACAAATTGACTCTTCATTCATTGCTCCATATTAGTCTTTTTATGTGTTATCAGTTTCTTTTAAGTGTGATACTATACATGTAAAGGAATTAGACAGTACCTTTTAGACAGTACAGTACTGACTCATCGGCTTTGCGTTTGGAAGGTGCTCCCCGAGGGAAATAAAAGTTTCCTTCGGGAAATGAACAGGCTGTTCAGCGCAGGTAAGATTACATTTCTATGCCAGGCACTGTACGCTTTTGCCAATCCACCTCGCCATGTCCCTTACTGTTCTTCCACACTTGTATGAATGCTGCAAATACAACTAAACAACTGCGTCAGCTCACTGACAAATCCTTTTCGATTAAAAACGAGCCTGCCGTCTGATCTTAGTGCTGGTATTGTGGATCTGTCTTACTGGTTTCATCACCCTCATCCTCATTATTTCTGGCGCTTTAACGAACGCGTCGGGCGGGGGGCAGTTGCGGTGCGGTCACACTTTTTTTCTTCTTCTTGTTTACAATTATGTTTCGAGACCGGTGTCCAGTTGTGTGTGTCTTAAATCTAAGACAGGAATGTTCGAGGAAACCGAACAGTGCGAGACTGTCCAGTTTATGGAGTCCGCATTCCAACACCGTCCTTCTATCAGAAGCGCGCACTCGTCTCGCGGCGCGCACGTGGTGAATCGTCTGACCCTCTGCACCTATTTCTCTTCCGGCTATTGACAGCGATACACAAGGTCATGTATCATAGGTAGTAGAACATGCCAGAATTTGCTAATGCTGTAACCGCAATTAGCGTTTTATCTTCTAACAAGGTCAGGAACGGCATCACAGGGCTCATGCAGCATGTTGTCAAACTATTTAGTGTTTTAGAGCTGTGTAACCCTGATGATGAAGCCTGAATTACTCAGAAGAAAATGGAAAGACTTTACTGTGTGATTAGCAATTGTTGCTGTATTTTCTGCTCATTTTACTGTCTAAAAGTTTACCAAATGTCATGATGACTGCTTTTCCTCTTCAGTGTGAGGAGATTGAAGTAGGTGAGTCAGTGTACGTAATGATATGTGATTGCTGTGCCATGATTAGGAGGCTGCAGTTGGAGGAATCGATGGGAGAGATCAAAAGATGGAAGCTCCCTGCTGGGCCTCAGGCTTTCATCCGCTCTCTCTTTTTTCCTCCAATCCTTACCTTCTTCTGAGCCCACTCTCATGTACCATATCTCTCAATTAGAGATTAAATCTAATGGGCAAAGAAGTGAGAATGTGTGAAACTTGAGCAGAATTTGTAAAATCTTACTCAATCTTTTGGGATGCAGACAAATAATTTGGCAAACTGTGTATTACAGCCCTGTCACTCTACAAAGATTGGACCGCTTATCCCACAATCCATTTGGCACCTGCCAGACATCATTATCAGCCTTTTGGTACCAGGTGTGTGTGTGTGTGTGTGTGTGAAAGGTGACAGATTATGCACATACACACTATACAGAATGTGTAGAACAGACAGCGCACACATGCTACGTCTACACAGTCTGAACAGCTAAACAGCTTTAACGTTGGACAGCCTTGCATGTCATACACAATCCCTCAGCCTGGCCCAGTTGGCAAAGTGTAAATCCAGCTAACATGGCAGAGCAGACAGTGAAGAGCCGATCACACTTAGCAATGCTCTTTCTCACTCATTCTCTCAGTTAGTATGTGTGTGGCCTTAACCCCCTTAAGCTCACATACTGGCTCGTTGCCTTCTTTGGCCCGCGAGCAGCATGGCTCTCTCCATGAACTCCAAAATGAGAATAGATGCTATGCTCAAACCGGCTCCGCTGAGCACCTTTGCTGAATGTAAACTCCTGGTTGCATCTGAACATTACCCTCAAGCCTCACTTTGTAGGAGTCTCGTTTTTCACACTAAGTGTAAAGACATGTTGACAAACAGCAACAAGTTTCCAGCTTGTTCCAATTTAGCATTGTCTTCCTGGCTAGACATAGTGATTGTAAGCACTTACTGTACACACTCAAAAGATGTTTGTGTGTGTGTGTGTGTGTGTGTGTGTGCATTTTTTTTTTATTTTTTTTTACATATAATCTCTAATTAACCTTCTTTAGCTCTGTTTGAGAGAAAGATGGACTGTTGACTTCATTCTTGTGTTCTTGTGCCTAGTGGACACTACACGACTCAAGCTCATCTCCTTTGATGTTTTGAGTCGCCTACTGGGCTGCGACGAGAAGTCTTAGATCTCACAAAGAATGGTCTTATTGTGTGCGACAAGTTAGAGACCGTTGTGAGCCAAAACCAATTAAATATAGAGAAGGTGCAAGAGAAGGGCAAGGTATCAGGAAGCAGAAGACAACAAATAATATGAAAATTAAATAAAATTTCATCCACATCTCCCTCATGTTTTAAATTTTTTTTTCCTTTGCAAATTAGTGCAAATAAGCGTAAAACTTAATGAGAGCCATTCTTTCATGTTTGTTGACATGTTATCATGAATAAACTGCATGAGTTTGTGAATGAATTTCATTATCTTAATTTTAAGATGCATTTTGGGCAATCCGTTTGAAACAGAACAACACTAAAGGCAGCTGTAACGTCCATTTTTCGCCAGTTATGTGCAGATTTAAAGGGAAATAAGCGTACAATCAGAAAATTTTAAAAAGTGAATGCATGTACAATAGGGACACAGATATGGGCAACATGCACACTAGAAGCTCAGTTACAGGTACCACACTAAAATAACTCAGAATGCCCTAAACGTCATGTTTACGTGTAATTAAGAGAAACTGTGCACCGAGTTTTAGTGCTTTCTTTCTCGTCTTTAAATTTTTTGTGCTTTATTATCATTCAGTAATAAACAGACGTAATGATTGATTTATGTCCTCATGAAATCAGAGACTCTCTCCTCGAAATCTGATCAAAAGACACAACCAGCTGTAATGGTGATGTGCCTCGCTTGTACATTTGTGATCGGATCACCTAAAACGCATCGTAATACCAGTGTACACATGGCCTCAGTTGGGGACGAACGGTCGTGTGGTAATTACACTACAGTCCTGCATTGTGCGCACCAGCACAATGGAAAACAAGACTGTGAGTCACAGAGCGCCAATTGCAAGTCATGTAGTTTATGCTTGGCTTTAGTATTTTCAGCACTTTAAATTCTGTAGACATATTTCTTATTGTTACCAGGGTTACTGGACCACTGGTGGAGTGTGTTTGTTTTATTATGAGGTAGCTTTTTTTTATCTGTGTACACAGAACTTCATATCTGGGTTAGCGCTGACAATGTTTATTTATACTCATGCCAGTGCCTTCCCAGGACACATAAGAGCATCAGTCTTCATTACTGTCAATACAAGCCTGACCCTTTTCAACCAATTAGCACTGTTAGTCAAAACTCTGGTTCACGCCTGCGTGTGTTTTTGTAGACGTGTTTGTGTGTGTATGTTGGCTTGGCTGATGTAGATTCATTATCATTATCAAGCTGCCCCCCCAGTAGTCCTGCATCCTTCAGCTGGACCTGCCATGTGTGAAGGAGAGCTGGGAATGAAATCAAATAAATGGGAGGAGATGATTTGGAGTGCAAGTCCGAGCTGTGGAGGTGGTGTGTATTGAGATGTGTTAATGAATGCCAGGATGCATAGATGTGTGTGTGTTCATGCATAGTGGTCAGTGTTGGCCGTTGAGGTGAGATGCCAGATTTATTGGTACATCTCACAGAATGTTTATATGCTGTGATTTTGTGTGTGGGAGGCAACCTGTGCATTGACACATTAGGTGTGTGGCCTCTCTCCTGTCAAGCACTCTGACAGATACAGCCTGTGATTCCAGCCCTCAGCAGATTAAGAGATTACAGGGTTAGGTGGGGGTGTATAATAACCCTAATGCATCTAAAACCACATACACAGAGACAGCTGAGAACATCAGAGCGCTGGTAAACAATATTTGTCCTCCCTGCTATCACCAGCACCCTCTATACCTTTTAACAGCAGGTCAGGTGAACGTCGTGGTTACTGGTGTAACCTCCGTTCCCTGATGGAGGGAATGAGACATTGGTGTCGATGTAGTGACACTAGGGGTCACTCTTGGTAGCCCGAGACACCTCTGGTCTTTGATAAAAGGTCAATGAAAATTGGCGAGTGGTATTTGCATGCCACTTCACCGGACATACGGGTATAAAAGGAGCTGCTATGCAACCACTCATTCAGGTTTTATGCTGAGAAGCCGATATAAGGTCCGGCCATTTCAGTGGGTAGTTCAGCGTTGTGGCAGGAGGGACACAATGTCTCATTCCCACCATCAGGGAACGGAGGTTACACCAGTAACCACGACGTTCCCTATCTGTCACTCACTCGATGTTGGTGTCGATGTAGTGACACTAGGGGTCCCTATTCAAAACGCCACAAGGCTGAACTGTGTTATGTGAACTGGTGGTGTGTGGTGGGCAGACTTGCTGTGTGCCTCATAGCCAGCACACCAGGTCGACACGTAACCTCCCCCGACACAGTTATGAGTGTCGAACGGCCCTTTTTGGGGACAAGTCGACTACCCAAAGATAGAGACAGGCTTAACCCAGTCGTGGCCTCTTTTCCCCTTCTCTTTTTCCACTCCCTAAAAAAGAAGGGGAATTATCCGACTGGGCCACCAGGTCTAGTCGGGGGGTGTCCCTCCCAAGGGGAAGACACCACGGAGACCACACCTCGCCCAAAGAGAGGGGGGATATTTAAGTGGAAGAATACGTCACATGGTCTTTCCAACCATGTGGAGAGCCTTCAAGGTAGCGGAGTTACTACAAACATGGAGACTGGGGCAGAGGGGCTCTGCCCAAGGAAGACGCAGTTTGCCAGCAGGGAAACAAACTAGTGGAGGATATAGACCGCATGGGGTTAGCCTTACAGGGAACCACCACATGCGGAGAACCTACCCCAGAACCGGGCTCTTAGTTAGCGCGTGTACTGGGCCGGCAGTGAGTCTCTCCGAAAACTCGACTGCCACAGGGCTCGGAGGAAGTCAACCAGGGAAGTTTGTGAACACTACTGGGAATTAACGGCGCATGTCTTCAGCTCAAAAGGAGGTGGAAGGTGCTATGTGCAAGCGATACACCCGGCCAGCTATCCCGGGCTTATCTGCTTGTGTTGCGTGCCACTACCTGGGACGAAACCGGTTCCACCCGGAGGTTGTAGAACCTTGCAAAGGTGTTGGGTTTTTCCCAGCCCGCTGCTCTGCAAATGTCTGTTAGAGAGGCACCCCTGGCCAGGGCCCAAGAAGCCGCTACACCACGTGTAGAATGGGCTCGTAGCCCTACCGGGGGCGGCATGTTTTGGGCGAGATATGCCATAGTTATGGCGTCAACGAGCCAGTGGGTGATCCTCTGCTTTGGAGACAGCGCTTCCTTTCCGCTGTGCACCAAAGCAGACAAAGAGCTGCTCAGAGACTAAAGCTCTGCGTGCGATCCAAATAGATGCGTAAAGCACGCACCGGACACAGCAACGACAGGGCTGGGTCTGCCTCCTCCTGAGGTAGCGCTTGCAGGCTCACCACCTGGTCCCTAAAAGGGGTGGTGGGAACCTTGGGCACATAGCCCGGTCAGGGTCTCAGGATCACGTGAGAATAAACCGGACCGAACTCCAGGCAGGTTTCGCTGACAGAGAACGCTTGCAGGTCACCTACCCTCTTGATGGAAGTGAGCGCAGTCAGGAGGGCAGTCTTCAAGGAGAGTGCCTTAAGCTCGGCTGACTGTAAAGGCTCAAAGGGGGCTCTCTGTAGACCCTGAAGAACTACAGAGAGATCCCATGAGGGAACGAGGCACTTTCTGGAGGGATTCAGCCTCTTGGCGCCTCTTAGGAACCTGATGATCATGTCGTGCTTCCCTAAGGACTTACTGTCAACTGCGTCGTGGTGTGCTGCTATGGCGGCAACGTACACCTTCAAGGTGGAGGGGGACAGCCTCCCTTCCAGCCTCTCCTGCAGGAAGGAAAGCATTGATCCGACTGCGCATCTCTGGGGGTCTTCGCGTCGGGAAGAACACCACTTAGCGAATAGATGCCACTTAAAGGCATACAGGCACCTCGTAGAGGGGGCCCTAGCCTGAGTGATCGTGTCTACCACTGCGGGTGGTAGACCGCTTAGGTCTTTCGCGTCCCATCCAGGGACCAGACATGGAGATTCCAGAGGTCTGGGCGCGGGTGCCAGAGGGTGCCCCGTCCCTGAAAGAGAAGGTCCTTCCTCAGGGGAAATCGCCATGAGGGAGCTGTCACGAGGAGCGTGAGGTCCGAGAACCACGTCTGTGTGGGCCAGTAGGGTGCTACCAGGACGACCTGCTCCTCATCCTCCCTGACCTTGCACAGAGTCTGTGCAAGCAGGCTCACTGGGGGAAATGCATACTTGCGTAGGCCAGGGGGCCAGCTGTTGTGACATACAGCGAGAGCACAGACCGCCTTGGCGGTTGACATATGCTACTGCTGCCATGCTGTCCGTCCAAACTAACACGTGCTTGCCCTGGATCAACGGCCGGAACCTCCGCAGGGCGAGCAGAATTGCCAGTAACTCGAGGCAGTTGGTGTGCCAATGCAGTCGTGGACCTGTCCAGAGGCCGGCGGCTGCATGCCCACTGCAAACAGCACCCCAGCCCGTCTTGGAGGCGTCTGTCATGACCACGACGTGCCTGGAGACCAGTTAGAGGAACACCTGCTCGTAGAAACGAGAGGTCGGTCCAAGGGCTGAAAAGACGGTGACAGTAATGGCCACACGTGTGTCCCGTGGTGCCATGCCCGTCTCGGGATTCGAGTCTGGATCCAGTGCTGAAGCGGCCTCATATGCATCAACCCGAGTGGGGTGGGCACCGCCGAGGATGCCATATGCCCCAGGAGCCTCTGAAAAAGTTTCAGTGGAACCGCTGTTCCCTGCTTGAACAGGCCAGCACCGACTGGCATGCTCGTTCATAAGGCGTGCCGTCAAGGAGACTGAGTCCAACTCCAAACTGAGAAAAGAGATGCTCTGAACCAGGAGGAGCTTGCTCTTTTCCCAGTTGACCCGAAGCCCTAGTCGGCTGAGGTGTGAGAGCACCAGGTCCCTGTGTGCGCATAACACATCTCGAGAGTGAGCTAGGGTTAGCCTGTCGTAGAGATTGCGAATGCGCACCTCCCTTAACGGGGCAAGGGCAGCCTCTGCGATCTTCGTAAAGATGCGAGGAGACAGGGACAGGCCGAAAGGGAGGACTTTGTACTGATACGCCTGACCCTCGAACGCGAACCGCAGGAAGGGTCTGTGTCGAGGAAGGATCGAGACGTGAAAGTATGCGTTGCCGTTCGCTCACCAGAATGCGTCTTTGCATCAGCATCTTGAACGGGAGTCTGTGTAAAGCCGGTTCAGTACTCGCAGGTCCAAGATTGGCCGCAACCCACCGCCTTTTTTCGGTACGATGAAGTAGGGGCTGTAAAACCCTTCCTTCATCTCAGCTGGAGGGACAGGTTCTATCGCATCCTTCCGTAGGAGGGTAGCGATCTCCGCGCGCAGCGTGGCAGTGTTTTCGCCCTTGACCAAGGTGAAGTGAATACCGCTGAACCTGGGTGGGCGCCTGTCGAACTGAATCGCGTAGCCGAGTCGGACGGTCCGGATCAGCCACCGCGACGGAGTGGAAAGCGCAAGCCACGCATCCAAATTCCGCGTGAGGGGGATGAAGGGGACAACGTCGTCGGACGTACCGGCGGGGCGGAGCGCGAGGTGCCACAGCACGTCATGGGCGTGCTGAGTCTAGGGACATCGAAGCACTTACCTGGCTCCTTGTGACCATCCCCGGAACAGCCTGGGACGGGGGAGGAAGAGGCCAGTCCTCATAACCCATGGAGGCTGCCACATCGGGGGCGGCTGTGTGCCACAGCTGGGCGCTCAGGGGCGGAAAGGGCACCGCTGGAGCACCAATCCTGCAATAAAAAGCCCGTGGATGGTAGTCATGGTGACGAACGTACACACCAGGTATGTGACCCAGGGAGGAAGGAAGCTGCTCTTTTGCTGAACTGTTGGGTACTGCAACCACTTGGGCGTGCGGCGAAATCAAACAAAAAGGCAACAAAAGATTTTCCACCCGGCCCTCCACCGGGGGATGGAGTGGTCTTTCTACCAGCTCCACATGAGTAGGTTCCCTCGTCCCTAGGTTTCCCATCTCAGGGGCGCTTCGAGGACCTCCATGGGTTCTTCGGCACCGGCTGTGAGACGGGTGGCGTCGGCTTCCTGCGGTGGGCTCCACGCCGGGGCCGGGCCGAAGGGGCGGACTGCGGCGGAGCCAGTGCAGTCACCGCAGGGGGACGCCCTTGGCGACGAGCAGACGGGGTGCGGGATCTTGAGCCGTGCTGGGGCAGGATGTGCCGTATTGCCTCTGTCTGCTGCTTCACCATCGAGATCTGCTGGGCAAAGTCCTCAACGGTGTCGCCGAATAGGCCCGCCTGGGAAATGAGGGCAGCAAGGAACCGTGTCTTGTCGGCCTCGCCCATCTCGACAATGTTGAGCCAAAGGTGGTGCTCCTGGACCACTAGTGTGGCCATCGTCCTCCCGAGAGACCGCGCCGTGACCTTCGTCGCCCAGAGGGCGAGGTCGGTCGTCGAGCGCAGTTCCTGCATCAAATCTGGGGCAGAACTACCCTCGTGCAGTTCTTTCAGCGCCTTGGCTTGGTGGACCTGCAGGAGAGCCATGGTGTGCAGGGCAGAGGCGGCTTGTCCAGCAGCACTGTAGGACTTAGGGCTTGGACGGGAGCTTAGGGCATCCATGCCAGGTGGCGGCACTCTGCGGGCATAAGTGCACAAGAGTCAGGGCCGGGCAGTGAAAGGTGCCTCCCACAACTTCGTCAGCTCCTCATGCACTTCTGGGAAGAATGGCACTGGAGCGGGGCGCGGCAGCTTTGAGCGGTGCCGCAAACTCAGAAACCAATCATCAAGCCGCGAGGGTTCAGGGGAGAGTGGAGGGTTCCACTCTAGCCCGACACTCGCGGCTGCCCGGGAAAGCATGTCCATCATTTCGGCATCGGCCTGTGACTGGGCGATCGTCCTCAATGGGGGAAGCCCAGCTGAGGCTTCTGCGTCCGACTGGACAAGCCCGCTCTCCGATGCTGCGCTCGAGAGCTCATCATCTTCGCGAGCGCCGAACAAGAAGCCAGACTCGCCGTGCGACGAGCCGGTGAACTCATCCGGAATCCCAATTGGGGCAGACGAGCATGCTGGGGAATGGGAGGTCCGCGGGGGGGATACCCAGTGGAGACGATCCCATTGGGGTCCCCAAATCGCCCCAGTGCTAGCCGCGCTGGCCTCATACCCGTAGATTACGAAAGCAAGCCGTGACCGCAATGTTGCCATGGTCATGTTCTCGCAGTGAGAACATGAACCATTCACAAACACTGCTTCCATGTGGGTCGCGCCCAGACACGAAAGACAGCGATCATGACCATCCGAAGTTGAGAGATAACGACCACAACCAGGAATAACACACAATCGGAAAGGCATCTTTAGAAAGATGCGTCTTTAAAAAGACGTTCCGTGTGTGTGCTCTTTTAGAGAAATATACTCTTTTAGAGGGGAAAAATGCTCTTTCAGAAAATATACTCTCTAGTTTTTCTGCCGAAGCGCCCAGGGGCGTTCTCTGCAGCGCACCAGTGCAGAGGAGGGAGAAGCCGCTGAAATGCACCGTCAGATCCAGCAGAGGTGAATGAACAGTGATATTCAGCTCAGTGAGCATGACCGTTTGGCTCCGAAGAGAAAATCTGAATGAGTGGTTGCATACCAGCTCCTTTTATACCCGTATGTCCGAGGGAGTGGCATGCAAATACCACTCGCCAATTTTCATTGGCCTTTTATCAAAGACCAGAGGTGTCTCGGGCTCCCAAGAGTGACCCCTAGTGTCACTACATCGACACCAACGTCGAGTGAGTGACAGATAGGGAACACACAGCTACAGGTAACTGCTGATAGCTGCTCTGTTCTAGTTAGACCAGAATAGATGCCGAATACCTCATCCCAGCACAGCTCAGGTGGCTGTCGATAAATGTTAACTAGATGGAGTTGTTAAACTCGTGACCCTTACGTAAACTTCAAAGCATCTGTGTGACCCATTTTTTCTTGGGCGCCCTGTAGACCTGGTTGGTTTACCAAGTGTTACCACAAGAAGAGTCACTCTCACACCCACCTGTCCATCACTCAAACAGGTCTCTGTAAATCACGGTATTGAGTAGCACTGGCAGGATTATGAAATTTGTCTTCCGATTAATTTTCAGACAAGTTATTGCAATTATGGCAATTAAATGTCTGTTTTAGGCTTTTCATGATTATGAAGATTAATTGTCATACAAGTTGTCATACATATTAAAGTGTATATGTGCTTCATACACCTAAGTCATTTGGTCATATTTAATTTAGAATCATGTAAAGTAGTGATATATGATTTCCTTTGTGGCTTTAAAATCTTTGTCTATTTTTGGAAATTAGCCAACCTGAATATTATTATATTATATTGTATTATATTATATAGTAAAACATGTCTGTCCTAAATTCTTCACCTTTACAGATTATTTTAAGGCTCTCTGATTAAACCCACAAGCCCTTATTTCGCATGAAGAAAGATCTTTAAGATTGTGTGTGTATTTGAAAATAAGTTTCTTCATTCTCATTTCCACAGAAATGAGAGTAAGCGTGCGTCTCCTGTCTGTGTCAATGTGCGTTATTAACACTGCATGTATGAACCCACAGCAACTAAGAAAACTTGCTATTACGTGAACGTTAATTTAAAGAGCACCTATTATGGTTTTTAAATGTGCCTAATTTTGTTTTAAAGGTCTCAAACAATAGATTTACATGCATCCAAGGTCCAAAAACACTTTAATTTGCTCATAATTTAAATTGCAGCATTACCTTTTTTCCCAGTGTCAAAAACGACTCGTTCAATGATCCGTTCTGAAGGATTCATTCTAAACTCCTCTTTTTAGAGAGCCTACTCTTCTCTGATTGGTCAGATGTCCCAGTCTGTTGTGATTGGTCTACCGCTTACAGCACGTGTCGGAAAGGATATGCCCACTACCATATCCGAGTTTCAGCTCCGTCTGAAAAAAATGTCTGTTTTACCTTACCAATTTGAGCCCGAGTCCGATAGTGATACATCAGAAGATCAACCCGAACCACCATCGCAAGCACGACGAGAACAGGACGTTTCTCGGTGGTAAGTTTATATGTAGTTTGACAATAAAGTGAGTTAGCCTGTTAGCAGAGGCTAACAACTAACAGGCTAACAGCGTGCACTGGCTGTACACGTATACATACCAGAGGCGGGTTTTTTGTTACTAAATTACGTAGGTTAGTATAGGAAGTAAGTCTGGAATTACTAACGACTTGTTTCAGGTGTTCAGAATCGGTTCTTTCTTTTGGGAGTCAGTAACTCCATTTGTCGGGCACTTTGATTTTTGAAACTTTGCAGACTTTTTTACATTCACAAACAGCTATATAACACTACATGAAAGGTAATATTTGAAAAACCATAATAGGTGCTCTTTAAAGTGAAACTAGAGCACTTTTCATTCACTGTCAAATAGGACTGCACGATTATGACAAAAATAATAATTAAAAAGTATTTTCCTCGATATTGTAATTGCGATTAATTTCGATTTATAGAATTTAAATTAAAATACTTATTTTGGGTGGATAGGCTGCGTGCCATATTTGTTATGTAGTCTACACATCCAAAACAAGAACTGTTATACTGTATTGCTTAATTATTGCTGTTTTATACATCAGTAAATCAAAACTAGTTGCCTAAACAGTCCACTTTATATTGGCCCTCTTAGAAGCATTAAAACAAAGATGCTATTCAAATTTTGAATAAATGATACACAGAAGTGAGCAACGGGCTTGTCTGTGAAAACATACATTAAACAGAAAATTAAACAAGTTTGAGGCAACATGAGTAAACGTACATGGACTGCTGTAATTGACACTTTTCACAATTAATTAATTGTGACAGCTGTAATTGTAATTTTGATTATTTTTTCAATTAATTGTGCAGCCCTACTGTCAAAGTCTTTGCTCATATTTTCGCAGGAGTCTGGCGCAAACCTCTGCAGATGGCACATGTATATGAGCGCTTTAAAAGCACTTAATCTTCACACGCACTTCAGGAGCGCTCTTAATGCTGATATGGTTATCTCACGATTCAGTTCAATATACAATATGAGGTTTTCGATACTATCTTGATTCAATATGATAACACTTAAATGACAAAGTATGGCAGGAAATTGTTTATTTTTTTTTTTTTTTGCACAAAATGCACATTATAATTTCTCATAAAAATAAAGTTCTTTAATACACAATATAAATCTTCAAAGTTTAAATAATAAGAGTTTCTCATATGCCTTTCACTATAAGAAAAGATAAAAACAAATAAAGCTTCAAAAATAGTGGGCTACATTCAGGCTGATCAGGTGCAGAACAAGCAATAGAACTGAACATAACCTGTCCCTAAAATGTATGTGAAAGTTTATATTTATTTATTTTTAGAATTTGCTTGTATTGATTATTACAATCACATTTTAACTTTTAAAAATATAAAAATTCTACTTTCTGTTAATTAATCAATTAATATTATTTCTTGAAATTGTATATATATATTAATGATATGAGCTTTCAGTGTTTGAAATAATGTGTACAATTTACATGTAATAACATTAAGTTTACATTCATTTGTATAACAAGCACTATAATGGAACTGTCACTTTAACACACATCTGAAAGACTCACACAGGTGTTGCGGTTCATTTATTAACAAGAGAGAAGTCTCGTTTTTTTAGTGCATCCGTGCTATTTGTGATCAAAATTTATATTTATTTTTACTTTTTATGTGACAGTAAAGAACAGCAAGAATATTAAAAGACAATTTTAAAAGAATTTTAAAAGGGGATTTTCCAGGTATTCCAGTACTTACATTTTTAAGAGCCAAATTCAAGCACTTTAAGCAGTTCAAGGACCTTGTGCAAACCCTCAAAACATTGCAGGAAAAAAGTGCAGTAAAATCAAGCAATATAGAGATTCTGATGTTTGACAGGTAATTAAATTTATGATCACATGGACAGAAAACAATGTTTCAAATCTCAAAATATCGATTTTTGCTTCTATATGGTTCGTAAGTTTTTTGGTTCGTGATATATCGAAATTCAATATATTGTCCCATCCCCACTTAATGTGTTCCGTGGCACAACTCAGTGAGACCGTCAGAGTTCATTTGGAGTTTTCACATAATGCAATAACACTAAAAAATGAGACACAAAAATAGGCAATACATGGCATTTATATATTTACTTAAAATTCCCTTATTTGGATAGGAAAATTTGATTGGAATTTAAAGTGCATAATAATCATGGTTATCTTAAATAATAAAATAAAAACTATTATTTAATAATCGTGCCAGGCTTAGTATTGAGGCTAAAATGCATAGTAGCAGGAGACTTGGGCGGTGCTAGGGGTGGGATACAGGGGCTTCAGCCCTGAATGTTTTTATATCATTTAAGGATGCCAAAAATACAAGTACTTTGATATCAAGTCAATACTAAAATGTTAAGATATTTTAATATGACTTAATTCAGTGTAAGTAATGATACAGGTCTTTCTACAATATTGGTAATTCCAAATACTGACTCAGTTTGGTATCTACATGTTTAGTTCATGTCTATTAGGTTTGAGCTATCTGATATGCTAGTGTACCCCTAAAAGTTCACAGAATCAACTTTTAGCAGATAGACACATTTAAAATGTACAGCAGTTTTCTTCCTGCAAAATAGAGCAAAAATTGTAATGACTCATCTAAAAAGCTCTATCATGAGAACGTCCCCTAAATTATAAATACCACCTGCCTCCAACTAGCAAGTAGCAAAGTGTCAGCGTGTTCACCTGTGTGTCTTCGGTTATGCTAGTGCCAGTGGTGTAGTAGTGTCTGAAGAGGTGGGCATACTGTGAATTTATGAAAGACCCCCTTCCATAAAATAATAAATAAAAAAACACATGTACCCAATCTCTAAAATTAATTTATATTTATATACAGTACATACAGTACATATGTTTTTTTCCATTTGAAAAAAAAAAGACTTGTAATTATAGTCCCACATAAACTAACAAAATGCATATCAGGGTAAGTTTCTTCCTGGCATGGTGTAGAGTACACTTCTAAGAACAATGGTATGGTAACTTGATGTTAAATATGTATTTAAATTAATAGGTGTCATTAATGTTCCTTTTATTAGGCTACTATGAAAATTGTTAATACTTTATCATTGCTCTAACTAATAAACTAATTCATAATACACAATAAACTGTTAAGCACTGTAGCTAATATGAGCGTAGTAATGTTCATGTTAACATGTTATCTTGTATTACCATATACAGCCTACATAAATTAAAGGTTATTTGTTTTATTTGTGTACAATTATGTGCTTTTCTGTGTATAATGAAATTGTTTTCCTATTTAGAAATATAAATTGAAATGGTTTGATATCACGAGAAAAAGGCACCACCTGTGGAGGTCCACAGTTTTTTTTCTGAGGTCTTGGCTGATTTCTTTTGATTTTCCCATGATGTCAAGCAAAGAGGCACTGAGTTTGAAGGTAGGCCTTAAAATACATCCACAGGCACACCTCAAATTCAGTACACCTCCTATCAGAAGTTAACTGGCTAATTGTCAAAAGGCTTGATATCATTTTCTGGAATTTTCCAAGCTGCTTAAAGGCACAGTTAGCTTAGTGTATGTAATCTTCTGACCCACTGGAATTGTGATACAGTCAATTAAAAGTGAAACAATCTGTCTGTAAACAATTGTTGGAAAAATTACTTGTGTCATGCACAAAGTAGATGTCCTAAAAGACTTGCCAAAACTATAGTTTGCTAATATTAAATCTGTGGAGTGGTTATAGAATGAGTTTTAATGACTCTCTATTAAAAAATTACTTTAATGAAAATTCTTACTTATTGTATATATATACACTGGCGGCCAAAAGTTTGGAATAATGTACAGATTTTGCTGTTTCGGAAGGAAATTGGTACTTTAATTCACCAAAGTGGCATTCAACTGATCACAAAGTATAGTCTGGACATAAATGATGTAAAAAAACAGTACCATCACTATTTGAAAAAAGTCATTTATGATCAAATCTAGACAGGCCCCATTTCCAGCAGCCATCACTCCAACACCTTACCCTTGAGTAATCATGCTAAATTGCTAATTTGGTACTAGAAAATCACTTGCCATTATATCAAACACAGTTGAAAGCTATTTGGTTTGTTAAGTGAAGCTTAACATTGTCTTTGTTTTTGAGTTGCTACAGTATGCAATATACTGGCATGTCTTAAGGTCAATATTAGGACAAAAATGGCAAAAAAAGAAACAGCTTTCTCTAGAAACTCGTCAGTCAATCATTGTTTTGAGGAATGAAGGCTATACAATGCTTGCAATTGCCAAAACACTGAAGATTACATACAAAGGTGTACACTAAAGTCTTCAAAGACAAAGGACAACTGGCTCTAACAAGGACAGAAAGAGATGTGGAAGACCAGATGTACAACTAAACAAGAGGATAAGTACATCAGAGTCTCTAATTTGAGAAATAGACGCCTCACATGTCCTCAGCTGACAGCTTCATTGAATTCTACCTGTTCAACACCAGTTTCATGTACAACAGTAAAGAGAAGACTCAGGGTAAAGATCTTATGGGAAGAATTACAAAGAAAAAGCCACTTTTGAAACATAAAAACAAAAAGAAGTGATTAGAGTGAGCAAAGAAACACAGACATTGGACAACAGATAATTGGAAAAGAGTGTTATGGATCTTAACCCCATTGAGTTTTGTAGGATCAGCTAGACTGTAAGGTGCGTGAGAATTGTCCGACATCTATGGCAAGTGCTACAGGAAGCGTGGGGTGAAATGTCCCCTGAGTATCTGGACAGACTGACAACTAGAATGCCAAGGATCTGCAAAGCTGTCATTGCCGCACGTGGAGGATTTTTTTGATGAGAACTCTTTGAAGTAGTTTAAGAAGTTATAAGCAAATATCCAGTCATATCTTAAATGAACGTTCTGACTGGTGGATCAGCTTAGTTGGACTGTCTGCCTTGCCAGTGCCATCAGTGGGCTCCCGCAGCTCTGTGCGCATTTAGAGAGAATCATTGTACACTTAAAACAAAAACACAATTCACTCAACGGTGCTGCAGCATCACGTTAGTCACTTATTTCAGGTGGGCATATGCAAAATCCAAAGAAACATTGGTGGGCATATGGTGTATGCTTGCTTATGCCCTAGACTAAAGGCTATACAAAGGCATTCACATTTTACATTTACTTTTATTAATTTAAAAGCCACTTTTATCTAAAGTGACTTACAAATGAGGAACATACTGAGCAATTTGTTATTGAAAAGTCAACAATATCTGCAGTAGTTCAAAGAGGTTCTAGAGTTATCGAGAAGCTAAAGGAAACTGACAACAAGAATGTCTTCACATCTCTATATGTACAGCGTGTGTGTATATATATATATATATACACACACACACACACACACACACACACACACATACTGTACTGTATGTACAGTATATGCTATATTTTATATTGCATACCTCTATATACTATAAAAAAATGGACAAGCTCTGTGAAATGCCCAGTCAGCATAAGAAAGGAAACTGAGCTCAGATACAGATTAAGTACATGTAATTCATTAATACACGTTCTTCTCAGTTCTTACTTAACTACACTATTAGTTGTACACTGTGATGTAAAATATGACCAAAGATTTTTATTTTGCAAATGTATGTATGTTGTAGGGTAAAAAGATAACTATGCTTGAAAATGGAGAGAATGATAGTGAGAACAATAGAGAGGGAAATAGACTTAGCAAAAATGGCAGAGAAAGAGAGTTTCTGGGGGCTTTAGATCAGATAACATCTCACGAGACTCTAGACAAAAGTAATTAAATTCTTATATTTCTACAGCTGACAGGGTATTTAATTCATTCAAGCCATAAAAGTGTTTTTACTGTTCTGTGTAAAGTGAATATTCATTAAGAGCAGATCAGAATAAAGAGAGCTTTAATAGAAATAGATGTTTGCTGATTAGCTGAGTGTTTAATCAGAAATGGTGTTGCTTTAAGGCAAATTCATAAATAAAAATGTATTATAAAAAAATAAAATAAAAATAAAAAATAACACATACACACACACACACACACACACACACACACACAAAACCATTCCACTTTTCCATCTTTATTGAACAAATGGTTTAAACCAACAAAGTCACTGGTAGGGGAAATAAAAGTAAAAATCGTAAGTCTCTTAAATTGAGAGAAATCAGATGTTCCAAAAATGAATGTGTGATTAAAATACAAACATGAGAAACAGACAAAAGCAAACCAATATAAGAGGTCTTAAAAGACGAGTTAGAGTTACAGTTGTCCTTGTGGTTAGGGACATGTGCTGGAGACACAGGTTTGGATCTAGCGTGTGTCATTGTCCCGATCCCATTTCCTCTCACTCAATATTTGGCTTTTAATACAAAGTGATAAAAGTAAATAAATGTACAATAAACTGTAATGTGAAAGAGTTTGGAGTCTGATGCTTCCTTCAACTCCAGCTGGGAAGTTTCTGCTTGCGGATTCGGAAATCAGAATGAAGACTTATGCATTCAATTGAAAGTGGCAAAAAAAAAAAAAAAAAAAAAAAGAAAACATGGAGAGAAAAGGAGTGCATTAGGTGTGTAATTGATGCTTTATCTGTGTATTTTATTATTCTCATACTGCCACAGAGAATAGTAGAAAATGTAGTTTTGTTGCACAAGCTTGTCACCTCACAAACACGTTGCCGTTAGTGTGATCTTGCGAGCTGTATCACTTCGTAAACAAAATGAGAATAACGTAATTTGCACAGTGAACATTCCCAATTACATATTATTATAATCAGTACCAATTTGCTTTTACCATAATTCTTAAATATGGTATACCACATAAATATAATCATTCTGACATGACTAGAACGCAGCATAAACACTTAGGCCCTCATCATATCAGTACTAAGGAAGAAATTCAACACTGCTGCTCTCCCTAGCATTCAGTCTCCTACAGTCATTAGTGAAAAGGGATGCTGTAGAAATCTAAAGTAGGTGACACAGAAACCCAGGGTTACAGCTAAGGATCTGCAGGGATCTCTTGCAGGTGATAACATCTATGTTCATCAATCTACAATGAGGAAAATCCTAAAGTGCTACTTCAAAAAGAGCTGGGCTGTCAGTTATTTTGCAAAAGACCACCTGCATTGAAAGTACTGCTGCAACAAATCAATACATAGCAACTACTATCAACAAAAGTGTCTCAATCACAAAGCAAAACAAATTATCTTTAAGAACTATAAGTCAATAATTCCATTGGCCTCAATCCTATTAAAATGTGCTGTTCATCTACATAATTTAAGACAAGACAATATATGAACTCAGGAACAGAGAAGAAACATAGGAGGACCAAATTACCTCTTAAACACTGAATGATCATCTGACAGCAAACACAGTATTTGGCTTAGGTTAGTGCCAGTAAAAGAGTTCAAAGGTTTATAATTTGTATGTAATGGTGAATTTATAGGTGCTGTAAGTGTCGTCAGACATTTTGTTATCTTCTCTCAGATTAAGCCACTGAATTAGACCGCCCTTCATCACTTCAACTACACACCCTCTCTCTTATATCCCACACTCAATTGATGTCAGCAAACCTGAACATCCAAAATGACTCACAGGCAGAGAATGTTTCTGATTGGCTAGTTTTGTGATTGGCATGGGTTGTTCCCCAACATTTTTTTGCTGTTTAAAGAGCCTAGAGCTTTCACAGAAGCAGGTGTGATTTCTCAGGACACCTATTTCAGTTATAGCTGTCATATAGTGGGGACATATAAGTGAAGTATAAACAAATAAATAATAATAAAAATAAAAAAAAACACTTATAACACTTAAAAGATGTAATGGCTATATCTATATTTACCAGAGATACATGCACTTTGAACGAGAAGTAAGGCACAAACCATTTGTGGTAACCATCATGCAGAGAGCAATCTCACTACTCACCGCTCCTCACTAATATCTCAGAGAGAGAGGAAAGAGAGGTCAGGCCCAGTAATTTATTGCTGCGATGATGCATCCCAGCCCGGAATGATTAATCTCTGCTGGGAACACTTTCAGGGGTACAAATTTAAATTTAACCTCTGAACACCCAAATACAAAATACACACAAACTCTCTCTCTCTCTCTCTCTCTCTCTCTCTCTGTCTCTCACTCTCTCTCTCTCTCATGCATGTGATCATTTCAGAGCGAGAGGAGAATGGTCTTACCTCTCACCTGGATGTGTTTTGTATGTGTTGACCTTCTGTGTTTGTGCCCGTGTCCTTGTACAGTATGTGGATAAATTGGTGTGTATTCATGAGTGTGTTTGTGTGTGTGTACACCTTTGATTCTGTGTACTCATAGGTTACACATCCAAACCATTCCACCTTTTTTCACTTGGACCGCTTCTAAAACTAATGCATCTTGATTAATCATATTGCTATTTGATTGGTCATGCACCAATAATATTTTTTTAGATCTTCAAATGAGATATAACATAAAACAAAGTCAACCTGAGTAAACACAAAAGGCAGTTTTCAAATATATATATATTTTTTTATTGAAACAAAAAAGTTACCCAACACCTATATCACCCGTATGAAAAACTAACTGCCCCCTTAAATTTAATAGCTTGTTGTACCACCTTTAGCAGCAACAACTGCAACCAAATGCTTCCGATAACTGGAGATCAGTCTTTCACAATGCTGTGGTGGAATTTTGGCCCACTCTTCTTTGCAGAACTGCTTTAGTTCAGCCACATTGGAGGATTTTCGAGCATGAACTGCCCGTTTAAGGTTCTGCCACAGCATCTCAGTTGGGTTCATGTCAGGACTTTGACTAGGCCAATCCAAAACTTTAATTTAGCTTCTTTTGAGCCATTCAGAGGTGGACTTAGTCCTATACTTTGGATCATTGTCTTGCTGCATAATCCAGTTGCTCTTGAGCTTCAACTCACGGACTGATGACCGGACGTTTTCCTTTAGGATTTTCTGGTAGAGAGCAGAATTAATGTTTCTCTCAGTTATTGCACGTTGCCCTGGCCCTTAAGCAGCAAAACATCCCCATACATTACACCATACTTGACTGTAGGTATGATGTTCTTTTTGTGGAATTCTGTGTTTGATTTACGCCAGATGTAAAGGGACCCCTGTCTTCCAAACAGTTCCACTTTCGACTCATCAGTCCACAGAACATTCTCCCAAAAGATTTTAGGATCATTAAGGTGTGTTTTGGCAAAATTCAGACAAGCCTTAATGTTCTCCTGGGTTAGCAGTGGTTTTCACCTCGCCACTCTTCCATGGATGGCATTTTTGGCCAGTGACTTTCTGATAGTGGAGTCATGAACAGTGACCTTTATTGATGTGAGAGAGGCCTGCAGTTCCTTGAATGTTGTCCTTGGCTTTTGTGACTTGCTGGATGAGTCATCGCTGTGCTCTTGGAGCAGTTTGGAAGGTGGGCCACTTTTGGAAAGGTTCACTACTGTTCCATGAGTTTTCTCCATTTGGAGATAATGGCTCTCACTGTACTTCTTTGGAGTCCCAGAGCCATTGAAATAGCCTTGTAACCCTTCCCAGACTTATGAATTTCAATCACCTTTTTCCTCATCATTTCTGGAATATCTTTTGACCTTGGCATAGTGTGCTACTGGGTGAGACTTTTTAGCCAACTTCATGCTGGTGAAAAAGTTCTATTTAGGTGTTGATTTGATTGAGTAAATTCTAGAGACTGTTGTGCATGAAAATCCCAGGAGATCAGCAGTTACAGAAATACTCAAACCAGCCTGTCTGGCACCAACAAACATCCATGTGATTATCTAATCAGCCAATCGTGTGGCAGCAGTGCAGGGCATACAATCATGTAGATACGGGTCAGGAGCTTCAGTTAATGTTCACATCAACCATCGAGATGTTCGAACTGACAAAGTCTACGGTAACTCAGATAACTGCTCTGTACAATTGTGGTGGGAAGAATAGCATCTCAGAGTACTATTCTGAGATGCGGGTTAGCACTGATTTGGCGGCACGAGGGGGACCTACACAATATTAGGCAGGTGGTTTTAATGTTGTGGCTGATCGGTGTATATATATATATATATATATATATATTAGGTCACATTTTTTAGTCTAATTAATTACATGGTGTCCCGATTAATTAATCAAATTAATCACATATATACATCAATATTTGCTGAGAAAGCCCCTCAAATAACAATAATTCAATATATAATGATGAAATAATTATAAATAGTTATCTTAAAATATTTACAAATTATTCCACAAGCTTCTCACAATAAGTTGCTGGAATTTTGGCCCATTCCTCCAGACAGAACTGGTGTAACTGAGTCAGGTTTGTAGGCCTCCTTGCTCGCACACGCTTTTTCAGTTCTGCCCACAAATTATCTATCAGATTGAGGTCAGGGCTTTGTGATGGCCACTCCAATACCTTGACTTTGTTGTCTTTAAGCCATTTTGGCACAACTTTGGAGGTATGCTTGGGTTCATTGTCCATTTGGAAGACCCATTTGTGACCAAGCTTTAACTTCATGGCTGATTTCTTGAGATGTTGCTTCAATGTATCCACATAATTTTCCTTCCTCATGATGCCATCTATTTTGTGTACCAGTCCCTCCTGCAGCAAAGCACCCCCACAACAAGATGCTGCCACCCCATGCTTCATGGTTGGGATGGTGTTCTTCGGCTTGCAAGCCTCACCCTTTTTCCTCCAAACATAACGATGGTCATTATGGCCAAACAGTTCAGTTTTTAACTGAATCTTATTGTCCATGTGCACTTGCAAACTGCATGCAAGGCTTTTTTATGGTTGTTTTGGAGCAGTGCCTCCTTGTTTGCTGAGCAGCCTTTCAGGTTAAGTCAAGAAAGAACTTGTTTTACTGTGAATATAGATGCTTGTCTACCTGTTTCCTCCAGAATTTTCACAAGGTCCTTTGCTGTTGTTCTGAGATTGATTTGCACTTTTTGCACCAAACTACGTTCATCTCTAGGAAGACAGAATGTGTCTCCTTCCTTAGCGGTATGATGGCTGCATGGTCCCATGGTGTTTATACTTGCATACTATTGTTTGTACCGATGAACGTGGTACCTTCAGGCATTTGGAAATTGCTCCCAAGAATGAACCTGTAATGTTGGTTCTTGGAGTGGAAGAGGAAGAGAGGAGATGCAGGAGTAAGTACTTTCAATCTTTTAATGACAATCGCTGGAGTAGAACAAACGCTGGAGTGGAACAAACAAAAGGCTCAACAATAGTAATCACTGGAGTGGAACAAATGCTGGAGTGGAACAAATCTTAACATCAAAGTGGAGAGCGTGGTGGAATGGACAGAGCTGTAGGAGGGGAAGATCCAGGGATTGAGGGTGGAATAGTAGCAGACACAGAGGGCAGAGCCAAGGAAGGGTCAACAGAGGCAGGCGGAGCCGGGAGAGGCTCGACTAAGGCAGGCAGAGCCTGGAGAGGCTCGACTAAGGCAGACAGAGCCGTAGAAGGTGGAGCCGTGGGAGACAGACTCTGGGGGCGGAGCCATGGAAGATTCTGGGGGCAGAGCTGTGGAAGGCGGAGTCGTGAGAGGCTCAAGGGGCAGAGCCATGGGAGGCGGAGTTAAGGAAAGTGAAGCTGTGGAAGGCTCGAGGGTGGAGCCATGGGAGGTGGAGCAAAGGAAGATGGAGCCAAGGAAGGCGGAGCTGTGGAAGGCTTGAGGGGTGAAGACATGGAAGGCGGAGCCATGGGAGGCAGAGCAAGGAAAGGCAGAGCCATGGAAGGCTCGAGAGGCTGAGCCATGGAAGGCAGAGCCAGTGAAGGCGGAGCTGTAGAAGGCTCAAGGGGCGAAGCCATGGAAGGCAGATTCATGGGAGGATCGAGGGACGAAGCCGTGGAAGGCGGAGTCTTGGGAGGATTGAGGGAAGAGTCCATGGAAGGCTTGGGGCTAAAAAGCCGTGGATGACTGGGAAGTGACTCCCGTGGTAGAGAGTACAGGCAGAGACTGGGGATCGACCTCTGCGGTCGAGAGCACGGGTAGAGACTTGGGAACGACCTCTGTGGTCGTGAGCATGGGCAGTGACTGGGGAACAACTTCCGTGGTTGTGAATATGGGCAGTGACTGGGGAACGACCTCCGTGGTCGTGAGCACTGGCAGAGACTGGGGAACGACCTCCGTGGTCGTGAATATGGGCAGAGACTGGAGAGAAGGTGTCCTTTTCCTTATGCTCCTCTTCCGGCAGGCAGGGAGTGTGGGGTTATGGGGACAGTAGAGGCTACAGGCATTGGCTCTGGGACGGTCGAGGCTACAGGCATTGGCTCTGGGATGGTAACCGTGGCAGGTATGGGCACCGGCTCGTTAACCGTGGCAGGCATGGGCACTGGCTCTTTAACCGTGGCAGGCATGGGAGGAGGAGCCGTGGAAGGCTTGGGAGGAGGAGCCATGGAAGGCTGTAGGGTGGAGATTCAAAGTCCTCATCCTCCTTACCCACAGTGAAAGGAGAGCTGCAGAGCTGCAGAGCCACCTCCACGTAGTCAGAGATTGTCCAGTGAGGACCCGACGGAGGCATCAGCTCCTTCAATGCACTATTCAGGCCCGCCCTGAAGAAACTCACTAGAGCATGGTCATCACAGTGCACCAAATTCGCAAGATGGAGAAACTCACGCATGTGATCCTCAACTGGACGGTCTCCTTTTTCGAGGAGGAGGATTGCTACTGCAGGCGGTACATCCATTTAGTTTGGTCAGTTCATCTGTAACATTGGTTCTTGGAGTGGAAGAGATGAGACGCAGGAGTAAGTACTTTCAATCTTTTAATGACAATCGTTGGAGTAGAACAAATGCTGGAGTGGAACAAACAAAAGGCTCAACAGTAGTAATCACTGGAGTGGAACAAACGCTGGAGTGGAACAAATCTTAACATCAAAACTTAACACAACATAACACTTCAAGGACTGATAAATGAATGGGCAAAACAAGAGGATTTATATAAAAGGAACTAATGAGGGAATGGAATACATGTGAGGATGATGATGAACAGATGGAAGTGATAAGGGCAGTGAACTATGGGTCCTTGAAGAATGTGAGGGAGACAGACTGTGACAGAACCAGACTTGTGGAGGTCCACAATTTTTTTTTCTTAGGTCTTGGCTTATTTCTATTGACTTTCCTACGATGTCAAGCAAAGAGGCACTGAGTTTGAAGGTAGGCCTTAAAATACATCCACAGGTACACCTCTAATTCAGTACACCTCCTATCAGAAGCTAATTGGCTAATTGTCTAAAGGCTTGACATCATTTTCTGGAATTTTTCAAGCTGCTTAAAGGCACAGTTAACGTAGTTTATGTAAACTTCTGACCCACCGGAATTGTGATAAAATCAATTGAAAGTGAAACAATCTGTCTGTAAAGAATTGTTGGAAAAATTACTTGTGTCATGCACAAAGAAGATGTCCTAAACAACTTGCCAAAACTATAGTTTGCTAATATTAAATCTCTGGAGTGGTTAAAAAATGAGTTTTAATGACTTCAACCTAAGTGTATAGAAACTATATATATATATATATATATATATATATATATACACTGGCAGCCAAAAGTTTGGAATAATGTACAGATTTTGCTCTTATGGAAAGAAATTGTTACTTTTATTCACCGAAGTGGCATTCAACTGATCACAATTTATAATCAGGACATTAATAGCGTGAATTAGCATGAAATTACTATTACAATTTGAAAGAAATAACTTCTTAAACTACTTCAAAGAGTTCTCATTAAAACATCCTCCATGTGCAGCAATGACAGCTTTGCAGATCCTTGGCATTCGAGCTGTCAGTTTGTCCAGATACTCAGGTGACATTTCACCCCACGCTTCCTGTAGCACTTGCCATAGAGGTGGCTGTCTTGTCGGACACTTCTCATGCACCTTATAGTCTAGCTGATCCCACAAAAGCTCAATTGGGTTAAGATCCATAACACTCTTTTCCAATTATCTGTTGTCAGATTCGTCTTTGTGAAGGATGCATGAATGTTTTCCTGGAAGAAAACTTGCTTCCTTCTGCTCTGACAATGTTCCCCAATTTTGAGGATTGTTTTTTTCCAGCAGGACAATGCTCCATGCCACATAGCCAGGTCAATCAAGGTGTGGATGGAGGACCACCAGATACAGACCCTGTCATGGCCAGCCCAATCTCCAGACCTGAACCCCTTTGAAAACCTCTGGAATGTGATCAAGAGGATGATGGATGGTCACAAGCCATCAGACAAAGCTGAGATGCTTGAATTTTTGCGCCAGGAGTGGCATAAAGTCACCCAACATCAATGTGAAGAGAGCATGCCAAGACGCATGAAAGTTGAGATTGAAAATCAGGGTTATTCCATCAAATATTGATTTCTGAACACTTCCTAAGTTAAAACATTAGTATTGTGTTGTTTAAAAATGAATATGAACTTGTTTTCTTTGCATTATTCAAGGTCTGAAAACACTGCATCTTTTTTGTTATTTTGACCAGTTGTAATTTTCTGCAAATAATTGCTCTAAATGACAATATTGTTATTTGGGAGAAATGTTGTCAGTACTTTATAGAATAAAACAAAAATGTTCATTTTACTCAAACACATAAATAGTAAATCCAGAGAAACTGATAATTTTGCAGTGGTCCCTTCATTTTTTCCAGAGCTGTATATATTTCCTTTAATATTCCAAAGAAAGCTGCATTGCGTAGTCAGTGGTGCTTTTGAAAGATAAAACTTACTGTCTAATACACAAGAATCTGTATAGTCAGTTAAGATCACACTGTCCACTTCTTCTCACTTTTTTTTTTTTTTTTACACACTCAGCTGTTACTGGGCATCTCTGCTCTTGTGTGTGCGCATGTGTGGCTAACAGTTCTCCTGAATGCTTCATTAATTATGCACAACTGGCTTGTGATGGTCCTGTTGCTGCAGTGCTTTATCAGATGGTGAAGGCCACAGTCACCAATGAGTGCGTTTCTGAATGATGAAATGCACTGAAGCTATAAAATATTAGTCCATAATGCATTTGCTTTGTTAATAGGTTTGATAATTTTTATTCTGGCAATAGTGTGAGATTAGACAGCAGGTGGGATGTGTATGTGTTGTGTTAAGCTCACTGTGTGTTTGTGTCTGCTGTAGCCTGGATATCAGAGCACAGGTGACATGAAACCCCAGCCTATGGTCAACAGAATCAATTTGTTTCTCTCTCTGCATGTTGGACCCCTTCCCTTCCCTTCACCTCTCCTTTCCAACCCTTCCCTACCTGGCAAAGGAATTTGTCTCATTTCCCTCATTACCAGCAGCATGTAAAAGCTTCCTAAACAAACCTAATTTGCTCATTAAGAACCAGTCTTAACTACCTCATGGGCTTTGTTCACATGCTGCAGGCTTCTAAATGTTGTGGCTGATTTACTCTTGTAGCGTGAAGACCATGTGGTTACTTTACTCTTGGTTCAAAGTATTTACGGTTCCATCGTCTGCTGCATCTTACTGTATGATTCTCCAGCAGTCTCCCACTGAGAGCCTTCCATTACAGAACACACTAATGTTAAATAGGAGATTGGTATCATTAAATTCACATTAAGCGGGCAGTAAAATATTGATATGGAAGTGTACAGCAGTTTGATTTTGGTGCAGAAAAGGTAAAAAGCATTTCAAATAGAGTCAGAGATGAGCCGCTGAATTTTAATGCTTCTATTACCACTGATGACAGAGCAGGTAAATTGTTTTCTTTTCTTTTTTTTCCCTCCAACTCATTGGTTTTCAGTTTTCAGACTGTGATAGTGATACAGTCCGTCCTCTTGGGGGGGGGGGGGGGGGTAATTTTGATCTGCATGTAGGCCTATAAACTGGTGCATATTGTATTCAGAGCTCTGACATAGCAGTTCCACATGTGCACCAGAAACATTAAGCTTTAGTGCTCATGTGAGAGATGTGGGTTTTAATCTGACACACTTTTTCCAGATTCCGTTCTCCTCATCTTCTCTCTATCATTTTCTATCTTCTAAACTTTTACAATCAATAAAAAGCAAACTTTCTCCTTAAAAATTACACTTTCTGTGTACTGTACTCTTCTAGTGTTGGGACATTACTAATATTTTGGCTCCTCCTTTTTGATAAATTGCTTGTGATTGCTTGTGATAAAAGCAACTGCCAAATGAATACATGTAAACTTACTGACATATCGCTCATAGTAGCGTAATGTTGAAAGTTACTGAAAGAGGGAATCACAGTGAATGCTGTCTCGTCCTTCCGATGAATCCTCATTTCCTTGCTTTACAGGATATGATTCCATGGCTTAAGTCTGTCTTCGCTCTACCTCTCTGTCCAACAAAGCCTGTTTCCATTAGCAAATTTGGTTATCTCAGAGAGGGAAGGGAATAATCTCATCTTGTGAAAAAACTGTCATATCAGTATAACCAGGCTCAATCACTCTTAGGGAAAGAATAGATTAAATGTCTTGGCTGATTATAATCTGATCCGCCCTAAGGCTATGCTATACTGTACATATATGGTGTTTACAGAAAGCGGATAAATGGTCAATCGCAAAAACACTTTAGCTTTGACATTGCATATTTACGACATATAAATACGTATGATATAATACGATGAAGTGGATTTAGTGGTCTGCAATGGATTTTCAATGCAATCCCTGTTGAAAAGGCTTCTTAACTATCTTAACAAGCAAGTCTTGCTTGGTTAACCAGTTTTATCAGAAAGACCAGGCTGGTTGATTTACATTTTTTTCTCGTGAACAATATGGCCATGCTGGTTCACCATCAAGACCAGCACCAAACCAGCATAAACCAGTAGGGCTGGGTATTGATACAGATTTCCTGATTAAACTGGATTCCGATTCACAAGCTCTCGATCTAATTCGATTTCGATTAGATTCATATGGGTTATTTTAGTTATAATATCTCTTTTGCTTACATATAAAATAATTTATCTCTCAGCTAATGTTGTTAATTATACAGGGGACCTTTTAACTTTGTACTTTAGGAAAATATTAATTTGACTAATTATATTTTATTTTTCATCATTTTGGTCATATTTTTTAAAATTAATAAATAAATGTATTCAATCAATAAATAAGATATTATATTTCATATATTGTTTTTGTTACATTATTATTGTTAAATTGCATAATTTGTACTATTTACAAGAATTTACATTGATTTGTTGAACACGTGCAAAAACCGGTACTGCCTCTAACAAAAAATGGCATTTCTGTAAACAGCACCTTTAAATGAGCGCATGTTAATTAGAGAGGACTCAAATGGCTTTACCTCATCTGTGCGATGCATGATTAGATTTAAATGTTTTTTTGTTTTTTTTGTTTTTTGATGACAACTGACTGTAAAGAAAAAAAAAAAGGGAAAGTATTCAATGACAAATGGGTTGCGTGGATTTCATCTGGACACACATTACACAGAACAACTTTTACTCTCAACACGCTGTGAAAGGATCTCGCTGCTGAACACTTCACGACTAAACTACACAATTTCTGGTCAGTGAAATGTAAACATTTACCAGCCAGTTGCCAAATATATTCACTTTAGTTGCATAGCGCGAAATTTGGTTGCAAATGCTAGTGATTTCCTATCATTGTAGTAGAGGGTTGTGCATTAAGTGAAAGATTGATCTTGGGATTTAAGAACTGATATCGAGGTCGTTCAAATGAAGATCGCAATTAATCGGAAAAACTATATTTTTACCCACCCCTATAAACAATCTTGGTCTTGTTCATTGTTGTTCAACAGGATCATCTATTTTTGTATTTGTTTTTTCTTTCTTTTTGTGCAGAATACTTCTACCAGTTAGCTGTGTTTAATCCTTGGGATTTTAATTAAGTCAGTGCTGTAATTAAATAGGCAGGTGCTAATTTGTCTTAAGTCTTCAGTTAATGGGTCAGTATTTGAATGTGTTTGCTGGAGAGCGGTAAGCTTCTTGTAGGATGTGGGTTTGTGGATCTGTGGAATGCACAAAGGCATATATCATTGCCCAATCACAATGTGTTTATGTGGTAAATTTGATTGTGCATGAGGTGTTGAAGGCTAAAGTTCAATATATGCATGTGTAGACGGAATATTAGAAGTGATGGACTGGCAGATTCTATTTAAAGCAATGTCATTTGCACACAAAACAGCTACTTCTACACAGTTCCTAATGAATTTACATGCCGATCGATTTCAATATTTGTTGACAGGGGTGCTTTTTTAAGTACTTTGTGTCTCATAGCCAGCAGGTCATTTCGTCTGCCCTATAGATTGCACATGAAATAAGTCTTTGTGTTTGATGAGTCCACTTGTTTGCCCTGGGCTCACCTCTCTCTCTATTTGTGTATGTGTGTGAACTATCCCTTAGTGCTATCTCTGCCATAGGGGCCAGACTGGCTTCGGTGTCTGTATTGATCTATTTCCCCTCAAAAGCCCCTCACACGTTTACCCTGAAGGCTCGCATGACACCAATGCCAAATCTGTCTCCTATTTTGTATACATGAGCAGTCTGTTCTCAGTCTCACATTCTCACTCTCTCTGCTTGCAGGTTTTAGACTTGACCAGCTCCTGCTCTGTGTGTTGGCCCTCATATTGATGTAAATTGTCATGCTATTGGCTTGTTTGCCTGTGTGTTTGGCACAGAATGGAATGCTAGTGACAGGTCTTTACTCTGCTCTCTAGTGTATGAGGAGAGCTCTTCAGATGGGCTGAACTTTTTCATGAGTCACTATGAAATAGTGTCATCGCGGACCTGCGTTCCTGGAGGAAGTGATGCTGTGACACATCATGCAGCTGACCTCCCTGCCACTGAGCTGAACTGAAATTAAAAATTAATCAATATTCTAAAGTCACCCAAGGTTAATGAATTATGAATTGCTGCTAATCTACACAGAATCATACTTGAGGAAGTCTAAACACAATTCTTTGTTAATTGTGTTTTAACATTGGCTGTGACTGTCAGGTTGACGCTCTGGTGCTTATTCTCTCCTGTGAGCTCACCTCACAGTGACAACTGCGCTATAATCTGTACAAATGTACAACATTACCTAAATCAGCACCAAATGGCGAATTCGCACGTTACTGCAACTTGTAATTCTATTTGCAAAAAAACTAAACACAATTAAAGTGTACTTTTGGTCTGAACAGTCCTTCAACCTGATGTATTTTCGAGGTTAGAATATTTTCTCTTATCCCAGTTTTATGTGCTGAGACATTAAACTGTTTGTAGGTTGACTCTCCTAAGAGTGTAAACACTGCATAGCTTTCTAAATCTCGCTGCTTGAGCTGTCCGACATGTCTGGCTCAACCAATGGGATGACTGAGGTAGGACTACCTGTTTGTTTTAACAATGGAATACGGTGGACAGGGTGGAATGGTGTTGTGATTGCTTGACTACAGTTCTGTGTGGTGCTGTAGAAATTACACACTTCACCTTAATAACAGTATGTGGTCAAAAGAGAAAGGCTTGTTTGTAGGCTTGAATATTCTCCAACATGATTTTCAAATAGTCACATATTTTCATATATATATATATGTGTGTGTGTGTGTGTATGTGTGTGTGTGTGTGTGTGTGTGTGTGTGTGTGTGTGTGTGTGTGTGTGTGCGCGTGTGTGAGAATGAAGGCAGATATGGTTTATGTCGCATTTAAATCATATTTAAATCTAAATCTAAAGGGATAGTTCACCCATAAATTAAAATGGTGTCATCATCTACAGTACAGTACTGGAAACATGTTTTTTATTTTTTTAGTAACACTTTACAATAAGGTTACATTTGTTAACATAAGTTAACCAACATTAGTAAACATTAACTAACAATCATCAATACTCTTACAGTATTTATTAATCTTGGTTAATTTTAATTTCAACATATACTAATATTTTTAATATCAAAAGTTATATTTGTTAACATTAGTCACTGCACTATGAATGAACTAACAATGAACAATTGTATTTTTATTAACTAACATTAAAAAAGATTAGCCTAATAAATGCTTTAAAAAATATATATTGTTCATTGTTTTTTCATGATACATAATGCATTAACTAATGTTAACGAAAGGAACCTTATTGAACATTATTTTGTTACCATTTATTTTGTATGTCTAGATAAATTACCATTTAATTAGTTAGCCAAAGGACCAGGGTGCTCTTCCATATAATAAAAATTGGATGATGAGCAGAGTTAAAATAAATGAATAAATAAAAAGAGGGGGAAAATGGGCGTCTGTTGAGTTTTTATTTTTAATTTTATTTTTTATTTTTTATTTTTTTCAAATATGTATTTTCTGTCATACAAGCCTCTTTGTTGTAAATATTAATCAGAACTGAATTGTAGAGGTAAAGTCAGGGTCAGGTGTATTGTGACATGTTGACAATCCTGCTGGTATTTCAGCTGGTCTAGAATAAGTCTGGTCGCACAGGGAAAGGAGGCTTTTCTCTGTGTACTCAGAACCAGCTCCACAATAGAATTACATGCACCTCAGCACTCAGTCACGCTGCTGAACTCACAAAGAAGTGTGAAAGTTCAACAAATGTCCAATCCAGACACTTTCAAACACAGTAAAGTGTAAACAATGAACATAATTCATTCTGTATTATTGTGTGTGTGTGTGTGCACGCACACAGGCACAGGTTTGTGTGCGCATATGTGGGTGTTTGTTTCGTGAGCAATAGTGGGTGGTAAAACTGTTCAGGGATTTGTGAGATTAACAAAGCTGTCTACAGTGTCAATTTGGGGTCAGAGAGTTTGTCTCCGACACACACATACACACATGTAAAAACATTGTAGACTTCAAACACACTGCCACAATTCATAGCTCCTGATACACATGTATACATGTATATATACTGTATATACAGCTCTGGAAAAAATTAAGAGACCACTGCAAAATTATCTGTGGATTTACTATTTATAGGTATGTGTTTGAGTAAAATTAACATTTTTGTTTTATTCTATAAAGCACTGACAACATTTCTCCCAAATTACAAATAAAAATATTGTCATTTAGAGCATTAATTTGCAGAAAATTACAACTGGTCAAAATGACAAAAAAGATGCAGTGTTTTCAGACCTCGAATAATGCAAAGAAAACAAGTTCACATTAATTTTTTAAACAACACAATACTAATGTTTTAACTTAAGAAGAGTTCAAAAATAAATATTTGGTGGAATAACCCTGATTTTCAGTCACAGCTTTCATGCATCTTGGCATGCTCTCTTCCAGTCTTTCACATTGCTGTTGGGTGACTTTATGCCACTCCTAGTTCAAGCAGCTCGACTTTGTTTGATGGCTTGTGGCCATCCTTCTTCCTCTTGATCACATTCCAGAAGTTTTCAATGTGGTTCAGGTCTGGAGATTGGGCTGGCCATGTATAGGGACAGGCTAGCCCAGCCGAGGCCTCTTTCCCTCTCTTTTCTCCCCAAAAAGAGTGGAATTTGTTAACTGACTGGGAGCCATAAGTGTCTGCATCAGGGGGTGTCCCACCCAAGGGGAAGACACCGCGGAGACCACACCCCGCCCAAAAAGGGGGGGGGGTATTTTGAGTGGAATACATCACATGGTCTTACCGAGACTTGTCGGAAGTATGTCATGTGGAGAGGTCCCATGGTAGGTCCTACCTGAAGGGGGAGGAGTTTCTACAGAGCATGGTGACCGGGGGCAGAGGGGCCTCTGCCCAAGGAAGATGCAGTTTGCCGACAGGGAAACAATTTTGTGGAAAATATCACATGGGGTCGCCTTCAGGGAACCAGCACATGTGGAGCACCTACCTCAGTACAGGGGTCCATTAGCGCACGTACTGGGCCGGTCAGCGAGTTTCTCCACAAACTCAACTGCCAGAGGGCTAAGGAGGAAAGTCATCCAGGAATCACAGTCTGTGAACACGACTGAGAGTCAAGAGCGCACGTCTTCACCTCAAGGGAGGGGAAAGGTGCAATGCGCAAGCGGTACACCCGGCCAGCTGTCCCGGAACTTACCTGCTCGTGCCTCCAATACACGGGATGAGACCGGCTCAACCCGGAGATTGTAGAACCTCGCAAAGGTGTTGGGTGCTGCCCAGCCCGCTGCTCTGCAGATGTCTGCCAAAGAGGCGCCACTGGCCAGGGCCCAGGAGGCTGCCACACTCCTGGTAGAGTGGGCTCATAACCCCGCAGGTGGTGGCACGTCCTGAGCCTGATATGCCATCTCGATGGCATCAATGACCCAGTGGGTGATCCTCTGTTTGGAGACAGTGCTTCCTTTCCGCTGTCCACCAAAGCAGACAAAGAGTTGCTCAGAGCTTCTAAGGCTCTGGTGCAATCCAAATAGATGGGTAAAGCTTGCACCAGACACAGCAACGCCAAGGCTGGGTCTGCCTCCTCCTGGGGCAGCGCTTGTAGGTTCACCACCTGATCCCTAAAAGGGGTCATGGAAACCTTGGGCACATAGCCCGGTCAGGGTCTCAGGATCACGTGAGAGTAACCTGGACCAAACTCCAGGCACGATTTGCTGACAGAGAATGCCTGCAGGTCCCCTACCCATTTGATGGAAGTGAGCGCAGTCAGGAGGGCAGTCTTTAAAGAGAGTGCCTTAAGCTCAGCTGACTCCAAGGGCTCAAAGGGAGCTCCCTGTAGACCCCGAAGGACTACAGAGAGGTCCCATGAGGGGACGAGGCATGGTCTGGAGGGATTCAACCTCCTAGTGCCTGTCAAGAACCTGATGATCAATTTGTGCTTCCCCAAGTACTTACCATCTACTGCATCATGATGAGCCGAAATAGTGGCTACATACACCTTCAAGGTGGAGGGGGACAGCCGCCCCTCCAGCCTCTCCTGCAGGAAGGAAAGCACCGATCTGACAGCGCATTTCTGGGGGTCTTCGCGTCGGGAAGAACACCACTTAGTGAACAGACACCACTTCAAGGCATACAGGCTGCTCATAGAGGGAGCCCTTGCTTGAGTGATCGTGTCTACCACCGTGGGTGGTAGGCCACTTAGGTCTTCCACGCCAGACGTGGAGATTCCAGAGGTCCGGTCGTGGGTGCCAGATGGTGCCCCGTCCCTGAGAAAGAAGGTCCTTCCTCAGGGGAATTCGTCCGGGGGGGGCTGTTGCGAGGAGCGTGAGACCATTTCAACCAAGTTGAGCCAAAGGTGGTGCTCTTGGACCACCAGGGTAGACATCGCCTGACCGAGTGACCGTGCCATGACCTTCATCGCCCGGAGAGCGATTGATGCAGTTCCTGCATCAATCCTGGGTCAGAACTACCCTCGTGCAGTTCTTTTAGCACCTTGGCTTGATGTACTTGCAGGAGAGCCATTGTGTGCAGGGCGGAGGCGGCTTGTCCAGCGGCACTGCAGGCCACAGTTGTCAGGGATGACGTAAACCTACAGGCCCTGGATGGGAGCTTGGGCGCCAGCGCCAGGTGGTGGCGCTCTGCGGACACAAGTGCACCGCGAGCACCTTATCCACCTGGGGGATCACCGAATACCCCCTGGCCGCTCCACCATTGAGAGTAGTGAGAGCGGGGGTGCTGAAAGACCGGGACCGGGCAGTAAAATGTGCCTCCCACGATCTTGTCAGCTCCTCATGCACTTCCGGGAAGAAAGGAACGGGGGCGGGGCGTGGCCGTGGGTGGCGCCCTGAGCCCAGGAACCAATCGTCGAGCCACGAGGGTTCAGGGGAGAGTGGAGGTTCCACTCTAGCCTGACACTCGTGGCCGCCCGGGAAAGCATGTCCATCATTTCCGTGTCAGCGTGAGACTGGGCGACTGTTCCCGAAGGAGGAAGCACAGCCGAAGCCTCTGTGTCAGACTGGATGAGCCCGCTCTCCGATGCTGCGCTCGATAACTCATCGTCTTCCTGAGCTCCGAACGAGAAGTCGAACTCGTGCTGAGACGTGCCGGCAGTCTCGTGCAAGAGCCCGATAGGGGCAAGCGAGCGTGCTGGGGAATGGGAGGTCCGTGAGGGGATACCCAGCGAAGGTGGTCCTATTGATGTCCCCAAATCGCCCCCAGTGCTAACCGATGCGGCCTCAAACCCATAGGTAGAAGGAAAGCAAGCCGCTTTCTTACTAAAGCAAGCCGTGACCGCAACGTTGCCATGGTCATGTTTTCGCAATGAGGACATGACTCATCCACGAATGATGTCTCCGCGTGGGCAGTGCCCAGATACGTAAGACAGCGATCGTGGCCGTCAGAAGCGGAGAGATAACGACCGCAACCAGGAATAACACACAAACTGGAAAGGCATCTTTAAAAAGACGTTCCGTGTGTGTGCCTATCTTTTTGTGAATTAAAATATACTCTTTCAGAATATACTCTCTTATTTTCGCTCTGCCAAAGTGCCCAGGGGCGTTCTCTGCACTTCATGGGTGCAGAGGGGGAGAAGCTGCTGAAATGTGCCGTAAATCCAGCAGTTTTGAGGTGCGTCTTTGGAGGGAATTGAATTCAGTGCACTGAATACAACCGCTCGGCTCCAAAGAGAAAATCTGAATGAGTGGTTGCATACCAGCTCCTTTTATACCCGTATGTCCAGGGGAGTGGCATGCAAATTCCACTCGCCAATTCTCATTGGCCTTTTTTTAAAAAAGCAGAGGCGTTTGGGGCCCCCAAGAGTGACCCCTAGTGTCAGTACATCGACACAATGTCGCATGAGTGACAGACAGGGAACAAAAAATATCTATTTACCCTCATAGGCATAATCTCACATCTTTCAATACACATTTATTAGCTTGGCCATATTGATCTCAAATTACTAGCTAATTAGCAGAACCGCTATGAATGTAAGATGGTATTTAATCTTTCATTAAACCTTTGATAAATTACCAATGAGAATCAGTGGCCACAGGAAATTTACTTTCACCTGCCTGATGATTTTTCAGGTAGAGATACAGAAATGAACTGAAGGGGAAAAGAAAGGAAAAAGTAAATGACAGAGTGATAGAGTAGAGGAACAAAAGTCTGGCTGCCTTTAACATAAATTAGTGTTTCTTCAGCTTCTGATACTTTAAGCACTGTGGACATCTTGAATGTAAAGTCTTGTTAAAAAATTGTCACACTCTCCCTATACACTTCTGTTCATAAGTAATATTTAGCTTGACTTTTTTTTTCTTTTAATATCACTTTGTCTCATATTTCATCTCAAGCAAGCTCTTCACTGTCACAAACTATTGAAACAACTTTGTTTGGGGCAAAATTGTTTGGTGTGATCGAAATGACGGCACAATTGTGGGACAGTCGTAGCTTTTGATAAATTTATATAATTTTACCACAATTAATATTGAAATGGTTTATTTATTTCACTTAGGATTATCATAATTTTAAACATTTAATAATTTGTATTTTTTTTTTTTTAAGGCATTTTCATAGTTTAATATTTGAAGTCTGGGTCTGGGACAAGGCTATAACAATAAAATCTATACATGAAAGGCATTTGAAAAATAAAACAAATCACAAAAACAAGTCAGTTTTAGTGTGACCTTTCATAAAAATAAATACAAATAAAAAATAATCCTTGAAATCTGTTTGTTTTAATAATAAACTCCTGTGTCATGAATTGTCTGAAGCTTAAGAAAAACCCATTAGATGGACATTATTTTTATGGCCAGTATTCCTTGCTAATTCCTATTGAATTGCTTGGTATAAAAAAATGCATTCTTATCTGTGTGTTATGGTGTGTGCATGTGCATTATGAATAGTGTGCTATAGAGCACAATTGATGTGATTGTAGGATTAAAACATCTATAAGCCTTTATTAAACGTAAATTCTCCTCTGAATTGATCCCTAGATGAGCTGCAATTTAATTTTCAAACAAGGGCCTCAGTGAACAGCATGATGCTCGCTTAAGTCTGTTTCATTTGAGCGGAGAATGCTCTTACTTTTTGTATTGCTTTTCCTTCAGTTGGATCAGAAGATTATGTGTCTGGATGGATGTCCTTTGTTTCTGTACATTAGTGCGTATCAGGCTCTCGCTGGTACAATAAGTCGAGGCGTAGCTGCTCCGAGCTGTATTAAAGTGTTCACAATTATGCGAAATTACGTCATCAGCTCTCACAGGATGTTGTGTGTTTTCAGTTAGAATGTTTCACGGCGAGTGTCTGCTCTTACACTTTTCCATGCCCACTGTGCATGTGGCATGCAGGAGGTGATAAAAGCTTGCTAGAATGCATCAGCAGTTATGTGTTTGGCATGTGTGGATTTGTGGGCGTGCTGTGGTCCCAACGTAAATTAAGTGCTGAACGTATTCAACAGGGAGCCCAGTGATGGCACGTCACCCTTAGCAAATGCAGGAGTTCCTTATGGGTCCTCACTCGGAACTCTTGGATTTCTCAACAGCACTGAGACCTGTCAGATAAACCCCATTCTAACTGCATAGTGGTGCTTTGTTAAGCCCATCTCATTTTCTCATTTTCCTCATTTCTCAGCATATCAATTCCACCGCTGCCTCCCGAAGGGTTAAAGATCCAATCTTCTGACTGTCGAAATCTCGTCAGGTCTGTGTGTGGTTTGTTCTATTCGTGGGGAGAGTCACGCTTGGCTGGGTCTGATGTGTCATCCAGGGTGTGCTGAAAAGGCTTCTTGCTGATTAAAATGATAATTTATTAGATGGTGGTGAACTGATTCCCTGAATATGCCTTAAATGAAGTCTTCCAAATAAACTGCTTCCCCCTAGCCTTGCAAAATCTTATAAGAAAGGAGAAACTTTAAAGATGGGGAATGTGTCAATCACCTGCACCCCACCAAGACAAAGCCCCATTACCTTTGTCACAGGTACAGAGCTGATTAATTATAACCAGGCCTACACTGTTTAAAAGTGAGGCCTTCCCATGTTGCCCATCTACTTATTTGATTTACGTACATGCTCACTGTGATGGCATCTAATTTAAGTTACCCTTCTCAGTACACTTGAGCTGCTTGTTTGGATACTCTTTAAATAATCAAAAGCATGAGAACAGTTATCCCCAGGTGATCTACCACATATGAACATGAATTATTACATGTACTGTAATTCCAAGCATCTCAGGTTTTCATGTATAAATAAGTCCTTCTACCTGAGTATCCATTCAAATAAATGAATGTAGGTAATGAAAATCAGTCCACAGAAAGGCCATTCACATCATCCATTAAACAAACAACTAATCAATGAATGAATCATGTATACACAGGTCCAACATAAGATCAGCATCACATTAATACCTGTGGTTGTGTTTGTGTGTATCTCTACGGCTTAAGTCTGGACTGAATATGGCACTAGTATGAATATGGAGGGGCTTTCGTGAAGGTCATATGCTCTCTGGAGTGTTTGAAGGTTGTTACCGATGCCTTTTCCTACATTAACAACACCATTAGGTGTGTGTCCATACTGTTACAGCTGCAGGAAACACTTAACAGCTGGCACAGAGCTTTCAAATCGAGTATCTTTACTGACTAGGCATAGGTAAAGCCGTCTCCATACATCTCTGTGCTCATAAGTATTCTACAAAATGCACCATGAATTCCTCGGAAGCTGTTAGCTGTCTGGAGGTGTGTGCAGTTTAGCAAACAAAGTAATACATTGGTGTTTTTGTTTAGGCTATTTGATGGCAAAAACAAGGTAAATTAGGGACAATTTGGTGGGTGCTTGTCTAAAGGGTAGGCTAACGGCGTCACTGCACCATTGGTGGATGTGTAGAGTTTTCTGGCTTTGGGAGAAAGAAGCGGATCTGACACACGGTCTCATTACAGAGAAGGTTGCCAGTCATGTTAGTGGTGTCATAAATTATGAACAAGGTGTGTTGTGTGTAATTGTGGGCCTTATGAATAAAGCAGGATTTTTTATTTTGTTTTATTTATTTTTTTGTATCCCGCAGGATTAGATGTGCTGACTGAGGTCAGGCTCTCACTGGGGCTTTGGGTCACCAGAGAATAAACATCAGAAGGGAAAGCAGCCAAACCTGAATGTGTGTGTGTGTGTGTGTGTGTGTGTGTGTGTGTGTGTGTGTGTGTGTTCTGTGTGCTTGTGTATTCTCACAATACAAAGTTATACAGCTAGGCCTACACCCTAAAACTTGATGGAGGTTCATATGTTGGGCAAAATTCCACTGAATTCCACAGAATTAAAAAATTTTAATAATTTGAAAAGTTTTAACCCCCCCCCCCCATTATCATTACCTGATAATGATATTAACTGTGAGTAATAGAGATACCTGGATCGTATCAGCTCCGATACTGAAACTTTTAGACGGATCGGGTATCGGTCTGACGAGCCCGATCCAAATCCGATACTGTGTGTTAGTCATGTTCGTTACTGTCAAGCTCCAAAAATGACTTAAAAGAACCATAAAAACACCATTAAAGCAGTTCAAATGACTCGTGCATTTTATTCAAAGCCACTTGAAGATGTGTGATAGCTCTGTGAATCACAAAAACCTGTGTTTAATAAGTAAATATATAGTATGCGCAGCGCCAGCGCGTTAGTGAGTGGTGCTGCTCTGTTGACACAAACACATGCACCGGCTGGTGATGCACTCACAGCTATTTTTAGCCTTCATAGCGGTGCACAATATTTGAGCACTACTCAAGAACAGCATCTCAGATGTAGATGCTGAATAGTTCGGTTCACTTATTATGTACATTTAGAACGGCACCGAAGGTGCATTTTACCAGAATTTGAATAAGAAGCGAATTAAACTACTGTGAACTTGCCTACAAACAGACACATACAGGACTTCCTGGAGAGATTAGAATGTCAAAATGAAAGCGTGAGGGTTTAAAAAGTGCATGATTTAAATATATTACTGTTGTATATAAAATTAAAATTAAAAGTCAATAATAATAATATTAATAACAATGTATTATTATTATTATTATTATTATTATTATTATTATTATCATTATTATTATAATTATTGTCATCATTAGTATTTGTTTACAATTTATAACAATATTTAAGTTGAATGGGTTCCAAAAAATAACTGTGTGAATGAAAAGTGGACTGATGTCTTAACTAAATAGAACAAAAAAGAGATCTGAATCCTTTAAAGTCCAGATGCAAGTTGAAACATAAAAAAAAAAAAAGCACTGGTTCCCTATCTGTCACTCACTCGACGTTGTGTCGATGTAGTGACACTAGAGGTCACTCTTGGGAGCCCGAGACACCTCTGGTCTTTGATAAAAGGCCAATGAAAATATTTGCATGCCACTCCCCCGGACATATGGGTATAAAAGGAGCTGGTATACAACCACTCATTCAGATTTTCGTGAGTGGGTTCCCTCGTCCCTGGGTCACCTGTCTCAGGGGCGCTTTGAGGACCTCCGTGGGTTGGCGGTGGGTTGCGGCCAATCTTGGACCTGCGAGTACTGAACCGGGCTTTACACAGACTCCCGTTCAAGATGCTGATGCAAAAATGCATTCTGGTGAGCATCCGGCATCAAGATTGGTTCGCGACGGTAGACCTGAAGGATGCGTACTTCCACGTCTCGATCCTTCCTCGACACAGACCCTTCCTGCGGTTCGCATTCGAGGGTCAGGCATATCAGTACAAAGTCCTCCCTTTCGGCCTGTCCCTGTCTCATCGAGTCTTTACGAAGATCACAGAGGCTGCCCTTGCCCCGTTAAGGGAGGTGCGCATTCGCATTCTCAACTATCTCGACGACTGGCTAATCCTAGCTCACTTTCAAGACATGTTGTGCGCACACAGGGACCTGGTGCTCTAACACCTCAGCCGACTAGGGCTTCGGGTCAACTGGGAAAAGAGCAAGCTCCTCCCGGTTCAGAGCATCTCTTTTCTCGGATTGGAGTTGGACTCAGTCTCCTTGATGGCGCGCCTTATGAACGAGCGTGCCCAGTCGGTGCTGGCCTGTTTGAAGGCATTCAAACAGAAAACAGCGGTTCCACTGAAACTTTTTCAGAGGTTCCTGGGGCATATGGCGTCCTCGGCGGTGGCCACCCCGCTCGGGTTCATGCATATGAGGCCGCTTCAGCACTGGCTCTAGACTCGAGTCCCGAGATGAGCATGGCACCATGGGACACATCGCGTGGCCATCACGCCAGTCTGTCACCGTCTTTTTAGCCCTTGGACCGACCTCTCGTTTCTGGTCTCCAGGCACGTCGTGGTCACGACAGATGCCTCCAAAACAGGCTGTGGCGCTGTTTGCAACAGGCATGCAGCCGCCATCCTCTGGGCAGGCCCGCGACTGCATTGGCACCTCAACTGCCTCGAGTTGTTGACAATTCTGCTCGCCCTGCGGAGGTTCCGGCCGTTAATCCAGTGCAATCACGAGTTAGTTCAGACAGACAGCACGGCAATGGTAGCATATGTCAACCGCCAAGGCGGTCTGTGCTCTCGTTGTATGTCACAACTCGCCCGCCGTCTCCTCCTCTGGAGTCAGCAGCACTTCAAGTCGCTACGAGCCACTCACATCCCGGGCAACCTCAACACTACAGCGGATGCACTGTCATGGCAGGTTACCCTCAGGAGAGAGTGGAGACTCCACCCTCAAGTGGTCCAGCTGATTTGGAGTCGATTCGGATGGGCACAGGTGGACCTGTTCGCCTCCCAAGAATCCTCCCATTGCCCACTCTGGTACTCCCTCACCGAGGCTCCCCTCGGCATAGACGCGCTGGCACACAGTTGGCCCCCTGGACTACGCAAATATACATTTCCCCCAGTGAGCCTGCTTGCACAGACCCTGTGCAAGGTCAGGGAGGACGAGGAGCAGGTCGTCCTGGTAGCACCCTACTGGCCCACCCAGACGTGGTTCTCGGACCTCACGCTCCTCGCAACAGCTCCCCCTGGCGAATTCCCCTGAAGAAGGACCTTCTCTTTCAGGGACGGAGCACCTTCCAGACCTCTGGAATCTCCATGTCTGGCCCCTGGTACCCTGGTAAGGTACTCTCCCAAGCATAACTATGGAATTTCTTGCTCAGGACATGCCGCCCCCGGTAGGGCTACGAGCCCATTCTACCAGAGGTGTAGCGGCTTCCTGGGCCCTGGCCAGAGGTGCCGCTCTAACAGACATTTGCAGAGCAGCGGGCTGGGCAACACCCAACACCTTTGCAAGGTTCTACAACCTCCAGGTGGAACCGGTTTCATCCCAGGTAGTGGCACGCAACACAAGCGGATAAGCCCGGGATAGCTGGCCGTGTGTATTGCTTGCACATAGCGCCTTCCACCTCCCTTGGAGCTGAAGACGTGCGCCATTAATTCCCAGTAGTGTTCACAAACTTTGTTCCCTGGTTGACTTCCTCCGAGCCCTGTGGCAGTCGAGTTTTCGCAGAGACTTGCTGCTGGCCCAGTACACATGCTAACTAAGAGTCCTGTTCTGGGGTAGGTGCTCTGCATGTGGCGGTTCCCTCTAAGGCTAACCCCATGCTATATATATCTTCTGCTAGTTCATTTCCCTTTGGCAAACTGCGTCTTCCTAGGGCAGAGCCCCTCTGCCCCAGTCTCCATGTTTGTAGTAACTCCTCCCCCGTTGGGTAGGATCTACCTTGAAGACCCTCCACATGGTCAGAAAGACGTATTCTTCCACTTAAATATCCCCCCTTCTCTTTGGGCGATGTGTGGTCTCCGCTGTGTCTTCCCCTTGGGAGGGACACCCCCTGACTAGACCTGGCGGCCCATTCGGATAAATCCCCCTTCTTTTTTAGGGAGTGGGAAAAGAGAAGGGGAAAAGAGGCCATGACTGGGTTAAGCCTGTCTCTATCCTTTGGGTAGTCGATTTGTCCCCAAAGGGCCGTTTGACACTCATAACTATGTTGGGGAAGGTTACGTGTCGACCTGGTGTGCTGGCTATGAGGCACACAGTAGTCTCACCACCACACACCACCAGTTCACGTAACACAGTTCAGCCAATTGTGGCGTTTCGTATAGGGACCCCTAGTGTCACTACATCGACACAACGTCGAGTGAGTGACAGATAGGGAACGTCGTGGTTACTGGTGTAACCTCCGTTCCCTGATGGAGGGAATGAGACATTGTGTCTCTCCTGCCACAACGCTGAACTACCTGCTGAAATGGCCGGACCTTATATCGGCTTCTCAGCATAAAACCTGAATGAGTGGTTGCATACCGGCTCCTTTTATACCCATATGTCCGGGTGAGTGGCATGCAAATACCACTCGCCAATTTTCATTGGCCTTTTATCAAAGACCAGAGGTGTCTCGGGCTCCCAAGAGTGACCCCTAGTGTCACTACATCGACACAACGTCTCGTTCCCTCCATCAGGGAACGGAGGTTACACAAGTAACCATGACATTTCTTTTCTATTGAAGACTGAAATTACTGTTAATTTTGCTGCTACATTATCCAGTATACTAGTTAATAATAAAATGTTTCTTAATAAGCTATACATTTATATTGAAATAATGTGTAGTTAGAGGTTTGTGTTTCTTTACATATTAAAGAGTACTCCCAATTAGTTCCACACAATAATGTAAAAATATTCTAAACTGATTATGCAAAAAACAACACTGGTATCGGCTTGGGATCGGATCGGCCGATACTGAGATTTCCGATATCGGAATCGGATCGGAAGAGAAAAAGTGGTATCAGTGCATCCCTAGTCAGTAAGAATGTTTTACTCACAGAGCTGTTGAACACACTGGACCATATTTTAACCCATATTGCTGTATTGTGCAGATCTTCATCGATATTCAGAAGTGAAGTTCAGATTCTATGTGGGTTTCCATGACCCAACTTCCTCTGCCTGCTCAGCTTACAGAACTCCTTGGTGGTTCTCGCTCTCATTCCCTTTTTTCTTTAAGTGTCATGTTGAGTTCATGGCTCATACATTTATACAGCTCCTGACCTTTCTTGTTCTGGGTGCCCCATTTACTATTGTTATCCTTCACACGAATGCCCTCTCACTCACACAGACTCAAGGGCCACATCCATGCTTTAGGTTCTTAAGCAGAAAGAAGGTCCCTCCTCTTACAACAGACCCCTAATCTATTGCAATGGCAAGATTAAGTCCCTCAAGCAGGGGTGCTGTTCCCTGCTATAATGAGCTCCAATCTGTTGGTTTGAGCTTCAGCAAGAGGGGTAGTTGCTTGGGGACCTTTTGAGAGTCAGGCTCTGTAATGTAGACTGTGCTAAGGGCTAAACCATTGTAGTGCTACTGTAATTGTCTGAAATTGAGGGGTGAGGGCTGGTGAGGGGAGCGGTCTAATTGTTATCTGTTTAACTGACTGACTCCATCAATATCTATTAGAAATGTGGATTGCAGGTGCAAGACTGCTTAATTCACTTCTGCTTAAGGTTTTTATCTAGCCCGGTGTTATAACATTATCATTCAGCAGAGAGGGTCTGTTTTATATTCTGCTGCTGCTAACACATTCCCTGCATCTTCACTTTCCACTCTCCGGCCTCCGATGACCTGCGTTTTATTATTTTTATCATCTCTCTGCATCCGCAGTGAGCTGAGCACACTCTCAGGTAATGCAGGGATATATAGCACCCGCAACTAACTGATGTCAGGAGATGTACTCGCATTTGTCTGTTAGTCTACGCCCACAAGTTTGGTGTTAAAAAAAAGTTTGGCTTGATGATACACTTAAAAATAGAATGGTTCCAATTACAGCCAACAAACATTTTTCAGCCTGAGACCATAGGAGAACTTTAGGAGTTCCAGAAAGACAGTTTTATTCTTTAGTTGGTTAGAAAACTTTGTACTAGTGCTTTAAAGTCTACATAAAGGATATTCAACGGGAAATACTGTTAACACATTTTTGACTTGATTTAATCTATCAGGAATTGATTAGATTGTGAAAAGTAAGCCCTCTGTACCAGAATACAGCCTGACCTGAATGTGAGTTTACAGTTACGGTGATCTGAATAAGCTATAATGTAATATAAATAACTTTTTAGTCTCCAAAGAATAATTTAGCCAGCTCAAGAAATGGTTTTTGTTAAGAAGAGGGTTCTTTGTTGAACATAGGATGCTCTGCAGAACCATTAAAGAACCTTTATTTATAAGAGTGTAAGACACAGCTTCTAATGTGCCCGGCATTCTAAAGTAACATAGTTTCAGTTTGTTTTCTTACCTTCATGTTTTAAAGATGGAAATCTCAAAAGGGGTGAGAGGGGGTGACTCATATGTAGCAGCTACACTTCTCCGTTTTACCCTCTATATTGTATTTAGCTGCTTAGAGGACTCTTTGTGTGATTAAATTATCTGTAGAGAAGCAGAACTGAACCCAGGTTGTCATAGCAATCAAAAAGTTCCAGTAGTCTCATGTTATTTCACTCCCTGTTTAAATTGCCATTTTAAGGGATTGGCGTTAATGGTGTTCTTTCTCAAACAGACGTCAGAGTCAGGAGCTTTATTAATTTACCCTTCGTGGGTATGGAGAAGACAGGTATTATAAAAGGTCTGTAGGTGCTTGTGGATAATATAAAAGTTTGTCACATTATTTCAACACTCCCACTCTGTGAGACTTATCAGCCCTATCCTTTCTTTCTTTCTTTCTTTCTTTGGGCTTGGTAAAAATATAGATTTCCTGATTAACTGTGATCTTCATTTGAATGATCCCAATACTGATTCTTAAAATCCCAAGATATATCATTTAATAAAGGTTTATTTCAGTTCTGTTCATGTTGATTGTTATGTGTTAAATAAATAGCAATTTAACTGCATAGTTTGGGCTCTGTTATTAATTTTTAAAATGTGTATTTGCACAATGTACCACAATGAGGTACAAGATGAGGACCAAGATTAGAAGGTCCCTGTTAGCTGAGAGAGAGCTTCATATGTAAGCAAAATGGACATTACTACTGAAATATACCCAAATTAATCAGAATTTAATAAAATCTTATTGAAATCAGAATCGAATCGAATCAAGAGCTAGTGAATCAAAATCAAATCAAATCTGAAAATGTACATTGACACCCAGCCCTACTTGAAACTACATGCCATTGTTTTAATAACATTTGTTAATATTTATAATAAAATGAAGCATTTTAATGTGTTCAATATCACATTATTTTTGAAAGTGTTGGGGACATGCCGACAAACTTCTAATTTTGGGCCTGGCATATACAGTAGTTCGCTATTTGCTGAAGGTTACTGCAACATCTCTTGTACTGCACTTCCTGAAAGCAAGCCAAGGCAAACTTAGCCCAGTTAGTAACTCAGAGCTCCATTCAAGAATGAATATCATATCAGTCATTCCATGAGTGAAGTTCAGCCCTCTACTCAACAAACATCAGTTACATGGCCTTTAAAGAGCACCTATTATGGTTTTCAAATATTACCTTTCATGTAGTGTGTTATATAGCTGTTTGTGAATGTAAAAAAGTCTGCAAAGTTTCAAAAATCAAAGTGCACGACAAATGGAGTTACTGACTCCCAAAAGAAAGAACCGATTCTGAACACATGAAACGAGTCTTTAGTAATTCCAGACTTACTTCCTATACTAACCTACGTAATTTGGTAACAAAAAACCTGCCTCTGGTCTTCATTGGCTGCTCGTGAACAGCTTTGACCCACCTTCAAACACTACACTAAGCAGTAGAACAATCACAACAGACTGGGACATCTGACCAATCAGAGCAGAGTAGGCTCTCTGAAAGAAGGAGTTTAGAAACAATCCTTTAGAATGGATCATTGAACTAGTCATTCCCTATCTGTCACTCACTCGACATTGGTGTCGATGTAGTGACACTAGGGGTCACTCTTGGGAGCCCGAGACACCTCTGGTCTTTGATAAAAGGCCAATGAAAATTGGCGAGTGGTATTTGCATGCCACTCCCCCGGACAAACGGGCATAAAAGGAGCTGGTATGCAACCACTCATTCAGATTTTCTCTTCGGAGCCGAACGGTCATGCTCATTGAGCTGAATACTACTGTTCATTCACCTCTGCTGGATCTGACGGTGCATTTCAGCGTCTTCTCCCTCCTCTGCACTGGTGCACTGCAGAGAATGCCCCTGGGCACTTCGGCAGAAAAACTAGAGAGTATATTTTCTGAAAGAGCATTTTTCCCCTCTAAAAGAGTATATATTTCTCTAAAAGAGTGCACACACGGAACATCTTTTTAAAGACGCGTCTTTTTAAAGATGCTTTTCCGATTGTGTGTTATTCCTGGTTGCGCTCGTTATCTCTTGCCTTCTAACGGTCACGATCACTGTCTTTTGTGTCTGGGCACTGCTGACGCGGAGACAGCGTTCGTGGATGGTCATGTTCTCATTGCGAGAATATGTCCATGGCAACATTGCGGTCGCGGCTCGCCTTCGTAAGAAAGCAAGCCACCCCAGAGGCTTCCGCCTCGGTCCTTTTACCCACGGGTATGAGGCCAGCGCGGCTAGCACTGGGGGCGATTTGGGGACGCCAATGGGACCGCCTCCGCTGGGTATCCCCCCGCGGACCTCCCATTCCCCAGCACGCTCGTCTGCCCCGATCGGGCTTCCAGGTGAGTCCGCCGGCTCGTCTCACGGCGAGTTCGACCTCTTATTCGGAGCCCGCGAAAGTGATGAGCTCTCGAGCACAGCACTGGAGAGAAGGCTCATCCAGTCGGAAGCCTCAGCTGGGCTCCTCCCTTCGGAGTCGATTGCCCAGTCACAGGCTGACGTGGAGATGACGACATGCTTTCCCGGGCAGCCGCGAGCGTCGGTTAGAGTGGATCTCACTGCTCTTCTCTGAACCCTCGCGGCTCGGTGATTGGTTCCTGAGCTCGCAGCACCGCTCAAAGCCACGCCCTGCCCCTGTTCCTTTCTTCCCGGAAGTGCATGAAGAGCTGACAAGGTCGCGGGAGGCACTTTTTACTGCCTGGTCCCGATCTTTTCAGCTTCCCCGCCCTCACTACCCTCGATGGTGGGGCGGCCAAGGGCTATTCGGCAATCCCCCGGTGGATAAAGGCACTCGCGGTGCACCTATGCCCACAGAGCACCGCCACCTGGCGCGGGTGCCCAAAGCCCCCGTCCAAGGCCTGTAGGTTTATGTTGTCTCTGACGGCTAAGGCCTACAGTGCCGCTGGACAAGCTGCCTCCGCCCTGCACGCCATGGCTCTCCTGCAAGTCCGCCAAGGCGCTAAAGGAACTGTACCAGGGTAGTTCCACCCCGGGATTGATGCAGGAACTGCACTCGGTGACCGACCTCGCTCTCCGAGCGACGGAGGTCACTGTGCAGTCTCTCGGGCGGACGATGACCACACTAGTGGTCCAGGAGCGCCACCTTTGGCTCAACCTGGTCGAGATGGGTGAGGCCGACAAGACACGATTCCTTGCTGCCCCCATTTCCCAGGCGGGCCTATTCGGCGACACCGTCGAGGACTTTGCCCAGCAGTTTTCGATGGTAGAGCAGTAGATGGATGCTAGCTGGCATATCCTGCCCCAGTGTGGCTCAAGATCCCGCACCCCATCTACTCATTGCCAAGGGCGTCCCCCTGCGGTAACTGCACCGGCTCCGCCTCAGCCCGCCCCTTCGGCCCGGCCCTGGCGTGGAGCCCACCACAGGAAGCAGACGCCACCCGTCTCGCGGCCGCCCAGAACCTGTGAAAGGCTTCAAAGTGCCCTTGAGACGGGCGACCCAAGGACAATGAAACCCGCTGCTCTGGAGCTGGTAAGCAGATCTCTATATTTTTGTTACCTTCTTGCATTTAATTGCGCTGCATGCCCAAGTGGCTGCAGTACTCAAGAGCTCAGCAAGAGGGGTTTCCTTGTTCCCTGGGTCACGTATCCGGTGTGTCCGGCTGTCATCACGACCACCGTCCACCACTCTATTTGGTAGGTTTGGCACTCCAGCAGCGGTCTTCCGCCCCTGAGCGCACAGCTGTGGCACAAATCCGCCCCCAATGTGACAGTCTCCACGGGTCACGAGGACAGGCCTCTTCCTCCCCCGTCCCAGGCTGTTCCGGGGGTGGTCATAAGGAGCCAGGTAAGTGCTTCAATGTCCTTAGACTCAGCACGGCCACGACGTGGTGTGGCACCTCGAGCTTCGCCACGAGGCCCCACCTGCCAGTACGTCTGATGACGTTGTCCCTTTGGTCCCCCTTGCACGGAACTTGGATGCATGGCTTGCGCTTTCCAATCTGTCGCGAGGGCTGGTCCGGACCATCTGACACGGCTGCGCGATTCACTTTGCCGGGCATCTGCCCAGGTTCAGCGGTGTCCACTTCACCTTGGTGAAAGATGAAAACGCTGCTACCCTGCGTGGAGATCGCTACCGTCCTACGGAAGGGCGTGATAGAACCTGTCCCTCCAGCCGCGATGAAGAAGAGGTTTTTCAGCCCCTACTTCATCGTACTGAAAAAAGGGTTGAGGCCAATCTTGGACCTGTGAGTTCTGAACTAGGCTTTACACAGACTCCTGTTCAAGATGCTGACACAAAAACGCATTCTGGCGAGCGTCCGGCATCAAGATTAGTTCACGGCAGTAGACCTGAAGGTTGCGTACTTCCACGCCTCAATTCTTCCTTGACACAGACCCTTCCTGCGGTTCGCATTCGAGGGTAAGGCGTATCAGTACAAAGTCCTCCCTTTCGGCCTGTCCCTGTCTCCTTGCATCTTTACGAAGGTCGCAGAGGCTGCCCTTGCCCCGTTAAGGGAGGTGGGCATTTTTTGCTCTCAACTATCTCGACGACTGGCTAATTCTAGCTCACTCTCGAGATGTGTTGTGCGCACACGGGGTCCTGGTGCTCTCACACCTCAGCCGACTAGGGCTTCAGGTCAACTGGGAAAAGAGCAAGCTCCCCCTGGTTCAGAGCATCTCTTTTCTCGGATTGGAGTTGGACTCAGTCTTCTTGATGGCGCGCCTTACGAACGAGCATGCCCAGTCGGTGCTGGCCTGTTTGAAGGCGTTCAAACAGGGAACAGCAGTTCCACTGAAACTTTTTCAGAGGCTCCTGGGGCATACGGCATTCTCGGTGGTGGCCACCCCACTTGGGTTGATGCATATGAGGCCGCTTCAGCACTGGCTCCAGACTCGAGTCCCGAGATGGCCATGGCGCCACGGGACACACCGCATGGCCATTATGTCGGTCTGTCACCGATCTTTTCAGCCCTTGGACCAACCTCTCATTCCTACGGGCATGTGTTCCTCTAGAACTTGTCCCCAGGCACGTCGTGGTCATGACAGATGCCTCCAAAATGGGCTGGGGTGCTGTTTGCAACGGGCACGCAGCCGCCGGCCTCTGGACGGGTCCGTGACTGCATTGGCACATCAACTGCCTCAAGTTGTTGGCAATTCTGCTCGCCCTGCGGAGGTTTCGGCCATTGATCCAGGGCAAGCAAGTGTTGGTTCAGACAGACAACACGACAATGGTTGCATATGTCAAACACCAAGGTGGTTTGCGCTCTCGTTGTATGTCACAACTCGCCCGCCCTCTTCTCCTCTGGAGTCAGCAGCACTTCAAGTCGCTGCAAGCCACTCACATCCCGGGCAACCCCAACACTACAGTGGATGCGCTGTCACAACAGGTTACCCTCAGGGGAGAGTGGAGACTCTGCCTTCAGGTGGTCCAGCTGATTTGGAGTCGATTCAACAGGCACAGGTGCACCTGTTTGCCTCCCAAGAATCCTCCCCACCACCCGCTCTGGTACGCCCTGACCGAGGCCCCCCTTGGCATAGACACGCTAGCACACAGCTGGCCCCCTGGCATGCGCAAATATGCGTTTCCCCCAGTGAGCCTGCTTGCACAGGCCCTGTGCAAGGTCAGGGAGGATGAGGAGCAGGTTGTCCTGGTAGCACCCTACTGGCCTGCCCAGACGTGGTTCTCGGACCTCACGCTTCTCACGACAGCTCCCCACTGGCGAATTCCCCTGAGGAAGGACCGTCTTTCTCAGAGAAGGGGCACCATCTGGCACCCGAGCCCAGACCTCTGGAATCTCCATGTCAGGCCCCTGGATGGGACACAGAAGACCTAAGCTGTCTCCCACCTGCGGTGGTAGACACGATCACTCAGGCTAGGGCTCCCTCTACGTGGTGCCTGTATGCCTTTTAGTGGCGTCTGTTCGCTAAGTGGTGTTCTTCCTGTCGGGAAGACCCCCAGAGATGCGCTGTCGGATCAGTGCTTTCCTTCCTGCAAGAGAGGTTGGAAGGGAGGCTGTCCCCTTCCACCTAGTGTACGTTGCTGCCATAGCAGCACTCCATGACGCAGTCGACTGTAAGTCCTTAGGGAAGCATGACCTGATCATCAGGTTCCTAAGAGGCGCCAGGAGGCTGAATCCCTCCATACCGTGCCTCGTTCCCTCATCGGACCTCTGTAGTTCTTCAGGGTCTACAAAGAGCCCCCTTTGAGCCTTTGCAGTCAGCCGAGCTTAAGGCACTCTCCTTGAAGACTGCCCTCCTGACTGCGCTCACTTCCATCAAGAGGTTAGGTGACCTGCTAGCATTCTCTGTCAGCGAAATGTGCCTGGAGTCCGGTCCAGGTTACTCTCACGTGATCCTGAGACCCTGACCGGGCTGTGTGCCCAAGGTTCCCACCACCCCTTTAAGGACCAGGTGGTGAACCTGCAAGCACTGCCCCAGGAGGAGGCAGCCCCAGCCCTGTCATCGCTGTGTCCGGTGCACGCTTTTACGCATCTATGTGGATCGCACGCAGAGCTTTAGAATCTCTGAGCAGCTCTTTGTCTGCTTTGGTGCACAGTGGAAAGGAAGCGCTGTCTCCAAGCAGAGGATCGCCCACTGGCTCATTGACGCCATAACTATGGCATATGTCGCCTAGGACATGCCGCCCCCAGTAGGGCTACCAGCCCATTCTACCAGGGGTGTAACGGCTCTCTGGGCCCTGGCCAGGGGTGCCTTTCTAACAGACATTTGCAGAGCAGCGGGCTGGGCAACACCCAACACCTGTGCAAAGTTCTACAACCTCTAGGTGGAACCGATTTCGTCCCAGGTAGTGGCACGCAACACAAGCGGATAAGCCCGGGATAGCTGGCCGGGTGTATCGCTTGCACATAGCGCCTTCCACTTCCCTTGGAGCTGAAGACATGTGCCATTAATTCCCAGTAGTGTTCACAAACTTTGTTCCCTGGTTGACTTCCTCCGAGCCCTGTAGCAGTCGAGCTTTCGGAGAGACTTGCTGCTGGCCCAGTACACGCGCTAACTAAAAGCCCTGTTCTGGGGTAGGTGCTCCGCATGTGGCGGTTCCCTGTAAGGCTAACCCCATGCGATCTACATCTTCCGCTAGTTCGTTTCCCTGCTGGCAAACTGCGTCTTCCTTGGGCAGAGCCCCTCTGCCCCAGTCTCCATGTTTGTAGTAACTCCTCACCCATTGGGCAGGATCTACCTTGAAGGCTCTCCACATAGTTGGAAAGACCATGTGACGTATTTTTCCACTTAAATATCCCCCCCTCTCTTTGGGCGAGGTGTGGTCTCCGCGGTGTCTTCCCCTTGGGAGGGACACCCCCCGACTAGACCTGGCGGCCCAGTCGGATAATCCCCCTTCTTTTTTAGGGAGTGGAAAAAGAGAAGGGGAAAAGAGGCCACAACTGGGTTAAGCCTGTCTCTATCTTTGGGTAGTCGACTTGTCCCCAAAGGGCTGTTTGACACTCATAACTATGTTGGGGGAGGTTACGTGTCGACCTGGTGTGCTGGCTATGAGGCACACAGCAAGTCTGCCCACAACACACCGCCAGTTCACGCCAGTTCACCTAACACCGTTCAGCCGTGTGGCGTTTTGAATAGGGACCCCTAGTGTCACTACATCGACACCAACGTCGAGTGAGTGACAGATAGGGAAGGTCATGGTTACTGGTGTAACCTCCGTTCCCTGATGGAGGGAACGATATGTTGTGTCCCTCCTGCCACAACGCTGAACTACCCGCTGAAATGGCCGGACCTTATATCGGCTCCTCAGCATAAAACCTGAATGAGTGGTTGCATACCAGCTCCTTTTATACCCGTATGTCCAGGGGAGTGGCATGCAAATACCACTTGCCAATTTTCATTGGCCTTTTATCAAAGACCAGAGGTGTCTCGGGCTCCCAAGAGTGACCCCTGGTGTCACTACATCGACACCAACGTCTCGTTCCCTCCATCAGGGAACGGAGGTTACACCAGTAACCATGACGTTTTTGACACTGGGAAAAAAGGTAATGCTGCAAATTAAATTATAAAGTGTTTTTTGACCTTGGATGCATGTAAGTCTATTGTATGAGACCTTTAATACAAAATTAGGCACGTTTAAAAACCATAATAGGTGCTCTTTAACTTGGGTTAAAATTCTGTATGCTAATTTACTTATAAACTTGTATGCTGTTTAACACCCCAAACAGCACTTCAGCATATAAAAACAGCATTTGAATGACATGGCAAAATGATCAGAATCAGCTTTTTTAATTAAATCGAGTCAAAGGGCTGCTTAACATCGGGCTTCCAGGGGTTAGGTGAGATATTGACAAACTCTCTGTAAATGCCATTCTTGCAGACACGTTTTGATGTTCTTTGAATTATAAATGTTTTCAGGTTAAATAATTCTTCAAAGGCCTTGCAGAGGGGCATGAGAGAGAAAGAGAAAGTGAGCAGTATAAATACATAGACCTTGCATTAGCATATTGTAAACTGTCGATTTCTCGCTCTGTCTTTTATTTACTGGCTGTGCCCAGTGGCTGTCCTCACTCACCATCAACCCAATTAGAGCAAGCATAGGGAGACTGACCCCTGGTGCCACCGGGTCACTGGGGAAGCAATGGAGATGTTTTGCTTTGTGAAAGGAGTGGGCTTTATCACATGTAGCAGCTCTCCGAACTCGTTAGTATTAAAGCCATTAAAAGCCTACAATCTTTGGCAGCATATATTTCATTGCCTTTGGGACACAGCTTTGTGAAGGCAGATACATAAGGCAGCGTGGAGCGCAGCAGGGAAAGGTTTTGATTGCACTTTCTATAAGTAATGGACTGTCAGGTATTCTGGTTGACGTGGGATCACAGATTGAATCATTCAGCTCTGTTGATGTCTGCCATAGTTTGATTCAGTCTGTCTGTAGGATTCATAACAGGTCAGTCTATGCATACGGAATGACAGATGAAGGCCTACATGTGTGATGAATTTGCATTTCATTATGAGAGATCTTCTCCTGATCCCCCCTTCTGATTCTTTGGCTGGGGAAAATTAACAATAGCATAATAATTCAAGTGTTTCAATCCAATTTAGTGCCAGTGAATAAAATAAAGTCCCGTACATTTTCTCCACTAAATATTGGTTTAACTCGAAAGTACATGAAATTGTAGAAGTTATGTAGTAAATGTAGTATTGTGTAACCAGAGTTTTGTCTATTGGCATAAAGTCCAATTCACTTTTCATGTAAAAAATGTAAACAACCAGTTTTTTTTTTTTTTTTTTTTTTTTTTTACCCTTCAGATTTAGTTAATCAAATGTTTGCAGTTTGCAAATCCAGGGATTAGTTCTTACACATAACTACCTGAAAATGCTTTTTGTGTGCAATATGCATCAGAAAGTAAGTTGAATCGACTGTGAGTGATCCGGATACATGCCTTCTGAGACTAAATATTAACTGCAGCAGTCCTTCTTGATAGTAATTAGATAATTAAAATATGCCAGATTCAAGCATGATTTTTATTGAGAGTTGTTGTTTATTGTACCAGTGGGAAGCATTATGGGTAACACTTTGAAATGAGGCTGTATTCGTTAACAACATTAGTAAATTACATTAGTTAACGTGAACTAGCAATGCACATTACTGTACTTTTACAGCACATATTAATCTTGGTCAATGCTCATTTCAACATGTACTAATAAAAAAAATGTAAGAAAAAGGTGTACAGCATAAGAGGTCGACCAATATATCTGTTTTACCAATTAATCGATGCCGATAGTTGCCTTTTGGAACCATTGATTGTCGGAAAAAAACTATGCCAGTTTTTTTCTTTTTATCATTTTGTAATTTCAAAATTAGAGTCCGCAGTTTGTTTCGGGCTTGTTTATATTTAAAGTCTGGCGTCATGCACCAAATCGTAATTTTTTTCTGGTTATTATTTTTTTGGTTACACAGTACTACATAAATACATCTGGGATTTTATTCATTTTGGACTCTTTGTTTTTTTTTTTTTTTTTTTTACGTTCTGTAAATAGATAAAAAAAAATTTTTTTTAAATCAGCCGATTAATCGGTTATCTGCCTTTCCCACCTCTTTAGTTATTGGTATCTGCAAAATCCACTATCGGTTGACTTCTATACAGCATATGTTAACATTAAAGCATTATAAACTAACATGAACTAACAATGAGCAATTGTATTTTTTATAAATCAATGTTAACCAAGATTAGTAAATGCTGTTAAGCATATTATTCATTGTTTGTTCATGATACCTAATTCATTAACTAATGTTAACAAATATAACCTTATTGTAAAGTATTACCATATTGTCTTACAAGCCTAGATTTCTTATGTTTGCGATGCATCCAGACATCATCCAGTCCCTCCTCACATCCATCTTTGCTCCTTGTGAGTCAATAAACATCACATCTGCACCATATTAAAACAAGGGGAAGTAACACATCTTACAGTCACTAGGATTATCCAAACCATAAACAGGAAGCTGTTTGTCCGCCTGCCCAAAAGCCCATGAGCCCAGTAAAAGGTCATTTCACATCAAGCTGGCATCACTTAGCGATAAGTGTTCTATCTCACATCAACAAAAAACAAATATAATTTTATTAAATATTTCCCATGTTCCTCGAATCCCTCAGTCTGTAGCGGAGGCTGCTGTGAATGTTTGTTTATTTGTGTATGTAGGTTTCTAGTTGAGTGGTGCAACGGCGCAGTGCTTGCGGTCTGCTCTCTAGGCATGCTGTCACTCAGAGGGAAATAGAACCCATGACCTATAAAGCCCACAGGCTCTAAGAGGAGTGTAACTAATGGATGCCTCTTAGAGTAAGGATCCCCGCGGAGCTGCACACACTACCGCCACAGGGCAGAGAGAGAAAGAGAGAGAGGGAGAGGATGAAGTGTGTTGCAAACATAGGTGCACTGGAATGGTAGAGAGGTCAGATGGTATGGAAAAAGGGAGGTGTGAAAGAAGGAAAAGGGACAGAAATAGAGAGTGGAAATGAGAGAATGAAAGACAAAAAGAGAGAAAGGAAGCTGTGCTCTGGAGGGAGATGGATGCTCAGAAGTGCTTGACACCGACTGGTTGGCTGCATTCTTTTAAGTCAGGGGTAAGCATTACGTGAACAGGCTACTGTGGCACTGGAGTGCCGTGTGAATGATCAGCTAGAACTGCACTCTTACTGGTGTAATCAGGGTCTAAATTTAAGGGGTTCATTCACACAAGAATGGAAATTCTGTTATCATTTACTCACCCTCATGTCTTTCTAAACTCATTTGACTTTCTTTCCTTTGCAGAACACAAATTGAGAAAGTCTGAAGAATGTTGACGCTACTCTTTTCTACAAAATAAAAGCATAGAGTGATCAGGGGCTGTCAGTCTTCAAAAATAAGCTTGCACCATATTACCCATGCTCTCTATTCCAAGTCGTCTGAAGCCATATGATAGCTTTGTGTGATGTAACGTCTGTGTAAGATCAGTGATGGCTAATTACACTTTGTTTAAAAAAAAACCTTTTAGCCTTTTGACATTTGCATATAAATTACTGACCTGGCCTCCGCGTTTACATTTATATGGGTGCTAAATTGCAGATGGTCTTTATCACTATCAAAAGGATGCTAAAACAGGTCGCCTCTGGAGTGTCTCCATCAAGCTTCAAACACATTCCACAGAAAGGGGGGTGACCCCCGTGCCAGGCACCAGAGCAGTTGTCTGTCTCCAGTAATTCCAATACACGTCACACACACACCTAAAGACATTTTCTCTATTTAGGCCATAGTAAGCAGTTATAAATGTATCTGCTATATGCATGTGTCGTATGTATATTCCCCTATTATATTAACTTAGTTAAAACCCTTTACTTGTATTAGTTAGACGTTAAATGCCTATATTCAAGTGTATGAGTGTATCTCTGCTTTAATATCGTCTGGAGGTTACCTTCTTGGTATCAAAATGATCTTCTCTTTATTTCTCACACAATAATGTACACCATGTGATTGTGAAATGCATCAAACAATTCTTACTATGTTTTGAATTAAAAGCTGCACTAGCGGTCCAGATCAGCAATAAAATGCGAATGGGCCATAAACGGAGACAAATGATGTCTCTCCCGCTCAAAATGCATGCCTCTGATTGGCCACTCCACCCACAAAATGGGTGCGGCAATGAACTATTAAAACTCCAGAACGCAGACTAATCATCGCTCAAAAACTCTTCTTCTTGAGACCAACACACTCCAAAACTCTCCTCTTGAGTTTAACCTTCTGGCGGTGTTTACCTTCAAGTAACTTTGTGGATTTGCTGTGGACTTCTTCAACTCACTCCTAAAGAAATCGTCGAGAACCTCGTCTACCGCATCAAGACTCTTATTCAGCAACAAACCAATGCAAGTAACCATTTACAACTGATTAGATGCGTGTTTAAGTTTGAACCCCTTTTAAGGTGAATTGTGCCTCTGATGATTCTCATTTAGGTTGTGGTTAATTGATGTGAAATACTGCCATTCTTTGCTCTTCTCTCTCCTTTCCTTACTTTCCTTCATTCTATATATTTGCAGTTTTGCTTAGTTTGTTTGTATGTTAGTTATAGTTTCATTTGTTAAATCCCTTATATTCACAATTGATTGTCTCTGTGTTCCGCTCACAATTCAAAGTCACTGAATGTTGCTCCTTGCTACATGCTAAACTACTGCTAGCACTGTATAAGTAGGAAGGCTATTGTTCCTTGGCCAGGAAAGTAATCTTCCTAGAATTGATAAATAATTATATTGTCTGCTCGGTGGACGGACAGATCAAGTAATTGTAATATCGATTCTGCTACAGTTAATTCTAAGATCTAATCTAAATATTTATTATTAATTATAACCAGTTATAATTAATTATAAATAATTCCCTTTTTAAGCTAATTTGCTACAGTGAGGAACAAACCTAAATTGAAGTCATTATTTACTGAACACCTTGCCCACTGCTGCAAATTTCATGAATGTGTTGCCACATGAAGTTCTGGGGTTATATAATGACAAACAAGAGACATTTTGGCTTGCTGCTTTCTTTAAAGGATGGGAGCCAGTCACTTTTCTTAGTGTTTTTTTATTATTATTTGTTTGCATCAAATGATAATTCAAAGCCCCTCGCACACCTGAAAAGTTATAGGTAGGTGCATAAGAAAAAATATATTATCAATACAAAAAGCAAAAAATCCCGCACACTACCGTAGCTTGCAAAACATGATCAGTAATTTATTTGTAACATTTTAGTCAGACAACCTTCATCAGGCATACATCATGTATTCTTGATGAAGGTCGTGTGACCGAAACATCGCAAATAAATTCTAAATTCATTGTGCCTAGACTTAGCGCATGCTTGCACCAAAACTTAATGGCCATGCCATGCTTGACTTTGCACTTATGGATTATGGCATAGCGCTGCGCTTAGCATTAGCGCTCTTAAAATAGGGCCCTGTGTGATTTTGCTGTGTGATAAAGCACTTTGCTTTATAATGTGATTTTGCTTGTTTTATTTGTTCAACAGGAATAATTGTCTCTCTCCATGCGTATGTGTGCCGAGTGCCTTAGTTTGTGAGGCCTTGGGAGTGTGTGTGTAGCTATGGCCAGGCTAAGTTATTTACTGTAACTGTTTGTAATCTGAGCACTTGTTCCAGGAAGGAAGCCACATAAAGGCCAGTGTAATAGTGGCAGTGCATTTCAAGGACATCGCCAAACACAGGTCTTACTGGGATGATTTAGGAAATCCATTGTCATGCACCCCTGAACAGGCGACTCTGCTCCTTGATGGCACCCCCTTTCATTACAAGCAAAAGTCTAGGGTAAATCCTTCCCAGTGATGCGATTTAGTGTATGTATATACAGTACATACATTTTCATTTAAAGTTAACCAAATAGAAAGCCATTTCAGAATTGATGAAACACTGCAAAGAGATTTATTTTCCTTGAAATAATGTGCACTAATGAATCGTGCACAATAAGAGAAATGTGCATTTAGAAAGTAGATGTAGACAATTAGGCCTATTTTAAACACCATGCTGTTCAATTGAAATGACACTTCATATCCGTGCTTCTTTTTCACTGTCTGTGTGTATGTTTGCTTGTATGCGTGAGAGAGAGATATTGATGTTCAATCACAGTTTTTCTGTTTTTCTTTTTCTTTTCCTAAGAGCCAGTTCGATCCAATCTGTCAGCGTAGCCGTGTTTATGGAAGCCTTTTGTTCCGTCAGGCATCGTGTTGTTTCTTTCTCTTTCGACTCCACAATTTCATTTAAGCTATTTATCATTTCATCCAAAATCGCCAGGGACAAAGAAGAAGAAGAATGGCTTGAATAAAAGGATGGGGGAAGAGAGAGCTTCCAGTAGAGGATAACAGGGTATAATAGGCCCCTGAAACAAAGCAGCTCATTGATTGTGTAATGAGCTTTTATCTGCTGGTATAATTGCCCTGCTTGTGTTAGCTCATGTTTGCTCACTCTCTGAAGAGCAGCTGCCCCGCCTAATGCCGGAGTGCCGTAAACTTTGCTTAGAGATCTTCTGAGTGTCACAAAATGTGCAAACTAGCACGTGCTGGCATGTGTGCTTTGAGCTGTGCTTGCATTTGTGTGTAATTGTGTTTCTTGGATTTTGTTGGAAGTTGATTATGAAACGGATAGTACCAAATGATTCTGATTGGATAAGCATTCATGCACACCTGTGACAGCAAATTTTATATTTATGTGCCAGGTCGCTACATTTGGCATCCGCAAACAGCCTACAGTGAGGATAATTAACTATATTACCTGGCATGATTTTATAAAATTATTATTAATAATAAATTGGACTGTTTATTGCACATCTGTGCTGTTTATCATATTGCTGTTGCTGCCATTTTATAAAAGCAATAATCCACTCGAATCTGTGCGTTACAGTGATCTTACAACTGGCAAGGGGGTTTTAGGCTCTCTGCTTTATATTTTGCCTAAGAAACACCCCTTACTTATAGTAAAATGTAATGTACTTCCCCTAAGTGTATTAAGACACTTGGGTTCTATATTTCATTAAGGGAGATCTGCTGAAACCACAGCACAAAGCCTAACCTGAACTAAATTCAGACGTATTCCCCTGGATTTGTAGCTTTGTATTTTTATTGTGTTCGGACCAAAAGGCCTCAAAAACTACATTTAAAAAACCTATTTAGAAACAAACAAATGTTAGACATTAGCATCCGGCCCAACCATCCTGCTCCAGGATGGACTTCAAAGACATCAGTCATTAATCTTTCAGTTCATACAAAATCTTTGTTTAAACACTGGACCTTAAGACTTACTCAGTTTACAAATTTTAAACCAAGACCTGCACTGCACATAAATAACTAATATTGGCATTATATTCATGCTGTTTATTCAGAGGGGAACTGGCCCCCACAGTGAGCCTGGTTTCTCCCAAGGTTATTTTTCTCCATTAACCAACATCTTATGGAGTTTTGTGTTCCTTGCCACAGTCGCCTTCGGCTTGCTCACTTGGGTTCTAAATACAATTATTATTTAATTATTTATTTTATACATGATTTACAATCATATTTAAACAAATTACACAATGATGACTCTAAGACTTTATAGATATTACATTTTCATTGTCTGTTAAAGCATGATTTTCCGTAAAGCTGCTTTGAAACCATGCGTGTTGTGAAAAGCGCTATACAAATAAAAATGACTTGACTTGCTCACCAGTCCTACGGCCCTTCATTTGCATGACAAAGGCTCCCTTCAATTATTTAACAGGCCGTATTTGATGAACACTGGAGAGCCTAGTGTTCTTCAGCAGGGACAAGCTAGATATTTTCTCCTTCATTATTCATGAGGAAAAAGAAAAGAATACAGAGAAAGAGGAACAGACAGGGGAGAGCGCAGAAGAATAGGAATAACAACAATGCAGCCAGATTCAGTTTCAAGTGTATTAAAAGTTATCTTTTTTTTGGCTTCGATTAATATTTTAGAGTGGGTGAACTTACATGGGGCCTTTCTTCTTATAGGGGCCTTAGTCAAGGGCACAGGATGTGCCATTGCAGTGACTTTGACCTGTGACTCTGTTGTAAAATCATAAGGGTCAAGAGTTCAAAGCCTTTTTCTGCGCTGAATGTTTTTGTGTGAGACATTCTGAGGACAACGTGTAAAGCTGTTAAGATTTATTTTAATGTAACCTGAGCTTAGGTGCAGTGTTCTGCAGTCAACACCATGAACTGTGTGTGTGTACTACACTTCTGCACTACATTAGGTACACACAGTGGCATTTGTTCTTCCCAAGTATATAGCCTGCTTAAGGTCAGGACTTTGGACCTTGTTGTTTTTTTAAGACTTACCTTTTCCCTTTTCTTAGGGGTATGACTAAGTACATGCACTGACTCTTTCAGCTGTTTTTTTATTCTGACATAATAAGCACATACAGTATATTGCTAATTATAACATAGTGTGCACATATAAACAGTTAACATGTAATATTTCAAAAGCACCAGTCACCAGAAGCTTCAAGACAGGCCCAAAAATAATATATATATATATATATATATATATATATATATATATATATATATATATATATATATATATATATATATATTCATCTGCCCCTGCCCTGACTCTTTCTCTGCCAGTGACCTGGCCTCAGGTAAGCCAGTAACTCTCCATGCCAACACTTCATCCCAAGTACTGCGCCAAGTCAGCCAGATCCCTCAAACACAAATAATGTGACTCATTGCCTTCATATATCAGGGGTGTTCCTTGTGTTCTGTAAGGCAGTGTGCCAAGGCCAGAGTCTGGGTAGGGTAGTGCAGAAGGAACACTCCTGACATATGAAAGTGATGAGTCAGACTCTTCGTCATACCCTTCAAACAAGTCAGTTAATTACAAAGGCAACACAAACTGTATTAGCAGCTTGGCGACACAGTACAGCATATGTGCTCATAAACACATTTCCTGCTTAAAGCCAAGAGACTTGTTATAGTGTGCTAAAAAACAGACTACCCACAGAAGTCTCTTAAGCTGTTTTCACACTTTAGAGTTTGATTCCACCCTCTTCCATCTTTCTCCACTGGTCTCTTTTCACATTGATTTATTTGCCTACAAACTGGGTCATGGTTGTGTCATCGACGTAATTACCACCATGAGTACTAGTGGCAGCTTTTTACATTGTTATGTGTGTTTTCTAACTGTGTTTTGATGTATTTAACAAGAATTACATTTCCTCTGGACTAGACCTTTACCACTTCTCTTGGAAATTATGATCGTGAGACAGTTAAATGTGTTATGCGTCATCAATACTGGGTCTCATGTCCATGCATTTGGTAGGAATGCTTTCAGATCAATTGTCGACCACACTAGAGTCCACATGAACCAAACCCGACACCCCCATTTTCAAGTGCACTCCGGTGTGGGTCCTTGGTTCACACCCAAGTTAAAAATTGCTTCTATGCCCATGTACCACTCACAGTCCCTTCACTGACCATCTGTACATATTGCTAAAAAGACTGTGAAGCACTTCTTAATCAAGTAGCCTGTAGTTTGATTGGATAATTTAAAGCAGAGATAGTGCACACAGGACTATTTTTTTTTTTTTATCATGATGGTCTGTTATCGTTATATAAAGCATCTCAGATAACCACACCCTCAACAAGTCAAAACAATGCAAACTCTAATTGATTGCTTTACATATCAGTCAGTCACTGTTCTTGGCTAAACATACTTTAAACGAGTACATGGGGCTTCTAGTTACACAAGCGATTTTGTGCGCAGTTGCGCTCCAAAATTTGTCACACCACTATTCACAAAACTACAGTTTTGCGTTACATTCTCAACGTTGCCCCAACGGGCACTATTGCAGACATACTGTACGTGTGAACTGCCCGCATCTACTCTGTGTTTTCTCTTTCAAGTCAACTACTGTAATGGAGGCACAACAGTTTGAAAAGAAGATTGCTGAGCAAGAAAAGGTAAAATCAATATATTTATATCAACTTACCTAAGTATTAACACATCCAGTTTAAAAGCACAGACTTTTGAACGAAAGTCTATCACCCCTTGAGTACTGAGGTTTGTTACTGCAACAGTAATGCAAGAATGCATGTAATGTGTATTTCAACTGGACTGCACAAGGCAATGCTTTGGACAAGTGCTCACATCTGCATACGTGTACTTGCTGGCCTAAGTAGGCAGTTCTTGGACAGAATTTGCTGCAATGAGGACCAGACCATTTTCCAAAGTCAAAGGTCTGGCTATGCAAGGCTAACACCAAACAAACAAACCAAACATTCAATCAAATGGTCTTGGGTCCATAGCAAAAACTCTGTGAAAGCGCTACTCATTTGTGACGATTTCCATCAGAATCCGATTTGGTCAACAAGATTCTTGCTTGAGCAAGCAGGAAGCATTGTGAAGCTCAACAGTTCTTTTCTTTTTGTTATTTTTGTCATTTATGCATGAGAGAGGCACTGTTGGCAGAGCTGTGAGCTGCAGGTCTATAGAGAAGGAGAGGAGAGCAGCATGGCCAAGTTCTCTGCGGCTGACTGTGTCACCTGCAGAGTGGCTTTCAGATCAGCCTGGAATTAGGGCCCTCCCTAATGTTCATCGCTGGGGAGTGTGGGTAATTGGAGAGAATCGCTTCTGTTCCGCCACAGCCATGCTGGTCTCAGTTCAGAGCCAGGCTGCTGGAAGCAACACTTTTCCCCTGCAGTAATCTAATGTCCTGGGATCACTCCAATTTGTCAAATCTGTTGTTCAAATCTGAATTTGTATAAGGCACACACATGCGGCTGAAGTCGGCTTTGGAAGGTTCTTTTGTCCATCGCTTGTATTTCACTGTTTTGTGCTGTGTTCTGTGATCTGTCTTTACGAAAATCACCCTCTGGAAGAAATCCCTCTGAACTGAGTCACACATTAGTAATGGCTGAGACGAACCAAGACTGCATTAGCTTGTAGCAGTTGAGAACACTCAAAAAGCCCAAAGCAGTAGAGAAATACTGAATCAGATGTTTAGCTAGTGTTGAGGAAGGCATCAGGAGATGACGGCTGTGTATTACCATCAATATGTCAGTGTCATCTTACTCTTGATTTTGTACTGGATTATTTTAAAGCCAGTGCATAATTATTTCCTAGCAAATGTGCCATCTGATGTTCACATTTTTTATTTTATGCCATATGTTAAAAATCATGGCACATTAATTTTCTAATGCATTTAATTCACATTCAGCAAAGATCCCAACTGCTCGTGTGTGTGGTTTTGGACAAAATATAACAGTACTGCATGACTGGGGTGAAACATTTCTGTGTGTATATGTAAATTGTTTGTAAAACCAACTGATGAGAGGTGAAGGAATGTCTTAAAGGAATAATTCACCCAGAAAATACAAAAAATATTTCATCATTTAGTCATCCTATGTAATCCCAAACCTGTTAGACATACTTTCTTCATTTGAAACCCGTAATGGGATGTTCCGAAGAATATCCAAATTGCTTTGGATGAGAAAATATTTTTAGTGAATAGCTTACAATTTGGTCTTTTCCTCACACAAATCTAACCTACTTTTATGATGATCTTTTTTTTTTTTTTTTTTTTCAGAGCTTGACAGTCCCTGGTTAGTATTATATATGCTTTTGTTTTATTGTGCAACTTCATAAACATTTTGCCTAACATATGCTTTTGATTTTTGTTTTGAGTTAACTATTCCTATAAAGGGAAATGAGCAGATAGATGGAGATATAGAAAACAGAGAGGCATAAAGACACGGAGAGAGAAAAATAGCTTCATCTAACTAACTACACATTCCATTTCCCACAATTCAGAAATAGACAGCTTTGTCAGCTTCTTTGGCACTGTCTTGTTTTCAGGTATGAATAACAGCCAGCTGATATCTTCTCTGTTTCTGATATCTTTCTCCATAGCATGTATGCTCCCCCACCCCGAGTCCTAGGCAGGAGAAGATGGGTGTTATGAAACAGTCTGTTATTCATGCGTGAGAGGGCCTCATTTTGGATCAGCGTTATCATGCCTTTATTTAGTCAAAATGATAATGAGACACAACAATGGATTCAGGTTATGGGGATCTAACTGTCCTTGTAATAGCTGTGGCTGTGTTGACATCCTTCTTAAAAGATCCAAATGGCCAGTCAAAACATTTAGCTGCACAAAAAGGTCTGCACTGACGCTTTCAAATATAAATAACATTCTGGGTTGCCCATTATACAGTTAAAACATTACAAAGCATAATGTGTTCTTTGTGACATTTAATAGCACAGCCAAGTGACTCAAAGAGCACCTTTACAAGATTTCTCTTTTGTTTTTAAGCGAGAGATTAGAAAGTCACATTTCAAACTGGCTGACTCTCAACTCTCAAGAACCATTATTTTCTAACATCATTATTACCGTGAGCTCTTTCCTGACTTTCTTTCATGGATAGTGGGGAAAACTTCACCAGATAACAGCAACTGCAATTCTCCCTATGACATGTCATTATGCTGAAAAAAGACACAAGTTGTAAAATAACCGCTGTTATGTATTGCCTTCTGGGTCCAGTTAACAATTGGCTTCCATGATATCCCCTTTCACAATCACTCACTCAATATTTTTGAGTGTGTCTTCATACTGTTATAATTTTGCCTATACATGATGAAGCTCTTGTCAAAAATACATCCCCGCCCAGTCTCATCATCTCTCACTTGCGTTAGCCAAATGAAGGAAATATAAATGCCCATCTCAAAGACTGGAACCTATAAAAACTACAAAGTAGCTTTTTATTGGGCTGTGGTCTGCTTGCATTCAGTCTACTATTTTTACTCTATTTCTACATTTATTTATATTAAATATATTATTTATTTCTAAAGTGGAAAGTTAATCTGTGATTTTATGGTAGATTTATTTATTTACATTTCCAATCTTGTTTTGACTAAAATATCCCAAAATATTCCAATATTTATTTATAGCAATGATGATGATATTCAGTCTATGCCAGGTTCCCCAGTTAGTTTTCATCAAGGGCCAAATTCTGTCAACAATACAAAGTCAAGGGCCACGGCCCTTGATGTAAAAGTATTTGTGCTGCTGCTATTATTATTGTTATTTTTTATTACTATTGTTGTTTTTATTAATACTTATTAAATATTCTGATTTTATCTTAGTTCTTATTCTCAGTATTAGTAGCCTGTTTTATTTATTCAAACAATTATAAATGTGTTGTTTGTATACAGATACACAAATCTACACAACTTTGCCTGCTGGGAAAAAAAAAAAAAAAAAAAAAACTTTAATGAACAATCTGGATCTCCATGTCCTCCATGCTAGTCGACTGTTCCTGATCATCTCCAAATGTGATCTACTCCCTGCACTTTCCCTAATTGCTGATTCAATTATTAGACCTATTAGCATTAATATTGTTATTGTTCTTAAGGATAATATAACAAACTACTGCAATAATTTAAATAAAGAAAAGACCATGAGCCAATGTTTTCTTATATATTATTTTTTAAATATTAGGCTATGCATCATATTTTTTTACTGTACAATGTTATTCTAAATGTGCACTATTTTAAATGTATTTGTATCACAGTACCTTGTGTTATATTATCCAGGCATTAATCCAGACATTATAAAAAGGGTAGTTGGCTTCAGGAGTCCGTTTGTAATGTACTTGTAGCAAAATACATGTGCAAATATAAATAGGACATATATTTATGCAACAGCGCTCTTTACTCATCTCACTCGCATAAAAGCACAGATTATATACTCCTTAGAATGCATCAACACCATGGAAAGAATGTAATTAAACAGTTATGCCAAATTAGGTAAATAAATGCTTTAACAGCGTTCAATACATTAATCTCTAGCACTGACAGTTGAGCAGGGCAGGAGACTGGTATAAATGTTTGTAGAACAGCAACAGTGCTGCCTACTGTAAGGGGTGAAATTGTGTTTTATTTTTATTATTTTTTCTACGGACTCTGTGTTTATAGACCTTTCGTCTGAAGTTTGTCTCACAAAATTGTCACGGATTTGGTGTGAACAAGCCTTTAGCACGGGCCAAACATTTGTTTCTCGCGGCACCGGATGTGGCCCGCGGGCCGCCTATTGAGGAACCCTGGTCTATGCCCTCTCAACTCAATTTCACCATACAATCAAAAACATTATTATTTTTTTTAATGGTCAGATTTCGCTTGGTTGTCCCTTGTTGTTTGTGATTAGTATTTGCTAACACTGACCATTATAGAAAACACATTGACTTGGCATCACAGAGAAAGAACTTTGAAGTCTTTAAGGTAAAGCATGGTAAAGATTCTGAAGTCCCAGAGAGCCCATATCACAGAATACAATGTATAATGCTCACTATAAGTGTCTAATGGGAGATCTATCTGTATATTGCCTGTCCACCATCAGCCACCTGTGTTGATAAATATCTTCTTAATCTTACACGTTGTGCATTAGTGTCTCAGACTCAGAACTAATGTCGCCATTAGCTTGCTGTCTTCCACACCCACTAACATCGCAGTGCCAGATGCCGCTTAGCATACACTTTTCTCTAGACATCAGTGTCTTTATCAGACTCGCATCTCAGCATCAAATGCTCAGGTTTTCTGGCTGTTACATGCTTTTAATTCCCATTTATGTGCTGTAATCCATCTTGAATGGTCAAATCAACTTGTCTGAAACTTTGGGTGGAAGGTTACAGTTGTGCCATATAAATATGGAGCGTCTTGTCTGGTAATGTTTCCGTGCTGTTTTACATTATGTTTTTCGGAGTGTTTATTCTGCTCTGTCCCATTTGCATGCTGTGATCTATCGTGAATGGCCAAAACAACTTGTCTGAAACTTTGGGTAGAAAGTTGTAGTGACAAGTTGCAGTTTTGTTATAGACATATAGAGTGACTTGGCTGGTAATGGACTTGGCTCCATGCTGTTGTACATGATGTTTTTCAGGGTGTTTATTCTGCTCTGTGCCAATGTGGCACATACCAATAACGCACAGTAATAACAACATCATCAGGAGCCTGTTATCTCTATGTTCCTTCTGTCGCTCAGACGCCCTCGTGTTTCATTCACCTAGAGTCTGAAGACATCTGTACCTCCATCTCCGTGACACACACTTACACACAGAGCTCATTTTCAGCTTCAATCAAACAACTCCACTCTTCTATTCTATTCTATTCTATTATATTCTATTATGTATGTATTCTCTTATGTTCTATTCTCTTCTCATTCTGCTCTGCTCAGTTATGTTGTTCTGTATTCTATTGTGCTGTGTTGTGTTATTCTGTTTATTTTACTTTCTGTTTTATTCAGCATTACTTTATTCCAACATTCCTTTCTGTTCTGTTGTTCTGTTCTACTCTATTCTATTCTGCTCTGTTTAATTCTGTTCTGTTGTTCTCTATGCTATTCTGTTCTGTTCTATTCTATCCTTATTCTGTTCTGCTTAGTTATGTTGTTCTGTATTCCATTCTATTGTGTTGTGGTATTCTATTCTATTTTATTCTATTCCACATTATTCTATTCCACCATTCTGTTATGTTCTGTTGTCCTGTTCTGCTTAGTTATGTTCTGTATTTATTCTGTTTTGTTTATTTTCTGTTGTGTTTGTTATTCTATTCTATTCTATTCTGTTCTGTTCTATTCTATTCTATTCTATTCTATTCTATTCTATTCTGCATTACTTCATTTCACTGGTTTGGAATAAATGTAATAAATGTAAATATTTTATTTATTCTGTACTATATACAGTTGTGAGAACATTTGTGTGAACTCTTTAAATTATCTTGATTTATCTACATAAATGGCTACTTAAATGTCTCCTGTGTAGTGTTCATTTTTATTTTATTTTTTGTTTTTGTCATAGTTTTAGTCTTTTGACAAAAATGTCCTTTAAAATAAGTCGACATGTAATATTCCTTCATTTTAGTCAGTTTTGTTAATGGCATATAATTTTAGTCAACGAAAATATCTTTTAGTTGATGATAATGTGCAAAATTACAAAAACGTGGTTCAAACTGTAACCAACCAAGCTTTAATCAAATATTCAGAAATTTAGAAAATAAATAAACAAAATATGCAAAATAGATGAAAACATATAAAGTATAAAAAATTTCTTAATTTGAACATTTATCAAACATATAAATGTTAGACTACATACAAAATACTGTAGGTGAGAGTGGGGCACAAACTGACATTTTTTGGTTTTCTTAAGTTTCTGTAAAGGCACTTGGGGTTCAAAATATTGTTATTTTTTTAATTTTACACGTGTCTGGTACAAATATGTGGTCTTGTTTCATTAATGCAGCATATCATTTTTTCACCATCTACCTTGAAAGAAGTGAAATGTTGTTTATTTGTTTGTTTTTTTGCTTGTTTTTTTGCAGCACAATCTTTGTGCATTCACTGTACACATTTTTATTTGAAAGTGATCATATCAGATTTTTCAGTTTTGGTGGTGTAGGCATTTTCTGGCATATCTACTTTAGTTTCTATGTCAATTCCACAGCTGTCAGCAAGGTGCCAAGTGACTTTTTCCTATAACTACTAAAGGCAGGAAACTGGCAGTATGGAGAGAGCTGACAGAAAGCTTAAAGTTTGACCCCTGCTCATTTACGCCATGGAGTTTGGCCACAGTGCTGAATTCATATAAGTATGAGACAGCAGAAACTGGCAGAGGAGGATATACAATGCTCTTTGTCACTACGCAGTATTGGGGTGTGGAGGCACTGGAAAAGCTGTGATTGGTGGTCACATATTGTTCATTTGATGGCGGCATCTGACAGTTCATAATACATCTTCTGAAATGGAATCCGATTCAGAATTGATTCAGATTTCAAACCACATAATAATTTGGTTTGAATTGGATTTGTACAAATCGGATTCAATGTGTTATTTTGCTGTTCAAACTACATAAAACAAATCAGATTTGAATTCCTACTGTGTTAATAACCTTAGTCTTATTACTTGTCCAACTGTAACACTAAATTGACTTCTATTGGCTCTGTTAATGGCACTTCACGTTTAGTCATAACACTTAATTTGCATATGTAGCTACCTCCTTAGGTAATTTTCATTACTGCAATATATGCATTTTTAAGTTGCTTTGAACAGACGTTGTCTGTTAATATCTTGCATGTACATACTGTATGTTTTACCATTTCTTTTCTCAAACATACATTCTTAGTCATCTAGTGTTGACCTTCAATGCACAACACTGTTTTTCCTGGTAACAGCTTTGGTGCTGTGTTTCACCCCCTGATCTGCATAACAAGGTTCTTTTTCATGTGTTTGCATGTGCCAGTATGCAGCTGTATGTGCTGCAGGTGGGAAATGAATGAGAGCATGTGCAATCCTTTGATGCAGGCTGTTGTGCATTGCTGTTTGTTAAGATGAGAGCCAAGCCGAGCAGAAAGGAGAGGAATATAGGAGATCAGCTATGTCCTCAAGCACTTTTAGTCACTGAAATGGAGAGACAGACAAGTTAGATCATGACAGCTGTAAATGTCAAGAGGATAACCACCATGAATAGGCAATCATTGTGTGTACATTGTGTTTCCTCTCTCATGCGTTCAAGCTAATGTGGTTTTTGTTGTATTTGTGTATGTGTTGCTAAATAAATAATTGACCCAACACTAAATGTGTTCCATGTTCCAGATTTCCGAGCATTTATTTATTGGGTTGGTTGCTTGGTTGATTTGGTTGGTTGGTTATTTGGTTATTTGTTTGGTTGGCGTTGTTTGTTTGGTTATACAGTAGATTTATGCTTTCCGAGATGCTTATCTGCAAGGTTTTTGTCAAGGTGTGCCTCTTTTTACTTTACACAACTCTTCCAAAATGCTGTATCCAAATGCTTATTTGTAGATCTCAGTCGGTACCCAATCGCTGTTTCATCAAGGTGAGAAAATGACTTTTTCCTGTTAACATTCAATAAAGAATACAGTATGTGCAAGAACGGTTCCAATCTGTGGTTGATAGATTTCCTGTGGGCCAAACATGGGATGTTTGTGCATCTCAACCCCTTTACTAACTAGATGCAGACCTTTTCGAGAAGTGATCACTGTTTAGGCTAATATAGCCTGCTTTTGACAAATCTGCTCTAATTGCTTTCTGATTAGAATGTTTCTCAGAGTTGCTGAAGGTCACTTTCTGGAACGGGAGAAGATAATTACTGCAGGATGACATGTGCTGCCAGCAGGGACGGAGGAAAGACTTTACATAAAATGAAAGGAAGCACAAGGGGATGGAAACTGATGCTGAGTGGATACAATTAGAAAGAAAACAGAGAAGAGAGAACAATGTGTGTTTTTGTGTGTGCGTGTGTTTAATAACCCCCAACATCCCCCCTCGGAGGTGAGAATATGAAGCAACATTTTCTCAAACACTCTTTTGAGCCCACTCAGAAGCTTTTCAATCTGCGGAGCTTAATCAGTCAGCCGTAATCACCCTTTAAACTCTACCTTTGTTTAATTAGTCCATCCAGCATAGAATCAGGAGCCGAATAAGGGAAATGTCTTTGCTGTCGAGGGAAAGTGATGGGAGAATGTAAAAGAGTTAAGATTATTTGCACTGTATTACTTAAAGTAGTGTAGCAGTGTATTTGAGGTTAGGAAAAAGAGTTACACACTCTTTCAATCCCCTCTTCCACTTTTTTCTTTCATCAGGGCTGCTCAGAAGTTTTTATCTTCCACAAATGCACTCAGGAACGCCGTGTTGCTCTGAAAACAATTCTTTCGAGACAGAAACATTAACATAATAATCCCAAATTACCACTTGGCTTTCATATAGTGATAAAGGGCACAACAAATGATTATGATTCTGAGAGATAAGATATTGAGCAATCCACCAAAAAAAAAAAAAAAAAAAAAAAAAAAAAAAAACCTTTGCTAACAAGAAAGTCCCAAAAATGTTCTGTGGAATTTCCATGTTTTTTGGACATACACCATGGTATTCTTTGAAGTACATTGGATAACCTTATAAATTCCATGGCACATGAATATGGCACTCATTCAGTCCTGTGGTAAATATGAAAGTACCATGGTGTTTTTATCCAAAACTATCACTGTACCATGCTATAACCACAGCACATTGTTTTACGAGGTAATGCACAGTCCCACACCGTGCAAGCAAAAATAAGGGTTATTTTTAGTCAACATGAAATCAAGAGGGACCCAGTTTACTTCTTTAATATGGATTACTAGTCACATTGTGCACAATTTATTAGTTCATATTATTCACTCTCATTATTATGAGAAATAAAATACTTGGACATGCATCACATTATGGAAGTAAAATGGGTTATGAACAGAATTTCATGCTGACTTTAATAAAAAAAATAAAAAAAAATAAAATAAAAAAAAGATCTATTTACCGCAGTCTCACCTCACATGTAAAGGACTTATCTAGATCTCTCTGTAATGAAGCCTTCCTCATGTCTGTTTCAATTTACAAGCATATTTAATAAACCGTTAAAAACCCAGCAAAACAATGGATGCTCTGCATTTGCTGTATGTTAAAACCAATCCCATAGATCATCTTTTTTAGTTTTTCAGAATAACATCATCACAGGAGATCACTTCAGTGAAATCTTTTTTGTTTTCAATTTACCTTCTCAGCATCTCCTTCCCGTCACCGTTCCTCCCCATCCCTTTGCCTGTCTCTCCCTCTCTTTTCCTCGTATTGGATTTTCAGTCCATTCTAAATAAATTTAGCCACTGTGTTTTCTTGTAACGAGCTCTGTCGATTGCCTAAATGTAAGTACGCACAATTTACGCCACCGACTCTGCAATTTGTGGAATGCCTTAACATTACAAACAAATAAAAAAGCACTATCGCCCGTAGGCTCTCACTGGGAAGTAAGGCTGTGAAGTGGTGGATGTGCATTTAGCATAAACTCCAAAAGGCCCCCGTGGAGCAGAGGAAAAGGTCATTTCCCCGTTCATTTCCATCAATATGTGTTGCAGTGCTGACGACTATGCCACACTTCTGCTTCCATTCCCTGTGTTCGGGAAGTCTGATTTGTCCTACTGAATATTTAAACTACTCTGTATCTCAAAAACTGTTCTTATACATGCTGTTTTTCATCAGGGTTGTGTGCCATTCAGAATTGAATTAAGAATTCTTTTTAAATTCCAATTCAATACCTGAATTTGAATTGAGGTAGCAAACAGGATTAATTTTATGGACCACTGTAGAAGAACACAGAATGTTCTAATTTTTGTCTCCAAAATTAGGCCAAATGACATGAAGCAGGCTCACAAGATGGAATTTCCACAGGTGACTTGCTCCTGATGTTCTGTGCTGACTTTTTGTGCACTTGCTGTGCTTATGTCCTTGAATTTACAGTCTGTGCACTGTGGCGCAATAGCCACTATCTGTGGGGGATCCAGTGACATTGACCTGAAGCATTATGAAGTTCCTCTTTCTGCTGAGGGCCAAGTCTATTCACACCCACTGTTTCAGGACTCCCTGGAGGTCCCACTCACACTTAACCTTCTATTGTCACCCCTGCTATGTTCATGGTCATCTAGTCAACTCGGAGGTCATTTTTTTGGCCAAGATGAATGGCCGACAGCAACTTCCCTATATTGCTCCGCACAGAAATGCTGGTATAACAAATATCTTTTCATGGGGTGTGCATAAATTAATCAGCTTATGCCTGGATACATATGTAAGGGGAAATATACAGTCAGCAGGTCATTATGACAAAATAAGTCTCAATAGGGTGATCAAGATCACTTGTGTCACCCTGAATGGGTTTAATTTGTGATAATGTCCGGCTGACATTTTCCAGCTTATTACATGGCTATTTTACAAATAAACATATGAACATGGAATAATGAGTTTAAATTATATTGTTTTGTGAAAAGAAAGAGGCTGTTGGGTGATATTGAGAGTTTGATATGATATGAATTAACTAGTTAATTCAGTTTAATGTTATCCCATTTGTATAACCGTTTGCTTATTTTGAGAGATGACAATGTTGGAAACACTGCCATGTCCACTATGTGGGGAGGACACTAGGTTCTTTCCCGTTCTGTACCGCCTGACAAGGAATCACTCTGTTGCACCCTTCATTTAATCCTGAATATCTTCCTTCCCAAAGATGTCTCTCCTAATGACGCTAAATCTAGCATGCTAAATTGGACCAGTGAACTATGTTATTGGAGTTGGAACCATGTTTCTTTTGGCCCCAAAGGCAATTTCAGCCCTGTGACACCAGCGTGGGTGGAGCAGGAGGAAGACTGGGGAGGTTTAGGAATGGGGAAAGAGAGAGAGAGACTCTCTGCTTTGCAGGACGTTAACTCATGAATTGTATGGCACTTATTTATGGAGCATGCTCTTCAGCCTCCGTGACTGGGTTTTAGATCAAATGGGACATGTTTGCAGAATGATGTGTATTATATATGTCGCACAGCTGGGCTGGATGAATTGCCTTTGGGAAATGGTGCTAGGACTCTCACTCTCCGAACATCACTCTAAATTTCCCATTATTTTCAATCTCTTCATTAATTGTCCTTTATACAACAGCCTCTCATAGACATATCAGTGGGTGTACTGTATGTTGACCTGCATATCTTATTTTGGAGCAAACAGAAGCAAATTTAATCATTTGTATAAGGATGTCATGAGACAAAAAACATTGTTTCATATTTTATATTTTCATCAACAATTAAATGGATGGAGACATACTTAATAATAATAATAATAATAATAATAATAATATATATATATATATATATATATATATATATATATATATATATATATATATATATATATTCCTGATTTGAAATAAGTTAATGCATTTTGCCATTGTGAAGTTGTTTAATTTTACAAAATACCTACAAATATGCAGCCACAAGATTTAATTTATTGCACATTAAGATGTTTCTTGTCTTTTTATAATACTGGCCATTCTTGATATTCCCACTCTAAAGAGCTGGATTCCTTTGGCAATATTCTCTGACCGTGCAACATATTGCATATCCCCTTCCTCCGTCCTAGAGCACTCTGGGTTTTACTGTCCCTTGGCCAGACCAGCTTTCAGTCATCTGTGACCCTTTAACTGATGGACATTAATTGCCTCCCTCAAAACTTGTTTGCTGTGACTGATCGTGATGCCATGCAAGGTTGTGTGGTGACCCACCATGGCCAATAGGCATTCTGGGAAAGTATGGTGACCAATCAGGCCACTCCATTCTGGACTCATTTTGATCTACATAAAGCCATTTTGATAGACTCATTGATGTTAAATTAATCTATCAAATACCGTTTACTCATGTTTACTCACCCTCATGTCATTCCAAACCTGTGTTTGTGTTCTGTGAACACAAAAGATGAATTTAGACATAATGCTAGCCTCAGTCACCATTCATTTCCATTGCATGTTTGGATGAACTATTCCGTAAATAGTTTTTATCCCTGAGAAATTGATCTATGAGCCAATCATGATTAAATAATATGTTGGCATCATTTGAGATGAAGTTTTCTGTGGCTTATAAGAGAGTTCGAGCTTGCTGTGATTAATATGCTATTATTGCTGACTTCTAAATTGAGCTCTGATGATGAAGAAGGGTGTCCTCCTCACCTGATGAAGATCAGAGATGAGTAGGCCCACTCGCGGCTATCCCACTGACATTTCTCTCACAGGAAATGTGTCTCCACTGGCATTTATTCAGGGTGGAGAGGTTTCGACTCCTGGTTGCGTGTGTCATTTACCCAGGATGTGTTTAAACAATGCTTCTGTGACTTTCTACCATGTTTCGCCCTGCCATTCTCATGTCCTGTGATATGAAGATTAAAACCAACAATAAACCCCAAAATAAGCAGTTTCACTCAGTCATAATGTGGCACCTCTGTCAGTGTGCTAATTACTCCGTATCACCACTCTCAGCGGTGGCATTTATTGCAGATTTGAATAATTTACCCAGCAGATGGTGAGAATGTCAAGTTGTGACACAGATTTACTAATCTTCCCCGAGATGAGGGTACGAGGCTGTCAACAGTGTATTGTTTTAATAATGCTGGGAGGTGCCGTGGGGTGACGTCTGACCGGCTTTGGCAGCCCTGGCATCGCCCGTGGGTCACACGCTTCTGTCTACTCTGCTCGCCGTCTGTGTCAAAGTCCCTACACCTCTTTAACCCACATCAAGTTTGTGTGCAGAGGAGATGATAGGTGCACCTGGGCTCCTGAGCTTACCAAAGCCCTCTACGTTCTCACCTGGTGCTATTCATGTACCTCATCTGCTGTTGTTGCCGGCGTTAGGCTTGTCAGCTTTTCTCAACTTCTAAACTTCTTGTCTGGCCCTTAGCATATGTTTTTATGCTGTGTTGAAAGGATAAAAAACAATTTACATTAGGAAGAGTGCTTAGATATGTTTTTTCCCCCCCAGCACAAGAAACACTCAGTGGAGCTTCAACCCATCTTGGTTATTGGTTATTTCACCCTACGTGAGCTGTAGGTTAATGCACGTGTTATTTTGCCTGTGCATGATGTGCCGTGGGTTTAGACGTAATCTCTATGGAACCTTAGGGGAAGTCATTACTCAAACTCCCAACAGACCGGTCTGCACGCTGTCTCTATCCGTTTCCCCTAGCAGCAGTTTCCCTCCGTCAGTTCTTAATTACCATGCGTGTTTGCACCTTCGCTCTGGTGGCTGCGTGGTTGTGACGGTTGGTGTCAGCTGCGAAGTGTCAGCACAGCACCTCCGACTGTCTCAAAAACCTTTGTTTAGAGGCAGATTAAGAAATAGAGAGCATGGGCAGGATGTGGATTTTGGGATTAGTCTAATAAAAAGCCACTCTTGATGCACTCTGTCGTAAAAGTGTCAAATTAATGGGGGTGGTGGAAGATGTGGGGGAGGGGGTTTCATTTGATTCGAAACAACATGAGGGTGAGTAAACGATGACAAAATGTAAATTTTGCATGGTGAACTATCCCTTTAAAACAGATTGGAGGACAAAAGAACAGGGCATAGGGATGAAAAGTGAAGGTTGATTGAGTCTTATCAAAACTGAGTTTATATTGAATTCAAATATTCCTCTGAAAGCTGTGAAATAGTACTGTGCTGAAGCTAAGCAAACTGTCTCTCATCTTGTGTGTGCAGGCTTGAATATTCTCACAGGTCAACCCTCATCAAAGGTGATGGTTGTAATATGTTTTAAAATAGAGAGCAGCTTGGCACTATTTGCCTGATAATATGAATATCTCTTTTCCCACAGAAGGTGAGATATAGCAGAGAAAAAAAAAGGCTTCTCGGGGGAGCTGGTGGCAGAGAGAGAGAGAGAGAGAGAGATAGAGAGAGAGAGAGAAATATATGAAAGATATTGAGCAGAAGTGCAGAGCTCAACTAGAAATTGGTTGTGTTCGGACTAGAAATGGCGGCCTGTCGGTCATACCTCCATATAGGACATGATTAATGACCCTTGCCTGGGAGAGGATGCACTCATTAAAATCTTAATCAAAAGCCACACAGTTCTGCTCTGTTCTGCTTTGCCTTGCCTTGCCTCGCCATCAAGGCTGCGGCACAATTTCAGATCTGTTCCTCTCATCCGTCTGAAGAAAAAAGGGGCACTGATGTCACAAATAAAAATTACATGGGACATAAAGGGCACCGCTGAAACGTTCATCTGCATGCTGAACATGATGAAGAAAAATCTTACCACTTCTTAAAATAAAGCAAACTGCTCATTGCATTTGAAAGTAGTGGTTATCAAGTACATCGAGCCCTTGTGTGTGTGTTTGTTTAGGCCAGACTATGCAATGGTAAGGGAATGTCTTCATTTTATTTGCCCTGGGAATAAGTTTTTCTAGCATTTGTCATGTGTGATGTATGAGCATATGCTGTGTGTCCCAGCTGGGGGGAAAAAAAAAAAAAAATAATAATTAAAAAAATAATTTAAGGACCATAGACCAGTTTCAACCTGTCATGTATTCACTGTGTTTTTGCTTAGACTTTTATTTTGAAATTATTGTTTAGTTCCCCGTTCCTGTTTCCTGTTAATTTTGTAGTCCTTTGTAGTTTCTTTCCATGATTGGTTTTTCCCTGATTGTTTTCCCCAGGTGTTCCTCGTTTCCTTGTTTGCCCATATGTATTTAAGCCCTTGTTTCCCCTTGTTTCCCCTGGCTTCTTTGTCAGTCTTTACATGTGTTGTCATGTTCTGTGCCTGGTTTCTTGTCTTGTCTTGTCTTTTCTTGTCTTGAAAATTGTGTTTTGTTTTATTTTTCATTTTTGTTTGACTTTTTGTTATTCTTGGTCACAATTGTAACTGATGGGGAAACTACAGAGTCAATAGAAAATATTTAAAATACTTAATTCACTTAATATTTAATTTCACTTCATTTAATTGATTGTAATTATACTTTGAAATCTGCCTTCTTATTTTTTTTTTTATGGAAGTCAATCAGTCTCCTAGTAAAAAGTAAAATAAAAAGGCTCTGTGTTTTCCCAGTGTTTCAGACCACCTACATGTTTACTTTTCTTGTGAGCATGATTTTCTTAAGCCAGAGCAATCTTAATAATAAATCAATAAATTACCTTTTAAATATTATACGTACAAAATATGGTAGCTATATGTGTATTATGACAGGTTTTATTTGGTTCCTCTTCTGGAGTTTTGACAGAGATGTCTTTCAGAGGGGCACATTTTAATTAATAGGCTCTGGTCATTTGACTATTAGCAGCACCGATGTAAAGATGTTCTCATGAAATCAAGCCAGTCTGCATTGTCATTTATAACTCACAACTCTGTGTAAATGTAACAACATTTTTGTCATGTTTGTATATGGTGGGATTAAAAGATTTAATAGCCACTTATAGGCTTAAGTTTACACCACAGTCATCAACATGTGGTTTGCTATTGCTATGGCAGGTGGTATTATGTAGAGTGGGCATTCATATTCTAGAGAGCATTTTATTGGACAAAAAATTATATGCCTTTGCGTACAAGATGAGTTCATTATTATCTTTATTTTTTGTCAATTTTCCTGGAAGAGAAAGGTACATTTTAATACATTGGTAGGCTATACCAGCTAAAAGTTTGTCAACTTTTAGAAGTACACTGGCATATAGTTGGTCTCAAAGCTAACTGACATGGATTTAAAGCTTGAAAGCTTTCATTTTTAAGTTTGTTTTTAATATCAAGCTGTTCTGATTTTAGATGGGGGAGTGCTGGCATGTTACCAGCTTGACAAGCCTTGCTGTGTGGCCAACCAAAACTAGTGTAAAAGTAACCAAAACACCTCATACTGTTAACAAGCAATAACTTTTAACTGGTCATTTAAGCTTGTTCACCATCTGAACAAGCTTAACTGGTCTAGCACCCCCCCAACACAGAAAATATTCTGAGCTGCATTAACGAAACCACACCAATAATTTTTGAATGTGACCCTTGTAAATGACCATTTCATGAATTTGCAAGTAAGTTATGTCCTTGGAGTAATATAAAACACTAGTCTAATCAAAATTATATATACCTGCATTGTAAGCACAGGCTCCTTCTCGCAGGAAAAATGCAGAAAAATAAGATGTAATTTGCTCAAGAAGCAGAGACCAGATATAACAATTTATCTGTTGTTTTGCTTTTTTGTTTTTTGTTTTTGTGATAACAGGCTTTGAATGATCATCTTAATGTCATTCAAATTCATTTCAAAGCAAGCATGGTATATTGCATCCCGCTCACAATTGTAGGTGGTGCAATCTCAGATGGAAAATACCTCTTAACTTGCTGATTTGCTGCTAGTCATGCTGGTCATTATTTAAGCAGAATTGAATTGGATAACTCAAGTAATGGCTGTGTTTTTGAGGCAGCTCTCTGTCTGATTACAGCAAGTGATCTATAGAAGTTATTTTGCACCACATACCAGAAATTGAGACGTCAAGATGTCAAGGCCATGTTTGTTTCTGCTTTTCATCATTTTGTTTAATGTCTAGTTTAATACAACTGGTTCAGGAATTTAGAATCGAATGTTACCGTCATCTTAAATGGAACACTATGTTTGTGTACTATTTGTATTGAAGGTTTAAGCCTCAAGCCTGAGGCTGAGGGTTTGTTTAGGACTTGATAAGAGTGCTCCTTGCCTAAGTGTTTGGTCTTCTGTGCATAGCAGCCAGATTTTTCATTGTAAGCTCTGTCTGCTGAGACCCATGTCATTCTAAGCCATCATCCTTTGAAAATTCAATTTAGACAGAAGCTTCTCGCTGTGCCATAATTTTGCCTCTGTATTATTCAAAACACTTCTATCATGCTACTGCAAAGCCTTCAGTTTAGTTGTGATTTTATGGTCTGCTCTGCTGTTTTATTTACATCGTTGGCTGCCTTTCTCTTTCCTTATTGTCTCACATAGAGTGACTATACTGTGTATGTAGAGTATGTATGTATGTAACAAGTTGAGTACATTTTTTTACCTTCTACCAAGCATCCATGTGGATACATCACACACTTAAAAACTCAATAGACAGACAGACAGACAGATGGATACAGTTGAAATCAAAATTACTCAACCCCCCTGACCAGCAATACATTCTGGTGATGTGAATTAAAACACATCAACTAAAACCTCAGCAAACAGTCAAAGTAAGTTTTTAGTACACATTTGAGTGATTTTGAGAACAAAGAGTTCAGTTTACCCAAATTTTAAAATAAAAAAAGAATCATTCCAAAGTCAATCATTTGTGGAGCATCCTTTATCCTTAATGACAGCAAATAAATGTTTCAGGTATGTGTTCTCAGGCTTCGGACACCTCTCTATTAGAATTGTTTACACATTTCTCATGAGCAAAAGCTTCCAGCTCATTGACATTCTTTGGTTTCTGTGCTGCCAGTGCTTCCTTGAAATCCCAACAAAGGTTTGCAATGGGATTTTAATGATGGACTGAAAGGGCCATTTAAGGACATTCCACGACCTATCCCTGAACCAGATTATGGACAACTTGGATGTATCCTTGGTGTTATTGTCTTGCTGGAAAGTCCAGTGATCACTGAGCTTCAATTTACACAATGAAGGCATCACATTTTACATGCCAAATTGGCCTGATACCTGAAAGAATCCATGGTGTCAGTCACATAGTCAGGATAGCCGTTTCCTGCAGCCTTAAAACACCCCCATAACAGGACTGACCTACCTCCATTCTTGACTGTGGGGATGGTGTCATTCTTGTCATCACCTTGTCATCTTACTCCAGACGTACTGCTGACCCATGGGTCTAAAACTCATTTTCAGTTTAGTGTCATACGTCCATAAAACCTTCTTCCAGGACTCCACAGGTCTTTCCTTATTACTTCTTGAATATTCAAGTCAACATTTCGCTTGGTGAAGTTTTGCTTTCTTCCACACCCCAAGAAGGTTGCTGTTGTACCATATTTAAAAAAATGTATAAATGATGCTGCCTTGGAAATGTACTTTTAGCCATGACCTTTCTTGTGTAAAGAAATAATCTCCTCTATTAGCTTTTGAGACAGCTTATTTTTAATTGCATTTTTTGCATAGAAATACATTTTTGCTTACAACGCTAAACTTAAATTTTAAAACTTAAATAAGTGTCATTGCAGATTGATGACTTAATTTTGTTTTAAAACAATTACTTGTGTAGCCTTACATATTTAAGAAATAGCTACATGTAATAGGGGTTGAATAATTATGACATGGCTGTATTTTTAAAAATCCTGCTATTTAGAAATATTAGGTTATATATTCACACTATGACTTTGAATGTGTCACAACTGATATTGATGTCAAGTTTAAAAATTCTGGGTCATCAGAAAAGCTTACATTTGTAAATCCTTACTGTCTTGGGGGGGGGGGGTTGAATAATTTTGATTGCAACTATAGATAGATAGATAGATAGATGATATTATGTAAAACTTATAACAAGATAAAATATACAGATCATCTATCGGTGGACTGATGGATATGTTCTCCAGTATCTTCGCCCACTGATTTCTTGTCCTAAATTCTACCTTGCTTTTCTTCTTCACTCCATGGAACTTTCTTTATCCTATCCCCCTGCTACTCTCTCTCTGGGGAAGGAGGAAGTCCTCTGAGGAGGGGATGTATCAGTGGGCTGAGGCTGAGGAGAGGGAGGCATGATCTGCTCAGAGCCCCCGAGGACTGTCTTCTCCTCCACTGCCTATTAGGGGCAGTGGTGGCTTGGCGGTTAAGGCTCTGGGTTAATGACTAGATGGTCAGGGGTTCAAGCCCCAACACCGCCACGGTGCCACCGTTGGGCCCTTGAGCAAGGCCCTTGACCCCATCTGCTCCAGGGGCGCCGTATCATGGCTGACCCTGCGCTCTTACCCCAGCTTGGCTGGGATATGCGAAAACGGGGCAGTGGTGGCTCAGCGGTTAAGGCTCTGGGTTACTGATCAGAAGGTCGGGGGTTCAAGCCCCAGCACCGCCAAGATGCCACTGTTGGGCCCTTGAGCAAGGCCCTTGACCCTATCTGCTCCAGGGGCGCTGTATCATGGCTGACCCTGCACTCTGACCCCAGCCTAGCTGGGATATGTGAAAAAGAAGAATTTCACTGTATATGTGCAAAATGTATAATGTGTGATAAATAAAGAAAATTATAATTATTATTAATTATAAATTATAATGAATGGAAAGAGTGACACAGTTGTGCTGCAGCCTGGGCACGTATTGACCTGGTTCTATTCCATGCTATTGTGCATCATCTTACTGCTGTGGTGTTACAGCAGCCCCAGAGCCTTCTTTTAACCAGCCTCCCCTCTCAAACATTGGCTCATGTGATGCTATCTCATGAATCCACAATGTCACTACACCTTAAATCTGCGTTCGGAAAACGTCCTGCAGCCCAATGGCTGCCCCATCTAGCCCTGACCAAATAACCCCAAAATAACATCACAACAATGCTTTACATTGCAGGGATAGTTGAGAAAGCAAGGTGCAGATGCAATGAATGGTATTTTCTTTTCTTTAGTTTTATATTTGAATGTAAATGCGCAGTCATTCGTTGACAAAGATTATTTCTGCATTCCACAATTAAAGTTGTTTTTTTCTGCTATTTATGCATTCCATTGTGTGTTTGTAAACGTAAACATATCCATTCTGGACCGATAATGGCCTTGTTGATGAATGTTTCATTTTAGTCCATAATGAGGCCTTTATAAACATTAAATACCGGCTTTTAATCAACGGACACTGCAGGCAAATCTCGGAATGACCTTAAAGTCTTCCTTTAATGAATTCATATTAAAACCAGTGTCCCATGCTCTCTCCCTCTAAATTATTCTTTGTGTAATGCTTATCTTTCGCAATAAATAATTATCATGTTAGGTGACCTGATTATTTTTCTCTGCATTTTCAGTTATTTTGCAGTATGTGCAGGATAGCTAGTGGCTGTGCAGTTATATAATAATTTGTTGCTGTGCAGGAAAAGCATCATCTCCACGCTGCACACTGGACTGTCCCTTGGGCAGTGGACTTCTCCTCCAGTCAAGCTAATGCAGGAGGAACATTGTGGAGAGCGCTTGTCGGGGGGACAGGAGCAGGCAGAGTTTGTTCTGACCGCACTTAGTAAAGCAAACAGACACAGAGGGCTCATATAAAGATCTCCCTTCACTTCCTCCCCTACTTCCTATACACTGAGAGAGCTCAGGTAGAACAGAATAATGTGTGTGTTTTTGTGTACGGCTGCCTACAGTTGGACTGGTGTGGGTGAATTTACTTTTAATTACTGTCTAATTAATTTCAACTGGCTTTCAAACTGAAGTCCTTGCTAATGATTGAAGTTAGAACAGCACTGGTTGCAGCTTGAGTCAGCACAACGACGGACCGCTCACTGTCAGTTTACTGACCGTATGAGGCATATTATGCACAATAATGGATGAGCTAGCTAAAAATTGCCAGTTCCAACCTGATTGGCTGGCTTTACTCAACTTCTGGGATTAAGGGCACCCAGGTTTTTTTCATCAGTCCCCCTAGAAACAAAGTCATATTTACAAGGTACCAGGCTGATACAATGAGTGCTTTTAAGGTACAACTAATCACTGGATTTGCCAAAATTTGCCAGGTTAGTGCCACCAAATTTTTTGAAAGTTACTAAGAGTTTTGTTTCAGGCACTTAATAGCATGGTAACTAGACAACAATGAGTAGAACTAAATATTCCACTTTGTTTTCTTGATCATGTCTGTGAATGTTTCATAACTTATTACTTTTGGATGGAAAAAAGTTCAATGCACATTTTCCAATTTAATTAAATTATTATTATTATTTTTTTATTGTGCTGTAATATATTTCAATTAACCCCACCCCTAAACGGTATGCAAAAACACTGTTGATTGCTTAACATGTCAGTCAGAAGTGCTCTTCTAAAGTAGGTAGTTCATGGCCAGAATAAACAGCATTGAGGACCAGACCTAATGTGTTTAGTCAAATGTCCAGAAACTAGAATGGCATTGGCATCAAAGATGCGGCATGGCAGGTATTGCACATGCTCTGACACATTGTGTAGTGGCGCTAACATGGATGACCCATGATTTGAATCCAGGTTGTCATTTTCCAATTCCACCCCCCTTATTTTCCCAATTACCGTATCTTCGATTAACTCTCCACTATCCTATCAATAAAATTGGCAAAAGCTCTTGAAGATAGTTTGAAATTGTGGTTAGGGTAATTGTCACAGCCAACATACAGTACATTGGATTTAAAATAGATTAGTACTAGTGTGTGTGTGTGTGTGTGTGTGTGTGTGTGTGTGTGTGTGTGTGTGTGTGTATGTATTCATGTGATATGATCAGCCTGGGCTGTGTTTCGGGCTCCCTGTTTTCCATGGCACATCCAGGCATATATGATTATCCTCTCACGGCCACAGAGGGAGCTTTACTCACTTAGTCTGCGATAATAAGGGAGAGACTCGCATTGCCCTTTAGTCATTTCCTTTCTCCTCCCCCTTCTCTTCTCTTTCACTCTATCACTCATCCTTCACCGGCATCATGGCTTCACTCCTCCACACATTTCAGTTCCTGTTCCCTACTCCTTCATCCCTTATTATGGCTGTAATGACAGCTTCCTCTTCTTGATTAGATGTTGTTCCACTTTTTGTATATGAACTCACCATGCTGCCAAATCTAAGATTTCTGGGATTGTTTTTTTTTTTTTCTGTAGGAAAAAAAAGGACAGGATTTAGCCTCATGACTTATATACTCAATGATATTGTGGATTCTTTCTTTTTAGGAACTATAATATAATATTGTTCTTTGTTAATACCTTATTTTCCAGAATAAATTGTGTTTTTCATCATCTGAAAGGTCCTGCAACTTATATTCTGAGGTGACTTATTTACATAATTTATTTTTATTATTTATACGAAATCGATCTCGTCCAGTCAGGCACGTATGTTTACACAAAAACAGATGAAAAAATCAGTCATAGAGACGGTAGTAGCATTTAAAAAAAAAAAAAAAAAAAAAAAACTATACAAAGTTGTGACGAGGAGGAGGATGGGGCCGGGCCGCGACTACGCACACCTAGCCCACAATCGGGCTAATCAGCCGAGGACAGTGATAAGTGCAGCGGAATGCAGCAGATCGGGAGAGAGAGAGCCACACGCAGCTGCAGTGTGTGCATTTGTGTTCTGTGTCTTTTTGTTTTATTAAATATTACTTTGACTATTCAGCCAGTTCCTGCCTCCTCCTTTCCCATTTTTAACCTTGTTAAAAAAGTATTTTGCCTTTACAAAGTACTTAATCCAACCAGTTTAAATATTCTGTCTCATCATAACATTATTGTTCTAACAAACCGTTTTCAAACGCTACTCCTCACATGCCCAAAAAATTACGTATCATCACAGTAAAAACATTCAGTCAGTTAACCGGATAATTAATGCATAGCAAAGAGGGTTGCAAATATCAGAAATATCCATAGATAGACAGTCACTAACACTGATGAATGAATAGAATACAACAGGTATATTGTTTTACTCACAGACCAAAAGCTGTTTATTTGTAAACAGCAAAGAGTTACATATGCTATAAACAGATGTAGCTTATTTGTCACATATGAAAAACTGTTACACACAATTACTTAAAGCAAAAACTCCAGATTAAAGCAAGCTCAAATACCCAATGATATGATGAGTAGATCCAGAGGTAATCTTCACAGAGCACGCCTGACATGTTGAGCGCCTGAAGGGAAGTCGGCCGGCTTCTGCTGGGTCCTAATAACCTAATTTTTTTTTTTTTTTCAACAATGCGATTTTGACCAGGTGCCACTTTATTTTCGGAAAATGGCTGCATGGCTGTGCTAGTCCATAAACTATAGCAGCACCAGTCCAGCACTAAACCTGCATAAACCAGTTTGTAGTCCCATGTGAAATTAATGCTGATCTAAGATGACATATTCAACAGGCTCTATACTATTTGGACTCTATTGGCTCAACAGTTGTTGTTGCATCCTGTTGTTTTCAGGTGAAGGACTAGACAGTTGTTGAGACCTCCACCTTGAGGACCACTCAGATCTGCTGCAGCAGCTGCCATGGATCTGAAAGAGCGCAGACACCGTACACTGGCCCACGCCCACTGTGCAAAAGATTTCCAGTTCACCACCTCCTCCCTAGACAACGATGATTGCCGCGTACCCACCAAGAAGTCGTACAGCTCCAGCGAGACCCTGAAGGCTTTTGATCATGACTCACGCCTTCATTATGGGGGATGTGTGGCTGACCTGGTACACCATGAAGCAGATGAGTTTACCAGACAAGGAGGTGAGCACACACACAAATGCAACAAACATGTAATCAAATATACAAAAACCCAAAATTATCAAATACAAACAACATTTTCCTATAGATTTCCCCATCAATCCATGCATCCATCCATCATATTGGCATTGCTAGCGCCGTGCTACCTACCTGTTTAAATCACATTGTACCCATGCCATAATATTCATTCTCCAACCTGGCTTGTGTCAAACAGAGAAGGTGTGAAACATAAACTCACAACAGTACAGTTCCGTTAATTGTGTATACTGTTGCAGAGCATGGCACTATACCTGTACTGTAGCTAATCCCACAGCTCTGTGCTTATGCATGCTGGTGGAGAGAAGTGCAACCTGATCTCGGAGCATTTACTAAGGTTACAGAAAGTACCTTAGAATCTGTCCCCAGCTGCTTCAAACATGTCACCTGTTCTCAGCAGACATTTAACAGCCTGATATCACTGATCCACTGTAACCTGTTCAGTCTCAGTCGTCTGATAGAAGCCTACACCTACCGACCCACTTCACGCCCCAGGCTGTAGACTTTTTGCTGAATGTATGCAGGGATGATAGGCATGGTGCCAAACTGCAGATGTATGCTAAAATAGCAGGGTGCCTTTTATCAGTGTGGATCTAAATTGAAGGTGACTGACTGACTAGCTCAGACATGACTGATTGGTTCAGATGTGTACCCCTTGTTTAATCTTTTTGTGATACATCCCTTTTTTAATGTGTCTGATTATGTTAATAAGATAAGTCACCTGTGGCAGGAGAGAAAAGGAAGATGTAGAAGAAGAACAGGAAGAGAGAGAGTCAGTGAAGAGCAAGTTCTGTTGAAATGTAGCAGCACCAACCTGGCATCATAATGCCGTTGATCCGGAGCAGGCCAAGGATGGGTCATCTTTAAAAAAGGCAGTGTCAGGTTTGCGAGTCTTCTTCTGCGTGAGCTACTGCTGGCGCGGCATTGATTCTGCTGTCTGAAATGGATTCTGCTGGAACTCAATGTCATTGATCAACACCAGACCGTGTTTTCAGCCCACAGAGAAAAAGAGAGAGATTGAAAGAGGATGTGAGGAGTAGGACAGACCCGCTAGAGAGATTGCAGCCTCTTTTTTTCTCCTTCCATTCATCTGTTTCTTTTTTCCACTGCACTTTGCCACTGACAACAGATCCCAGAGCTCATGCAGCCCAGGGTGAAGAGGCCTGTGGTTCCTTTGGGACATATGGTGACAGCAACAGTGAGCAAGAATTATGGGTAGTTGAAGTCAACCGGAGTGAGGGAGGACATATAGAAAGACAGACAGGTGTGGTGGCTGTGGAGAAGCGGAGAGTTGGAGGCCGTCAGATTGATGCGGCATGGCTACTTGAGGCAGTAGCAGCTCAGTGACTGCAGATGCATCTGTAGGAAGTGTTGCCATGGGAGACTAACAGTGTGCAGAGGCCATATGTAACAGCACTCAAAGGGCACTACCAAATTACACTCCTCTCTTCCTCTCTCTTTCTCACTCAGTCACATAGTCATCACGGCCCATGTTAACATTTGCGCAGAGAGGAAGCGGAACATTACTTTTAAATTATTTTTTATTTTTTTTGGAATGCCCAGTTCCCACTACTTAGTAGGTCCTTGTGGTGACGTGGTTACTCACCTCAATCCGGGTGGTGGGGGACAAGTCTCAGTTGCCTCCGCTTCTGAGACAGTCAATCCGCACATCTTATCACCGGGCCAATTTGGTTGCTTAGGAGTCCTGGCTGGAGTCACTCAGCACGCCCTGGATTCGAACTCGCGACTCCAGGGGTGGTAGTAAGCGTCAATACTGGCTGAGCTACCCAGGCCCCTACTCTTCGACTTTTTAAGAGATGCTATTTTTTTAGCTGTATGAACAGGAGACTTGCCACAATATCATAATTTTCACACCGGTGTGGTGTTCGCTGGTTGGATGCTAAGTGGTACTATGGGGTAATTTTCGTTAAGCAATAGCCTACACAATAACACAAGGCAGCTTGATTTCAAACTTTGAACTTTATTTTTTATTTATTTAAAAAAATGAAGTGCAATTAAAATGTGTGTTGTTCAACTTTTGAAAGATGGCTTTTCAACAGTTGTGAAGGGCAACATCTCTTTGGCAACGAACCTACTTCATCCATGTATTCTCTCCAGTATGGGCTACCAGTCAGGTATTTCATTGTCCATACAAACACATCACTTATTGTGGGTTGTTGTTGGTTTAATGTTGGTGTTTTATTACCTTTCATCCCAGGACCCAGTTTAGCTGCTTCGGAAGGGTAATGACTTTGAATGTGTGTGAATAAATTTGTTTTGTTACCTCCTAGGGCTGGGCTGATATATATCACAATATCCAATTACATCATCAACCCCCCAGCTGAGGGATCGGTGAATATTCTTGCTTTAGTGATTTTGCATTAAAAATTAAATTAATTTATTAAAAAAAAAATTACAAACTTTTACCAAGTACATTTCTAAATTAAAATTGCACTTCAAACAAAACGAAAAAGTAATTAAAATAACAAAGTGGAAAAATATATATTTTTTTTAAATATTATATATAACCACCTTTCCATTTACCGTCACCCAAGTATCCGTTTATGACAACAGGCGGGAAATTGCTAATACAAATTAAGATCTAAAAACAATTATATATGTAAACATAATAATTATAATGATGATAATAATCACTGAAATATAAATAATAATTCGAGGTGAACGTGTCTTTGTATTATTTTATGATTTAATCACAGATGTATAGGCTATATATAAAGTATGAAGTGAGAACAAACTGCTCTGTGGAAATAACTCAGAACTCATGAACTCAGAGCACCTCTTGAGCTGAGAAGGTCTGAGGTCATTTGCAGCATTCTCATAGATGATACTATTCTTGCCAAAAAAATGTCAGAAGACTGAAAAAAGAAAGAGTGAGAACCCTTTACATACAGGTGTTCCATGAGACTGCATGCCTCCGAATAAACAGCGCGTCAGACATGCGCACAGACGGCTTTTATGTCATCTGTTCTTAAAAATATAATACAGTGTGTTTCTTCAAGTGCGTGTCTGTGTGTCTAACAGCATTTCTTGTGTCATTCTGAATCCGAGACATCTTACAGTTACCCACCATTTACATTATATTCACTACCTGCAATTAAATGTCTTCTGTCAGTGTGTGTACTTTGCTGCCTGTGTAATTTGATACGTTGGTAAAGAACACCTGGCTTTCAATGTGTTATTTAGGTTCATTTATCATGGGTCGCAAACTCTTCATTAGACAACTATTCTTTTTTTAAGGCTATTCTGTTTGTTAGCCTATTGCATTGATATTGTCTCCCCCTTTTACCCGGTATAAAATTTCACACCGGTGTTGTCCCTTGTAACGAGTAAAACCGGTAACACTGTACACTCCTGATGAACAGACCAACCTTTCACTCTGACTATATTCAAAGTCTTTTTAACAATTCAGTCTACTGTCTGCATTTTTGGAATGTTCCCGGGAGGCTATTTCCAGTCATGACAGTGCATCTCCTGTCTACTTGAACTGGGAAACACAGAAATCTAAAAAAATGGTTGGTCAAGATTAAGATCAAAGAGCATATTTTAAATCAGCAGTCAAATTTTACAATACTGGAATCATAAATTGTGCTTCTTTACCTCATATTATGCTAAAAAAAAAAAAAAAATACCAACTAAATGCGCATGATCGTTCTCGAGTTGATTGACAGGCGATGTTTGTATCTAAAAGGTGATTGACTTCTTTACCTATAAGGTGGGACTTCCTTTTGATATATGTTGACCGTTTGGTGTTAGAGCTTCTTGGTTGGGGGTTCCAATTTCTCCCATTGATTTTAATAGAAGTGACCCGTCTCTGCTAAATAGTCTCTGCTGTATTTCATGTTTGTAGAAGTCACATCCTAATGCTCCTCCGAGCTGGACTGAATTCAGTTCTGTCCATGACACATTCATGAGACACTTTTACAAGAACTACACTTTATAAAGCATCCATACCATTTTGTTTGCATGAGATAAATTCATACAGATTTGGAACAACATGAGGATGAGTAAATGACAAAAATGGGCCAACCCATGCCTCTAATTCTCTTGGTGTATTGTTTGTTTTCTACTTAATGTTGTCCCTTATTTATTAAGGAGAACCACACTGCATCAAGTCCTGGTGTGAGAAATTACATTGTATTGAATTGACAAGGTCGATTCCTGGTTTCCCTTGCCTTGATTGAAATTGATCTGGCCACTCATTTTAATAAACAGATGTGTTAGATATCTCAGTAATGGCCCCTGTTGGGTACAAATGAAAAGAAGCTTGGCTCTCTCAGTCACAGGTGCCTCAACTTATGGGCCAGCTGGACACAGCAGCAGTGAGCAGTAGGGTAGTGGATCGGATGTTCCATCATTCTCTGCTTCTCTGTGTCTTCACACCCTTGCAGGGCCACATCTGTGTCTACAGAGGCACATCTGTGTCTGCACAGGCCTTCAGTGGTGATGGTATGCTCAACGGCTTGCCTTGTCATTGCATTTTCATTACCTAAGTCGTTTTTGCCCCTCAATATTTGTACTGGCACTCTATTGACAGCAAAGCATCTTTTTTAGACAGTATAAATTGTGTATCTGGTATTTTTGTAGACAGTAATCACATATCACTGCACTTAGAATGGCAATTAGTGGCTGAACTAATGAGCTTCACGTCAGGATTTTTAGCGATCCCTCAGAGGTATTTGCTTGAATCTTGGATTTGTGCTTTGGTTCTTGTTCCTGCCGTCACAGGCTCTATGGATTTTAGAGGACCACACTATACTCCCTGACCCCTACTTTAGTGTACACTAAAAACAAAGCAGAAATCTTAATGCCTGTGCATGGTATTCGGAGAGAAGCAAGAACAAGCTAGTCAAATTCTGTTTAGGAGCCCCTGAGCAGTTTCGACTTTTCCTAGTCCCATTCTTTCCCACACCATCCCTCTCTCATCACCCACTCATGGCCACACATTTCATTTATTATTTTATTTTGTTGGTCCTGTGCTTTTTTGGTGTACTACAATAAATCTGGGCTGGAAAAGATCAAAGGGAGAACAAAGAACCTGGCGGGTATTAAAAATAAATGACTCTGAGATTAAATGTAGTCTCTCTCTCCCCTTGTCCTCATCACATTCTATTTCTCATTGCCCCGTAGCCTCGTCCACTCTCACAAACACCCCACAACCCTTTTCACATCAACCTTGAGACAGCTGAGAGTTTTCTTGTTTGCTCACTGACGGCTGGGGAATTGGTTTCAAGTGTCCCTGAACCTTCCAGACACTCCGCCGTCTGTAATTGGGTGTCAAGTCATACAGGCAAAGCGCGAGACACAGCAGTTCATTTCTGGGCAAAGCTTTTTTTGTGTCATTTCTGTGCCTCTAGTGGCCCCAAACAGAATGACAAAAATAAGTAAATAGGGAAAGTTTGGTAAAGACAAACTTTTATGTTGGCTTGAAAAGCATGGATTGACAGTTTCAAATAGTTGTATTAGTGCTTATTAGCAGATGGATGGATGGAAGGAAGGAAGGAAGGTGAGAGAGAGAGAGAGAGAGAGAGAGAGAGAGAGAGAGAGAGAGAGAGAGAGAGAGAGAAAGAAAGAAAGAAAGTAAAAATTGATAGTTGGAGTTTGAAATTTTCCATGATCATCTGTTATGGGAAAATGGTAGGTCAGATCAGTTACAAAAGTCATAGCAACCCGAGTGGAAAAACTGGAAAAACTCTAAACGAAGTCTGCAGAATAACAGATTTTCAGAGGTCTGAAACTGGTTCCCTGAACCCTTCCTTCATCTGCCATTGGTTAAACAAACAGATTGTCTTGCCCCAACACCATTAGTTTAGCTTATGTTGGCGCATCAGGTTGGTCGGGATACTGAAACATATAGAACAATATTTTGATTATGCCACAGAGCCACATCATTCAAACTTTTTGGGAAAAGTCAACCTTCCTGTGGATTTCTTACACTTGTCTCTTCATATTAAACTGGATTAAGATAAAGTACAAATTTTTAATATCTCAAAAAGATTACACCTCCACTTTAACCAAAACCAAAAACATCACAAACACGTTGAACAACATCTCAACAACTGGAACGTCATGGTTACTTGTGTAACCTCCGTTCCCTGATGAAGGGAACGAGACGTTGTGTCAATGTAGTGACACTAGGGGTCACTCTTGGGAGCCCGAGACACCTCTGGTCTTTGATAAAAGGCCAATGAAAATTGGTGAGTGGTATTTGCATGCTACTCCCCCGAACATATGGGTATAAAAGGAGCTGGTATGCAACCACTCATTCAGGTTTTATGCTGAGGAGCCGAGACAAGGTCCAGCCATTTCAGCGGGTAGTTCAGCATTGTGGCAGGAGGGACACAATGTCTCGTTCCCTCCATCAGGGAACAGAGGTTACGCAAGTAACCATGACATTCCCTATCTGTCACTCACTTGACGTTGTGTCGATGTAGTGACACTAGGGGTCCCTATACAAAACGCCGCAACTGGCTGAACTGTGTTACGTGAACTGGTGGTGTGTGACAAGCAGACAACTGTGTGCCTCATAGCCAGTGCACCAGGCCGACACGTAACCTCCCCCAACATAGTTATGAGTGTCGAACGGCGAACACCGCGAAGACCACACCTCACCCAGAGAGAGGGGGGATATTTAAGTGGAAAATACGTCACATGGTCTTGCCGATCATGTGGAGAAGTCTCATGGTAGGTCCTACCCAACGGGGGAGGGTTTACTACAAACATGGAGACTGTGGCAGAGGGGCCTCTGCCCAAGGAAGACGCAGTTTACCAACAGGGAAAGGAATTAGCGGAAGATATACATCGCATGGGGTTGCCTACAGGAACTGCCACATGCGGAGCACTTACCCCAGAACAGGGCTTTTAGTTAGCACGTGTACCGGGCCGGCAGCGAGTCTCTCCGAAAACTCAACAACCACAGGGCTCAGAGGAAGTCAACCAGGGAAAATAGTTTGTGAACACTACTGGGAGTTAATGGCGCACGTCTTCAGCTCAGAGGAGGTGAAAGGTGCTATGTGCAAGCGATACACCCGGCTGGCTATCCCGGGCTTATCCGCTTGTATTGCATGGCACCCGGGATGAAACTGGTTCCACCCGGAGGTTGTAGAACCTTGCAAAGGTGTTGGGTGTTTCCCAGCCCGCTGCTCTGCAAATGTCTGTTAGAGAGGCACCCCTGGCCAGGGCCCAGGAGGCCGCTACACCCCTGGTAGAATGGGCTCGTAGCCCTACTGGGGGCGGCACATCCTGTGCATGATATGCCATAGCTATGGCGTCAATGAGCCAGAGGGCGATCCTCTGCTTGGAGACAGTGCTTCCTTTCCACTGTGCACAAAAGCAGACAAAGAGCTGCTTAGAGATCCTAAAGCTCTGCGTGCGATCCAAATAGATGTGTAAAGTGCGCACCGGACACAGCAACGACAGGGCTGGGTCTGCCTCCTCTTGGGGCAGTGCTTGCAGGTTCCTTACCTGGTCCCTAAAAGGGGTCGTGGGAACCTTGGGCACATAGCCCAGTCGGGGTTTCAAGATCATTTGAGAGTAGCCCAGACTGAACTCCAAGCACGTTTCACTGACAGAGAACACTTGCAGGTCTCCTACCCTCTTGACGGAAGTGAGCGCAGTCAGGAGGGCAGTCTTCAAGGAGAGTGCCTTAAGCTCAGCTGACTGCAAAGGTGGCTCTCTGTAGACCCTGAAGAACTACAGAGAGGTCCCATGAGGGAACGAGGCGCGGTCTGGAGGGGTTCAGCCTCCTCGTGCCTCTCAGGAACCTGATGATCAGGTCATGCTTCCCTAAGGACTTACCATTTACTGTGTCGTGGTGTGCTGCTATAGCGGCTATGTACTCCTTCAAGGTGGAAGGGGACAGCCACTCTTCCAACCTCTCCTGCAGGAAGGAAAGCACCGATCTGACTGCGCATCTCTGGGGGTCTTCCCGTCGGGAAGAATATCACTTAGCGAAACAGATGCCACTTAAAGGCATACAGGCGCCTCGTAGAGGGGGCCCTAGACTGAGTGATCGTGTCTACCACCGTGGGGGCTGTCGCGAGGAGTGTGAGGTCCGAGAACCACGTCTGGGTGGGCCAGTAGGGTGCTACCAGGACGACCTGCTCCTCGTCCTCCCTGCCCTTGCACAGTGTCTGTGCAAGTAGGCTCACTGGGGGAAAGGCATATTTGCACAGTCCAGGGGGCCAGCTGTGTGCCAGCGCATCTATACCAAGAGATGCCTCAGTCTGGGCGTACCAGAGCGGGCAGTGGGAGGATTCTTGGGAGGCGAACAGGTCTACCTGTGCCTGTCCAAATCGACTCCAGATCAGCTGGACCACCTGAGGGTGGAGTCTCCACTCTCCCCTGAGGGTAACCTGCCGTGACAGTGCATCCACTGCAGTGGAATGTGCACTACCGGAATGTGAGTGGCTCGCAGCGACTTGAGGTGCTGCTGACTCCAGAGGAGGAGACGGCGGGCGAGTTGTGACATACAATGAGAGCGCAGACCGCCTTGGCGGTTGACATATGCTACCGTTGCCATGTTGTCTGTCTGAACTAACACGTGCTTGCCCTGGATCAATGGCCGGAACCTCCGCAGGGGGAGCAGAATTGCCAGCAACTCGAGGCAGTTGATGTGCGTGCCCATTTCAAACAGCACCTCAGCCCGTCTTGGAGGCGACTGTCATGACCACGACATGCCTGAAGACCTGCTCTAGGGGAATGCCTGCCCGTAGAAACGTGAGGTTGGTCTAAGGGCTGAAGAGGCGGTGACAGACCGGCGTGATGACCACGCGATGTGTCCCGTGGTGCCATGCCCATCTCGGGACTCAAGTCTGAAGCCAGTGCTGAAGCGGTCTCATATGCATCAACCCGAGCGGAGTGGCCACCGCTGAGGATGACATGTGCCCCAGGAGCCTCTGAAAAAATTTCAGTGGAACCGCTGTTTTCTGTTTGAACGCCTTCAAACAGGTCAGCACTGACTGTGTGTGCTCGTTCATGAGGCGTGCCTTCAACAAGACTGAGTCCAACTCCAAACCAAGAAAAGAGATGCTCTATACCGGGAGGAGCTTGCTCTTTTCCCAGTTGACCCGAAGCCCTAGTCGGCTGAGGTGTGAGAGCACCAGGTCCCTGTGTGCACACAAAACATTCCTGAGAGTGAGCTAGGATTAGCCAACCATCGGGATAGTTGAGGATGAGAATGCCCACTTCCCTTATCGGGGCAAGGGCTGCCTCTGCGACCTTCGTGAAGACGTGAGGGAACAAGGACAGACCAAAAGGGAGGACCTTGTACTTATACGCCTGACCCTAAAATGCAAACCACAGGAAGGGTGTGTGTCGAGATAGAATCGAGATGTGGAAGTACGCGTCCTTCAGGTCTACCGCCGCGAACCAATCTTGATGCCGGACGCTCGCTAGAGTGTATCTTTGCATCAGTATCTAGGACGGGAGTCTGTGTAAAGCCTGGTTCAGTACTCACAGGTCCAAGATTGGCCGCGACCCACCGCCTTTTTTCGGTACAATGAAGTAGGGGCTGTAAAACCCCTTCTTCATCTCGGCCGGAGGGACAATCTCATCAGACGTACAGGCGGGTGGGGCCTCACGGCGGGGCGGAGCCTGAGGTCCCACACCGTGTCGTGGCCGTGCTGAGTTCAGGGACATCGAAGTACTTATCTGGCTCCTTGTGATCTGTGCCACAGCTGGAGCACCAAACCTGCCAAATAGAGTGGTGGACGGTGGTCGTGATGATGGCCGTGCACACCGGATATGTGACCCAGGGAACAAGGAAACCGCTCTTGCTGAACTCTTGGGTACTGCAGCCACTTGGGCATGCAGCGCAATTAAATGCAAAGGTAACAAAAGATTCTCTTCCCGGGGGATGGAGTGGTCTGCTTACCAGCTCCAGAGCAGCGGGTTTCATCATCGCTGGGTTGCCCATCTCAGGGGCACTTCGAAGCCTTTTGCGGGTTCTTGGCGGCCGCGAGACGGGTGGCGTCTGCTTCCTGCAGTGGGCTCCACGCAGGGGCCAGGCCGCAGGGGTGGGCTGCGGCGGAGCCAGTGCAGTCAGTGCAGGGGGATGCCCTTGGCGACGAGCAGACGGGGTGCGGGATCTTGAGCCGTGCCGGGGCAGTATGTGCCGGATAATTTCTCTTTTAGAGAAATATACTCTTTTATTTCTGCTGAAGCACCCAGGGGCATTCTCTGCAGTGCACAAGTGCAGAGGAGGGAGAAGGTGCTGAAATGCGCCGTCAGATCCAGCAGAGGTGAATGAACAGTCGTGGGAATTCAGCTCAGTGAGCATGACCGTACGGCTCCGAAGAGAAAATCTGAATGAGTGGTTGCATACCAGCTCCTTTTATACCCGTATGTTCGGGGGAGTGGCATGCAAATACCACTCGCCAATTTTCCCAAATGTGACCCCTAGTGTCACTACATCGACACAACGTCGAGTGAGTGACAGATAGGGAACTGTCTTTTCTCACTGCAGATCTTTGGTTATATACCACTAGGTTTCCAATAATTGCATTATCATGTCCTTTAATCTTTTAAGAATTTAATATGGCATTTCTTGCTCAAAGCCCTTAATCTGGTTTGGAATCTCCAAAGGCAAATGTGCATTATGATACAAGCCAACATTGTCTTATTTGGTTATCCTAATCTTCCAAAAGGCTGCATCGCTCCGTTGTTAGAAATTATTTCTCTTATTTTTCTCGACTCAACAGCAGAAGCCACTTAGGTCATCTGAGGCTGGAGCGTGTGGTCTAGGTGGACTGAGGATGTTGTTGAATTTGGCTTACAAAGTCGAAGGAGTGGGTACGAGATGGTTCATCAGTTTGGCAATTAGCTTTGCAGAGTGAGTGAAACATCCCAAGGTGTCCCAAGATTACCAAGGTGTCATTACTGACTATAATGAAATGAGAGCGAATGAGGGTGTCCTTCCCTGTGAAAAGGGTCTTGCCAATTGCTAAAATCTAGTTTAACAACATCTGAATAGCTTACATGACTGGCATAGGGACTGTTAGGTGTTGTACTATATATAGTAGCTAAAGTGCTTTATAGCCTTGCTTGCGTAATGAGTGGCTCATGCGTCTAATGGAGGAGCTTACCTTAGCACCGGGGTGTTTTATCCAAAAAGACAAGACACAGTGGGTGGTCTGAGTCCTGAAGGCCATCAAGGGGTCAGTTGACACTTAACAGAAACCGTGATATGCCAATTAATCTCCAGTTTGGACAGCTATGCCACCTCTTCTGACACCAGCCTGCTAAGCGATGCCTAATTACACGTGGCATTCCCGTACTTCTCAGGCTGTTGTTTTGTCCCTCTGTAGGAATGATTCCTTTAATCATTGAATGTTTAGTGTAGTGTAGTGTAGTATAGTGTGGCTAAGTGGCTGCAATTTTGGGCGCTTGTGCCCTTGGGTTCAATTACGGTACAACGCTGCTGAGAGCAGGCTGTTTAATTCTGTGTCAAATTCAGTCTGTCTTCCAAAATGTCCTGCTCTTTATCAGAAGTGCCCCAGAGGTGATCCAGAAAACTTTCAGGCAATGCTCATGGTTTGTCAGAGGTAAAGCGAGCCACTTTCTATAACAAGTAGCAGTTTCTGTAACAGTCACTTTCTGTAAAAAGCAGCAATCTTGTGGTGTATCTGGAAATGTTGATAGTCTCATAAATTGGTGATACATTTTTGTATTCTCTCATTTACCTCTTATTTGATTAAAGGGATAGTTCACCCAATAAGCCTAATTATTTTATAATTTACTCACCCTCATTTTGTTCCAAACCAATATGACTTTCTTCTTTGAAAGACAAAAGGAGATCTTAGGCAGAATGACAGCCTCAGTCACTATTCGCTTTAATTGCATCATTGCAGAAAGAAAGTCTTAAGGGTTTGGAACACATGAGGGTGAGTAAATGTTGACAAAATTTACATTTTGGGGGACTATCCCTTTAATAAACAAAACTAAAGCTATTATGCATGTGCATGCTATTATACATGAGTGCCAAACCTAGACATAAGTTTCGATAAAGGAGTGAGACCCCAATTCAACCCATTAAAACAAACAGCTTTCATACTCACACTCTTAGCATTCCCTAAGGCTACAGATCCGCATCAGGTCTTTAAACATGTCTAAGCGGTAAAGCTGGTTGCAGTGCACATGATGTTGTTAATATCAAGGGCATATGTCAGGTGGTATATGAGGGGCAAAATGGCTCCCTATGGGGTCAAATCTGTTTCTGCTGCCCAATTAAAAGGTGTTGAGTGGCCATGCGGCGCAGGTGGCTTGCATGGGGCAGGTTATTTTACACAGAGGGCCCTGTTCTTGCTTAGCTGTTAACTCTATGTCCCAACATTAATGGGCGATCTAATGATGTGCTATGCATCTTGGGAACAAAGTATGCTGTGAAAACTCACTGGAACCCACTGCTGTGTGTAAACCCTCTCAGTTAACACCCTGCCCTCCCGAGACCACCGATGATAACACACCACCTACAATGCAACATGCCCCACGCAGGAACTGATGTCACAGGGACAGGTAGGAGGCTCTGAATCAGAGAGTGTGCTAGATGTGATCCTCACACATTAACTAATTCAGCCATGGTGAAGCTCCAGTTCTCGCTCTGCAAAGTCAAGGAACGCTATTTTTGAAAGCAAGGTGTTAAATTATTGTTATTTGTCTTAAGAATAGTAAATACTGTACTTTCATATATTATGTGTGTAACATATGTTTTATGGAATGTAACACAGCATTTATTTTATTTTATTTTATTTTACGGCATTTGGATGAGGCTCTCTCTCTTCCAGAATGGAACTGTAGCGCTATACCTGGTATACATGAGCCAGTGTGACTTTCTCAACTGTATTTGTCAATAACTAAATAAAATAAATAGTCTGATCATCATTTACTCACTTTCATGACTTTTGAAACCTGTCTTTTTATTCTGTGGAACACCAAAAGAGATTTTTAGCAGAATGTCCAAGTTGTGCTTTCCATATAATGAAAGTGAATGGTGACTACAGCTGAAAAGCAAGATTTGCATTTCTGTCTCCCACAAATAAATTTCTGTCTCCCACAAAGCTATTGTATGACTTCTGAAAACTTGGAATATGGTGCACAAGTCGTATGGACAACTTTTATGATTTGTGATGAATTTTATGGTGCATCCTTTTTAAAGATGGACAGCCCTTGGTCCCCATACACTTTTGTTATAGAGTATAGGAGGCAGATGATCAGATAATCTCTTAAACTTCTCCTTTGTTGTTACACAGAATAATGAAAGTCATATGGTTTTGAATTGACATGAGGATGAGGAAATGATGACAGAATTTTCATTTTAGCATGAACTATCATTAATCACTTGCATTACATATTTTTAAAAGTAACCCAGGTATTATGGTGTAAATTCAAAAGGTAAAATACAACCTGGCTCTTCAAAAAAGTGGTTTGATAATGTAACACTCATTACTATGTACTATTACTTGTGTTGTTAAATATCAAATATCTGTAGAAAGAGTTGATATCCCAAGGAGCACTGTGTACATCCAGTCAGTGAGTAAAAATCTGTGTCTATTTCAAATGCAGGTGTAGAGGTCATGGGCATATGATGGAGAACCCAACTGTGTCTCCATAGCAATGTAATTATAGAGCACTACATTAACAAGTTGCTTGGAGAGCACAATACTGTGAGTGTTGAATAGGAGACAAATCTGAATGGGTGCTGATTGATTGAAGGTGTCGTGACTTTGTGTGCTTGGACATGAACTGAGCTTGAGATGTCAAGCTGAGAGAGCGAGCAGATCTGTGTGTGGATCTCTGGAGGGATGCACAGCCAGCTGTGTCATTTCATTAATGGCACCACAATCCCAGAGTCCTCCTTATAACATCATTCCATGCCTGGAACCCAGCAGGCTCACCTTGATTCATTTCCTTTCTCTACACTCCTCCTCATCATATATATATATATATATATATATATATATATATATATATATATATATATATATATATAAATAAATAAAAAATGATGTCCTGTATTAGCCCTGTAGTTCTCTACCTTCACACTTTTCATCCTGCTATTTCTATCAGTTTGTCTTTCTGTGTCTCCTTTAATGTCTTGTTTTCTCTCAGCTTCAAGTTCAATTTGTGCCTTGCTCAAAATCATCAATTTGCGTTTTCTTTTGTTTTCTCAGTTTTTAGTTTTTTTCTGTTAATAGAACATGCATTATTTCTCCTGTTTCACCTTCATGTGCATGTTCACATAGGTGTGATATTATGAATAGCACTGACCTGGGGTCTTCAACAGGGGATCTGTGGTAGTACTGGGAACAAATTTTTGTGGGGGAAAAAAAGAGAGAAAATATATGCTTAACAAAAATACGGTATTAAGTTAACTTCAACCTAAGCTAAAAAAGCTAACATTTAGGTAAATGTTTTACTGACACTCCAACATTAATATTATTACTGTTAAGTAAAAATTAAAATGTTATGTGCAAGTATATGACTTGATATGTACAGTACATGATTATAAGTATATTATTATTTTAATGGTTTTGCAATGAATCATCAGTATCGTAAAAAATAAAAAAAATATGTACTGCAAATGTATTAATGGGTGTCTCAAACTTCAGACAATTTAACGTCCTAGGGGGAGTCTTTATTACAGCTAACAGATTTCAAATTTTTGTGTCATGAAGGTCACATAAAATATTGACTTTGATACGTTTTCTTAGGCCTTCGTCATTTATTTTTGGTACTTTTCAAATTATTTAATGTATAGATTTTATTTTGTGAGCTCTGTTCCAGATTCGGACTGTCAAAAAAAAAAAAATATTGCATGTTTAAAACTGTGATAATCTAAACAAAGGGTGAAAAAAAAAAAAAAAAATTCAATATACTTTAATACAAATAAAAACAAATAAATACATAATTAAGATTCTCACAGTTGTGGTGTCATTTCCGCCATACCAAACAATTTGCACGTTATATATATATATACACAGTACATATATATATATATATATATATATATATATATATATATATATATATATATATATATATATATATATACACTGGCAGCCAAAATTTTGTAATAATGTACAGATTTTGCAGTTTCGGAAGGAAATTGGTACTTTAATTCATCAAAGTGGCATTCAACTGATCACAGAGTTTAGTCATGACTTTACTGATGTAAAAAACAGCACCATCACTATTTGAAAAAAGTCATTTTTGATCAAATCTAGATAGGCCCCTTTTCCAGCAGCCATCACTCCAACACCTTATCCTTGAGTAATCATGCTAAATTGCTAATTCGGTACAAAAAAATCACTTGCCATTATATCAAACACAGGTGAAAGCTATTTGGTTTGTTAAATGAAGTTTAGCATTGTCTTTGTGTTTGTTTTTGAGTTGCAACAGTATGCAATAGACTGTCTTAAGGTCAATATTAGGTCAAAAATGGCAAAAAAGAAACAGCTTTTTCTAGAAACGCATCAGTCAATCATTTTTATGAGGAATGAAGGCTATACAATGCTTGAAATTGCCAACAAACTGAAGATTTCTTACAAAGGTGTACACTATAGTCTTCAAAGACAAAGGACAACTGGCTCTAACAAGGACAGAAAGAGATGTGGAAGGCCAGACGTACAACTAAACAAGAGGATAAGTACATCAGAGTCTCTAGTTTTAGAAATAGATGGCTCACATGTCCTCAGCTGACAGCTTCATTGAATTCTACCCGCACAACACCAGTTTCATGTACAACAGTAAAGAGAAGGTGCAGGCCTTCAACATTAAAACCACCTGCATAATATTGTGAAGGTCCCCCTTTTTTTGTTTTTGGCACCATTTGGAGTAAATTCTAAAGACTACCTGAAAAGGTTGAAGGCCCATAGTATAGGCCACCTCATGCATTACTCTTCATTAACTTTCTTGTAAAAGAAGGAAAAGTTTTAAGTTGTCGACTGGCAGACTTAAATAAGATTCTGCAGCCACTTTTGTGTCCTTGCAGGTTTCCACCAACCTTCATTTCCTGAGCACATGCCTTCAGCAACAATAATAACCATCAGCCAGTAGAACATGAACAAACATGCAGCACAAAGTCGCTCTCTGGAGCAGGTCAATTACCCGTCATCATCAGTAGTGGGGTGTGGGGGGTTATACAGAGACCACTGAGTGGCTCGGCGATCTGGACACAAAAATCACATCCTTCCCCCTGCTGAAGCAGAAGTCTTTTTATATTACTCAAACAGCCAATCAGCCCCCTCTCTCAGCATCTCAAGAAAGTCAAATGCTTCTTTCATAAGTCTGATGAAGCATAATGACCAGAGGAAAATTTCCACTCCTGGGGCCTAGAATGGGATTTGAGTCAGTCCTCAGGGGTACACGAGGCCAGTAAATTAGCTCAGTGTGTGTTTGGCCACCAGTAAAAGGCATTAATACAAAGAACATTGAACGAAACACACCTCCAGCCAGGTTACAATCACTGTATGTCAAATTAGGGACTCTAAAAGCCCCCTTTTTTGTGTGTTCCTATGCAACTTTTTGTAGTCTGCAGAACAGCTAAAAGTGCTTGCACTGGATGAATTCTGAACTTTTTCAAATTGGGCTAATTTGGAACCTGCTTCTAAAATGTGAGGGAAAGAGAATGGTGTCAGTAAGTTATGAGAAAGTCATTTCTAGGTAGTCAACAAATGAATACAACGGAATAGAGTATAAATAGAATAAAACAAGTATGAAATACATTTAAATTAAATACATTCCTACATATACACTGGTGGCCAAAAGTTTGGAATAATGTACAGATTTAGCTGTTTCAGAAGGAAATTGGTACTTTAATTCACCAAAGTGGCATTCAACTGATCACAAAGTATAGTCAGGACATTACTGATATAAAAAAAAAACATCCTGGTTACTTTCGTAACCTCCGTTCCCTGATGGAGGGAACGAGACATTGTGTTGATGTAGTGACACTAGGGGTCACACTTGGGAGCCCCAAACACCAGGTGGAGGAGTTTCTACAGAGCATGGCGACCGGGGGCAGAGGGGCCTCTGCCCAAGGAAGACACAGTTTGCCATCAGGGAAACAATTTTTGCAGAATATATCACATGGGGTCGCCTTCAGGGAACCAGCACATGTGGAGCACCTACCTCAGTACAGGGGCTCATTAGCGCACCTACAGCAAGTTTCTCTGCAAACTCAGCTGCCAGAGGGCTAAGGAGAAAAGTCATCCAGGGATCACAGTCTGTGAACACGACTCTTTGTTTGCTTTGGTGGACAGCGGAAAGGAAGCGCCGTCTCCAAACAGAGGATCGCCCACTGGGTCATCGACGAGGTGAGGTGAATGAACTTCGCGGATGAATTCAGCTTCAATGAATAGAACCGCTCGGCTCTGAAGAGAAAATCTGAATGAGTGGTTGCACACCAGCTACTTTTATACCCGTATGTCCATGTTAATACCCGTATGTGGCATGCAAATTCCACTCGCCAATTCTCATTGGCCTTTTTTCAAAAAAGCAGAGGTGTTTGGGGCTCCCAAGAGTGACCCCTAGTGTCACTACATCGACACAACATCGAGTGAGAGACAGATAGGGAACAGCACCATCACTACTTGGGAAAAAAAAAAAAAACCTAGACAGGCCCCATTTCCAGCAGCCATCACTTCAGCAACTTATCCTTGAGTAATCATGCTAAATTGCTAATTTGGTACTAGAAAATCACTTGCCATTATATCAAACATAGTTGAAAGCTATTTGGTTTGTTAAATGAAGCTTAACATTGTCTTTGTGTTTGTTTTTGAGTTGCCACAGTATGCAATAGACTGGCATGTATTAAGGTCAATATTAGGTCAAAAATGGCAAAAAAACAGCTTTCTCTAGAAACTCATCAGTCAATCATTGTTTTGAGGAATAAACGTTATACAATGCTTGAAATAGCCAAAAAACAAAACAAAACAAAAAAAAAAACTGCATATTTCATACAAAGGTGTACAACACAGTCTTCAAAGACAAAGGACAACTGGCTCTAACAAGGACAGAAAGAGATGTGGAAGGCCAGATGTACAACTAAACAAGAGGATAAGTACATCAGAGCCTGTAGTTTGAGAAATAGTTTGAGAAATAGATGCCTCACATGTCCTCAGCTGACAGCTTCATTGAATTCTACCTGCTTAACATCAGTTTAATGTACAACAGTAAAGAGAAGACTCGGGGGTGCAGGCCTTATGGGAAGAATTGCAAATAAAAAGCCACTTTTGAAACAGAAAAAAAAAAGAGAAAAGTTTAGAGTGGGCAAAGAAACACAGACACTGGACAACAGATAATTGGAAAAGAGTATTATGGATCTTAACCCCATTGAGCTTTTGTGAGATCAGCTAGACTGTAAGGTGCGTGAGAAGTGCACGACAAGACAACCACACATATGGCAAGTACTACAGGAAGCGTGGAGTGAAATGTCACCTGAGCATTTGGAGAAACTGACAGCTAGAATGCCAAGGATCTGCAAAGCTGTCATTGCTGCATGTGGAGGATTTTTTTGATAAGAACTCTTTGAAGTAGTTTAAGAAGTTTAAAAAAAAAAATCAAATTGTAATTGTAAATTTTTCATGTTATAAATGTCATGACTATACACTGTGATCAGCTGAATGCCACTTTGGTGAATAAAAGTACCAATTTCTTTCCATAAAGCAAAATCTGTACATTATTCCAAACTTTTGGCCACCAATATATATATATATATATATATATATATATATATATATATATATATATATATATATATATATATACACACACACTACCAGTTAAAAGTTTAGGGTCACTTACTCATTCTTTATTATTATTATTATTCACATTTAAGGATAATACTAAAGTCATCAAAACTATGGAAGAACAGAAATGGAAGTATAGGAATTGTGTTGTGACTAAAAAATTCCAAAATAAATCAAAACTATGTTATATTTTAGCATCTTCAAAGTAGCCACCCTTTGCATAGATTTTGCAGAAACATACTCTTGACATTTTCTCAACCAGCTTCTTGAGGTATCACCCTGGGATGCTTTTTAAACAGTATTGAAGGAGTTCCCATCAATACTGGGCGCTTATTAGCTGCTTTTCTTTATTATTCGGTCCAAGTTATCCATTTCAAAAACTTTTTTTTTATTTTTTTATTCAATTTTAGTTTTGTAATGAAATAAATTAATATGTTGGCACAATTATATTTTTGTCTACAAAACTAATTTCAAACATTTAAGCATACACCTTCAAATCAAAAGGTTTTTAAGATCATGAGAAACATTTCAGTCAAGTGACCCCAAACTTCTGAACGGCAGTGTATATATATAATCTTTAGAGCCAGGCTCAGCACGCTGCATTAGATGCATTCACCCATTACTTTAGATCAGTAGGCAGCTTTTTAAATAACACCATCCGCAACTGAAAACACAAATCTGCACAGATGGCTGCATATTCAGCTTTACATATGCGAAATAAACAAATGTCACTGTATTGGCACTCGGCAACTCTAATGCATTAATAACATTAATGTGGGGAAAGATGAAGGTAACGCGGTAGAAAAGAGTTCAGGGAGGTAGAAAAAAATTTGGTAGCCACTAAAGCACAAGACTGTCTACTGCATTTCAACTGAATAATTAATTCAGACGCACGCATGACTCTCCCAGAATCCCTACAAAAGTTCACAGAATAATTCAATATATTTATTAAAATGAGTAATTTTTATATTTTAATGAGTTGTAAGACAAGTGTAAGATGTTAGGCTCAATAATAATGTATAATTTTTAGAATTTAAATTGGTGACCGTGGCTGAGATGCATAGTGTATAGTGTAGTTACAGTTGTGCTCAAAAGTTTGCATACCCTTGGAGAATTGGTAATATATGTACCATTTTTAAAGAAAACATGAGTGAGCAGGCAAAACACATTTTTTTTATTTCTTATGGGATTCATATTCAACTGTAGGTTATAACAGAATGGCACAATCATAAAACAAAACATGGCAACAATGAAAAAAATTAAATGACCCCTGTTCAAAAGTCTGCATACCCTTAGTTCTTAATACTGTGTATTTCCCCCTTTAGCATCAATGACAGCATGCAGTCTTTTGTAATAGTTGTCTATAAGGCCCCAAATTCTTGCAGGTGGTATAGCTGCCCATTCGTCTTTGCAAAATGCCTCCAGGTCATGCAAAGTCTTTGGTTGTCTTGCATGAACTGCATGTTTGAGATCTCCCCAGAGTGACTCGATGATATTAAGGTCAGGAGACTGTGATGGCCACTCCAGAACCTTCACCTTTTTCTGCTGTAACCACTGGAGGGTCAACTTGGCCTTGCGCTTAGGGTCATTGTCATGCTGGAAAGTCCAAGAGCATCCCATTCGCAGCTTTCGTGTAGAAGAATGCAAATTGTCTGCCAGTATTTTCTGAAAACATGCTGCATTCATCTTGCCATCAATTTTCATAAGATTCCCCGTGCCATTAAAGCTCACACACCCCCAAAACTTCAGTGAGCCACCACCTTGCTTCACAGTGGGGATGGTATTCTTTTCACTATAGGCCTTGTTGACCCCTCTCCAAACATAGCGCTTATGGTTGTGACCATAAAGCTCTATTTTGGTCTCGTCACTCCAAGTTACAGTGTGCCAGAAGCTGTGAGGGATGTCAAGGTGTTGTGGCATTGGCGCAGTAAAGGCTTCTTTCTGGCAACTCAACCATGCAGCTTATTTTTGTTCAAGTATCGTCGTATTGTGCTCCTTGAAACAACCACACCGTCTTTTTCCAGAGCAGCCTGTATTTCTCCTGAGGTTACCTCTGGGTTTTTCTTTGTATCCCGAACAATTTTCTGGCAGTTGTGGCTGAAATCTTTTTTGGTCTACCTGACCTTGGTTTGGTATCAAGAGATCCCAGAATTTTCCACTTCTTAATAAGTGATTGAACAGTACTGACTGGCATTTTCAAGGCTTTGGGTATCTTTTTATATCCTTTTCCATCTTTATAAAGTTCCATTACCTTGTTACGCAGGTCTTTTGACAGTTCTTTTCTGCTCCCCATGGCTCAGTATCTAGCCTGCTCAGTGCATCCACATGAGAGCTAACAAACTCATTGACTATTTATACACAGGCACTAATTGCAATTTAAAAAGCCACAGGTGTGGAAAATTAACTTTTAATTGCCATTTAAACCTGTGTGTGTCACCTTGTGTGTCTGTAACAAGGCCAAACATTCAAGGGTATGTAAACTTTTGATCAGGGCCATTTGGGTGATTTCTGTTATCATTATGATTTAAAAAGGAGCCAAACAACTATGTGATGATAAATGACTTCATATGATCACTATCCTTAAATAAAAGACAGTTTTAAATTATATATATTTTCAAAATCAATGCCAAAATGTCACAATTTCTGTCAGGGTATGCAAACTTTTGAGCACAACTGAATAATCAGAAAGTAGCTCATTGTTTAAACTATTAAATGTCTTGTTGAATTGTTTTCTATGTTATCACTAGCGACAGTTTATTTAGTTCTTAGATAAAATATGATTTAATGTTAGTCATTTAGGAGTAACCAGGGGACCCCCCATGTTACATTATTTTGGGCTTATGTGGGGGTCCCTTAACCCCCCCCCCAACACACACACACACACACACACACACACATACACACACCTTCAATTCAAACAATGGCCACAATGCTTGTGAAATGGATGTTATTTGACAACAAAGGAACCAGGAAAAAGAAGTATCTGGTTTATTTTGCTGAGCACCTCAATGCCATGAATATGATTTTGATAGCTGCAGGAAGTCAATGTAAAGATCTCAGCAAATGCATAACATGAAAATTATATTATGCTATTGGAGAACAGGAAATAGAAAGGTAAAGTTCAAAAGAATATGGAGCGTAACGGCTCTTACTGCAGCCACTGTCAAGAGAGGTCATGTGAGTGAAGTGCGGGCAGAAAGACACAGGCTCTGAGGAGTTTACGAGAGACATGAAAACAAGAGCAAGGTTTCAGCTGATAAGAGGTAATGAAAAGCATGTTACTGAACCCTTACTGTAATTAAGTAAATGGCAATAAGGACCCACAAGAGAGCAGGAGCAAATTCTGTTGCTGTACGAGTCAAAGCACTGCATCCAGCAGTTGAAGATAAAATGAGGACAATATGAAGAGATAGAATGAAATGCATTTGGTCTTGTCCATGGCCTCGGACAAGTCAATGTATATCAATGGTCCTTTAGCTGGTCATCATTTCTGTTATGTTTTTCAAAATTTGTAATCATCTGTAACAGGTAAAGGATGGGCAAGGAGAAGGCGGGAACTGGCTGAACAGTCAACATAAGTTTAATGACAAACATAAACTTAAAACAACATAAAACATAAGACGAACACACACACACACACACACACACACACACACACACAGCGTGGCCATGTGCGTCTCTCTCTCTCGAACTGGCACCTCTGGCCCCACCTTATCTCGCTCTCTAGTTTCTAAATCAATTTGAGTCCATAAAAGCCAAAGTGGCAGCGGGGGTGTGGTCAAGCATCTCTCCGGAGAAAGCGGTAAGGGCGCTTACACCTGAGCTAAATTATGTCTAACACCTGTCTCTAATTTCAGTGAGCATGGGGAGAGCGGCATAAATAGAGCCAGACCGCAAGTAGACGAGAGAGAGAGCCTGGGCACCAGAGACCCTATTGTGAAGTCAGGAGTTTATTATAGCATAGCTGAGAGTTTATTTTTGCAAAGTAGTTTGTTTACTTTGAGAGTGAATTAATGAACATTGAGAAAGCCCTGAAAGAGTGTATTTGCTGCAGTAAGGAGAATAAAACACTTACCTGAACCAGGAAAGCTGCTTCTCGCCTCCTCTTTACACTGGTGCCGAAACCCGGGACTGAAGTTTGGTTAAAGATGGATGGAAGTCATCCCATAGAGTCCTCCCAATTGGCGGAGATCCTCCAGGCCCTCGCTGGCCTACATCGGAGCCACCAGCAATCCCTGCTTGAGCTTCAGCAAGATCAAGACCGCCGGTTTGTGGAGCTCATGCGCGCTCAAGCAGAGGACCGACAGGCGATCCAGAGCCTTCTCAGCCAGGAAGCATCCCCAGCCGCGACCCCGGACACCCACACGCCGTTACCCCCGCCTGCGTTACAAAAGATGGGGGCGGCGGACGACCGAGAGGCATTCCTGGATCTCTTTGAACGCACCGCTGAGATCTGGGGCTGGCCGCTCGACCAGTGGGCGGCCCGACTCATTCCGCTACTGTCCGGTGAAGCCCAGCTTGCGGCTCAACAACTACCAGCTATGAGCCTCCTGGCCTACGGAGACTTAAAAAAAGCCATCCTGCAACGGGTTGGTCGGAGTCCGGAAGAAAGTCGTCAGCTCTTCCGGAGCCTGAAGTTGGAGAACTCCGACCGCCCGTTTGCCTTCACCCAATGGCTCCACGACGCCTGCCGAAGATGGTTGCTAGCGGGGGACCGCGGCGTCGACGCGATCATCGACCAGGTGGTACTGGAGCAATTAACACATCAACTGCCAAAAGGGACGGCAGAGTGGGTCCAGTGCCACCGCCCGGCATCGCTGGAGGAAGTTATCCGGCTTGCGGAGGACCACATGGCGGCGATCCCGAGGGCGGAAGAGCCCTCCCTCTCTCTCTCTCTTCCCCCTGTCTCATTCCCCTCCCCTATCTCCTCTCATTCTGCTGTCTCTCCAGGTCCCGTTCCTGCCCCACGCAGACGAGGAGGACTTCAGCCACGGAGACCAGTTCCCCGGGTGTGGGAGGCAACACCTTCCTCTGTTCCATTGCCCCGCCGCTCTCCCCCTCGGGGAGTGCGGGCGTAGCACCTGGGCCGGCCTGCCGGAGGTGCGGGGACCCGGGCCACTTCCGAGATCAGTGCCCTCTGATGGAGCTGGGGACTGTGGTGCGGGTCTCTGACCTCCCACAGGCTGCCCCCGACCGGGCCGGAGCGTACCGGATACCGGTAAGTGTCAAGGGGGGTACTCACCAAGCGTTGGTGGACACCGGGTGTAATCAAACCACTATCCACCAACGCTTGGTTCAACCCGAGGCATTGGTCACAACTAAAATGGTGAAGGTGAAATGTGTACACGGGGATATTCACAAGTATCCGGTGGTGACCCTGACGATTAAATTCCGGGGGAAAAAGGATGGTTAGTTCCCGCCTCACCCATCCGCTGATTTTGGGGACTGATTGGCCTGACTTTAGAGCTTTATTAAAGGGAATTTGCGCGGATGGGTCCTGTATAAAGTTAGGGAGATGTGCAATGTGTGATGCTCTGGCAGGGGAGGCGGAGCCGGGGCCGTCCTCGACAGCTCCACGTCATAATGACGAGAGAGGGGGAGAGGCTGCAGCCCCTCCCCTTCTCAGGGAATTCCCTGAGAGGGATTTCCCTTTGGAGCAGTCGCGAGACGAAACCCTCAAACACACCTTTGACCAAGTGAGAGTTATCGATGGTCAACGACTCCAGCCGGACATAGCCCTTTTATACCCCTATTTTGCAATTATAAATGAGCGGTTGTATCGAGTGACACAGGACACTCGGACCAAAGAGGATACAACCCAACTTTTGATTCCAAGGAGCCGTCGGGAAATGGTATTCCAGGCGGCTCATTATAATCCCATGGCGGGTCACCTAGGAGAAAGGAAAACACTGAACCATCTAATAGCCCGTTTCTATTGGCCGGGCATTGGCGGCGATGTCCGCAGGTGGTGTGTGGCTTGCCGCGAATGCCAACTGGTTAACCCACCGGCCACCCCAAAAGTGCCATTGCGCCCTCTCCCTTTGATCGAGGTCCCCTTTGAGAGAATTGGAATGGACCTCGTCGGGCCATTAGAACGGTCAGCACGCGGACATCGCTTTGTATTGGTCCTAGTGGACTATGTAACGCGATATCCGGAAGCCGTGCCTCTTCGCAACATCTCAGCATGCAGTGTTGCAGAGGCACTCTTCAAAATAATCTCCCGGGTGGGGATTCCGAAAGAAATCCTCACCGATCAGGGCACAACATTTATGTCACGGACACTACGCGAACTGTACGAGTTGTTAAATATTAAATTGATTCGCACCAGTGTATACCATCCTCAAACGGATGGCCTGGTGGAACGATTTAATAAAACCCTCAAAAACATGATTCGTAAGTTTGTGCACGATGATTCTAGAAACTGGGATAAATGGCTCGACCCCCTGTTATTTGCAGTACAAGAGGTCCCGCAAGCCTCCACTGGCTTCTCCCCATTCGAGCTGCTGTATGGGCGACGCCCACACGGCGTGCTTGATGTATTGTGAGAGGTCTGGGAGGAAGGACCTTCAAACAGTAAAAATTAAATTCAGTACGTTCTTAATCTTAGAACAAAACTCCACACTTTGGGACAACTAACACAGGAGAATTTGCTCCAAGCTCAAGAACGACAGCGCTGACTGTATGACAGGGGAACTCAGCTAAGGGAATTTGCACCGGGAGATAAAGTGCTTGTATTGCTTCCCACATCGAGCTCTAAATTACTCGCCAAGTGGCAAGGACCCTTTGAGGTCACACGACGAGTGGGAGATCTCGATTATGAGGTTAAACGAACCGATAGAGGGGACACTCGTCAAATATACCACCTCAATCTCCTGAAATTGTGGAGGGAGGCGGTTCCCGTGACGTTGGCTACGGTAGTTCCCGAGAAGGCGGAGCTCGGACCGGAGGTGAGTTCAAAACATGAACAGTTCATCCCAGTCATTTGCGGAGACCACCTCTCACCGAGCCAACTCGCGGAGGTTGCTAGGTTGCAGCAGGAGTTTGCAGATGTGTTCTCCCCTCTACCGGGACGTACAAACCTCATCCATCACCACATCGAGACCGAGCCGGGGGTCGTGGTACATAGCCGCCTCTATCGACTACCCGAACACAAAAAGAAAATTGTTCGGGAAGAATTGGATGCGATGCTTGATATGGGGGTAATAGAAAAATCCCACAGCGATTGGTCCAGTCCAGTTGTTCTAGTGCCTAAGAGCGACGGGTCTGTGCGATTCTGTGTGGATTATAGGAAAGTCAACGTGGTGTCTAAATTTGAAGCATATCCAATGCCTCGTGTTGATGAGTTGCTCGATCGGTTGGGCACTGCTCGTTTTTATTCGACATTGGATTTGACGAAGGGTTATTGGCAGATCCCCTTGACACCAATTTCCCGTGAGAAAACCGCCTTCTCCACACCGTTTGGATTACACCAATTTGTGACACTTCCGTTTGGTTTTTTGGAGCCCCGGCTACGTTTCAGCGTCTCATGGACCGAATCCTCAGACCGCATTCAGCTTACGCCGCTGCCTATTTAGACGACATCATCATTTATAGCAATGATTGGCAGCGGCATATGCAACATCTGAGAGCGGTTCTGAGATCGCTGCACCAAGCGGGACTCACAGCGAATCCGAAGAAGTGCGCAATTGGACGGGTGGAGGTACAGTATCTGGGGTTCCACTTGGGCCACGGGCAGGTGTGTCCCCAAATTGACAAGACAGCGGCGATTGTGACCTACCCGAGACCCAAGACCAAAAAGGGAGTGAGACAGTTCCTGGGGCTGGCTGGCTATTATAGAAGGTTCGTGCCTAATTATTCAGATGTCACCAGCCCGCTGACTGATCTCACTGAAAAGGGAGCTCCAGATCCGGTCCAGTGGACGGAGCAGTGTCAACGGGCATTCACGCAAGTTAAAGCCGCACTTTGCGGGGGGCCGCTTTTACATTCACCTGACTTCTCTCTCCCTTTTGTTTTACAGACAGATGCTTCAGACAGGGGGCTGGGGGCCATACTTTCACAGGTTGTGGAGGGGGAGGAGCACCCGGTGCTGTACATTAGCCGTAAGCTCTCGTTAAGGGAAACTAAGTACAGCACCATGGAAAAGGAGTGTCTCACCATCAAGTGGGTGGTCCTCACTCTCCGATACTACCTGCTGGGGCAGGCCTTCACCCTCTGCTCGGATCACGCCCCACTCCAGTGGCTCCACCGCATGAAAGATACTAACGCCCGGATCACCCGTTGGTATCTGGCTCTTCAGCCGTTTAAGTTCAAGGTGGTCCACAGACCGGGGGCACAGATGGCTGTCGCCGACTTCCTTTCCAGGAATGGGGGGGGAGTGGTAGGCAGGCCGGATGCCGCCCCGGCCTGAGTCGGGCGGTGGGGATATGTGGCAGCGGGGGCGTGGTCAAGCATCTCTCCGGAGAGAGAAAGCGGTAAGAGCGCTTACACCTGAGCTAAATTATGTCTATCACCTGTCTCTAATTTCAGTGAGCACGGGGAGAGCGGCATAAATAGAGCCAGACCGCAAGTAGACGAGAGAGAGAGCCTGGGCACCAGAGACCATATTGTGAAGTCAGGAGTTTATTATAGCATAGCTGAGAGTTTATTTTTGCAAAGTAGTTTGTTTACTGTGAGAGTGAATTAATGAACATTGGGAAAGCCCTGAAAGAGTGTATTTGCTGCAGTAAGGAGAATAAAACACTTACCTGAACCAGGAAAGCTGCTTCTCACCTAAAGAGTTACAGCCAAATGCACAATAAAAATAACATTTTAAGTAAAATGTTAAAAATGGTTTAGATGGGGGGGTTCTGGGTAGTTCAGCGAGTAAAGACGCTGACTACCACCACTGGAGTCACGAGTTCGAATCCAGGGTGTGCTGAGTGACTCCAGCCAGGTCTCTTAAGCAACCAAATTGGCCCGTTTGCTAGGGAGGGTAGAGTCAAATAACCTCCTCGTGGTCACTATAATGTGGTTCGCTCTTGGTGAGGTTCATGGTGAGTTGTGCATGGATGCCGAGGAGAATAGCGTGAAGCCTCCACACACACTATGTCTCCGCAGTAACGCGCTCAACAAGCCACGTGATAAGATGCGTGAATTGACAACTCAGATGCAGAGGCAACTGAGATTCGTCCTCCGCCACCCATATTGAGGTGAGTCACTACACCACCACAAGGACCTAGAGTGCATTGGGAATTGGGCATTCCAAATTGGGGAGAAAAAAAATGATTTAGATGGATTGTAGCGAGTCATACCACAGGACATTTCAACTTCCCAAAGGTATTTCACATAAACTACCCATCTAAACACAATCAAGAAAATATTTCGGTGCAAATTCACAAACGCAAATTTTGGGCTGTGTTTGTGCCATTGCCTGATTTGCATAATTCCTTTAGTGAATCGGATGTGAGCACAATCCAGTTTCTGAAACTTATGAGGAACATCTAAAACTTATGATATTTGGAAGTATTATAATAAAATTGAGGTCTTCTGGGTTTGTTTTTGCTGCCTCTTACTGTGACAGACCATCTCCTTTGGGAGTTGTGGTTTCCACAGGCTTTGAGTGTGTTTTTTGGATATGTCCCAACTCCGGGAACGTTTCCCAGTTTGAGAAAGAGAAGCCCATTCTCTGGGTTTACCGTGGTATTTTTCCATCTGGCTGTACTATGAATTTGTAAACATAAGAAGGGAAAATGATGGTCCATTTTTTTTCAGTCTGTAGAACTCTACGGTCACTAAACATTAGGCATGTACGTCTGCTCATGTGTATGGCACTGTCTCTTAGCTCAAGAACAGGAAAAAAAAAGTTAATAAGTGATTTAAGCAATGCTTTCGAAGAATAGTCCAGACATTTTTTTTTTTTTTTTTTAGAAAGAAGATGTGATTGATTTTACTCATTTGACAGAGGTTTTCTCTGTAAAAAAAAAAAAAAAATTACAATGGTCATTTTTTTTTTAAGATTATACGATAAGTGCTCCACCTATACAAATCACACATCAGTATTCATACCAAATGATGATGACTTGTGCATGTATCTATGCAAATACATAGGTAGATTTTATTTAGATAATAATTTTTTTGCAACCTATTCACAACACAAATGTTCCTCAAACAAGTATATTGTTTTTCAAAAGACACATGCAATAGAATCCCAGCTTTGTACCGACACATGCACAAACACACATCCATTATGTGCTCATAACACAAGCACAGCATAACAGTTTATTTGCTTTACATAAAAAAAAAATGTCAAATTGTTTTATACAAATCCTTTTGATGATTTTTGTAAAAAGCAAGAATATACAGTGAACAGCAAGAAAATAAAATGTGAACCTGTTTGTCAGGTGATGGAACACGTCAACAGTGCACTGCATTAGAAGTGATGAATGTTGAAGGATAAATTGAGATGTGAGTTTGTTGGGTGTTAAAGGTGGTGCTTTGTGTTGTTGCCCTCACAGACTATGTGGATCTCTCCCCCATGGTCCTGAAGTACTTCCTGTCAGGTAAAGTACGATCTGGCTAGACCTACACTCAAAAAATTATTTTAAGATTTACGCATTTCAGTTTCATAGCAAAATTACATACAATTGAATTGTGTAGTGTTTAATAAAATAAAATAAAAATCATAAATATTTTATATTATTTAATGCGTTATTAATGTCATTTTGTTAAACATTACAAAATTCAGTTTAATGGAATTTTGATAGGAAATTGAAATGTGTAAATCTTAACAAATATATAAGCTAACATATTTTTTGAGTGTACAGTATAGCATAACTAGTTGTGTTTGTAGCTTTACTAGTACCTTAGGACAAGCCATTGTTATTTATAGCTTTGTACAGTACTCCTAGCTGAATAAAAACAGGTTAAACCAACCAAGCTGCTTGGTTGGTTTTTGCATGTTTGGTTTAACTAGCTGGTTAAGATTGTCTTGCTGCCTGGCCAAGATGGACTTCAGCTTGTTAAGCTGGTCGTCCAGTCTGTCAATCAAACTGACTAGCTGACAAGTGCCCCAAACTCCTCTAAAACCAGCAAACCAGACAAATTTAGACCACTGCAGCAAACCAGCTTAGACTGGTTAAAGCAGCCCTTTTCTTTTCCAGCAAGGCTAATATTAATAGTTGTAGATGTCTCCAGTGCTCCCTTAAAACTCACACTCTGCAGTAAAAACTTTGACAAATACATAATTAAGTTTTAGGTATTATAATCAAATGTGTTTTTGTGTTTTTTTCCACCCACTTCATAGTTAGAAATAAAGCAACTCTATTTTGGCTTTATTGATCTCTGGTGCTGTGAAGATTCCTGTCTGAAAGGCCGTTAATGAATTAAATTGTTTCTTGATTATCAGCTGATTTGAGGGCATGCATTGACTCTTTTAATTACTGTATAGAAGAAATTGGTTGTGCATGCTTTATCCTTTAATTGATTTTCCACAGCCTGTCCTGAATTGGGACTCTGTTGTGTTTATATATTCAGTTAATTTGGATGATGTGCCATATACACTGATGAGGCAAAACATTATGACCACCTGCCTAATATGCTGTTGGTCCTCCGCGTGTCGCCAAAACAGTGCAGACCTGCCTAGACATGGACTCTACAAGACCCCTGAAGTTGTCCTGTGGTTTCTGGCACCAAGACATTAGTAGCAGATCCTTCAAGTCCTGTAAGTTGTGAGGTGGATCCGCTGTGGATCTGACTTTTTCATCCAGCACATCCCACAGATGCTCAATCGGATTGAGATCTGGGGAATTTGCAGGCCAGGTTACACCTTGAACTCTTCATCTTGTTCCTCAAACGATTCCCAAACAATGTGTGCAGTTTGACAGGGCACATTATCCTGCTGAGAGGCCACTGCCATCAGGGAATACTGACTGGTCTGCAACAATGTTTAGGTAGGTGGCACATGTCAAATTTACTTCCACATGAGTGGCCGGACCCAGGGTTTCCCAGCAGAACATTGCCCAGAGCATCACACTCCCTCCACCGGCATGTCATCTGCCCACATTGCATCCTGGTGAACGGCGCACAAGTATACGGCCGTCCACGTGATGTAAATGAAAATGAAACCACTGCTCCAAGGTCCAGTTCCAACCCTCGTGTGCCCACTGTAGGCCAGAGGACAGGGGTCATCATGGGCACTCTGACTGGTCTGCGGCTACGCAGCCCCATAAACAGCAGGGTGCAATGCACTGTGTGTTGTGACACATTCCTCCCGTAACCATCATTGCAATTTTATTTGACTTGTGCCACAATGGACCTTCTGTCAGTTCGGACCAGACCTTGCACATAGATGAGCCTTGGGCACCCAATACCCTGTCGCCGGTATAGCATTCTGAGATGCTATTCATCTCAACACAATTGTACAGAGCGGTTATCTGAGTTACCATAGACTTCATCAGTTCTAACCAGTCTGGCCATTCTCTGTTGACCTCTCTCATCAACAAAGCATTTCCATCCACAGAACTGCCCCTCACTGGATGTTTTTTGTTTTTGGCACCATTCATAGTAAATTCTATTGACTGTTGTGCGTGAAAATCCCAGGAGATCAGCAGTTACAGAAATACTCAAACCAGCTCTTCTGGCTCCAACAATCATGCCACGGTCTGATGGTTGATGTGAACATTAACTGAAGCTCCTACCCATATCTGCATTAATTTATGCACTGCACTGCAGCCACACGATTGGCTGATTAGACAATCACATGGATGATTGTTGGTGCCAGACAGGCTGGTTTGAGTATTTCTGTAACTGCTGATCTCCTGGGATTTTCACACACAACAGTCACTAGGATTTACTCAGAATGGTGCCAAAAACAAAAAAATATCCAGTGAGCAGCAGTTCTGTGGATGAAAACACCTTGTTGATGAGAGAGGTCTACAGAGAATGGCCAGACTGGTTCGAACTGACAAAGCCTATGGTAACTCAGATAACCACTCTCTACAATTGTGGTGAGAAGAATAGCTTCTCAGAATGCTATTCTGAGATGCGGGTTGGCACTGTTTTTGCGGCACGAAGGGGACCTACACAATATTAGGCAGGTGGTTTTTAATGTCATGGCTTATCGGTTTATATATATATATATATATATATATATATATATATATATATATATATATATATATATATATATACATATATAACTATAACTTATTGCAGGAGTGCTTTCCAGCTCTCTCTAAGCATTGGTAATGCACTGTTGGGTCTGTGCATGTGAGTGACTCTGTGAAACTCACACGCAGAGTCAATGTAGGAGGGAAATTTCACAGCAGGTAAGAGCTGCAGGGTAAAAAAAGCCCCTTAGCATTGCACCAAGCATGACCTAGTGTCTGAGCTGATGTCCACTGGTTTGAGATGGAAAACCTCAGACCTATGCTTTCCCCTTTTCCCCTGCTCTCCTTTCTTCTATATGCCTTTATGCCTCTATATGCCTGAAGTCTTTCACCAAATCCAAATTTATAGAATGAAAACTTTCATGACAAGATTTTAAAGCAAAACATTGCTTCTCTAAGAACTCATTCACACCATGTTCGAAATATTGTACTGTAATCATCTGTCAATATCTATCTACCTATCTATCTATCTATCTATCTATATAAATATATCACAATCAGAGGGAATGATGGAGGCTCAGGGCCCAAGTGCAGAGTTCACAAAAACGTCATGGTTACTGTTGTAACCTCCATTCCCTGATGGAGGGAACGAGACGTTGGTGTCGATGTAGTGACACTAGGGGTCACTCGTTGGAGCCCGAGACACCTCTGGTCTTTGATAAAAGGCCAATGAAAATTGGCGAGTGGTATTTGCATGCCACTCCCCCGGACATACGGGTATAAAAGGAGCTGGTATGCAACCACTCATTCAGGTTTTATGCTGAGGAGCCGATATAAGGTCCGGCCATTTCAGCGGGTAGTTCAGCTTTGTGGCAGGAGGAACACAATGTCTCGTTCCCTCCATCAGGGAATGGAGGTTACAACAGTAACCATGACGTTCCCTATCTGTCACTCACTTGACGTTGGTGTCGATGTAGTGACACTAGGGGTCCCTATTCAAAACGCCACAAAGCTGAACGGTGTTACGTAAACTGGCGGTGTGTGGTGGGCAGACTTGCTGTGTGCCTCATAGCCAGCACACCAGGCTGACACGTAACCTCCCCCGACACAGTTATGAGTGTCGAACGGCCCTTTTTGGGGACAAGTCGACTACCCAAAGATAGAGACAGGCTTAACCCAGTCGTGGCCTCTTTTCCCTTCTCTTTTTCCACTCCCTAAAAAAGAAGGGGGATTATCCGACTGGGCCTCCAGGTCTAGTTGGGGGATGTCCCTCCCAAGGGGAATACACCGCGGAGACCACACCTCGCCCAAAGAGAGGGGGGGATATTTAAGTGGAAAAATACGTCACATGGTCTTTCCAACCATGTGGAGAGCCTTCAAGGTAGATCCTGCCCAATGGGGGAGGAGTTACTACAAACATGGAGACTGGGGCAGAGGGGCTCTGCCCAAGGAAGACGCAGTTTGCCAGCAGGGAAACGAACTAGCGGAAGATATAGATCGCATGGGGTTAGACTTACAGGGAACCGCCACATGCGGAGCACCTACCCCAGAACAGGGCTCTTAGTTAGCGCGTGTACTGGGCCAGCAGCGAGTCTCTCTGAAAACTTGACTGCCACAGGGCTTGGAGGAAGTCAACCAGGGAACAAAGTTTGTGAACTGGGAATTAATGGCGCACGTCTTCAGCTCCAAGGGAGGTGGAGGCGCTATGTGCAAGCGATACACCCGGCCAGCTATCCTGGGCTTATCTGCTTGTGTTGTGTGCCACTACCTGGGACGAAACCGGTTCCACCCGGAGGTTGTAGAACCTTGCACAGGTGTTGGGTTTTGCCCAGCCCGCTGCTCTGCAAATGTCTGTTAGAGAGGCACCCCTGGCCAGGGCCCAGGGAGCCGTTACACCCCTGGTAGAATGGGCTGGTAGCCCTACCGGGGGCGGCATGTCCTAGGTGACATATGCCATAGTTATAGCGTCAATGAGCCAGTGGGCGATCCTCTGCTTGGGGACAGCACTTCCTTTCCACTGTGCACCAAAGCAGACAAAGAGCTGCTCAGAGATTCTAAAGCTCTGCGTGCGATCCAAATAGATATGTAAAGCGCGCACCGGACACAGTGATGACAGGGCTGGGTCTGCCTCCTCCTGGGGCAGCGCTTGCAGGTTCACCGCCTGGTCCCTAAAGGGGTGGTGGGAACCTTGGGCACATAGCCTGGTCAGGGTCTCAGGATCACGTGAGAGTAACCTGGACCGGACTCCAGGCACGTTTCGCTGACAGAGAACGCTAGCAGGTCACCTACCCTCTTGATGGAAGTGAGCGCAGTCAGGAGGGCAGTCTTCAAGGAGAGTGCCTTAAGCTCGGCTGACTGCAAAGGCTCAAAGGGGGCTCTCTGTAGACCCTGAAGAACTACAGAGGTCCGATGAGGGAACGAGGCATGGTCTGGAGGGATTCAGCCTCCTGGCGCCTCTTAGGAACCTGATGATCAGGTCGTGCTTCCCTAAGGACTTACCGTCGACTGCGTCGTGGTGTGCTGCTATGGCAGCAACGTACACCTTCAAGGTGGAAGGGGACAGCCTCCCTTCCAACCTCTCTTGAAGGAAGGAAAGCACTTTTCCGACTGCGCGTCTCTGGGTGTCTTCCCGACGGGAAGAACACCACTTAGCGAACAGACGCCACTTAAAGGCATACAGGCGCCTTGTAGAGGGGGCCCTAGCCTGCTTGATCATGTCTACCACCGCAGGTGGGAGACAGCTTAGGTCTTCCGCGTCCCGTCCAGGGACCAGACATGGAGATTCCAGAGGTCTGGGCGCGGGTGCCAGATGGTGCCCCTTCCCTGAGAAAGACGGTCCTTCCTCAGGGGAATTTGCCAGGGGGAGCTGTCGCGAGGAGCGTGAGGTCTGAGCACCACGTCTGGGCGGGCCAGTAGGGTGCTACCAGGACAACCTGCTCTTCGTCCTCCCTGACCTTGCACAGGGTCTGTGCAAGCAGGCTCACTGGGGGAAATCCATATTTGCACATGCCAGGGGGCCAGCTGTGTGCCAGCGTGTCTATGCCGAGGGGGGCCTCGGTCAGGGCGTACCAGAGCGGGCAGTGGGGAGGATTCTTGGGAGGCGAACAGGTGCACCTGTGCCTGTTGAATCGACTCCAAATCAGCTGGACCACCTGAAGGTGGAGTCTCCACTCTCCCCTGAGGATAACCTGTTGTGACAGTGCGTCCGCTGTAGTGTTGAGGTTGCCCGGGATGTGAGTGGCTTGCAGCGAATTGAAGTCCTGCTGACTCCAGAGGAGGAGACGGCAGGTGAGTTATGACATACAACGAGAGTGCAAACCACCTTGGCGGTTGACATATGCTACCGTTGTCGTGTTGTCTGTCTGAACCAACACGTGCTTGCCCTGGATCAACAGCCGAAACCTCAACAGGGCAAGCAGAATTGCCAACAACTTGAGGCAGTTGATGTGCCAATGCAGTCGCGGACCTGTCCAGAGGCCGGCGGCTGCGTGCCCATTGCAAACAGCACCCCAGCCCATTTTGGAGGCATCTGTCTTGACCACGACGTGCCTGGGGACCAGTTCTAGAGGAACACATGCCCATAGGAACAAGAGGTCAGTCCAAGGGCTGAAAATTCGGTGACAGACCGACGTAATGGCCACACGGTGTATCCCGTGGCGCCATAGCCATCTCGGGACTCCAGTCTGGAGCCAGTGCTGAAGCGGCCTCATATGCATTAACCCAAGCGGGGTGGCCACCGCCGAGGATGCCATATGCCCCAGGAGCCTCTGAAAAAGTTTCAGTGGAACCACTGTTCCCTGTTTGAACACCTTCAAACAGGCCAGCACCGACTGGGCGCGCTCGTTCGTAAGGCGCGCCGTCAAGGAGACTGAGTCCAACTCCAAACCGAGAAAAGAGATGCTCTGAACCGGGGGGAGCTTGCTCTTTTCCCAGTTGACCTGAAGCTGTAGTCGGCTGAGGTGTGAGAGCACTAGGTCCCTGTGTGCGCACAACACGTCTCGAGAGTGAGCTAGAATTAGCCTGTCGTCGAGATAGTTGAGAGCTCACAGGTCCAAGATTGGCCTCAACCCACCGCCTTTTTTGGTACGATGAAGTAGGGGCTGAAAAACCCCTTCTTCATCTCGGCTGGAGGGACAGGTTCTATCGCGCCCTTCTGTAGGAGGGTAGCGATCTCCGCGCAGGGTAGCAGCGTTTTTGTCTTTCACCAAGGTGAAGTGGACACCGCTGAACCTGGGCGGATGCCCGGCAAAGTGAATCGCGCAGCCGAGTCGGACGGTCCGGACCAGCCCTCGCGATGGATTGGAAAGCACAAGCCATGCATCCAAGTTCCGCACAAGGGGGACCAAAGGGACAACATCATCGGACGTACCGGCAGGTGGGGCCTCGCGGCGGGGTGGAGCTCGAGGTGCCACACCATTTCGTGGCCGTGCTGAGTCTAAGGACATCGAAGCACTTACCTGGCTCCTTGTGACCACCCCCGGAAAAGCCTTGGACGGGGGAGGAAGAGGCCTGTCCTCGTGACCCATGGAGACTGTCACACCGGGGGCGGATTTGTGCCACAGCTGGGCGCTCAGGGGCGGGAGACCGCTGCTGGAGTGCCAAACCTGCCAAATAAAGTGGTGAACGGTGGTCGTGATGACGGCCGTACACACCGGATACATGACCCAGGGAACAAGGAAACTGCTCTTGCTAAGCTCTTGAGTACTGCAGCCACTTGGGCATGCATCGCAATTAAATGCAAGAAGGTAACAAAAAGATGGAGATCTGCTTACCAGCTCCAGAGCAGCGGGTTTCATTGTCCCTGGGTCACCAGTCTCATGGGCGCTTTGAAGCCTTTCACGGGTTCTGGGCGGCCGCGAGATGGGTGGCGTCTGCTTCCTGCGGTGGGCTCCACGCTGGGGCCGGGCCGAAGGGGCGGGCTGAGGCGGAGCCGGTGCAGTCACCACAGAGGGACACCCTTGGCGATGAGTAGACAGGGTGCAGGATATTGAGCCGCGCCAGGGCAGGATATGCTGGCTAGCATCCATCTACTGCTCTACCATCGAAAACTGCTGGGCAAAGTTTTCGATTGTGTTGCCGAATAGGCCCGCCTGGGAAATGGGGGCAGCAAGGAATCGTGTCTTGTCGGCCTCACCCATCTCGACCAGGTTGAGCCAAAGGTGGCGCTCCTGGACCACTAGTGTGGTCATCGTCTGCCCGAGAGACCGCGCCGTGACCTCCGTCGCTCGGAGAGCGAGGTCGGTCGCCGAGCGCAGTTCCTGCATCAATCCCGGGGCAGAACTACCTTCGTGCAGTTCCTTTAGTGCCTTGGCGGACTTGCAGGAGAGTCATGGCGTGCAGGGCGGAGGCGGCTTGTCCAGCGGCACCGTAGGCCTTAGCCGTCAGAGATGATGTAAACCTACAGGCCTTGGACGGGGGCTTTGGGCACCCGCGCCAGGTGGCTTTCTTACGAAGGCGAGCCGCGACCACAACGTTGCCATGGACATATTCTCGCAATGAGAACATGACCATCCACGAACGCTGTCTCTGCGTGAGCAGTGCCCAGACACGAAAAACAGTGATCGTGACCGTTAGAAGGCGAGAGATAACGAGCGCAACCAGGAATAACACACAATCAGAAAAGCATCTTTAAAAAGACGCGTCTTTAAGAAGACGTTCCGTGTGTGTGCTCTTTTAGAGAAATATATACTCTTTTAGAGGGGAAAAATGCTCTTTCAGAAAATATACTCTCTAGTTTTTCTGCCGAAGCGCCCAGGGGCGTTCTCTGCAGTGCACCAGTGCATAGGAAGGAGAAGCCACTGAAATGCACTGTCAGATCCAGCAGAGGTGAATGAAGAGTAGTATTCAGCTCAATGAGCATGACCGTTCGGCTCCAAAGAGAAAATCTGAATGAGTGGTTGCATACCTGCTCCTTCTATTCCCGTATGTCCGGGGGAGTGGCATGCAAATACCACTCGCCAATTTTCATTGGACTTTTATCAAAGACCAGAGGTGTCTCGGGCTCCCAAGAGTGACCCCTAGTGTCACTACATCGACACCAATGTCGAGTAAGTGACAGATAGGGAAACAGGAATTTATTTATACAGAAAATAAAAGGCAAAAATAAACAAACTCCCATGAGGGGGAAAACAAAAACAACCCCGAAGGGGAAAAAGGCAATCCAGGCTGGGGAAGGGGAAACTGGTTGCAGGACTGACTGGACCAGGTAAGGATAGGAAATAAACATAAACACGAATCAACCAACAGGGGACGACCAACAGACAAGAATGACTGGATAACACAGGACCAACCGAATACACAAGACGAACTGGCACTGGACAGCACACACAAGGAGACTAAAATAGGGATAGAAATCAACAGGTTAAAAAGACAGGGCAGGTGTGACTAATAAACTAATAATAAGCATACAAGGAGGTGGGGTATGACGTAAGACAGAGAGACACGCGGCGATACAGAAACAAAACAAAGCCACGTGCTCTCAAAAGACAACAAAACACCCGAATGGTATGAACACAGATCACCAAGACAATAAAGCAATATACACCCATGCTAACCAACAAACAAGACGAGAGAATGCGTAGCAACGGCAAACAAAGTGATGCCATGCAATCTCACACTAAATGAAACCTGAGCGTACATAGCGAGGCAAACGCCACCGAACCTCAGCACAACATGAAGACAGCTTGTGACCCGGGCGCCCAACGTAACCCGAGCGTGTTCGCAAGAGCCAGACAAACTATTGAGTGCACGTTGCCAAGATGACATAAGCGCAATGCACCCATGTCAATAACAGACAGACATGAAGCACGAGTGTCCGAATCCCGACACAGACCAAAACCGAACAAGACTGGAAGTCCAGACATCGTGCTTCCGACATGAAACAAGATGGACCGAAGAGCGCACAGCAAGGAATACAACCGAAACCACACACTTACAAAAAGACAGACAACGAAGCACAAGACAGACTGTGGCAGTGGGGGCATGGTCAAGTGTCCGTCCGGAGAGAGAGAAAGCAGTAAGGGCGCTTGCACCTGAGCTAGATTATGTGTAACACCTGTCTCTAATTCCAGTGAGCATGGGGAGAGCGGCATATAAGCAGCCACGCCACCAGAGAGAGTGAGAGAGGCTGGCACGAGGAAGGCCACGGTGCTCCTGAAGCTGCTACATTTAATCTCTTATGTTTGTGAAGCTGATGTGTTTAAGTTACTAGTGCCTGTGAAGCTAATGAGTTTAAGTCTACGTGCCTGTGAAGCTGACGAGTTTGTGAAGTTGTAAAGCACTGGAGTGGCCAATTAAAAGTCCTACCTGAGCCTGGAAAAACCCTGTGTTCTCCTTCCCTTCTGTTTGTGAGCTGTTACACAGTCATGGGACGATAATGCCACGGTCCTGTCAGACAAAAACCCAGACTGACAGACTGACAGGACCGTGATACATACACACACACACACACACACACACACACACACACACACACACACATATATATATATATATATATATATATATATATATATATATATATATATATATATATATATATATATTACTGCATTTATTAGTCTTGGTTAATGTTAACCTTTTGAAGTACAGTTGAAAAAAAAAATACAGTTTGGAAATAATTTATACCTGTTGTTTAGTCACCATTGGACTTGGTGTGAACAGGCTTTGAGTCTACAAAATGTACAGAGTACAGTAAAATGTATACCACTGATAATTACACAATTAGTAATTACTGTCAAATGTCTGATGCAGTTCTGAGTTCATTGAGTGTGATAGACTCTATTTCAGTCATTCCTTTTGCTGAGATATAACTTCTGTTTTAGTTTGGCTTGTTGTCATTTGTGTAGATGCAGTGTGTAGTTTGTTAATGGCTTGAACGTTTCACAGGGTGCATCCAAGGAACCTCAGTGGATTCTCTTAGGTTAGTCTTTCTGTTAACCGATTATGTTTTGTCTCTATTATTTTAGAGAAATTTACTTTAGCTGAGTTGGGCATCTGTGAACCAGCCCCTCATCAGAACACGTACTGCCCAGACCTTGGCCTCCTGCAACGCGGCTACTCTCTAAGTGCCGGTTCCGATGCGGATTCCGACCCGGAGGGCCCCATCTCCCCAGAGCGAGCCATCCAGCTGTGGGGGGGCCACGGCATCAAGTCCTGCTGCAGTTCTGGCCTCTCCAGCAGAGAGAACTCCGCCCTGACCCTCACCGACTCTGAGAATGAGAACAAGTCTGATGATGAATCAGGTGAGAGATAAAGTGTCAGAAAGAGAGAGAGAGAGAGAGAGAGAGCACATGAGATAAAGCAAAAGAGAGAGCGAGCTAGAGTATCTTATGTGTTTATGAGAAACTGTGGGTGTGAGTAAAATCTTTAAGGCTTTTAGAGTGTGAGGTGTGTGAGAGAATAGATGCCAAAAATGTGCAACATGTGAAGAAACATTCACTTTTATTTCCATTTGGTTCATTTAGAGCTGAATGTATTTCAGATGCCTTTTGTGTTGCTCTTACCTGTATTTTATACTCTCACTGTGCATGGGTAATTATTTCCCAGTTGACCCAAACCACAACCGCTTTTGTTTGTCAAACTGCAATGATTTAAAGACAGTCTGTGGGTTAAATGTGTATAAATAGACTGCTTACAGCATAACATGTCACACTCAGTTAAAACAAAAAGCCCATATGCAGGAAGATTTTTCTGAAATGTCAAAGAACGTGTGTTCGGCAAGTCAAAACATTGTGGCTTTTTCCCCCACACGTCTCCACGTGTCTGTTTTCATGAGTGTTATTGTTGACATCTGAATTTCCCCTCGGTACCTTCCTGGCAGGAATCCAGCAACACATTTCTCAATTCAACACTTCCACGTTAATTCAGTGACATCTTAAACCTTTGCATTTTTTTTGTAGAAAGTGTCACAGGAGGTTCATGAAAAAGCAAAAAAAAAAAAAAAAAAAAACTTCTAATTAATTGACTTCTCACTGAATCAGTCTTCAAACAGGTCTGGCAGCTGTGAATTCCAACATTGCACAAACTCACTCTGACAATTTATCAAACTACTCAACAGCTATTAAACATGAAAAGAAATACCTTGGGACAGCCAGCTTCATCTCGACAGCTGATAGTTGCCTTGTGGCTAATTGCCACGTTAATCTCCTGGCCGCTGTTTCTTAGTGCCATTCATGGTTTTTACGGTGCAGGACAAACGTGGGCACAGTATATGCCAGTCACTAGATCACATCCCTGTCTGCCCTGACAGCAGTGGATGCTAGCTGGACATTGTCCTCAAAACAATGACAACTGCATAAGGAAATCCATATTAAAAGTCTCTCTGGCTGCGCCTGGTCATCTGTGCAGATTGTGGGAGCCACAAAGGAAATACCTTTGTAAATTATTATTATTATTATTTGTAATAGCATGGCCTTGCACCAGTGGCAATAATACTCATATCCAAATCCAATGCTTATTGAAAAAAATAAAATAAATAAATAAATAAAATAATTTATTTATTTATTTATTTGTGTGTTTGTATCTCTCTCTCTCTCTCTCTCTCTCTCTCTCTCTCTCTCTCTCTCTCTCTATATATATATATATATATATATATATTTATATTATTGTTATTTTTTTATTTTATTTTATTTTATTATTTTTTTTTTTTTGTGTTTTAATATTTTTTGCACTACCTTTTGCATCTCAGCTCTGACAGTCTTTTCCATATTTTTATTCCAGTGAAGAGCACCAGGACATTTTGTTGATCTGGGTAGCCCTGCCTACCTCTGTGTGTGTGTGTGTGTGTGTATATATAGGATGAGGGCTAGGGCCGTGAGGGCTAGGGCCATTCCCCCTAGAAATGTCTGGGAACTTGCAAGTGCCTTGGTGGAAGAGTGGGGTAACATCTCACAGCAAGAACTGGCAAATCTGGTGCAGTCCATGAGGAGGAGATGCACTGCAGTACTTAATGCAGCTGGTGGCCACACCAGACTCTTACTTTTGACCCCCCTTTTTTCAGGAACAAATTATTCCATTTCTTTTAGTCACTTGTCTGTGAAACTTGTTCATTTTATGTCTTAGTTGAATCTTTTTATGTTCATACAAATATTTACACATGTTAAGTTTGCTGAAAATAAAATCAGTTTCTTTTTTTCTTTTTTTGCTGAGTTTATATATATATATATATATATATATATATATATATATATATATATATATATATATATGGACGAGCTGTGACATCTTATATCAGTTTCTGCGAGGATATGTGCATTCCTACTTGGACTTATTTAACATTCAGCAACGACAAACAATGGTTTACAACAAAACTCAGGAAGCTTCGTCAGGCCAAAGAGGATGCTTACAGAAGTGGGGATAAAATCTTGTACATTCAGGCCAGGAACACACTGAATAAGGAAATCAGATTGGCTAAAAGAAGCTACTCTGAACAGCTAACAACCCTGCATCAGTGTGGAGAGGCCTAAAAGACTTTACTAACTTCAAGACACCATCCCCCAACACTATAGGGAACTAACAACTGGCTGACGACTTGAATGTGTTTTACTGTAGATTTGAAAGGCCCAGTCTCACACCCCACACCCGCTCTGACCTTCACTTCACACAAACATCTCCTGCAACCCTCCTCCTCCCCCCTCCTGCTACTCAGTCTGATCTGTGAAGAGGAGGCATGCCGTGTCTTCCGGAAACAAAAGACAAGGAAAGCACAGGGCCCAGATAGTGTTTCACCCACTTGTCTAAAATCCTGTGCTGACCAGCTGGCCCCCATCTTCACACAGATCTTTAACAGATCACTGGAGCAATGTGAAGTTCCTTGCTGCTTCTAACGCTTCACCATCATTCCTGTCCCAAAGAAACCCAAAATCACAGGACTTAATGACTACAGACCTGTCACTCTGACGTCTGTGTTGGCCCACCTTAAGGGCACTACTGTCATCGGCCTCATCCAAGATGACGATGAGTCTGCATACAGAAGGGAGGTTGAATGGCTGGCTCACTGGTGCAGTCAAAACAACCTGGAGCTGAACACACTCAAAACAGTGGAGATGATATTGGACTTTAGGAGGAACACTCCAACATTGACCCCACTCACCATTCTTAACAGCACTGTGGCAGCAGTGGAGTCATTCAGGTTCCTGGGCACTACCATCTCACAGGACCAGAGGTGAGAAACCCACATTGACTGCATTGTGAAAAACGCCCAGCAGAGGTTGTACTTCCTTCAACTTGCCACAGGCGCTGCTGCTGTACAGTTCTACTCAGCAGACATTGAGTCTGTTCTCTGCACTTCAATAACTGTCTGGTTTGGTTCAGCTAGGAAATTGGACATCAGAAGACTACAAAGGACAGTTCGGACTGCTGAGAGGATTACTGGATACCCCCTGCCCTCCCTTCAAGAACTGTTCACATTCAGAGTGAGGAAAAAGGCTGTAAAAATCACTCTGGACCCCACTCACCCAGCTCACTACCTTTTTGAACAGTTGCCTTCAGGATGGCGCTACAGAGCACTGAGCACCAGAACCATCAGGCGCAGGAACAGTTTTTTTCGTCAGGCTATCCATCTCATGAACAGTTAAAACTTAGTCTATTTATATTTATCCAACATACCCTACCTCTTCTGCCATACATTCCTTGCATCAGTATATAACAGAACGTATTTAAAATACAAAATATAAGTTATAATTTAAATCATAATTAGAATAGTTACATTCAAAAAAGTATTTTGATTACTGAAGAGATTATTTTGCATTTTATTGCCATTTGTTTCATTTAATATTTAGTCCTTTCAGATGGAAAACATTTATACATATAAATGGTGCGATCCAAATTGTATTTGAACAGTGGTAAAACATTTTCTTATGATGTGTTACGTTCAAACGAGCAGACAGAGAAGTATGTTTAAAGTAAGTTTGGAGCAGAAGAAATAGAAATAAACCTTGTGTAAACTGTCATCTTTACGCTAAGCTAAAATGCTATTTCTAGCCATTTTACATGCACGTTACCAGGCAAGATCATATTTTTTTATCAAGAAAATTCACGTTAGATCATAATTTCTTTTTATCTAGTTAGACCTTTGATATTAGGGCAAAAAATCATATTCTTGATAATTTTTGTATTGTTTTCCTGTAAAAAGATAAAAAAATCCTTAAAACAAGATCATTTTGATTGATCTTGTTTTAGAAACAACATTGCATAAGATATTTAGGTTTTTCAGAGAATGCATTTTTAACGTGTATTTTGTCTTACTGTACTGGAAGAATTTTTATAGTCAAAACAAGTGAAAAAGTCTACCAGTGCTGAAGAAGTAATCCAAAATATTTAGAATACGTTTCTGACCTTGAGTAATCTAATGGAATATGTTACAAATACATTTTACAGCATGTTTTCTGTAATCTTTAGTGGAATGCATTTCAAAAGTAACCCTCCCAACCCTGTATATATAAATATTTATTGTCTTATTGTGTATTTCTATATACTGTATACCTATATTTTCTAACCACTTTTTATTTTTATTTTTTTATTATCTCTATCTTGTTGATTGTTTGTGCACTGGAAGCTTCTGTCACCAAGACAAATACCTTGTATGTGTAAGCATACTTGGCAATAAAGCTCATTCTGATTCTGATATATATATTTGCAGATACAGGTCAGGAGCTTCAGTTAATGTTCACATCTACCATCAGAATGGGGAGAAAAAAATGATCTCAGTGATTTGGAGCGTTGTATGATTGTTGGTGCCAGATGGGCTGGTTTGAGTATTTCTGTAACTGCTAATCTCCTGAGATTTTCATGCACAACAGTCTCTAGAATTTACTCTGAATGGTTCCAAAAACAAAAAACATCCAGTGAGCGGCAGTTCCGTGTTGGCGCTGATTTGGCGGCATGAGGGGGACCTACACAATATTAAGCAGGTGGTTTTAATGTTGTGGCTGATCGGTGTGAGGTACATATACGTACACATTAATGTAATTTAATTCTAGACTATTTTAAACACAACTTTAGGGTTTTACTTTATATCATTACTCAAATATTTGGTATAAAAAAAATAAAAATAAAAAAAAAAGAAACACCTTAATAAAACCTTAACAAAAAGTTAATAGATTCCAGATAATATTTTAATAATTTATTCTGGCTTTAATCAATAACAAAAGAAAAGTTAATTATTTAAGATAACTTTATAAGATCACACCTACAGTACAGTTTACCTCACACAGATTAAATTGGTCTTTATACATGAAAATATATAGCAATTTTTATATATTTTAGGAGGTGGGTCCTCTGCAAAAAAAAATATCTTAATATTTGGGGGTCCCTGCCATTAAAAAAATAAATAAAAAATAGAGAAACCCAGATTTAGATATAAAAATTCCTTGTCGCTGGAAATGTATTGCATCACATCTGGTCTGGACACTGTATAATGACTTATTATGATTATTTTCTTCTGATGTTCCTAACTCATACAACTAGATAGTGTGTGATTGATACTTCATTGCATCTGTGCTTGAGAAAATCAAGCTTTCTTGTAGTTGAACTAAATTAAATTCAGAATTTGAGATGGGATATTGCTTTCAGCATATGTGTTCTCGAAAAGAAGAAAGCGTATGTTCAAAATAGAAGTAAATCTGTCATTTCTGTCTTTCCACTTCTAACACACTTTGAAGCCTCACCTCTATCCTTTCCCCTTTATTATTTATTTTTTTCCTCCTTTTTTGTGCATAGAATGTGCTTCAAAATCTTTCGCTCTCTCATCTTTGTTATATGGATGTGTCAGCTGTGCCAATCACTTTGAAAGACAGGTGTCACTCACAGAGGGCGAGTGAAAGGGGTCAGGAGGAAATTTTCATCCATTATCACCCTCCGCCTGCCTCTTTCCAAAAACTCTCCCAGGCATAAAGGCATCTTTTAAAGTCTACCACCCGCTTTGGCTAAAAACATTCATTCATGTTTTTGAGATGTTAGGTCTAGGCATGGGCTTTCTAGTCAATCTCTGATTGGACATGGTGTCAAAGGTTTTTAAGGTAAAAATAGCCCACTGCCTTTTATATGATTTTACTCCTGTGAATCCATATTGTCCGTCTCATTCAACACTTGTCACATTTTCTGTAAGCTGTGACAACAGTCTGTTCTCTATAAATCAACATGTGTCTATAACGCATCTTCCACAATCATAGACTAGCGTCATTCAGATTGTAATGTTTTTATTAGACATCAAGTGGAAACACAAAAAAAACACACCAAAAATATGGCCTTAATATTAAACATTAAATGTTATTAATAGTACCGCAAACTGCATGGGGCCAAGAATTTACAAAATTATTAACATTACATAGGCTGACAATTTGGGTTTCTAATGTCTCAAGTTTCAATGGTATCATGCACTTGCACACAAATCATGTTTCATTGCAAGTGAACCTATATTTATTGTGGTCAGGGTCACATATTATTTTAACATTCATTATTTTGTTTTGTTTTTGTAGGTTGATTGTATATCATGCAGCCTGTCCATATTTGCATATGCTCACTTCGGCTAGCTTCTATAAAGTGACAGATGAATTTCGAGCAAACTTTGTGTGTAATTTGATTGTACGCATAACCGTTTATGTCACCAACAAAAGATATGGGAGGCGTTTTTGCCTCTTTTTTTAGGTTAATGAACCTATTTGTTTTGATATCCTTGCAACACAGAATGATATGCTTAGTTGCATTTTATGATTTACATTTAGCATTATTTTTGTTTAAAGAAAAGGAGGGACAAGTCAAAATAATTTGTTTGTGGTTATCAACATTATGTCATAGATGCTGTCAATTGAGCTTAACTTGTATTGAACCCGGACTATTCTTTTAAATAAATTGGGTCATTCATGAAAGTTATAACATATTAATAACTTTTATATGATATAAACTACTAGGGCTGCCCCCTAATAGTTGACCAAACGTTAGTCGATGAGAAGAGTCTTGGTCGACCAAGTTTTGTTTGGTCGGTTGGTAGCAGAAAAAAAAGAAAAATAAATCCACAGGAAATGTGGAAGTCACACAGTCAGTGACGGACAGACATGATTATTTACACAGCTGGTCCATATGGTAATTAATTATGTCGGGCAGGAAATCCAAATTGTGGGATCATTTCAAGAGGGTAAAGGATGACCCTAAGAAGGTGACATGCAAACTCTGCAGGCAAATGTTCACCTATCATTCATTAACCTCAAACATGGCTTATCATTTGAAACATGTAAGTAGCCTAATGTTAGCCACTTAGCATAGCCGCTCGCTCTAACATTAGATAACCTAGATAAATATACGCTATTAGGCTTATCCAAGTGTTCGTGGGGAGTGGGGAAGCTAAATTAAATGTTCAGACAGTCTCCTTGCTGGTTTTTCCAACACATTTAGAATCATTACCGCTCTTGCCTGAGTCGCTGCGGCTCGATTGGTGCATGCGTTTGTAAAATTTAGATTTTAAAGGCTCATTATTATGATTTAGTATTTCTCTGTAATGTAGAACAGTGTTAGCAATGTCACATTTTCTGATGCCCCCCAAAAAATATATATTTAAGTAATTAAATTAATATCATAAACGTGTGACAACTAGTCGACTAATGGCTTAAACTAATGACTACTAGTCGATTAGGAAACATTTTGGTCGGGGGCAGCCCTATAAACTACCACAAAGAAGCAATTCTGCATCTGTATATGCTGTTTTTAAAAAAAAAAAAATTTTTATTGTTTTTCTACGAAAATATGTACCAGACCAGTGGTTCCCAAACTTTTACCCTGAAGCTCCCTCAGTATAAGTCTACACATACAGTATATCACCGCCATGGACACGCGCTCTCTCTCTCCTCGCGCTATAGGTTTGCTTGTGTGTGTGCGCAAGAGAGCACTGTCATCGATGGTCGTGGAAAATGCAAAATTATGATTATAATACAATGTTTTTTTGAGCATGCATTGCCATGGATTTTGCATAACCGCGATAGACATGGTACTTGATACATTTCTAGCGGTTGACATATCTACTGGTCTGATGCAGAGCCATGCAGCTACTTGATGATCTCGTTATAAAGCATCAACAAGGTATGCCATTTTAAGAGGTTTTTAAAGTCTTGCAGTGTGTGGTTATGATGTTATAGAATTTTCATGACCATTGAAGATCCAAGAAAAAGAAACCCACAAGCACTTGTCCATGCGACAGCCAGCGCACCTGCGTTAGAAGCAGAATACTGTAAATTTGGTGTGCGTCATCCTCACGCAGCTGTGCAAAGAGGCTGTTATTGGTAGAGTGGTATTTCATTATTTTTTTACATTAATTTTTTTATGTTTGAGATCACGTTGAGTTAGACAAGGACACTGACATGCTGTTTACCATTATCGTGCATATTATGGATTCACACATTTTAATTTGACTCGTTATTTTTCTCAGAATCTTGTGTGTGAGCACGATATTAATCCATCATTATTCAAAACGCTGTCCTTAATTTTGACACATAAAAAACAAGCAAGATACTCAGCTTAAACCATCTTCACATGGTATATGTCTCCCTCTGTCTCTGCATGCGTGTGAAAGAAAGAGAGGAGGGTTGAGGACAGCGCTCGCAGCCATGTGAGAGAGTGAAATGCAAAAATAACTAACGTGCCTGTTTTAAAAGTATTTGGTTTATGAGGGAAGATGCATTAGGGAGTTTTAATTATGATGGTAGGCTGCAATAATAAGTTCATAAATTTGGCTGTTAGATCAGCTGTTACTCGCACCGGATCGCCCAAATAATTTACTGCATTCGCAAGCAGTAATTTTCATACAAATGCGAGAAAATAACATAGCATTTAATTTTAGGAAAAAAAAACTATATATTAGTTGATGATTATTTGCAAAGTGACAAAAATGTGTGTGAAATTGAAATGGACCAAACTTAAATAAAATATTCAAGCATATAAAAAAAAAAAAAAAAAAAAAAAAAATATATATATATATTAATTTAAACATGTATCAAACATTTAATAGCATATTATTGATACTGAAGTATTAGCTACTTTTATGACTTTTATGACTTTTACTGTACTGTGAATTCTGCATGCTGTGTTTTTTAGCCAGTTTGGGATATTGTATTGCAAGTAGCAGGCTGTCTGTGCAGATGTAATGTTACATATATGTTGTGGATATAGAGATTAATCTCATGTATAAATTAGTGTTTGAGTGAGGTAATTAACCTGCTGGTAAAGTGGTTCGTTTTGCTTGTGTCCAGCTCTTTCTGTTCATTCAGTTCAAATGAGGAAATTCCCAACATACAAAATTACATTAATCAATTTCTTTTTGAGGATTCTTTTTCTAAGAACATGTGTCTTCTTCTGTTTGTGGACTGTTAATATCTTAGAGTATTACATTTTTCTCATCATATTTTTGTCATTTGTATGTTTTAATTCAAATCGTTCATAAACGTTATCCAATATTTTTGAAAAAAAAAAAAAAAACCTTCATCAACGAACCTTTCCAACAGTAATTTTGTTGATGAGATTAGCACTGCATGTGATCCACGACTCATCACATACAGAGTAGTAGCCAGCCAACCAGACAGAGATGACAGCTGTCATTTGTGCTCTGTGCAGTGTGTTTGTTTGCATAGGTATTTGTACTCCAGCCACAGAAGAAATTATCCCATCATTCTGTTGCAGCCCCATGTGAGTTGCATTTGGCAGTGGTTCGGCGATCAGCATTTCGCCTCACGTTCGATAAACAAAGCCACCTTGGCGCCCCATGCTGCGAGAGGAGCGGGCGGCTTTTGTCTGCTGGATTATTTGTATTCTCCCACACTGATCTGCGTCACAAAGCATTTAATAATCTTTCTTCGGGGCTCTGAAAAATGTTTGTGATATTTTTTTTTCTTTTATTTCATTTCTTCCTTTTTCCTATGCAAGATAAAAAATAAAAAATTATATATATATATATATATATATATATATATATATATATATAATTTAAGAGGACATTTAAGATAATTAAGTTTTAAACCTTAAATATTTTCCTGCTGTGTGTATGTGTGTCTGTGTGTGGGAGGCCAGTGACGATAGATGTGCAGCACTCTGATTTACAAGTGTTATATATATCTGCTGTGTCTTTTCAGTACAATTCCATCAGAGGATTGTGGGAGTGACCATTATATTTCATTACTACTATGACTTCCATTGTTTTCTTTTTTATATAATCAGCCCCATTAACTCTGAATGAATAACCATGAATCTTGCTTTGGATAATGTGAATTTTGCAGAGACGTGGGGGTGAACTCGCATTAAATCAACAAGATGTAACTGAACCAATCATGCCCCTTAATGCAGCCGTGTAGCGGGAGGGAGATTTGCAATGAAGATTACAGTATGAATGAGGCTCTCGTCAAATAACTGAAATCAGTCGTGTATTGTGAGCATCAGGAGAGGTCTCGTTAATAAGGAAGCAAAGAGCATCAGCAGGCAAAGAGAGAAATCAAAGTTGCATGCTGGGATATTCATATCTAAGAGAGCAGACTGGTATCATTTGATACTTGCTGAAATGAGGTAACTGCATGTGGGCTTCAGGAATTCCATACAGATGCATGCAGTAGCTTGTGTTTGTATGCATGTGTTTAATGAATATTTCACAATTTTGCATGCATTGTTAAAAGAGGATGATCAAAGGTTTGGATGTTGATTATTAAAATAAATGTGGGATTGTGTCAGAATGTATTTCCAGAATTAATTATTTAACTTCCCTTGAGGTGAACCCAAAGCGAGTGTTTTATTAGAGAACTAATGACCCTCTGATACTTCTCTCGCTTGTGCACACTCATTTCATATTTATCTAATGGAAAGGCCACAGTGAGTCAAGTACCAACTACTTGTTCAATTACCTATTCAATTTATTTTTCCTTTTTGTCTTTTTTTTTTTTTTTTTTTTGCCATTTGCAAATGTTTAAACTTTTATTTAACTCTGAATAGAAACGTCAGTAAAGAACATTCAGATTTTCATACAGCAAGTGGCTGACAGTGAAGTAGATAAAATCTTTTAAGACGAAGCGTCTCTCTTTTCTGTCAGGGGTCTATTTAGCAGAGAGGTTGAGTAAAAGCTTTTTGTGAGTCTCCACAATGGTCGTATCGACTTCCTACACTAAAGTTGTGAAGGAGAGAAATGTCATGGTGTCATTCTATGGAAGGTAAACACACTCGCACACATTCAAATAGAATGTCTCTTACAAAATTGCAGTGGTGGTACCATAGTACAACAATAGCAGCAGACTGCAATATCATGGTGCTTTAATATTTTCGATGGTACAGAGTGATTCCTTTATTCATGTACATTGGCATTTACATGGTACTTCAAACAAAACCATGGTACTATAATTTTCAGTGGTGCTGTTTACTTTGAGGATTTAACATGCACACTTTTTCTTTATATATTTTTAACACTATACCATAGTACATTTATATATAGTTTATATAATAATAATACTGAGTGATTGCCAAATAAAATATGTACCTTGATATTTACATGGTACTCCATGTTACTTTAGACAATACTGTGGTATTACCATGGTGATACTGTGATACATTTAGGTACTTTTTCTGTTAGTGGATCATTTTTACAAATGTTTCAAATTAAAAACATTTTGCACAGAAAGGATGGTTTAAATCATGTAAACCTTGTGACCTCCCAAAAAACAAAAAAAAAACAAACAAAAAAAAAACCCTGAACAAACAAAAAAATAAATAAATAAAAAGATGAGCTGCAGTGCTTTTCATTTTCCCAAGCATTTAGGAAATTTACAGGCAGCGGGCAGATGTGCTCCTAAAAATCCCTATACTGTCGCCGCTCGCAGGTGAAAGGAGGACACTTGTAAATTACTGCGGCAGCATCCACGCCCCACATCTAAATAACATTGATCACAGCAAAGAATGATTAAAACATTTATAAGCTGTTATAAGAGCTAGTCAGGACATTGATTTGAGCATTAAATATTCCTGCCTTTTTTACAACTCTCTCTCCAGAGGTCTCTTTCAGTCCTCTTCCCACTTCCCGTAGAATATTGGAGTCAAGATTGCCATTGGAGTCAAGATTGCCATTGCTGTGTTCATTACATTCCAGCTTTAGTTAATGAAACTAACCCAGGCTGACTCAGGGGGCCTTTATGTGCACAGATCAATCGGACCCTCAGTAAATCTGGGCTTAACCATCCCCTCTCATCTCAGTGCTCTGATTTTCTGCCGCCCACTGGCCGACCATCAGACACCACTATGTCATAGAGGGAGGGGTGAAGATGGAGTAATATTTAGCTGGTTGACCTTTCCAAAACGTACATCTGTCTGTCACCCGACAGTCTTTGTGTCTGTGTGCCAGGCTGATTGTTATTTATTGTGGACAATACCGGTTCTAATGTCAGCTTGGAGTGCTCTAGTGGTTTAGCACATGGACACACATACTTACCCACAGATTCTGATACACACTTGCATACCATATTTAGCCACCACCATCCCTATTAAAGCCTTGTGTTTTTATGCATGCACAATCAACACATTTTCTTTATAGACTTCAAACGACATAATTCGTCTTTCTGTTTCTCTCTCTATTTCTATCTCTATTTATCGTAAAATAAACACATGTATGCACACACACACAAACACACACACACATACGCAGCTCCTGCTGAGTTATTGTGTTGGAGTGAGCAAAATAATAGTGGTTTAAATGCTCTTTTATCTGCTTCAGGACCAATTTACTTTTTCCATCTCTTACTGAGCAGTACAGTATGTGGCCTCTGACACACCTACATCATTGCGCCCAGGAATAATTGTAATGCTGTTATTTTCTTCTTTGAAGTAAAAACTGCATTTCCTTCCTTCTATCGCATTCTTTTCTTCTCTTTCTTTTTCTCTATTTGCCAAATACACAATGTCTATGTTGATTTATCAGATATGATCATGGTACTATAGAAACAGAAGTTTGATTGTGGGAGTACAGTGTTCAGCTGCTGGGCTGATTACTTTGTGGAACATTTGATGTATACAATGTGCTATAATTTGCTGTTGTAATGGTAGACATCAGCACTAATTCTCAGTTTTGATTTTTGACAAAAGATAGTGATTTAGCATTGCCCGGGGTTTCTCAGACACGTGATGTTCTCCTCTTAGACTCAAAATTGTATTATTATTTTCGAGAACACATTTATTATATTTATTTTCATTTATTTATTTTTTCATTTATTTAGCTCTTTTTAAAAAAAAAAATTATTTTAATTTATTTTATTTTTTTTAACTTTTTTACGCATAGCCTAATCTCCTTTGAACAACTTAATGCCATAATCCATAATATGATTTCTGCATTTAAACAAACTTGTCAATTGTACTCTGTTTATGTAGTTGAGTTTTATGTTAGAGTGTTGCTAAGCAAAAAAGTGATGCAAAAAAATATATATTACAAACAGTTATCAGGTGAAATATTCCACTAGATTTGTAAAAAGTTTGAGGACAAAGTTTCGGTTGGCTTGAAAAAGCCTGGTCTGAAAGTTTAAGATAGATAGATAGATAGATAGATAGATAGATAGATAGATAGATAGATAGATAAGAAAGTGATGGAATGATAGAATAGAAATAGTGATGAAGTGATAGTTAGAACAGAAAGAGTGAGAGATAGAAAAGAGTGATGACTGATAGAAAGATAGAAAAAAGTTGTGATCGATAGAAAATAAAGTGATGGAGCGATGTGAAAATGTGATGAGTGGTAGAAAGATAGGAAATAAAGAGTGATAGAGTGGGAGATAAGAAAGTGATGGAGTGATAGATAAGAAAGAATGGATAATGGACTGATTGAAAGATAGAAAAGAAAGAGTGATGGAGTTATAGATAAGAAAGTAAGCATGATGGACTTATGGGAAGACTGAAAAGAGTGATTGAGTGATAATTATAAAATAAAGTGATGGAGTGATAATGCTGGATTTTCGTGAGGTTCGTGAATTACATCTGTTTAAACAGGATATCTGCATATTTGCAGACGGTATGCAATAGAAGTTTTATTGATATTTGGGTCTATTATTATTGTAGTAACACAATGGCACATAAAAACAAAACGAACCGTGACTGATCGTTCTGGGTGTCTGTCTCAATCGCTTCACATGCAAGCAGGCAATGTTTGGCACCCTCAAGAAAACAATCGGCCAAACAGGAAAATGTATCTGCCTCAGCGATATTTCGGTCGACCACTAATCAGAATAAAAACTCCCTATGCATCTAAACTTAAATACAAATTATGTTTTAAACTGTGAGGGAAAAAAAACTAACAAAAAACAAAACAAAAAAACAGACAAACTAAAATCGTGGATGACTGACATGTGTGAGTCTGGTAAAACAGTGAAGTATACATTTTACTTGCTATCACTAAGCTACATTACCGCAGTGTGCTGGGCTGGCAAAAAATAAATAAATAAAAAAAGTGAGGGTGCTTCCCACAGATATTTCAGATAATATAGAAACTGTTCTATTGATCAAGTGTATCTAGCTTTGATAAAGCTCAAGCCTTCGTTGCTAGTTCGAAAACGTCACTTTAGAACTAGCAACGGAGGATGCGCTGCTTTTCGGCTTTGAAGTAACTAGTGTTTAAAGTGGCTCTTGTCAGGAATAACATCACTTCAAATTGCCAGAGTGTAAGTTAAGTATACTTCTCAACAGCAGCATGTTTCGCCATTCTTGTACAGCTTTTCTATTGCTAAACAACACTTTACAATCCTACTGAGTCACGAGGTTGCGCTGACTTTGCTCCCGAGAGAGATTGTGTGAGAGCGAAAGAGAGGGGGAGGGGTAGCCAATGGTGCTTTCCACTATAGCTATGTGAGGCTGATTAGGGCGAAATACATAGAAACATTAAAAGTTGCACATATTAAAAGTTATTTCGGATAATAGAAACTGTTGTGTTTATCAAGTCATGGGGTTGCTGCTCTGTTTCTTGGTCGTGACTTGAGTCTCTATGTGTGTGTGTGCATGTGTATGTGCGTGTGTAAATGCGGGTGAGACGAGGGAGCGCGAGAGCTCTTTTTAACTGAAATTGAAATAAATAAATGATATTTTAGACATTGTTTGATATTCTTTTTTTTTCTCCCCTTTTCTCCCCAATTTGGAATGCCCAATTCCCAATGCGCTCTAAGTCCTCATGGTGGCGTAGTGACTCGCCTCAATCCGGGTGGCGGAGGACGAATCTCAGTTGCCTCCATGTCTGAGACCATCAATCCATGCATCTTATCATGTGGCTTGTTGAGTGTGTTACCGCAGAGACATAGCACATGTGGAGGTTTCACGCAATTCTCCGCGGCATCCACGCGCCCCACCGAGAGTGAATCACATTATAGCGACCACGAGGAGGTTACCCCATATGACACTACCCTCCCTAGCAACCGGCCAATTTGGTTGCTTAGGAGACCTGGCTGGAGTCAATCAGCACGCCCTGGATTTGAACTCACGACTCCAGGGGTGGTAGTCAGCGTATTTACTCGCTGAGCTACCCAGACCCCCTGTTTGATGTTCTCATTTACTTTAACCAATGTCTTGTTTTAATTGGTTGTTTTGCTGTGGTAGCCTGTAGTGCTCTTTGAAATAACTGAAATAATTTGGTGAATTGATATGGAACTGTTATGTGGTCAAAACCTGGAACTACTTCATATCTCACACACACACACACACACACACACACACACACACACACACACACACACACACACACCGGCTTGAGCTGTATCAAAGCAAGATACACTTGATTAAAACAACAGTTTCTATTTTATCTCAAATATCTGTGGGAAGCACCCTCGTGCCCCCCTCTCTCACACACACTCCCCCACATACGTGGACACATACATAATACACATTACACACACACTCACTCGCGAGTGAAAAACAGAGCCGTCATGTCAGTGCACACCTCCATCTCAGTTGGATTAAAAACAGTTGTTAAGATTTACAATGGAAATATGGCGACACTCACTGCTGCTGAGAAGTGTGCTTAAATTTACATCTTGGCGATTTTGAAGCGATGTTATTTATGACGAGAGCTGCAATAAAAAAGGTAATCCCAGAAACGATCTCTTTCAGTTTCTGAGTTTCTCTCTTTCGATCCCTCAAAAACAAACTCACACACAAACTCACACACACACATGCACAAACGCATTACTTATTACTTCAGTAAGTGTTTCAGTAAAGCAGTGCAAGCCTTGCTGTCCTCTGTTGCTAGTTCTAAAGTTATGTTTTCGAACTAGCAATGAAGACTCGGACTGAATCTGTGGCGGAAGAAAGTAGTTCCACTCACAAGAGTGTTTTAGGGATGAAAACCAGAAAATGTCTTGAGATAAAACCCTATATTAGGCAGGTGGTTTTAATTCTGTGGCTGATTCTGTGGCTGATCGATGTATATATACACCGATTAGCCACAACATTAAAACCACTGACAGGTGAAGTGAATAACATTTATTATCTCATTACAGTGGCACCTGTCAAGGGGTGGGATATATTAGTCAGCAAGTGAACAGTAAGTTCTTGAATTTCATGTGTTGGAAGCAGAAAATATGGGCAAGCGTAAGGATCTGAGCAACTTTGACAAGGGCCAAATTGTGATGGCTAGATGACTGGGTCAGAGCATCTCCAAAATGGCAGGTCTAAGTGGGGTATTCCCGGTATGCGGTGGTTAGTACCTACTAGAAGTGTCCAAGGAAGGACAAACGGTGAACCGGCGACAGGATCATGGGCGCCCAAGGCTCATTGATATGCTTGAAGAGCAAAATCCAGCCCATCTGGTCCAATCCCACAGAAGAGCTACTGTACCACAAATTGCTGAAAAACGTAATGCTGGCCATGATAGAAAGGTGTCAGTGTGGTGTTCACGTTCAAACCGACGAAAACCAGTATTACCGCTGGTTGGACACTTGGTGGTACTATGGGGTAATTTTCATTAAGCAGGGTTAGGGTTTAGCCTACACAATAAAGCAAGACAGCTTGATTTCAAACTTTGAACTTTATTTTATATTTATTTTAACTAACAATTAAAATGAAACTGGAAAAAATTAAGTGCAATTAAAATGTGTGTTGTTCAACTTTTTGAAAAATTTACAAGTCATTTTTATTTGTATCAGCTTTACAGAAGATCATGCTTTAACAGAAAATGAAACTGTAATGTCTATAATGTCTTAGATTCATCATTGTGTAGTTTGATAAAATACAACTGTGAATTGTGTTTAAAAATAAGCAATTAAATAATAATTGTATTTATAACCCCAGTGAGCAAGCCGAAGGTGACTGTGGCAAGGAATACAAAACTCCATAAGATGTTGGTTAATGGAGAAAAATAACCTTGGGAGAAACCAGGCTCACTGTGGGGGCCAGTTCCCCTCTGGCTAACATCATGAATGTAATGCCAATATTACTTTTGTATAGTGCAAGTCATGGCTTAAAATTATTAAAGTAAGTAAGTGTTAAGCGTCAGTGTTTAAACAAAGATTTTGTATGAACTATAAGTTTAATGACTAATGTCTCTGAAGTTCATCCTGGATTAACTGCAGAAGTTCACATAGATGCAATTGTCCTTGTTAGTTGGCTGATGAAGGGTTTTGTTGGCAATTAATTGATAGTCTATGTATTCCATTTCAAGAGTGTAGTCCATCATTAGACTGAGGTGACGCAGGCAGATCAGTGAGGTGCATCGCAGTTCAACCTGGCTGGTAATTTCGGTGAGGTCTATCCTAAATCCAAGGTTCAGGCAATGGCATATGAGGTATCCAATGTCTTATGGTTGGAGTTGGCATCAGTTCATCCTCTGAAGTCCATTGTAATAGACTGAAGTGATGTTAGTCATCATAACACAGTGACACGTAGCAGTGGAGTCCAACACGAAGCAGGAATGGAGCTGGATCCAGCCGGTTCTGGTGACCTAAGGATAGAAGTCCCAAGGTTGAGACAGGGAAACAAATAAAATAATATTAGCGCAGAGTTATAGATCACGATCAATGTTTCTGGTTCCGGCAGACCTAACTAAAGCAGCCTAATTGTGAGTTGAAGGATAAATTAGGTGTATGCCTGGATAAATAGATGTGTCTTTAGTCTAGACCTAAACTGAGTGTGTCTGCAACTCGAACAGTGTTAGGGAGACTATTCCATAGTTTAGGAGCCAAATATGAAAAGGATCTACCTCCTTTTGTGGATTTTGATACTCTAGGATCTATTAACAGGCCAGAATTTTGTGATCGTAATGAACATGATGGAATATAGCATGGTAGGAGGTCACTTAAGTACTGCGGAGCTAGACATTCAAAGCTTTGTACGTAGTTAACAGAATTTTAAAATTAATATGAAAATTAACAGGTAGCCAATGTAACGACGATAAAATGGGGCCAATATGATCATATTTATTTGTTCTAGTCAGCAATCTGGCTGCTGCATTTTGAACCAATTGAAGTTTATTTATTGATCTTGCTGGACATCCTCCCAGTAATGCTTTACAATAATCTAGTCTTGAGGTCATTAACGCATGAATTAGTTTTTCGGCATCAGCAACAGAGAACATGTGACATAACTTAGCAATATTTCTGAGGTGGAAGAATGCTGTACTACAAACATTGGTACTTTGATTTTCAAAGGACAGATTGGTGTGAAATATAACACCTAAGTTCTTCGCTGTTGAAGACGATGTAACAGTACATCCATTGAGAGTCAAATTATATTTTAGCGGCTTATTTTTAGAAGTTTTTTTGTGTGTAATATGAGCCAGTTAGTGACGTGAAGTAAGTCACCATCAGTCAGTGCATACATTTAACAGCATTCTGTGATCGCTTGTATTACTATTACACTAATAAAGCTAGGAAATAGATTTAAACGGCTTTAAACTAACAAATTCAGCATTAAGGCTCATCACAGCTGACACAACAGACTGATTAATTACACAAACTCAAGGCGCTCACCTCTTTCCAGAGTTTCCACATTGGAGAGAAAATACTGTTCGGTTTTTATAGTGAATGACCCTTGCGCACCAGCTACCGCGAAATAGGGAGGAATACCCCCGCTTGGACGGCTATTTTACCACTGAGAAAATAGGATGAATTTGACCAAAATTACATTATCTTCTGAAAGCTGACTAACAGACTACAGCATCATAAACAGGTTACACGCTCCATCTCTCTCTCTCTCTCTCTCTCTCTCTCTCTCTCTCCCTCCATTTCCTCAGTGCATTGAACTGTTGTATTTAAGCAATATCACACTTGCAATTGTGCTATATGGCCCTGAGTCAGCACTGCTGTGATTGCCTACGGCACTCGGCCTACAATATATATATATATATTGGAATGTGCACAAGGTTTCTTAGAAGGCTGCATAATTGATATGATTTATACCTGTTTGAAGCAGCCTTTGCATACTGGCAGCATATAAGGCATCATATTTGTAAGACACCCCACAAGGGTTCAAAGGAACAAAGGAACAAGTTTTGATGTCATAGATGAATATTATTCTTTTTCTCCACCTGTGCGGCCTTAGTTTAGTCAACAGAAAAGTTGTTTTAGAGGTGGAGAAATTTGTTATGGGTACTTCTTAAATGTGCACTCAGTATTTATTTATTTTTTAATTTTATTTTTTAAGATGTCATCTTGGACTTACACTGACACCTAGGGGAGTGGATGCAGCACAATTCAAACACAGAAGTTTTCAGTTACAGATGCCATTGTAGAAATTCACTATTCACTGTCAGCCATGATTACTTTAATCCATCATAGCAAATGTCCAGTAACAGGGTGGTTACTGAGATTAATTGAGTAGTATGGCTGTTCTTGCAATCCTAAAATGGCAACCCCAATAGGGGGGCCCTCCCCATGTAGAATAAAACAGCTTTTTATTAGTTCACTGAAATGATTGGAGTCTTCATCTCATGTGAGTGCTCATTATTTTATACATATGTATTAAATGTTTCTTTTCTCTTTTTTCTTCTTCTTCTTCTTCTTTTTTTTTTAAGAAGTGAAACTTTTTAAATTACTCCACCTTTTAATAATAATAATAATAAAAATATCTTAAGAATAACATGGACTGATGAACATGCAGACCAGTCACATTTATTAAGAAAGTAAATGAGGTTGACATTTATTCCAGGTTGTTTTTTAACAATCAGAACTGAGCACAAATGCAATCAACACATGGAATGTATCTCACCTACTATTTTTGTGTTCAGTTTATCTAGAACACTTGACACATAATGTTCTCTGGATTTCCCTTGCTTTCCACATCTTTGGCCAATGATGTCAAGCCAGAGTCAGCAATTGTAATGAGCACTGTGCAGTAGTGAAGGCAGGCCTCCAGGGGTTTTGTGTTTGGGGCTAAATAAGCTGATTGTGTTTGCGGGTGACAATGTATAGTGCGAAGGACCTGGTAATGTTGTTAGAGAATTAGTGTCTCATGATGAATTGTATGATAGAGCGGGTCTGACAGGCCGGTGGTGGTTTACTCTTAGCTGCACAGTTTATACTCATTTAACCGTCAAGGACTTTTCACTTTTGTTTAAGGCATTTATTTTTATCCCCTCTGCGTGACAGCACATCTCACTGTTCAGTGGTAAAAGCCCTGCATTCTCGGATAAAATTTTGAAGTTGCTTGCCTTTACAAGCTAATTGGGGCATTGAGTTCTCTGCTTTCATGTTGGGGTTGTTAGGATTTCATTTTTTGGAAATTGAAGGGTCCTGTATTTTCACAGGGTTGCAAAGGAAGTGGGATTGGAGGACAGCCAAATTCTCTTTTCGTCTGAGTCAACGAGCAACACTCCAGTGAGTGTTCCATATAACAGAGCAATAACAGTAGACAGGACAAATGTAGGAATGAATACAACTGTATTTCTGACTCAATAAACGAACAGAAGAGACATTGCTGGTTTTGAGCCTTTTGGGTTGAAGATATTATACATGCAGTGCTATTTTAATGTGTTGGCTAGAGCTGCCATAATTCAGTGAAGGGTATTATTGATCCTGGCTGTCATTTCTTCCCCTCAGTCACTATATAAAGAATTGGATGACTGGGGAGGGACTGATGGGTGTGGCATCTTCATTTTTTTTCTCCATTGCTTTGCCTCCCGATGGCATCGATCGACAGAGCTAATGGTTATTTCAAACCTGTCAAATATTCACCACTAGAAATTCTGTGACCACCTGTATAAATGTACAATTCCTTACTAAATTATGTTTGTAAAGACTGGCTGACTATTACATACCAATTTGTTACCACAGACACACAGTTTTGTCAACAATAACGAAGATGAAAAAGATGCATCATGATGATAATTAAATGGTTTGAAATCTTACTGTTGACAAAAATATGACAAAAAATAATACTGCAAGATTAAATAAAGATACTGCTAGAAAGAATTAGTTCATCTAATCCAATAATCCAGTATTTTGTGCATTTCCCTGCTTGAGCTGTGTGAACAGAAAAAGCTGAACACCAAAAAAATTAACCGATTTACAAACATCCTATACTGTAGATGAGATTAATCACTATATCCACAGCATATATGTTATATTACATTTTACATCTGCACAGACAATGAAACGAAAGAACAGGTGACCTTGGACTAATTTACGTACTCAGAATGCGTAAGTTGCGTTGTAAATAAGCTGTATCCATTAAACCGTGCTACACGCAATACAATATCTTAAACTGGATAAAACAAGGACAATTATAAAAAAAAATAGCATGCGAGCAGAACACAGTAACTTGAAAAGAAGCTAATACTTCAGTCTATTCATTATATGCTATTATTTCAGAAAAAAATGTTGGCATGTATTGTGTGCGCACAGGGACCTGGTGCTCATGCACCTCAGCCGACTGGGGCTTTGGGTCAACTGGGAAAAGTGCAAGCTCTCCCCGGTTCAGAGCATCTCTTTTCTCGGCTTGGAGTTGGACTCAGTCTCGGTGAGGGCACGCCTCATGAACGAGCATGCACAGTCAGTGCTGAACTGTCTGAAGGCATTCAGACAGAAGACAGCAGTTCACTGAAAGTTTTTCAGAGGCTCCTGGGGCATATGGCACCTTCAGCAGTCACCACACAGCTTGGGTTGATGCATATGAGATCGATTCAGCACTGGCTTCAGACTCGAGTCCCGAGATGGGCATGGCGCCACGGGACACATCGCGTGGTCATCATGCAGATCTGTCACCACCTCTTCAGCACTTGGACTGACCTTGCATTTCTACGGGCAGGGGTTCCCCTAGAGCAGGTCTCCAGGTGCGTCGTGGTTATGACGGATGCCTCCGAGATGGGCTGGGGTGCCGTATGCAATGGGCACACAGCCACCGGCTCTTGGACTGGTCCGCGGCTGTGTTGGCACATCAACTGCCTCGAGTTGTTGGCAGTACTGCTCACCCTGCGGAGGTTCTGGCCATTGATCCAGGGCAAGCACGTGTTGGTCCAGATGGACAACATGGCGATGGTAGCGTACATCAACCATCAAGGCAGTCTACACTCCCGTTGTATGTCTCCTCCTCTGGAGTCACCAGCGCCTCAAGTCGTGACGAGCCACTCACATCCTGGGCGACCTCAACACCGCAGCAGACACGCTGTCATGACAGGTTACGCTCAGGGGAGAGTGGAGACTCCACCCCCAGGTGGTCCAGCTGATTTGGAGTCAATTCGTTCAAGCACAGGTAGACCTGTTTGCTTCCTGGGAATCCTCCCACTGCCCACTTTGGTACTCTCTGACTGAGGCACCCCTTGGTATAGACACACTGGTACACAGCAGGCCCCTGGGATTACGCAAATACACGTTTCCCCCAGTGAGCCTACTTGCATAGACCAGGGAGGACGAGGAGCAGGTCATCCTAGTAGCACTCTACTGGCCCACCCAGACATGATTCTCAGACCTCACACTCCTTGCGACAGCCCCCCCCCCCCCCCCCGGTGAATTCCTCTGAGGAAGGACCTTCTTTCTCAGGGATGGGGCACCATCTGGCACCCGCGACCAGACCTCTGGAATCTCCACGTCTGACCCTTGAACAGGATGTGGAAGACCTAAGTGGCCTACCACCCGCAGTGGTTGACACGATCACTCAGGCTTGGGTTCCCTCTACGAGGCGCCTGTATGCTTGAAGCGGCATCTGTTCGCTAAGTGGTGTTCTTCCCAACACAAAGACCCCCAGAGATGTGCAGTCGGATTGGTGCTTTCCTTCCTTCAGGAGAGGCTGGAGGGGTGGCTGTCCCCTTCCACCTTGAAGGTGTATGTAGCCGCCATTTTGGCACATCACGATGCAGTGGATGGTAAATATTTGGGGGAGCACGTCTTGATCATCAGGTTCCTGAGAGGCACTAGGAGGTTGAATCCCTCCAGACCACGCCTCATCCCCTTGTGGGACATGTCTGTAGTCCTTCGGGGTCTACGGGGAGCTCCCTTTGAGCCCCTGGAGTCAGTTAAGCTTAAGGCACTCTCTTTGAAGACTGCCCTCCTGACTGTGCTCACTTCCATCAAGAGGGTAGGGGACCTGCAGGCGTTCTCTGTCAGCTAATTGTGCCTGGAGTTCGGTCCAGGGTACTCTCACGTAAACCCACGACCCCTTTTAGGGATCAGGTGATGAACCTGCAAGTGCTGCCCCAGAAGGAGACAGACCCAGCTTTGGCTTTGCTGTGGCCGGTGCGTGCTTTACGCATCTATTTGGATCACACGCAGAGCTTTAGAAGCTCCGAGCAGCTCTTTGTCTGCTTTGGTGGACAGCGGAAAGGAAGCGCTGTCTCCAAACAGAGGATCGCCCACTGGGTCGTTGACACCATCTTGATGGCATATCACGCTCAGGACGTGCCGCCCCCCATGGGGTTACGAGCTCACTCTACTAGGAGTGTAGCGGCCTCCTGGGCCCTGACCAGTGGTGCCTCTTTGGCAGACATCTGCAGAGCAGTGGGCACCTTTGCGAGATTCTATAATCTCCGGGTTGAGCTGGTCTCATCCCATGTATTGTCAGGTATGAGCAGGTAAGTTCCAGGACAGCTGGCCGGGTGTACTGCTTGCACATAGCTCCTTTCCCCTCCCATGAGGTGAAGATGTGCACTTTTGACTCCCAGTCGTGTTCACAAGTTGTGATCCCTGAATGAGTTTCCTCTTTAGCCCTGTGGCAGATGAGTTTGCAGAGAAACTCGCTGCTGGCCCAGTACATATGCTAACTAAACCCTGTACTGGGGTAGGTGCTCCACATGCGCTGGTTCACCATAGGTGACCCCATGTGATACATCTTCCGCTAAATCGTTTCCCTGTCAGTAATCTGTGCCTTCCTCTGCCCCCGGTCACCGTGTTTGTTGAACTCCTCCCCCATTGGGTAGGACCTACCACGGGACTTCTACACATGACATACTTCTGACAAGACTCGGTAAGACCACATGACGTATTTTCACGTGAAATGCCCCCCCCCCCCCCCCGAGCAGGGTGTGGTCCCTTGGGAGTGACACCCCCCCGATGTAGACACTTATGGCCCCCCAGACGGTAAAAACAGTTCACTCTTTTTGGGGAGAAAAAAGAAGAAAAGAGGCCACGGCTGGGTTAGCCTGTCCTTATTCGTTGGGCCGTCGACTTGTTCCCAAAGGACCGATCGATGCTGGGGGAAGGTTACGTGACGGCCTGGTGTGCTGGCTATGAGGCACACAGTGGTCTGCCCGTCTCTCACCACCAGTCCACATAACACAGTTCAGCTAGTTGTGGCATTTTGTATAGGGACCCCTAGTGTCACTACATCAACACAACGTCGAATGAGTGACAGATAGGGAACATCTTGGTTACTTTCGTAACCTCCGTTCCCTGATGGAGTGAATGAGACGTTGTTTCCCTCTTGCCACAACACTGAACTACCCACTGAAATGGCCGGGACCTTGTCTCGGCTCCTCAGCACAAAATCTGAATGAGTGGTTGCATACCAGCTCCTTTTATACCCGTATGTCCTGGGGAGTGGCTTGCAAATTCCACTTGCCAATTGCCATTGGCCTTTTTTCAAAAAGCAGAGGTGTTTAGGGCTCCCAAGAGTGACCCCTAGTGTCACTACATCGACACAATGTCTCATTCCCTCCATCAGGGAACGGAGGTTACGAAAGTAACCAGGACATTTTCACCACCCGCTGGAGGGCCTTCTGGTCTGAGACAGTGCAGTTGTCATACCACACTGTGATGCAGTTTGTTAAGATACTTTCAATAGTGCAGCGGTAAAAGTTCAGCAGGATGTGGGGGGACAGGTGAGCTTTCCTTAGCTTCCTAAGGAAGTATAGGTCCAGGAAAGATCCTCAGAGATATGGACACCCAGGAACTTGAAGCTAGTCTCACGCTCCACTTTGTCCCCATCAATGTAGATGGGAGTGTATGTGTGGCCCTTCCTAGTCTGCCGGTAGTCCACAATCAGCTCCTTGATCTTCTGTGTGTTGAGTGTGAGATTGTTGTTGGCACACCACACTGCCAGGTGCTGTACCTCTTCCCTGTAGGCCGTCTTATTGTTGCCGCTGATCAGGCCTACCACCGTGGTGTCATCTGCAAACTTTATTATGGAGTTGGAGCCATGCTCAGGTATGCAGTCGCGGGTGAAGAGGGAGTAGAGGATTGGACTCAGCACACAGCCCTGTGGTGCACCAGTGTTCAAAGTGAGGGTGGAGGAGTTGTGGTTGCTGATCCTAACAGACTGTGGTCTGTTAGTGAGAAAGTCCAAGGTCCAGTTGCAGAGGGTGGGGCTAATGACAAGATCAGTGAGCTTGGAGATCAGCTTGGATGGGATCACAGTATTGAAGGCAGAACTGAAATCAATGAATTGCATCCTGACATATGTGTTGTATGAGTCAGGGCAGAGTGAAGAGCTGAGGCGATAGCATCCTCAGTTGACCTGTTGGGTTTGTAGGCGAACTGATATGGGTCCAGTGTTGGGGGCAGGCATGTTTTCAGGTGGGAGAGGACCAGCCTCTCAAAACACTTGGCAATGATGGGAGTAAGAGCAACGGGGCGGAAATCGTTGAGGGCCACTGCAGCAGCATGTTTTGGTACTGGTACAATGGTGGCTGTTTTGAAGCAAGTAGGGACGATGGCCTGGGCCAAGGAGAGGTTGAAAATGTTGGTGAAGATGTCTGCCAGCTGTTCTGCACAGGCCCTGAGCACTCGGCCAGGGATGCCATCAGGGCCAACAGCTTTATGTGCATTCACTCTGCTCAGGGTGGAGCACACATCACTGGTGGAAAATATGAGCGGCAGATCATCAGGTGGGAGCTAAGCTTTTATGGGTGGTTCTGTGTTTCCACGATCAAAGCGAGCATAAAGGTGTTTAGTTCATCTGGGAGGGTGGCATTACTGATTGGGGAGGTGCTTTTCACTGGTTTGTAATCTGTATGGGCATAGATGCCTGTCCACATACGTCAGGGGCCATTGTTCTTAAATTTGTCCTCAATCCGCAGTTTGTAATTGTGTTTGGCTGCTTTAATTCCCCTCATCAGATTTGCCCTGGATAAACTGTAGGCTTCCCGGTCACCAGATCTGAAAGCAGCATCACGTGACTTCAACAGGAGTTGGACTTCCTTGTTCATCCAGGGTTTCTGGTTGGGGTATGTTGTAACTGTTTTATGGGTGGTTACCTTGTTGACAGACCTGTTGATGTGTTGCAGAACAGAATTTGTGTAGATATTAATGTCCGTGTGTGAGTCCAGGTTGGCCTGAGAAGCAAATGCATTCCAGTTTGTGTTCTGAAACCCATGCTGCAGTGAAGAGTCTGCTCTTTCCAGCCACACTTATACAGTCTCACTGTGGGTTTCACACGTTTGATGATGGGGGTGTATTTGGGGAGTAGGAACAGGGATAAGTGATCATACTGCCCAACATGGGGGAGGGGGATGGCTTTGTAGGCATCAGAGATGTTTGTATAAACATGATCAAGAGTGTTGTCTCCTCTTGTAGGGCAAGAAATGTTTGATAAAATTTGGGGAGTGCTGTCCTCAAATTGGCATGATTGAAATCCCCAGCAATGATAAAAGCTCCGTCCGGATGCGTTGTTTGCAGTTTACTAACAACAGAAGAGAGTTCCTTCATTGCTAGCTTAGCATTAGCATCAGGGGGTACATATACTGCAGCGATTATGGTAGATGTAAATTCAGGGGGCAGGTAAAAGGGTCTGCACTTGATAAAAAGGTACTCAATATCAGCAGAGCAGTGGGATTTGGTAATAACAGCATCGGTGCACCAAGTTCTGTTTACATAGATGCAAACACCCTCACCTTTGCTTTTACTGGAGTCCACAGCCGTTCTATCAGCTCTATAGATATTGCGCCCCTCCAGCTCTATCGCGCTGGTTGGAATGGTGCTATTGAGCCAAGTTTCCGTGAAAACCATAACGTTGCAGTCCAAAAACATTCGCTGAGTAATTGGACAAAAAAAAATAATAATAATTGTTACAGTGTTATTAAAAATTATTTTTATTTATTTATTTGTTTATTATTATTTATTGTATATTTTGTCATGTTTATTAGTTGCTGCTAGATACAAATCAAAAAGGAAAATGAACACAGCAGTCATGCTCGGGTCTCGTGAGGTTAAACTATGACTAAAACAAACAAACAAACAAAAAAAGTACAAATAAACACTGATATTGACTCACTTTAAAGCTTAAAAATGGACATCACAAAAGTAGTCCATGCCACTCGTGTGTCATATTCCAAGTCCTCTGCAGGCATATGATAGGTTTTGGTGAGAACAATATTACTGCAAGATATTCATGAAGATATTATAAGTTATATAAGTAATTTTTCAGTGAAAATGTTGTTATCCGTTGTGAGTTCATCAACGCTGTAAAAGAAGCACTGAGAAGTGATTTGAAGTGAAACACTATCCACTTCCTTTGTGTTTGACAGTCCGAGACATTCATTGAACATCTCCATTCACAAAACAGCACCTTTTGGAGTGAAGTTTGGAATGATGTGAGGGTGAGTGAATGATGACAGAATTTTTACATTTGGCTGATCTATCCCTTTAACATCTCCAATGTTAGGCCACATTTCAACATCAGAACAGTTCAGCTCTCAATGATAAAAGGAAGATTTTGTACCTTAAATGCACAGAGTTGTTGTTGTCTGACAATTCAGAAGCAAGGTCAGCTCTTGTTGGCTAGACTAAAATTTTTAAATCACTTCATTAAAATGTACTTTGTCAAGACCAAGGTTAGATCAATTAGAGCATAATTCTTGTTGCCATTCCCATGGCAGCATTATCTATCATTGAGTGCTCTCAAGCAAGTTAACAGAAAACAAAAATATAACACATATATTTGCACTCTTGTTTTGTTTTTCTTCAGAACATTGTAGAAATCAAAATATCCAGTACAAAAAAGCTAAAAAAAAAAAAAAAAAAAAAAGCTTATACACAGAAATAGAATATATTATTAACAACTTAGATTTCATATTTTGTGCTTGTATATCCACTAATGACATTCCTACAGCTGTCTACTTGCAGATTGGCCTAATCTTACAGTATATTGCAAACTGCTCCAATTATTTCAGGTTTGAAGAGTACCTTCTTCATACTGCTGTTTGTACAGTTTGTATCTTTGTACTACAGTGGGATTGGAATCTGGACTCATTGCTGTCCATTTCAAAATGGTCCAGTGTTTTGTTTTCAGTTCCTGGGTGCTTTTTGTGTTTGTGGTAAATTACCTGCTGAAAAAAACTATGACCTTCGACCACATTTACTACAGTGCATGTAAATATGGCCAAATGATTTCATAATACACAGTTAATTGTTAAAAACTACTGCAAATATGACTTATTATTCAATTGTACAAAAATATTTGTATTCAATCATTATATTTCCTGATTGATATTATCCCAAAGAAGTAAGTTATACTGCTGTGAGGAGAGAGAGTATTCTGCTCTGGTGTCTGCTCTCAGTAGTGGCAGTGTGCACATTGAGAGCAGTACCATTATTCGTCTGTGTCCTCTAATGGTGTGTTGGGGGTGTTGAAAGTTGACTGACCCTTCCTCTCTTCCGCTGCCATTAAATTCACTATGTAACCCTGAGCCAAGCTTGGTTCAATTAGTACAGTAGCTTTGTTCAGTCCAGTGCCTGAGTGAATGCCACAGTCAGAGTCCAGACCACCTCAGACTCTCAACTCCATTTTCAAAGCCTCTGCGGCAGGGTCTCCCACCACCTGCGTAATAAGATGTGCCTTGAGTAATGTTCTCATCTGCAAGAAATAACACAACTAATAGTGAGATGCAACAAGGCCCTGCCATTCCTATTATCAATATGTGGCAGGAAGCAAGAGAGGCTCCATAGCAGATGCAAATTAGAAAAGGAGGAAAACTTGTCAGACTCAGTCACTGCTGCTGAAATCACTCTAATCTTTTTACTGAGGTGAGACCACAGTAGAACTCAACAATCTGCAGGCCTGTGGTGCACAGTCACATCCTATATGTTTGTGAGAAATGAGCCTGTTTTAAACATGAGAGAGAGCTATAGAAAAACACTAACCTGGACAGTTTTCCATGTGAGCGCTTTAATGTATTGTGTGTTTTTGCTTTCTCTGTTATGCATGATCTTTGTTGTGTTGTCTTTTTTATTTATCTTTTTATTTTTTCCATTTTTATTCTCTTCTCCACTATGATGCCACTAAAGCCTACCTAGATGATGATGCTGATGATACTGATGACCCATTCGGGGATATTCCATTCAGTAAGTTACCATTCAACCACAACCCCAGTGAATATTGTAGACACCAGAAGCCGATTCCTACAGTACGTCCTAACATATCAAATATAATTCAATACCCTGCTCTTCGAAGAACTTATTTCTTTGTGTTTATGTGTTTGTGTCTTTCCGTCTGTGTTTGTGGGGTGCTTATAAAATCTAGGGTAATTTCCTCTTTAACCTCTTTTAACTGGATTCACCAGCCCCTTTTATTGTGCCTGGGTTAACAGAGGTTTCTTATCAACACATCAAGTAGTCTCCTTTTGAAATTTGTTTAGCACTGGCCTTGCCACTTCCAATGTTTGTTACAATGTGGAGTTCCTAACAGGTTTATTAATTTTTTATTGGTTTGCTTTCCATGGACACTACATAAAAAGGGATCCGAACACTCTTTCCTGGCCTTCAGAGAGGTACATGCTAAGTAAAACTGTAGATGTGGGTGAAATTAGTGACTTGTTTGTTGTGGTGGTTAGAGTTCAAACATTTGTGAATTCATTTGTGTGGTGGCACATTGTTTTGTTGCTTTATCATTTACATTCAACGCTCTGGTTAATTTGGTTTCCTGTATTTGAAGAAAATTTCCCCACATGCCTTTTTTCTTTTTTTTTTTTTTTTTTGTCTAGAGATCCTAACCTTATTTGTGTCATCTCGAAGCATGGATTCATGGGTAATGCTTTCTTATTGAATTTTAAAGTTTTCATTTGTAGTCAATTTACGCTGTGACAGTGGACTGCATCCGGCTTTCGGCTTTCTCTCACTCCGAATTAGAGTCTTCATACTCCCAGAACAGACTGCTTAAATATATTAACACAACTAATCATCTCCAAGCTCATCAGAATATGCCCATAGAACAGACATCCTCCCGTGGATAATGGATCAGCCCCTTGCGTAGACTTGACATCTAAATATGAATATAAAATGCAGACACTGTATGATAAGGGATATAAAAGACCCATCAGGAAGCATTCTCTGCAGAGTCAGATGAGGAAGAGGTGAGATTTCATCTGATGCAAACAATCGCAGTGCCTCTGAAATGGAAAGGGGCAGTTCCAAGCTGGCCTTGCGATTACAAAGCTCATTGGTAGCCATGTGGAGTTGCAAATCAGAGGGTTCGAAATAGCATTAGTGGTAAACGTCATTATTTTTAATTTGTGTTTCTTCTTGGTCTGATGGCATTGCAGGATGGCGGTGCTTTTAAAAGAAATAGCTGGAAACACACACACACATGCACACTTGGAGATCTGCTCCTAATGCCCCTGGTGGTCGATCAGGACTTACAAGGAGAACAGAAGACAAGACCCAGTCCAGTCAGTGCTTCTCACTGGGCTTGATTGATTTGCTCCTTTCTGTATGCATGTTCTGTATCTCACTCATGCTGTCTTTCTTTCTCTCTCTCTCTCTCTCTCTCTCTCTCTCTCTCTCTCTCTCTCTCTCTCTCTCTCTCTCTCTTATGGCAGATTGTATCTCTGGCATAGTGTGAGACTTACTTCCCCCTTCATCAAAAGTCAGCACATTATAAACTCCATTAATCACTATTCTTTAATAGACTCTGTATTTAATTAGTTTCAATGTTTGGCAAAAAACAGAATTTTCAGTCCATTTATCATGGGCAATTGTGTAAGTATTTGAACAATTACCTTCTCGACAGAACGTGTTGTTTCTGTTTTCCATCAGGGGATGTGAATGGCCCATGCCTCCTGGTCCTTATTTCAAAATGGTTCTGCATTGACAGCTTAATTTGTGTATTGCATTTTGATTGTAAGGTGGCAAACGATCATAATGTACTTGTTTCGCTTTGGGCCCTTTAATGCATCTTAGTCTCTCCCTCTTGTTCACTTTTTTGAGCTTTTCTTTGCTGAGAAAATGAAGGATGCTAAATGCTAGTGCTCATGCACTGGGTAGAGGTAGAGCCCCTAGTCAAAAATTTCTCAAGGAACTCTTGGAGTTTCTGTCAGAATTTAGAACCAATCCTATAGGGTTCTAATAGAAAGTGTCTTATTGTATTCCAACATTGTCTCAAGACATATTTTTTTTTTTTAAACTGAAAGTTATTTTTGACTTGAGACTACATCTAAAATGTACAACATTGTATAAACAGACATCCTATTCATTTGATGCACTGCTTTTTGCATTCTATGTACTGTAGTCTGTGCATATTATGTAATGTAGTCTTCCTTATAGTGTAAAATGAAGTGCACATATTTGGACAGTTGGGAACTTTTCAATAGCCATTGCACCCTGACTGACAGAATTTGTGTAGCACCTAGCCAGTCAGATCTGAACTGCTGATTTCAGTCAGTACATGGCATTTTTATATTCCATAAGATGGTTGAATAGTCACTGGGTGTGCCATCTGCAGCTGTGAACAGGAAACTTTGAGTTAGTTTCTGATGTCCTGCTAGACCCTGAAGGATCGCTCTGCAATCACACTGCTAATTAATTGCAGCGGCAAAGCCATCTGGATATCAGTAATCCCAGGTAACAGCTTCAGACAGCTTTCAGCTGCCACTACATCGTTAGGGGTTATGCTGTAACATGCTATACGTTCGATTACATTAAGACAATGTTTTGGTGTTGAGCTGTATAGCTGATTTGACTTGTAATAACAGCGGGCTTTTATTCATGGCTTTGGCATTTAGAGTTGTTAAGGAGATTTTTTTTTTCACACCTACTTCCTTCTGTTTCAAAATTCCTCTGTCACATGTATTTCAGATTCTTGCAGTGAAGCTGATGGCTTGGTTTCGTTTGTTTTTGCCAGAAGCTTCGGGTTTGTTAATTAATGAGAATATCAGGGTGTAGTGATCACAGTGCTACGGTCTGGTCGTTTTGACCACACTGCAGGAGATAAAATAAAAAAAGAAAGAAAAAAAAAGAAAAAGAAATGAAGGAGACTTAGAGGGAAGGAGAGGCATTGTGTAGTTTAGGGAAACAGGCCTTGTGCAAATTTTGCTTATGGCAGAGCATAAAGATGGAGTATATTTCTGGTTGGGGTGATAGATGGTATAAATTAATGTTTACTCCCCCTCTGGCACAACAGTGTTTTTTGCTTCTCACAGCTGAGCAGAGTGCCTGTTTTTTTCCTGTGTTTTTCAATATGCAGTTTTATAAGGCAGCAAGGATTCCCAAATTGTGTCCAGTGTGTCTACCAAAGAGCTCACAACATGTTCTTATCTGAATTTATCCTGGGCCTAACAGAATGCTTTCTCACAAATGGATCTACTTGGTTTGCCAGATCAGGTAAGACGAGTCTGGAGGCAGATGGAAGGAAGTCTGGGAGACATTACTTTCAAGACACTCACTGAAGCTACATGGCCAGATTATTATTCAGTCCTCATCTGCTGGAAGATCTTCCTCCCAGCCCCGAGGCATGACAGGATGCCCACCGTGGTGAACTGCAGGCCAGCCTTTGTCGGCTCAGTGTGGCCACCTGCAGGGCTTGGCAGGTGGGCATAACTGCATCGGTGTGATGCTCAGGAATACTGGCAGCCTGGCAGATGTGCCTATTAATAGGGTGAGCAGGAGTCTCTATCCAGCAGAGCGTCTCTTAACACTCATCATCTGTAGTGGTTTATCAGAGCCCCAACGGTGTGTCTGAAATCTTCCAGATAGCCGCCCTCCTGCTCTTCCTCTCAAGGTGACCAAATGAGCGAAAGCCTTCCGTCGCTTTCTAGGAAAGTCTTTGGTTGGCCATCTGAGATCTTTGACTTCTATAGCTCTGTTCCAATGAACATACCTAAAGAGCTGCCTTGCTACTCCCTACAGCCCAGGCTCCCTACTGCCTACACAGGCAGCTGCCTTCTCTGGCTGCATCCTAACTGGAATGGAACCTTATAAGTGACTGATTTTGAATAATCAACATAGGCAGGGACTCCTTGTGTCATACCTGTTGTGCTCTGCATGCAAAGTACACAGGCAACTTGACTCGCAATTGATTTTAATACAGACAATGCAAGAGGAATGACATAATATTCTAATAAGCGTAAATATATATATAAAATAATAATAATAATAATAATAATAATTCAAAAATTACTATTTGTATTGCTAATTTTATGTAATGGATTCTAAGAATGTTTATAATCAAGATTTATCTTTCTTTGTCCATAATTTGTATTTATTTATTTATTTATTTATTGTTTATGTCCTTAGATACATTGTTTTGCCTTTTTGTTGGCCAAAACTTGGTATGTTATCGGGACAAATGCTTTAACCCTGTGTGACCTCGCCTCCTCCTGTGCGGACATTGTGTTTTGTATTCGCTATGCATGATTTAATTTCATTTAAACTGACTAATCTCAGTTCAGAATATTCTGGGCTGTCAGTAAAGGGTTAAATGAATATTCCAGGTTCAATACAAATTAAGCTCAATCAACAGCATGTGTGGCATAATGTTGATTACCACAAAAATACATTTTGTCTCGTCTCTTCTTTAAAAAAAATAAAAAAGCAGCAAAAATCGAGGTTACAGTGAGACACTTACAATTGAAGTGAATGTTGCCAATTTTTTGAGGGTTTAAAGGCAGAAGTTTGAAGCTTAAACATTTCTAAAAGCACTTACTTAATTCTTCTATTATAGCTCATGTATTATTTGAGCTATAATATGTTTAAATTGTCATTTTAGGGTTTGTTGACATTACATCGTCATGGCAATGAAGTTTGTAAACTTGGCTATAGTTGCGTTCCAATCCACAGGGTCCCTACACAGTGTTCACTGCTACCTACTCACTGAGCACGGGATATCTGTTGAAGTACACTTCACTTGACAAAATGCGTTCATTTGGAATACCCTGCAATCTCATCAAACACAGACGACGCTTGAGTCATGCTGATCACGGGGTTCAAGTAAGATGACACAAAATACTTGTGTAAATAAAGTATTAAATTTAAATTAATATATTTCTTGTAACCCATAAGTTAAATGACTGTTGCTGATTAATTAAAAAAATAAAAAAATAAAAAAATAAAAATATGTGGTTATTTTATAATATGTGTATCTTCTTAACTGTTATATGACCTATTGTCATGATAATGGATGTAACAGTCGCATCTCCTGTGCTTTACACTCACACACAACCACATAGAAATCTCATCTGAGGTAAATTAAGCTTAATTAAAATGACAGCATCTCAAACTCCTATCATTTATTTGATTTTAACATTTATTTTAAACATACAAATTTAGTTCTCTGTTGGTTTGCAATCACTGGTGGGTAAATATCCCTCTCCACTTCCTGTGAAATGATGTATCATTGTACACTTATTCCCTATGCCGGTTGAAGTGCCTTTCCAACTGAACATAAACGTTAAAACATGGTTCCGATCACAGCTGAGTTTGTCTTTGGGATAAACCACACTGTTAAACACAATGACCACTATAGTGGACAATATTTATATTTACTGTGCATTTTCACCTTTGAGAGAAAAAAAAATTGCTTTCAGATGCTTTATATGGAGTTAGGATGACAATAAGGTACTGTGATGAGGAGGAAGGCTTGCACCCTCACGGCCCGGCCACGCCCTCCTCCTTGTCACAGGTACATTTTAAACTGTTCTGTGACCATTGCAGACAGACAGTACACTGGAGGTAAAGTCATTCACTAATTAAATCAAATCAAATCAAATCAAATCACTTTATTGTCACACAGCCATATACACAAATGCAATGGTGTGTGAAATTCTTGGGTGCAGTTCCGATCAACATAGCAGTTGTGACAGTGATGAGACATATACCAATTTACAATAACATCAAATTAACACAACACAATTTAAACATCTGTTATACACATAATTACACTCAACAATATACAAATAATAACATACACTGTATAGTATACAATACGCTGTTTGTTTTTTGTTTTTTTACTATATAGATACACATTATTCAATAAAAATAAAAATATATATAACTGTATTGACATTCAGGCTGTCGGTTGATAGTCAGTTGTTAAGAGAGAACATAATATAATAATAATAATATAATTTATGACAGTCCGGTGTGAGATATAAGAGGAAGGGTAATAAAGTGCAGTGCTGATGTATTTTTATCGTGGGAGATCAAGAGTTCAGAAGTCTGATTGCTTGGGGGAAGAAGCTATCATGGAGTCGGCTGGTGCGGGTCCTGATGCTGCGATACCGCCTACCTGATGGTAGCAGTGAGAACAGCCCATGGCTCGGGTGGCTGGAGTCTCTGATGATCCTCCGAGCTTTTTTCACACACCGCCTTGTATATATTTCCTGGAGGGAGGGAAGCTCACCTCCGATGATGTGTCTGGCGGTTCGCACCACCCTTTGCAGTGCTTTGCGGTTGTGGGCGGTGCTATTGCCGTACCAGGCGGAGATACAGCCAGTCAGGATGCTCTCCACAGTGCAGGTGTAGAACCGTGTGAGGATGTGGTGGTTCATTCCAAACTTCCTCAGTCGTCTCAGGAAGAAGAGGCGCTGATGAGCCTTCTTCACAACGACTTCAGTGTGGACGGACCATGTGAGTTCCTCAGTGATGTGGACACCCAGGAACTTGAAGCTGCTGACTCTCTCCACTGGTGTTCCATTGATGGTGATGGGACTGTGTTCTCTGTCTTTTCTTCTGAAGTCCACCACAAGCTCCTTTGTCTTACTGACGTTGAGGGAGAGGTTGTGCTCCTGACACCAGTGTGTCAGAGTGTGCACCTCCTCTCTGTAGGCTGTTTCATCATTGTCAGTGATCAGACCTACCACTGTCGTGTCATCAGCAAACTTAATGATGGCATTGGAGCTATGTGTTGCCACACAGTCATGTGTGTACAAGGAATACAGTAGTGGGCTGAGAACACAGCCCTGCGGGGCTCCAGTGTTAAGGGTTAGTGATGAGGAGATGTTGCTGCCTATTCTAACCACCTGGCGTCTGCTTGACAGGAAGTCCAGGATCCAGCTGCACAGTGAGCTGTTTAAGCCCAGAGCCCGGAGTTTCTCATCTAGCTTGGAGGGCACTATGGTGTTGAATGCTGAGCTGTAGTCTACAAACAGCATTCTCACATAAGTGTTCCTTTTTTCCAGGTGGGAGAGAGCAGTGTGTATTGTAGATGCAATGGCATCATCAGTGGAGCGGTTGTTGCGGTAAGCAAACTGCAGCGGGTCAAGATTGAATGGCAATACAGAGCAGATGTAATCTCTGATTAGTCTCTCAAAACATTTGCTGATGATGGGGGTCAGAGCAACAGGACACCAGTCATTTAAACAAGTTATTTTTGATTGTTTTGGTACAGGCACAATGGTGGATGTTTTAAAGCATGTGGGGACTACAGACAAAGAGAGGGAAAGGTTGAAAATGTCCATAAAAACACCAGCCAGCTGGTTCGCGCACGCTCTGATGACGCGGCCCGGAATGCCGGGCCCGCGGCTTTGCGGATATTCACCCGTCGGAAGGATCGGGTTACATCCGCTACAGAGACGGAGAGTGAACTAACCTCTGTAGCTTCAGCCACGAGAGCTCTCTCCACGAGGGCAGTGTTATTTCCCTCGAAACGAGCATAAAAAGTATTTAGCTCATCCGGTAGAGAGGCAGCGGTGTTCATGGCGGAGTTTTTATTCCCTTTAAAGTCCGTGATGATGTTAATTCCCTGCCACATGCTTCTAGAGTTGGTGGTGTTAAACTGTCCTTCAATCTTGCTCCTGTACTGGCGTTTTGCGGTTCTGATAGTTTTTCGGAGGGCATAACTGGCTTGTTTATGCTCCTCCACGTTCCCGGAATTAAAAGCGGAGGTCCACACATTAAGTGCCGCGTGAACATCGCTATTGATCCATGGCTTCTGATTCGGATAGATCCGTATTGTCCTGGTCGGAATCACTTCCTCTGTGCGCATTCTGATGAAACACATTACGCTATCAGCGTAAAGCTCGATGTCGTCATTAGAGGCGGACCGGAACATCTCCCAGTCCGTGTGATCAAAACAGTCTTGTAGCGTAGAATCTGATTGGTCTGACCAGCACTGGATCTTTCTGAGGGTGGGTGCTTCCTGTTTCAATTTCTGCCTGTAAGCGGGCAGAATCAGAATGGAAGAGTGGTCCGATTTGCCAAATGGTGGGCGGGGGAGGGATTTGTAGCCATCCCGGAACGGAGAGTAGCAATGGTCCAAAACCCGGTCCCCTCGTGTGTTGAAACTAATGTGCTGGTGATATTTTGGTGCGACTGATTTTAAACTGGCTTTATTAAAGTCCCCGGTCACAATGAACGCGGCCTCAGGGTGTGCAGTTTCCTGCTCACTTATACTCCCATATAGTTCCTTGTGTGCCCGGTCTGTGTCGGCTTGTGGGGGGATGTACACAGCAGTGATAATGACCGCTGTGAATTCCCTCGGTAGCCAGAATGGTCGACACAGAAGCATAAGAAATTCCAGATCAGGAGAACAGAAAGACTTGATAGAATGTACGTTCCTCTGATCACACCAGGATTTGTTGATCATAAAACATACACCACCTCCTCTAGTTTTACCTGAGAGGTCTTTCGCTCTGTCCACTCGGTGCACGGAGAACCCCGTGGGTTCAATGGCTGAGTCTGGAATCTCCGCAGACATCCAAGTTTCTGTTAGGCAAATAATGCAGCAGTCCCTCGTCTCTCGTTGGAAAGAGATCCACGCTTTCAGCTCGCAGAGCTTGTTATCCAGAGACTGAACGTTTGCCAGTAGAATAGTGGGTAGCGGGGGTCGATTTGCGCGGCGTCTTACTCTGATGAGAACGCCGGCTCTGTTTCCCCTTTTCCTCCTGCGTTTCCACGGCCGTGCTGCCCAGACAAAGGGCTCCGCTTGCGTGTTTGTAAACAGCGGGTCGGCATTGAGGAATGTGAAGTCCGGTTTTCGGTGTGAGATCGCTGAACCAATGTCCAAAAGTGTTTGTCTGTCGTAGACAATAAGGCAGACAACATCCAAGACAAAAAACATAAGAATTGTGAACAAAACAAACAAAACATTACTATGTTGTGTCGGAGCTCACAACGCAGCAGCCATACTCGGCGCCATCTTGAGATATATATATATAATTAGGGAGCAAGGGAGCATCCTATAGCTTTGCTATGCAGCCAAGTGCATTCATTCCTAACATCTGACCAAAAGTTCAGTTTCAGGCTACAGATTATGTTTGGAACACTCAACATGTTTGGCAGACATGGGACAATGGAAATCAGTACATAGATGTATAATTTAATTTTAACATGGTTGGCAGTGATTGGATGATGCTGACCATTACATTAAATCAGAATCATGTATGCTAATTTCTGATTGGTAAAAGGCATCAGCACTGACTATCACTTGTTTGTTTCACAGTGCAAAAAGAGAACATTTAGATTTTGTTGCCAAAGTAAAAAAAACAAACAAACAAACAAACAAACAAACAAAAAAACATTGTAACATAAGTCAAATCAAGTCAAATATTTTTTATTTGTATACATTTTTTTCCAAAGTAGCTTTACAGAAAATCATCTGTAATTTCTGTAATGTCTTAAAAACATGAATAACCAACACTCCTGGAAACATAATAAAAAAAAAAAAAAAAAAAAAAAAAAATTCTGTTGCTTGGTATTATTTAAAAAGTCACAACTGAGCCCCGCTGTCTCCATATGAGGACATCAGTTTGTAGGAAAACTATTTGCTCTTGAATTTGTTTGTTTGTTTGTTTGGTTGTTTTTTTTTTTTTTTTTTTTTTTTCATGTTTATTAGGTGCTGCTAGTTACAAATCAAAAAGGGAAAGTAGTCATGCTCGGGTCTCAGGAGTTTAAAGTGCTGCTTAAGGGGGCAGCTCACTAGGTTTTGTAACATAATCTATGCTAACGCCTGCTAAAATCTAACTGCAGCCATTTACTCCTATTTTTCAACACTATCACAACCTCTTTTCACCCCTCTGACTACATAGTGCAATCCCACTTTGCGTTTTTGTTTGTGTGTGTGTTTGCATGTTTCTATGCTGTCCACAGATGGATGCTTGTTGCAAAATGGGGTTTAAGCTCAAGATTTCATCCTTTTTAAAACCCTCAACCCTTTCTGCTTTGCTTCCAAATCCTATCAGTATTCATTCAAGCTCACATGGTACCCTCTCTAAACCTGAGTTCTCTCCAGGCTCCCCTATGAGCCCCCTGCTGGCCTTATACTCTCACTGCAGGATTAGAACACTATGCCTCCCGCTAGTGTTCTAATCCAGACTGATTTGCACGGCACATGATCGTTCCTCTCCAGGCTCTAAGTGCGGCCCTGCAGTCTCAGTCTGTGTTGCTTCCAGTTGGCAGGCCCATGTGTGTGTTTGTATCATTATGTGTCAAAGCATCCTCAAATTGGTCTTCTCCATTCAATAGCAGTCTGTGCACCAAGACCTGATATTGATTCACCTGTGATCTCTCCCACCGTTGGTCATCCATGGGGTCCCATCCCTCCCAAGGGTTTTGCTTGGGTTCATCTAAACCCACCATTACCAGACAATAAGCTAATCATTACCTAATTGGATTTAGTGATCTTTGTGACTTAGAGAACGTATGAAAAAGGATTGTTTCTCTTTGATTAAGGGTGGTAGTGTGTTTTCGGAGATGGTGCGGTGTGGTGGTTGAAAGCAATAAAGGCCTTTGTTTTTTTTTTTTTTTTTTTTATAAAATCTTTAATGTCATCATGCATCACTAGGAAAATATCACACATTACCAGGGTCAGATGCAAGGTTGAAATTTCAGTGATACCAGGCTGAGACAAGGTGTTATTACTTACAGGATTGGCAGTGTTTGCAAATGGATGAGCCAGTCACAGGTAACCTTATCTCAAGTGTGATTCCCATGGCAATAGGGTGCCTGTGGGTTGCAATCCTCAGGGATGCGTAGGACTTCACATATGACATGTTCCCTTGGTGACACCTACATTTCTTTAAAAATCGGTTAAAAATGCCTGATGCATCAACACAAGGATAATTTATAGAAGAACTGAACACAAGAAGGCTAAAATTGAAAAGAGAGATAAGAAAAACATAATATCAGCAATTCAGCTGATCACCTTCAGAGCCGAAGCGGCTGATCACGAAACAACATCTGACATTGTAAATATTGAGTGGACAAATGAATCATGTTTTCGCTGGCTCTCCAGAGGGCTACAGCCCAGGCTTCAGCCTAATTTAATTATCCCACTGTCTGGTTTTCCAAAAAAGCTGCTCTCCGTCACATGCTTACTGTGTCACTGGGGGTGAACTGATATGGAACTGTGAGCCCAAGAATCCATTTTAATTCTCACCTCCAAAGTGGATCTAGTCTTATCCCCAGAGGAGACGTGGATTTACAGAAGGAACAACAAGCAATCCAATATGCTTCATTTGCACATTGAGACAGATGCTAGTCAATTTATTGATTACAGCTAAGAATGCACAATTGATTGAAAACACGTTATTCAGCAGAAAAGGTGTGGCGAGGATGCCAATATTCTCATTAAAATAGGGTTTGTCTCAATCGTTAGTCCTTCTAATGGGCATGCTTTGTGTTGCAAAAAGTTGCATAATTACAGAATATAAATATATAAATCTACATAAATGCCTTTGTTCATCAATTTACAAGAAGCAATGTTTTGCTGAGGGTGCTAAACACTACAGAAATAAAACAGATGACAGGTCTTTATAAATGGGCAGGGAAGTTTGTGCGCCGAATAGAATGATACAGTGAAACAGATGTCTACAACGGCTCTGGTGAGAAACAACCCTAAATTTAAGTCATTTTTAAATGCAAATCTTGACGTCCATTGCAGGTTCATGAGCTAAATGAAAGAAGCTCGTAGACAGTGACTTGTGTGTTTATGTGAGAACATGCATTGTTTATTTTTTGACCTTTAATGGTCAAGAAATGCTCTTTCTATAGGGCATGGTTCATGTTTGCAACAGTCTTTATAATGCAGTATGTATACAGCTCTTTTTACTGTCATTTGATATGCAGTTCTCTCAGTTGCATTTTCTCTTTGCTGTTTCTTTCTGGCATCTGTAATGACCCACCAGTTTGCTCTGATGAAAGCCAGAGCCGGTATGTTTTTAGTTCCCCTACGGGTCTAAATGCCACACATCAGATACTCTGTGTGCTCCTTCCTTCTCCAAACTCATGTCTTGCACAATGGCATGACAGAGAGCTACAAAATGTTCTGGGGCTAATTTGAGCAATGGTTCAGCCAGAGAACATGGCAACTCCATGAATGTGTTTGTGGTGTAAGTTCTTCCCTTGCAAATTGTCTTTCTGGCTGATCAGACTCACTGTTTCTCAATCCAGGTCTTGGAGGACAACAGTACTGCATATATTGAGGATGTGTTCACACTAGTAGTTCAGTTCTCTTGGTCCATTTGGTCTGGACCAAAAAAGAAAATGATACATTTAGTCCTGGTTTGCTTAGCATTCACACTGGCATTTTTAACACCGAACCTACAGATACGAAACATATATTTTGCGATGGAACTTGCTGAACATCCAAAACAATGCTGGCTGCTGGGCTAAATGCACTCGTTGGATTTATATATGTATATATGGTGGTATTTTTACCAGCTGAGAACAAACAAAGAGCTAATAAAAAGTGTTAAGGAGTCAAAACAGCGCCGGGAATTCCTCCGTTGCACACACAAACGAAGATATGCTGCAAGGAAGGCTGAGGGCTGTTCCAATGCCTGTACCGAACTATAATGGGCAATATAGCTCCTATGATGAGAAGAACCAGGTATGCTTGAGGTCAGTATTAGGCAAATTACTTCCTGTTTTTGGTCCGTTTAGACGTCTTTGGTTCATGTTGCGTTCATATATCAGTCGAACCAAACCAGAGTTCATTTGGAACCGGACTAAGACCCACTATTCAGGGTGTCTCAGTCTGCTTGTTTGGTGCACACCAAGGTTTGGATGGCAGTGTTCACACTTGTTCAAATGAACTGCATTAACAGAGCAATCACACCAGAGTTTGTTTTAATCAAACCAAACCTGCCAAGTGTGAACACACCCTGAATGTGCCCCTTATCTAACACAACCGATTTTATCGATCCAGTCCTGCATACGAATATGCCTACTTCTCAACTAGGGATGGGCATGAGCACTCGGGTACTCGGACGTGGCAGCAATGATCGATCATGAAAACGATGATCGATGGTGATCATGCATGATGTGACTTCTCACTTAACTCAAAATTCAGTGACAATTACCTGACAACTAAACACAAACGTGTCAAAGAGGGTGCTTATTTTTAATTTTGAGATTGATTAAGTTGTAATTTTGAGGGGTACATTGATTGTTAGAGACGTCTCATAGCAACCAAACTGATATACGACGCCGCAATGCTATCGTTACGATCATCAAAAGAGAGTGTAATTAACCGTGTTTTGAACAACTGTCTCTGCAAAATGTTTGCAAAACACGTTTTATTATCATATCGTTAATGGATATTATTTAATAAAAGTGAATGTTTGTCACTGACTGGAAACCTCCCTGCCCTGTGTGCTGACATATTTGCATGAAGTAACACACCTGCATATCATCAAAACGGGAGTTGAATATTTCCGCATGAGTTTCTAAGTTAGACGTCCAACATTTTGTGTCATTCCATGGCACTTTCCCCAGTTGAAAGGTAGAAATTTGACTCTCCGAGTTGAATGAAATGCTTCATGAATCATCACAACAACAACAAAAACAAAAGCATCGTGGCTTTCCCAACAGGAGTGAATACTTGGGGAGACACACGCACAAACACACGCACACACGCACACACACACACACCAGGTGTGTGGCAGTGGACTCAATGCTCTGTGAGTGTGTCAAACAGCTAGATAGAGCGCAACTAAATGGAACAGAATGCAGCGTCTTCAAAACTGAACTTCAACTGAACACGCATATTAAAAACGCTATGGTTATGGCGTCTCCTGTTAAGCCAACCATGATTTGAAAATAGATGGTTCAGACAGTCACTAAAACAAAAACTGCTTGCTTACTAAGATTACTACAGCAACCTGAAGGAAGGACAGACAGATGCACGTTGAGCATACTCTTTCATTGAGTTGGGCAGCGAATCTTCACATAATGACAAAATATGATGCATTATATTTGATTATGCAATCTCTTGTACATTTTGTAACAGATTATTTTAAAACAGCCTATAATAATGAATAGATGATACACTGGAACTACAAGATGCAATGCAGCAGCCAAAGAAGTTTGTCAGACATGCTGATATATATACAGTTATGTACATGTCATTGCCCCTCGAGTACTTGAGTAGACAAAATGACCAAAATGCCCATCCCTATTCTCAACTATATTCAGTAGTAAGACAAAAGTTGTGTGACAAATGAGTAGATGTCAGGATCCTAAATATTTATCAAACAGTAGGCAAAAAAAGATTCTGAAGTGCGCAGTTACTTTACTTTCTCATAATGTGTCATGGGAGTTCAGGAGCCATCAGATTCAAAACACTGAACTTAAACTGCAGTACTTGACAGTACACAAGGCCCAAGACCTGAAATGTATGTGTCAGATCAAACATACAAAATGTGCAGTGCTAAGGTGTTCCTGAGGTGTTCCAGCTCTCTCTCTCTTTTCCTCTCCTACTTCCCTCACTCTCTTTAACTTTGTCAGTTAAACAATTGTTCTGGCAACCACAATTAAATCGATTACAATACAGGATCGATTGCACACTCTATATCTCCATTCTTGCCAATCCATGAGGCTTGCCTTCCTGTTGGCTCCTTCCTCTCTTTTCACGATCAATAGGTCACTCCTCTCAGCCCCGTTCCAAATGAATGGGATTGGCTATTCACCTATGCTGTTCCTCAGCTCTGCTGAGCTCTCAATTTTCAAAAATAAAAAAGGTACAGGTTGTTGCTTCCTTTATTTTGTTTTGCAGTCTGCTATGCTTTTAGCCATTGAGATATTCATATGCGAAGTTTTGGCCTTATACCCACTTCTTCGAGCATAAAGATACAAAGAACCTCAGTATCCTTCAGCCTCAAGTCTATATTGAATTCTGTTCCACATTTGATCAATATTGTAAAGTGGTTCTTTTTTACTCTTGATTCTTTAAAGAACACTTTGCGGTGTGTTTCATGAAAGGTAGTCTTACTGCTACTTGGAATAACATTAAAAGCCAATGGCCTTACCTTTGATATTGTAACTTATGGTCAATATTCACTGAGTTGAAAGGAATCAGTATTCTCCTGTTGCAGTGCTCTCAAGGCTGCGATTTAAAAAAATAAATAAAAATAAATATATCGAAATTTTAGATTGAAGTTTGGAAATTTCCCATTGATTTACATTGATAGAGTATTTGAACCAGAATCAGTCTAAAACCTAAATTTACCTAAAAATTTAAAGCAATTATTTTGCTACCTTGCAAGCCCTGGCCCATGAAATGCAATATTTATTTCTTTATTTTTACATTTTATTTTATTTCTGGGGTGTATCTCCTGTATGTTTTTGTTTATCAACAACCCATACAATAGTCTTACTTTACAGTCAATGAGGTGTTTTGTTGAACCTTATCCTAGATCAGTGGTTCTCAAACTGTGGTACACGGAGTGCCATCAGGTGGTACGCAGCATGGCCCAGGATATTTACATAAAAAAAAATAATAATAATATTCAAATGTTTTTTATGTTTTATTTCTAATATATGATTACAATTGTAATATATCTTTAAGATATTTTTTACATCAGCAGTGCAGGATGTGAATAAGTAACGCTCTCATTGATGTATCTGTGCACTCACCACAATATTGTTCCCATGCAGAAAACAGAACAGCAAAAACTGATGCAATTGAGGCAAGATATCGTTCCATTTATTTTACACATTCTCAGACTTTAAAGTCTATGATCTTAAATAGTGCTTTTGACTCAAAGACACTGGGTTGTATTTGGCTGTATTTTGTTTTTGATTTCACTGGAAGATGAAACACAGAGAAATGGAGTGCCCTTCCGCAGCCCTGACAGCTGTGCGCAAGGCAGCGCTATGTGACGTACATTGCCGCTATGTCACCTATGGCCGAGTCTGCCTATGACTAGAGGGAAGGAAAATACTTAGTTTGTCAAGTTTTAAAGTTAATGACTGGTAAGGGCATGGTTCAGAGTAAAATGATCCTCAGATAGCTTACTGTAGCCGCTGTTTTCATTGATCACATGCACATTATCACATATTTTTATGGGTGATGCTAGCTGCGTAATTTTAGGGGGGCTGAGATGAAAAACAGGGTCTAGCAATGCCTAAGCTCCAAATTTCTAAATATATAGTAGTTTGTTTGAACTGTATTGCAAAAGTTCTAAATGTTAATATTGAAGTAACTACAGGAATATTGATATTAATAAAATATGGCATTGTGTATTTTGCTCACAATCCTTAAGACTACGCTAAAATGCTTGTGGTGAATAGGTGGTACTTGAATGTTCTGATTTGATCTAAGATGGTACTTGGCCTAAAAACTTTGAGAAGCACTGTCCTAGATGAATTGGCCATTACACACCCCCAAGCAACAATCAGTGGTTTACTCTAAAGCCCTCAGCTGTGGTTGGCCACCTTCACTCCACTACCAAATCAATGGGTTAGTCCGTTCACCTTCTCTATAATCAATGAGTCATTCACTTTCCCATTAAAGATGAATAGCCATCACTAAGGCATCCTTTGAACATTATAGACCATATGAATAATCACTCAGCTTAAACTAATGTGCAGTTGATGAAACACTGCTGTGAACCCATCTCTTGCTATATTCACTGCTATTGCTTCCTGAAGGGCTGCAGGCATTTTCTCCGATGCAAACCACGCTCTTGAAGCTTCCCCCAAATGGTGAAAGGTGTAAAATGCATTGTGACCACTGACAAACCTGAGCAAAACGAATCTGTTTAGAATGTTTGAAAGATCCATGTGTTTCCATGGTGACAATAGAGGCTTGGTTCATGTCACATGGCAAGGATGATGTGTCCACTGATTTATAATATAGAACTGGACTGTTGATGATGTCAAAGCAGTGAAGACACTGAGCTGCCATATTGCTATGCCCAAACATTCCACTGCGCCTATTGATTTAATAGAAAATCATCTCATTTCAGCAAGTAAAATTTTTCATTCAATCACCGATTTTATATCTTAAATCTGCCTGTTCCCTACAACACAAACGACCCACACATGTAATTATTTATTTATTTGAAGTCTGGTATTTTTCCTTTTTCTTGAAAGTCAGAGTGAGTTATGTGTATCTATACCAAACAGTATCCACCTCTAAAAGCTTCAGTGGTGAACATATCACCTGAATGTAAACAAGTTAACTGAAGCTGAGGTAAGATACAAACAGACAATATCAGACATATTTATTGCGAACATCTAAGTGTTTATTCAGAGTTACTTGTTTTATGTTTTCATCAAAAAGTGTATTTTTCTCGCGGTCACTTGACTAAGAGCACACTCTCTCTCCCTCTATCACACACGCAGCAGGTGCTGAGACTGAGGGAGACACGCAAAGAAAAGGTGGTTAAAATTAAACTAATATGCTAGGTTTAATTGGCAAACGAACAGGTAATGTTTGACATGTATCCATGTATGGCTACAGCGAGTGCTTCAATATGAAAACAGGCAAATCCTGGGCATTTTAGATGAATTAAAAATCCCAGGTCGACTTTTTAAGGACTCTATGAGGTAAAGGATGTGTTGTTACCCCAAAACAAGCAAATATTACAGCTTGTGGACAGTTTAACCACTTCTTTTGGTGGTCGTTGTGCTGCACTTATAAGCTACACACTTATCTCAGACATCTCAGATGTTCAGATGCTCAGACATCGCAATTTGCATATATCTTCTCCCTCGTAATGAATATTATCCATAACAAGAAAATTAAACATTTAACTTGATTGTCACTAGAGGGCAAAATGTGACTGTCGTATCCGCAGGTGGGAGATGGTGAAATTGAGGTGCTTTCGCCTGTCAGTCATTGATGCTCTATGACAGTTTGGGCACACCAAGATGGCTGCTCAAACACTTCCGGTGGCTTCACCTCCTGCAGGCAGTTTACTGTTGCGTCAGCGATCCAGTTCTTTATATATATCAGTGGATGTGTTCCAAAATTGGATTGCAGGGAAGTATAGTTGGTATACAGCATGACTTTGCTTGCTCATCAGCTAGACCAATAGCAGACATGCACTAACAAGTATAAACCAGCCTAGACCAGCTTGGATATTGATGCTGGTCTGTTCAGTAAGGAAGTGCATGCAACTACACATATTTAGCCACCCAATCACATTCTCACACTTTGGGCTATTGACTAAAGGCAAAATGTAATGAGCAACCATCAAACTAGCTCATATACATTAGGTAGCCCAAGAGGAATGTGTTGTGATGATAATTTTCATAGAGGTTTTCAAATACTTTTCACAGGGACTTTTTACATAGTCCCATGATCTCTCTGTTCACACTTTCTCATCAAGCCAAAAACAGTATTTGAACTTCAAATGTTGGGGTGGTGGGAGGATGGGGGGTGGTTGGTTTAAAATGTTGAGACTTAAATTTGAATTTTATTTATTGGGAATTGATTAGATTATAAATGTGGCATTTATATACTAGAATGGAGCCAGGTGGTTAAAGGGAAGGGATTGAAAAAGGATTAGGGCTTCATGAAGTCAGCCATATAAAGACAATCGCTTCAGAGGTAGAGCAAGTTATTACAAGTTTGATAAAAGTTTACAAACTTTTTAAAAACCTTTTGTTTTTAATAGCTTGCACCAATCGTGCACAAAAAGACCAGGAATGTGCATCAAGTGTCAAAATGGAATTCTTTTTTTTTTTTACTCATTCATGCAGACAGTGTTCAAAAAGCACTTGCAAGCTGTTGTATGAACAAGACGATTCAAGTCACATCTGTTAATAAATAGGTGTGTGGGGTTTTCAGTCCAAAACACTGACTCTGAGAACATAGTCACTGAAAGCCCTCAAAACAAGCAAAAACATGCAGCCTTTGACATATTTAATAATAAACCATCTCATCACAGTGTGCACTGTAAGTGTGCGGTGCCTCTGTTGAAATATGTGAGTCAACTTCTTGATGTCTCAAACCTTAAAATGTGCTTAAAAACATGAAAGCTTTCTCTTGACTTTTATTTTTGGATGTTTTCTTTTTTTACCTCCTCTCTCTCTCTCTCTCTCTCTCTCTCTCTCTCTCTCTCTCTCTCTCTCTTTGGCAGACTGCTCATTAAAAGAGCCTGAGCAACCTGGTGTCTTTGATGAATGCATCTAATTTCATTCCTCCCTTCTGTTAAATATGCTATGACCAGTCCTGCTAATGCACACCAGATATTTCTATAGTTGTAGATTGGGCTTTTTATATTAGAATCTATTACACTTCTGTATTTTCAGAATTTAGACCATCCACCAAAAAAAAAAAAAAAAAAAAAAAAAAAAAAAGGCTAAAAGGATAAAAGAAGCCATCAGGCCAGACAGGAGAAGGTGACCTTTACCAGAAACACAATGGAGAAGGCAATGAGTGTACAACATTTAAAAATAACATCTATGGCAGGCTTTTTCCTCCATAAATATTGTATTTACAACTTTAAAGAAAGGGTTTTACCGATTCTCAGGGGCCACGAACGTGTGATCTGATTCAGGCTCTCATTTCAATCCCCAGAGACTCTAGTGAGACTAGACTGAGTCTCTGACCTTAGACACCACAGTGACAAACCACACTTGTCCTGATTCTATCCACCTCCACCCAGATCGTACACTAACCTTAAAGACTCCATTAAAAATAAATTGTGCGTTTGTGGCTTTAAGTCCGTCAATATCCTTTCAATTTAAAATTTGAAAAAATTAATCTTTAGCAGATACACACATTTCAAGTTGACAGTTTTTTGTCTATGGAGAAAATTTGCAAAAAAAGAAAAATCTAGGACTTTTTTGCACTTCACAGATTTTTGTCCAATCAAATGCTCTCAAGAATGAGAATGTCCCTTCCCTTAATACCACTGGCCAGTGACTAGCAAATGGAAAACTTCCTTTTTTCCTTTTTTCAATAGAAAATATGTTAAAACAATTTCATGGGGTCTTTAATTCTTTCAGTATTTCTAACTATTATATTTGTTCTCAATTCTATCAAAATTGCGTAGGACATGTCTCATCTGTTAGTGTTTTAGACAGTTGCATCTGTTATTAGCTCATTTTCTCACTTTTATTTACATGCTGTAAAATCCACAGTGCACACTGTGATGAAATGCAATTGCTAAACATGGTCACAATTTTCCAAATGGTATCAGTCATTTAAAATGCTGCTTAATTATGTTTTTCTATCTAGAAAGAGTATTAAGTGGGTGCGTGTGTAATAGAAAGTATATTTATTTATTTATTTATTTTTTAATGTGTGTATAGACGACTGAAAATATAGAGGGAGTTTCAGACCAAAGCAATCAACCAGCTCCATCAAAGGCGCAATACAGAAAAGCTTTTGTGGAAGGCCTGCTCCACTCTCACACTTATATGGTTGTTTTGTTTTTGTCGCAATTTGTTTTTTTTTTCATATGACTTTCAGTTCTGCCCACCCACTTTCAATGAAAGCAAACCATCGAAGCATGTAGAAACCTTTATGAGAAGACAGAAAGAGCCTAGTTTGTTTCTTATTCTTTTTGTCCTTTTGTTCCCGGTGCTGGGAGAGAGAGAAAGAGAGCAGAAATAATAGAAGAGTTTGATTCTTGCATTTGTGTGTGGTTAGATAGAGAAGGCTGCATTTGGCAAGACCACCCAACATAACGACCCTTAACACACACTGAATCTTATCTCACACTGACCCCTCCCACACAGAGAATCTTATCAAGCAGAGAACTCTGCTTCTCCCTGACAGACGGCTTAACTCCGTTAAGGAATATAACACCTTAAATATAATTTCTATGGTGCAAAGCTCTGAAGATGATGTGTGCCCATGCAACACACATATGCAGCAGAAAATATTGTGTGTTCTCAAATACAATGTTAAAGACAATATAGTCAAAATTTACCTTATTTACCTACTTAATAAATGTCCCTGGTCTTACTGTGCATGATTCATCATTGCATGTTATTCTAAAGAGAAAAAATTTGTTTTCATTTGTTTTCATCTCAATGAAGAAGAAATAGCTAATTCCATCTCTGAAATGCTTTTGATTTTCTGCTGATGTAATCAAGCCTGTGTGCTTGGGGGAAAGTAATATTTACCAATATTATATACAGGTGCATCTCAATAAATTAGAATGTCGTGGAAAAGTTCATTTATTTCAGTAATTCAACTCAAATTGTGAAACTCGTGTATTAAATAAATTCAGTGCACACAGACTGAAGTAGTTTAAGTCTTTGGTTCTTTTAATTGTGATGATTTTGGCTCACATTTAACAAAAACCCACCAATTCACTATCTCAAAAAATTAGAATATGGTGACATGCCAATCAGCTAATCAACTCAAAACACCTGCAAAGGTTTCCTGAGCCTTCAAAATGGTCTCTCAGTTTGGTTCACTAGGCTACACAATCATGTGGAAGACTGCTGATCTGACAGTTGTCCAGAAGACAATCATTGACACCCTTCACAAGGAGGGTAAGCCACAAACATTCATTGCCAAAGAAGCTGGCTGTTCACAGAGTGCTGTATCCAAGCATGTTAACAGAAAGTTGAGTGGAAGGAAAAGGTGTTGAAGAAAAAGATGCACAACCAACCGAGAGAACCGCAGCCTTATGATTGTCCAGCAAAATCGATTCAAGAATTTGGGTGAACTTCACAAGGAATGGACTGAGGCTGGGGTCAAGGCATTAAGAGCCACCACACACAGACATGTCAAGGAATTTGGCTACAGTATTCCTCTTGTTAAGCCACTCCTGAACCACAGACAACGTCAGAGGCGTCTTACCTGGGCTAAGGAGAAGAAGAACTGGACTGTTGCCCAGTGTTCCAAAGTCCTCTTTTCAGATGAGAGCAAGTTTTGTATTTCATTTGGAAACCAAGGTCCTAGAGTCTGGAGGAAGGGTGGAGAAACTCATAGCCCAAGTTGCTTGAAGTCCAGTGTTAAGTTTCCACAGTCTGTGATGATTTGGGGTGCAATGTCATCTGCTGGTGTTGGTCCATTGTGTTTTTTGAAAACCAAAGTCACTGCACCCGTTTACCAAGAAATTTTGGAGCACTTCATGCTTCCTTCTGCTGACCAGCTTTTTAAAGATGCTGATTTCATTTTCCAGCAGGATTTGGCACCTGCCCACACTGCCAAAAGCACCAAAAGTTGGTTAAATGACCATGGTGTTGGTGTGCTTGACTGGCCAGCAAACTCACCAGACCTGAACCCCATAGAGAATCTATGGGGTATTGTCAAGAGGAAAATGAGAAACAAGAGACCAAAAAAATGCAGATGAGCTGAAGGCCACTGTCAAAGAAACCTGGGCTTCCATACCACCTCAGCAGTGCCACAAACTGATCACCTCCATGCCACGCCAAATTGAGGCAGTAATTAAAGCAAAAGGAGCCCCTACCAAGTATTGAGTACATATACAGTAAATGAACATACTTTCCAGAAGGCCAACAATTCACTAAAAATGTTTTTCTTATTGGTCTTATGATGTATTCTAATTTTTTGAGATAGTGAATTGGTGGGTTTTTGTTAAATGTGAGCCAAAATCATCACAATTAAAAGAACCAAAGACTTAAACTACTTCAGTCTGTGTGCATTGAATTTATTTAATACACGAGTTTCACAATTTGAGTTGAATTACTGAAATAAATGAACTTTTCCACGACATTCTAATTTATTGAGATGCACCTGTATTACAACCAGCTTTTTCATGATCCAAATACAGTACATCACATTGCAAACGTTAAATGTGTTGCAAATACCCTTTCATGTTGTCTTGGGAAGTGTTCTTCCAGTAATGACCTGTTGTCTGGTCTGCATTGTGGACCCTGGAGAATCTATATATTTATATTTCATGTCTAAATATAGTTCTAGATGTCCATAAGCAACTATTGCTAATTTCCGTTATACATCAGTGCATTCACCATATCTGAAATGTCAAGATCCACCCGTATACACAAGCAAGTGAATTGACATGCACAGTCTGCAACATGCAGCATTAACATCTCACCTGTGAAAATGTTCATCCCTCTTTGTCTTGAGTGTGCGCCTTGTTAGGTTGCCAAATGCCCCATATTAGCTGGGACGTCCTGTATTGGACTTCCAGCAAAATGTCTTGTATTAGAGCGCAAAATGCTAAAGTGTCCCATATTCCTTTAGCAAAAAGTTGGCAACCCTAATGTCCTGCCAGTTTGTTTAACTGTAAACAGCACAGTGTTGTGGCCTTTATTGTTGATTGTTTTGTTTTGTTTTTTGGTGTAATGACAGTAGGTCTGCGATTACTTATGATGAGCTCATTAGCTTGCGATTCATGATTTTGATGGTTTTAATTGTTTTTTTTTGTGTTTTTTTTTTTGGATTTACTGGACCATGCTAACTAGACAAACTTTGACCCTTTGTGTAAACCAACTTTGACCTATAATACCTGATGAGGTCACACAAAAAACTTGTAGATGTTCAATGACCTCTTCCTCAGTGGTATGAAGCTGTCTGCAAAGATCTAGTCAGCATCCTTCTTTTTCTTGGCACTGTAAATTGTCTGCTCTGCTCTTTGTTTGCCTTTCATTAATGCACAAATCCAGAGTTTAATTATGGAAATTGGTTTGTACAGATTACATACTGCTCTGTAAGAGAAAGAGAGAGAGAGAAAAAACTACATATCAACACAGGCACAAAGAGAAGTAATTTCTAATAAGCATGCTTGACTCTCCGAGTTAAGCACTTGTGGAGTGGCTGTCTGTGTGTTGGCTATGAATGTGGCATGCTGTTGGAGAGAGAGAGACACCTCATGTGCAGCATCCCACTCTGGCCTCTGACGCATACACGGATGCTGTGTGCTTGCGTGTGTGTGTATGTTTGTAATAGGGGGTTATCTCACAAGAGATAAGCTCATCAATCATGCTGGATTAGTCTATGGTAAAGAGCTGTGTGCTGATTGGTCAGGAAGCTCTGCTAATTGGCCTCTGTGTTGCATTACTGCTCTAGGGGGGCGATGTTTTGCCTCGCAAACATGATGGATAGAGCAGACAGTGTGTGTATGTGTCAAGATGGAGGGCTGTGGGGTGTAATGACAGGTTGAAGGGACAGATTAGGAAATGGGTGGTTTAATGATCCCGTCTGCAGCGCCGTCACTGAGCCAGCTGCATGTCTGCGAGATCTAAAAGAGACGTTTCCCTGGGGAAAACTCCTCAGATGAGCATGTACACACTCAAACCACCACTGCTGCTGCTGTCATTCTGTTGCTGCCAGTTTCTTCAGGTGGCACGTGACTTGACTGTTTTAAAAGAGTGCTGTGTGCACCATGTGTGACTTTGCAGTTTCCATAACATCCTCACTGACAGACACACAGAGATGAAACATCAGCCTTCTCAAGGTTTCACAAGAGTGTTTAAGAACTTTTATTTCCAGAAAGCATCTTGGCAAGGCTAAATAAACCCATTAAACTCAAAGCATATAATCAGATTAGGCAGTCCACCAATGCATTGGTTTCCATTGGTTGGACAAACTAAGATACAATCTTTAGTAGGGCACTTGAATGTTTGGGGAGGGGGGCAACATTGATAGTTTCGCCTCTAGTCCAGGCAGCACAGTGCCCCTTGATCGATTTAATCACTTATTGCAATCATTTAACAGTGTGGCTTGCCTGTTCATAGATATTGTGGGAATACAGCTGCCAGTAGTTCACCACTGTATGTACAAATATGTTGAAACAGAGTAATAAACTAGTCTTAGAGAGGTTGTATAAGTGTTTTGCCCATCAGAGCCTCACAGTGAATCAGGTCACAAACAAACAGATGCATTAACACAGAGCGCTGCACTCTTCCAAGCCTCCTCAGACGATTGGCAGTGTGCTGGGCTGTTGATAGAGCGCTGGCAGCCGTTCAGCAGACTGCTCAACCTTGCATCAAACACACACCCGCCTATCTCTCTTTTTGCCTATCAACAGAAATTCTGTTTGATCTGCTTGACAAAACACACACTCTTGTGTAAGGATAAAAGCAATTTATCGAGAGGAATCTTTGGCAATTTATCGAGAGGAATCTTTGGCAATTTATCGAGAGGAATCTATGTTGCACGTTGACATTCTCTGAACAAAGATAATGAACATGTGTAGTGTAATGCGGGATCAGAGGTCAGATCTCACTGCTGGTAAACGTCACTGCCGATTTATTCTTTCATGCCCCCCATCAGAGTCAAGCCCTTCTGAGGAACCATCACAGTGTTTCATGTTTGTGAGAGGAGCCAGTTTTTTTAATGCGAACGTTCCATTCCCCGCAGCCTATCTGCCAAAAGCGATACACTCCGCACTCATAAATGAATCAGAAGGAATGTAGAAAGCTTGCAGACTGGTGAATAATGAATGCATCCGTCGTTTCAGATTTTGTTTTTTGTTTTTTTGGTTTGGATTTGAGAGTTTGATAAGGAGAATCAGTTATGGGTGAGAATGATATGTTTTTCAGTGTTGTGAAACCTGAAACCGGATTTTTTGGTTGGTTGGGAGTAGGGCTAGATGATATAGCTAAAAATATTATACATTTATATATAATTGGGTTTAAGACTGGGTGAAATAGCTAAAATATAATATTTTGATATAATGATTCTTATTATTTTTATGTATCTATTTTTAATAAATAACCATAATTTCAACCAAACAACCATTGTTTCCTAAGTATAGTACAGTAAAAAAAAAAAAAAGAAAAAAAATGAAATATAAATAAAATATACAAGTGTGAAGTTTCATCATTTTCATTCATGAACCAATGTAATAATACATTGTGATATACAGCAATATTTACCTACATACTTTATATATTTTTATTATAAATTATAAATGTAAAAAAATGCTACATCAATACTTCCCTGAACATTTTCATACGATGACACAAATCATTGAATCAGAGTTTTGATACGATTAATTGAAATGGATTTTAAATTAATTTTGAGTTTGAATTGAAAAACGGAAAAGATTTCAACCTACAAACTTAAACACTATTTGTAATTCTTAAGTTTACCTTACAAACACTATTAAAACATCTGACTTAACTTTCTCATAATTGCGAGTTGCAAGACAAGGAGGGATCATGACACTAATCTATTTACATGCTCTTTAGGAAACTTTACCAAATAAAAATGTGTATTACAATCATCACAATATTCACAATGTTGCTTAATTTTAGATAGCCAGCAAAATCATCACAGACTTAATGAGAATATTGTCAATGTTAGATATATTCCCCAGCCTTTGTTAGTACTGAATGGTGTTCGTTCATTCCCTTGTCTGTACTCATTACCATTGGTGGTCAGATCGCTCATTGAGTGTGGGCTGGGAGACCATCTGTTAGTCTCGTCTACCGCTGTGACCCTCAAAAGAGTATTTCAGCAGACAGTCAAAAGCCTCAGAGCATCGGCAATGGTCACAAATTGCATTACAGATTGTTGTCCAGCAGCAAGAGACAACTGCTGTTTTCATCAATCTATAGTATGTGCATCTCTAAGTGTGTGTGTATGTGTGTGTGTGTGTGTGTGTGTGTGTGTGTGTGTGTGTGTGTGTGTGTTGGATATGAGGATTGGCTCACTGGACAGGTAGGCTCTTTGGGTGGTCATTGGTGTAACAGACTGTCTCCAAAGCCCCCTGGCTTTCCAATCCACCTGTCCATGTAAAGAGCTGCACCTGAGACTCTCCTACACACACAAAGATACACACTCACACACATAACGATACACTTATGAGCTCTCCAAAACCTAGTGAGCTGCCACGATTTCTAGCATATGTATACCGGTGGTTCTCGTCTTATTTTTGCTTCAGCACCCAGAGTTTAAATTGAACAACCAACACACAGCCTGGTTTGTATTTTATTTTACTTTGCATAGGTTTGTTTGTTTTTTCATGGTTGGGGGAATGTATAGTAGGGCTGGGTATCGCCAGCCACCTCATGATACGATACGTATTGCGATATACATGTCACAGTTCGATTTATTGCGAGACATCACGATATCATGGCACGATATCATGGCACGATATCATGGTTCGATTTGAAATTAGTTATTTAGTTCAGTTATAATGTCCATTTTGCTTGTATACAAAATGAAAGACATTCTATTTCAACTAATACTGTTATTCATTATACAGGGACCTTCTAACTTTTTAAATTATGTGCATATCATTTTTACAAATTTTATTTTATCATTAATTTTTCATCATTTTGGTGACATTTTAGCTTTTTTAAATAATGTAGTCCATGTGTTACATCAGTAAATATGGTGTATTGAAATTGTATATATTATATTGCATATAAACAGTATATTGTTACATGTTTTTTTTTTTTTTTTTTTTGTTTACATGCCTAATTTGCACTATTTACAAATAAGCAGTAAGTATTGTAAGTATTTACTAGTAGAACAAGTGCAAAAATGGTACTGTCTCTTTAAGATCTGCGGTAGGAACTTTGGCAGTAGTGTTTGTTTGGTCGAATGGCTTCTTTGCAGCATCCACGCTATGTGTGATTAGAATTAAATATTTGTTTTGTTGTTTTTGATAAATAGCTGACTGTAGAGAACAGAAAGGATATTAAAATAGATATTATTAAACAACAAATGGTTTGCTTGGATCTAGTCTTTGGACTTTTGGATATTACACAGAAATTGTCAAAACTTTTACTCTCAGCACACAGTGAAAATATCTCGGTGCTGAACTTTTATGCCACTACACTACTTTTTTTGTAGCAAATGGGAAGTACTTACGCATATCTTATTGTTGGGGATTGCAGATTGAAAGAGAGAGCGATCTTGGCATTTTAAGAATCGACATTGGGATCATACAAATGAAGATTAAGTAGAAAATCAATATTTTTGCCTGACCCTAGAGACAAATGAGTAGAGTGGTCCAGCATGTCTGTGAAAGAAACCGTGAATCCTGCAGGATCAGTTTGTCTCTTTCATGCCTCTGACTGCACTGACAATATCACGATATATCACAATATATGGATCTAAGTATCAATACAATATTGTGAGAAAAACTATTGCGATATATCAATATTTTATGGTTTTGACACAGCCCTAATGTCTAATATCCTGTCCTTGTTGGTATTTGCCTAATTTGGATAGCTTCTACCAATTTACACATAAATCTGTGCCAAAATACTTTGAATGGATAGTTAAATAAGCATTTTCTAACTATCCAAGATAAGCATTTTCTACTTCCTTTTAAAAGCCTATCAGCTTGTTCATCTGGCTAAAATCTAAAATCCATGATATACTGTTATTTGTGTTCTATTATTTGCATTAAGCATAATTTTCCTTCTGTTAAGATAAGACTTGTGACCCGCCAGTTGAGAACTACTGATGTATAGACTTTGTTCACAGTAGCGCCATGTTTGACTTTTGACGTGAATGAAAATGAGGCTGTGAGGGATAGTTTTACAGTCTCTTCAGTTACGTGCACTGTATAAAGCTGTGTAAAGCTCCTAGATTACATTTAGTTTTTCACAACTCATGTTTTGTGGAGTTCTTGGCTGCTGAATATTCTTGGAAAAAAGTTTTATTTGATTTTTTTCTTGATTTTTTGTGTTAGCGGAACAATCCAAAACAGTTTAAACAATAAGAAAGAGATCAATCCAATCCCTAAAAGCCTTATTGTTTCTGTCAAAAATAAAAGATGGCTCAACTGTGAATCCGGTCCATAGGTCCACTAACTTATAGCTCAAAACTCCAACAAAAACATTTTCTTGGTGTCCTTCACTGAAAGGACAATCTATGCACCATGTTCTTGTTCAATTGGATCTAAACTATCACAATATATTGTTTAGTAAGAGCGAGAAAAAAATTGAGAGAGAGAGCATGTGTCCTGTTTTGGACTCATTTTCATGGTCCTCCATTGTAAATGGCTGTGGAGTGCCCTGGATTCTCGTAGTACGTTATGACTATTGATAGCTCTCTTTTTCTCTTCTTTTTTTCACCCTCTCTTCCTCCCTCTCTGCCTTGCATGCTTTCTCTCAACTTTAATGTTTTAAAAAGCAGACAATGTGATTTCGAGAGCTACTGTATATAATTCCTGTCACCATGGTAACCGCTCCAGCTTCTGTGAGACCTGTTGTGTTGGTAGTAGTGCTGTCTGTTAGTGGAGTGGAGGGTTGTGCAGGTCCATGCTGATCAGCCATCAATCAGAACCCACAATCTTTTGTAGCCTGTGTTTCTCCTGCTTGCTTTGCTGCTTCTGCGCTGTCAACATGGCAATGAAGCAGCATCTGAAGCTTCATATATACCCCAAAAATGTGCATTTACATTTTAATGTGGCACAGAGAAGGTAAAAACAAAATGCTTTCACATGGGAATCACAATCGTATCAAACAATGTATCACATGCATTTTTACTACTTAGATTTGCAATCATTAGTTTTAGATTAAGCCAATTTAGCTAGTGCTTGTTGAGTCTTATGCACAGATAATGGAAAACTTGCTGATTTTCATGGCAATGGCAAAGTCTTTGGCATTTCTGATTTACACCCTTGAAAAATCATAGATAGTTTTGCTTGTTATCTAGCTGTTCAACACTGGTCATTAGCTGTTCCTAGCTGATTTAGGTGGTTGATCAGCTGGGTGACCACAAACGAAGCTAAGGTCAATCTGGTACACTGTTTTGATCAACCTGGTTGGAGCAGGCAGACCACCTTGGAGCAGGCAGACCAGTTTGGGGACCTGGCTACACAGTATATCTTGAACTGGTTGACCAGGTTCACCACCTTAAGCTGGAATAACATGTTTTTTTGTTTTGTTTTGTTTTTTTGTTTGTTTGTTTGTTTGTTTGTTTTGTAGGGCACAGACCTAAAACCAAATCAGATCTTCCTCTGATACTAGAGGGTGAGGTTGATCAAACCTTTTCAGCAGCTTTGCATCTTTACACAGAATTCGGAAGTGTGTGTGTTGTCTGCATCACTAGCATCTCCAAACCAAATGACAAAGTATTCCATTGGTTATGCAAACAGGCAGTCCAGTCTCCTCTGCACATACCATCTCGTTCTCTCTTCCTCTGTCCTTTCCTGTTCTGTTTTCACCTTGTCAGAAGACTGGGCTGAGATCTGATCTGTGCATATGCATTATTGATTCAGGACTCCTCTCTCACACTGACCAAAGCTCATGCTGTTCTTTATCTACCTCGTTCTCTCTATCTCTCTATCTCTCTCTCTCTCTCTCTCTCTCTCTCTCTCTCTTTCTCTCCCTCCATTTCCTCAGTCACTCACTCGCACATACAATCATTTTTGATTTCCAGATCCAGACAAACATTTAGTCATCCCTCGCAACCCACTTCAGTGTGGAGAATTTGTGTTGTCTTTAACGAAATGTCAGGCCTCATGAAATGAAACAAATGCATTAAGATAAAGAAACATAAACATACACAGACTTAAAACAAACAGAGAAAAGACAATACATAAATAAATAAATAACAGCATTACCAAATATGTTATGAGTAATATAATATAAATAAATAAATAAAAGAAAAGTAAAAGAAAAATTGACAAAGCTTTAAATCTGAGAGAGAGAGAAATCTGCTGACAGGTCACCTGACTCATTCTGCATAAAACAGTGTGCTAGTACAGTATTGACTGTTGTATACCTGTCTGTCAAACGGTCAACAGGCACTGCCCCGATCGGCTGAAACAGATGACACAGAGTTCAATATATCCATTTTCTCCCAGTGCCACAGTCATCACTCTTGGCCTCTCTTCTTGCCGTAGTAGCTTTCCAGTCCATTTCTATCTCCTCCGTCACACTCTCCACCTCTGTTTTCATTTCTCTCCTCCCACAAGCCCTGCTGACCTGCACTGGGGTGACAGCCCGTCCACGCAAACCCACTCCATCCAGTCCTCACTGACCCAAAATACAAAAATTCTTGCTTGCTGAGCCCTGGTTTGAGGTCTCGTTCTGCACAGTGGAATTGTGTCGGGGAGCAAATAGCTAACAGTAGCAACACTTCTAACTTAACAGATATCTCAATGTGAATTTGGCGACCATAGGTTAAAAGGTCTTCAACTGAAATTGTCTGTTCTTACTGAAATTCGAAACACTGCCCCCCGTGGCCGAAGCTGGAAGTGTTGTTTACCGCAAAGGCACGTTTGAGCTCCAGTTTCTGGGTGTAATGTCCACAGAGTGAATATTTTATTTAACTTACGTCCTAACCTTAAACATTATAGTCAGGAAAAATGCAACCTCTGAATCGTGCTCATTTATGTGATTATGTAAACATAATTTTTCCATGGGTCTAGAACCTGTGTCTCTGAGCCTGTTCATGCAATGTGCTATCAGTAGCACCACAGGAAAAAGTAAACACATTTGAATTGATACAAAGATGTCTGATGCCATTGTTCAGGTGTGATCATGTTGAACTTAGCTAAATTTTTCTAGTAGTATAACATGAACTATATACTTTTCAAAATAGTGTCATTTTTACAGTAACAAGCAACTTTTTTATGAGTAGCGTATCAAAACTCTAATTTTTATTGTATTTTATTTTTATATCTTATTGAATTGTCTATGTATTGTTCTCTTCTCATTTGTAGCATAGACAGTTTAATTTATTTCTGTAGTTGATTCATTGGGATAATTCATGATCAACCCCAATTCCGAAAAATTGGGATAGTATGGAAAATGCTAATAAAAACAAAAAGGAGTGATTTGCAAATTATATTCACCCTGTGCTATATTAAAATAACTACAACAACACATGATTTGCTATTTTACCTTGTGTTTTATTGTTTCTTTAAATATACACTCATTTCAAACCAGATTATTGCAACATGCTCCAAAAAAGTTGGGACAGTCATGTGTTTACCATTGTGTAACATCACCATTTCTTCTAATAACACTTATTAAGTGTTTGGGCACTGAAGACTCAAGTTTGTTAAGATTAGCAAGCAGAATTTTCCCACATTCATCTATTATGCAAGTCTTCATTTGCACAATTGTAAGGGGGCCTTTCTTGACGTATTTTGTGATTCGTAATGCGCCACACATTCTCAGTTGGAAAGAAGTCAGGACTGAAGGCAGGCCAATCTAGCACGGGCACTCTCTGCTTATGCAGCCATACACTTGCAGTCCGGGCAGTATGTGGTTTGGCGTTGTCCTGCTGGAAAATGGTAATGGCAATTGATCAATTGATTTGAAATGAGTGTATATATATATATATATATATATATATATATATATATATATATATATATATATATATATATATATAAATCACTAGGTAAATTATCAAATAATGTGTTGTAGTAGTGCTTTCAATATAGCAAAGGGTGAATTTACAAATCACTCCTTTATGTTTTTACTAGCATTTTCTATACTGTCCCCAACTTTTTCAGAATTGGTGTTCCAGATAAATACTGCTCTGATTGAAAAAAAAAAAAAAAAAGATAATCTAATATTTAGCAAGCTTCACTGTAGTTAGCCACATATTGTTAGTAGCTTGTAGTATAGCTAACAACATTTTCTAATGGCTAACTTGATGTATAGTTACTACTTCAAATTACGAGTTACTTGTATCTTGAGAAACTTGTTTCAAGTAGCTTCCCCAACACTGGGGGGATAGAAGAATGAGGGACAAGCCAGGTGGACATTCTGATGGCGGAAGCAAATAGAGTGCCAACCATGTTTGCATCTGTAGCCAACTAAACAGAAGTGAACGAAAGATTAGGAAAGATAAAGAGGAGGAGTGCAGAGGTGAGACAGAGGAGAGGATAAAAGAGGGATGAAGATGAGAGTGAAAGAGATGAGAGGGTTCGAGAGCAGAGTAGGGAATGGGGGGGGGGGAGGGGGGAGAGTGGGCTGCTATTTTTATAGCTCTCAACAGGGAGCCCCTGTGGTATACTGCTATCCATCTTAACACCCTGCACACACTGAAGGAGAGAGGGAGAGAGAGAACAGAACACAGATACTCACTGGCTGCAACTATTTGTGTTTGCTCTCTCTCTTTCATTCTTTCTCTCTCACTTTCCCTCTCTTCTCACCCTCTTTACTGCTTCCTGATCCCTGAACACCATGCATGCCACAGGGTTAAAATTGTTACTCTCTGCTGCTTTCTTGTCTCTTCTTTGCATATCCATTTTTATTTTCACTGCATTGATGTATTTCCGTTTTTATATATTTATATTTATGTTTTCTGTGGCATGTGTGCATTTGTTTCTTCTTCTTCTTCTTCTTCTTCTACTTATTATTATTATTATTATTATTATTTATTTATTATTATTATTATTATTATTATTATTATTATAGTTATAGTTATTAGTGTTGCTTGCTAAGGCAGAATGAGGAACCCCAAGCCATATCTAGGAACCAGAAACTTGGGAGTGGGCTTTGACTTGGACCAGTCAGCAGTCACCTAGTCCCCTAGAAACCACCCTGAACACCCTAGCAACTGGATATCAACATGCTAAAAATCATTCAGAAATTACCAACCACATAGCAATGTCCTTTCAACCCACCACTCCCTTCCATTTTGATAGCTTTTTTTGCATGGGCAAGCACCAGTCACATTTGCTACATAAAATATAAAAATCTGTTTTTCTCTTTCTTTCTGTCCCCTCTCTTCATCCACCTACACCATTTTTTTGATAGAAGGGTAATGAAATAGTTTGACAGTTGCATCCCCTGGGGTACGACAGACCACGAACCAAGGTAAAGTGTTTTTTGTAAATATTTAGAAAGGCACCCTTTGTTCCCCAATCTCTTTCTCACTCTCTCACTCTCTCCCTCTCTCTCTGTGTTTCTCTCCTCCTTGCAATCTACACAAGCATAGTGGCTTGCCTTTTCCTGTCACAAGCAATTAATCTGACCATTGCTTACGTTTATTGATCCAACTGAGATAAGCAATGTAATCTATTCAGTCTTCCAAAGAGGCAGATGAATGAATTATTCAATTAATGAAGGATTTCAACCCATGTTTGCAGGCATGTAGGAGGCATGGGGGAAATCAGTCCTTATGTTAATGTGTTGCCCTGTTCCGGGCGTCAGTGTGTCAGTGCTGGAATCACGATATAATGTACATCCTAACCTTGATGGAGGAGAGGGTGTTGGAGACTTATCGAGGCCAGACCCTAACAGTTGAATAGTTCATTTGTAGCAGGAAGAGGAAGGAAACATTTTCAATCAATCAATCAATCAATCAATCAATCAATACTTTATTGCCAAACAACATAGTTGTCTGGAATTTTTCCCGGTGATCTCACAACAATAATAACATACAATAAAGAAAAAAAAGAAAAAAACAGAGAATATCATCAATCAAATCAAATCAAATCACTTTTATTGTCACAACCATATACACAAGTGCAATAGTGGGTGAAAGTCTTGGGTGCAGTTCCGAGCAACATAGCAGTCATGACAGTGATGAGACATATACCAATTTACAATAAACAGATCACAATTTACATATCTAATATACACATAATTACACACAACACAATATACAAATAATAATATACAATTTAAAGTATACAATACACACAATATAGAATATTGCACAGTATACAATACACACAATATAGAATACACATTATACAATATAAATAGTATATATAGTATATATAAAATATACAGTAGGTTGTATTGTACTGTATTGACATTCAGGCTGTCGGCTGATAGTCAGTTGCCAGTGTGTTGTTAAGAGAGAATATAATTTAAGACAGTCCAGTGTGAGATAATAAGATTAATAAAGTGCAGTGCTGATGTATATTGATCGTTAAAGATCAAGAGTTCAGAAGTCTGATTGCTTGGGGGAAGAAACTGTCATGAAATCGGTTGGTGCGGGTGCTGATGCTGCGATACCGCCTGCCTGATGGTAGCAGTGAGATGGCTTTGGTGGCTGGCTGGCCTATGGCTTGGGTGGCTGGAGTTTCTGATGATCCTCCAATCTTTTTTCACACACCACCTGGTATATATGTCCTGGAGGGAGGGAAGCTCACCTCCGATAAGGTGTCTGGCAGTTCGCACCACCCTTTCCAGGGCTTTGCGGTTGTGGCGGTGCTATTGCTGTACCAGGCAGTGATGCAGCCAGTCAGGATGTCCTCTACAGTGCTGGTGTAGAACCGTGTGAGGATGTGGCGGTTCATTCCAAACTTCCTCAGCCGTCTCAGGAAGAAGAGGCGCTGATGAGCCTTCTTCACAACGGCCTCAGTGTGGACGGACCATGTGAGTTCCTCAGTGATGTGGACACCGAGGAACTTGAAGCTGCATCATAATAAGTGCAATAGCAAATCAACATCATGCACCACTGGGTACAACATAAGAAAACAGCTCATCATTGTATGGTATAAGGTACAGATGTGTGAGTCCTGGAGGAATTAAGAACATGAACAATCCTACAGTAAGTACTATTTTGGAAGCATGTGGACTTAGCTTTAATTGCCCTGAGGCGTCCACCTGAAGGTAGAGGAGTTAACAGGCACAAGATTTTCATTCCTTTAATTTGCATACGTGACACATAAATATCAGAAATGGCAGGAAGATCATGACCAATAATTTTTGAGGCAGATCGTACTATGCCACCGATCTGCCTTCTCTGCTGAGCTGTGGAGTTGCCAACCACACTGTGATAGAGAAAGTTAATATGCTTTCTATCGCTGCTCTATAAAAATTGGACACACCATCTTTTGATACACCAAACTTTTTTAGCTGTCTTAAAAAGAAAAGAGCTTAAGTTAGCTTATCATCCCATTTCAGAGATGCAGAGAAAGTGATTCCCAGGAACTTGAATCTTTGTACATTTTCGATATCCTGGCCATTGATGGTTAATGGTAGAACAGCATTTTGTCACCGCCGGAAATCAAATAACATTTCCTTCATTTTTAAGACATTCAACTTGAGATGTTGGGTACAACACCATTCAATCAGTGTAGACACCTCCCTCCTGTAGTCTGATTCATTATTATCTGTTATAAGACCAATCAATGTTGTGTCATCTGCAAACTTGAAAATTTTAATAGAATCACAGTGTGAGATACAGTCATTAGTGTACATAGCATTGGCGAATTCTTAGGGCCAGCAAAGCCTTCTCTGCTGGCCTAACATGACAAATAAATAAATATTTTTCATCCTTTCATTCTCAATCACCTTTTTGCCTATGTATTTTTAATCGCTTTCCACTCTTATTTAATCTACAAACAAATAGAGAAAAACGAAAAGTTTATCCAGTCAGAATTTATTCCTTAATGCTTACAAGCGAAGTGTGACAGCTGTTTCACAAATCGCATGCTCGAAGCTGAGCTCGTTAGCCAAGCAGCGCGTGAGCCTGAGCTCCACCTCCTCAGGCCTTCAGAATTTCCACAGAATCCCTCAACAGTGCAAATGAATGAGCAACTAAAGTTAGATTGTCAGATTCATCAGCCAATCAGATTGATTTATTTGTTCTTGGTGGGTGTGATCTTTAGGATATGTCCTGGTCGAGGCCTTCTAGCTGGCCTTGAGTGACACAATCACGCTTTAAGTGATGTACATAATTTGAAAGCGAAGAGCGCGAGATCATCATCACTGCCGCTATCGCCATTGAGAAAGAGATCCTTATGGATTTAAAAACATGAGATGTTTTGCATGGCTGTGTGATTGCTTAATTTATTAAACACTATAGAAGGACTGATTTTCACTTCAAGTAAATTGGTAAGTGCTTTTTGCATTGTTATAGCAACATCAGGAGTTTTCGAAGTGTAAATTAGGCTGCTGGAGCATTCAGTGTCGGATCAAGTTTTGAAAAGTAGTGCTATGTTCCATTCAATTGGGAAAGTCGGATTTTACAACTTCCTACTAGGAAAAGTGCAATGGAATGCATCTTGAAGTCAGAATTACAACTTATAGGCTCCTGCAGAAATTCTCAACTCCGATTTCGCCGAGATGCAGGGGCATGATGTCACAAAAACATGTCCACGCTCAGGGAGATATACAAAGTGATAAACATTCACTTTATTAAGTAATATCGATAAATGAGTTCATTTCCACATTACATGATATTAAAGCTTGTTTAACAAACGCCTGCAGAAACAGGTGTATAAAACATTATAATCTCTTTTGATAATCGTAAACCTGAAGCACAAATGCTAGCGCTGCAGCATTGTTTATCAGTTGGGTTGCTAGGAGACATCTCTAATGTGAGTCAAACCCCTGCTAAGCTAACGGGAGCGTTGCAGTTCTGAATATCGGGGAATGGAAGGCATTTATGGTCGGAGATATCAAGTAGGAATATCCCACATCCAACTTGAATGGAACGCAGCATAACCGTGTGCCCTGACGAAATGAAATTTATTGCAAGAAACATTTAAATTGCAAATATTATTAGATAGATTTTTCCAGATACTATAGACCTCCTTGGTAGATTCATATGAAAAATTATGACTTTTGATGTTCATTTCACAAAACAGTCATGCTGCAGTTAAAATTAGGCTTGTTTGAGCACTAAGTGTCGTTTCAAGTTCTGGCTTTCGTGCCTGGATGTGTTTTTAAAATGTCAGTTGGTATTATTAGTTGACTGCCACGTAATGTATGATAGGCATAACGTCTTATACATTGTGAAACGGTGTTTTCTTAATGGTGTGAATCGCACTGAAGGCCTAGACTTAAAATGCAAGGCCCGCGGCTGGTACATAGAATATAGTAAAGGTGACAGGACATAGCCTTGGGGAGCACCCATACTTATAGACACTGAACTTGAGAACTTGTTATTAATTTTCACTACTTGTGATCTGTTTTGCAGGAAGTTCAGAATCCAAAGGGCAAGGGAGTGATGAACCCCCAGTTGCCCTAACTTATCAAAAAGTTTAACCAGGACAATTGTATGAAATGCAGAGCTATAGTCCACAAAGAGAGCCCTCGCATAGGAGCCCGGAGCTTCTAGATGTTGCAAGATAGAATGAAGATACAGTGCCACAGTATCGTCCACAGACCTGTTAGCCGTATAAGCAAATTGGTAGGGGTCCAGACAGACTGAAGAGATTAAATATCCGAGTACCAATCGCTCAAAAATTTTCATGATAACAGACGTTAAGGCCACTGGTCTGTAGTCGTCTAGGCAGCTTATGGTAGGCTTTTTGGCACCGGGATGATGATTGCCGCTTTAAAACATGCTGGAACTCTGTAAACTTTTAGCAACCAGTTAAAAATGTCAGTGAATGCTGGGGCAAGGGAGTAAGCACACCACTTTATGATTGCTGCTGATATGAAGTCTAGGCCTGCTGCTTTCCTGCTGTTCTGTCTTTGCAATAGATTCCTGACTTCATATTCTTCTATTTTAAAGGGGGGAGTCATGAGACCGGGCCTGATGGGCAGTTTTAGCCAACCCGCTGTGCCATCGGTTGTATTGTCAAATCGGCAATAGAACATATTGAGATCATCAGGCAATGACAAGCTATCCGAAATAACTGGTGCTGTAGTCTTATAACCTTATAACCTAATTTTGTGGCTTTGTAAGGGTGAAGTAGGGATCTGGGCAGGTGCCATGAGTGTGTCACTGTGAGCCGCTATGAGTCTATCTGCGACATCCAGACGCTGTTCAGATTATGATCCTCATACCTCTGTTATCCTTTCCTCTGAACGCTTTGTACTTCCTCTTGTCTGGCTGCTGTATTGCACTCATCCCATCAGCCCTCTTTAAACTCATCCCATTATTAGTGGCTCTCTCTGTTTCTCTATCTCACCACTTTAAACTAAAAAATAATTCACTTTAAAATCACTTTAGGATGGATGGATGGATGGATTGATAGATACTGTAGACAGATAGATATTTTTATTATTATTTTTTTATTGTTACAAATTGAAGCACGATTAACAATACAAACAATACAATTAGCCAGATTTTGTTTTGATTTGCATTTTTTTTAGAACAGGGCTACTCAACTTCGGAAAGGTCAGGGGCTGCAAGCTGGATCCCTTTACCCTCGAGGGCCGCAGTTTTATTTTTTTATTTTATTATATATATATATATATATATATATATATATATATATATATATATATATATTAGCACTGTGGATGAGAGACAGATTAATAGTTAAGTCATTGGCTTTTTTTTTTTTTTTACTATAAATCTCCACTTTCACTTTCAATTTATAGTAAAAAAAAGGACTTAAATATCTATCTGGTTCTCACTCACACCTATCATATAACATCTGAAGATATAGATTTAACCACTGAAGTCTTATGGGTTACTTTTATGCTGCCTTTATGTGCTTTTTGGAGCTTCAAAGTTGTGGCCACCATTCACTTGCATTGTATGGACCAACAGAGCTGAGATATTCTTCTAGCAATTTTCATTTGTGTTCTGCTGAAGGAATAATGTCATACACATCTGGGATGGCATGAGGTTGAGCAAATGATGAGATAATTTTCATTTTTGGGTCAACAATCCGTTTAGTAATTATTTTAAACATAAGGTGTCTAACGGTTCGATTTCTGATGTAGATCTGTTCTGTTGTCACTGTGATGGGCCGCGTGTTGAGTAGCGCTGTTGTAGAGAATACCGAGAGTTCGTGTGTGTGTGTGTGTGTGTGTGTGTGTGTGCGTGTTCTGATAAAGAGCCGCTGATAGCTGACATTTCTGATTAGTGGATTTGCTCATACTTCAAATTTAATTATCACCCCACCACTGACTGATCAACACAATACTCATCCCTCTATATTTACCACATGCTGGTATGCAGCCACATACAGTAGGTGTAAATATGCTGGCAGTAATAGGCTTGTCTTTGTGTAGATAGGATGCACTCCAGCACCCATGACACACAAACCCGCAGAGGGCAGTTATCAGAGCAGACCTGCTATATAGCATTCACTTTGTGTTTGTGTGTGTTTTAGCACTTCATGTATACCTGCCATTTTGGTAAGTGGATCTAAAAAGACTTTCAGCAAAGGTACATGAATGTTTGTTTGACTTCCAGTATTTATATTTTTTTTCTCTCCATGTAGCATTAATTATGTTATTTCAGTCAGTCAGATGAAGGGAAGTGTTGAAGCACATTACTTTAATGATGTGCTTTAATAAGAGGCAGTCTTTCATTCTCTGTGCAGAGAACTTCTATGTGTCTTTATTGTTTTTTTTCTTTGTTTGTTTGTTTGTTTTTTTGTATTAATTTTTTTTGTTTGTTTGTTTGTTTTTTTTTTCTTTCTTTTTTTTATTAAACAGATTGTGGATTGTTCTGACTGACTGGATAAGACATGCTCGAAGTTTTACTTAGGAAAAGTTTACTTGTGATTATTATTGTTAATAAATTGAACACTGGTGTCTTTTTAAAATATGAAATCTGACATTTTGTAAGCAATAAGCCACACAAGGCCACGTGTCACATAGAATTTATCATTTAAGGTCTAAGTAAGGTCATTTTTTTTTTCTTTCAGCGCTTTGCTTTTTTACTCTTATGGTATTTTATTTTATTTCAAAATACTATTTTTATTTATCTGTTATTATTATTATTATTATTATTATTATTTGTTTATTTATTTATTTTTAAATAAAATATTACATCGTTTGACCTGTGCATGACGTATTGGAGAATGTTTTATTTATAATAAAATCATTTATAGTACAAATTAAAATAAATTCTAGTATGTAACAGTCACTAATTAAAAAAATAAATAAAATAAAATAAATTCTTGTTGCACTTTAATCTGTTTTGAATACTATTCTGATGCTAGTGAAACTTTGTAATATGGCACTTTTTCATACCACTATCTCCTTAAGATGATTCGCTTATGTTTTCCTCTTTTGTAAGTCGCTTTGGATAAAAACGTCTGCCAAATGAATAAATGTAAATGTAAATGTAACAAAGGTTCAGGTTGGGTAGATAAAGAAGGAAGCGGGAACTGGTTTCCACAGTTCACGTGAGTCCGTTTTATTCACAAATAACTAGCAATCGCTGTACAGCTTCACTAAAAACACAAGAAGGCTTTTCAGCATCACTCAAATAAACAGTCCGCTTTTCAGCTTCACACAACACAAGGCTCTCTCTCTCTCTCTCTCTCTCTCTCTCTCTCTCTCTCTTTTGCTTTGCATGCCGGGAGTGTGGAGTGTGTGAGCGTCTCACAGGTGAGAGGAGCAATCTAAATGTAGTGTATTTTCGTTCTTTCTAACTTTTTCAGAAATAGTTTTTTCCTTTTCTTTCTGTAAGTGTAGGTTGTTTTCATTTTTATTTTATTTTTTTTTATTTTATTTTATTATTTATTTATTTTTTTTCTCACATATTTAAGTTAGTTTTTGGTGTGTGTTTATTTTAACTTTGTGGTGGGTGTTGGAGATGGAGTCTCACCCGAACGGGTCTGACTCTTCTCTCTCGCTCCGTCATGGAGTCAAGTGTGTGCCTGAAGTCGGCGTCTCAGTAGAAGATGTACTCGTGGCAATAGGAGAACAGGTGGGGTATGAAAACATTGCCTCAACTTCAAGGGTGAATAAGGCCGTCGTGATCTTTCTGAAGGAACAGAGTTTAACCAGTCGGTTGGTTGAGAGCGGTGTTTGGGTAAGTGGTTTTTTTACTTTAATTTCTCCATTGGTGTCTCAATCGATTCGAATTACAATCTCTAATGTTCATCCGTTCATTCCTAATCATGCTATTGAAAAGGAATTGTTGAGATTTGGGAAATTTGCCAGTGGAATTAAAATAGTTCCACTAGGGTGTAAAAGTGAGTCGCTCAAACATGTTATGTCTTTTAGACGTCAAGTGTTTATGTTTTTGGATTCATCGACTCTTGATATTTCTTTCCGAGTCCTTTACGATGGCAAATCCTATATGCTTTATGCAGTACTGGAAGTTTGAAATGTTTTGAATGTGGTGACATAGGACACACACACACACACACAAAAAAAATGCTTGCCCCCATAAAATGAACAATGCAAATAATGAAAAAGATCATGAAACTGCGGGGTCTAGTGTGTCAAAAGAGAATGGCGATAAAAATGGTGTAGGAAATAAATTAATTGAAACTGAAAAGAAGGGAGTTGATTTAGAACAGAACGAAACACAGCATAATCAGGACATAAGCAGGTGTGAAGAAATGGTTGGAAAAAAGTGTGGTAGTGAGAGAGTTGAGGTGAGTAAGAAGAATGAAGCTGAGGTAAATGCTGTTCAGCATGAAGTCGAAACTGGAAACAGTGATGATGAGGTTACTGCTGAAGTGTGGAAAAAGATGATGGAATGGATGAGTTGGGTGAGGATGACAGTTTTTCAGAAATGTCTGACATTACTTCTCAGAGTGGAGATGATCAGTTATATATTATATATATATATATATATATATATATATATATATATATATATATATATTATATTATATATGGTGAAGGAAATTAATGATTTCTTGGACGAGACTTTTGGAAAGACATTTGAAGTCCAGAATTCTTTTTTCCAGACGTTGATAGATTTTTGAAATCAGCAGTTAAAATACAGAAGCATGTGGGATTTGATGAATTAAGCCAAAGGAAAAGATTTAGACTGAAAAAAATTGTGACAAAATTACAAAGAGGAAAGAAATGGATGAAAAAGTAATCTAAGTAATGGTGAAGTCACAAAGGGTGGTTTTTTCATTCTGCTATTTTATGTCTTCTTATATGTCTTCCTTTTCTTTCTTTTTTCACGGAGAGCATTAAGATAGGGACAATTAACATTAATGGAGGAAGGAATTATATTAAAAAAAAAAAAAAGCAGTTTTGTATGAATTAATTCAAAATAAAGATATTGATGTTTTTTTTTTTTCAAGAAACCCATAGTGATTTAAGCAATGAAGTAGAATGGAAAATGTGGTGGGAGGGTAAGATCTTTCTAAGTCATGGCTCTAACTTTAGTGGAGGTGTTGCAATTCTTTTCTCAAAAAAGCTCAATATGACTCATTTATCTTCATATGAGATAGATAAGGGTAGAATTTTGGTTGTGCAGGTAGAGTTAATGGGTTTTCCTTTTCTTTTTATTAATGTTTATGCACCAAATAATGGAGCAGAAAGGGTGAGTGTTTCACAAAATTATATAGTGACTTAAGAAAATGTGATAATGCATGTATGGTTCTCGGGGGTGACTGGAATTGTACTCCAGATTTTACATTAGATCGAAATGGAGAAGAACCTTATCCTCAGTCTGCTAATTCATTAAGAAGTATTATAAGGAAGTATGACTTATCTGATGTATGGAGGGTGTACTGCGAGGCAGTACACTTTGGTCAAAGTCTCCCATGATCATATTAGTGCAGCGAGGTGGGATAGGTTTTATATTAGTAAAAATAGTTCTAACCGGGTTTTAAAAGCTAATATTCTTCCAAATGGTTTTACTGATCATCATTTGTGTATGATTGAAGTTAGTTTAAAAAGTCACAATGTTCTAGTTATTATTGCCATTTTAATCTTAAATTATTACATGACTCTGTATTTTGTGAAAAAATTTGGGTTATTTTGGTCTATATGGCAAGAACAAAAAAGTGACTATGAAGATTTAGTGCAATGGTGGGAGGTAGGAAAAGCACAAATAAGAATATTTTGCCAGAACTATACAGCTCACTCAAACAGTATTGTAAAGAATACTGTTAAAGTACTTGAGAGAGAAATTACTGAAATTGAAGAAGGACTAACTGAAGATAATTCCAAAGAAGTGAAAAAATTAAGAGAAAAAAGGATGGTTTTGGCACCTCTGTAATGAGAGAGCAAAAAAAGCTTTGATAAGAGCCCGGTTTTCTTCTATAAGGGAAATAGATGCTCCAAGCTCTTTTTTTTTCTTTTTTTTTTTTTTTTAACTTGGAGTGGAAAGAAGGTGAAAGAAAACTTATGTTACATTTGAAACTGCTAGATGGGACTTTAACAACTAATCCAAAAGAAATGAGAGATCTTGCAAAGGACTTTTATACTGATTTATTCAAAGCAAGAGACTGTGACATTGATTGCATGGATAACCTACTAGGAGATCTGCCAAAGTTAACTGATGCTCAGAGACAATGGCTTGATGCTGATGTAAAACTAGAAGAAATGTCAGAGGCTGTAAAACAACTCTCTACTGGTCGGTCACCTTGCATAGATGGACTTCCCTCTGAATTCTTTAAGCAATTTTGGACTTTATTAAAAGAAGATATGCTCCAAGTTTATAGGGTTTCTTATAGGAAAAATGAACTGCCGACCAGTTGTAGAAGAGCAGTTTTATCCTTATTACCAAAAAAAGGTGACCTTGGACTGTTAAAGAACTGGAGACCGGTAGCTTTACTGTGCACTGATTATAAAATTCTTGCTAAGTGCCTTTCAAATAGATTAAAACAATTTTTAGAATGTTATTTTTATTTTTATTTTTTTTATTTATTTTTTTTGGGGGGGGGGGGGGGGGGGATTTTTCCCCTTTTTCTCCCAATTTGGAATGCCCAATTCCCAATGCGCTCTAAGTCCTCGTGGTCGCATAGTGATTTGCCTCAGTCCAGGTGGCAGAGGACGAATCCCAGTTGCCTCCGCGTCTGAGACAGTCAACCCGCGCATCTTATCACGTGGCTTGTTGAGCGCGTTGCCACGGAGACATAGCGCTTGTGGAGGCTTCACGCCATCCACCGCGGCAACCACGTTCAATTCACCATGCGCCCCACCGAGAACAAACCACATTATAGTGACCACGAGGAGGTTACCCCATGTGACTCTACCCTCCCTAGCAACCGGGCCAATTTGGTTGCTTAAGAGACCTGGCTGGAGTCACTCAGCACGCCCTGGGATTCAAACTAGCGAACTCCAGGGGTGGTAGCCAGTGTATTTTACCACTGAGCTACCCAGGCCCCCTAGAATATGTTATTAATGATTATCAAACCTACTGTGTGCCAAATAGAACAATAATGGACAATATTTTTCTTGTGCATGATGTAATGAATTTAGCGAATGCTAGTAATGAGGATGTAGGTTTTTTTTAAATTGATCAAGAGAAAGTTTTCGATAAAGTTGATCATCTTTATTTATTTGAAACCCTCAAAGCATTTGGTTTTGGTGAGAATTTTATCTACTGGATTAAACTTTTATACACTGGCACTTCTGCATTATTAAAAGTTGGAGGTGGGCTAAGTTATCCTGTGTCAGTTCATAGAGGTATAAGGAAAGGCTGTCCATTATGAGGACAGTTGTACTCTGTGGCAATTGAACCTTTGCTTTACCAACTGAGGAAGAAATTGCAGGGGTTTCTAGTTGAGGGTTTTGAAAATAGGCCAATCATTCTCTCGGCCTATGCTGATGATGTTACTGTTTTTATAAGAAGTGATAAAGATGTTTTGAACTTAACAAAAGTTTTAAGTATTTACGAAAAGGCTTCATCAGCTAAAGTAATTTGGTAGAAGAGTGAAGGATATTTAATAGGAGATTGGCAGGGGAGGCCCCCTCCAGTGCTCCCAGGGGGAATTAAATGGGGAGGAGAGGATTTGAAGATGTTGGGAGTGTTTTTAGGAATGGAGCAATATAGGCAGAAAAACTGGGAGGGTGTGGTGGAGAAAATGTGTGACCGGTTGTCTCGATGGTTGAGGGTGCTACCTCATCTATCTTATAGGGGTAGGGTATTGGGCACGAACAATCTGGCTGCTTCTGCATTATGGCATAAAATGAATGTTCTGGAACCCTCAGATAGTGCTGTTCAAGAACTACAAAGAAGGTTAATTGATTTTTTCTGGGCTGCACAGCATTGGACAAAATTTGCTGTACTCTTCCTGCCTATTCAAGAGGGAGGACAAGGCCTTATGGACATTAAAAACAGAATAAAGACTTTAAGACTTCAAGCAGCACAGAGATTGCTGTATTCGGAACCATGGTGGGCTGACACAGCTCGTGCTTTGTTGAGAAAAATTAATGTTTTCAAATATGATATGCAATTGTTTTTGATTAAACTGACTAACATGGACTTGAGGGATGTTTCCCCATTCTATAAAGCAGTATTGAGAGCATGGATTTCAGTTCTTAAAGTTAAGAGGAACCTCTCAAACCTTGGATTTTGGACAGAAAATGAACCTCTTTTTAATAACCTGTTGATACAAGCACGGGTGCTAGAGCCCAGAAGTATACAAAATGTAATGGCAAGAGTGGGGTATACAAAAATTGCTGACCTAAAGAATGGTGCTAACTGGGAAAGTCCAGATGTCAAGTTACACATGTCATCTGGACTTTCCCAGTTAGCACCATTCTTTAGGTCAGCAATTTTTGTATTTTGAAACATTCTCAAAACTATCCAACTCAGAAGTCCTGAAGTTCAGGAGAGAACCTTCCTCAGGCTCTACCTCCACCGCTGCTGAAATCTCTACTTGGGGAAAACTTTTATGACTCCCTGTGTTCTGTTCAGGAATTTCATTTTCCTCTAAGCCTTGTCTGAAGACAGAAGGTAATGCTGAAACGATTCCCTCCATTATTCTCTTCAGCATTACCTTCTGTCTTATGTTTTATTAAGAATTGTAAAATGTTATTTATTTATTAATTAATTAATTAACTAATTGTGAATTTATGTTTGTGTAAATATGTGTTTGGGTGGGTGTATATATATATATATATATATATATATATATATATATATATATATATATATATATATATATATATATATATATATATATGTGTGTGTGTGTGTAATTTTTTTTTTTATTGTTTAAAGGGTTCTTCTTTTTACAGTTACATAAAAATGAGCTAAATCTGTACAGTTAATTATAAATAAAGGTGTGTTAAACGTCTCTCTCTCTCTCTCTCTCTCTCTCTCTCAGGGGACAGACATGAAGACTCTGGTCTGTCTGTCTCTCTCCTCTCTCTGTGAACTGGCCATCTTTTTATCTCCCCCGGCTCTCACTGTAAACATAGAGATGGTAATTTGTCACAATTCATCTCAGGTGGATGTCCTTACCACTTTCTCTCTCCCCAGATGGGCGCTCGACCACGCCCTCACCTCCACATAATTTTTATTTTGTTATAATGTCTCCAGCTGACATTACTAAAATAAGCTCTTTAAACAGCTATCAAGAGTCAGGGGAATGGCCCATGCTTTTTAGCCAATCAGAAATGTAGGCACAAAACAAATCTGCCAATGAAATTTTTGGATGGTGGGGTTTTTAAAAGAGAAGTTTAAAGGAAGTTGGCAGAAATTGCTTGTAGCACCTTTAACCAACCACTTTTTAAATGTAATAAATGACTCTAACACACTGCCTCTCATATCATATTGCTGTATTACTGTAAATATACACTATATTGTTACAATGTTTGTTTCCAAGTCATCTTCCACTCTTTCCAGTCTATTTTCTCCATGTTTACTGAACTCATATTCAGGATAGATCAAAAAGGAGCTTTTGAAGTTGCTTTTCTTTTGAGAGCTCTGTTGTGGCATCTCTCAGAGTGGGGATAAATGCTACATCAGGCAACCAAGTCTAGTATAGGGAATGAATGTGTAGGGTGCAAAGAGCTGGTGTCTTTGCACTGAAAGGGAACCTTCATAATGAGCAGGCTCTTGGCAACGCTTTGATAGTAAAAAAATGTCGGTTGTCAGGTATGTGTGTGCATATGAATGTGGCATGGAAGTACGAGATGTAATCTAAAAGGGTTGAGTATCTTTATTCTTGCAAGTCTTGCATGTATGTGTGGAGGAAATTCACTAATGCACAGCAGGAGGACAAAGAAGGCCTTTGTCCGTTGAGAGGCATTTGTACATCCATGTCAATGCAGGACTATAGAATGCATAATTAGCTCCACAAACATCTGTGGAGATGCCTCTGTTCTAGTCCTTTACACATGAATTACATCCAGACTTACATCCACACTTCTCTGACAAACTACTTTGAGGTACACTTCCACATGAAAAGCATTGCAGATAGTGTCACAGAATGGTGATTTTACTATTTATTTATTTGCATAAAATATCTAATATGTATAAAATGATGTCATGATATGCCTTTGACATTGTCTAATATGATTCCATGTATCTAGATACATACAGAGTCAGTCTCTCTTCCTTCTTATTTTTGCTCCAGCAATGCCAGTAATCACTGACTGAGGCAAACATGGGTCAAAGTTTAAATTGTTTAAACTTTGTGCATCGTATTACAACATTTGACCAGTGCATGACATATTGGAATCATATTGGAAAGTGCAAACATTGTCAAGAATCATGTGAAAGGGTCTTTACCCATGTCCTCTACCCTTCTGCAGGCCTGTTAACAGTGTTTACACAACTACAGTGAGAGATCAGTGCACATCAGATTTGCAAGGTTATTTTATCAGTGGTAACCTGATCTCCGGCAAGCCCCTGCACTCCAGCGCTCCAACTGATCTAATCTCATCAGCCTTTAGAAAACAACCACATTTTCAACAGCTCTCTAATACACTAACTATAAGCAGAATACACACACAAACATCTGTAGCGATATGTGTCTTGCGGCATGTCTAGGTCTGTGGTCTGGAGGAGAGCAGGGGTTGACATGAACCAGGTGCCCAGGGATGGGTTTACAGGCCCTGGATAGTTGAAGTGGCATCTTTCCACAAGGTTCAGCTGTTATTTGGCCATGCCTCAGGCCCAAAGAGGATCTCTGTGATTGGCAGAGACAGACACCTGTGGGCCTTGGGTTCCACTGGACCTTTTGATGTCTGACTCATAGACACGGCCAAAATGATTCACCTGACACACCTCAGGCTGCCAGTGTCCGACAGTGACGCACACACAGAGACACATAAATATGGACTTGGACACACACACTCAAGCGTATATGATGTGGCCTAGCAGTTAGCTCACGTTTTAAATATCTTCTCCCAAATATTATCAAGCTCGCATGGAGGATTCTAATCAGACCTACATCAAATCCCGTTCTTTCTCTTTCTCTGTAAGTAATTTCTTGTATTTTTTTTCTACTTTTGCTGACTATGAAAGCCAATAAAATGACTTTTGTGTACTTGCAATTATAGAGTAATTATATTGTGAAGTTTAAAGTTAAAACATGAATTTGAATGTCTTTGATTAAAATGATGGTAAGTGTAACTACAAATAAGTCTTTATGGAATGAATGTGCAAGGTTAATATAGTGGAAGGAGCCAACTGGCGGAAAAAGGCGAGAGTGACGAAAAATTGCGAGAGTGACGGAAAAAAATGTAGAGCGGAAAGAAAAGGGTACAGGTCCTTGATTGCGAGTCAAGTTCACGAGGCAAACACACAGAGACAAAAGAGAGTGCAGTGAATGAGAAAGTGCGACCAGGTCAGTGGATTAATGGCGCAGTTTGTCTCAATGCACAGTTAATCTTCTGTGTGAGAAGCCAGCTCAAACTGGAAAGTTTGAAGACTGTAAAAAGTGGAGTACAGTGTGAAAAGGGAAGCACATAAACTTATGGTCTTCCTCAGGGACTATGATGGTATGCAAATTCACTTTCTGTTTGGACTGATGATTTAATGTTACTTTAAACTAGCAAGTCATTTGAGAAGAATATAATATGTGTATTGCATTTATTTAAATCATTGGTATTTGATTAGATAAATGTATGGGTGTATACAAATATGATACATATGTTTAAATAAGACCAGATATAGCAACTGATTGAATGATGACAAAGTGTGTATAAAATATGTTTCTTTATTTAGTCAGATTGTACTTGGTGTTTACATTTAAACAAAATGTCATTATAAATAATTGTACATTTAGCTTTCTTTAAGCTTATCAACCTAATTGTCAAACCTATCAAACCCAATTGAACTATTTTTCTACCTGACTGACAAACAAACAGCATGTCAATCTGATGAACAAATGTCTGATGATGTTGACGAACGAATGAAACCTGGACACTAAAATTCTGAAAATGTTCAATAAATATTTGAAAAATTAAGAAATTGAAAGCCATTTGGAGTTGTTCCCTGCATCCCCTGTGGTTGATTGAAGCTCTTTTTCGATTTAAAGGCAGAAGTTGATGTAATCCTGATTCTGATTGACCAACTTTTAAAAGAAAGAACATCCACAAAAAGCAACTTTAACAAGCAAGCCACCATTCTTAGTAGAGAAGCGTACAGCTTAACAGAATCAGAACTCAGAGAGTTCAAAAAGTTATCTTCCGATGTGAGGAAAGTCATTCAAGCCAACAGTGATTACAAGGCTGAATTATTGGCAGAGATTGAAGCCAAATAAGAAGATGACGACAAGGCATTATTGACTAGGCAGCAAGAGGCTGACTTTGAGAGAGCTATGATGCACTGTGATGTAAGATTTGAGGAAGTCAGAGAGACTGTTCAAACTAACCTCTAGACAAGATATCATCTGCAGTCCTCACAGCAGAGAAAGCCTGTGATCACACAGCCACCATACCTATAGATAGTGTTAGCTGTGAAAGTTAAGCAATGGATTTCAACAACTGAGAAAGGGGATCTAAAAAGCAGAGTAAGAAAGCTGAAAATAGTTGGTAATGAGCTTGAAGGAAGGAAAGTTGAAGGAAGGAAAGTTGAATCAGAGCACGGAGAATTGCAGAGTTTGCATGGACATCAGCAGTTAGTACAAGAACGAACCAATAGTAAAGATCAAGCCAACTAGTTTACCTAGGTTCAATGGTAATAAGAGTGATTTTAACCACTGGAAGAAAGACTGGAAAAATCTCCAGAAATAAGGAGAGCCAAACGAATCAGCTGAGGTTAAGAAGATCCAGCTTCTGGACAGCATGGATGACAAGATCATTAAAGACCTTAGGTTGTCCATATATAATACTGTTGTCGACATGTTCAGAGTGCTGGAGAACTGGTATGGTAATAAAGTTACAATCGACATGGAGATCATTGAAGAGCTGGAGAAGATTCCTGCCGTGAAGGGAAGTCAGCCAAGAAAGGTGATAGACCTAATCCAGACAGTAGAAGAAGCATTGGCAGATCTTACAGATTTTGTAAGTACAGGTGCAATAAATAACCCACTTGTAATAAAGTCCATAGAAAGTAAACTGCCTAAATTTGTGAAGAGAGACTGGCTTGTCTTTATGGTTGATTCTGCAAAAGCCATTACACCAGACAACCACTTTGATGAATTGAGGAAGAAATTCTTGAAAAACTTGAACAGCTCAAAATCACAGAAAAGCAGAGAAACCAGAAAAGAGATTTGAGAGGAAATTTGCTTTTACCAAAACCACAAAGAAGGACTCCTCAGAAGATGAGTGCATTGTGTGTGGAGTTGAGAAACACTAGGACAGAAATTTTCTTCTGTAGGAAGTTTAAGGAGCTAAAGCTAGCTTAAAAGAAAGCTGTTTTGGAAAAGCTGGGAGCATGCAAGAAATGCCTCAGATGTCATGAGGAGGATGACAGGTGTAGAGACAACAACCTTTGTAGGAACAAAGAGTGCAGAAAGGGAGTCTCCTCAGACCATCATTACTTTCTTTGTCCAATAAGTGAATTTAAAGCTGGAAATGAGAAGAGCTGTCAGAGAAAGTAAAAAGAAAGACAGATTAATGGATGAGCAAGAGAAAATCCTGGCTGAACTTTCCCCAAAGCTAGCAGAAAGGTGCAAGAAGGCATTTACCAACAAAGCTAGGATGGTTCACTGCTCTGAAAAAGACCAGATAGGGCTTTTGGAGGAAAGTGGACTGCGAGAGCATCCAGTGATTGTGATGCTGATGGAGGTAACTACCAATGCAGGGCAGAAGATTGGCATTCTGATGGACCTAACATCAGACACCAATTACATCACTCATGAGGCTGCTGATTGGCTTAAGCTGAGAGGTGAAAAAATTACTCTAGCTGTGCATGGGATCAGAAAGATGACCATTAAGGTGAATACAAAAATGTGTCTCCTCAGGGTTAGAGTCAAGACTCCCAAAGGTACAAATAGAGCTCACCAACTGATCTGTTATAGCTTAGAGGAAATTGCCAAAGTGCATAGAGGTGAGAGTCCAGAGCAGCTAAAGCAATTCTTCCCAGAGGTTGAACTTGAAGAACTATAGAGACCTGAGAAGATTGTGCTTCTTATCAGTCATCGGGAAGGGAGCCTCACTCCACAAAGGGTGAGAATTGTGGGAGACCTTGTTTTGTGGAATAGCACATTGGGAAAAACAGTGGGTAGAGCACACCCAGATCTGATTGAGGGAGTAGAAATGATGGCATATGAATCCAAGACACACTTTGCCCATTCTATGAGAACAGCTGCAGTTAAGTACGAGGAAATCCTTGGAAATTCTGAAACTACAGCAATTGCTAAGATGGTTAGATTGCACAGAGAGACCTTTGCTGAGACCAAGAGTTCACTTGCGAGTATCAGAGAGTTCCTGGAATGGTGGAGATGGGACAGCATCGGGTCAGCCACTGACCAAAATGTGTGGAAATTGCCAACCAGGATGGAAGGAAATGACCCTGGCTGAGTAGAAAGAACTTGAGATCATAAGAGAGGGTCTTACCTATGTCAAAGAGGATGCTCACAGTAAGTTCCCACACTGGGATGCAAAATATCCAAGGATTCAAGATCCAGCATCCCTTCCCTACAACAGAAGCGGAGTGGAAACCACTTTTCTGAGAAATGAAAGACAGCTAAAAAAGGAACCAGAGTGGGAAGCAGCTTATGCAGCTTAAGTTCATGACATGGTGGAGAGGAAAGCAGCAGTGAAGCTTACTAAGGAAGTTCTTAGTAACTGGAGATTACTAGTTTGGTATGTGAGTCATTTGGTGGCACCTAACCCCCACTCAGCTACTACTTCAGTGCGTCTTGTATGGAATAGCAGCCAGAAGTTCAAGGGATTGAGTATGAATGATCTTTTACTAAAAAGACCACTAAAAGACCTTTTACTACTGAACCCTATCAGAGTTGTTCTGCTCAAATTCAGAAGAGGAGTGTTTGCAGCTTTGGGCGATATCAAGATGTATAATTCAGTGTGGCTGGAGGAGCGTGAAGTACACCTCCACAGATATCTCTGGAGAGATACTCAGGATGAGGCGATAGGCGAGTATGCCATCACTAGAGTCAACATCAGGGACCATCCCGCTGCATGCATTGCACAGTTAGCCATGCAAGAGACAGCAAGACTGACAAAGTTTGCACATTTGGAAGAGGAACATAGAGAACTAGAAGAAGATACCTATGTGGATGATATCCTTACATCCCACAATGACCAAGAAAGATTGAACAAAATAACTGAACGATTTGAAGAGATCCTGAAAGCTGGTGGATTTTCATTAAAGCCATGGGTTTGATCAGGGCAAAGTGGGAGGTGAGGAGTTGATGCACAGACTCTTGGGACAGGAAAACTGATTAGGAAAAACAGAGCATTAATACTTCCAAACCAGATGAGAGAAGAAGACAACAAAGCTCTCTGTATAGGGTAATGGAGGAAGATGACAAGCTAAAAATAATGACCTCCATTAACTTCTCAAAGAGAAAGAAGATGATGAGGGTGGGCCAGGACCTCCTCAGGGAGGAAGTGAGACCAAAGACGCCTAATCCTTTAACCAGAAGGAATCTACTCAGTCAGGTTGCTGGACTATATAATCAGTCTTGTCACACCTAACAAACAAAATTGAGCTATACTCATTAGGAAGGCATTCCAAGAGGTGGGATATGGGAGCTTGAACTGAGTTACATGGGATAAGCCACTCTCTGAAAGTCTCAGGGAGGAAGCCATCAAGTTGTTTGAGGAATATGTGCAACTCAGTCAGATCAAATTTCATAGAAGTCTTACACCGCTGTTTGGAAGGGAAAACCATGGGGAATTACATTTTCAGATGGTAGTGATTAAACCTACGGAGCTGTGATGTACCTTAGGTGGAACACAGTACAAGGGATAGATGTCAGATTAGTAGATTCTAAAGCCAAATTAACAACATAAGACCAAAAAGGAGAAGCAGAAAAGGTAGAAATCTGTGGTGCATTCTTAGCAGTTTGACACAAAGTATTTTGAGAGGCATGGACGGATGGAGATTGACCGATGGTTCCACTTAGTAGACAGACAGACAGTGTTGAGGGCCATCCAGCATGATAGCTATGGATATCAATCCTTTTCACAAACAGAATCAGGGAGATCCAGAAACCTGGGCCAGTTTATGACTGGTGGTGGATTCCAGGGGACCTCAATATCGCAGACATCATCACAAGAGGAGCCATTCCTGAAAATCTGAATGAAGATTCTGCATGGCAAAAAGGACCACAATTCCTTAGATGGCCAGTAGAAGAGTGGCCAAAGAAATCAGCTAGCTAAGTGGCTGATGATGCTGAGAAAAAGTCAGCAAGCTCCAGAGGAAGGCCTTCTCAGCAGTGCTAAAGAGAGCTCAGGCAAAGAAAGATCTAAGAAACACTGTGATTAAAAGCCTGAAGGAAATGGACTCTTTGGGAAAAGCTGACTTAACTAGCATTGTTCCTGACCCAGGTACCCATAGGGATGTGGGAGGGACAAAGGTGGGAAAGACCTCACCAGTGAAAATACCTGCTGACCTATTAAGCAACGTTTAGCAGACTGAATAGACTAGTAAGAGACATTGGCTGGGTGTGGCAAGCTTCAAGAAGGTGGCTGGAGATGAAGGGCAAAAGATAAAAGAAGGCAAAGTGGGAGGCAGTCTTAAGAATTGGAGCCAAACAGAGCAAGAAAATGCTCTGAAAGGACTCTTCCTTGCAGCCCAGGCAGACTTGACCTTTCCTGACGCTACACTTCGTAGGCTGGCTGTGTACAGAGATGAAGATTCTGGGCTTTTAGATTGTGGTGGCAGAATTCAGAACTTTAATTAAGAGAAAACCAGTTTTACCATACAATGAATGGGTGTCTACACTGTTGGCCCAAGAAGCCCACAATACAAATCATGAAGAAGTAGCAGGAACCCTTCTAAGAATGAGAAAGAAAGCCTGGGTAATAAAAGGTAGGATACTAGCCGAGAAAATAGTAGACAGCTGCATAATCTGTAGGAAGGCAAGAGCAAAACAGTGCCAGCAAATTATGGGTGACCTTCCACCTGAGCGGGCAAGACCAGCTGCACCATTTGAGTTTACAACCACAGACCTGTTTGGTCCTTACGAAGTGCAAAACGAAGTAAGGAAGAGAGTTAGGCTCAAAGTCTGGGGAATTTTCTACTGTTGTATGACTTCAAGAGCTATACACAGATGCAATAAATGACCAGTCAGCAGAAGGTTTTCTGCCAGCCTATCAGAGATTCACAGCCTTGAGGGGACACCCAAGAAAGTTGTGGTCTGATCCGGGCTCAAACTTCATAGGAGAAAAACCTGCTATAGGAGAGCTCTATAGATTTCTGGTTGGACTGGAAAAATCTGAACTAGAGGAAGAAGCGACTAGACATGGCACAGAGTGGATTTGGAAAATTCACCCTGCAGACTCTCCTCACAGGAATGGAGCAGTAGAAGCCGCTGTCCATATAGTAAAATGTGCTCTTCACAACCTGGGAGGCAACAGTGTTTTTACATGGGGGGAATTCCAAACCTTCCTTACATGGTTGCTAACTTGGTGAATGAGAGTCCTATAGATGCAAACCACAGAGCCAAGAGGATTGCGTAGAATATATTACTCCCAATTCCCTTTTGTTGGGTAGGTCAGGACCAAAAGGAGACCCAGGTGACTTTGAGTTCAAAGGGTATCCCAACAAAAGATTGAGAGTCATCCAAGGAGAGGTAAATAAGTTTTGGAAGAAGTGGTGTCAGTTGGCAGTCCAAATTTATTCGTGAGAAGCAAGTGGCACACAAAGGAGCGCAATGATGCTGTAGGGGATGTGGTCTGGTTGGCTGACCAGAATGCTTTGAGAGGTCAGTATAAATTGGCCAGAGTAATCATAGTCAATGCTGATCACAAAGGTACTGTCAGAGATATAAATGTCAGAATTTTTACAAGCTACCAGTTCCAGTCATCAAACCTAGCCAAGCAGGAGCCACAGCAAGGGTAGTAAAACTACCAAAAAACTAAACAACAGAATCCAGCCACAGTTCTTCATAGAGATGTCAGGCGTCTAGTCATCTTGATTCAAGCAGAAGAACAGAAAAGAAAATAGTTGCAAAGATGAACAGAAGTGTGACCTCCTTGTGTTCATTAACCAGGAGCTCAATGTCTTCGAATGTCTTTGATTAAAATGCTGGTAGAGTAACTACAAGGAAGTCTTTATGGAATGAATGTGCAAGGTTAATAAAGCGGAAGGAGCTGACTGACATAAAAAGCAGAGAGTGACATAAAAAGCAGAGAGTGACGGAAAAAAAGAAGAGTGGTGAGAAAGGGGGGCAGGTGCTTGACTGTGAGTCAAGTTCCCGAGGCAAACACACACAGACAAAAGAGAGTGCAGTGAAAGAGAAAGTGCTACCAGGTCAGGGACGCTGATGGTATGCAAATTCAATTTCTGTTTGGACTGATGATTTAATGTTACTTTAAACTAGCGAGTCATTTGAGAAGAATATAATATGTATATTGCATTTATTTAATTAACTGGTATTTAATTAGATAAATGTATGGGTGTATACAAATATGATGCATATGTTTAAATAAGACCAGATATAGCAACTGATTGAATGATGACAAAGTGTGTATAAAATATGTTTCTTTATTTAGTCAGATTGTACTTGGTGTTTATATTTAAACAAAATGTCATTATAAATTATTGTACATTTTGCTTTATTTAAGGTTCAAATCAACCTAATTGTCAAACCTATCAAACCCAATTGAACTATTTTTCTACCTGACTGACAAACAAACAGCATGCCAATCTGATGAACAAAAGTCTGATTATTTTGACGAACGAATGAAACCTGGAAACAAAAATTCTGAAAATGTTCAATAAATATTGGAAAAAGAAAGAAATTGAAAGCCATTCGGAGATGTTCCCTGTGTCCCCTGTGGTTGATTAAAGCTCTTTTTCGAGTTAGAGGCAGAAGTTGAAGTAAAAATCCCAGATAACTCGACACTAGCATGTGGTAAAAACAAACAGTTTTGCAAAATATGTGGAAATATGTGCCTTATTTTGAATTCAGACCATGTATACATTATAAAACATAGAAATTAGCTGTAAAATATGTTATTCACTGAAGAGAAACAACTCTGAAGCGCATCAAACGGCACACGCCCTCTTTCAACACACATGATGCAACTACCGCTCCACATTAAAGTGTGTGCTTATTACAGTCTTCTTTGAAGTGTTTATAAAGTGCTCTCATGAACTGGACAACTTGGGTCATGTTTTTTTCCCCGCTTCAACTTGTCTTCATTGTTTTTCAAACGAGTTTCATCATGTATCACATTTTCACTCGGCTGTAAAGTGACATCACTAATGGAGCTTCTCTGGGCTTGCAGCACATATCCAACTAATCGATAATGAAATTCTTTGTTGATGATTTCCATTATCGATAATTATCGATTTTATCGATTAGTTGTTGCAGACCTAATTAGCTTAGCATATGACATAGCTAAATGTACTTTAACCCTTTCATGAGTAGGTTCTAAATTCCCCTGAATGCCCCACAGAGGGAGTTATTTTCACACATACAACATTATGTTCATAAGAGTGCAAAGAATATAAAAAGAGTTAGGACTTATTTGGTTGAAATGATGTTTGAGCAGCTGTTTCTGTGAACTGCATATCGAGTCTGTCTCTCTCCATGTCAGCAGCATGGTGCGAAAGCCATTTTGAATCTGCATTGATACAGTACTTGCATGAATCTTGCCCTTTCTATGTTGCTTTACTAAGAAAGCATCTACTTTTGCTGTCGATAACAGCCAACAAAATGACTTTCATGTACAATAATTGCAATTATTGTAGGATTTGCTTGAATTATCTTTGATTTTAGAAACATTAGCTTAACATATGACAGCTTTTTTAGCTGTATGTCCTAGTAATTGCTACTTACATGTGTAGGGCTTTACTGGTTGTTTAGATCAGTGTTACTATCAGAAATAATTAATAATTATTTATTTAGTTATTAATTTAAATTAAAATTAATTAATTGAATCTAACTCATTAAAACCTCATATGGGGCTCCAGTAAATGTAGTGCGCTACGTTTAGGAGCGGGTTTGGTTATTAGCAATAATTAATAATTATCAAAGACAATTATCAATTATTAAAATTAATAGAACATTGATAAGAATCAATGTTAGCTTTTCTAATCCTTTAAATCAACAATTATCAAAGATAATCGTTAATTGTTAACATCGATGAAACATTAATTAAAATTAACACTAGCTTATTGATCATTCAAATTCAACAATCATCAAAGATAATTATCAATTATCAAAAATCAATAGAATATTAATAAGGATTAACATTGATGGGGCACCACCCTGGAATCAGGGACTAATAACCAGATAGTCTAACAGTCTCAATAGTAGATTGTTTTCTTAGGAAAATCGACATCGGAAGAATATCGATTTTCGGGAAAAAAAACAATGAATGAAGGCTTGAATCCGAGCACTGACATCCCGTCAGCATAACACAGGCTTATGCAAAACAAACCAAAACACTTCTCTTTGTAATATAAACAAAGTTTATTTATTCAGTAATATCAATTAATAATTAATACAATGCAGTCAATAAACTTCTGACTTACAACTACAAACTAAACAGTGATATGATTAGATGTGGAAATCAAAATAATCCTATAACACATGTGGGTGTGTGTGTGAGAGTGAGTGTGTGTGTGTGTGTGTGTGTGTAAGGAGGGACGCGCACAAAATGGTGGACGTGACTCTCGTGGAGAGTATGTCACGCGAGACTTCCGGCCAGGGAATATGGCCGCGAATGTGGGCGGAGAGAAACCAGTCAATGGTGTCTACCAGTTATCGCGTGTATTCGCTTGTACGATAGCTTAGGGACAAAGCTGAGCTTTAGCACGAAGCTATCTACAAGCCAAAAATATGTGCCAGAATGTTTGTGAGGGGTCGCGTGTGTGTGTGTGTGTGTGTGTGGTTAGTACAAGAGAGAGAGAGAACAAGGTGACGGCCCTAAAGCCGATTTCGTGATCGTGGGAGAGAAAGCAGCTGTTAGTGTATTGCTCAGAGACGCGGTGGACGGCTCGTAAAAGTCCCGCGTTCTTTGACACTTTAATGGATAAACTCAGTTTGCCGGTCTCACCCGTGATGGCGAAAATGCACAACAGTCCAAATTGGTTGGACCACAATACAGCAAAACAAATTCGTGATAATTAATACCCTGAGTATTAATAATGAGCGGACATGGTGGTCCGTAAACTGTACAAGCAAAAACCTTGAAACACAAGAATAACACACAATAATATTCTATCTCTGCCCAGACGTAAACCTCTTACTTGAATTGCATGAGGATGCAGAATGTGTGTTCATCCGTCCTTTAACTCAGACTCGGTTCCTCGAGGCTCAGGTGATGACGGGAGGCCGTTTCCTCGCTCTGTTGGCAGGCACGGCTGCTGATTCTCGGCGGGCTGGCGGAGAACTCAGAAATGTCGACTTGATTGAAGATGGAAGAGAAATCTTTAATCTCTTCACTTCTGCAGGCAAACGGATGAAGATGCGGATTGCTCGGCGGTCTCCTTCAGATCCGTTAGAGTGTTCGGTTGAACACAGAGTAATCTCAACTCGTCCAGTGAGATGGAGATTGTATGGCCACAGTTTCAAGTCGGACGTTACTTCCTTGTGCCACGAAGCTGCACCTGAGAGCAGCAATGAGCTGCATCTACACATTGCAAGCAAAGTTGCTGGAAGCAAATCCCGGAAGCATTTCAGAGGTATTTCTACTCCTGATGATGTCATGGTTGAGGGACGTTCTGTTGTGTGCCTCATCCAATAGGAGTTGAGAGTTCGATCCTTTAGTGAGCAAGGCTTCATGGGATTTGTAGTCTGTTTTGGACTCCCTTTGTTTGATTTTGGCGCGGTTTTTATCAGTAAGATTTACGACTTGGTATGTGGGGGCTGAGTTAGGTTTTACAACTGTGTTAGGCCTGCCTTTGTCTTCTATCTGAATACATGAGGTCCAATACATGAGTTGTGCACTTTCTTATAAGTCGCTATGATAAGACAGTATACTATCTGCTAAAGCATAAATATAATGTAATGTTCTGGAGACCTTTACTGTTCAAATCCACATTTTTCTTCCTTTATTTGGACATTTCTTTTTTCAGTTATGATTAAAATCCAACCCCTCATCATTCACCAAGTCAACCTCTACCATCATATTTCATTCAGATGAACTGCTTCAAAAAAGCTTCAAATATGGTGGCCTTACTTTCACACCCACTAAATAAAAACACCCACATTCAGTGGTCAATCTCTTCATCTAATGGCAAAATTGAGCATTATATGAAGGCCTGCGATGTCTGAAAACCCCTCTATAGGAATGCTGGATCAAAAGGCGGGAGCTGAGAGGCCTCTCAGATGAATGCAGCCGCTTTTGTCACAGCACACTCAGTGGCTTCAGCCGCTTTTGTGCGGAGTGTGTGGGAAAGATAGAAGGCAGGAGATTGATTCAGACCTGTTGCCTTGCACCTATGCGATTTAGCCCATTGGGGACATAAGAATGAAAGGCATTCTCTGCTTAAACGCTTTGATTAAAAGAGAGGGAGCTCCTCTGTCAGGTAGCTGAATGCCTGTGACTGATCTCTCTCTTGCCTCAGGGCGGGCCCAGCTTTGATTGACGGCTGTGTTTCTAAAATGGGAAGGCTATCCTCTAACGTCTCAAGGGCCTGACAGTGTGAGATATTAGCATGTGGCTGACATTCCCTGATGAAAGCTCCATGGGCAGCATCTTTGTTTAAGTACAAGCTTCTTTCTGGGTGAGGGTTACAGTAGATGTGGATGGTAATAGAACTTCCTGCTAATGTGTCAGTATTTTATACAGCAGTATGGACAAGTTGTGGGATTAAGGGTTTCTTAAGGATATTTAAACACACACTTTCCTCTCTTAATCACAGGTGAACAGTTGGGTTGAGTCCACACTTAGTGCCTCAGCCACCCGTGTCACCGTGGCAGTCGTGTTCTCCTCGTCTCCTCTCACGTCAGATCCTAATTAGTAAATAACTCATTAGCATGAGGTGATTAATCACCCACTGAAAGGGCTTGTGCGTGACAGGCTGCTGAAATGCTGTTTGCTTATGTCTGTGTGTATCTTTCGTTTTACTTAAGATAAGTGTTAAGGAGATGAGTGATACGGGTTAATGAAAGAGCGATAGAGGAGGTGTGTTCTTATCTTTCTTTCAGAAAAGACTTTCACCCAAAACAGTTGAATGAAGATGTGTGTGTGTGTGTGTGTGTGTGTGTGTGTGTGTGTGTCTTCCACGTACTACACATGCCAGTTGTCCTTCTCTATTTCCTCTTAAATTCTGTTACTATATGTATGTGTGATGAATATCTGTGGCTTTGTCCTAAAAGAAAGGTACCATAGAGTTGCATGGTACAGTATGTCCATGTTTTGTTTTGTTTTTTGCATGTATTGATGTAACATGGTAATGCCATGTTTTTGGACATGTATTACCATTCTTTTTTGGACTTGTAGTATGTTAACACCATGGTTTTGTGGACATTTACCTTGATAGTATAATGTTTTTTTTTTTTTTTTGACATGTGGTAAAGTGATTTTATTTTGTTTTGTTTTTTAATGTACTATGGTAACACAATTGTTTTGTGGACATTTACCATGGTAGTTTTACCTTTTATTTTTTTTATTATTTTTTCATATGAATGTATTAATAAATTAATATTACACTTACAGTACCTAGTGCTTTTCTGACACTACATTCAAAGAGCTTCACACTGTGAACAGGGGACTCTCCTCCACTACCACTACCAGTGTTCAGCATCTAACTGGATGATGTGACGGCAGCCATAGTGTGCCATTACACTCACCACACACCTGCTGTTGGTGGAGGGGAGAGAGTAGAGTGATAGAGCCAATTAATTGGGGGTTATTAGGAGGCCTTCCTTGATATGGGCCAATTGGGGAAATTTGGCCAGGACACATAGTGGTTACACAACTACATTTGATAAACATATATCTTTAGACATGCCCCAGGGAATTTCCATATTTTCTTGCACATACACTTGGTAAAACTATGGTTTTGTAGAAATGTACCATGGTAGTGCCATGGTATTTTTAAATGCCCTTGAAGTACCATGTACTTACCATGATACAAGAATATAGCAATTATTAAGTGCCATGGTATATATCAAAGTACTATTGTATTTCCATCTGGTACTGTACAATAGTACTGGCACAATGTGTTTATTGAAGGAGGCAGACTCTGTGATGGCCACTCATTTAAACCTCAGCAACTCAAGTGAGACCAGAGTCCTGTATAACCTCATAGTCCTCAGAGACGCACACTTTCTGTCCCTTTTTCCTCTATCTAGATCATACCTCTTCCTGGCTTTCGCACTCCAGTATACACACACACACACACACACACACACACACACACACACACACAAATCTTCTTTTCCACCCTTTGTCTGTCTTGTTACTTAGCTTGCATGGTTCAGTCTCTGTCAGCAAAACTGTGTCTGTCTTTCTTGCACAACCCTCACCCCCATCTCCCTGAAGATTGTGGAAAGTGAAAAGAATAGCGGTACAACCTGTAGACAAAGTAAAAGATGGAAGAGATGTGAAGAGCTGAAAGCAGCAGCCAAAGCAAGTTGCATGGAGAAGTTTATTCCCCATGTTACTCTTTTTCTCTCTCATTGTTACGGGTAGAAGCTCTATTCAGCTGGTCTGTCCCTCTGGTGTCATTTCATCTTTTCCTCATCCATTACCTCCTTGTTACTGATATGCATCTTCTTTCAAACAGTTATTTATTTATTGCCAGTCTAATTAGAATTGACATATATGCATTTGCTTGCCAACAGAAAATAATTGCCAAATAAATTTTTATAACCTGCTGCCTCTTGCACACCAGCAAGAGACATTCACACAGTATCTTCAAGCCTATTTAAGGGCTAAGCCCCTCTATGACTGAAATCTTAAAATCAAGCCTCAAACTCCTGGTCAAGGCTCTGTGAGCAATAACCTTTTTGTATTTGCCAACTTATCCTCTGTGTGTGCTCCGTGTTAGTGAACGGTGAATAAAATTGAATGAGAAATTTGTCTTTGCCTGTCACTGCTTTGAAGTCAGTCTTATCTATACGTCACGGGTCAATTGAGTTATTTGTCAGTGAGTCATTTGCCAGGGAGGTAGATGTGCTTGGTAATGTGGAAGCAAATAAAGCTGTAAACCTACACTGGTGGCCAAAAGTTTGGAATAATGTACAGATTTTGCTGTTTCGCTGTTTTGCTGTTTCGGAAGGAAATTGATACATTAATTCACCAAAGTGGCATTCAACTGATCACAAAGAATAGTCAGGACATTACTGATGTAAAAAACAGCACCATCACTATTTGAAAAAAGTAATTTTTGATCAAATCTAGAAAGGCCCCATTTCCAGCAGCCATCACTCCTACACCTTATCCTTGAGTAATCATGCTAAATTGCTAATTTGGTACTTGAAAATCATTTGCCATTATATCAAACACAGCTGAAAGCTGTTTTGTTCGTTAAATGAAGCTTGACATTGTTTTTGTGTTTGTTTTTGAGTTGCCACAGTATGCAATAGAGCCTTAAGGTCAATATTAGAACAAAAATGTCAAAAAAGAAACAGCTTTCTCTAGAAACTCGTCAGTCATTCATTGTTTTGAGGAATGAAGGCTATACAATGCTTGAAATTGCCAAAAAACAAAACAAAACTGAAGATTTTATACAAAGGTGTACACTACAGTCTTCAAAGACAAAGGACAACTGGCTCTAACAAGGACAGAAAAAGATGTGAAAGGCCCAGATACAACTAAACAAGAGGATAAGTACATCAGAGTCTCTAGTTTAATAAATAGAAGCCTCACATGTCCTCAGCTGATAGCTTCATTGAATTTTGCCTGCTCAACACCAGTTTCATGTACAACAGTAAAGAGAAGACTCAGGGGTGCAGGCCTTATCGGAAGAATTGCAAAGAAAAAGCCACTTTTGAAACAGAAAAACAAAAAGAAAGGTTAGAGTGGGCAAAAAAACATAGACATTGGACAACAGATAATTGGAAAAGAGTGTTATGGATCTTAACCCCATTGAGCTTTTGTGGGATCAGCTAGACTGTAAGGTGCGTGAGAAGTGCCCAAGACAGCTATGGCGAGTGCTACAGGAAGCGTGGGGTGAAATGTCACCTGAGTATCTGGACAAACTGGCAGCTGGAATGCCAAGGATCTGCAAAGCTGTCATTGCTGCACATGGAGGATATTTTGATGAGAACTCTTTGAAGTAGTTTAAGAAGTTCTGAACATTTCCTTTTCAAATTGTAATAGTAATTTTTCACGTTATTAATGTCCTGCCTATACATTGTGATCAGTTGAATGCCACTTTGGTGAATAAAAGTACTAATTTCTTTCCATAAGAACAAAATCTGTGCATAATTCCAAACTTTTGGCCGCCAATGTATGTAAATAGAATTTGGAAACTGTGATTATGAGAGACTGTGTATTTGTGTCACACTAACATGATGGCTTACAATTGGAAATGGCCTGTGTCATATGTACATATTGTTTTGACTCAGTGGCTTTGTCATGCTCATGATTGTTGAGGACTAGCTCCCTGCTGCTGTGTACATTACTGGCTGCCTTTCACTGTTGCCATGGGGATGCTGCCTTGAGTGTGGGAGGGGGGGTTATGGTTACTCAAGTATAAAAAACTCTGTAGTGCAGGCAACTATATTTGTTGGTATTCTAAACTAAAAGTTAACTAATAATGGCAGTATACATAAGGCTTGTTGCAATAATAGTTATTAAGCAGATTTCTGTAATATATACACATCTACATTTAGGGCAACAGCTACAATCTGTCTTTCTGTCCTCGCTCATGAGCAGAGGCGACCCATATGTCAAAAGTGCCTAGCGCAGCATTTTGCAAGGTATATGGGTCTTGGAGCATTGGCCATCTATTTTCCCAAGGATATTTTTCTTGGTTGATACTTTTCCTTATTTATTTATTTTTTTTCCATTGGTGCTAGGCTCCCCTGGGGCTTCCCAGGAAAGGTTAACTAGTCTTTTCTTAAGCCTTCACTGGATGACAAATGACTTTGTACAACCCACAGGTCCCTTCACTGCCCATCCCGTACCTCCTGTAGCTCATTCAAATTCACTTTCTCTCACCCTGGACCAGAGGAAAGAGAGAGAGGGAGATGAATGGATAGGCAAAAGAGCAGTGAGATAGTGGCTTGGAAAGAAATTGTTGTGTTGTAAACGTAGTGTCATAGGAAATAGCAAACTTGTGAGATCCAGTCCACCCTTCATTGTCTGACCATGTCCTGTTCTTCCTGTGCAGCAATAGTTACTAGTCACTTGCAGTTCTCTAATAAACTAAATAATGTGTCCTCATATCTGCACATGGACTTGTGCATAATGTACAATGAGGGGCAAATCACTAAACAGTTGTGCCACTTTTTCGTAAAGTATTTATTGCAAAAAAAAAAATAAAAAAAAATAAAAAAATGTTATTAACTTTTTCACTTACCACCTGCAATCCATTTTAACCAGGTGTTAAATGTGCTGAAACAGCAATGAGCCGTATTACCTTCAAGCCATTGTCATGTTTTCATTACACAAAACATGCCTCCTTTCTATGTAAATTATAGTCATTACAGATTGTGTCTTATTCACAAAAGTAATTGGTGCATTTAATTAGGTCATATATCAGAATAATAAAGCAAAAGATGTTTTATTAAAGGTATAGTTTATCCAAAAATGAAAATTCATTCACCATTTACTCATCCTCATGTCATACCAACCACATTTGACTTTCTTTCTTCCATGGAACATAAAGAGAGATGCTTAAGAGAATAACAGCCTCAGTTATCGTAAATGTTCATTGTATGGAAAATAAAAGGTGCAATGTAAGTGAAAAATATGATCAAATTATGTAAATGTCCATATATTTTATAACCGGACATACATCCAGATGTGTGGTGTAGTTGGCATTTTAAAGAGATAATTTAGGTGCCTAGATCACAGTGGTAGAGTAATACTGTACAGACAGTCCCAGTAAAGTACGCCAGATGACGGTTGTCTGCTGCATCCTTCGCAACCTAGCTTTCAGAACCGACACGCTCCTGAACCTGGAGTAACCTGGGATGAAGTACCTTGCTCAAGGCCACAATGGAGGTAGTTCATGGTGATGATCTCTTCTTGTGGGGAGGGATCCAGCAACCTTCTGGCTACTAACCCTGAGGAACCACACCATCTAACCACATATTCATAAGCTATGTCAAATATAATAATACCACCAATGTTTTCTTTCCAAAGATTAACCAGCACATTAAAGCTCATTAAAAGGGGCTCTTTGGGGACAGGGGCCCGACTGAAGTTGACACTGGAGGCCACTGACATTACTGAATGCTAGGGCTGCAACTAACGATTATTTTGATAATAGACAAATCTAACGATCAGAATGATGATTCAACTATTCAGGGGATTATTGCAACGATTAATCATTAGCTCTTAACCGACTATTCAGCTTGTGCGCCGAATTAAAAGGTTGTATTAAACATGCTTGCTAACAATAACGAGGACAAAATCATCTTTTAAAAATACTTCTAAATGACATTCACTGAATTAAAGGAAAACTTTATATTAAGTTTAATTCAGTAAAAAAAAAAAATCACTGCAAGAAATCCTATTGTTATCAAGTGTTTTTGTCTTGTTTTCTATTTAAACTGGTCTACAAATCCTTAAAACAAGATACATTTACTCGAGAAGCAACATATAAGATATTTAGACTTGCCTTAAGAGAATGTATCTTAAATATAAGTGTATTTTGTATTTAAGTGTATTTTTTCACTTGTTTATACTCATGTGAGTGCAGTAAAGACAAAATACAGTATAATTATATTCAAGATCTATTCTCTAAAAGCAAATCTAAATATCTTATATGCTGAATCTCAGGTGAATGCATTTTTTTTTTTAAGGATTTTTAGACATTTGAAAATATTTGTATTTTTAATATTATATTCAATATTCTTAGATATTTTTTTTCTTCTACAGTATAGCTACTAAAGTAAATGTACATTGTTTTAAAGGAGTTTTTGATATTTAGATATTTATATTGGAAAACAAGCGAAAACAAAAACAAATCGAAAATATAATTTGTTGCAGTGTATAATGGGGCGAAGACTACCATCTCTCACCTTTTTGTTAACTTCAATCCATCTTTAACTCACAAAAAAAAAAACATACTCTCTCAGACAGTATGTCACACACAGTGACACATACCGTATATTATGATTCGATAAGTCACGAGCCATCACGTTATAATCTAGCTGCAGCAAGCACATGCGTGAGCGTCCTCACGACGGTGCAGTTTCAATCTCTCCCCCTTAGATCGGGACACTTCCTGCAACTCATAGAAGAGGCGATTGGACAGAGAAATGCCAGTTTCAGCTTCCTTATTATTTGAACTTTAAAGATGCTCCGGCTCCGCTTATTCCACAACGAGAGTGCTTCTGTATTTACTTATTTTGTATTTTTGTATAATTCCCTCATACTTTGTGATCTACATCACCTGAAGGTGTTTGGAAAGTTTAGAGTGCACCTGGACTGTGAGCTGAGTTTTCTTCCTCTCCTCAGTCAGGCGCGAGCTGCAGTGCTGCTTTCATGCACCATCATTAGTTTCATATGATCTCATGTTACGTTAAATGAGATCAAAGACTATTCGACAACGCAAATTTTTGTCAACAATTTTTAATTGCCGATGTTGTCGATAACGTTAACTAATCGTTTCAGCCCTACTGACTGCTGATTACAAGTTGTGTTACGTATGTAATCACAAGTCTGTAATGCTTCTCAAGGCACTTTAGGAAACAAGTTAAGTGTGCTGTAAGCAGGTGTGTGTACATGCGTGCGAGTCAGCGTGTGCATCCACGTCTTTTATAAATGATGGATGGGGCGGTCGATTGAGCTGTCAGGCCAAGGGTGTGTGTGTTTGAGTGTAGAATGCTCACAGTATATTTAAGCTGAGAGGTGTAAGTGCTGTGCTCTTTGTCAGCTCAGCGGGTTGGAAGCCTTTAGGTTGCATACGTTTCTTTAATGCTGGCTGGGAAGGCTCTGTCTGCATTGATTACAGACAGCCTCAGACTTGACACAAACACCGTTTATATCTGCTTCTCTGCACACCAGTCAGTGCACCTCATCACAGCTCAGGGAAGACAGGTTCTATTCTACTGAGGTCAGGAGAAGTTATTGCACACTGCAAATCTTCCTTTTTGGTGCTTTCTTTTGGCAGTTCGACAGTTTGGCATTGAATCAATTTATACTCTGGCCAGTTTAATGGCATTTCCACTGTTAATTTGTCACTGGATCCATCCTTCATAACACTTAACATTGATTGCAATAATATTAATGAAGAGGGGACACTGATAAAACACTGTTTGATAAGTCCTTCATAATTACTAACACAATGTGAAGGGATTCTGATTCGGGTGAGCATAGATGAATAGAGCAGACATTCAGCTGTCAGTGTGGCTTTCCAAAACCGCTCTCTTCATTAGAGCTCTCACTGTCTGTATGGGTGGGTGTGTGTGTGGCCAGATTGCTTATTATGCTCTATGTACAGGCGAGATCCAGTCCCTCCCAACGGTACTGTGAGCCCAAGGAGGGCGGGAGAGAATCATTTGAGTAGATTGGCTCTTTGTCCAATCTGTAAGGGTCAAACAGCTCTAAATATAGAGGCGTTGCAAATATAACCGCTTGTGTGTGAGAATGTGTGTGTGGGTAATTTAGGGACAGGATGCAGGCGAGATTGGAACTGGGATGTGCTCTAGCGGGGCTGGGTGACATCAGACAGTAAGCTTTGCTGATCTGTTACGCCGCCCTCTGTTGGACAGAGCAGGAAGCATCATGGCCCAGCTCCTCTCTCAATATCTAAATCTACTAAAGGCATCCCAATATCCACTTTAATCTGTTATCTTATGCCCATACATACTCTTATCTGTTGTTCAAAATCCAAGCTTTGTGTCAAAATGGACCTTGTTGACTTTCTTAATGCATGGTTCTTGTCTTATTGTGCACAATTCATCAGTGCACATTATTCCAAAGGGATAAAAAAGTTTGTCTTTAGAATCTTTTAGCAAAATGGAATAACGTTAGCCAATTGACAAATTGCTATTTAGAGATTAGGGAGAATTCACTAAGAGTGAATTACACCCAGTAAAATTGCTGTTTTTTGAGGGTTTTTTTTTTTTTTTTTTGTATGCGCTGTCTGTCAGGTATAGTGCCTGATTCACTAAAGTAATTATGCAGATCAGACACGGCCTCAAAATCTGTGCTGAACACAAATTTTACAGAGCTATTTAAACTTTTTGGGAAGATTCTGAGCGCTATATAGTTAGGGGATGCATTAAAACATGGTGATCTGGCACACTCTGTCTGAACAGTATAGTGTCACTGACTACTGTGATCCAGACACCTGAATCATCTCTTTAACATGCCCGAAGTATGCTTGACTACACCGTGCCCAGGTTATAACGCTCTTTTCCATCATTTGATGAATATCTACTGCCATGATTGATATGACTGAAAATGTAAACAAACATCTCTTTTTGAATGAAATTCAGTTTATTGCTTGCTTACCTCAGGCGATAATATGATGTTTATTGTGCCAGGCACATAGCACAGAGTTTTGTGATGAAGCACAATCTGTAATGAGCCTAATTTACAAGAAAAGAAGGCTTTTGTGCATAAACTCTTCCTTTGCATTGCTATTTTAGCGCTGATTGTGCCTGCTGGTTAGTAAATAAGATGCAGGTTTTTGCGCTGAAATACCATGCATGATAGTGGTTTAACTGTTTAGTAAGTTTGCCCCATTGTTTTATTCAACTGTTGTAGATAATGGAGTTTTTCTAAAAAAATAAATAAAAAAAAAAAGTTAGTATTGGCAATGGTGAGAGAATTTTCATTTTTGGGTGAACTATCCCTATAAAATAAGGCACATCTCGAAAGTAAGTGGTGTGCAAATGCCATTTCATGTTAACCTTGACTGTCTTTTTTTGTTTGTTTTTTTGTTTTTGTTTTTGAGTCTTTCTATGCTAAATGGCATCTTATTACCATCATGTTAACTTACAGATTTTCCATACAGCACTTTTCATTATTTATACATTACATGCTGTAGTTTGTGCTGGCAACCAATGCAAATAAAAAATAACATCACAAAGCCAGGGCTTTGGCTTTTGCTTAGCGGTACTTACGAGTGTGTGTTCTGTCAAAGGTGTGTGTGTGGCATGCAGAAAGCCTGTCTCTCCAGGTTGTGTATTACAGCACTTAGGCTCAGTATAGGATCATGTTCCGGCGCTCTAGACCCTGTGAGGCTGCCGGATCCCCAATCTAATATTCATATTTCCTGTGTTGTTTGCGTGAATGTGTGGCGGTACAGGGTTATGTATTTTTAGCGACACGCTGGTGCTTTTTAGTGCAGTATGTTGTGTCAGCTTGTCAGTGTCTTTGATGCTGAAAGCCTTCCTCTCTAAAGGGAGACTTCTGTGCATGCAAAAATGTGAAAATGTATCTGTCTGTGCCCCTTAAAAGACGGATACGGACTGTACTTTGGGTAACAAGACTTGACACGTTTTCATCTCGACTAGAAAGCGGAACATGCATGATCTGTCTTGTCCTCTCTCTTTGATGAACATGCTTTGTCACATTCTGTTGATTTGGCCATCTTCCTTTTCTTTCCCCCTTTCCTTTTCAGGATCAACCCCTCCCTCTCTCTCTCTCTCTCTCTCTCTCACTTTCTCTCCATCTTTCTCACACGTGTTCTTCTCCTCTGTGATCCCCCGCACTCTTGTTCACTCACCCTTCCTCTCCCCCACCTCTCAGTCTCTCTCTCTCTCTTTCTCTCTCACTCATGCTCTGCAGTGATGCTGTATAATTCTCCGAGCTCAGAGACTGTGCGGAGCTACAGTCATGTGCAGATGTAGGATGTAGCAGCCCTTCACATTCTTCTCTCCGAGCTTGCCGAGAGGCTAACGAGAACTCTCTTTTCCTTCTATTTCATTCCTTCAGCAGTCATCCGCCTATCCCTCCTTCTCTTCTGTACCTTAATACCTTTGCTCATCCCGCTGATTTGTGGACTAAAACGGCGTGTTACTGGGAAGGGGAAAGTGGTGTGTGCCATATGCATGTGTGTGTGAAATTGCGCTAAAGAGGGCATTTGGAGACAGAGGGCACAAGTGCTCCTCGTCTTGGGTGTTGAAGCCCCCCTCGTTTCTGTTGCCTCCTGGAGAGAGACCACCAGGAGTTCACATCAGACGGTTTGGAGAAGAGTAGAGAGGAGAGGAGGAGACGCTAAGGTAAGAAAGGGGAAGACTCGCACGCTAGGAGCAATGCATCACTCAGCCAACCCCAGCAGCAGAGCTAAGACTCTCTCTCAAGAGACTGGTAAGAGCTCGAGCACTGCAGAACAGAGTGTGTGTGTGTGTGTGTGTGTGAGAGAGAGAGAGAAAAGAAAGAGGGCTGCAGAACTGTGAAAGGTCGCAGGAGTCATCAAGATTATTGCAATCAAAAGGAAACTACTTCAAAGCTCACAGGGGTACAGAACGTCAATCGTTTTCACTTGCATTCCAACAGCAGTCAAGAAATCAGAGATAATGGTGTGTCCATTCATCCGAGGGTTCAAATTCCATTTGTTTATGCCTGCAGGCACCAACGTCTGTGGATCATCTTTAAGCTTGCCTAAATGTTGGCTTGCAAGTCTCAGTAGCGAAGCTTGGCACTTTGGATTGATGTGGGATGACAGTGGTTTGAATGAGTGACACTTGGCTGACAGCGGCAAATGGATGTGCCTCTGTTTGATATGCTTCCACCCCCTCATTTATTCATGCGTGTGAACGTTTCAATATTTACAAGCCTGCAGTTCAACCTAATTTACCTCCTAGAGTACACTGCCTAAATTGCCAAATTTAATCAAATTTGCATTTTGTCGTAGAAAAATAGGAAACATATTTTTGTAGGATTGTTGTTGTTGCTGAGTAATTGAGGAATGTTTTGTGGGGTGGGTTGGGGAGCTCTCATGTCTACAGGGATTTTGCTGGTATTCATGCTCCTGTTTAATGTTTTGACTGCATTTTAATGACTTTAGGTTAAAGGCCGACCACATTCAGAGTGGGTGATCCTGGGGAAGTTTGTTTACAGCCTTGCTGAATTTGGCATCTCAGATGATTGTATGTTGCCGTTAACAGCCATGAATGTCTATTGGTTTGTGAGATTAGGGTGTGTGGCAGATAGAAAGCATTGTGGAATATTGTTTTCATGAGGTGCTTTGTAAGTGGGTTGATTTAGTCTACAATGGTCACAAATTCCTATGGTGACTGTTACGATGAAGTGTCATAAATTGTAATCCATGTTTCAGGGTGAAACCTTAACATATGTGTGTGTGTGTGTGTGTGTGTGTGTGTGTGTGTGTGTATGTGTGTGTGTGTGTGTGTGTGTGTGTGTGTGTGTGTGTGTGTGTGTGTGTGTGTAGTATTAACATGTTTATTCTGATCTGTCTCATACCTGGCCAGGATACCCTGCTGAAAAGACCATTTTAGACTTGGTCTGAATTTCCATGCTGATCCAGGCTGGTTTGTGCTGGTGAAATATGCACCATGGTGGTGTTCACCAACTTAAGTTAACTGGTTAAAAGCTGGCTCAACCAGCTTTGACCAAAGACAGTGATGGCTGACAAAAAAGGTTTTGCTGATTAGGATAGTTTTTTTTCTTTCTTTCTTTCTTTCTTTCAAATGTGCACACATGCCTACCAAAGAAAAGAGAGAAACGAAATGAAAGATTTTTTTTTCTAGTCTCACATGCACAAACATGCATGTGTATAAAAGATCACTTCACTTTTATATCCTTTAGTTTCTGCACCATATGTGATCTGTCTCTCCAGAGATCAGTGTAAACAGGTCTCACTAGATGGAGGGGTGAAGACTAGTGTGAAAGAGAAAAACAAAGAGTGAAAAGACAATAATAGCTGGCCTGATTGTAGATTCATTCAAAATTAACCTAGTATATGAACCTGAGTTTAGTCATATAGTAACAGGGCACTGGGCCGGCCACATTGCCTATGATCAGGAGGTTCAGATCATGGTCCCCCAAGATCCATGGACACACGTCATTAGCAAACCCATTATGTTAAGCGTTAAGGGTGTTTTGCCTTAAAAACAAATAGGAAATCCATGTTTTGGTAGGCTAATATTAGATGAGTAAAATAGTAGCCAGGTGTCCTAGTGATCAGTTTGCAATGTATGCTTGAGGGCCTCGGTGTTCTGTTTTTATTGGCAGACTCAGTTTGCAGAGACCTGATGCTTTGAAGGCCCCTGGCAGTCAGAGGTGCTGGGGCACTAGCCCACTGGCCCGGACCATAATCCAGCTCTACTGATCAGGACCCCTAAATCACTTCAAAGCCAACATCACGTGACGAAACTGATAACAGCACCGACATATGTAATAGTGGCAAGGACAGGATTTACAGACCAGCAACACACACATTCACAACTGACCTCAGCAAAACACACACAAAGCACTTTCCACACACACAAAGCATCCAATCTCAGCTAGCTCTGCTCTGTAGAGACTATAATCTAGAATTATAGATAGAAGCTCTAGGAGAAGAAGAGGATTAAGTACTTTCTCTCTTTCTCCTTCGCTCTTTTACTCTTTCTTTCTGGTGTGAACTAGTTTAATGGGCCTTGTGTTTGTTGTTGAGCCATATGCCTGGTGACAGCACATTTGATCACACAAAACTCACTTGCAAGAGTGATGATATAAAGATATAGAGACTTAATTGGGTCAGTTTACCTCACCGAGCTGGGCTCTGTTTGTGGTGATGAGGATACTGTTGCACCCTCCATCAGGAATAGAAAGAGAAGGAGGTTTTAATTGAAAATATGGATTCTATTAACCCTGCCGCCCAGGGCTCTCATGAGCATCTCATTAGTGCAAGAAACAAATTCTATTATTGTTGCAATAGGTGACGATTTTTCATTTACAAGGGCCAGAGTGTAAAGACAGCTGCTTGCTCTGTGATATCACAGACAGCTCACATTGATAGAAGCTGTCCATGGAGAATCAAGCAACACTCTCCAAGAATAAACTTGCGTGTACAGATGTGTAGTTAAACATCCTTATATTGTGTGTGTGTGTGTGTGTGTGTGTGTGTGTGTGTATGAATATATATATATATATATTGTTTATAAACAATACATATGCACACCTACACAACCAATCTGATTACCAGAATGTGCTTAACAACGCAAGCAAGAAGTATGTGTGTGTGTGTGTGTATGTGTGTGTGTGTGTGTTTTGTCATGAGTGTATATTTGACCCGTCTCCAAGGCCATTTCTGGTGGCTTTAACAGCCTGACTCCATGCACACATGCAGGGCAAACTGGGAGGCTTGCAGAGAGGAGAAAAGAGGAGAGGAGACAGCCTACAAGACCCCTGCAGTGAGCTGCACGCTCAGCAGCAGAGAGACCACCCAGCTCGTCGGAGCTTTTAAAATGCTCACCCCCTACCAAACCCATCAGACAAATCAGAATTTTTTAGCAAAATATATCCCGTCATTTTTCCTCTCCTCTGGTTTCCAGTTCAGTTTGACATCCCCCCCGATCTCTCTCCCCCTGCTCTCTGTTACTCAGACACCAGCCCCCCCCGCTGGACGCTGGAGGTACTGCATTGAAGCTCGCATAGGCACCAGTCAGCGCAGGTGGGCGAGACACAGCACGTTTAACCCCAGAGCACAACATCAGCGCTTTGGAAGCCTTTCTGATTACGCAGATGTATTTGATCCGCTCTACTCTCTTTTTGTGCTGTCGCTCCGTCACTCGTTTACATGAACAGATCATTGACTGACACATGATTCATGAATGAGTGAGTCTAATGTACATATGCTGGCAGTAAATTTACCTTTCATAAGGTTTTCTTTATGATGTAGAGCAGGTGAGATTGAATCAGTGTGTATTGGTGTACATATTAGTATGTTTTTTTTTTTTGTTTTTTTGAAGGGCTGCCAGTGTCTGTCCTGGCACACTTGGTGTCTTAGGTGAGATGAGACATAACCAAAAAAAATAAATAAATAAAATAATCTGTGGTGCAGTTTTTGTTTAGCAATCAAGGGGACAATGGGCATATAGATTAATATACATTTTGAAAACTTCAAACAAAGTCAAATTAAATTTGAGGAACATGAGTGTGGATTGGTGTTAAAGCCCAATTTTCTGTTTAAAACAAATAAGATGTGACTCGGTCTGACCTAAATAAGACATTCGAATGGATGATTTCTGTCACAACATTTTACACATTTTATTTTTACCTTCAATAATAGTGCAAATTAAAGGTTATATGTGTAATTTTTCAATGTTAAAAGATTAGTTCACTCAAAAATAAGAATTCTGTCATCATTCACTCACCATCATATTGTTACAAACCCATATGACTTCCATGGAACACAGAAGAAAATGTTAGGCAGAATGTGAGCCTCAGTCACCATTCACTTTCATTCCATCCTTTTTCCATACAATGAAGTGAATGGTGACTGAGGCTCACATTCTGCTTAATATTTCCCTTTTTGCATTCTACTGAAGAACAACAGGAATGTGAGATGTGAAATGTGATAACAGAATTTTCATTAATGGGTGAACCATCCCTTTAAAAAAAAAGAAAAAAAAAATTATATATATATATATATATATATATATATATATATATATATATATATATACAAATAACAAAGTAACACAGTAATGTAAACTTAATTATCAAAGATGCTTTTTTTTTTTTTTTTTTTTTTTTTTTGCATACAGAATCCACTTAAAATTTAATGCAAAATCTGCTCAAAAATACTTTTGAATGGGTATGATGCTTTTGTAAGGGGGCAGTGTTGATAATGTCCCCCCATTGGCTCGAAGACAGAGCTCTTGAAAAGGACGTGTGTGTGTCATAGAAAAGCTAATATGCATGTGTGTGAGCAGATGGTTATAAGGCTCTGTGTTATGTGGGCGCTGCTTAATTTTCATCTCAGTATTGCAAAGCCCGCACACACTCTTTCGTTTTCTCATTCATTCCCTCCATGTCTTTCTTACTCTCTCCTTCTCTTTTCACTTCACTCTCGGTTGTAAACTTAGTGATTGACCTTTACACTGACAGAATTTACAACTTAATCACATCCTATAGCTCGTACATCCCCATCGATCGTTGATGTCACATACTGTTTTGCTGTCTCACTCCTTCACCCTGCCACCTCTTCACACATTTACTCATTCTTCAACACTTTCTTTTAGCTTCCCCTCCTCTTCTGTTCTTTTTGAGCCAGAGCAAAGTTGTGCTAGTTAGGAGATGACTTATCTACTTTGGTTTTTCATGCCTTTGGTCCAATCTGTGAAGACGGTATGTGCTCAATCGCACTGAAAGCATTTGTTTTTGTAGTGCCAAAGGAAAAAGATTACCGGTATGTATTTTCCTCTTTGCTCCTCTCTGACTCTGTCCTTGAGAATGAAGGGCAGTGGGAGATTAGATCCAGCCTCATGTGTCTCTGTGGAGGTGTCTGGGAGGATAGAAGATGATGTGTGTTGTAAATCAGACATGCATACCTCCCTGCATCAAAAGGAGAAAAAGAGAACGAGAGTGATAGGCAGAGAGAGAGGGAGAATATGATTTTGTGTGCGTCACACACATTTCGCTTCTGTTTTCTGTTTTCTCTTCTCGTCTCTTCTCCTCTCTCCTTGTTTTGTCTCTTTTTGACTTTTCTCGTCTCCTCTTGGCTCTTCTCATCTTTTCTCTTTTTTGTGTCATCTCTTTTCATTTTCTTTCTATTTGACTCTTCTTATCTCATCTTATTTTGTCTCTTTTTGTCTCTTCATCTTGTCTTGTTTCTTTTCTCATTTTGTGTCTTCTCTCATCTTGTCTCGTCTCATTCCATCTCATTTTGTCTCTTCTCTCCTCTTTTCTCATAGTTTTTTTTGTAATTATCCACCTTTTTCCTGAACACGGAAGTGTTCCACGATTCATTACGGTTTTCGTTTTCCAGTCTCGAGTGTTTTCTCCCACTTTGCCATATGTGCCAACATGATCACACGGGAAGTCGGCATGCTGTTTCCGAAAATTCCAGTACCCTAGGATCGGCAACAGTATGCCGACGCACTGACATGCTCTATCTCCCATTGGACATATTTGGAATAGCTGAACAACCATAATCTTCCCTCGTGGCATGACTGGTATCACGTTGCATCAGTTGCATGGGAGACCACAGTTCAAACTCCATTCAAACGAGAAAGTAATCACATTTGTATAAACAATCATGAGCGTGATAAGGAGGTTGCATTTTTATCCCTAACATTGCATTTTGTCTCTACTAATGGCTAGGGTTAGATTTGGGTTTTGGTTGGGGGGAAGATTAATTAAAAGACAAATTTCTTTTCACTGTTTTACACCCTGTTCAGCTGAAACTTTTATTTTTTTTTACAACTGGCTTCTGGCAAACTCTCCTGGATATAAATGGATGTCACACTTGTTTATATGCTATGAAACACTTACCGCTTTAGCCTTTGGAGGCAGTGTTTTCAAATTTGGTCAACGTATACCGATTTTGGCTAAAGTAAAATCGGCACACACTTGCCAATTTTTATGTGAGATCAGGCTGTATGTACTTAGTGGATACTGTGATGTTTAGTGTATTAAATCTGTAAAAAAACTATTCTAAAAAAGCATGTGCCTCCATAGTGTTGATACTTTATAGAGGTACGTTACTCTACATCTTAATCTTTTCATTGGTTAAAAGCAATCTACTGTAACAATATAGTGCAACTTCCAGTGTTGCCGTTCCTCAGCTGCTCTCTCTCTCTCTCTCTCTCTCTCTCTCTCTCTCTGAATTCACTGCGGAGATTACGTATGTTGTGGAGGTGGGGCTATACAAATGACTCCTACCTTCTACTTCATGGGGGGGGTTGCAGGGTAGAAACAATAAATGCTCTTTTGGGGCTGGAGAGCAATTGTTTATTTCTAAAACTTACAGTATGTTTTATAGTACAATGACCTCTTTTATGTCAAAATATCAAGGAAAATTGTATTCTTTATGACATTACCCCTTTAACTAATTTGAGTCGTTATCACAGCCAAAAACTGTACAAGTTAAGCTGAACTAATTTTACTCCAGCTAACATGTAAAATGGTTGTTCTCTGTTTGGAATGCTCCTATTGGCAGTTTCTTATGGAAACTGAAACCAGAAAACGGTCCAGCGGTAATTAGATCATCATGGCAGGGAAAGAGAACACAAGAAATATAAAATGAATTTGAGTTTTCAGGATTATTTAAGTAAGCAGCACTCTAAAGCAGGTCTGTTTGCTGTGTGTTAGTATAACCCACATACAGATCCCGATAAATATTGATACACTGACAAATGGACACACATTGGTTGCTAACACGCCACCCTACCAATACAGACAAGAACCTGTCATCAACACACACATAATATACTTGTAGTTACAATAATACTGTGTCTGATTAGTCTCAAACACTTTAAAAGCACAATGTGAATTGTATATACAGTACCATAGTAAATTAAACCAATCTCAATACGCCATATGAAACTCTCCCTCTGCCCACATAATGACAGATTTTAAATATGCGATATGTGGAATTCACAGTTAAGTGAGGTGACTCTACAGCTGAATAATTAGCTCAGTTAAACTCAACCGTCTAATATCCCTTTGTGACACATACACGTACACAACACAAACACACACACACACACACACACACACACACACACACAAAAGCTGCCACACAGTAGACACAACCAATTGCTGTAAACAGCATTTGTTCTGCTGTAATCAGATGCTGTTGCAGCCAGATGAATGAGGGAAAAATTTGCATGGTGAGGCCTTGGAGAGACATTCTCAGAGATTTGAGTAGTTAAACCCATCATTGGTTCACCTGTCATCTGTGTGTGCATGCGTGCGTGCATGTGTGTGAGTGAGTGAGTGTACACTCACAGATGTGCAGTAAAGAAAGGGATTGGGAGAGAGTCTGTGTGTTGATTTGATTAGGCATGTCAATATTAGTGAGCAATGTGTAAGTACTGTATGTGTATTTAGTGGGACTGGCTTGTTGGTTTAGATGAAGGGAGGTTTTCATTTTCTCTGCAGTAATTTGGGTGCTATTTTGTGTGTTTGTGTTTGACTGTCTGGCAAGCTGGCCAGTTTCACGCATCACTTCCCTGGCTGCTCGCTCAAGCGCTGCTACCGCATGTGGACTGGCTCTGTGGGCTCCCAGTCCCATGTCCCAGGTACCTTCTCTCTCCTTCACCTGATCTCTCTTGTCCTCTCCCCTGTGCTTTTGCGGATGATGTAATCTTGTCGCTGTAATTGCTCATGGTCATATATTAAACTCTCATTGTGTTCCAGAAATATCGAGTCCCACTGGGCACAAGACTCAGTAGCACAGGCTCCCCTGTTGCAGAGAGACAAAGCCCCCCAGCCAACATTCATCAAGATTTTTGTGTGTGGGTATTCAGGTAGCTGAACTTCAGTCTGCGTATAATACAGGAAAGCCTCCTGGCACTCATGACGCTGTCTGACAGCTCGGCTGTGAGTGCACATCAACCTTAAGATTGCTCTCTGGAATGAGAGTGAGACTTTCAGTTAAAGTCAGCTGTCAGCGCCTCATCTCTCCACCCAGACGTGAGCACATGCATCAAAATGCAGAGGCTCACCTGAAACTAAACTTGAGAAGACACACCTAAACGCAAATGCAGGTGAAAATGATACTCCACCAGAGATGTTCCCACCCTGTCTGTGCCTGACGGCTTGAGGCAGGGGGAGGTTAGCCACTAGCGCTTGTTTGCCCTACACTTTCCCAGATTCACATCGTAGAGGTCTGACTGTCAGAGAGACACAGGACTGGAGACTGACCAGCTCTCTGGCTTGCGAGAAAGGACACACGAATGAGAAAGAATGTGTGAATGAACGCTGAATTCAGGAAATAGATTTTCGTCTTCATGTACCCCTGTTTGTCATAAAAGAGATTGACATAAAGAGAGTATTTCCCTTAGAGTTTTGTTCTCATGTGTATACATGTGTTTGAGGTATGTGAACATATGTGTGTGTGTTTGGCAGACAGATGTCATAGAAAGAAGATCTGTGTAAAACTGTTTTGAGCTATTATCTCAGTAGAAGCTAAAGATGGGGAGAGGGGCGACAGCAATGTGACCTTGTCTTGGGGACGATAACAGCATGAAATCCAGCCCCCCACATCTGTGTGTGTGTGTGTGTGTGTGTGTGTGTTTGGCTCTGAAGAATGGCAGTCAATTAAATGGGCAAAGAGGCTTGGAGACAAGAGAGCAGCGTGGCATTTTCATCCATCATTCCTGATCACCCTGTGACGCCACCTCTCAACGCTGAGCACATCTGTCATTGCACACTTGTGTACCATACACACACTCACTCAGATGCATTTGGACCATGCCCCTGATATTGCTGCATTATTTCATCTTTAGGTTTTTACATTGGCATGTTGCATTGAGAACTGAGAACCAAATGATTTTTATGACTTTTCATTCATGTTTCTCAAACATGCATTCTCGCGTCAATGCTGACTGAAAAATATACTGAAATACTTTGCCAGTTTTCCTTCCGTGCAACTATTCAGCAGCACTGCTGTTTATAAAAAAATAAAGAAATTAATTTTAAAAAGTTTGTGTTACACATTTGCAAAAAATTTATTTATTTATGTATTGTTGGTAACACTTTCCAATAATGTTTTATTTGTTAACATTACTTAAAGCGTAGGTATCATGAACTAACAAATACATTTTATTTTATTTTATTGCATTTAATATATATTGATTAATGTTAAATAATCAAAATACTATTGTTTGATAACGTTAATCCATAGTGCACTAATAAATGTTATTATTTACAACAAATAATGCAAAATTGTAGTATATGTAAAAATGAACAAAAATGTATTTATAATGTATTGTTCATTGTTAGTTCATGTTTCCTATTGTGTTAACTACTATTAATGTACACAACTTTATTATAAAGTGTTACCATTTTTTTCTGATTTGTTATAACTGTTGTGATCTTATTGCAGTCTGAAATGATCTTATAATTTGGCAACAGAATGTGGAAGGCATTAAATGTAATTAGAATTGCATTTCTTATTTCAAAATATTTATTTCTCAAAAATACTATGAGTCATTAATGGAATCATTAAAAAACAGAATCATTAAGAGGAAACTGAATCAATGCATTTCTTACGATTCCCATCCCTAGTTGCATGTTAAAAACTGAAGCACGTCTGGTGCAAATGTGCACATGTGGATTTGTGTGTGTATGTGCATCATATGAGTTTATCAGTCACATTCAGTGTGTGGATAGCACAGAGCTAACGTGGGGATGCTCCTGGCACCATGCCATTTAAAGCAGCGTGCTATTAGCATTCCTTGCACTGACTCAAGATTGGTATTGATCTGCCATCCGCTCCATTCATTGCCAATTCTCTCAGTAGCGTGCGCCAATACACCTTCCCCTGCATACACACGCATACATATTGGCATACTGTATTAGCAGGTGTGTTCTTAGACTCATTCACATGTGTTAAACTGCGGCAACAGTCATATGCCTACATCAAATTCAATAAACAACATCCCGCTATAGGAATTCATAGGGTACGGAAGCTTTGTTTATGAAATAATAGCATACGATAGTGCTATTTCCTGCTGATCGGAGATATGCTCTCTCTGCCTTACTCTCTTAAACCTGGCAGGTGTGGGCACAGATGGTGCACGGGCTTATTGAATATCAACACAGAAAAACGGATGAAAAACCCTTTCTTTTCTTAAAGTGTTGCAGTGGGGGAAGGGACGACTTCTTTTCTACATTCCGTCCTCCTGGGAGTGCGTGTGTGGGTCTCCTTCTCACCGAGCCCGAGTTCAGAGTTTGTTAATGACAGGGCTTTGAATTTCAAACAGATCAATGGGTTGAAGCAGAGGCCTGAGCCAGTGGCTTTCTCTGGAAGAAAGTCCACATCCCTCCCTTCTTCCTCTGCTATTGTGGCAGCCCAACACCCTGCTGTCCACATTACACTCTGCACACACACCATCTACTCAGGTTCTTCTGTGTCTGCTCCAACACTGTGTGCACTGCAGCAGTCTCGCTATGAGCAGCCCTGCTGGTAAGTGTTGTCAAAGCCAGAGGAAGTGCAGTCCGGCTCTCTGAAACATGGATTTGGGCAGAGCTGCTCCCCATCGGCTCCATGCAGGAGTGCAGCTTTCCATCTTTGATTTGGAGTGGTTGTGAAGGCAGGTCTCAAACCTGTGTGTGGGAGGGGGTTTATATTTGGGTCTCTATAAGGGCTGTTTTCAGATCTGTGTTTGCATGGTTTATGTAGGGCAAAATTCGTTTGTGAAACAGGACTGTTGAATAGCTCTTTACTGGAATCTGAAGCCGCTGAGAAATAAACAACTTTAAAGTCAACATGAAACTAAATTGATCCCTCTTTTTTTCATCTTTTTTTTTACCCTTCTGTGTTGTGAAAAAATTTCCTAAAAAAAGGACCCTACAGGGTACCGTAGATTACAGCACATTTCATTTTAAGTAAGAACATCAACATTGGTATAGGTTTATTTTTCACACTGAAAACAAAATTTTATATTACCATTTCAAATGGAAAGAGTGTCACCTGCCAGTGGTGATACTATTCTTATACAGTAGACTAACAGTAAAGCCTTCATTTTGAGTGAAATTAGCTGATCATTTGGAATATTTATATATTGTATCTTTTCAGACACAATATAAGTGTCATGGTTTATATTCTAAAATCATTTTAATGTAGAACATAAATTTCCACCTGGCAGAAGACAAATGAATGAAAAATATCATAGACTTCTGTTGAAAAGGTCCCCACAAATCTAGGGCTCAAAATATCATAGATACGGTACTTACCTTTAGGGGTGGTCTCTTTTGACTTGGGCCAATAAGCAACCATCAATCAACCATGTGGTAATGCCCTAGCAACCACCTAGCAACACCATATAGCAATGCCCTTGTAACCACCCAAAACACCCTAACATTGCATAATTATTAAAAGGTATCATAAAAATGTAACAATATATATTGCTAGGAATCCAAAGGCATTTTTACCAAATACATGGTAAGATAAGTTTTTCACTTAACACTTAAACGGGTCAAAAATTACCCTAACATAAAAGAAGAATTAAATACATCTGGTCTTGTTGTACAAGATTTATAACCATCTATTGTGATCATTACCGAACCTTAATAGGTTATGCACCATGTTATTAGTGTTTATGTGTGTGATAGTGAAAGGATGAGATGGTTGGGGAACCATTGTGGTGAAAGGTTGTGTCCATTTTTAGAGCCACATAAGGATCTCGCTACCTCTATCTCTCTATCCTTGTCTCCAGCTGGAGCAGACTGTCCCTAGGGGGTGGTTGATAGAATCAATGTTATCGTTGATTAGATCTGAGCATAGAAACAGTTTATCTGGCACATGCATTACTTGTTTAGAGCACTAATCCAGGTTTAAGGCTGTCATATCAGCAGGGAGCATCACATGAATCAAAGGAACAAAATACATGTCTGTTTTTACAGTGGTGATGTTTTGCTGATAGATGTTTTGGCAAGATGAAGAGGTCTTAATGGCTGCTGGATATATTGATGAGCTGTGTAGTGTGTAAACTAGTATAATTGGCAAGCTATAGCTTCATAATAGTGCTTTTTTCTCCTCTTCCTAATGGAATGCTAATGCCCCAAGTGTCTCAACCACACACACCTGCTCATTCCCCGCTCCTCCTTTTTTCAATTTGTGAAGATGGCAACTGAAAACGTGATTGTGTATGTTTCCGTCTGTGGGCTCATATAACAGTCTTTGGGCTCTCACAAGCCTTTTGCCTGGAGCGTGTTTTTCAGGGCTCATAGAAAGATGCCTCAAGACCCTCAGACAAGAACAAATGTCAGTTTCCAAGCTCTATTTTACCTCCCTGCCGATTCCACCTTGCAAGTCTGTGACAACGCATTAGAGCTAAGTCATGTTGCTGCTGATCAGACGTCTCTTGGTGCTCTGAACTCTCTACAGTCATTAGGTAGTCTGTTTGAAGATGATACTCAATGGCCCCATGAGAATGGACTACTCTCTCTGATATTGCACCTATAGAGAGTGTGTTTGATCTTCAAATGCCTAACGCAGTTATCAGATATTTTCAAGATCCTCTTTATTTCAAACGCTACACAAATCCTCAAAATCAGACTCCAACAATCATTCTTGCATAAATGTCGTAATTAGTCATAGTTTTTCGTTATGACTAATAATGAAAAGCCCTAAGAGAGAAAGATATTTTGTATGGTTAATTACAGCACATGAAACGTTTCCTGTCGGCCTGATGAGATGAAGATGAGGTGTGCAGAGCTCATCATTAAACTCAGGAGGGGGAGTTCAGACTCGCTGTGATCAGTGGACAAAGACTCCTTGTAGACTGAAGTCCTACTTCAGAGAAGAACCAAAGGCCATGTGAAGAGTACTGTATTTTGTTAAAAAGAGTGGAGTTTGGGGGCTGAAATGACTCAAGCAATTTAAGTGTGCTCAATCATGCCTCCCATTTCCAGGCATGCATCTGGCTGTGTTTGTCAAGTGTCAATCACACCAATGAGATTTCAACATAATTCCACCGAACAACTTTTTGGATATACCACACAGTTCAATAAATCTTGTTACCTCTTGTTACCATTTGGCTGTTAATCAGAGGTGTAAAGTTTGTTGAGTTATTTCTCTCCCCTCAGCTCTCAAGGTGTTCTCTGTGCTCTTGCAAAAATTACATTGCAGCGAAGGCGAGAGCAACGTGAAAGCAGGTGTAATTTGAATTCTCTGTGCAGAGGGAGAGGCAGGAAATTAATGTGACGGGATCAGAAGACACCGCTGCTTTTTTACGGATCTCAATTAGAGCCGATTGCAATGGGAGAACTTCAAATATTGATCTCAAATGCACACGACAAAGCTAACTAAAGGAAGCAAGCCAGTGATTGGAAAGTAAATTGGATGTGCTGGAATCCGGCTATTTGAAACCTAAGTTCTATTTCCAATGAGGTAATCAAGATGCGGAGAATATAAAGAAAAAAAAAAGGTTTATTTAGCTACATTCAGTACAGAGCGGCAAATAAATGTTGACATTAATAAATGCATAAATAAATATATAAACTAAAATGCAGCGCTATCAAAGGTCGTCATGTTGTTGTTTGCGCTTTATGAGTACTTGACAAGAGCCTCATTTGAAAGTGTTTGCCTTCTCTGCATTTGTGTCATTCTCTGTTTGTTTTACCACATCCACTTCTGCTTGTATACTTCCTCAACAGGAAGCTCAGCTCAATAAAATATAGACTCTTCTGAAGGTGTGGAGGGGTTGGTCAGGGAAAAGGCTGTCTAAATGATGTGTTAGTGGTGAAGGGTCAGTTATCAAGCCATCTTGAACCACATTGTGGTTAGCTCTGTGAAAACTAGTAGTGGGAGGAAAATTGATTCACAAAAAAGTGATTCTTTCTCAACTTATTCTGGATTGATCTGCAAAAATTCATAATGGAATTTTAAGTTAATTATTACTAATTTTGTTTATTAAATAAACATGAAAAGAAAAATTATTACAGATACAGATAACACTGTCGTGTGGTTTTCAACAATGTTAGCATGGAGGACACATCTGCAGCTCATTATACAGTATATACCACAAAAATGTACGCTTACATTGTGCTAAAAAACAAAGACAAGAGCCTTTAGATCAGTTTAACAGTCAAGGACAAAAAGGCTTAAATAAGCTTTATTTTACATCTTAAATAATATTTACTTCATATTTAAAAGGAATATTTAAACAGGAATCGCAATGACGGAAAAAATATGTAACACTCAAAACTTGATCAATCTTATGTGTAGCCACATTTTAATAAAGCTTTTATGCTGAATTTTTATACAGAGTTTGGCTACGAGCCACTTAACTCACCAAATATTTGCACCCCATTTTTGCTAATAAATTAAAACACATTGAGAATCATTGTGGAATCAGATTGTGGCTCCTTAAAACAACATCAAATTGCAGTGTACCTCAAAATTCCTTCCCCCAATGCGAACACTTCTACCCATAGGTAGGTAGATGTTTTGGAGAATTTCAACATTATTCTTTGAAGAGGGAGGACTGCAAGCCAGAAAACCATAGTGGATTAGACATCAGCCTCTCTCTTCTGTTGTTGAATATCAGTGGTAATTAGAAAGAGGTACTGGAGATAGAGATCATAGCCTCATGGAGAAGCCTCGCTAATCAGAATGGCCGGAAAGGAGAAGGAAAGATTCGGCAGCAGGCCTTCACCATCTGTAGCACGTTAATGAGAACTCCAAGGAGAGTGGTAGATCAAGGCTGACTTTCTTCCCATCATCGTTAATTTAGTTAGTGGTGGAGAAAGATATCCTGGAGATGGTTTTCTCATGGTGTTTCGGCTCTAGCGCGCCCACTGCATGCATGTCGCAGACAAGCAATAAGCAGCCAAGTCACTGGAGAAGAGCCCATCTGAGACGGAACGCTGCACATTGACAATATAATGGTGGCAAAGGGATGTTTAGTTCTAGCACATTTAGCAGAGAAAGTGAGAAAATAGTGTGTATGTTCAGGGATTGAATCAGTGATGAACATTTTGACATGCTCTTTATTCTGTGCTGTCTAATGCCGAATTGATCGAATCTGATGCCCCATGCAGCTGAAAACCAAAATCACAGCGACTGCTCATTCCTGTATCTGTATTACACATGACATTTTGATGCTGTTTATTTACAGCTAGCTTGTTTTTGTAATATGTTGTACTAAAATTTTAATCAGAGCCATTAAAATCCATGTATTATATGATTTGCATGCCATCCAGTCAGGAAGGGTTTTCTCCCATTGTCTTTAAGGAGGGGTTATCGGAAGTGTTAGCATCCACCTGCATGATGCGATGGCAGTCATAGTGCACCAGAACACCCACCACACACCGGCTATTGGCAGAGAAGAGAGTACAGTGATATAGCCAATGCATGTATATAGAGGTGATTATTAGCAAGCCAAGATGGATAGAGGCCAATGGACAAATCTGACCAGGAGTCCTGGGTTACACCCATACTCTTCATGAGAAGTGCCCTGGGATTTTTAATGACCACAGAGAGTAAGGACCTCGGTTTAACCTCTCTCTCCTTCTCTCTCTCTTTCTCTCTCTCTCTCTCTCTCTCTCTCTCTCTCTCTCTCTCTCTCTCTATATATATATGTTTTACTATATAGCATTCCCTTTACTATACTGGGGCATTAGGACTTACACAGACCGCAGAATGAGCACCCCCTGCTGGCCTCCAGCAGCAACCATAGTTTTCCCCAGGAGGTCTCCCATACAGGTACTAGCCAGGATCAACCATGCTTAGCTTAAGCGGAGTAACTACTGTGTAATTACTACATTGATTCATCAATTAATCAGTGCAGTAATTACACAACTTTTCATCTCAATCTCAAATTCAGTCAGCTGTCAAAGGTTTTAGAAGAGAAGAATCTCTTTGGCTGAGAGCGACCTGGTTTGTCTTACACTTCTGAGATTTGTTGTGCTTTGCTAGACCAGATGTTGCAGAAAGATGCTCTTTCTCCACTCATCTCATCTCATTCTCTTGCTTCCAATCTCCTTCACTAATCCTTACATTATTACATCTTTTCCTTTTTGCTGTCCTTCCATTTGCTCTCCTCTCTTGTCCCTTTTTCTATTTGCTTTTAGAGCTTTTAGTGGTACTCTAGAGTGCTCTCCAGCAGTGGTCCTGCTCTTGATCCTTGTTGCTTTCTGCACACAGTCATGCACAAGCAGCCATACATAACTGCTATCTCCACGCACCACTGTCTCCACCTGCCTGCCACTGCTCACTGCAGCTGCAGAGGTCACACGCAATACACTCTCTCAAAGTCATGCAGAAGTTCTGCAGCAGTTCAAGTGTCATATCTGATTACCGGCTGGTGTTTTCATCGTTTGAAAACATAGGGTCTGGAGCTGTTGGCCATAATTTCTGCCTTTGTTCAAAGTGCATGGAACGTTTACACCAGGAGGAAGCTTTGATATCGCAGCTCTGAATGTTCTTCCCAAGTATTGAATAATTGATGAATGAGTTCCTGCACAGCATACTATAAGAGTTTTTTTTTTTTTTTTTTTTTTCAGAATAGGATGCTGTTTCATCCTGCTACTTTGCTAAATGTGATCAGAGTTCTGAATACAAATTCTCAGTTAGGGATAGAGGGATAGATGCAGAGGCATGAAATAAAAGAGGGCCTGGGACTCACAAGCAGACATAGAATTGCTTCTTCTTGGGAATGAAGCTGTTAGCCAACTCCTCATGCTTAAGAACATGAAACGTCATTACAATGCCTTTAAGTTCCATAATGTGACATATTTAGGAGTGAAACAAAATATTTAGTGTGAAATAATATAGGGTGAGACTTAATTTCAGGATTTCATTGGATCTCGATTGTTAGGCCATGCAATTATTTTAGTATTTGAACTTGCTCACGCAGCCTTGGTGACAGGAAAGTTGTTTCAGAGGTAGAGAAAGTTTGAGGAAAATTTATGAAACTTTTCTTTAAAATAGCATGCATTTGATGATAAGACCAGGGGCATTTATTAACAATCGGTATTGTTTACATTCAGTGTATATTATTATCGTACAATTCTTGTTTAATTGTGGCAAACTATTCATCACTAGAAAGGTATAATACTTCAGTTACGATATTTCACCACTGTTTTATGATATAAATGTTACTGCAAGAGAAATTCCTTAATTTATTGTGATATATCGATACATCAAAATGAAAGTTATGAAAATGAAACCGTAATAACGACACACATATTCAGTGGTGTAAGCTCTCGTTGATTTGTCTGTAGCAGGTTGTGAACAACATCCAATAGAACTTTTAGTCCAAAAGTGTGCACATGTTGATAAATTCTGATGTTTACTTCAGACAGAATTATTATACATATAATTTTTCTACTATATTATGCGATTTGAAGTGCTAAAACTCTCTAATACTTTCATATGGTGTGAGTTACATTAATTAATTTTGGTTTTAATAATAATAGACCAACAGTAATAAAAAAAATAATAATAAATAATAATAACAATGATAATAACAACAATAATAAAAAATACATGTATTATTATTAATAATAATAATAAATGATGAAGATAATAAAATAGTAATAATAATAATAATAACTAAATAAGCTATTTTTTTTATCTCTCTTTTTTTTTTATGTTTTCTTTAATCTTTAAACTTCTCAATTTAAGTGTATCCTATTAGCCACTGAAAGTACGGCTTTCATGGCCTCTTTTTTTCTTCTCAGTTTCTCTGTTTTACTCCACAGACCTCAGCCCGGCCCGCCTGCCTGGCCCAGTTCTGCACTTCTCTGCTCAGATGCTGCTTTATTCTTATGTATCAGCATAATGCTAACCAAGATGAGAAACACCTCTGTAGCATCACTTGGGCTAAATGCATTATTATGTCAGATTTACAAATTCCTCTCTCTGGGGTATAAAATGACCCACATAATTACAAACCATAGAAATAATAAAATAACAAAAATGGCCCAGTTCTTTCGACTGCCTCTCCTAATTTTTCTTCTTTCTTTTGTGTGTTTTTCCGCTCCCTCAACAACAGTCTGGTGAATAATGACTCTGTCATCCCTGAGAGTAGTAAGGCTTGGGAGGGTGCAGTTAGATTGATTTAACGCTTCAAATAATAAACATCTCATACACAGGTGGATATCCCTAGCAGCCCACTCAATATGCCATGGTCATATCTCACATTCTCTTGTTAATTAATAATTGAGAACCTCATCTAAGAAGGTTATATGAGGTGTCAGTTTCTACTGTCTCTCTCCGTTTGCGGCCGTGGCCTGGTCTCTCTGTACACTCTCACATGAGAAACTGTTTATCAATGTTGTGTGTTCAGTTAGTTATAGTCCTGTAATCTGATTGGACAAGCAGTATTTAAGGAGTCCTGATATTTAGTATAACAGCACTGGGACACTTCACTGTTTGAATTACTTAGCTTGTCTGTGTTTGTGGTGTTCCAGATAGGCTGTCATTCGGTGAAATGCTTGGAGATACCCAACAGTCATTCATTCTTTAGCTTTATTTGGAACTATTTTCATTAGCAGAGCAAAAAAGACAAGATAACTGGCCATACTGTGTAAGTTGCTCAATAATAAATTCTTGTTCGTTGTATAAAAGCACTATACGCTGTCATATAGCACTGGCTTATTTTGGAAAGCCTTCATTTTACAGTAAGTAAAAAAAAAAAAATTTAAAAAACCTTTCCGCTGTTTTTCTTCCAATTTTTCATAATGAGTCTGTCCACATGGAGAGAGTGAAAATACTCAGCTGGAGTGACGCAAGATTGATCTAACACTTCTAATATTAAAGTACACATCTTATACTCGGGTGGATCTCCTGATAGCCCTCTAAATGTGGTGTGATCACATCTCATGAAACAGATCATAAAATTGTGCTGTTAGTTATATTATCATTAAAGAATAGGGCATGGAGTCAATACTGTATCTTTGAAGGATGTCTTGGGAATAAATGTATAATAGTGTCACCATTTCCCCTCAGGGATCAGACAGTTAGGTGGCTTCTCGTTGCTTTGCACACTGTCACATTGGGAGTATATCTGTTTAATGCTCTTCACATTTTTTGTGTTCAGTCAGGCTAAGCGGAATTGTCTATTATTTGTAGATTATTTCTTCTTGTGGGAGACATGCTAGCCTGTGCTCTGTTTGCTGTGCTGTGTGTTTCTTTTCTTTTCTTTTTTTTCATTTGACACAGTGGACTTGTATCCTGCTACAGTATGCTGTGTTTTTAAGACCAGCTAGCACAACATTTTACTTTATGACTCTGTTCGCGAATCTCAATTATCTTTTTTTATTTTTTTATTTGTTTTGTGATTTGGTTTAAACTTTGTTAATCTTGTTGTTATAATTCGGTTTTAGTTTGCTTTATTATTGTGACAAGAAATGTTCTATGTGTTGCCCAAAGCAGTTGCTTAGCTTTCACTCACTCAGGATCATTAGCGAAGGTTTTCATTGCAAAATATTAATAATCACATTTATTCAGTATATACATGAATTTATTAATCCTAAACTATTGTAATATTATTTAACATCACATTATTAGAATGAACATCAGTGTATATAGTGCTTTGTCCAGTATATATGTCTCCTTGTGCAAAGTGTTCTACGGGTTATTGCAAGACTTTCACATTTTGTGCCTTCAGTCAGAGCACATCATGTCTTTTTTATGTATCTGTCTCTGTGGGAAAAGTGTGTTTTTCTATCCAATGTTTTTTTTTTTTTGTTTGTTTGTTTTTTTTTTCTTTTTTTTTTTTCTGTTTTATAAAAACACTTTATAAAATGTTTCACACTTTCATTGTAGGATATTCTTGTAGAAGTGTGCCTACAGAGTCCCTATTGGGTGTATACCTATGTGCAGACCTCAGACTTCACATCCATGTATCAGAATGTATGAGGTTCATTTGTTTTAAGCCATATTCTGATTGTGATTCTGATCTCTTGGTTCAAAACTTCTATTGTTAGTTAGTTAGTTAGTTAGTTAGTTAGTTAGTTTTTCTTTCTTTCTTTCTTTCTTTCTTTCGTTCGTTCTTCATTTCTTTATTTCTTTGGTAACACTTTACAATAAGGTTCCAGTCATTAACATTCATCAATGCATTAGGTATTATGAAAAAACTGATATATCTGTGTTAATTTTAGTTAATAAAAATAAAATTGTTCAATATTAGTTCATGGTGCATTAACTAATGTTAACTAATACAACTTTTAATAAAAAAAAATAAAAAAAAAATTATTAGTATACACCGATCAGCCACAACATTAAAACCACCTGCCTAATATTGTGTAGGTCCCCCTCGTGCTGCCAAAACAGTGCCAACCCGCATCTCAGAATAGCATTCTGAGATGATATTCTTCTCACCACAATTGTACAGAGTGGTTATCTGAGTTACTTTAGACTTTGTCAGTTCGAAACAGTCTGGCCATTCTCTGTTGACCTCTCTCATCAACAAGGCATTTACATCCGCAGAACTGCCACTCACTGGATGTTTTTTGTTTTTGGCATCATTCGGAGTAAATTCTAGACTCTTGTGTATGAAAATTCCAGGAGATCAGCAGTTACAGAAATACTCAAACCAGCCCATCTGGCACCAACAGTCATCCATGCGATTATCTAATCAGCCAATTGTGTGGCAACAGTGCAGTACATAAAATCATGTAGATATGGGTCAGGAGCTTCAGTTAATGTTCACATCAACCATCAGAATGGGGAAAAAATGTGATCTCAATGATTTTGACCGTGGCATGATTGTTGGTGCCAGACGGGCTAGTTTTAGGATTTCTGTAACTGCTGATCTCCTGGGATTTTCTCACACAACAGTCTCTAGAATTTACTCAGAATGGTGCCAAAAACAAATAACATCCAGTGAGCGACAGTTCTGTGGATGGAAATGCCTTGCTGATGAGAGAGGTCAACAGAAAATGGCCAGACTGGACTCTCATTGGAAAGAAAGATTTTCTCTGTCTGAAGGGAGCAAATGCACAAAAAGACACAAAGATTAAAATATCACCTCTCTTTGTTTTTTTTTTTTTTTTTTTTTTTTCTGTAAGACGTGGCAGTACAGCAGGTGAGCTGTTTTACTGTTTCATTGAAAGCCAACAGACCATTATATTGCATAGAAACAATTATTTGTGGGGGGGGGGGGGGGGGGGGTGTATGTGCTTCTATTTATGTGTGTGTTTGAATTTTATAGCACTGTGAGGAAATGGCACAGCTTTGACAAAAATAAAGCTTTGAACACATTCCATAATTTAGCAGCATTTGAAAAACATTGACCTTGAGATGGAAATGCATCCAAGGGGAATGATTGTGTGAGCTTCACATTGCTGCGTCTCCACTGTATGACACAAGCCACATCAAACATTCCCCTCAGGCCAGAGGCTGCATCTCGCTGTCAGTTAAAGCCTTCATGACCTTGCTTAGAGTAGAGGTCATGGATAGATCCTCATCTGCTCCACCCTTTCTCCAGTTTCTCTCTCTCTCTCTCTCTCTCTCTCTCTCTCTCTCTCTCTCTCTCTCCTCTCTCTGTATATATATATATATCTCAATTCAATTCAAACTTTATTAGCATGCTTTAGCATGACTGTTGTACAGTATTGCCAAACCAATGAACATTAAAAGAAAATACAGTATAAACTAAATATGTGGGGGAAACAATGCAAAGAGGTTAATAAAAGGCTTAAGTTTTGGCTGAGCCATAAAGTTCGGTGTTATTTTCTCAGATTATGGGAAGAAGATAGATCGAATGTTTTGATAGTGGTCACAGTTTAGTAGGAAATGTTCCTCAGTTTCTACAGCTCTCTGTGTGCACAGGGAACACAGTCTCTCTTCTGGGGGAAGATATCTCTGTCTGTGACAGCCTCTTGCAATGGCCAGTGGATGGTCACTGAGCTTTATTTGTCAATATGTTGTTGTATGGATATGTGCTAATTTGAAATCTGGCTAACAGTGATTGTATAATTTGACTCGTAATTGCATTTTGGTAGTTTCCTTTACTGTTTTCTGTCCATTTGTAGGATTGATGTATCTTTTTTTAATTAAGTAGGCTCTCTGCATGTATGATTTGTTTCTGTTTTTTTTTAGGAATACTGAAATTTTACAGTGGTCAGATAAGGATGTTTGGGGACTGACTGTAAATGTTCTGATATGACCTGGATCAATGTCTGTAATGGCATAATCTAAAGTACTGCTTCCAAGAATAGAGTTGTACATGTAACGACCAAATGAGCCTCCATGAACGCGACCATTTGCTATATATAGACCCAGTGACCGACAGAGCTGTAATAGACTTTTACCACTTTTGTTTGTGATTTTGTCATAGTTATTTCTGAGGAGATGCGAGGGCATGAGGTGGCTGACATTTGTAATGTATTTGTCTCCGTCTGTGTTGATCTGGTCTGGTTCAACTCCAGTCCTGCATGTAAATCGGACTTCAAATTCCTCAATGCCGACCCGCTGTTTACAAACACGCAAGCGGAGCCCTTTGTCTGGACTGCACGGCCGCAGAAACGCGGGAGGAAAAGGGGAAAGGGCCGGCGTTCTCATCAGAGTAAGATGCCGCGCAAATCGACTCCTGCTACCCAGTATTCTACTGGCAAATGTTCAGTCTCTGGATAACAAGCTCTGCGAGCTGAAAGCGCGGATCTCTTTCCAATGAGAGACGAGGAACTGCTGCATTATCTGCCTTACAGAAACTTGGATGTCTGCGGAGATTTCAGACTCAGCCATTGAACCCGCAGGGTTCTCCGTGCACCGAGCGGATAGAGCGAAAGACCTCTCAGGTAAAACTAGAGGAGGTGGTGTATGTTTTATGATCAACAAATCCTGGTGTGATCAGAGGAACGTACATTCTATCAAGTCTATCTGCTCTCCTGATCTGGAATTTCTCATGCTTCTGAGTCGACCATTCTGGCTACCGAGGGAATTCACAGCGGTCATTATCACTGCTGTGTACATCCTACCACAAGCCGACACAGACCGGGCACTCAAGGAACTGTATGGAATTATAAGCAAACAGGAAACCGCGCACCCTGAGCCCGCGTTCATTGTGACCGGGGACTTTAATAAAGCCAGTTTCAAATCAGTCCACCAAAATACCACCAGCACATTAGTTTCAACACACAAGGGGACCGGGTTTTGGACCATTGCTTCTCTCCCTTCCGGGATGGCTACAAATCCCTCCCCCGCCCACCATTTGGCAAATCGGATCACTCTTCCATTCTGCTTCTGCCCGCTTACAGGCAGAAACTGAAACAGGAAGCACCCACTCTCAGAATGATCCAGTGCTGGTCAGACCAATCAGACTCTACACTACAGGAATGTTTTGATCACACGGACTGGGAGATGTTCTGGTCCACCTCTGATGACGACATCGAGCTTTACGCTGATAGCGTAATGTGTTTCATCAGAAAGTGCGTAGAGGACGTGGTTCCGACCAGAACAACACGGATCTATCCGAACCAGAAGCCATGGATTAATAGCGATGTACGCGCAGCACTTAATGTGCGGACCTCCGCTTTTAATTCCGGGAATGCGGAGGAGCATAAACAAGTCAGTTATGCCCTACGCCATGAATAAAAATACAAATAAAATAAAATAAAAACTCCACCATGAACACCGCTGCCTCTCTCCCAGATGAACTAAATACTTTTTATGCTCGTTTTGAGGGAAATAACACCGCCCTCGCGGAGAGAGCTCTCGCGGCCGAAGCTACAGAGGTTAGTTCACTCTCCATCTCTGTAGCGGATGTAACCCAATCCTTCTGACGGGTGAATATCCGCAAAGCCGCGGGGCCCAGACGGCATTCCGGGCCTCATCATCAGAGAGTGCACGAACCAGCTGGCTGGTGTTTTTACAGACATTTTCAACCTATAGTCCCCACATGCTTTAAAACGTCCACCATTGTTCCTGTTCCAAAGCAATCAAAAATCACTTGCTTAAATGACTGGCGTCCTGTTGCTCTGACCCCCATCATCAGCAAATGCTTTGAGAGACTAATTAGAGATTACACCTGCTCTGTGCTGCCTCTCTCTCTAGACCCATTGCAGTTTGCTTACCGCAACAACCGCTCCACTGATGATGCCATTGCATCTACAATACACACAGCTCTCTCCCACCTGGAAAAAAAGAACACTTATGTGAGAATGCTGTTTGTAGACTACAGCTCAGCATTCAACACCATAGTGCCCTCCAAGCTAGATGAGAAACTCCAGGCTCTGGGCTTAAACAGCTCGCTGTGCAGCTGGATCCTGGACTTCCTGTCAAGCAGATGCCAGGTGGTTAGAATAGGCAGCAACATCTCTTCATCACTGACCCTCAACCCTGGAACCCCACAGGGCTGTGTTCTCAGCCCACTCTTGTATTCCTTGTTCACACATGACTGTGTGGCAACACATAGCTCCAATGTCATCATTAAGTTTGCTGATGACACGATGGTGGTAGGTCTGATCACTGACAATGATGAAACAGCCTACAGAGAGGAGGTGCTCACTCTGACACACTGGTGTCAGGAGCACAACCTCTCTCTCAACATCAGTAAGACAAAGGAGCTTGTGGTGGACTTCAGGAGAAGAGAAAGGGAACACAGTCCCATCACCATCAATGGAGCACCAGTGGAGAGAGTCAGCAGCTTCAAGTTCCTGGGTGTCCACATCACTGAGGAACTCACATGGTCCATCCACACTGAAGTCGTTGTAAAGAAGGCTCATCAGCGCCTCTTCTTCCTGAGACGGCTGAGGAAGTTTGGAATGAACCACCACATCCTCACACGGTTCTACACCTGCACTGTAGAGGGCATCCTGACTGGCTGCATCTCCGCCTGGTACTGCAATAGCACAGCCCACAACTGCAAAGCACTGCAAAGGGTGGTGCGAACTGCCAGACACATCATCGGAGGTGAGCTTCCCTCCCTCCAGGACATATATACCAGGCGGTGTGTGAAAAAAGCTTGGAGGATCATCAGAGACTCCAGCCACCCGAGCCATGAGCTGTTCTCACTGCTACCATCAGGCAGGTGGTATCGCAGCATCAGGACCCGCACCAGCCGACTCCATGATAGCTTCTTCCCCCAAGCAATCAGACTTTTGAACTCTTGATCTCCCACGATCAAAATACATCAGCACTGCACTTTATTACTCTTACTCTTTATCTCACACCGGACTGTCATAAATTATATTATTATTATATTATATTCTCTCTTAACAACTTACTATCAACCGACAGCCTGAATGTCAATACAGTACAATACAACCTACTGTACATTCTATATATACTATATATACTTTTTTATTGAATAATGTGTATCTATATTGTGTGTATTGTATACTGTACAGTGTATGTTATTATTTGTATATTGTGTTGTGTGTAATTATGTGTATATTATACTTTAAATTGTATTGTGTTAATTTGATGTTATTGTAAATTGGTATATGTCTCATCACTGTCACGACTGCTATGTTGATCGGAACTGCACCCAAAAATTTCACACACCACTGCACTTGTGTATATGGCTGTGTGACAATAAAAGTGATTTGATTTGTGATTTGATTTGATTTGAAATCGTGACATATTAATACATTTCCCTTTGACTGGAAATGGCTGATTTCATCTTGTAGGATGGAGAAGGTTTCTTCATTATAATAAGGGGACTCTGTGGGGGAAGGAAATTGGTACTTTAATTCACCAAAATGGCATTCAACTGATCACAAAGTATAGTCAGGACATTACTGATGTAAAAAAAAAAACCAGCACCATCACTATTTGAAAACAAATTAATTTTTGATCAAATCTGTTTTTGACAGGCCCTGTTTCCAGCAGCCATCACTCCAACACCTTGTCCTTGAGTAATCATGCTAAATTGCTCATTTAGTACTAGAAAATCACTTGTCATTATACCAAACACAGTTGAAAGCTATTTGGTTCGTTAAATTAACCTTAACATTGTCTTTGTGTTTGTTTTTGAGTTGCCACTGTATGCAATAGAGTGGCATGTCTTAAGGTCAATATTAGGTCAAAAAAGGAACAGCTTTGTCTAGAAATTTGTCAGGAATGAAGGCTATACAGTGCTTGAAATTGCCAAATACTGATGATTTCATTCAAAGGTGTACACTACAGTCTTCAAAGACAAAGGACAACTGGATCTAACAAGGACAGAAAGAGATGTGGAAGGCCAGATGTACAACTAAACAAGAGGATAAGTACATCAGAGTCTCTAGTTTGAGAAATAGATGCCTCACATGTCCTCAGCTGACAGCTTCATTGAATTCTACCTGTTCAACACCAGTTTCATGTATAACAGTAAACAGAAGACTCAGGGGTGCAGGCCTTATGGGAATAATTGCAAAGAAAAAGCCACTTTTGAAACAGAAAAACAAAGAGAAAAGGTTAGAGTGGCAAAGAAACGCAGACATTGTAAAACAGATAATTGGAAAAGAGTGTTATGGATCTTAACCCCACTGAGCTTTTGTGGGATCAGCTAGACTGTAAGGTGCGTGCGAAGCACCCGACAAGACAGCCACATCTATGGCAAGTCCTACAGGAAGCGTGGGTTGAAATGTCACCTGAGTATCTGGAAAAATTGACAGCTAGAATGGCAAGGATCTGCAAAGCTGTCAATGCTGCATGTGGAGGATTTTTTGATGAGAACTCTTTGAGGTAGTTTAAGAAGTTTTTTCAAATTGTAATATTAATTTTTTCACTTTATTAATGTCCTGACTATACATTGTGATCACTTGAATGCCACTTTTGTGAATAAAAGTACCAATTTCTTTCCATAAGAGCAAAATCTGGACATTATTCCAAACTTTTGGCCTCCAGTGTGTGTGTGTGTGTGTGTGTGTGTGTGTGTGTGTATATATATATATATATATATATATATATATACACAGTTGAAGTCAGAAGTTTTACATACACCTTAGCCAAATACATTTAAACTCAGTTTTTCTCAATTCCTGACATTTAGTCGTAGAAAACATTCCCTGTCTTAGGTCAGTTAGGATCACTTCTGTATTTTAAGAATGTGAAATGTCAGAATAATAGTAGGGAGAGTGATTTACTGTATTTCAGCTTTTATTTCTTTCATCACATTCCTAGTGGGTCAGAAGTTTACATAAACTTGGTTAGTATTTGGTAGCATTGCCTTTAAATTGTTTAACTTGGGTCAAACGTTTTGGGTAGCCTTCCACAAGCCTCTCACAATAAGTTGCTGGAATTTTGGCCCATTCCTCCTGACAGAACTGGTGTAACTGAGCCACATTTGTAGGCCTCTTTGCTCACACACGCTTTTTCAGTTCTGCCCACATATTTTCTATCGGATTTATGTCAGGGCTTTGTGTTGGCCACTCCAATACCTTGACTTTGTTATCCTTAAGCTATTTTGCCACAATTTTGGAGGTATGCTTGGGGTCATTGTCCATTTGGAAGACCCATTTGCAATCGAGCTTTAACTTCCTGGCTGATGTCTTGAGATTTTGCTTCAATATATCCACATAATTTTCCTTCGTGATGCCATATATTTTGTGAAGTGCACCAGTCCCTCCTGCATCAAAGCACCCCAACAACATGATGCTGCCACTCCCATGCTTCATGGTTGGGATAGTGTTCTTTGGCTTGCAAGCCTCACCCTTTTTTCTACAAACATAATGATGGTCATTATGGCCAAACAGTTCAATTTTTGTTTCATCAGAGCGAAGACATTTCTCCAAAAAGTAAGATCTTTGTCCCCATGTGCACTTGCAAACTGTAGTCTGGCTTTTTTTATGCCAGTTTTGGAGCAGTAGCTTCTTCCTTGCTGAGCAGCCTTTCAGGTTATGTCGATATAGGAGTTGTTTTACTGTGAATATAGATACTTACCTACCTGTTTCCTCCATCTTCACAAGGTCCTTTGCTGTTGTTCTGGGATTGATTTAAACTTTTCGCACAAAACTACGTTCATCTCTCGGAGACAGAATGCGTCTCCTTCCTGAGTGGTATGATGGCTGTGTGGTCCCGTGTTTATACTTGCGTACTATTGTTTGTACTGATGAACATAGTACCTTCAGGCATTTGAAAATTGCTCCCAAGGATGAACCAGACTTGTGGAGGTCCACAATTTTTTCTGAGGTCTTGGCTGATTTCTTTCGATTTTCCCACAATGTCAAGCAAAGAGGCACTGAGTTTGAAGGTAGGCCTTAATATAAATCCACAGGAACACCTCAAATTCAGTACACCTCCTATCAGAAGCTAATTGGCTAATTGCCTAAAGGCTTAACATCATTTTCTGGAATTTTCCAAGCTGCTTAAAGACACAGTTAACTTAGTGTATGTAAACCTCTGACCCACTGGAATTGTGATATAGTAAATAAAAAGTGAAACAATCTGTCTGTAAACAATTGCTGAAAAAATTACTTGTGTCATTCACAAAGTAGATGTCCTTAACGACTTGCCAAAACTGACTTACAAGTGTATGTAAACGTCTGACTTCAACTGTTTATATATATATATATATATATATATACACACACACACACACACACCACATCTCTCTCTCTCTCTCTCTCTCTCTCTCACTCTCTCACTCTCGGAGTAAGTAGTGGTGGAGGTAGTGGTGGGGGAAGAAAGTTCCTGCTGTTTGTTTGTTTTCTACTTAATTCTCCTTTTTTTCAAACTCTGCTTTTCACATTTTTCAAAATTGTATTATTTTGGAAATTTGTGTATTGTGGATTTTATTCTCAAGAGATTAGTGTTTAGTCTCATATGGTAGGTGAGAGAATGGCGTCGCTCCTAGGTGAGTGTACGCCATCTCTTTCACTCTGCCATGGAGTTAGATGCATGCCGGAGCAATGCGTTACAAAGGAAGATGTGTTGTTAGCTGTTGGTGAAAATATAAAATCAGCATCATGAATGAACAAAGCCGTCGTTGTGTTCTGCAAAGAAGAATCCTTCGTTAATTGATTGATTGAGAGTGGAGTGACGATCAGAGGAACATATTACCAAATTCAACCGCTTGCTACTCTTACTGTAAGTAACCATTTCAAACATGCCGCCTTTCATTCCTGATGAGGACATCGAACACGAACTTTCTCGCTTTGGAAAGATTGCAAGTCCTATCAACGCAAGACCTTTGGGCTGTAAAAATGCAACAATGAAACATGTTATGTTGTTCAGGAGACAAGTCTTGTCATGTTTCATGTTTTTGAAAGAGTCTATATTGGAAATTTTGTTTCGTGTTTGGGATCAAGTTATGTTGTACATGCTTTATGCTACTACGGGAAATATGAAGTGTTTTGAGTGTGAGACAGAGTGGACAGAGGAATAATTGAACGTGGGAATGTCGTAGCGGTAGAAATCAAGGTGAGTTTGTGGGATGCAAAGTACTGTTGCTGTTGTAGGCAGTGAAGCTAAGAACATGGATGCGAACGATTTGATTGTTGACAGTATACCGGTTAGTTCAGAGACGGCCCAGCCGGTTGCGGTGTTGCAGGATCATAATGAAATGGAAATAAGAGATGATGATAATGTTGCACTTTCTCAGGTGTCAGGGGTGTCTGAACTTGGATCTCAAGTAGATGAAGGGCAGATTTACTCCCTTCAAGAGATTAATGACTCCCTGGATGGGAAAACTGTGGATGTGAAAGATTTTTTCCCTGAAGTTGACAAATTTGTGTTATCAGTAATGAAATTGCAATGAAATGTTGGACTTGATGTCTTAAATTAAATGAAGAGGTTCCATTTAAAGAAGATGCTAACGAAAGTTTTTTACTGTTCTCTTTTCTATCTTTTGCATGGAGTTTATAAGAATAGGCTCTTTAAACATAAATGGGGATGGAATCAAACTAAAAGAGCAGTGCTTGGAGAATGAATGAGAATTAGGAGAGTCAATATAATAATGTTGCAGGAAACACGTTCTGACTCTACTAATGAAATAGAATGGGGCATGTGGTGGGAGGGGAAGTATATTCTCAGCCATGGTTCAAATACAAGTGCTGGGTTTCCTATTATTTTTACAGATAGATTAGATGCTAATATCTTGTCTGTGGAAGAAATGGAAACAGGGAGGGCATTTTTAGTGAAAGCGGACGTAGAAGGTTTAAAATACCTGTTTATTAATGTGTATGCACCAAACACTGGGTCTGAGCATGTTGCAATATGTAAAAAAATAAAATAAATTAAGAATTGTATTAAGTAATGTGATAGAAATAAATGTGTAGTTCTAGCTGGGGACTGGAACTGCACTGAAGATTTTAAAATGGATAGAAATGGCAAGGAGCCCCATATTCAGTCAAGTGTATTTCTTTCTAATATGATTTGTGAGTGTGAATTAGTTGATGTATGGAGGAGCATAAATAATGATGTAATAAATGATGGATAAAAATAAACAATGCTATTGTCAGAGGGGCTAGATTATATAGAAAATCTAAGGGTTACAATAACAGAGTGATGAACGCTGATATCTTTCCAAATGGGTTTTCAGATCACCATATGGTTGTTGTTGATTTAAACAAGAAGTCCAGTGTAAGATCACAATATTATTGGCGTTTTAACACAGAATTATTGAATGACAAATATTTTTTGTGAAAACTACTTTTTTGTGGGAGGAGTGTAGGTCACAAAATAATTGTTACGAAAGTCAATGTCAATGTTCAATGGTGGGAAATTGGAAAGATGCATGTAAGAATTTTTTGTCAAAAATATGCATCTCAAAAAAAATATCTAAGGTAAAAACTTTAGTGTGCAAAATAAAAAGTGAAATAGATGATCTGGAAAAGATGTTACTAACTGATGGAACTGGGGAAAAAAAATATGCTGAGCTCAATATTTAAAAGTGTGAGTTGGGACAGTTTCTAAAAGAACATGTTAAAGAAGTGCTAATAAGATAAAGAATATACTCAGTTAAAGATATGGATGCTCCTAGTGCCTGTTTTTTAAAATTAGAAATGAATGTTGTTCAACTTAAACTAATGCTTCAATAAGTTATAACCCTGATGAGATGAGAAGGTTGGCTGTAGATTTTTATTCTGTACTTTTTTCATCTGAACATTTATGAGTGTTGCAGAACTGTTTCAAGACTTACCACAACTAGAACCTAATCCGAAAGGCATTTTGGATTGTGACATCAACTTGCAAGAGCATTCAGAAGCTGTTAAACAGCTCTCACTAAGGCGTTCACCAGGGATGGATAGTCTCTTTGTTGAGTTCTTTGTTGAGGCACTTTTGAAATCTCTTAGCAGACGTCCTTGAAGTAGTGAGGGAATGCTTCACAAAAGGAGCCCTCCCAAGCAGCTGTCGAAGGGCGAAGAAAAAGGAGATATGGGTATTATGAAGATTTGGAGGTTGGATGCTTTACTGTGTGTTGAATACAACATTTTATCTAAGTGTTTTGCAAATAATCTCAAACATCATTTGGATATAATCATTCATAGAGACCAGACATACTATGTTCCTGAAAGGTCTATTATGGGCAATCTTTATCAGAATCAGAATCAGCTTTATTGCCAAGTATGCTTACACATACAAGGAATTTGTCTTGGTGACAGCAGCTTCCAGTGTACAACAATACAAAAACAATACAAAAACAGCAGCAAGACATAGAAAATAATAATAATTAAAAAAAAAATAGTTATACGTACATACACACACAGACACACACATACATACATACACACATACACATACGTAGTGCAATCTAATACAAATCTGTTATCTGTTATGTACAGTGCAAATACAAATCTGTTATGTACAGTGCAAAGGTTTTTTTTTTTTTTTTTTTTTTTGGTTTGTTTGTTTTTCACCAGAGGAATGAAATGGCAGAAGAGGTTGGATGTGTTGGATAAATATAAAAAAGACTAAACTGTGTATTGCACATAGTTATTGCTCAATGGGGCAATTTAACTGTTCATGAGATGGATAGCCTGAGGGAAAAAACTGTTCCTGTGCCTGACGGTTCTGGTGCTCAGAGCTCTGAAGTGTCGGCCAGAAGGCAACAGTTCAAAAATGTAATGGGCAGTGTGAGTGGGGTCCAGAGTGATTTTTTCAGCCTTTTTCCTCACTCTGGAAGTGTATAGTTCTTGAAGGGGGGGGGGGCTCTCAGCAGTCCAAACTGTCCTTTGTAGACTTCTGATGTCTGATTTTGTAGCTGAACCAAACCAGACAGTTATTGAAGTGCAGAGGACAGACTCAATGACTGCTGAGTAGAACTGTATCAGCAGCATCAGTGGCAGGTTGAACTTCCTCAACTGCCGAAGGAAGTACAACCTCTGCTGGGCCTTTTTCACAATGGAGTCAATGTGGGTCTCCCACTTTAGGTCCTGTGAGATGGTAGTGCCCAGGAACCTGAATGACTCCACTGCTGCCACAGTGCTGTTTAGAATGGTGAGGGGGTCAGTGTTGGGGTGTTCCTCCTAAAGTCCACAATCATCTCCACCGTTTTGTGGGTGTTCAGCTCAAGGTTGTTTTGACTGCACCAGACAGCCAGCTGTTCAACCTCCCTTCTATATGCAGACTCATTGTCATCTCGGATGAGGCGATGACAGTGGTGTTGTCTGCAAACTTCAGGAGCTTGACAGAGGGATCCTTGGAAATGCAGTCATTGGTGTAGAGGGAGAAGAGTAGTGGGGAGAGCACACATCCCTGGGGGGCACCAGTGCTGATTGTACAGGTGCTGGAAGTGAGTTTCCCCTGTCTCACAAGCTGCTGCCTGTCCGTCAGAAAGCTGGTAATCCACTGACAGATAGACATGGGAACAGAGAGTTGGTGTAGTTTAGTCCAGAGTATAGCTGGGATCATGGTGTTGAAAGCTGAACTGAAGTCCACAAAAAGGCTCCTTGCATATGTCCCTGGTCTGTCCAGATGTTGCAGGATATGATGCAATCCCATGTTGACTGCATCATCCACAGACCTGTTTGCTCGATAAGCAAATTGGAGGGGATCTTGAAAGGGTCCAGTGATGTTCTTCAGGTGGGCCAACACCAGTCTCTCAAATGATTTCATGACCACAGACGTCAGGGCAACAGGTCTGTAGTCATTAAGTCCTGTGATTTTTGGTTTCTTTGGGACAGGAATAATGATTGAGCGTTTGAAGCAGCATGGGACTTCACACTGCTCCAGTGATCTATTGAAGATCTGTGTGAAGATGGGGGCCAGCTGGCTAGCACAGAATCAAAGACACGCTGGTGAGACGCCATCTGGGCCTGAAGCTTTTCTCGTCTTTTGTTTCCGAAAGACGCGGCTCACATCATCTTCACAGATCTTAAGTTCAGGTTAAGTAGCAGGAGGGGGGAGGAGGGGGGTTGCTGGAGGTGTTGGTGTTTGTGTGAAGTGGAGGTCAGAGTGGGTGTGGGATGTGAGATTGGGCCTTTCAAATCTGCAGTAGAACACATTCAGGTCGTCAGCCAGTTGTTGGTCCACCACAGGGTTGGGGGTAGGAATGTAATTTGTGAGTTGTTTCATGCCACTCCACACTGATGTAGGGTCGTTATCTGTAGAGAAATGTGATTGATATAAGTGCAAAAGACAATATGAATCTTGGTTTATTGTCTATTGATCAAGAAATAAATAAGGTAGGTTTCGACAAGGTAGACCATGGGTACCTTTTTAATTGTCTACTTGATTTGGTTTTGGTGATGTTTTTATATCTTGGGTAAAACTCTTATGTTCTGATACATCTGTTCTGGCTAAGGTGGGAGGTGGGTTAAGTTTTCCAGTTCCGGTTAAGAGGGGCAACAGGCAGGGGTGCCACTCTCTGGCCAGTTATACTCAGCTGCCATTGAGCCCCTTCTATGTAGATTGAGAAAAGTTCTTAAAGGATTTATCATTCTGAGTGATACTCGAGAAAACAGAGTTATATTGTCAGCTTATGCAGATGATGTAACAGTTTTTGTGACTAGACAAGAAGATTTGAGCAGTCTTTCCAGAAGTCTGAAGGTATATGAGAAGGCATCTTCAGCAAGAGTCAACTGGGCAAAGAGTGAAGGTTATGCTGTAGGTCAGTGGGTTGAAGGACTGCCACAACTACCAGAGGGTTTGCAATGGGGTAGAGAAGGGTTTAAAGCCTTAGGTGTTTTTTTTGTTGTTGTTGTTGTTGTTTGTTTGTTGTTGTTGTTTTGTTTTTGTTTTTTTGGGGGGGGGCTAGTCCTAGTTATCAAGGAAAGAATTGGGAGGTAGTGCTGGAGAAGGTGATTGCCCGATTGTCTAAATGGAAATGGCTATTACCACAACTGTCTTACAAGGGGAGGATTCACGCATTTCGGTTACAAGCGGCCCAAAGACTTTTGCATAGGATGGATTTGAAATGGACTCAGATAGCACATGTGATTCTCCGGAGAGCTGGAGGATTCAATTATGATGTGCATCTACTTTGGAAAAAACTTTGAGATTACCCCATTTTATCGTTCAGTTGTGCAAATATTGAAGGGACATTTGAACATTCGAAGGGATTATGAGGTATCTGCACATTGGATTTTAGAAGAGCCACTGCTTCATAATCCACTGATTAAAGGTACACTGCTGTCCTCCATAAGTGTTCAGAAAAACGCTAAAGAATTGCTGTACAAAGTTGAGGGACTTGATGGATTGTGGGGGCTAAAAGTCTGTGGAGAATGTTATGACAGTATCTGGACTACATTCTTCACGTCTGGGATTGAGATTCCTAGAAGAGGTGGTTTCAGCACAACCTGGAAATTACAGAAAAGTGACAGAGGCAAGAACCTTGAATGAACAGACAAATGATGAGGTTCCTCCAAACTTGTGGATTGTTCCTAAACTTGATGGTGTAGAGGATGATGTGCATAGTGATCAATCTAATAAAGGTTATAAGGACTCTGAGTCATTGGACATTTCAGGAAGTGCCTAAGAACATTTTGTATGGCTTCTGTGTTAAAGAGTTCCATCAGAAAGCATTGAGAGAGCGACAACCATTGAAATGGACAAGGTGGTTTGGGCCAGATTTCCCCTTGGGAGACCAGTGGTGGTCCATGTACAAGCCTCCAGTAGAGAAACGAACTGGTGATCTAAAATGGAGACTAATTCAGGGGACAGTAGCAACTAACAGACATGTGGCTCACCTGAATCCAGCAGTAAAGAGGGTGTAAGTTTTGTGGTCAAGAGACAGTAGAGCATCTGTTCTTATACTGTAGGAGACTAGAAGGGCTCTTTAGGTTGTTGACTAGGTGGTTTGAAGGTATAGGTGAGATTTTTTCTGAAAGTGTATTTATTGGAGGAATAAAGTATAGGTTTTCCAAAAAGACAAAATGTGTTTTTGGAGAAAATTTTAAAATCTCAGTGTTAATGAAGGTTTAAAAGGGTAAGTGTTTGTTATTGTTATTGTCTTTGTTACTAGATATTGATGTATTAGATTTCAAACTGTTTATGAATAAAGCTGGTTAAATTTCTCTCTCTCTCTCACCTTAAGCACAGAATTTAAATGCATTTAGTTAGTTATATTGCCACTTGCAAAAAAAAAAAAAAAAAAAAAAAAAGCATGCCAAAAACAATGAAAATAGTAAATTGTTAGTTCATGTTAACTGATGTTAACTAATGTTAACAAATAACCTTATTGTAAAATATTACCATCATTTTACACCACTTATTATTCTTAGTAAATGTTAGTTGCAACATATAATTATTTTTTATTTTTTATTTTAAGTTATATGTGCTAAAATTAGTTAATACATTACGTACTAACATGAACTAACAATGAACAGCTATATATTTTTTAATTAACATTAACTAAGATTAATAATTACTGTAAAAATATGTTGTTCATTGTTCATAGTTAATTATACCTAATGCATTTACTAATGTTAACAAATGTAACCTTATTAGAAAGTATACCAACACATCTTTAAAAAGCTTTAGAAAAAAAAAAATAAATAAATAAATAAATTCTAGGATGTATATTATCTAAATTAAAAACTAGATTTTTTTTAATAAAACTGAATTTCATTTAAAAATCTTTATATATATATATATATATATATATATATATATATATATATATATATATATATATATATATAATTTTTGTAATGTTTTTGATATTTTTTTATTTAACATTTTGAAAAATTTTAATTCAAAATTTGAATTGGTATTTTTTAACGTCAACTTCGAACTGTTGCAATTTTTTTTTAAGTGTCTTGTTACAGATTTAATATCATTAGATGGTGTTACACTTTTGGTCATAAAGCATTGCCCAGTGTTCCCATTAAAAAAATAAATTTAAAAAAAATCTGTATTCTTTCCTCTCTGTTGCATTTACTTCGTCTGGGCTGGGATTGTTGATGATTATTATCTTGCAGACCTCATGTATAATTTATTGGCGCTTAAAAAGCAAAGTGCACGCATTTAAACCTACAGGGAGTGATGTTCCCGTGTCAGTCTCTCTTTCTTTCTATTGCTACAGTGTTACTGTCGCTCTCACAAAAACACAGAATAATTGCATTCACCCTAATAGCTCAGGTAATGTTGACAGTACATAAATCCTGCCACAGAAATAGTGTGTCATTTGTCATCTGATTTGGCCTTTTTATTTATTAATTTTTTGCCTACACAGTTTTTAGCTCCACCCTCTCTCTTATCATCACCTGATCTGGGCCTCGTTTCCCAATAAAGATTGATCTTAGTTAAGAGCTTGGTTAAGAACATTTTCTACGAGCGATTTTACGAATGTTCATTATTTTTTACGTGCGTTTCCCAAAACTGCACTTAACATGAACGTGCAAGGACGCACTTTAAGTACTACTTAAGAGTCACTGTCCATGCAATAATGCTGAAATGTGAATGTAAAGTGCTGCTCATCATTGTAACTTCATTATATTTGTGCGTAACTTTACAATCATTTGTTATTTACTAATATTTGTTTAAAAATATTTTCTTAAATATTCAACCTAATTAATTTTGTGCAGAACTATCTATTTATTTTACACAATCTGTTTCCATAATCAGGATTGCATGTGTAATATTTAATTTTCACAAATTTCTCTCGATATGAAAGCTTCCAGGATTAGTGAAGACAGCGGAGGCCCTGTGTATGATCCTGCTAATTACAAGCATTCATTGAATATTACGAGGTTCACCGTGTAATCACGCAATGCAAAATAAGGAGAAGTTTAGAAGATGCACTTTAGGGACATTCACCAGTAAATCAGAGGTCCGCTCTTTACTCCCAAAATTAATAACGGTGACAGCAATGCTGCATGAGCGGTGCTACACAACTTGTAGTGCTGACGAGAGCGCCTTTGGGTGTCAGACAGGAAGAGGAGACAAGTATTATTAGCTAATATATACTGTCAATTTTCATGCAGTTATTGACTTTTTTTTTTATTGATTGTAATTTATACAGTTGTCTGCATCAATCATGCCACCACTTTGCTGTTACTAACTAGTCCACCAAATAACTTCTTTTGTTTACTAATTAATCTATTCATCCATTTATATAGAATTTCTATTTTATGCATTTTGTTGTTATTATTATTATTATTATTATTATTATTATTATTATTAGACTTTTCTGTTAAATTAAAAATAAATAAACATAGGTATCCTGATATTAAAGTTTTAGCATAGAGTGTAGCCATAGGTATTTAAATTGTATCAGGTATAATTTTGCATTTGTCCTGCAGGTGTCTGCATAAGTCTATGTGCTTACGATGCTCTTAGCGCTGTACGAGTACTCCAGAGCACACGTAAATCTACGAGCAGTTTCAAGTACTACTTAAATGACGATGCTTTTGGGAAATAGGCCGCAAAACTAAGATGAATCGTAAGATGGATTCTACGATCTACTTAGGCTTACGATGCTTTTGGGAAACAAAGCCCTGACTATTTTATCTATCTTTCAGCCAGTGTCTGGCAATTGTCAGGGTCAGGGTTTGGCTGCTTAACATATAGTGTACCTTCTTCTAGATGCCATAACGTCATGGTATTTTGTGATAAAAATGTATTTGAAAGCAACATAAAAATTTTGCCAATGTTTTGACTTTTTGGAGGGCTCTTACATGAATGAAAAGGGCTTCAAAGTGATTAGTCACATGGCATTTACAACTCAAATGATTGGCTCAAAGCGATGCGCCAGCAAAGCAGCTGTTTTTGAAATTAATGGGAATGCTAAAGGCTTTTTTCCAAGTATTAGACTGCAATTGGCAAAACACAGTAACTACATTTTGGCAAAATTTTTGACATTAGGTCTCTTAGATGATGATCTGTCCTGTAACAGGCACATTTGACTAAACTAAGCTCTGATTCTCAGAAAACAGAGAATCTACTTTGTAATTCACATTAAGCTGGACAATTAAAAAACTTCGGTTTCAGTGTAGTTACTGTGTTTTGGCTTTGTAGGGCCATATAGACCTTCTTGGCAAGGGCCCATGTTGCTAACATTTCCCTGCAGCACCATATTTGACCTCTTTTTATGGCTGGACACTCCCTGACTGACTCTGCCTGCATCCCTTCTCTCTCTCCTTTTTTTCCTTGGTGTCTAGAACCCCTCTTTCACATACATGACAGCGATCTCATTTAAACAGCTTCATCTGTGTGTCTGCTGTAGAAACTCATCTCTGCCCTTTGTCCTGCCTATGAGGCTGTCCGAGAGAGACAGAGATTAAAGAGAGAATGTGGGAGAGAGAGAGGCACAGGGAATTCTTCTCTCTGGCCTGCTTGTTATCCCACTGTGGACTTTTCCGTACGGAAGCACACCATTAGCCGCAACACATGTGGTGTGGTATGACAGGTGTCAGGGAAACGGGCTAACCTCAGCTTGTCCGTCCATCCATCACGTGGATGAAGAGAGGAGAGAGTGATATAGTTTTACTTCTAGACTTCGAGACAAAAACAGGATGAGAGAAATAGGGGGTGTACGGCTCTATTCTAGCTCATCAGCCATCAAGACTTATTAATGGAATTTTTGGCACTAACAGATTAAAGCATCAGTGCACATCACTCTGATTTGAATCTTAAATGGGGGAAGAGAGTGAGAGAGAGAAAGAGAGAGAGGGTTTAATATGGAGAGTAGGGGGCTTTCACGTTTGCTATGGTCCGATTCCGAGTGCAATTGTTCCCGGTGCCCCCTGCAGCTTTGGTCTGGTTTCACACTCACTTGATTCTATCGAACCCTGGTCCATTTGCGTTCATCTTACGTCATCACAAACACGCATGGAGAACACAACGCGACTCATCATACTTTTTTTTATTTTTTTTTTATTTTGGTGCCATTATGCACAGCAGAGTGAATGACAACTGCATATATGTGATCTTCATGGTGTAACTAATCAGATGTCCAGGGGAAGCGGCTTGCTGCTGCTCGCAAACCTGCGTTTTTTTTGTTTTGTTTTTTGAGGAGACAGCCAATTGCAAGGAATTTATTTGCATCTTTGTTTACACTGCACGCTTACGCTCGTGTCCAAGGTGAAGTTATCGCCACTGTCATCTCCTATTATACCCTATATTTATAACCTATAATAGTATTTATATATAGTATTTATAAGGTGAATAGATAGATAGATAGATAGATAGATAGATAGATGTCGTCATTGGCTTAAACGCATGTGCAGGTTACTTTACTTCCTGAACGAGTGCGCACCCTAGTCCGAGTTGCTTTCGCATTCACGCGAATCGCGCTACAGTTCCATTGCAACCGAAGTCAGACCACCTCCTACAGGTAGTTTTTGCATGAAAAATTACCAATTTTTCAATCGAACTGTGCTGTGTTTCGAACTAAACTGCCAGTGTGAAAGCACCCTTAGTGAGCTGTGTGTTATAGAGTGAAAGAGAGAAAGACAAATAGAGAGAGAGAGAGTAAGAGAGAGAGAGTTGACACTGATTCCCCTGCCAGCTCCTTTTGCTGAATACCAAGCGCTCTCTCAATAATTCATTAGGCAGCCATGGAGCCATAAACGAAGCAGTTATCACTGGCATAGGGACAAGTGCGGTCACTTTCTCAAAGACTGCACGTTATCTATCATTCAGCATTACATTACAGTACTGTCAGACAACAACCTCTCCATCAGAGTGTTTGTGTGCTTGTGTTTATAGAGGGTCTAAATGTTTATATTCGCCAACTAATCTAATTTGATTGCAGGAAATTATTTTAGTTCTTACATAAAAAATTTTTTTTTTAAAAATGAATAAAAATTGTTTGGTTTTCTTAGTGTCTTTTCTGAGCCTATTTAAACAAACAAAAAAACAAAAAAAAATTCTCCGCAATTTTTTTTTCACTTAATTTCTCTCTCTCTTTTGTTTATACATAAATGTGTTGTTGTTTTCTTTTTTTCTATATATATGCATATATGTGATCTTCATGGTGTAACTAATCAGATGTCCAGGGGAAGCGGCTTGCTGCTGCTCGCAAACCTGCGTTTTTTTTGTTTTGTTTTTTGAGGAGACAGCCAATTGCAAGGAATTTATTTGCATCTTTGTTTACACTGCACGCTTACGCTCGTGTCCAAGGTGAAGTTATCGCCACTGTCATCTCCTATTATACCCTATATTTATAACCTATAATAGTATTTATATATAGTATTTATAAGGTGAATAGATAGATAGATAGATAGATAGATAGATAGATAGATAGATGTCGTCATTGGCTTAAACGCATGTGCAGGTTACTTTACTTCCTGAACGAGTGCGCACCCTAGTCCGAGTTGCTTTCGCATTCACGCGAATCGCGCTACAGTTCCATTGCAACCGAAGTCAGACCACCTCCTACAGGTAGTTTTTGCATGAAAAATTACCAATTTTTCTGTTTACCAATTTTTTTTTACTGTCAGACAACAACCTCTCCATCAGAGTGTTTGTGTGCTTGTGTTTATAGAGGGTCTAAATGTTTATATTCGCCAACTAATCTAATTTGATTGCAGGAAATTATTTTAGTTCTTACATAAAAAATTTTTTTTTTAAAAATGAATAAAAATTGTTTGGTATTATATATATATATATATATTTTTTTTTTTTTTTTTTTTATATGTATTATATATTTTTGGAATCAACTCCCAGCTTCTCACTCTGCACAATCTGGGCGTTCTCCCAACCTGAGGTACCCATCGTAGATGCTTTTGCAAATTAAATGTTGCGCAGGCTCAATTTATATTTGTCTACCAAACTAGTTTCAAGCATGTTGCATAAGCCTTTAGATCAAAAGGTTTGTAAGGTCATAAGAAACAATTGTGTCCAAACATTTGACTGGTAGCTTTTAATGATACAGTGATCTAAAGTATCAAAGCAATATCATGACGACAACAGACGCAAACTATGATTGTATCAGCTCCACCCTTTTAAATATGTTGTTCACACACAGTCTGACTGTGTCCCAATGGTGGGTATTTCTATCCATTGATTTCTCACCCCTCCTCCTCCGTTGGGTTTTCATGGGCTAATTGTCCCACATCTGTTTGAGGTGTGCTCTCGATCATAGCCCATCAAGCGCAGCCAACATCAATCTCTTTAGACGTGAAACTGGGTTTAGACATTCCAGCCTTAATCAATCAGAGAGCTGGCCAACACAGACTGACTGTCTGCAGAACACACACACTCACTGTGTTTCTTACTTGCTCAGCACTGTTGTAAAGCTCCTGGGTATTTTACAGGGATTAAACAGTAAGTAGCCGCAGGTGCATGTGTGGGCTCTAAAGGGCTGTTGAGTAGCTCCTGCTGTAGCACGAGGCTGAGGGGTCAAGCCTGCACGGCACCTCATGCCGGAGGATGACACGCCAGGTCTTAACAGGGTGCTCTTGAGCTCTCGTAGGGTGCTGATGGTATGTGCATGTGAATGTGTGCATCTATGCAATCATTTTCAAGTGTTTCAGTTTGTGTGTGTGCCTAGTTAGAATATAGCCATGAGCGACAAAGTGTTTGCTATGAAAAATGCACTTTACTAAAAATGAGAAGCACTTAATGAGGTTCAAATGGAAAATCTGTGGGTTTTTGAAAGTGTGTTTGTGAGTATGTGCACCATTTGTACATACCTATCTGTATGTGTGTGCATTAGGAATTGTCTTCCTAAAAGAAAGTCATTAACCTGTCTGGCCTAAGGGAAATGTTCTTTCTTAATGTGGTCTCTGTCTCTAACTCAAATATCAGTAACAGTACACTTGGAACCCACACCCAGCACATACCATATTCTACTGTCCGTTGGCAAAGTTTATATTGTTATCATGTTAAAAAAGGCAGTTTAGGCTGTTTTAGACAAGCTTAAATTCTAAGATTTTAATTTACAGTATGTCACCTGTGTTCTGCATTATGGTGTTATGCATGTAATACAAGAGCAGATGATCATATTTTAGTGTTCCCTATCTGTTACAAATGTACCAGCAGTTGGAGGCATAAAAAGGAAGTGACGGGATGATGGTATATAATTCCAGAGGGTTTATTCCACAAGAGTGCAAAAATGGTGGTGTCCCAGTGATGTGAAAAGATATTTACAGTGAGAGACGATTAATCCAAGAATATATACACACAAAAAATTAAAAAAAAAAAATTAAATAAAAAAAATATGTCGATGGATGTCGATATATATATATATATATATATATATATATATATATATATATATATATATATATATATATATATATATAAGCAAAAGTAAACTGTACTAAATAATGTGCAATATTTACAATGAGGTTGTTTTGGCTATGCCAGAAAACTGACCCAAAACACAAGAATCACACTCTACAAACTCAACTCCACACTCCAACTCTCTCAACGAGCAACAGCTCTGAGGAGCGCCCTTAAAAATGCCAAGCCCCTCCAACTTGGACTAAACCATTCTAGAAATTAAAGGTAATAAAGAAAATAAAGACAAATAAATGCAATATAACAGTAACAAAAAGGTAAACTGTTAACATAATACAACATACATAAGTATTTTAAATGAAAATAATCAATAAATCATTAATCCTTAACATAATGTTCAACACAGTAAATCACAGTGCAAGTACAACTTTGGTCATGTTCCTGAAAATGTAGTAGATTCTGCAGAAGAAAGTAGTCAGTTTTGCACACTGTATGGCACTTAGCTCTATCTTTAATGTATTATAATTTAGAAACAGGTATAAGTATTCCGATTCTGAATTTGTGTATGTCAGTGCACAATCATATGAGAAAGTATCACTATGCCTCACTGTCTAAGCTGGTTTTTGTTGGATGTCGACCAACTTGACCATTGTGCCCTTGGCCGGAGACCAGCTAAAAACAACATGAAAGTGCCCAAAACATGTCTTATACTGCTTGCCAGCGATACATTTTAAGTAGTCATTTCAGTGGGTTGCCAGCTAAACTAGCTTAGCTGTTCTTTTTGGGTGTTTCAAGCATGGCAGTTTTGTAATTTCTTATTCAGAAGGAATACTTGATTTACTGTAAACCAGCCCTAGATTGCTATTACAGATAAATTATTATATAGCATATTTTATAGACAAAACCAACATGAAATCCCCCTTTCCATCCTCACCTTGCTCTTCTAGACTAGCACCCCTTGCATGGGATCTGTGAGTTGACAGAAGGCTTTTCTTGTTAAGGCAAAGCACCTCTGAACAAAAGACTTATCTCTTAGGCACTGCATTAGCTACTATTGTCCGCTCTGTTCGCTTGTCTTTGTTAGTGCGACGCTGTCAGGAAATGGATGTGTTTGTGACAGTCTCATGTGCGCTGAATGCCGTGACTTGGTAAGTTATTGTGATGCCGCTCTGTGTCTGCGACAGCAGTAAGCCCATCAGGCTTTGCTGTTTTCCCTCTCCTCTGGCGATCGAAAGGTCATACGTCTTATTAGACCCTGTCACTCATTGCCCGCACCCGGCTTCTACATTCAGTTTTTCTTTACTTGCTCAAATCTCCCCGCAGTTTAGATGAACTCTGGCTTTTCCTCTACCCATCTCCAACCCCCGCCCCCCCCCTCCCCCCCAACTCTATAATTCACAATACTCCCTCCTGCCAACACCCCACCAGGCTAAATCATTGATCTATACCGGCCTGCCTGTTTTTTCTCCTTCTCTTTAATTCTTCAAGTTCATGTCATTATCATATTATCTCTTTCCCATTCTCTTGATTTTCTGCTTTCTTTTATGCTCCCTGGCTGTCTGTTTGCCTGGGGGTTTAAATGCCACACTGACTGTTGTGTGCGTGTGTGCGTGTCCTCCATGACTGACAAACAATTTCAAGAAAGCCATCATGCTTTGTTTAAAGGAGGGATGAAAAGGCCAGATATGCTTGCTTATTCTCTTCTGGTTTGCCATGTTTTACCACTTCTGTCATTTTGGAGAGGGAAATTATTTGTTTGCTCTTGTGTGTTTCCTTAAACCTACAAAAATTGGTTATAATTAAGGAGATAAAGGGAAAAATGGGTAAGATGTCATTGTTGTTGTCTTTAATTGAAGTAGAATTCTGGGAGGGAGATGATCGAACAAGTGCAGGTAGCTTAAAGGAATAGATTGCCCAAAAATGGAAATGCTGTCATCATTTACTCACCCTCCTGTTTTTTTCTCTTTCTTTCTTTCTTTCTTTCTTTTTTTTTTTTCTTTCCAAACCAGCTTTGACTTTCTCCTACTCTGCAACTGTTACTCCGACTTACTCCTTTTGAATAAGTGAAAGTTTGAAATTATATTTGGGTAAGTAAGTGATGACAGAGTTTTTATTTTTGTTAATTTATTATTATTATTTTTTAATTATTATTATTTATGTTTAAACTTCACTGAGAATATTATAAGATTATCCTGAGCATTTTATGCTTCTTCTTATCTTGCATAGTACTATCTCAGATTCTGTGTTCACATTTGCATATAAAACCCATTTAGGGATTTAAATATTTAATTATTGTCTACACATTTCAAATACTGTAACATCTATAAATGTAAAATATTGTAACATGGTGTCACTTGGGAGACAATTTATGTTCATGGAATTAAGTATATGGCATCTAATTGTGTTGCATTAACAAAGGAGCTTTCTTTACTGCTTTAATCTGATTGGAGTCGCTTTTTCTTTTATTTTTTTTTATCCAGACCTTGACTGAGTGAAGTTATTCTTGTTCTCTTTAACACTCTTAAAAAAGTTCCTTTTTGTCCTCCAGAATGTGGATTTTTAGGATGTAGTGGGATTTAGCGAGGGGACTGCGAGAATGTGACGGACATTGCAGGCGTGATTGAATCTCCCCAATATACATGACAGACAAATGGTGGTCCGCTGAATCCCCCCTCCCCCAGCATTTCCTGCAGGACATGTGTGCTGGTTTCCATTCAAGGAGGATACCAATGATATCTGCAAATGGGATGAAGACACAATTCACCCCATCCAACCTGTTGCAGAGAGGAGGAATGGGACCAGGACATGACTCAGGCCAGATTCAAACCTGTATCTCCCATGTGATCATCATGTCTGGAGCATATGCGCTCATAGCAAGGCCATGACACAAGATATTGATTTAATTTGAAATTATTTTATAGCATGGATAAAAAAGAGACTACAGAATCATATGGCATAGATGAAGCACATCTATGTAGGAAATCAGTTGCCAGGGACAACAGTTATACAGTTCAGGCATCATTATACAGAATTATTTGACCAAAGAATGCCATGATTGGCTATTCAGAAGCAAGTATTCCAGAAAGCTGTAATAACCATGGAGAACCTCAAGCAGGTGTAGTCAATTCTCAGCATCCCTGCCACCCTAACAAGTCATGCCACCAGCCATTCATTACCTCCGTCGAATGGATCAGCACTGCTGTCTCTATGAAAACAGAAAGACGATGACCTTCTCAAACTCATGTGGACTGTGAATACAATGACCTCGCCTTCATCTACCTGATTAGAGAAAGGGAATTCGGTATCTCTCACAATTTCTCCCAAGCATTATTGCTCTCTCTCTCTCTCTCTCTCTTGCTCTCTCACTCTCTCGCTCTCTATCTCTCTGTCTCTTTCTCTATATAACGATGTGGCATATTTCTGTGGCTGGTGGTTTTAATTAAAGTGCCACCGCTGGTGAGGGCATATCACTTCTCATCAGCACTGCAGTCTTGCACCTCTCAATGTCACCTGACTTACACAAACACACGCTCACTCACACCATCAATGTGTTTGTATATGTGTGTGAGTGCTTAAGAGAGTTCGTTAACTAAAATATTTCTGTTGAAGTACGCCATGCTAATTTGATCTAGACTTATAGTTAGCATGGCTGCCCCTTCTGGTATTCTCAGTTGAAAGCTGGACCCTATAACTATGTCAACTGTTTAGTTTTAGATTAAGTTTAATGTCTTGCAAATATATATTATGGTGCGATATTACTTAATTATAGCTTTCGTTAATGAGTACCTACTTAAATGTGTAATAACAATACAATCTGTAAAAGGGGCCATATTCTACACTTTTGAGTTTGATTTATTTTGATTTATTTTTTTCATGACCATCTGCCGTCATTGATGTGTGAGTGTCTGTGTGAATGGGTGAATGAGTCACAGTGTAAAGCGCTTTGAAAACCACTAAGGTTAAAAAAAAGTGCTATATAAGTGCAGACCATTTACCATTTGCCACTTTTTTTCTTTCAGGGATTTTGCGTTGAAAAATTTTAGATGCAGCACAATGAATAGAACATAACACAGATATCTCAAGATGCATTTTTAACAGGTTTTTCTTTTTACCTAACACGCTGTCTAAGGAACATTGTTCTTCTGCGCAGGAAGCTGACAACTCAGATGTGGCACAACAGACAACGACATCTATCTAGCACAGGTTTACATAGAAGAACAATCGATAAACTGCTCGGATGGATGCATTGTATTCAGTGTGAATGGACCCTGACACTTTTAAATGTAAATAACCTTTGCTATGATTACCTCCACATACTGGCATTGTTGTTGAATACTCAATATGTGTTGATATGTAAACATGACAGTCATATGTTAATGTGTTCCCTAAGCTCAACTGGTAGCGCATTCCGCTTGCAATGCCAAAGTCATGGATTTGAATCCTATGGAATACGTGTACTGAAAAAATGTATAGCTTGAATGCACTGTAAGTCGCTTTGAATAAAAGCATCTGCCAAATGCATGAAAGTAATGTAAATGTAATGTTACACAAAATATTAGCACTCTTGCAATGTTGTTTGTCCAATTAAATAAGTGGACCGGAATGTGGTAGGCTATAATTTACAATCCATCAGCATCTTAAGGTTGATACTCGTATCAACAGCTCAGTGTGGTTTAAAATCCCCGTCCGTCCCCTCATTTCCTCAGCATACATAATCACTCATGTATGGCAAATAGAATCTTTGAAGGTAGACTCATTTTCACACAGTAAGCGCATATAGATGGGCCGTGATAACCCAAACAAAGCTGCAGGCAGTAGGCCTCGCTGAAGAACTAAACAGATGATGGATGGGACAAGCTGTGAAAGCAATGGGCTCTCGTGTGTCTCTGGCGGTTTGTAATTGCAGGAGAAAAAGGATGCTCAGCAGCCCATAGTATCGCCCTAATGGGATTATTCCCCAGCCATCCTCGTCAAGAGAGAGAGGGAGCGATATAAAGAGAGAGAGAGGTGGTACTCCAATTCTCTTACTGTATGTCACTGAGAACACAAACATTATGTGCATATGGGATTGTGCGTCATGTGTTGGAATTGTTTACTCTCCATGCATGGTTATGTTTCGGTTTGGTTTCTGTTTTGTGTGTGTTTGTGCCGTTTTATATGTCTGGGGGACACATTTATCCCAAAAGAGAGTAAAATATGACAAAACCTTTCTTTGGGATGTCCTTGTCTGAAATATTATTCACCAATTAACTAAATAGTGTTGTACTTTATTATTATTATTATTATTATTATTATTATTATTATAAAAAGGCAAAGTGTTCTTGTAGTGGAAGGGTTAGGATTTGGGTTAGGTTTAGTCTAGTGAACTAAATCTGACAAAACCCCACTTTGGAGACATTCTGGGATGTCCTCAATGGGATTTTTCTTTTCTTTCTTTTTTTTTTTTTTTTTTTTTTTTATAAATAAAGCAATCACATTTTTTATTCAGAAAGTGCTAAATATTTTCTTGTAGGGTTAGGGTAAGTCTATAGTGATTATTAGTGTGTGTGTGTGGGCGGGTTTGGGTGGTTTATGAGGACATTTTTTTTAGGTTACTAACTGGTAATTACAAGGGTATTATGCTATAAATGTGGTTTTTGAGGACATTTCGTCCCCATAATTCAAATCGCTTAAAAATATACTAAATTATGTTTTATTGAAAATGTAAAAATACAGAAAGGTTTTTATGAGGGTTAGGTTTAGGGGTAGGGTTAGGGGATAGAATCTATAGTTCGTACAGTATAAAAATCATTATGTCTTTGGAGAGTCCTAATAAGGATAGCCGTGTGTGTGTGTGTGTGTGTGTGTGTGTGTGTGTGTGTCTGTGTGTGTGTTTGTGTGTGTGTGTGTGTGTGTGTGTGTGTGTGTGTGTGTGTGTGTGTGTGTGTTTGCGTTTGGGTAACATTACTTGCATATCTTTGAACAATAACATTACTGTATGAGTTAAACTTCATACATGAACAGTCATAATACAATAACTGCACTCATCAGTTTGTTTTTCACAAAGAGCCTCTCTAAGGAGCATAAAGCTGCATTATGAATTTTCATTTGAATTCATATCAGCCTTACTCTGACCATCATGCACCAAATATATTAAAAATATTAGAATACAAGTGCAGCTTGAATGCACTCGCAGTGGATCTTAGATGCATGTGTGTGTATGTCCATGTGTGTGAGTGTGTGTATGTTAGGGGAGTCACTGTCTGAGTTGGGACTGCCTCATCATTCCAGACACCAAATCCCTTTAAGTGTGTTTGAGCCCTGATGCTGACACTTAAAGGGATACTTCACCCAAAAATGAAAATTCTCTTATTATTATGACTTTCTTTCTTCAACACATTTGAAGAAAAATAGAAAAATATCTTAGCTCAGTAGGTCCTTAAAATGCAAGTGAATGGAGATTTGTTTTTTGAAGCTCCACAAATCACAGACATTCAGCATAAACTTCATCCATACAACACCAACCGTTAAAGGAATGTCTTCTAAAGCGACACAATCACTTTTGGTGTGAAAAAGATACAAAGTTAAGTACTTTTTTTTAACTCTGAATCATGCTTCCGGTCAGCAGCGGTGCACACTTATGACGTAATCGCATTGGCATTTGAAACACGTGAGAACTGAAGCAAGTGAGTCACAGCCGGAAGAGCAGCGCTGTTTACAAGTGAGGATGAGGAGTGCTGTACAGTAGCTTGGTTGGTTTTGGTTTAGATCTGTATTTATCTGTTTCTTTACTCACTATGGTGCATTTATGTGCTCATCCTGGATATCTCAACTGAGTGGAGAACGTGAGATTACATCTGTATCTATAGCAACACGAATACATCATAAGAGGGACCTCTTGGACTCCACCTTCTCACGAAGCGTTGGATTATAGTTAAAAAGTACTTAAATATTGATCTTTTTTCACACCAAAAATGACCATGTCGCTTTAAATAACCGGTGGAGTCGATGACATTTATGCTGACTGTCTGTGATTTTTGGAGCTTCAAAAGAGAAATCTCCATTCACTTGCATTTTAAGGACCTACTGAGCTAAGATATTTTTTCTATTTTTCTTCAAATGTGTTCTGGTGAAGAAAGAAAGTCATACACAACTGGGATATCACGAGGGTGAGTAAATAATGAGAAATTTTTGGGTGAACTATCCCTTTAATGCTGCAGATTATACTGTATCATTGTCATTTGGTCAGATTGTATCTGTGCTGTGGGGCTGGACCTACTGTATTTATTGTGAGGTGTACAACTGTAGCCTTCAGTGTCTCTTTGTTTTTAATTTACTCTATTTTAAGAGAGAGAGAAAGAGAGCTGAAGTTATAAGGAGGGAGAAACTATGTGACTAAGGGAGAAAATCCCTTCAAGGTCACTAAAAGCTCTATTAGAAAGGCGATGGTTCTTTTAGCTAGAAGGCAGCACATCCATTCCTATTGCTGCCAAATTAGTAGTTATTAAGTGTTACGTTTTCTCCCTTTATTTATTTATTTTTTTATGTATTTTTTTATACGAGTGCTCTATCTCCATCTCTTCATACTGTCTCTGCTAAGGAATCCCTCTTTTCTGTTGAAGCCACCAGATGGGCATAGCTGTGAGCTAGAGAGAGAGAAAGAAATAGAGAGAGGATGAGATAGAGACAGGGGCAGTGAAGGTCTTCCACAGCCAAATGAATCCTAATGAAGAGCGACAGCTTCTTTATAGACTCACAGCACCATGAGGATGAGAACATTTAGAGCGGCATCTATTCTCTCTGTCCTCTATTACCTATCAGCCATCACTGCAGGTACATGACCACAGGTCAGACAGAATAGAGCCAAGCTAACTGGATTCTGTCTTCATTTCTAACATTAACTATTTGTCTAAACTGATCGACAGAATAGTAATTGTTGCAGTGACGTTTCTTCTTCCTGGTACTATGTTGTGGACAGACAGCTCCAGAAGCACATGCAAGTTACAAAGACCTTCATTTGTTGTGTAACTGATCTATTAATGTATTATTTAAGTGCATGCGAATCTAGATGTTGGTATACTGATTAGGGCTGTCGATTTAACATGTTAATTCAATGTGATTAGTTATATAATTAATAATGTGTTAAAAAACTAAATTAATCATGTCCCCGGACCATAATAAGGAATATTTCTACTAGGGGTGTGCAGCAAAGCCATTATCTGTATTTGTATCTGTATTTGGATAGAACCGGGTGTGGGCGGAGCTTAAAATGGAAGTGCGTCAAAACTAAATTAAATGACATTTTTAAATATTACTCAAACATTTATAGTTTCTATTAATAAAATATGCCTTGTATATGCCTTTTCATAATAATAGCCTAATAATAATAATAATAATAATAATTATTATTATTATTATTATTATTATTATTAATAATATTATACAACTATTAATTAAAATATATATATTTTTTTCTTACCAAATGAAACTGAATTTGTAGGATACATTAACTGTGGAATATGTTGTTAACTGTGGTTTCTCCTGGTATTTTGATATTAATATCTGCATGAAACAGAATTTTCATTTGTCAGTGCATGTATAACAACATTATTCTGAAGGCAGGGGGTGTCAAGCAAAATGTGAAATGTCAAGCACACATTTTGCATTGAATAAAAAATACAAATTCAAACATTAAAATAAATGAAAATAAAAATAATATATTACAAACAGGTGAAAGTCCCATAAATGTATCTATTTATACATTTTTTTTTTTTAGTTAATAATCATAATAATAATAATAATAATGTTACATTTATATAGCGCCTTACCAGAGGTAGCACAGTTTAAAGAAGAAGAAACTTCAGGTCAGGAATTTAACATCACACTTAGGTTTAGGTTATAAATGAATACATGAGAATCACATTTGAATCATGTGATACATTAACATAGACATTTCAAGAAGTGGAAAGTGTATATGATGTCATATCTTTATGTTACACTTGATAAGCTCCAGACGCCCACAATTAACAGAGACCGCAAACGGAGTCGAGACCACGGCCATCGGATCTGAAATCACACCGTGCGCATTTTCATTCATAAGGTTTACACTTTAGAAATATTGGCTGCACAGATTCATAAATTCTTTGTAATTTTGTATATGTTTATTTAAAATGTCGCTTTATCCTTGTGCCTCTTGGATAATCAGTCATACGAATATTTAGTATATTATTCGGATAAATCCATTATTCGTTTTGAAGTCATTATTCATGCCTTTCTGAATAAGGTATTCAGCTTCGGGCACATCCCTAATTCAGGCCCGGTTCTGCTAAGCACCCGCAAACGAACCTTAGAGCACCCTCAATTGCAGACCAGGGCAAACTGCTTTATCATGAACGTTGTTTATTAGATCTTTCATTTATCTGGCTTTGGGACCTATCACGCATCCATAAGCTTTTAATATGCTCAGGGTTGAAAGATAATAGATGCAACACCCCAATCAGAGATGTATGCATGCACAAATAGGAAATATTTCACCTTATGTTATACTTAATTTATGCATTCTGGCAACCATTCATGCGAGTGCGTCCTGAAAAAAAAAAAAAAAAAAACTTAAAGTACTCAATAGTGCAATAATCTGCTCAAAGAAATGTGTGATACAGTCACTCCGTGTCCATTCATGAGGCTGCGTGTGCTGTTTAGTGCCAAGTCTACGAGCAAACCTTTTCAGTGATGAACTTTAGTAAAATCCCAATAGATATTCGCATCATTTGCTCACAGAGGGGACACGCGAGCAAAACCAAGTGAGAGGAAAATGTTTGTTCTTTGTGTTATTTGTGAAATGCTGAAGTCCCTCACACCTGTATGTGAATGTTACTCTGGCAGTAATCATTTATCAGTGTCATGCAGCCTTTTTTATTCAGTTGTGTGCTGAATCTGATGCTAAACAAACCATTGACAAGACCCACATCATGACCCATGAGCATGCAAACGGATTGATAATTTTCTGAGAATAAAACAAATGTGTCCACTTTGCAGCCAATATTAAAATAAAGCTTTAAAAAATATTATTTCCAAATATTTTATTTTACTATTAAACCAGACTCCTGATGTAGAGTGTTAAATTGAATACTAAATTACCACTGCATTGAAGTATGGTAAAATAAACAATTAATAATTTAAGTCTTAATTCAGTTTTACTAACACTTGATAAAAATGTAGCAGCAAAATTTCAAGCAATCGCAGAATGGTCCTATCAGAATACACTTCAGAGAATTGTGCATCATTCACTGAGTGCATAAGTGCACTACTACTTCTGGGATTAAAAGATACAACTATGCAGAAATGTTTATCTTCTCTTTTTCATGTTCTACTTAACAGCTGATATGGCCCCTGTACCAAAACAATTGCACACCTCTGCTCAGTTGAATATGTAAGTCTAATACTGTAAATTGGCAAACAGATTTCCTTGAATCCCATCAAACACACAAAAATCCCTGCAGTTTGTGAACACACAATTGCTGCATCAAAACTTATAAAAGTGCATGATTGTGCAAATCAGTATGTTCTAATCAGTATGTCATTTTCAGCGATAGATCATATGGAAAAAAATGAAGCAATAGATGTTTTGTACATAAAAAACTGTTATTTACATTGTTTTAGTAGCATTTAAACATTATGTAATATATTTAAAAAATGTGTAATTACGATACATCTCCACTTTATACAGAGCACCCCCACTATTTTAGGAAGTACCCTTAGTGATTTTGATCTGGAACCGGGCCTGCCCTAATTTCTACCATCTGAGCAATTTAAGCTTGAATTATCACCTGTTTTCAGCAGGGGGCAGTAAGCAGAGCTCCAGCTGTGTTGGCACTGCTGTTTCTGACATCCACTGAAATGCAGTTACAATTATTCTTAGTTGATTAAAAAGATGGGCCGAGAAGTTTTGAATCTGGGCCACTTGCTTTTAGGGTTCCCCCACCTTCTAAATCCCAATTTAACCCCTGGATATACACGGTGCTGCAGGTGTTTCATTGTATTGACCGATCAGCATCCAGGACTGGAACTATCCATTTTATAAAACAAAACACAGTACTTTCCTTATGATGTACCCTTTCACCGACATACCGGCAACGCATATGTGCTTACTTGGGAGGCTCCTAAAAGCCTCCAAAACCACAACATTTTTCATTGCTGCCAAGTTGCACACTAATCCAAAGAGCTTTGTGTTTCCTGAAACACAGGGGGTTATAGTTCATTAAGCTGTATGGGTCCTGAGAGAGACTCTAGCCCTCTTTCTCTAAAAGACGCCCGGGCTATTAACGCAGCAGAGGACTGGATGACTGTTCTCCTCCATTAGCTTAGCATGGCTAATGACTCCCATTCATCCACTGTTTATGTAAAATTGAGCTCTTTTAGAGGCTACGTGCGCCATCAAAACAGCTGGCAAGATATTAAGCGTGGAGCTGTGGAGTCAGAGCATGGATGGATGTGAGTCCGGGCGAGTCACGGTTGGGAAATTGTTCACAATGAGAGGGGCTGTGGTTCATGGCGGGAGACAACGGCACAGAAACGCTGCCTTAGATCTCAGCAAAAAGATGAGTCAGTAAGCACAAAATATCACTCAATTCATGCAAAGGAGAAACAAGAAGTTCAGCAGAAGAGTGGAGAGAGAGAGAGAGAGAGAGAGAGAGAGAGCAACTGTTACAGAAATACAGAGAGATTAGCTCAGCTGTATGGTATTAGGAAAATCACTCTTTGTGTGAGTAAGACAGGACATGAGGATCTGTATCTTTAGATCACATAAACACTGTCAACTCCTGGACTCAGAGATGCATTACAATTCTTAGGGTGGACTCTTGTTTTTGTGTGTGTTTTCTTTGGAAAGTGGTTGTGTGTTATAGGGCTTGCCCGACTATTCAGTTTTACTAGCTGACTAGTCGTTCAGAAAAGTAATCGACTAGTCAGCAGGGAAGTGTTTACTTTATGTAAATGATACTCAGTGCAGCATCAGCAGTCTTTGCTGTTTCTGGCAAGTCCAAAGCTCCGTTGCTAGAGACCATGTGAGTGTCAAGAATGTCCGCACAGCTTAGATTATGTGGATGAGAGAGCGTGTATAACTCCATAACCAGATTCATGCTGTTTGCATTAGTGTAAACGGTGTAAAAACAGTCACGTTCCACTCCCTTATTGTATCTATCAGCCTTTGGGCAACTTTATTAGTTTGAGGGCAGTTTACAATCATTTTGACTCATATGTGAACTTATACATTTGTGAGTTGTGAAATATGTGCTTCGTGAATGCAAAGCACTCAGAGTTTATTTTCACTTTTGCATAATTCAAGGTATATTTGACACTTACAGTTTACTATAATTAGCCTGAAAGTAAAAACAGTTAACTTAGATTAAAACTATTTTTGCCACAAAATATGTACAGTATAATATTAGAAGATAAATGAAGTAAATGTTTCTTCAGATTGCAAATAACTGTGCATTTATCTCCGAGCTGCTGAATGTTCTGCACAGTCCCATGCATTCAAGAGCTTGACCAATCAGAAGCCAGGCTTCCAGGCAAAAATACATTGATTGAAAGCATGGCTTCAATGGTGTTTATTTTTATACTTTTATTCACTCAAATATTGAAATGCACAATAAGTCATATAGAATTTATACAGATTATTTGTACATATACTGTATTAAACTCATCATTGCCACATTGCAATTCTTATGAAATTTTAGGGGAAGCCATGCTTCCTGCATTAAAGCAGTCCCCACTGTCACGCTGCTACACTTAAATGCAGATGGACAGAGGAATTTCTCCCCCTTGCTGTTGCTGTGTATAAAACAAAAAAACTTTAGTCATGTGATCCAGGATGTCAACACAAGCCCGTAGAGTGTTAGCATTAGTGCCCGACCAATTTATCAATATTATTTAGAATTGGTGTCATGGGGGGCCTAGGTAGCTCAGCGAGTAAAGACGCTGACTACCACCCCTGGTGTCACGAGTTCAAATCCAGGGCATGCTGGCATCCAGCCAGGTCTCCTAAGCAAACAAATTGGCCCGTTTGCTAGGGAGGTTATAGTCACATGGGGTAACCTCCTCGTGGTCGCTATAATGTGGTTCGCTCTCGGTGAGTTGTGCATGGATGCCGCGGAGAATAGCGTGAAGCCTCCACACGTGCTATGTCTCCGCGTTAACGCACTCAACAAGCCACGTGATAAGATGTGCAAGTTGACGTCTCAGACCCGGAGGCAAATGAGATTCATCCTCCACCACCCAGATTGAGGTGAGTCACTCAAGGGACTCGCCACCGCGAGGACTTGGGGTGCACTGGGAATTGGGCATTCCAAATTGGGGAACAATTGGTGTCATAATGTAGTTTGTCCAGCAGAGCACACGCCGACTCCATTGTTTACAGAGCTGAGCTGACAGTGGTTCTGCTGACAGTGGGGTGTTAAGCGGTGTCTTCACAGTAAGTTGCTAACTAGTTTGTGAAATAAATACTGGAAAGTTAACACGCAATGACCCCATCATTTTCCCTTTTCAATATAACTAATATAGCGTTAACCCTGTCTCTGACAACCATGTCACTCATGTTTATCACATCTGTTTGTTATGTTAGCCAGCTATAGTTTTTCAGTGCAGTCAGTAACATAGCAAATTGAAAGGTAAGCATCAGAGCATCTATTTGCAGCTAAGCAGACAAAGGTGCGGTGGTGGATTGTGTCTGTTGAGTGTTGATTTCACGTTATGTTGTTACCTAGTTGGTGAGACACAGTTCTGGAAAGTAAATAAACAATGTCCATCTTTTACTCTCCGTGACAACGAGCTTATAGCTAACTAGCTAACCATGTAGCTACTTTCATACCTCGTCAGCTGAGTGGAAGCTAATGTGTAAACATGTATTCACCAAACTGTTTTGTTCAGGATTCTCAGTTTGGTACCCCCTTCAATCAAACAATTCCAGTAGTTGCATTTACAAAATGTAATATTTAATAGTCTGGTTTTCCACCGTTGAAAGTTTCCCCTGAACTTGTGTAGCAGAATAAAGTGAAACACCGCTACCATTGTTTATCTCTTGACTCGGCAGCAGCGAACCATGAATTATTGTTTGTGACTGTTTTGTTATATATTAACAGTGAAATATTGCTGATGATGTTTTGATAAGCAAGAAAACTGTACTTTAGTACAATTTAGAGGTACTCATACTTTATTTGAGTATTACCATGGCATTTTCTAATACTTTAAACTTCCACTCCACTACATTTCAGAGGGAAATATTGTACTTTTTCCACTGCATTTTTTTATTTATTTATTTATTTTATCAGCTATAGTTACTAGTTAATTTTCAGATCAATATTTTATTTGTAACCTATATGATCACTTAAAATTAACTGTTATCTCTACATTTAAAAAGTACTCATCTTAAAAATGCCCAGCTTAAATAAAATGTTCTTTCCTCTGTCACCTACAGATGGCTGAAAAGGGGGTGAATTTTCCCCCTCTAAAATCGGTATCGGTCTCAAAAATCCCATATCAGTCGGGCTCTAGTTAGCATATGTGCTAATTACTTGACCTTGGGTACGTATCTTTTTTTTAAGGTGAGGAAAAGCAAGGGGTGGTAGTGCTGAAAAAGGCATCAGAGTGTGTTTTTCACAGTGTGTGCCTGTGGGAGGGAGCTGATATAGCACTGATCAGGTTCCTACGGTGGCGCCTGAACCTCGTAAGGATAGGAAACAGTACAGAGGACAAAAACAGATGGAGAGGAAATGATAAAGGAAAACAGAGGGAGGAAAGGACAGATGGGATGAAAGGGAAAGGGAAATGAAGAAATAGACTTAAGAGCACCTGAGGAGGTGTAGATGATGGAGAGGAGGGTTATAATGCAGTCTGTACTCCAGCAAAAAAATGCACAGCCAGGTTTTAAAAAGTGACATTCAGTTAGAAATAAAAATATGTTCTTTTTTCTTTACTTTTTTATTTTTTATTTTTATTATTATTATTATTTTTATTATTATTATTATTATTATGGAGATTTTTGAAATTTTGAGTAAGAAAGAAGGGAATGGGATTGGGACATGTGTAAGCCAGATTTAAACCTGTTGTATTAGAATCACTACTCAAGATACAGCTTCAACATGCTTTACTTTAAATAGTCTAACTGGTAAAAACGAATAATACCAATAACAATTAAATTCAGTTAAATAATTGAATTAATAATATGGTGTAGATTGTGTTTAAAGTCATATTTTCTAATACACCACATGGCCAATTGTGTCTCCTTTTTGTCAACTTAATCCGAGTTACTGTAAATTAAAAATGAAGTGTGTGATATCTGTGCAACTTGTGTCACCAAATGGAATTGCAAAAATAATGAAAAATATATATATATATATTTTTCAAACAGGTTTCCCAAACATTCCCCATAATGCTCAAACAAACAGAGTAATGTTTTGAAAGCTCCACAGTGTTAGACAGTTTTTGAGGAAATCAACATGCAAATTTTTGCATTATAAACTTGATAGTAGAAATTATTTTAATATCGAAAAATTGCACACTTCACCTTTAAGTAAGTATAGACTAGTTGACTCATCAAAATCTCCCTGTGTGTCCTTGCATTGTTTACTTTATTAATTACTGTTTTAATTTGTTTCGAGGCCCTGCGAGGTTAATTAACGTCAGTGTCGGTATGGTTCCTCTCAGCATGTCTATGGAGACCGGAGCTCGACGCAGAACCGCTTCCTGCCGTCAACTGGAGACGGGAGAGTCTGACGATAGCGTTGACATATATGAGGCACGCGTTCATGTGTGTCTGCCTGTACGTGTGTAGATAACACGTCTCAGATCTGCTCTAATTGTCTCGCGCACAGCTCATTCTCTCACACCCAAGTCCCATAAAGTGACCGAACTGATGAAAAAGAGGGCGTGAGTTGTTTGTGCATGCGGAAGGCTGGTCTGCAGCCATACATTACGGCCATGCAGATGAGTTTGTGATGTCTGGCAGAGACAGTGTGACTGCTCTGCTTCCAAACGTCCTGATTAAAGACACGAAAGCAGGTGGATGGGGCCATGCGGCTGGCGTAATGAGAGAGACAGATGTGTGTTTTTTGAATATTGTATAATGAAATGCAAACGTTTGTGAGTGATTTGTTGCATTTAAAATGTAAATTAAAAAAAAAAAAAATCACTTTCTCGTCACAATGTCCAAAACAATTTTCTGCTTGGCTCCCCCTCTTTGAGTGCACAGGGCTGGGATCGTGATTGCATGCTGCAGGAATCTCTACAGAGAGAGAGCGAGAGACAACACTGACACATGGGAATACATCCACCTCTCCCGTCCTCTTGTCCATTCCCCTCATAATGCTATCAGTATTGACTGTCATTAGGAACAGTATTAGAGTATTACGAGGACTAATGTTGATGGAAGAGAGATAGAGATAGATAGATAGAGAGAGAGAGAGAGAGAGAGAGAGAGAGAGGGTGATGGAGAAATGTGAACGGGGTCTGTATATGCATCTTGGAAAAAGGGGGATGTAGACTGATTGAAGGAGAGTTAAAAAGAACAGTAGAGATGATGGAAAGAAGGGGGTGGCATAGAAATGTAGGGTTTTAGTTCTACACAGGTGTGTTACACCTCTTCCTAACTAGGTATGAAGCCACTAGTTTCAAGCATCCATTTTTCTGTCCTCACTGTAAGTGATATGCTGTCCATTGCAGGGCTGCACAATTCATCGAATAAATAACCAAGATTACAAATACAAATACCATAAATAACTCATTGTTAAAAGTCTCAATTAAAGCATTCAATTTAGGTGTACTCCAGTTGCGTCAAAAATGTCTTTCTCAAAAATGTCTCTCTTTGCCCATCTGAGCAATCTAGCACTGTGTATATTATTATTATTATTATTAATATTATTATTATTATACAATTATTATTTAAAAATATTATTTTATTCTTTTTTTCTTACCAGATGAAGCTGAATTTGTAGGCTACATTAACTATGGAATATGTTGTGGTTTCTCCTGGTATTTCAGATATTAATATCTGCATGAAACAGAATTTTCGTTTGTCTGTGCATGTATAATAACATTATTCTGGAGGCACGAGGTTTCAAGCAAAAGTGAAATGTCAAACAAACATTTTGCAATGAATAATAAATTCAAATTCAAACATTAAAAGAAATTAAAATAAAATCACCATTATTTACTTAAATAATTAGTTAAATAATAATAATAATGTTACATTTATATAGGGGCTTACCAGAGTTCAAGAACACTTAACATTTTCAAATTTAGCACAGTTTAAAGAAGAAGAAAAAAGACAGAGCATGTTTCAGTTTCTTCATTTTACACAAAGAGGAATATTCCTAATAGATGAATACTCTATAGAACATTTAAACCTTTATGGAGCATTATAACTTTATTCGGAATAAAGTCTTAACCAGTTATAACCTTAATCGCTGATGTGGCTATAAATGTGGTCAACTTTAAGACACAGCTAGACAAGCTCTGACGTGAAATCATCACTTCGTGTCAGGAATTTACATTTACATTTAAATGTATTTATTTGGCAGACGCTTTTATCCAAAGCGACTTACAAAAGAGGAATACATTATAAGAATCTTAAGGAGACAGTGGTACGAAAAGTGCCATATTACAAAGTTTCACTAGCATCAGAATAGTAGTATTCAAGACAGATTAAAGTGCCACAATATATATATATATTTTTTTTGTGACTGGTTAAGTGCTCATGGAAAAGATGTGTTTTTAGCCATTTTTTAAAAAACAGAAAGTGAGTCAGCTTCACAGATGGAGTTGGGAAGGTCATTCCACCAACACTGTACGATGAAGCCGAATGTCCAGGAAAGTGTTTTGGTGCCTCTATGTTGGTACAACAAGACGACGTTCCATATCCGATTGCAGGCTTCTGATGGGAACGTAGCACTGCAGAAATTATTTTAGGTATGCTGGAGCAGACCCAGTAACTGTTCTGTATGCCAACTTCAGAGCCTTAAATTTGATACCTGCATCAACCAGCAGCCAATGAAGAGAGACAAGGAGTGGTGTAACGTGCTCTCTTTGGTTCATTAAAGACCAGACATGCTGCTGCATTCTGGATCATTTGCGGGGGTCTAATTGTGCATGCAGGGAGTCCTGCAATGAGAGTGTTACAGTAGTCCAGTCTAGTTATGACAAGTGACTGAACAAGAAGTTGTGTGGCATGTTGTATGGCAAAGAGGAAGGGTCTTATCTTCCTGATATTGTAGAGTGTAAATCTACATGATCGTGCTGTCTTTGAGATGTGGTCTGTGAAATTTAGTTGGTTATTGATGGTTACCCCTAGATTTCTGACCGTTTTGGAAGGCATTACTGTAGTTGAACCCAGCTTCATGGTGATGTTGTGTTCAACAGCAGGGTTGGCTGGAAAGACAAGGAGTTCAGTCTTGGCTGGGTTAAGTTGCAGGTGGTGTTCCTTCATCCAGGCCGAGATGTCTGCCAAACAGGCAGAGATTCGAGCAGTCACTGTGGTGTCATTGGGCTGGAAAGACAAGTAGAGCTGTGTGTCACTGGCATAGCAGTGGTAAGAAAAACCATGTGCCTGAATGATGGGTCCCAGTGATGTTGTGTATATAGAGAAGAGAAGTGACCCAAGCACTGAACCCTGAGGTACCCCATTAAGTAGCTGATGTGACTTGGACATCTCACCTCTCCAGGCTACCTTGAAGGACCTACCTGAGAGATAGGAATTAAACCAGTCAAACACAGTTCCTGTGATGCCCAGAGAGAGAGGGTGAAGAGTAGGATCTGATGGTTGACTGTGTCAAAGGCTGTAGAAAGGTCCAGCAGAATTAGGACGGATGATCTGGATCCAGCTTTTGCCTGTCTCAGTGACTCAGTGACAGACAGCAGGGCAGTCTCGGTGGAGTGTCCACTTTTGAAGTCTGACTGATTGTCATCCAGCAGCTTGTTCTGTGAGAGATAGGCAGAGATTTCATTGAAAACTGCCCTTTCAAGTTTTTTTTTTGCCATGAATGGGATGAGAGAGACTGGTCTGTAGTGTTCTATTTGTGTCGGGTTAAATGCAGGTTTTTTCAGCAGCAGGGTTACTTGAGCCTGCTTAAATGTAGTGGGAAAAGTGCCTGTAAGTAGAGATGTGTTAATTGTGTGTGTGAGTGCAGGTAGGATGGACGGAGAGATGGCCTGGAGAAGGTGGGAAGGAATGGGGACAAGGGAACAGGTGGTGGGGTGGTTTGAGAGGAGGAGTTTAGAGACCTCAGTGTCAGTCAGAGGAGAGAACATAGAGACAGAAGAGCTGCATACAGGAGGTGGGTGTTTGACAGGGTGTGGTGCTGAGAATGTAATGCTGATGGCAGTAACCTTCTTAGTAAAAAATGTGGTGAAGACATCTGCTGTCAGTGATGTGTCAAGTGGTGGAGGGGGAGGACAGAGAAGTGTGTTGAATGTTCTAAACAAGCTGCGAGTGTCTGTGGTGCTGTTGATCTTGTTCTGGTAATAGGAAGTTTTTGCAGATTTAACGTTATCTGAAAAAGTTGCAAGCAGAGACTGATACTTACCCAGATCTGCTGGATCTTTAGATTTCCGCTATCTCCTCTCAGCTGCCCTGAGGTCAGTCCGATGTTCACAAAGGATGTCAGAGAGCCAGGGGCTGGGTGGTGTAGTACGTGCTGGCCTTGAGGAGAGAGGACAGATGTTGTCTAGACAGGTTGTTAAAGTAGAGTTTAGTGTGTCTGTGGCAGAGTTAACATCAAGAGTGGAAAATACATTTTGTGTGAAAGAGAGGTAGAGACAGCAGTGGAAAGGCAAGAGGGTGAAAGAGAACGGAGGTTACCAAAGGTGGAGTCTGTTTTTAATGTAGATGGGAGAGTCATGTTGAATTGAACAAAGTAGTGACCAGAGACATGTAAAGGAGTAACAAGAATATTTGAGTTGGTACAATTACGTGTAAAAAATTAGGTCCAGCTGGTTACCCGATCTGTGAGTTTCTGTACTGCTTAGTCTTTCCAAGTCAAACGAGGCCAGAAAAGCATGAAGTTCAGTGTCCTGGGGCTTGTCTTGGTGTATGTTGAAATCTTCAAGAACCACAAGTGGCCTACCATCCTCTGGGAAGGAGGACAACAGGACATCCAACTACTCGAGAACGTTTTCCAGCTGACCTGGAGGGCGATAGATGACAACAACATGTATTTTTGTGGGTTGCATTGTAGTAATAGCATGGAATTCAAAAGAAGTATTGTTACATAGAGAAGAGTGTGGTGAAATTGTCCAGTTGTTTGGAGCAAACCTGTTCCCCCACCCCTACCGGGGTGTGAGAGAAGAAGTTGTTGGAGAGAGCAGCAGGTGTTGCTGTCCTCTGAACGTATCCATGTTTCTGTCAGTGCAAGGATGCTGAGGGTGGACTGTGTGGCGAAGGCTGGAATGAAGTCAGCTTTGTTCACAGCTGACTAGAGCCTGACCAATATGGGATTTTTGAGACCGATACCAATACTGATTTTAGAGGGGGAAAATTCACAGATTACCGATATGGTGGCCGATATAGTTACTTTTTGAGCTGGAATGAAAACAGACCTTTTCTATGTGGATTTTTCACCGATTTTGCACCAATATGTCTATGCAAAGATACTCAGAAGGCTGCTTTCTTAAACAAATATTTTTATCAAAGAATATTTGACATTATTATTATACATTGTCAACAAATTCTAGAAATGAACTGAGAAAATAAAGAATAAATAAATACTATAAATAGCTTAATAAACATCAGTACTCTTTAGTATCAGTCAATTGCTGACCATTAAAATAAAGAATAAATAAAAATAAAATAAATAGCTAAATAAACATCAGTACTGTTTAGTAGCAGTCAAATCCTGACCATTAAAATAAAGAATAAATACAAATAAAATAAATAGCTAAATAAACATCAGTACTGTTTAGTATCAGTCAAATGCTGACATATGTTAGGGCATATGTTATTCGTGAAGTAGACATGTTAGTATGTAGAAGGAAAATATAAGAAAATAGATACAGTTAAACGATACTTAAGTGCTATGGTGAGTGGCACCTTGTCGGTGTCCTTGCTCAGTGGACTTGCACAGGTAGACTCGCTGGTATTTACACAAGTAGGTCTTCACACGAGGGCTACACACGAGGGCTACCACTTCCGCTTCCACGTCAGCATTCAATTCAAATATATACACACTTCTAAGGAGCCATTAAGTGAAATAAGCTGGACACGCCTTAATGCTACTTAGCACAACAAAGCTAGTCATGTGGGCAACCGAAACTAAGGGTCGCGCGAGGTTACAAGTGTAGGAACAAACATGACTTCAGTACACTGCAAACAAACTATGCTAAACTTTAGCAATAAATAATAATCTAAAACAAGTGAAGCACTGTTTATAGACAAACTAAAAACAACGATAGTTTTACACACACTGGACAAACAAATCTAAATCTAGCAGTGAATACCCTGGGACAAGTCAAATCAATGTAGCACACACACCAACACATTTAAGCGACGTGAGTTCAAGACAGTAAACAAACAGCACAAGTCTAGCAATGAATACTACTCCACAACAAAGTAAAAACAATGGAATAAACACACACGCAACTGCAGACTCCTGTAGATAGATCGCTGCTGGATAAATACATGAGAATCACATGTGAATCATGTGATACATTTAGATAGAGATTTCAAGAAGTGGAAAGTGTATATGATGTCGTATCTTAGTTAATGTTACACTTGACAAGCTCCAGACCCACACAATTAAGAGAGGCCGCAAATGGAGTTAAGACCGCGCCCATCCGATCTGAAATCACAACATGCGCATTTTCATTCATAAGGTTTACACTTTAGAAATATTGGCTGCACAGATTCATAAATTTGTTGTAATTGTGGATATGTTTATATAAAATGTTGCTTTATCCTTGTGCTTTTTGGATAATCAGTCATACAAATATTTTTTTTTTAAATATATTATTCGGATTAATCCATTATTCGTTTTGAAGTCCTAATACGTTCCTTTCCAAATAAGGTATTCGGCTTCGGGCACATCCCTAGTCCATACAATGCAAGTGAATGGGTGTCAAAATTTTGACGCTCCAAAAAGCACATAAAGGCATCATAAAATTAATCCACATGACTCCAGTGTTTTAATCCATATTTTCTGAAGCGATATGATAGATGTGAGTGAGAAACAGATCAATATTTAAGTCATTTTTAGCTTGAAATTCTTCTCCTCCACCCAGTAAGGGGTGGTATGCATGAAGAATGTGAATCACCAAAAACACAAAAAGAAGAATGTGAAAGTGATCTGATTCTCACCCACACCTATCATATCACTTCTGAAGAGTCTTATGGCTTACTTTTATGCTGACTTATGTGATTTTTGGAGCTTCAACATTTTGGCACCCATTCACTTGCATTGTATGAACCAAAAGAGCTGAGAATTTCATCCAAAAATTTTCATTTGTGTTCAGCAGATGAAAGAAAGTCATACACATCTGGGATGGCATAAGGGTGAGTAAATGATGAGACAATTTTCAGTTTTGGGTGAACTAACCTTTTAATTTGCTCAAAAATAAGTGAGCTTAATTTCAACTTTATTTGTATTTGCTGTTTTGTCAGCCAGTAATTAGTGTGCACATCACGCCATCCGATCCACTCTCCCACTGACTCTCACCGTGTGATTGTCTATCAACATTGAACTTTGTTTTCTTCCAATGCCCATCCATTTCCTCCTGTGAACAGATGTTAAGGAGAGTTAGAGCACATATGAGGGACAGACATGTCCTTTATCTGAGCTGGACCAGGGCAGATGAAAGTCTATTAACAGTGCTGAGCTGGAAATGCATCCCAGTGATGTCCTGACCGCTATCTGTCACTCGCAATTAAATCCGATGCCAACGAGAGAAACCGAGTTGCGCTCTCTGCAGATGGGAATCTGGAAATGATTCTATTCATAGCTTTGTTAAATGTCCCAAAACACCTCTGATTTCTTTCATCTCGCTCTCTTTGTCCACCTGTCTTCCTGTCTTTTATTCCTATCGGATATCTGCCTATACTTATCATTCTTTCTCTCACGGATCTTTTTTCTCTGCTCTGGTGGCAGAACTGTGGAAACGGGGTCTGTTTTCCTAGTTTGGATTTGTGATGTTTCAGAACAGCTGAATGAAGCAGGGTTGGTCTGAGCTGGCTTTGCTGTAAAGAGATGCAGCTTGTTGTTTCATTATAAGCCGCTTTAAGGCAATCAGCATATTGCTCTGGTAAATACAGCTGAGCTATATTTGAGGACTATTCAAAGAAGAATCCATTTGTCACTGAATTAGTGCTAATTTGCAGAGTTTGGGCATCTGTATCATAATTGGACACATTTTTCTATGTTTCCTCCAGCTGGGTTCTGGAATTCTGGTACTGGAAGGAGAAGATGAGAGCAGAGGGGGTTGAGGTGGAAGAGGAGGCAGTGAAGTGTACAGTTTTAGTCCCTTTGTTGATTAAGCTTGAAACAACTTTTGGCTCACTGCACACACTGGGAAGGTTTCTTGTTCTCTCATATAGGGCCATACATAAGCTCTGAGATGTACATTGAAAAATTAAGCACAGGCAGGAGGACAAAACGGAAAGAAGTGGAAAAAAGGAGCAAAAGAGATCAACCTAATGAAGGTAGATGGACCCCCGCCCACCCCCCACCACCATACACACTTTTAAGTACACACCCGCATGCCCAAACACACACTTACACACAATGAAGGATGCAGAGTCACGGGGCGAGATGTTTGGCATGTCCTGGAAATATGTCAAGTTCCTGTCATTCAGCTCTCTTTCTTCTCACCTCCTGCCTCTTTCCTATGCCCTTCCTTGCTGAATATCAGCATTTATAGTAATTGAGTGCATACATGCAAGTTGTTTTAAAAAAAAAAAATAAATACCTCTGATACCGTGACTCTCCTTAGAGTTGGTATGATGCAGAATAAACCTGAAGATCTTTGGTGATGAATCACATCACAAAGACATTCCTTGGTTGAAGAAACAAAGATTAAAGAGTATACAGAGCTGTCTCGCCTTCACGTGGCCCTCACACTCATTTACAGCACTCTGTTTAATGTATGGGGCTATACCTCGTGTGTATTAAAGTGAAGTTCTCTTAAGTGCTTTTGTAGCCGAGCCTGTTACATTAGGTCATAGTCAAGTGTGAATGTGATCATGGGCGGCCAAAAGCATTTCAAATAGGTCAGGCTGAGAATGATGACAAGAAATAATTCTGACGCAACACCATCACTTGTCTTAGTGTTCGTAAAATACATTGTAAGCCACCTAAATTTGTATTGTCTCTCACTAAAAGTATTGCTCTATGTGAATTAAAGTTCTATGTTAGCTTTCCATGATAAAGAGCAGCTGAGAGTTTCAATGTGTAACATCGCCAGTATCTTGTGCCTCAATTAAAACACAGCAACAACAGTAACTAGTTTATTCCAAAAATAATTGTATCCCCAACAAAACAGAGATTGCCTCCTTTATTATGAACACATTATCTAGTTAATATATGTCCTATTTAAGGTAATCCAATCAGCTTCTAGAGAGAGCATGCATCGACTTTGAAATAATTTGTGTCACATGATGTAAATAACCAATCCTTTAATGGAAAGCAAAGGTAGCTGGTCTCATACAAAATTGTTAATATACACTGTAAACACTAATGTTGTCATTACTGGAAAAATCAGGTTGTCTCATTTAAGCATTACTTGAAATGTCAAGTTTTGTGCTCAAATATCTAAATTCCTTGAACTTATTTTTTCTTAAAAATCCATAGATTAAGATTTTAAGCATTCAAAAACTCAAACTATTGAATACAAAATTGAGGCTATGTGGAATACACACAATGTCTTGCGCTTGAATTATTTAATTATTAGAAATAAGTAAGGGATAATCCACAGCTAGGTGTGTGTTCATTTTAACTGCTCGACGTGGAGGCGAAGAACCACCCGACGCGAAGCGATTTAAAATTCTTTAACGTACACTTAGCCGTGGATTATCCTGCTTACAACATGGTCACTTACCAGAATTGATTAGTTACAGCTGTAATATATTTATTGCAGCCAAATTTTGACAGGAAGATTAAAAAAATAACAGTTAATTTTATCTATAAGCCACTAGATCTGCAGCTCTGCCTGTTCTAAATCAAATGGAGAGAAACAGTGCGACCACACACTTGGTCAAAACTGTGAATTTAAATGCACAATCCAGAAATAATAATATCCACAGAATGTAGAGGGGTTGGCACTCCAGAGAAAATGTATTATTTTATTTTTATTCATTGTCATTTTTATATTAATGTGGAAAAACCAACATTCTAAATGTGGCAGTGACAGTAAAAGTAGCACTTACTGTATAATAAGGGGAAACCCATTCAAAACACTCTTTGGAACCTGCAGATTTGGACCTGTGAGACATCGGTATGGTATCCAACAAGGCTGCACGATTGACTGAATTAATGAAATCGCAATTTGCCCCTGCATGGTAGCGTTTCACTGCAAAAGCACATTCACCTGTGTTTTGTAAACAACAGCACTTCTCCTTCAGCATTTGAGTCAGAGATGTGAGAGCGTGGGGGGCTATAGGTGGCACTTCAGCACAGAAACATACAAAATCACATTACGGTTTAAATAATCTTGCATCGCCTTGCTGGACAGCGAAAGACGCATTTAATAGGTCCTGATTTCAATCTATCACCCTCCATGCAAAACAAGCTGAATTCCATTATATTAGCTATGCTGATGAAAGTGGTTAGGAAATGTTTTCAATTGCAATCCAACATTTTCCTACATCCCGTGATGCATAGTGAGAAATATGGGCGTTACTTCCTTTGTCAAGTTAACACAGTTGTTTTTGCAGCATACGTCCATTCATTCTTTCGTTGTAGTCTTGGGATTTTGAGGAGAGCATGTATGATTTTGTATGGACATACATCAATCACTATATCAGTGTGTTACTGAATGATAATAAACTGCAAAAAAGTCATAAAGACAAGAAAGCGCAAACAAAACTGGCACGCTGTTTCTCCCAGATGCAGTTGAGATTTTATCTATGCACAAATGCAACATTTAGAGTAAAATGATGTGTGTGCTTGTCATTTTGTCACCCTGCATGTTCAAATCAGACAGACACACTTAGGAAGAGCTGTGAAGTTATCTCCTTTTCTATCCGCACGTAAGTTTAACATTTGTTCGGAGGTGACTGACTGGTGAGAGGTGGTGCTTTGCTGCTGTCCGGGACGCATCAGGACGCCGTTTAAACCTCAAATGTGATGTGGTTTTGACTACCTCTGTATGTATTTTTTGTGATCCAATCACAAAACATTTTACACCCCATTTACAACTATATTTAGTGCTGACCTCTGCGATCGGATCATCCGAATCATGTCTTATTACCAGCTGTAAACAGGGTCTTAAAATGACAGCAGCCAGAGTTAGGGAATGCTGTAGAACGACTTCCAGCGGAAGTCCCACCCACATTAGTTTCCCCAGTAAGACCCCCAGGAAAAAGGTGGATTGTTCAGTCTGCTTGCTCTGTAATGTTATGTTGTTATGGTTACAAACAGCGCATTAATATCAAACAGTGATTAAAACTGACCGGAACTACCTGTGCATTCAACGGTTTGAACAGCATGCATTCCAGCCAATCAGAGTATTAGAACAGACCATGGTATATGTTTGTTTAATGATTGACCTAGAATCAGTTATGATCTTCATTATTTAAGCTGTTATTGTATGACATAAATTTTAGTCAATTCAATTACAATTTTTAAGTTGAAACAACAACATTTAGAGAACAAACACTTTTTTTTTTTTTTTTTCTCCACACAGTGACTGATATTTTACACATCACAAATTAGGTAGGGCAATGATGACCCTACTGGCCATACAGCTTCAATGCGTTCAGCTTTCCTACATTTTTGCAAAATGATTTTTACATGGCTTGTAGTAAATATCATGGCAGTTTCCTGGTGAAATGAACACAAGAGGCGCCAAAATGTTTATAACATTTCATACAAATCACAAGTAAAACAGCACATTATCAGTTCATAAACTAACTTTTCGGCATGTTCCTCACACAATGCTATTTTATGACATCTAAACATTTTACTACAGCATATAAATTGTAAGATGTAACATTTTAACCTCCAGAGACCCCCTCGTGACTGCTGTGTGCATTTTCCATTTCCCTTTTTGATTTGTTACGAGAAGCACTTAATAAACAAGCAAAAAAATGTGGACAGTGGGACTAAGTTGTGAAATTTCAAGCAATACCAAGCTATTGAAAGTCAGATTTTTTTCATCAAATAGTTCATTATGTGTCCAGGAGTGTTGGTTATTCATGCTTTGGAGACTTTATAGACATTACAGCTGATTTTCTATAAAGCTGATTTAATCATTCTTATTAAAAGTTATGGCCAGCATCATCAAATCACTGCCAACCATGTTAAAATAACATTTTGCATTATAACATTCTGAGTCTATGTACTGATTATCAATGTCCCATGTCTACCAAACATGTTCAGTGGTCCAAACTTTATCTGCAGCCTGAAACTGAACTTTTGGTCAGATTTTAGGAGTGAATGCACTTAGCTGCATAGAAAGTTATAGGATGCACCCTTTCTCACTTGCTCCCTATTTAGTGAAAGACTTAACCTCCAGTGTGATGTCTGTCTGCACTGGTCTCAGAACAGTTCGAAAAAGTTCACCTTATTTTCATCCTAACTCCATATTCAGCTTTTGCATGAATAAATTTTTTCCCAATGTAAAAATGCACAGTAAATATATAGGAATGCATTTACTAATGTTAATGAATATAACCATATTGTACAGTAAGAACAAAATAAAATTAACAAAATTCATAATAAAATGAAGCAAAATGACCCACAGATTTGTTACAGTGAAATGTTATTCAAAATAATTAACACGTTTTTGAAACATCTGTCAGAAAACCGCTCCACAACACTCATCCGCGTACTTAATTTTTTGTATTTTGGCACGCTGAAAAACATTATCAAAACATGCAAAGCAGCATATCAAACGAAATGAGAGATGCTACTCTTTACAACCAAACAGGTTTCAGTGAAAAAATTTGAAGAGGTTTCTTACCAGAGGCACTTTTGTTGGCACTGCACTCATAGATGCAGTTCACGGAAATCGACTCCATGGTGTTTGGTCACGTGACTCTTTGCATCAGAATTTAACCCTTAAATGACTCCGTAGAGTGTCCTGAACACTACGCAATGGGTTTAAAGGAATTTAAATTATGCATTGCGTATAGCGAATCCAAAATAGCGAGTCCTCACATGAGGCCGCGGGGTCGCACGAGGTTAGCATTTGATTTACATTTCCAACTACTTTTGGAAGCTTGTTCATATGTGATGGAATTGCACAATAGCTCAATTGTACGAGTACCAAAGTAGACGTCACGTGAGCTGAAAGTGTTTTAGAAGCACCACAAAATTATGTGGTTGCTTAAGCAACTGCATTTTAATGTCACTTGGTTTAGGTTTAAGGTTTAGGAAAGGGAGGTCTGTTTTGTTGATTTAAAACTCAAGCATTAACCTTAAAATCCTCATCTGTGTAGGGGAGCCATGAAATATAATTTTGCAACAATGTCGCCACTGTCACATAATATTCATAAGTTTAGGCTCGATAGTTTCTTGTGATAGAATGTGTTGCCTGCCGTACTGTATGTTGATCTGATGTGCATTAAATTAAATGCAGCAACAAGATTAAAAGGTATTAATAAATAAATAATGTTCATATTTTTTATTTATTTATTTATTTATTTTTGTTCCCCCCACAGTGTCTGACATTTGAAACATCTTAAATTAGGGAGTGCTTCCATGGCCTAAATGTGATGCTTGTCTTCACAGCTTCCATTCTCATAGGGATTCATGGAGTAATGTGAAAATGAGTAAGATGTACAGCCATGCAAAAGGCATGAAAGAATAGAAAGGTCCTTTAAAAACCCTGGGCTGCATGCAAGTCATCACAAACACAATGTTACTGGCCCCATCCTAACACAGATATAAAGCGTCTGCCTGGTTCTACAGAGACCCTTTACTAATGGCAGCAGCATGCAGTAACTGGACCCGAGAGAGAGGAGGGGAAGAGGTAAAGAGACGGAGGGAGAGAGAGTGGGAGTTCCTTCAGCTTCTCACTCTTAGCTAAAGTCTCTGTGAACAGACAGTAGAAGTGGAGCACTGAAAGCTACAGAGAGACTGTATGTTTGTTTCATAGTGTGAATGAATGAATGAATGAATGAGACAGACATTCTGACAGACACGTTGTCCTTCTGTCATGGACTGGTGAAATAAACCTCACTGTTGTAGTATGGAGACAGAAGAAGGTAAGATACACTTTACTATAGATATGATGGTATGATGTCATCTTACTCCATAACATCACTGATGATTTTTATTTGGGCACTGATTTTGCTTTGGTGAAATACTAAATGATGCATATTGATTGTGGGGTTGCAGAGGAAGGAACTGAAAGGTTTGTTTAGGTGGAGTGTGTAGTTGTGGTTATTATGGAATGATGGAAAATTTATTCCCAGGAAGACTATTGAATATTAAGTTATTGTTTTGTCATGTTTGGTTTCCACAAGGTCAAATATGGATTTTAGCGCATTTATTCTGCAGCAAATGCTGTTCACAATTACCCGATAAATTGTACAGGGATCAGGTGTGCAGGTGCATTTATTAAGCACCCTATCTACTCAATGTACATAGCCATCTGTTCAGGGTGTGTGTGTTTATGTGTGTGTGTGTGTGTGTGTGTATGTGTGTATGTGTGTGTGTGTGTGTGTGTGTGTGTGTGTGTGTTTGAAAGAGAGCATGTGTCTGTGCATGAATGTGTAACTCAAGTTCATGTAAATGCCTATGTCTGTGCATAGGCATTTACATGAACTTGAGTGTGTGTTTACAAAAGCATGTACAGACCACATATTTACATGCATAAAAAATAGCATTACACCTACACTGTACAGTTTCTGCACACGTCACAACTTCTCTTATGTTCTGCTGCATAATTAGACATGATTATTGGAAGCATCCTCTTTTGTTTTTTTTGTTTTTTGTTTTTTTTCTACCTCGCTTCAAAACCTAGTGTATTTGCTCCTGTGACCATAAGATAACAACGTGCATATTCAAACTTGTTTAATTGGTGGATGTGAGGTATTGTCACAGGTGGTTGTGATGAGAGCTTGAGCTTCGCCTGTGCTCACTGTCCAATCACATGTACTTAATGAGCTGACGGAGTTAGTTACCACTAGGTTAATGACGCACATTAATATGTTGCTAATAAACCCCAGGTTATGCAGTAATTAAAAATCTAATTTTCAACTCTGAGCATAGAAAGCACAGACTCTCCTTCATCTTAACTGATTTAGTGATGAGTGTGATGGAAAGAGAGATTATGTCGATTTATAATTTTCAAGTTGATTTGTCTGATGTCATCATCACATCCAAACAATGTGTGTGTGATGTAATGTAAGACAGGAGGTGTGTTGCATCAGGTGTTTAGGGTTTATCCAAACACTCAAGCAGAGCACTGGGACACACTTTCTCCTCAGGGCAAGCTGATGCAAAGGGTTGATGAATTTACCTCATAGTGGTACTCGTAACCACAATGCCTCCGTGTGTGTGTGTGTGTGTGTGTGTGTGTGTGTGTGTGTGTGTGTGTGTGTGTGTATGAGGTAGAAAAACACACACTGTCCCTGTTACGTCTAGAAATATTTCTCATTTGCACCTGTTGTGAACACCTAAAAGAAACTAAATTTATACTCTAACAAAAATAACCAAAGTAACTATAGTTTCCACCAAAATACCATATTTACTGCTTAATGTTTGACCTCACTGAAATAATGTAAGAAGCTGTTAGAATATTTATGTAATATGGTTTTATTACTTTTTTGTTTACAGTGTTGGATAATATCAAGTTACTGCAGTTTATTGTTGTAACAATAGCTGTAGTAACTATAGTATTGGTAGCACTTTATTTTACAGTACTTTTCAAAATTTAAGTACTATATAATTACAACAATTACATTATTTACTAGTTACTAACCCTAAACCTAACCCCAACCCTAATCTTAAACCACATTAAGTACATGTATTTACCTAATAATTACACAGTACTTTCTTGGGTAACTATAAGTATACTGAAAGTACACGTACTGTAAAATAAAGTACAACATAGTATTTATGGTGGTAACTTTAGACATAACTTGTTTACCCAATCCCCCCCATACACTCACACACACACACTCACATTTACTTCACATTTACTATGTAGTGTTGTCAAAAAAAAAGGGTTAATAATGTTGACAAATTATACAGATGTATACAAATGTATTAAACAATTTGAACAGCAGACTACAGGATATATTAAATGTGAACTCATTAAAGCAAAGTGAAGTCAGGCCCGTGGGTGGGTTAAATGAACTTCAACATTAAGTAGCTTTAAGTAGCTCTATGGTAAATTTGTGTAAGGTTCACAAGGTAATTTTTTTATTATGTAAACTATAATGATAAACGGGTGTAAAAGACAGTATGCACTACTTTTCTCTGCCATAGAAATATGTTTTCCATCAGGAAGTCAGCTCTTGAATATCTGGAAACTGTGTTCTTAAACATACCAATTCACAGTGTCTGTGACTAAATTCAACTGCACATCAAAGCCATCAATTCAGATTATTAATATATCAGATTATCACACTGTGCTAATAAAGTTGGGGGGAGGAATATGAGAGAAAACACTTCACAAGTATGGAGAAAAAAAGAGTGAAATATGAGTGAGAAAAGGAATGAAAGGATGAGAAAACAGATGTGTGATCACATGCATACAGTCCAAAAAGACAAACAAACAAGGAAAAGATGATGCTTGTGATTTAGTGGCAAAGTGTTTTAGGAGGGAGGCTGTTATTCTGAGTAGACATTTTTTTTTTTTTTTTAACCAGCACGCTTTGATCTTCACGACTGGTGAGAGGTTTCTAAAAACCGAACAATTGAGGAGGTAGAGTTATAGATAAGCGGAGGAGACGGTTTGGAGGTGGGGGGAGGAGAGAATGGGAAAGAAAGAAATTGCCCTTTATTCCTGTGCTAAAAGTAGATTTGCCTCCACCAGAGTCACTGACATCAAAGAGAGTTGGATGGAATATAATTAACTATTTATATATACTGTCACACCGAACAGCTGATCTGAGTGAGGTGAATGGTATGCTGGTGCTTCCTGTGCCTGTGTTGTTTTTCACCTTTTAGTTTTTATTACTGGCAGTGATAGCTTAATTCTGCTGCTTGTAAGTGTGGAAGTTGAGTTCATAAGGCTTGTTGGACTGTTAGGCATGTGCTGCTCACAAATACACAATGATATTCCCCTTGCCTGGGTCTGTTGTGTCTAATAGAGATAAACTGTTGCTTGATTTGGTGAAGATAGTTTGAAGGAAAGACTGAACGCAGGGTCATTCTTAACTGCCACCTCTCAACCCTTTCCATTTGCCTGGTTCACTCACTCAGAGCTTTTGATTTTGAGAGATCGTAACATCTAGTGTAAAAATCCCCCTTGAAATTACTTTTGATTCTTCTTTATCTTACACATTTCAGATCCAACCACTTACCATATAGACTCCATTTATACAGTACTTTTTGGAGATAATTTCAGCCATTGATGTGCTTTTGTATTTTTGCTTTTTAACTTTTTAAAGAAATGTAAAGGAATAGTTCACCCAGAAAGGAACATTCTGTCATCATTCACTCACCCTCATGTCACTCCAAACCCATATGACTTTCTTTTATTCTGTAAAACACTAAAGGAAAGCTGCTATTTCCATAAAATGAAAGCATACAGTGACCAAGAGCAGTTACTGTAAGCTCCAAAAGACAAAAAAGCACCATAAAAGTATAACTTATTCCAAGTCTTCTGAAGCCACACAGTAGCTTTGTGTGAGGAACAGACTGAAATTTAAGTTATTATTCAGTGAATGTCTTCCCCACCAACATAGCTTTTAAAATTTCATTTTCACTTTCACATATTTAATTTGGTGTGTTGTGATTGGTTAAGAACTGCAAGAACCATATCATAGGCAGATTACCTAAAACTTTAATGCTATTATTTTTCCCTACCTTACAAGCACGGACACTTTCTTATGGAAATAAGTAGACAGTGCAATGAATGAAACAGAATGCAGGTTTCTAGAGATGCATTTTTTATTATAATTTTTTTATTTTTTTTATTTTTTTTTTTATTTTAACTTTTAAAAGTTCTTTTAACTTTACATGCTGCCTTGAAAATGCTGCACTCGTGACATGAAATGTTGAGAAAGCAGCCTGACAGTCAAAGATGACTATCTAGCGCATGTTTACATTGAAAAATAATGGATGTAAAATGCATCCAGTGTGAACGACCCCTAAGGAGTGTTAAGAACAGTGGACCGGCACAGCTTTTGATTTAAAGCAGAGCTCTGCAATCAACAGTAACAGGTACAAAGTTCTTCCTAAGCAAGAACAAAAAGAGAACCGTGACAAGGGCTCAGCTCTAGGAGGCAGTGACATCACTTCTGCAGTCGCCCATGCTGAGGTTGCAGCTTTATGATGTCACCACCTTTATTTCACTGACTCTAGTCTTCAGTTCTGATCTAAGGATCTGTGAATGTGCCAGCTCATTGTCCTGTGAACTACCTTAATCGAAATGGTAGAGTGCGTGTCAGCGCAAAAGTTTATTTTCCGTGGGCAAACGAGGTTGACGCCATGTCCTCACAATGTCAGAGTTGATATTACTTTTTAATGTAGTGTTTAAAAGCTTTTTTGTCTAGCCTTATAAATAGTCAAGTGTACCATACTGCAGCTTAGGGATATGTGTGGCTGGCAAAAAAGCTTTATATTAATATTTTAGGACTTGTGCAGGGAATGAGGTGACAAGTACTGGTGTGTTCGGCTAGGTTTATAGCAAATCTATCTTGTATAAAATGGCATTCAGCAATTTGTGCTTCTTGGCTGCTTTAACATAGCTGACATAAGCCGACAGATCATAAAGTAAATTCAACAAACTAAACTTGTGGTTTTGTCGAGTATTATGATGTGTTTGAGAATTGATCAAAAGACTTAAGAGGAGTGAACATCTGAATTTGAGGACCTTGATTATGCTGAACAAGGACACATATGGCTCTCCTGTTTATTTTATATTTTTGCTAAAATCATTAATGATGCAATGTTCTGCAAGGCCATGTAACATTGGGCCAGTTAAAGGAATATTTCACCCAAAAATTAACATTCTGTCAGGATGTGCTCACCCTCATTTTAGTGCTAAAACAGTGAGTGCCACGTGTACAAGCTCTCTTGAGCTCATGAACAGATGTCAAGACTTTTTTTTGTTTTTTTTACTGTAAACTAACTTACATTTCGGGTTGTTTCTCACCAAAAGCTATGGTTTGCCTTCAGAAGTCTTGGAAAATCCACATGGACAATCCACATGGACAACTTTTATGATACTTTTCGGTCCTTTTATAATCTTTAAAGTGAGTCACTGTCAATTTCTGTTGCACTGAAATGGACAGGAATATTCATTTAAAAATCTCCTTTTGTGTTCTGCATAAGAAAGAAAGTCATATGGCCTTAAACAACATTAGAATGAATAAATAATATGATTTTCAGTTTTATGTGAACGTATCCCTTTAAAAAATTTTGGAGGTTGTACCAGTACTTTTATGAGAGTATCTGTGACCTCACAGGTGGGGCTGATGGGTAATGGATGTTATTTATTCTTTCTATCTTCCATAAAGGAAGCGTGTGGAATCCATAACAGTGTCATCAATCCACAGAGACAATATGCATGTAATTTAAATGGAAATAACGTGCAAGGAGCCGATGAAGGCCTGAGCATAATTGTCAATGAGCTGTGTGAGTGTGTTCGAGAGTGTGAGTGAGTGAGTGTGTGTGTGGCTGCACTTGAATCCTGATTTTCTCCTTAACACACTTGGTCGTATCATCATCAGCTTGCAGAGCAGGACGTGCTGACACCTGCGATTGCTGGAGGACATGTTTGTTTGAATCAGTGATCATGAATCAAAATGTAGTGTCCTGCATAGAGCGCTGCAGTTCGCAACCAAAACAGTAAATAAGCATAACATTGAATAGATGATGAATTGCTACCATTATAGAGCATTTAGGATGCTGACATTTTGAAAAAAGCAAACACAGAGAAATGTATTTAAGCATAAATGCATGCATCTGGGATATCCTTTAACTGAATGCATTACTGCATGACTAATTGCAGCCACTCACATGCAAATAAAATGGAATTTAAATGGAAGGTCTCTTAAAGGGATAGTTTTCAAATTACCCTCATTTTGTACCAAAGTCATTTGGGTTTGGAGCAACATGAGGGTGAGTAAATTATCATTTTTGGGTGTACTATTCCTTTAAGGACCAGCTTTCACGCAGTGAAAATAAAAAACTAAAAGCCTCTCAGGCTGACAGGCACTCTGATGGTCCTCACATCGACCATGATGGACACAAAGCCCAATGAGACATGCGTTGAGAAGCAGAACAACAAAAGAGATGCTGCAGTGGTCATCGACACGCCTGGACTCACCAAATTAAATTAAAGTTTAGTCCTCTTGTTCATCCTCCATTGAAAGTGCAGAGCAGCCAGGCATGCTGGTGTGTCTGTGCAATGCACTGTTTACACTGAAGAATTTGGCTTGCACATTTCCTGAAGTCATTATTGAGCCTTAAAAAAAAAAAAAAAACAGGATTATAAAAGAGCTCTAAACTAGGGGAGAATATATACTTGAAGTAAAACATCAAAGGGCTTTTGAGGGGAGACACATAAATGATTTAAGGCAGCTTTTAAGTTGAGAAATGCTAACTTTGCTAATTGTGAAAATGTTTTATTCTTTCCCATCATGTTTGGATACTGGCAGCTGAGTGAATGAGGATCAAGGGACCAATTGTGTACTCGTTTGTGTACTCGTTTGTGTGTGTGTGTGTGTGTGTGTGTGTGTGTGTGTGTGTGTGTGTGATTATCAAGCTCACTGCTCTGTCATTAGCATTGGCTGATTGTGTAAAATGGGCGTTAGTGTTTTGACAGGCCCGATTGAGCTTAGTGGTTGTAAAGATTAGGATCCTGTCAGTTTGTTTGACATGATGCAAAATCAGAATGAGAAAATGGAGCCAAATGCAGGCATTCAGACAATCTGCCTTGAACATACACTGGGAGAGGCAGAAAGGAGACTGCCATCAAACACAAGTTTGTTTTCAGGTGGACTTTTAAAAAACCCTGTGTGCCCTTACCCCCAAAAGTTGAGTAGAGTCAGCCAATCTAGGGTCTAGAGCTTGCCAGATCTAGAAAGTGCTTTTCAGTTTTGTGTGCAGTTTGCTTCAGATGATCAACGAAGGACTGGGTGCCGTCTGAGGCTGTGACTACTGATGTCATGCCTGTGCATCTCTGGCATGATCCAGGGCAGGAGGCCATCTTATGTCCACTGCTGCTAAGATGGCGGTCTCCTTTCTGCCTCTCCCAGTGTATGTTCAAGGCAGATTGTCTGGATGCCTGAATTTGGCTCCATTTTCTCACTGATATAGCAAGGACTCTTGAGGAATCACTGGTTTTGAGCACATAGTAGGAACTTATCTTGATAACAACAAACAGAAACACACACAAACACTGTATGATATATATATATACACACACACTGCCGATCAAAAGTTTTGGGTCACTTGACTGAAATTTGTATAATGATCTTAAAAACCTTTTGATCTGAAAGCATTTGCTTAAATGTTTGAAATTAGTTTTGTAGACAAAAATATAATTGTGCCAACATATTAATTTATTTCATTACACAACTACACCTTTATTTTTAAAAAAATAAACAAAATACGTTTTTGAAATGAATGACTTATGACCGAATAATAAAGAAAAGCAGCCAATAAGTGCCCAGCATAGATGGGAACTGCTTCAATACTGTATATATACGTATATATATACAGGTGCATCTCAATAAATTAGAATGTTGTGGAAAAGTTCATTTATTTCAGTAATTCAACTCAAATTGTGAAACTCGTGTATTAAATAAATTCAATGCACACAGACTGAAGTAGTTTAAGTCTTTGGTTCTTTTAATTGTGATGATTTTGGCTCACATTTAACAAAAACCCACCAATTCACTATCTCAACAAATTAGAATACATCATAAGACCAATAAAAAAAAATTTTTTAGTGAGTTGTTGGCCTTCTGGAAAGTATGTTCATTTACTGTATATGTACTCAATACTTGGTAGGGGCTCCTTTTGCTTTAATTACTGCCTCAATTCGGCGTGGCATGGAGGTGATCAGTTTGTGGCACTGCTGAGGTGGTATGGAAGCCCAGGTTTCTTTGACAGTGGCCTTCAGCTCATCTGCATTTTTTGGTCTCTTGTTTCTCATTTTCCTCTTGACAATACCCCATAGTGGTTCAGGTCTGGTGAGTTTGCTGGCCAGTCAAGCACACCAACACCATGGTCATTTAACCAACTTTTGGTGCTTTTGGCAGTGTGGGCAGGTGCCAAATCCTGCTGGAAAATGAAATCAGCATCTTTAAAAAGCTGGTCAGCAGAAGGAAGCATGAAGTGCTCCAAAATGTCTTGGTAAACAGGTGCAGTGACTTTGGTTTTCAAAAAACACAATGGACCAACACCAGCAGATGACATTGCACCCCAAATCATCACAGACTGTGGAAACTTAACACTGGACTTCAAGCAACTTGGGCTATGAGCTTCTCCACCCTTCCTCCAGACTCTAGGACCTTGGTTTCCAAATGAAATACAAAACTTGCTCTCATCTGAAAAGAGGACTTTGGACCACTGGGCAACAGTCCAGTTCTTCTTCTCCTTAGCCCAGGTAAGACGCCTCTGACGTTGTCTGTGGTTCAGGAGTGGCTTAACAAGAGGAATATGACAACTGTAGCCAAATTCCTTGACACGTCTGTGTGTGGTGGCTCTTGATGCCTTGACCCCAGCCTCAGTCCATTCCTTGTGAAGTTCACCCAAATTCTTGAATCGATTTTGCTTGACAATCCTCATAAGGCTGCGGTTCTCTCGGTTGTGCATCTTTTTCTTCCACACTTTTTCCTTCCACTCAACTTTCTGTTAACATGCTTGGATACAGCACTCTGTGAACAGCCAGCTTCTTTGGCAATGAATGTTTGTGGCTTACCCTCCTTGTGAAGGGTGTCAATGATTGTCTTCTGGACAACTGTCAGATCAGCAGTCTTCCCCATGATTGTGTAGCCTAGTGAACCAAACTGAGAGACCATTTTGAAGGCTCAGGAAACCTTTGCAGGTGTTTTGATTTGATTAGCTGATTGGCATGTCACCATATTCTAATTTTTTGAGATAGTGAATTGGTGGGTTTTTGTTAAATGTGAGCCAAAATCATCACAATTAAAAGAACCAAAGACTTAAACTACTTCAGTCTATGTGCATTGAATTTATTTAATACACGAGTTTCACAATTTGAGTTGAATTACTGAAATAAATGAACTTTTCCACGACATTCTAATTTATTGAGATGCACCTGTATATATATATATATATATATATATATATATATATATATATATATATATATATATATATATATAAACAGTTATTGATTGATTGTTTTATACTCTGTCGGTCAGACAATTTCTTTCTGTTTAAATGGGCAGTTTTCGTCCAGGAAAGGCTTTAGTCAAAGGCCTGGCTAAGTGAGACTGTGACACTGGTGACTAATGATGTCACTGTCTCTTAACTTCCTGTTACATTTCCTATACATTACCATGTGTTTAAATTATAGATCCGGAGTATTTTGTATTCATCCTACTTCCCTCTCTTCTCCTCATTTTCTCTCACATACCTGTGTGCATGTGTTTCTCATTTTCTGGAGTCTGCTCCGCCTCTTTTTCCTCCTTTTTCTTTTCTTCACCATGGTTGGATGCAGGTGTTGAACTAAAGGTGTAGGTGCATTGTTGATGAAAATAAAGGGAGAGAGAGAGAGAGAGAGTAAGGGGAGAAATGATGAATGGCTCTCATTAGGGTGGTAATTTGTCACTTTCCATCTGACTGTGCTCCAGCTGTCTCTGCCTGAGCTTTTTGGCCTCTCTGGCTCGCCATCTCTTCACCGGCCAGATGGGCGGAGAGATATTGTGCCGCGCCCCTTGTGCAAGCTAGACCCAGGTCGCTGTATTTGGTCACATCCATGAGAGTGTTTGAAAGAGTTTCTGAGTGTGTTGACAGAATTGCCACAGTCTACTTCAATCCCATAATCTGGGAATGCACCGAAATGATTTACTCATAATAATATTGCATTACATAATGTAATTTCACAAGTGCTCTTACCCAGAGGCTCCAACAAATGAAGGAAATTAGAGTCAGCAGCAATCAAAAAACAAGTCACCAGACAGACTTAAACTTTATGAATTATGTGCCGTGTGAAATCAAGCGTCATGAAGCACTTTTGTGTAGTCTGTCCATGGATGGTAACTTTCTCAAATCAAATTTTGCCAAAATGGAGAGAAGCCCAACCGTGGTGGAGAAATGCTAGCTCATGAATGACTTAACCTAAAGTGCTGCTGACAACACTTTTTAGCTATGGAAGGCCAGACATGTGGTTTCTTGTCATTGAGAAACAAACAGTTGCTGCTCATTGGGGTTTATCAACTCATCCCTTAGAAATTAATGCTTTATGGGATTGTAGTTCATGCCCTCTTAAAAGATGTTAAGAATACAGTCTTGTACCTTTGTTTATTTTTCAAATTTTCAAATAGTTTTATGCTTCAAATCAAAGTTTGTAATGGTACACTTCATTTCGGAGCTGGTTGGTTTGATTAATTTAAACTCTTTTATGAAGGATTTTATGACATCCGTATAGAATAAATGAATGGAAAAAATAGTTCTGGAACCAAGACGGATGAAAGAGTGGGTAGACATTGTTGCACTATATTGTTCAGACATCAGAGAGTCGTGCCTCACACCATTGGTTGAGGCCATCAGGCTGCTTAAACCAAAAGAGTGATGTTTTCACACTCTTCAGCAAAACAATTTATGAATGTCTTACTGACAGATGAACTTTAAACTGGTATAGGAGACTTACACACACTCAGGAGTGTCATGATCCAATCAGACATTCAAGGTCAAATCAGGGATAGGTCAAGCATTCTAGTCCAACAGAGCCAAACTAGCCAACCACCCCCCCCCCCACCCCCCAACCCCCTTCTAACAAGCCTTCGTTCTAATAACACAATACAATTTATTCTGACCTTTTTAGAAATGTAACAGAAATAAATTACAATAGTTAAAAATGCCCCTGAGCCTAATTGCAAAGGAGATTAAGTTTCCTATAATTGCTTTTGGCCACCTAATGCAATTTTTTCCCCTTTTTTTGTAATTAAAGTGATTAAAAAATGTAATAACCCCCAATACACACATAGGGATACACACACACACACGAACACATGCATTCTTCTAGTGTCCAGTGCCATAAATACTCTCATTATTGAGGCAATGGTCCATTGAAAATGATGTCATGGTTTTGTGAGTGAACACTATGTGCTTGTTAAAATGATATATATATATATATATATATATATATATATATATATATATATTCTGTTCTGAGAAAAATACCTCTTCACCAAGGAAAGAATATAAGCTACAAGTTGCATATGCAAGACATTGCTATGACATGAAGGAGTTAAAACTTATAAAGATTTCTTAAACTTCCCAGAATTACTGCCGCTCTACTCTGTTCTCCGGTACTCATATGCATCTCTCTGCTTATTTTTTATATCTTTATTCTTTGTTCATCTCTTTAGAAGTCAAGCTAATCAGTCACCACCACACTTAACTTCTCGCTCTTTCATCTGCATATTAGCTAAGCTTTTTTAGAGTGTGTATTCATCTCTTCTGTGCATTAGTGAAGATCCCTGTCTTACTTTTGATCTTTCCCTCTTGCTCGCTTTTTCTCTCTTCCTATTGGCCCTTTCTCAGATGCAGATGCCATAGAAGAGCTTTATGAAATGCTTACAGTAAACATATCCTTCTTCCCTCATTTTCATTTACTTTTTTACGGGACTTTGCCCTGTGTGCCTGGGGTCTGATTAACAAGCAGTCCAGTTGCCCCGCTATATTTGTTTAATACACAATATACATCACTCATACACAGATCATGAGGTAAACCACAGGAAAACTGAAGCAAACGAAAGGGAAAAATACTGATTTTCTCTAGCTATGGAGGGTAGATGCTGTAAAGGACAATACATTTTTATATGTATGTAACAGTAAAGATGGGCAAGGAGGAGGCGGGAACTGGCTGAACAGTAAATGTAAGTTTAATGTCAAAACTCAAACTTAAAACATAAAGCACAAACACAGACACACATGCAACGCGGCCGCTTATGTCTCTGTCTCTCTCTCTCAAACTGGCACATCCGGCTCATTTTTATCCCCCTCCCGGCTGATCAGCCCGATTCAGGGCTGGCCATGTGTCCTCACGGCCTGGCCCCGCACTCCTCCTCATCACAATATAATACACTGTGTGTAATTGAAATACAAATTTATAGCGGTGACATTTCAAATATTGATTATAAAAATAACCCATATTTTGAATGATAACATGTTTGTGGTTACATAATGAAAAATGTATGTATTAATAAAAACTACTCTCAAAGCAGTCATCTGTATTTCTTTGAATTTCATTTCACTCTAATTCTAATAATACTATTATGCATCCTGTTTGCTACCACAATTCAAATTCAATTCAAATTCAGAAATTAAATTCAAATTTGAAAAGAATTCTTATGTCTGTTATGAATGGCACACAACCTTGGTGTTTGAAGTTTGGTGTTTGTGATGCAGGGCAGCGCTGCATTGGATCAATAATAAAAAAAAAAAAAAAAAGGCACAGCAGCCTCGACTCAACACATACTCAATGTCCCTGAATGACCATGTACTGACAAAGAGTCATAGATAGAGGGAGGGCGAATGTGTTTGTGTGAGTTGGGGAATTGACTCAGATGTGCTCAAAATACTTTTTGCATTTAAGGTCTTTGTACAAAAGCTCTCCTTCAACCTCTCTTTCTGTTTCTCCATTCCTGCTAACAGGCAGTCAGGGGTTGAAAGGAAGATAAAAGCGTGCACTGTGTGTTTGTGTGTGATTATCTCTGTGTGCCCAAGCAGCTTTTTGAAACTGAAGGAACTCTTGAAAGATAGAAATTGCACAGTCTTCATTTGATCCCAATTAAAATGATGGTCAGTACACTGTTGTTTCCATTTTAGTGATTTGAATTTTAAAAGAGCAGTGCTTGTGAGTCTGGGGCCAATCACATTGCAGCAAAATTATAGCGGGTGCCGTGTTTTCCCTGCTGTCTTTCCTGGAGTAATTAAGGCAGGTAATAGCCTCTTAATTCCTCTGCCTTTATGAGGATTGACTACACACAGTCCTTTAAAAACTGCCATGGCAATTACTCAGGAACTCAGATGCATTTAAACATAATGACTTGCCTCATCCTCCCTTTTGCTTTTCCTCAGATGGAAAAATTGCATGCAGTTCATAACTGCAGGCTCCTTATTGTCATACCGCATGTATATTGTTTTATTATGAGATCCTGTTGGAAAATCGCATCCAAAACATCTGTATTATGGTGATGAAGTGAGAGTGTGTCTGTTTGTGAATGTACTCATGTAAAGCTCCCATAGCGTGGAGGTTTACAGGACAAAAATGCTGTGAGCAACACTTCCTGTGTACAAACAAAGCCATTCTGCAGCCCTGGCACTCCATAACTCATATACACATACTGTACACACACTTGCACTAACACCAAGTATTTACTTCTGTCTCTGTACTTTTGTCAATGTATTATCAATGCACTGTGAGCGTGTTGTCATTTTCTACTGAAATTATGTATAACCAGGTGTTATCTGCATATTTAGCACATAAATTATGCATGCGATCATGAGCACACACAATTTGTTTTTTTTTCTAAATTTTCTTTACAAGCTTACAGCTTACGTTTTTTGAGAAACATCTCATTTTATTAGAACTGGCCTTTAAAGCAACATATTGCACTCCCAACACAGGGGACCACTACAATGACTTAAAGTATTTTGTGTGTTGTGTGTGCTCATGATCGCACACATAATTTATGTGCTAAATATGCAGATAATATATATATATATATATATATATATATATATATATATATATATATATATATATATATATATATATATACACACAATTGAAGTCAGAAGTTTACATTCACTTAGGTTGAAGTCATATTAAAAGTCATTAAAAATTAGAAACTAATTTTTTAACCACTCCATAGATTTAATATTAGCAAACTATTATAGTTTTGGACATCTACACTGGCTCTTTGACCAGGCTTGCAACACTGGCTCTTTGACTGTGGCAGGCGTGGGATTTGGCTCGTTGACCATGGCAGGCGTGGGCATTGGCTCGTTGGCCATAATGACCATCATTATGTTTGGAGGAAAAATTTGTTATTTGCAAGCCAAATAACACCATCCCAACTGTGAAGCATGGAGGTGGCAGCATCATGTTGTGGGGGTATTTTGCTGCAGGAGTAACTGATGCACTTCACAAAATAGATGCATCATGAGGAAGGAAAATTATGTGGATATATTGAAGCCACATCTCAAGACATCAGCCGTGAAGTAAAGCTCGGTCCCAAATGGGCCTTCCATAAGGACAATGACTCCAAGCATACCTCCAATGCTGTGGCAAAATGGCTTAAGGACAACAAAGGCAAGGTATTGGAGTGGCCATCACAAAGCCCTGACCTCAATCTGAATTTGTGGGCAGAACTGGATAAGCGTGTGCGAGCAAGGTGGCCTACAAACCTGACTCGGTTACACCAGTTCTGTCAGGAGAAATGGGCCAAAATACCAGCAACTTATTGTGAGAAGCTTGTGGAAGGCTGCCCAAAATGTTTGACCCAAGTTAAACAATTTAAAGGCAATTCTACTATACTAACAAAGTGTATGTAAACCTCTGACCCACTGAGAATGTGATGGAAGAAATAAAAGCTGACATCATGTTGCATGTGTGTCACATATTAGTATGTTGTGATGACATAAGGTATGCACAGTATGTTAAAGTACAAATGTGCCCATTTGTCATGTCACATGATCATAACAAGTTTGTCTCCTCCTTTTATTTGTCCATTCCTCAGGTCGTCCCCTCCCTCCCTCAACTGCCTCCTCCAGCCTACTGCCCCCTGCACCTTCTCCTCCTCCCGTCCCCCTCCATCCAGCCCCACCTAACATAAGGGAGTGTCAGATGCCCTTGCTGGACAGCAGCTCCTCTCACACCATGCTGGAGCCCCACCCAGAGGACCAAATCTCCCCCAATTCATACCTGCTCCGGGCCCAGCCCCCCACTGGTAAGCACCTCCCACTCATCTCTCATTTGCTGATGTCCCCTTCATCATCTAACTAATTCACTTTGTCCAATCACTCTGCAACCATCTTCTGTCTAGTAAATGGAGAACAACTGCAATCTCCAATTAAAAATGTTTTATATCACCAATAAAATCTGATAAGTATGATAAAATAAATGTAGCTTCTTTAGTTAAAATCATACACAGAAAGAAACTACATTTTGCAGGTTGGTCTAGCTTATGGACATGCACGTTCTAGAGAAAAATCATTCGATGGTGTCTTTGTCAAAAAGGCCATTGACTCTTTTAATTGAAAGCCCATTCATTTCTTTATTAAAATGGTTTTAAAAAAAGATTGTCTGCATTGACTAAAGAAGAGTCTAACATCTTGTCCTAACCAGACACAAAGCGGAAAGTTATCAGCAACAAGTAATTTTTTCTGTCAACTCTGAAAGCAAAAAAGCAATGCAAAACACGTGAATTGGGCAATCAGAACATATGTGACCTGCTCCATTATTTTGAGATTTATGGACTACAGTAAAAAGGAAGGTCTCTGCGTTCTAATGATATAATTTTTATGTTTCTATTCCAAACTGTCGTTTAGATACAATCATTTGAGGGAAGGCTGTCCGTTTTTGAGAAAAAGGTCTCTAAAGATTCCAAAGAATTTTCAGACATATTTGGGAGATATATTCAAGTATATATAAAATTATTAAGAAATAAATAATGCAGGTACACTGCTCTTGCATGTTTAGTGCACACATGTGCATATTAATATAACATATTTAATTTATATTTACAGTATCTATTATAATATCAATGTGGGGTCACAAAGCACTCACTCACACACGCACACACACCTCAGAGCTATTGGAGTTTGCGCATCCATGCAGAGATCACATTTCCTTCTGCTAAAATACTCTGAAATTAGTTGTATCCACTCCACATTGTTGTTGCATTTCTGACAGTGATATTTAACATTTTAGCTATGTAATCTTCTCTAGAGTAATTTTTTTCAAGCTAACTTTCTGATCAGAGACAAGGTGCTACATCCAGCGCTACTATTTAAATTGACAGCAGCTGAAGCGACTCCACACTGCATCTAAAAAACACAAACAAACATTTATAATTTTAATTTCAATATAATATTGATATGATTTGAAATCGGAGACTTTGTATTATTCAAAGCAATAGAATACACAAAACAGTCAAAAATCAAGTTTTTGACCAAATTTCACATTTTTCCAAAAGAAAAAGCTCCATCGCGACTTGAGTATCATTTTGTTGAAGCGCATCACATACATGATTTTTAATATACAGCTATGTAGAATACAATTGTAAACCAATGAGATTTCACCGTGGGCAGGGCTACCCAGCGTAAAGTGCTAAAAATATAAAACAAATGAATAACAGAATGCCTTGTCTCTCATCGCCGTCGCAGCTAGTTTGGACACATTTAAATTAACATGAAAGAGGTAGGATTTATAACTTGTCATTCATCACAAGTACTAGAATGGACACAGTGTTAGTTGTCTCCAAAAATAGGGGACATTTTCAATTTATGACTATGAAAGATCAAGGTGACAACAAATGGATTTCTGTTCCTATACTTGACACATTCATTTAAAATTCCAGGCATAGAAAACTGCAAACCGCATTCATTTCTCTGCAAGGAGTTTACAAATACAGAAGCAGAAGATTTATGTCATAGTGACTTATTACACCTTCACAGGTTGTGTTGAAATTCCTTCACAATATCATAGCTCAGACTGAACAGAATGTGTGTCTGAGCTGCCCTAGTACAGCTGTGCTTATTCAGAGTAATTAATGCTCTCTCCGTGTGCTGCACAGTCCTCCATACTTTGCCCTGCATCCAAATCTGCAATCCAGGGGATATATTTAGCGGAGAAGAAGATAAAAAGCTGTTAATGTAATTTCTGCTGGAATATAATCTATTGTTAATGGCATTAGCCTCTCCTTTGATCTGCTATAAATCTTTATTACGTCTGATCAGGGGCCCAAGTTCAGGAGCAATACGATTATAAACCTTTTAAAATGACATTACATCATGCCTCTAATTGGTTTACTGTTTGGTGCAGCAACATCAATCATTTGCAGACTAACCACGCTCTAAATTAATTCACTCCAACACTGCCAGCACCACGGTTCTGGGAAGTCGAACCAAAGGGATTACGAATGAGAACAGTTCAAAAATGCGAGAGGGCATATCACAGTGTCTCTCCGTGGAGGTGACCGCTAACAGCCTTATTGAGATGTTCTCAATTTTCCTCTGTGCTGCCATGAAATTTACTGAATTTGCTGAAAAGACACATAAAAAAAGAGACATTTCTGATTATATAATCCCTGATTAGTACTCCCTAAATTTACAGTATGTTATATTGTTCAAAACAGAACAGCAACAATAAGGATAATGATGGTAATAATTATGTAAAATTATTTGTTCTCTTGTTCTTTTATCGCTGCAGGAGTAAATTCAACTTCTGAATTTATATGCATTTTATTCTAATCATGCTGTAATTTTAACATTCTTAGGAAAAACTAGATGCTAATTCTAATTCAATTCTAATGAGCTTCATGAGAGAAGTTTTTTCCTTTCACAGCTAACTATATTTACCATAAAGTGGTTCATGTCATATTTGGAAAAGAGCTACTTTGAATATTAGAGACTTACAATTCATAATTCTTATTTCATATTCTTTGCAAGTTTGTCATATAGTTTGCATAGCCTTGATCTGATGACACTTTCAGCTGTGAGGAGTTTCAAAGCTCACAATTAGCCTGGAAATAAAGCATTCAATAATTGCCTTATTACTATGTTGCCTAGCTTAGAATTGTGTACAAGTCTGAAAATGTTTTTTCAAAGAGTTTGAGTTTGCACACAGGCATGGTAGAATGAGAGGAGAAGTGTGTGTTTGTGTGAGACCAAGTCCAATTAAAAGTCTTGTGATCTTGTTGAGGGTGATTGTTGTGCAGGAAATGAAAAATCTGGCCAGTAACTTACTGAGGCTGAAAGACTTTACATAATGGAAATATGTAAGCAAAGAAGATGTCTTTGAGTCTTTATGTATTTTTGTTTGTGTGGTAAGTGCACTTGGTAGTTTTGAATTTGAATACACAAAACCTACAAAAATAGATTTTCATCAAGCTGTTGTTTATTTAGTCTTACACAGCATGTCCTAGAAATCTCCTATTGAATTCTTTTATGCACTACATTTCTGCTCAGTCTTTATAGTAGGCCTGTGCTCCAGTGGTTTATTGTGCGCAGCTGGGCTGCGTCCCTGCCAGTGGGTAGTGCTGATACGGGTGACATGCCTATGGTGCCACAGTCATTACTTCAGCTATTGCAGCTGTCAGAATTGTCCAGTGACTGGCAGCTTGTAGGTGTTAGCCTGCATAAAGAGAGCACCAAGAGATATCTCACCTCTTCTTATGTAAATGCTTAGCAAAAATAAATTAATTGAAGATCTTCTAGAAGACCTGTACATGTAATGCATTATTACAGTATTCATAATTCCATGATGCCCATTAAAGAATGGTTGTTCAATGTTTACAGACCCAGGGACCCCCATTCAGACTCTGAGCCAACCATTGACCCCCATATAAAATTTGCAATACTCATCTATTTATTAAGGTGTACACATTCAGGAAGTATATTGCATTTTAATAGTTGATAACACATAGCACAATAATTTTGGTGATGATGTTGTGTTTTAATGCATTTAGAGGCATGGCACCATAGATCTTGTTTGATGGTGATCGATCATAGTCATCAAATCATCTTTTCTTTTATACACTCATGAGAAAACCCACACAGAATGTGTTTAAAGAACTCAGCCACCCCTTACATTTTTTTATTTTTTATTTTTGTGATTTGTGAATGATGGCTCTTATACTTCTATTTCAAAAATATTGAAGTTCATTAGGTGCCAGTGAGGTTTCCTGCCAAAGAGATATCCTAGAGATAGAGAGATAGAGAGAGAGAGGGGGGGGGGGGGGGGGGGGTTGCATCTTTGTCCGTTCATTATAAATGGAGAGCATCGGCTATTTTTAGCAGCTTCCAAAGTCACATACTCCTGCTAGTGAATTCAGACGTAGATCCTAATGCAATGAATGTTTAATCACCATGTGCTTTGTGGAAACTCTGTTTAAACAATTTAGTTTGGACTTGACGCCCCCTTTTAAAAGCTAATGTTATTCTGTTTTGCAGTGCTAATTAAATTTACACTACGTAACGTTGTGCTCTCTAGCGACATCTGTGGTTGAAACATCAGTCTTGTTCTGGCACTGCTCTTCTGGCAGATGAATCTCCCAATTTGAGCTTAACTGGACATTGCCTGTGTGTGATCATGACTGGAGCCAGAGTCATAACCTGCTGTTTTCATGTTGATATTATGTTATACGATTAAACATTTGAAACAGAAATATTACTTGCTTTGATGAAAATAAACAACACTCTTATTTAGTACATATTTAAATTAATTTTACACTTAAATCGCTTTTCTGACACTACACTCAAAGCACTTTTAAAAAGAGAACAGGGGACTCTCCACAGCCACCACCAGTAGATCTTAAAATGATTATTCAAGTGTTATATCTACTATTAATATTTGAATTGCACTACAGTTTTCAATTTGAGAGGTTAAACTTGTGATATGACTGATATGAGTTCAATAGAAGACTTTATATTTTTATACTATATTGTCCAGCCTCAGTTACTGCAATAGCATTTCTATGTAAAGCACACAATAACACTGTACACTAAAAACATAAAACGAGGATTCAATAATGCTTAAATATGCAATACAGCAATTACAAGAAGTCATTTTCATTAGTCCTACATATTAAACATGTCATTAACTTCACCGGACAACATATTGGTTAACACAAGAGTAATGTTCGATTCATAAAAGCATGACAAGCAATATAAGCTTCAACAACCCTACCAGAAAACATATCCAAGCATTATAGCAGGTAAACAACTTCGGCAAACGGATAACAGATAAATGTCCAGCTAGACTGCAATGATGCGGTCCTGAACTTTGTGAGTGATACTGAACTGAGTTGAACAGCATAGTTTCTCCAGCCGGAACATGAGGCAGCCGGCACTTCTTTCCTGTGTGTGCGGGCATGACGTAATGACGCAAGGATGAACGTCATAAGAAAGCGATTTCGTGCCAAATCATACCCGACAGCTCAAAATACATATAATTTTGAATAAGCTTAGAGTAATTAATCAGGGTAAAGTAAGGACATTGTTTAGAACACTGATTGTTGATGTACTCAATAATAATGGCAATTTGTTCATTTTTAACCAAAAATCTTACATAGTGCAGCTTTAACGACATGATGTTGCATATTTATTTTTTTATTTTTATTATTGTTTCTGTATTAGGGTATTAATGACCATGTTTCTAGAACAGAGGGGCATGTGTATTCGCGTCTGAGTGTGCTTCTGTGGGTGGGTTTTAGAGTGGGCTTTCAAAAGCCTGTTTAGTTTCAGGCTGATTTGATGACTCTTCTCTCAGACTGTTATTATTGCTCATTAGAGGAGAGGATTGGTCCAAATAGACTAGATGTGATAGAAATGTGTAGTTCAGAGCGCGGCGCACAGCTCGCTAACACATTTTCTTCTGTTACCCCCCAACCAACCCATGTTTTAATTAAACCTCTCCTAAGAATAAATGTCATGTAGATGGTGGTAAAAAGCCTGACTTCCAAACTAGCTGCTTTGTCACTTCACTCTAAGGCAGCCTCTATCTGTGCATGCAAGTCATTGTAAGAAAGACATAGAGGCTTGGAATGAGGTTTGAATGAGGAGAAATGGAGAGGAATGTTACACTAAAGAATAACATTGGGAAGTCTGATTCATTTTAGTAATTGGTTTAATCTCATGTTTATTTTCAATAAAAACAGGTTAAATAAATAAAAAAGCTTCACTGATTGATGATCACTTTAAGGAAACTGTTGAAACAATTTAGTTTGGACTTGACGCACCCTTTTAGAGCAAATGTTATTCTGGTTTGCAGTTGTAATTGAGGGTGTGCTGTTGAATAGTTGTGTTGTTTTATGGGTTATCATTTCCGTATTAGCATGTTTGTGAGAGAGAAAGAGAAGGTAAGAAATGGATAGAAAGATTGCACTAGCATAGCATTGTGAAGTTTGATTAATGTTAGTGATTAATTTCACGTAGTTCATTTCAATGAACTGGGGGGATAAAATGATTCATTCCCTGATTCATTCACTGATTCAATATCATCATTCAAAAATGTTTGAATGTCCCCAACTTTTGTAGTAAAATACATTTTAGTTTAATATTGCTGGCTGTTACTCAGTTTACGATTAGGTTATCACCACACTGCTAAACTGCATAACGTTGAACTCTGTTCAACTTGTTTGCATCGTCAACTGTCACTCATGTTGCCTCAAATGCCAACAGTCATAGAAAATTACTGATTCTGGATGCTTTTTTGCTGTCGATCGCTGTCAGTGTGAAACCTCCTTTAGTCCTAAACAAAGGTCTCTCACAATTGAGTGATTTACAAACACTATGTGAATTAGTTTGAGCAAATCATTAAAAGAAATCAATTCACTCCCAATTCAAAGGAACAATTCACACACAAATCAGACATAACTACTTAAGAAGGAAAGACAGGGCTGGTGGATTATAGTGTGGGTTCAAGTCGAGTGAATTTACAAAACCTTTTTTGTTTGCCGTTACTGTAAGAACTTGGATTGTATACACCAGCAGTTGCTCTTGGGAGAGAGCCTTAGAAAGAAGAAAGAAGCATGGAGTGAGAGCAACTTGTGTCTTGACGCTTATTGCTACTCTCGGCTGTGTCTGCTGAGCGGGCATCTTTCCCCAATATCCGGCACTTGCACTGAACCACAGAAAATATCAATAAACATTTTTACTGAGCCCGAGCCTGGAAAACAAACATGGTGGCTTTGTGTTCCCTCTGCCAGTGGGTCTCCGGAGCTCTACTGTGAAACTAATGCAGTGCACTGACAGCCAATTCCATGTTGCTCAGCAGCTCTGATCTGCTATATCCAGCACAGGCACAGTCCCAGAAAGAGAAGAGGGAGTCTTTGAGTGCTAACCTCAGGCAGGCTGGACCATGTGTGGGGATCTGCTTTTAGTAAGACTGAGCTGAACCATGTAGATTTGGATCTATGTCATGCTAGATGGCCGCCGTGCTGTGCTATTGAGACCGGCACAAAACTCCACTGTGTTTTCAAGAAGTATTTTTAGGCACACAGTCCTCAGTGCTTTGATGTTCTTTAGTTGTAGGGGGTGTACATGTTTCCAGTGTGCATTTAGTAGTGAGCTGATGTGCAGCTCTCTCAGTCTAAGCAAATGTGAGCATGTTGGCACGCAACCCATCTGACCATGAGTACTGTCAGATTGCATTACTGAGTGTACCTTGTGTGAGCAAAAGTGTATGTGTTTTTTGTGCATTTGGAAGCAAAATGCCAACTATCTGTCGTCCTTTATACAATTTTTATTGATTTATTTATTGATTGGTTCATGCATGCGTAGCTTGATTGTTATCCTATTTATGGTGAGTTGTTATTAATGGTGTTGTCATATCAAATTTTTGCTGAAATGTTGAATGATGAAATGCACTTTGGTCACAAAATAAAGTTTACAGTGATCAAAATCACAATATTTATTCGACATGCTTGATCCTCAAAAAAAAAAAAAAAAATGACACTCCTGATGCAGTGCGTCACCTGTTCATTCTGAAGTGCACAGACTTTGTACTGTATGTATCTAATTAAATCACAGCCTTGTTTGCGATTCCATGTTTATTTTGATTAATTGTGCAGCCCTACAAGGAAGAATCACAAAATTAGTCTAATGACGTGCACTTTAGGAAACTTAAAAAGGCCAAATAAAAAGTGCATTAAAATCATGGAAATGCCCTAGTAAAGGAATACATTGGGAAGCAAATTGATTCAATCATATGGTTTGTTTCAATGACCCAGTTCAAAAAATAAATCAATAATATATTTATTTGAGTGATCACATTGGTGAAACTGTTAAACAATTTAATTTGAACTTGATGCCTCCTTTAATGAGCTTATTTGATTCTGGACATGCTGTTCTGTAATTGGTTATTTTTTGAGAGAAAAGGAAGGAAAGAAATGGCTAGAAAGGTTGCACTGAAATGTTCCATTGTATAGCAATGGAATTATAAAGCATAAACTGTCATAAAACGTAAGTTGCACAATGCAAAACCTGGATGATTATGTGCAGAAAGAGCCTCTGTCTTCCATTTTATTGCTGTATGCTGTAGGCATATGAGAAACCGGTAGCCCTTACTCGACTGGCCTTGAGCTGGGATGTGCCATGTATTGCATCTTGCCCCCATTTGAACTCACTGTGGTGAGAGACAACCATCTTGTTATCAGTGAAAATGGAAAGGATGAGGTTTTGTTTTGGGATATACAAAGTATTCGATTGACGTTTATGTTTTTACACAGATGGAAGGTCAACTGATATTCCCTGTCTGTCACTCACTCGACATTGTGTCGATGTAGTGACACTAGGGGTTCGAGCTTGAGAGTCCCAATAACCTTTGCTTAAAATAGAAAAGGCCAATGAAAATTGGCGAGTGGAATTTGCATGCCACTCTCCGCCCCATACGGGTATAAAAGGAGATGGCGTGCATCACTCATTCAGATTTTTTCTTCGGAGCCAAATGCATGTGTGTTCGTCCTCTCACCTATTGCTATGCTGCTGGATTTTTTACTGCGCATATCAGCAGTCAACCTCGCACGGTCGAGTGTGGTGCTTCCCCTGGGCGCTTTGGCAGCCTGAGTCTGTGGGTGCTAAAAGAGTATATTCAAAATAGTACATTTTCTTTAAAAGAGCTCGTGCTTGGCGTCTTTTTAAAGATGTCCTTCCACGTTTGCGTTACTGGATGTGGCCGTTATCTCTCCCCTCCGGATACCCATGAAATCTGCCTAGAGTGTCTGGGGTGCCAGCACGCCGAGGCGGCTTTAGTGGAAGGGTTGTGTTCCCATTGCGAGAACATGCCCATGAGAACGTTGTGGTCGTGGTTCACTTCCTTCTTCATGAAGCAAGGAGCCACTGCGGCTGCTCCCCGACCCGGTCCTTCCTGGGCTGACGCTCAGCTGGCCGGGTTGGCAAACACCGCAGGTGATCTGAATGTGGACATGGGAGCGTTTCCACCGGCTCAGCCCCCGCAGACCTCCCATCCCCCAGCACGCTCATTCTGTCTGGACGAGCTGTCAAGCGATGCAGGCGATCTGCCTCAGGGCGGGTTTAATGTGACGTTCGCGGCACGCAACGAGGATGAGCTTTTCGATCTTGAGCTCCTGCCCTCGGGCGGTAGAGCACAGGATGAGGCGGACGCTGAGATGGCAGCCGTGCTTGCCTGGGCGGCTGCGAACATCGCCCTGAGCGTTCGCAGCTGGATGATTGGTTTCTTGGCTCGAAGCGCGACTCACGGCCATGCCGCGCCCTGGTGCTTTTCTTCCCGGAAGTGCACGAGAAGCTAACGAAGTCGTGGAAGGCACCTTTTACATTGCATTTATGCCCGCAGGGCACAGCCACCTGGTGCAACTGACCAAGGCTCCCTTTCAAGACCTGTAAGTTCTCTTCCTCTTTAATGACAAAGGCTTACAAGGCTGCGGGTCAGGCCACTTCCGCCCTGCATGCCATGGCCATCCTGCTGGTCCACCAGGCCAAGGCACTGAAAGATCTGCACGAGGGTAGGACCGAACCAGGGCAGATGCAGGAACTGCATACTGCAACTGACCTCACCTTACGTGCGACGAAGGTCACGGCGCACGCCCTGGGCCGGACGATGTCCACTCTTGTTGTCCAAGAGCGGCACCTGTGGCTCAACCTTGCGGAGATGCGTGACGCCGAGAAAGTCCGCTTTCTTGATGCGCCCATCTCCCAAGGGGGGCTTTATGGTGACACCGTCAAGGATTTCGCCCATCAGTTCTTGACGTTGAGGAAGCAGACCGAGGTGATTAAACACATCCTGCCATGGTGCAACCCGGCTGCCTTCAGGCCACCGAGGTGCCGCACCCCATCTGCTTCTTGCCAGAGCCGTTCCCATGTGGTGCCGGCCCCGGCTCCTGTACCATTGGATTCCGCACACCGGCCTCAAAGAAAAAGATCCTCCTGCAGGAAGTTGGCTCCACCTGCCCGTCAGCCGGCCCCCAAGAACCCCAGATGGGCTTTGAGGCAGTCCTGGCATGGGCCGCCCAGGGATGAGGCAACTACTCCTGACCGGTCTGGCCCTGGGAATCTCTCCAGACCCAACAACGCCCCTGGGCCAGCGCGTGGTGAGTATTACATCACCGAGTGCCCTCTGGGCCTCGGCACCAACATGGTCAATAAAAGAGCAGTTTCCTCATTCCCTGGGCCAGCGCACTCGCAGTGGCCAGGCGCTGGAAGTCTTTCCGGTCAACCAGGCAAACGTGAGTACCTCCCGTTCCCTCATTCTCCGTTGAGAGACAGCTGGCGAACAGGTAAGTGTGCTGGTCTCTGGGGCCACTCGCCCGCTCCAGTCACCAGCCACCGTTGCAGGCTTGCAGAGCAGCACGTCCCCCCTGGGCTGTCTTCCAGGTGGGGTGCCTGCTCTGCCTTGCTGCAAACCACCCTGCCTGGGCATGGTAAGTCCTGTTGTCCCCCTCGTGCCGCTGTCGCGGAGGCTGGAGGCCTGGTTAGCGCTCTCCAGCCCCTCGCAGTGGCTCATCAGGACGATTCGCCTCGGCTACGTGATCCAGTTCGCCAGACACCCACTCATCCACTACGGTGCAGGGCGACGGTGCCTCCATCATCCGGGCAGAGGTTGTCACCCTTCTGGCGAAGGGAGCAATAGAGCCCATCCCCATAGCCGAGTTGTGCAAGGGCTTCTACAGCCCTTATTTTATCGTGCCCAAGAGAGGGGGAGGGTCGCGCCCAATCTTGGACCTGTGTGCCCTGAACAAGGCCTTACACAGGCTTCCGTTCAGGATGTTAACGCAGAAGTGCATCCTGGCATCAGTATGACATCAGGATTGGTTCGTGGCCATCGACCTCAAGGACACGTACTTTCACGTATTGATCCTTCCTCGACACAGACCCTTTCTTCGGTTTGACTCTGAGGGACGAGTATACCGGTACAAGGTCCTCTTCTTTGGACTGTCCCTGTCTTCTCGTGTCTTTACCAAGGTCACAGAAGCTGCCCTGGCCCCGCTGAGGGAGCAGGGCGTACGCATTCTCCATTATCTTGACGACTGATCATTCCATATGTGAACTTCCCTGTTGGTAAGTCCATGTGAGGTATGCTCCACATGTTAACCTCCCTCAGGCAGGATGTGGTCTCCGTAGTGCTCTCCTTCCTGGAGAGGGAAGAGCACTTCCCAGCACTATTCTAGAAAGTGCTCGGCGGCAGATTGCTTAACAGCAAATTAAGAAAGGCACTGCCGGTAGCCTACTTGGGTAAGTGCCTCCTCCCCCTTAACGGGACTAGGGAGATGCCTTACCTAACTCGCTGGAAGGTCACAACATGGTTGAGCGCTCGCTGCATGGCATGCAGCAGCTTGCCCGTGTCCACTCTTCTGTACCTCGTGACATGGTTCAGCGCCTGCAGTGTTTCCTATAGGAACCCCTAGTGTCACTACATCAACACAATGTCGAGTGAGGTGACAGACAGGGAACATCTTGGTTACTGATGTAACCTCTGTTCCCTGATGGAGGGAACGAGACGTTGTGTCCCTCCTGCCACGGCACTGAATCAGCCACTGACATGGTCGGGACTCTCTATCGGCTCCTCAGCATAAATCTGAATGAGTGATGCACGCTATCTCCTTTTATACTTGAATGTCCGGGGTGGAGTGTGGCATGCAAATTCCACTCTGCAATTTTCATTGGCCTTTTCTATTTTAAGCAAAGGTAATTGGGGCTCTCAAGATCGAACCCCTAGTGTCACTACATCGACACAATGTCTCATTCCCTCCATCAGGGAACAGAGGTTACATCAGTAACCAAGATGTTTTGTGTGAACATCTTCAAAGGTATTGTTACACTTCTGAAAACAAACGTATTGTCTCATTTAAAATATAATATTCAGAATAATGAATGTGCATTACAATCCAATTTGATTACAATTGGCATCATTTTATAATTGGCATCATTTAGTTTTATAAAACATTCATGGGCAAAGAACCCTGATTATCCTGCTAAAATAAACCTTCCATTAGTCATTCCAAAAATAAGTGTTTCAGTCTCTGTATAAATCCATCAGTGTGCTAAAGGAGACATCTGGGAGTGAAAAGGACAGCGATTACTGTACGCTGTGGGTGTGAATTTTCACCCTCAACCATATTCAGAGCCTCGACACAACCATTTCATACTCCGTGCGGGATAAAAGCTGATGATGCGTGCAGAGGTTTACAAATGAAGAATGCTTCTTTATGAATATAAAAACAACCTTTTCATCAGTGTTGGCAGGGCTGATGGGATAATTCACAGTGTTTCGCCTCTGTCAGAAGTGACTTTTTCATTTGTTGTTTTCTCAAGCTTAGGAAAAATTTATTTCTTGCTTGATTTGTTTTTTGTTTTTCAGCTGGCTGTGCAGCTTAAGGCACAGAGGCATTTGTGAAGAATCAGTTCAATAAATGTTGTCTGTTATTTAACCTTGAATATCTGAAAAAACAAACAATAAGGATTGATAGAAGTGGGGACTGTATTTAGCTTGTGCATGATATCCCATGTGTGACTCATAAAAACAATATCTTTTGTAGCAAAGAACCACAAACATTGATTATCATTTATCTGGGTTGACTAAGACCCAGTTTACACCCGGTATTAAGATGCATTTTTGATGATCCGATCACGTTCAGCGCTAAATAGAGGTCTAAAATGTTTTGTGACCAGATCACAAAAATCACATACGAATGTGATTAAAAATGCATATGACCACATCACATTTGAGGTGAAAATGGTAATCCGTCCTGTATATGTCCCGGCAGCAGTGAAGCACCACCCCTCACCTGTTAATCAACCGCTGAGCTAAAACAAGACTTTAAAATTTGCCGGCTTTAAAATGGAAATAACTATCCAATCGGAAAATGTAAAAAAGCAGATTCTTACACAGACACGAAAACTTCATGGATCTTCTTCAGTGTGTCTGAAATCAACATGTAGGGACACTTCGAGAAGCACGAACATCTGCAGCTCAGCTTAATACAGGTAATTCACTAAAATAACAGACAATTCTGCTTGAAATGTTGCTTTTTAGCTGCATCTGGAAGAAATAGTGCGCCATTTTTATTTATTTTTTCACTTTTTCTTTTCTGACTTTGTTGTGCTTTAATGTCATGCAGTAATATGCTGACATAGTGATTGATATATGTCATCATGAAACAGTCCCTCCCCTTCAAATTTAACCGACCAGGTGTAAACAGCAATGTGTCTCACTTAACCACATGTGATCGGATCACCCAAGACGCATTTTAATAAACAGGTGTAAACGGGGTCTAAGAGTAAGTCTTAGACCACATCTTACCTGTGATAACAGTAACTTAAAGTCTCCTTAAGCCGGCGCCACACTAGCTGATTTTACCAATGATTTTCAGGTGCGAGTTTCACTAACATAATCGCCGGCCAGGCGGAGGGAGACAAAGCGCACATTCGCGTCTCTCAGTCGGAGGTCGTTAATCACTTGACCGTTGGGACTCCCTGCTGATTTAATGGTTCCGGCAACAAAAAAGCACATCAATACTGTTTGAAAAAATGTTTTCCGAGGCAGGGTCTTATGTTCTCATCAAGTGACCTATGAGCTTCTTTTGAAGAGGCACCAGAAAAGGTAGTGATAAGCTTGCATGGCTCTTTTGGGTATGTGTTTGGTGAGTTTGCTTTTTAAATTAGATTAATTTAGAGTAGTGAAACAGTTATAAGCCAATTTAGGTGGTCTTGGGCAGAACAAAGTGGTGTTGGAGAAGCTACTTTGAAACTGCATTTTCCCAAGCTTCAGGCTACTTATAATGCAAAATATTTAGACTAAAGTTAAGCTAAGCATTTTTTAAAAAAGTAGTTATCTACAATATTTAAGGGGACAATATATTTTTAAATACATAACTATTGTATGATGTACTCTAAATAGTATTTATTATTATAATGAATATAACATTTTTGCTATCAGAGCAGTATTTGTCTTTCACAGCAACAACTGGGATCTTAATTAGGTGACAGCATTTAAATTAAACAGATACATTTACACAAAAACAACTAATAAAACTAAAACATAATCATTTAAAAAAATGAGTCATACATAGTTAAGAACAGCACCTTTTAACAAAATATTTCATATTATCATAAATTAGGAGAGCTTGTTTGATTATAACCTCAGCTCAATCAGTTGTCAGCCTGTGTGTGCAATACAGTGTAACAGCAAAAGGATTGTCGTGCAATACTTCTGTTTGTTTGAAAACACTATTTTGAACTTAGCTGCTGTCATGTCACAACATAAAGCAATTTTGTTAATTGCTTCCCAACACTGAAACCGACAATTAAAAATTACTGGACAACTAGTATCCAGGAACTTGTGTGAATGTGAAAGGTTTTTGGGTTTTAATTGCATTGCTGTCTCAGTGTCCGTATATGTGCATGTATATTTGTGTGTGTGTGTGACTGTGGGTTTGTGTACACATTCTCAGGAGTGTTTGAGTTTGTATGGGCAGATGTTAAGTGTCTCTTTCAGGTTAAAAGGTCAGCCTTCTCCCTCCAGACAGAACATCTGTACAGTGCCCTCCCTCGCCCTGCACCTGGGTCCCAAAATCAGGTCACGTATCCTGAATTCACAGTTATAGCAGCATGCTGACTAGCACTTTTATTACAGCCACAGGGAACATGCCTCCAGAGAAACGGGTGCATTCATCTCATGGCCCCAGACAGCCATACATAGTGTTACAAACAAAAGCCACCCTTAAACAGAAGTTAACAATGCCTATTTCCAGCACAGCATATAGAGCTAACAGGAGACAGGAACTAAACTTTACTTCACCTGAGCACTGCAGAATTGCTCTTATTTATATACTGCAAGACTATAAGATTTAGCGTGTACAGTGTCCCCAAAAAGTATTTGTATAGCTAAGTTACACTTAATACAAGTAATTGCATTATTAACAAAATGTTATACTAAGTAGCAACTGCAAACAAATAATGCAAGACCTTTCCTCAGAACTAACTTGTCTGATCTCATCTGATCCATTATTTGCAGTTACATTTTACCAGCTGGTTCCAAGGTCATTTTTATTGGAAGTATGAAGTCAGTTCCCTTCAAGTTGACACAGCTGCCCTAGCAGAATAACCAAACAGTATAGTTCATCATATTAACTATGGACATTTTCCACAAAGACTAACAACCAAAAGTGTCCAAATCAATTTTGTCTTCATGTTGAACTTTTTGTATATTGTACACTGTATACTGTATCTATTGTAAGCATGTCTGTGGATCCCCGATCAGATATTGGGTCATCAGAGCATGTCACCCTACACAGAGCCATGAGGCTACTGCGTGCAGGTCAGTACTGCAAAATCTTGCTCAGTGCAGGGAGTCAAGACCCCATTACTCACCCCATTGTGCCTGAGCACCCCGGATCACTCCCAATTCCCAACTTCTCGTTTTTCATGTTCAAATACCATGTTTGATCCAGCACTGTTATTCCCATTGTAATGCACTGAGAAACAGCAGATTACATGGTCGGGCTGTTCTAGGCCAGCACTGATCCACTCAAGACACACACACACACTTGATCTGTTCTCCTTTTGTCGGATTTAGCTTCAAACAACAAACTCTTGACGTTGTGTTTTTCATTAAACTCTTAGAAAGATCTTTTATGGATTTAATCCCCCGTCTCCCTCACACACATACACATCCGTCTCTTGTTGTCCTTGGCAAATTCCGTTTCTCATGTTTAAAAAGAGATCAGGTGGATAAGTGGAGAGAGAGAGAGAGAGAGAGAGAGAGAGAGAGAGAGAGAGAGAGAAGCTTTATATTTACTGTCACAGATTTAGCGTCTTTCTGAAAAATACTTGCTAAATGGGGCCATGCTGACAGAAAACACAAAAGTATTCATGGCCGATGAATTGGAGCTTGCTACAAATCTCTCTTTTTATTCTGTGTACAAAATAAGAAACTAATCTCATTTCATAGCCAAAGGGAAATCTATTTAGGTTTGAGAGTTAGATTATATTTATTAATTAGTTTGTTCAAAATTAAAACCCGAGTCTGTGGAATGAATTGAAATGTTGAATATGCCCACTGTCAACCATCTGCAAAACGACACTAACCAAAAAAATTTCATAAATATACCATGGTACTACCATGTTTTTTTGTTTTTTTTTTTTTTTTCCTTTCTTTAAAGTACCTTTGAGTATCATGGAAAAAAACCATGAAAATGACATTGCAAGTACCATGGTATTGCAATCTGATTCCATCACTGTACCATGGTACTGCTATGGTACTTTTTTGTAAAGAGATAGCAGCACTGCATTAGGTGTTAACTTGGGCCAGAACAATTTGAAACCGCATTATGCCCCTTATGATTTAAGAAAAAATATTGGAACTTTGTTCCAGTTCCTGTTTGCTCAGATTTAGTTTTTTTTTTTTTTTTTTTTTTTTTATCCAGTACATACATTCTTTCTTGATTTAGTTAGTGTACTCACTTAAAAAAAAAAAAAGGTTAGACCCTGGTAGAGGCAATATACTGTATAAAATTCATTGCCTATAATCAACACCAGACTCAAAGGTTCTCCCACCCTTACAATCCAGTTTTAACCCCTGTCAGTGTGTATTATTTAATATGCATGGTTCTGTGAGGGCTCAGTTCATGCTCTGTATTATTTAAAAAATCTTAGCTTTTGGCACCCCATCTGCTCTTACTGATCAGACTACTGACAGCAATAGACATGGGATCAGCTCGTGGAGCTTGCTCTCAGGCAACTGTTATGGATCAACAAGCATGAGATGGGCAGGCTGAGAAAATGGAAATGGTTTTGGGTGCTGGTGGGTAGAAAACTTGACTTGGGAGGTTCGTCTTTATTATATTACTTTGTGTTTCATGGGGAAAACATTATTAGGAGCATGTTTGATGCTTCTTGCTCAGCCTCATTCTTCCCTCTTTCGCTTCTTCTGTTTTCCTCTGATAGACAAGAGTAATAAACGTAATATGAAAAAGTGATTTGTTTTCTATGTGGTTTCAGATGACATGCCATAGCATTCCCAAGCACCCCAGGTTACCTTTCACAAAAAAAAAAAAAAAAAGAAGAGCTGCCGCCCACAGTGTACATAGACATGGCTGTGGTGCAGTAAAAGGTTCCATGGCAAAAGAGTCGAACAGAGCTCGGTGCATCCTGCAGATGTATGCTCCAAATTCATGCTGCATTAAGGGTTACATTGAGGCAAACAATGTCAATTAATGCTGCTTCATGAGGTATGACAACGCAGCATCCAGCAACAGCAGCACAGCATTAAAGGAGGACTCAGGAGTTTCCTGTCTAATGAATGTCTTAACGAGCTGGTGGGCTTCCTGCCGCCACCGAACAGGTCTGTCTCTCAATTCAGAAAGCAAGAATAGCAAAACACAAACAGCTTTGGCAGGCTATCATCATTGGCAGCATCCTCTCTTCCCTGATTTGATGTTTTGTCTGATTGCATGTCACACTCACGGTGCTGTTATTCCTTTCATGTTTCCTGCATCACTGAACACAGCGTTATTGACATATTTTTGATGTGGCCAAATATAAGTGATTGACAGCTTGATAAAGGAGCGCCTGCAGAACTCCAATCATAGGCCTCTTAAACAATAAATAATAACTACTTTCTTACCTGACTTATGCTTCAACCTCTAATCATATGCCATAATCAAATATGGTGAGGTGAGTCTTCTCTTTAAATATACTGGCATCCAGTTCTTCTGACTTAATCACATGATTCTCAAAATTACAAACAATCCTTGCAATGACATCATTAGTCAGAACACAACATTCCTCTCAAGGTTAGGACACACTCACTGGGACACAGGCCTTATCAGTTGGAACAAACATGACAAGAGAACAATATGTCCAAATGCAACAGTGCAAAGTTATGTAGAAATATACTTTTAGTGATGAATTAGCATGTATTTGTGTCAGTAGTGTATTACCTAAAACTTAAACACCGATAAAACTCTTACTTAAACTGAATAAGTGATTAATGAAATAGTTAAAACTCACATGTATAATTGTCCTCTGGGAGCTGGGCTAAATGAGTAAGCACTGTTAACTGCATTCCTAACATGGGTCAGACCCTCAGTCACACCTCAGGGGACAAATACACAAATGACCTGCAACATTCTACACATGACTAAAAATGCTTTGATTAGCAATTGATTATAACAAATAGGCTGAAGAGACAGGGTAAACCCACCCCCTTCAATGTAAACTATTAAGATATATATTATACACATATTAACATTTATAGAAACAATGTAGAATTACGTTTTCCAGAGCCGCTGATCTAGAGTCAGCTTTTCCCATCCCATTAATAGTTAATATTTGGATTTAGGTTGGAGGAACTGATCCAAGACCAGCAATCAAATGCAGCTTCATCCCGGAAAATCCTCTATCGTTAGTATTTGTATTTAACATGCATTCATACTCACATCATGCCTGTGGCCAGGGTAAATACCCTCTGCTTATGAATATACAGTATATTTGTTTGTTCTCACAACGCAGGAAGAATTTGATGATTATGAATTATGTTACAGAGAGTTTACAGTATATTAAAATGCTGGTGTTTTTTTATTGTTTTTCTTTATTTCTCCTCAGGAGCTCCAAACCATCACAGCCAGTCCACCCTGCGGCCACCCATACCTCCACCACACAACCACCAGATGCTGTCGCACCATCAGTCCTCTGCCAACTCCCTCAATCGCAACACACTGAGTGCCCGACGCAACCCCATACACGCTCCTCCATCTGCCCCAGGCGAGGGGCCCACCACACCTGAGTCAGTTCAGCTGCAGGACAGCTGGGTGCTCAACAGCAACGTCCCGCTGGAGACAAGGTCAGTGGTCACTTTCTGCACACCCACCTCAACACCAACAACTTATACAAGAAAATAAATGACAGATTTAGATTCAAGGAGCATCACTGTCACATAGTGAGAACACAGTGGTTAAAGATGCATTTTTCACATGGAGGAGTATTCAAATAGCAGGTAATATTCTGATTCTGACAAAACAATCTCTCGATTCCCCCCAGGGAGCAAGATTATTGAGAGCAATGTGGCAGAAATCCTTTCTCGATTCAAAGAAGTGTCTTTATTACAATTCGAGAAGTGTTATTGGTTGGTTCGTTGGAAGCAATTTAGCTATTTTGACAGATCTAGTCATTTGAAAACAATAGATTTTGACCAATTTCTTTATGTTTAGAATATATATTACTGTCATTACTACACATATAATTGAAGGGGTGAAATTATGCTGTGTGCTTGATTTTCACACTCAAGTTACGTGAGCATTTAGAAGCGAACATAAAGCACTGTGTGCTCAACAATCAAACACTCACAAACAATATTATGCATGCATGGCTTTTAGCATATTAACATTCTACACATTTCTCCAAATACAAAAGCTCTCTCTCTCTCTCTCACGCGTACGCATTCGTCCCTGCGGCTCGGCTCTAACTTTCTCATTCTCTCTCATTCGCTGCTTTTTTTTTTTCATGCTTCTCCTTCTGGGCAGAGGGTCACCTCTTCTGTTCCCAGATCAGACAGGCAGTGTACTGCATGCACTATTTATGAGGCCGGGCTGTATGTTTAATTTACCAGGGCAGGTCTCAGGCCTGGAGGAAGTGCAGGCTCCTGACTGACTGTAATTAAAGCAAGGCTGATAGGCTGTCCTGTATGTCAGCAGGGCCATCCAACACTAAGACATGAATGCAGCGGGGCTGCCTCTGTGTACAGGACCAGAGAGTGGCAGGGCTTTGTTCAGTTCAGGGTCACCAGAGGTGGGTAGTAACGTGTTAAATTTACTCCGTTACATTTACTTGAGTAACTTTTGGGGGGGAAATGGGGAATGTTTTATGGTGGGAACTTTTCACTCTTACTCAAGTAAATTTCTGATGAACATTTTTTACTTTTACTCCATTACAATGGGTAGCATTCCTGTCTTTACATTACTGGATTTAATTTAATAAGGGTTATTAAATGCGTACTTTATTGAGATTTTTGAATGGGACTCTTACGACAGCGGAACTTCACAGCTGCACGCTATTACTTGAGTCGCGTTCAACACTACAGCAGCAAGCGTACCAAGCAAACATTTCTTCACTCCACACAATGCCTTCATTTTACATCAAGACAAGGATATATTTCAAGATTAAATTGCAGCTCCAACTTAAGAAAACACGGTGAGGTAAGTTTGAGAGATTGTGACAAAATGGGCTTGTCTGTGTCATGGTGATACTCATTCATTTTCAGCGTGTATCTGTAACTGTGGGCTCTTCAGTTTCTAAGTTTGCATTTTTATATCAGCGCTTCAACATATCAGTGTCTACTGTATAAATTCTTGTAAACATCTGCGTGAAGTGCAGATATTTTGCCCTGCCTATCGCGATTGTGAGCATTTATGCACGTGCAAGGTTGGCACGTGCACAGCGTTTGACAGATGTAGGCTGCCTTGTTTTATGGACAACAAGCTTCCAAACACAGAGATAAGGTTCAATTTACCCTTAGTGTACAGAACTAATTATTTAAATTCTTTTGACACTGACAATGCTGGACCATCACTGAATTAAATTCACGCAGGACATAAAAAGCTGTGAAATTATGACAGAAGGCATAAATAAAGCATGATCTTGCTTCAGTGTATAATTAAACATTGTATATAACTTGGGGCTGTGTGACATTGTTCATGTTTTTCACCATAATATTTACTAGAAAAAGGTATCTAAACTTCTCTTCTAATTGACAGATTCGTCCAAATCTGACAAGCATCCTTAAAGTGATAGTTCAGCCTTTAATTAATATTATATCATCATTTCCCCACCCTCATGTTCTTCCAACCCTGTGAAACTTTCTGTACTCTGTGGAACCCAAAAGATGTTAGACAGAATGTTAGCGACTGACAGTCTCAGTCACCATTCCCTTTCAAAATATGGAAAAAAAAAAAAAAAAAAAACATGCATTCAAAGTAAATTATGATTAAGGTTAGCATTCTGTGTAACATCTCCTTATAGGAATAACTTTTCCAAAATTGAAAAATCTTGCATCATTTACGCACCCTCATGCCATCCCAGATGTTTGTTTTTTTTTTTTTTTTTTTCTTCTGCTGAACACAAAGATTTTTAGAAGAATATCTCAGCTCTGTTAGTTTATAATAGAATGCAAGTGAATGGGTACCATAACTTTGAAGCTCAGAAAGCACATAAAGGCAGCATTAAAGGAATTAAAATGACACTGGTTCAGTCTATGTCATCAGAATGGATATTAATGTGGGTGAGAAACAGATCAGTATTTAAATCCTTTTTTACTAATAAATATCCACTTTCACATTCTTCTTCTTGTGTTTTTGGTGATACAATTATTTGTGCATATTGCCATCTACTGGGCAGGGAGGAGAATTAATAGTAAAAAAAGGACTTTATATATTATATTATATTATATATATATATATATGTGTGTGTATCTGTTTCTCACCACACCTATCATATGCTTCTGAAAATCACTGGAGTCATATGAATTACTTTTATGCTGCCTATATGTGCTTTCTGGAGCTTCAAATTTCTAGTCACCATTCACTTGCATTGCATGGACCAACAGAGCTGAGATATTATTCTAAAAATCTTAATTTGTGTTCTGCAGAAGACAGCAAGTCATACATATCTGGGATGGCATGAGGGTGAGAAAATGAGAGCATTTAAATTTTTTGGTGTACTATCCCTTTAATTTGATGCATGGAAGAAAGAATTCATATGGGTTTGGAACAACATGGTGGTGAATGATGACAATTTCCATTATTAACAATAATATTAATAGTATTATTAATCATTCTGTGATGTTTGTTATGTATAATGTACTGGAGTATAGAAGAGTAAACATTCATTACATTATATGTGAAAGTAACTAGTTACTCACTACTTGAGTATTCTATTTATTACTCTTACTCGAGTAATTTTTAACATTATTACTTTTACTTCTACTTGAGTAAAGTTTTTGGCTACTCTACCCACCTCTGAGGGTCACCCTGTGACATGCATGTACATGCACAATATGCCTGTGACCTCCAGCATTGACTTGTCTATGGTGTTTGATTGGATTCTTTGTGCTGGTGATTATGTGGCGGAGCATGAGACCACTTCCATATAATTCAGCTGGTCTGGACCTCCCACTAACACCTTGCTCATCTGAATTTACCCAACAGACCTTTCTAGTGGTCTACATTATCAGAGTACTGCAAATGGTTTCCAATAGAATGAATTAGAGGTAAATAAAGGCTTACACTGTAAGTAATACAGAGTGTAATATCAAAGCATTTAAGTTTCAGTTCCTTTAAGATTCTGACAGGTTTCTGAACACTATGAATGTCTTCCATTAGACGAACAAACATATAGTAACCAAACCACTCTGCACTACACAGGGATAGGCAAGTATTTTAACATAAAAAATTACACTTCACCTTAATATGCCTCTTATTTGAAACAATAGGATTATGCTTTTAGATCGTATTTCATGCCGTGTTTCATGTCAGTTCATAAAATAATTAATTAAATACACAAATAGATTAAATAGATTTGTGTCACGTTTAAATAGTAATTCTCACATTTCCCCAATCTTTTTAAGTAATGCTACGTCTCATAGTAATATTTAATTATTTATTTATTTAATCATAATATATATATATATATATATATATATATATATATATATATATATATATATATATATATATATATATATATATACAGATGTGCTCAAAAGTTTACATACCCTTGGAGAATTGGTAATATATGTACCATTTTTAAAGAAAACATGAGTGAGCAGGCAAAACACATTTATTTGATTTCTTATGGGATTCATATTCAACTGTAGGTTATAACAGAATGGCACAATCATAACAAAACAAAACATGGCAACAATGAAAAAAATGAAATGACCCCTGTTCAAAAGTCTGCATACCATTAGTTCTTAATACTGTGTATTGCCCCCTTTAGCATCAATGATAGCATGCAGTCTTTTGTAATAGTTGTCTATGAGGCCCCAAATTCTTGCAGGTGGTATAGCTGCCCATTCATTTTGGCAAAATGCTTCCAGGTCATGCAAAGTCTTTGGTCGTCTTGCATGAACCGCACGTTTGAGATCTCCCCAGAGCGGCTCGATGATATTAAGGTCAGGAGACTGTGATGGCCACTCCAGAACCTTCACCTTTTCCTGCTGAAACCACTAGAGGGTCAACTTGGCCTTGTGCTTAGGGTCATTGTCATGCTGGAAAGTCCAAGAGCGTCCCATGTGCAGCATTCATGCAGAAGAATGCAAATTGTCTGCCAGTATTTTCTGATAACATGCTGCATTCATCTTGCCATCAGTTTTCACAAGATTCCCCATGCCTTTAGAGCTCACACACCCCCAAAACATCAGTGAGCCACCACCATGCTTCATAGTGGGAATGGTATTCTTTTCACTATAGGCCTTGTTGACACCTCTCCAAACATAGCGCTTATGGTTGTGACCATAAAGCTCTATTTTGGTCTCGTCACTCCAAATTACAGTGTGCCAGAAGCTGTGAGGCGTGTCAAGTTGTTGTCGGGCATATGGTAACTGGGCTTTTTTGTGGCATTGGTGCAGTAAAGGCTTCTTTCTGGCAACTCGACCATGCAGCTAATTTTTGTTTAAGTATTGTCGTATTGTGCTTATTGAAACAACCACACCGTCTTTTTCCAGAGCAGCCTGTATTTCTCCTGAGGTTATCTGTGGGTTTTTGTTTGTATCCCGAACAATTCTTCTGGCAGTTGTGGCTGAAATCTTTCTTGGTCTACCTGACCTTGGCTTGGTATCAAGAGATCCCCGAATTTTCCACTTCTTAATAAGTGATTGAACAGAACTGACTGGCATTTTCAAGGCTTTGGATATCTTTTTATATCCTTTTCCATCTTTATAAAGTTCCATTACCTTGTTACGCAGGTCTTTTGACAGTTCTTTTCTGCTCCCCATGGCTCAGTATCTAGCCTGCTCAGTGCATCCACATGAGAGCTAACAAATTCATTGACTATTTATACACAGGCACTAATTGCAATTTAAAAAGCCACAGGTGTGGGAAATTAACCTTTAATTGCCATTTAAACCTGTGTGTGTCACCTTGTGTGTCTGTAACAAGGCTATACATTCAATGGTATGTAAACTTTTGATCAGGGCCATTTGGGTGATTTCTGTTATCATTATGATTTAAAAAGGAGCCAAACAACTATGTGATGATAAATGGCTTCATATGATCACTATCCTTAAATAAAAGACAGTTTTTTGCATATTTTCAAAATCAATGCCAAAATTTCACAATTTCTGCCAGGGTATGCAAACTTTTGAGCAAAACTGTATATATATATATATATCTTGTTTAATTATATCTGCAATGTAACTCCATAAAGGATAGCCTGTTAAATCTATGCTGTGATAAGCAGCACTAACCTTGACAGAAGCTAATGATGATATTTCTTAAAGTATTCCTGTCAAGTCAACTCATGTGGGTTGCAGCAATGCCTTCTGTCCTTTTTCATAAATCACTGAAAGTTGCCAATGTGTGTAATCAACTGGCTTTTTTCCCTGGTAATTTTTAGACAGCTATTATTGTCATACAATTCTTCCTCTCTTGCACTGATAACTTTGAAGTGCATTTAAAATGAAGACCTTAAAATACCCATTGAATGGCAGATGCTCAGGTGTGTTAGAATAGACCCATCAGGCAAACCCAGCAGAAGTAAGCCTGCCATCTGCTGAGACAGAACCGCTCACCCCACACCAATCCAAACCCCACCAAGCCAGGATGCTGGCCCATACTCTGGTCCCTCTCCCTGTTCCCCTACTAGCAGGCCCCACCCATCTCTGCAGCTTTTTAATTGGGGTTCTGTCAATGCTGAAGGCCACCTGTCACACACATGCATACCGAATGTTATTCACAGACTCATTTCCAAATTATTCAGATTCCTTAACTGTTTTACTCATCGCATTTGCGGAGGCTGTGGTGTGTGGCGAACAGGGTTGGGAGGGTTACTTTTGAAATGTATTCCACTACAGATTACAGAATACATGTTGTAAAATATAATTTCACTTCACTTCACTTTTATTGTCACACAACCATAGACACAAGTGCAATAGTGGGTGAAAGTCTTGGGTGCAGTTCCGAGCAACATAGCAGTCATGAGTGATGAGACATAGATGAGACATATACCAATTTACAATAAACAGATTTACACATCACAATTTACATATCTAATATACACATAATTACACACAACACAATATACAAATAATAATATACAATATACAGTATACAATACACACAGTATAGAATAGTGTACAGTATACTATACACACAATATAGAATACACATACACACAATATAGAATACACATTATACAATAAAAAAAGTATATATATAGTATATATAAAATATACAGTAGGTTGTATTGTACTGTTTTGACATTCAGGCTGTCGGTTGATAGTCAGTTGCCAGTGAGTTGTTATGAGAGAATATAATTTAAGACAGTCCAGTGTGAGATAATATGATTAATAAAGTGCAGTGCTGATATATATTGATCGTGAGAGATCAAGAGTTCAGAAGTCTGATTGCTTGGGGGAAGAAGCTGTCATGAAATCGGCTGGTGCGGGTCCTGATGCTGCGATACTGCCTGCCTGATGGTAGCAGTGAGAGCAGCCCATGGCTTGGGTGGCTGGAGTCTCTGATGATCCTCCGAGCATTTTTCATACACCGCCTGGTATATATGTCCTGGAGGGAGGGAAGCTCACCTCCGATGATGTGTCTGGCAGTTCGCACCACCCTTTGCAGGGCTTTGCGGTTGTGGGCAGTGCTATTGCCGTACCAGGCAGTGATGCAGCCAGTCAGGATGCTCTCTACAGTGCTGGTGTAGAACCGTGTGGGGATGCGGCGGTTCATTCCAAACTTCCTCAGCCATCTCAGGAAGAAGAGGTGCTGATGAGCCTTCTTCACAACGGCCTCAGTGTGGACGGACCATGTGAGTTCCTCAGTGATGTGGACACCGAGGAACTTGAAGCTGCTGACTCTCTCCACAGGTGCTCCATTGATGGTGATGGGACTGTGTTCTCTGTCTTTTCTCCTGAAGTCCACCACAAGCTCCTTTGTCGTGCTGACGTTGAGGGAGAGGTTGTGCTCCTGACACCAGTGTGTCAGAGTGAGCACCTCCTCTCTGTAGGCCGTTTCATCATTGTGAGTGATCAGACCTACCACCGTCGTATCATCAGCAAACTTAATGATGGCATTGGAGCTATGTGTTGCCACACAGTCATGTGTGAACAGGGAATACAGGAGTGGGCTGAGAACACAGCCCTGCAGGGCTCCAGTGTTGAGGGTCAGTGATGAGGAGATGTTGCTGCCCATTCTAACCACCTGGCGCCTGCTTGACAGGAAGTCCAGGATCCAGCTGCACAGCGAGCTGTTTAAGCCCAGAGCCCGGAGTTTCACATAAAGCTTGGAGGGCACTATGGTGTTGAATGCTGATCTGTAGTCTACAAACAGCATTCTCACATAAGTGTTCCTTTTTTCCAGGTGGGAGAGAGCAGTGTGTATTGTAGATGCAACGGCATCATCAGTGGAGCGGTTGTTGCGGTAAGCAAACTGCAATGGGTCCAGTGATGGAGGCAGCACAGAGCAGATGTAATCTCTGATTGATTAGTCTCTCAAAGCATTTGCTGATGATGGGGGTCAGAGCAACAGGATGCCAGTCATTTAAGCAAGTGATTTTGGATTGCTTTGGTACAGGCACAATGGTGGACGTTTTAAAGCATGTGGGGACCACAGACAAGGAGAGGGAAAGGTTGAAAATGTCTGTAAAAACACCAGCCAGTTGGTTCGCACATGCTCTGATGACGCAGCCCGGAATGCCGTCTGGACCCGCGGCTTTACAGATATTCACCCGTCGGAAGAATCGGGTTACATCCGCTACAGAGACAGAGAGTGAACTAACCTCTGTAGCTTCGGCCGCGAGAGCTCTCTCCGCGAGGGCGGTGTTATTTCCCTCGAAACAAGCATAAAATGTATTTAGCTCATCTGGGAGAGAGGCAGCGGTGTTCATGGCGGAGTATATATTCCCTTTAAAGTCTGTGATGATATTAATTCCCTGCCACATGCTTCTAGATTTGGTGGTGTTAAACTGTCCTTCAATCTTGTTCCAGTACTGGCGTTTGGCTGCTCTGATTTTTCTGAGTTTTTCGGAGGGCATAACTGGCTTGTTTATGCTCCTCCGCATTCCCGGAATTAAAAGCGGAGGTCCGCGCATCAAGTGCAGCATGAAAATCACTATTTATCCATGGCTTCTGGTTGGGGTAGATCCGTATTATTTTGGTCGGAACAACATCCTCTACGCACTTTCTGATGAAACACGTTACGCTATCAGTGTACAACTCGATGTCGTCATCAGAGGCGGACCGGAACATCTTCCAGTCCTCGTGATCAAAACAGTTTTGTAGCGTAGAATCTGATTGGTCCAACCAGCACTGGATCATTCTGAGGGTGGGTGCTTCCTGTTTCAGTTTCTGCCTGTAAGCGGGCAGAAGCAGAATGGAAGAGTGGTCTGATTTGCCAAATGGTGGGCGGGGGAGAGATTTGTAGCCATCCCGGAAGGGAGAGTAGCAATGGTCCAAAATTGGCTTTGTTAAAGTCCCCGGTCACAATGAACGAGGCCTCAGTGTGCGTGGTTTCCTGCTCACTTATACTCCCATACAGTTCCTTGAGTGCCCGGTCTGTGTCGGCTTGTGGGGGGATGTATACAACTGTGATAATGACTGCTGTGAATTCCCTCGGTAGCTAGAATGGTCGACACAGATGCATGAGAAATTCCAGGTCAGGAGAGCAGAAAGGCTTGATAGAATGTACGTTCCTCTGATCACACCAGGATTTGTTGACCACAAAACATACACCACCACCTCTGCTTTTACCTGAGAGGTCTTTCACTCTGTCCGCTCGGTGCACGGAGAACCCTGCGGGTTCGATGTCTGAATCTGGAACCTCAGCAGACATCCAAGTTTCTGTAAGGCAGATAATGCAGCAGTCCCTCGTCTCTCGTTGGAAAGAGATCCGCGCTCTCAGCTCGCAGAGTTTGTTGTCCAGAGACTGAACATTTGCCAGTAGAATACTGGGTAGCGGGGGTCGATTTGCGCAACGTCTTTGATGAGAACGCCGGCTCTATTTCCCCTTTTCCTTCTGCGTTTCTTCTGGGCTACCCAGACAAAAGGCTCCACTTGCGTGTTTGTAAACAGCGGGTCGGCATTGAGGAATTTAAAGTCCGGTTTTCGGTGTGCTATTGCAGAACCAATGTCCAAAAGTGTTTGTCTGTCATAGACAATAAGGCAGACAACATCCAAGACAAAAAAACATAGAATTGTGAACAAAAAAAAAACAAAAAAACTGCATTGTTGTGTCGGAGCTCGCAACGTAGCAGCCATACTCAGAGTCATCTTGAGTCAATTGTGTTGAGTCCATTTTTAAGGTCAGTAACGTATTCTAAATACTTTGGATTACTTCTTCAGCAGTGGTAGATTTTTTCACTTGTTTTGACTATAAAAACTCTGCCAGTACAGTAAGACAAAATACACATGTTAAAAATGCATTCTCTGAAAAACCTAAATATCTTATGCAGTTTTGTTTCTAAAAACAAGATAAATCAAACTGATCTTGTTTTAAGGATTTTTAGATATTTTATCAGGAAAATCAAGAATATGATTTGTGCCCTAATATCAAAGATCTTACTAGAAAAAAAGAAATTATGATCCAACATGAATTGTCTTGATAAAAAAATATGATTGTGCCTGGTAAGATGTGCATGTAAAATGGCTAGAAATAGCATTTTAGCTTAGCATAAAGCTGACAATTTACACAAGGTTTATTTCTATTTCTTCTGCTCCAAACTTACTTTAAACTTACTTCTCTGTCTGCTCATATGAATGTAACACATCATAAGAAAGTGTTTTACCACTGTTCAAATGCACTTTGGATCACATCATTTATATGTATAAATGCTTTCCATCTGAAAGGACTAAATATTAAATGAAACAAATGACAATAAAATGCAAAGTAATCTCTTCAGTAATCAAAATACTTTTTGAATGTAACTATATTCTAATTACCAGTGAATTAAATTGTAACTGTAGTGGAATACAGTTACTTATATTTTGTATTTTAAATATGTAATCCCGTTACATGTATTCCGTTACTCCCCAACCCTGGTGGTGAACATGCATGATGTAGGGATCTCACAAATACAGACTGGAGCACCAGCACACCACCCAGGCTATGTACTGGCCAGTGGCGGCTGGTGGTTTTCAAAAGAGGGGAAGCACAGATGTTGCTCAAATAAAAAGTGTACTTGCATATTTTTCAGTTTTAAATGTTATTATTTATTTCATTATTCTCTGTTGTTTTGGGGTTGGGGGGGGTGTTGGTGTTGGTCTAGTTAGGCAACTTAAATGTGAAGTCTGCTCCCCTACAGGGGTGGTACTAGAGTCAGTGGACATTCGGGGCTTAGCCCAGACCTCTGTGGATATGAGGCCATCCTTTGATGAAATATCAGAATATAATACACTTTATAATAAAAACCTGAATACATCTATGATGTATCATTTATATAGTAAACTAAACAAGTCTCACTAACTTTTGTCTCAGATACACTCGAAGATCAGAAATTGCATGCTTTTAACATCTGTATTTTAAAACTTGATTTAAAAAAAGTTTAAATCAACAGTTTTAAAATTCAGCAGTTAAGGCTCTGTGTTACTGATTAGAAGGTTGGGGGTTCAAGCCCCAGCACTGCCATAATGGCACTGTTGGGCCCTTGAGCAAGGCCCTTGACCCTATCTGCTACAGGGGCACCATATCAGGTCTGACCCCAGCTTAGCTGCAATATGTGAAAAAAAGAATTTCACTGTATAAGTATAATGTGTGATAAGTTAATTAATTATACAGTTTTCATTGATTCATCAGGTACTTAAGTTAATTTACAAGAAAGTAGGTTGTAAACAAGCTAAATTGGTACTAGAGATGAAAAATAATAGCTAGATCACATAAAGTTTGCTATGTTTATTGCATCGTGTCTTAATAAAGAGTTTTGCTAAACACGCAAATGTCCTGGCTCTTTAAAGTTAGCAAATTCCTCGAATACATCTGTATATATTATACCTTGTATTTGGTACTTACTGCATCTGGATGGACCAACTCAACACAGTTTCCAAGACACAGCCGCAATCGCTTGCCTCAAGCTCTCTTCTTGCGTGTGCACACTAAGGCCACATGAGAGCTGGAACACCCATGCTCCCCTATTTGTTTTGCAGGAAATGGGCCATTTTGATTTGATTGATTTCCCCAAATTCAGTCAACAACATTAGCAGTGTCTGCCATTTTTCCCACCAAAACCCTAAAAAATATTTACTAGTGAAATTACTGAATGAAAATAAAATACCAAAAATACAGAACCTTATATTTACAATTTTATTTACAACATATACATTTGCCAATGGCAAAAGGGAAGTTTTATAATTACCAAATTAATTGTGTAAAATAAACCGCAATCAGTTTCTTCAATTCCGGCGAATACTCTGTACCCATTGAATGACAGCAATTTTGTTTTAAATCGAAATGCTGTCACTCACGTACAGTACATCACCGTCTCGATTTGCCGTTTGTTACATGGTTCAGCCCGTTTGAGAGCTTGAACAATCGTCGTATAGAGAAGCCGGGCATCCAGGCGGGATAGAATTGATTGAAAGCCCACTGTCTAATCAACAATCAGATCATTTCCCTCACGTAAATAGAGCTCATGAAGCTCCTGTAGGCCCCCATAGATGCACGGCATCTGAGCGGGACCCAAAATGATGCGTTTAGAGCCTCTTGTTCAATGAACATTGATCTTTTGCTCCTCTGAACTCAATGGGACACACCTCTGCCTTAGACTCCTGTTGAACTACGGCTTCATGGTCAATGCGTCCTTTTGTTACTTTAAATATTGAACTGGGACTATAATTATCTGAATTATAGAGAGGTTAAATGCAATTCCATAAACATGTCATGCAATTTTTTTAAACTATGGATCTTATTTACAATAGCGACATCTTTCATTTTTACGGGAATGACAACGAGGCTGTGAGGGATAGACTAATGGTCTCTTCAATAAGTTGTACTGTTGTATAAATTGTTTTGGATTGTTCCGCTGATGTAAATAAAAAAAATAAATAAATAAATAAAAACTTCTCAGCAAGAAATTTCAGTTGACAAAAAACGTATATGTGATAAAAAATAAAATGTGCTTTATACAGTCAATGCCACTGAAGAGATGGCAAGTCTAACCCTCACAGCCTCATTTCAATTACACACATTTTCACACTGTGAATAAGGTCTATTCCTTTAATTCTTTGGGTCAGAGTGTGGGTTGAAAACATTTTTGTGAAAGAAAATTTGACTAGTTTTTGTGTGTGTGTGTGTGTGTGTGTGTGCAAGAAACCTGAAATAATAGCGATAACTGTACTTCAGGGAAAGGGGTAAGTGCTCCAAGTTTTGTAGAATTGACCCATTTTAGGAATGATACAGAGAATCTGAAATGAAACACAATTTTCCATAAAAGAAACTAGCTCTCATATTGTGCTTAAAATGGGCTACAGCACATAGCTGAATAGATGAGAGGTGTGTTCAGTTGTGTAAATACAGCAAATTTCACAGAGAGGCAGAGGCATAGATAGCGGGCTCAGGGCAGCAATGTCTGTAGAGGCTCATCTCTTCTCGCCCCTAAACAATGTTTATAGACCTATTTTCTTCTCAACAGCAACAGAGAGCGCATTTTCACACACCTTCTGCCTCTCCCTCTACAGGAGAAAAACATTTACCAATTCCACCACTCCAATCTTTAGAACCAGTGAGCAAGAGAAAGCTTGGAGGAAAATCTCCATCACTTTTAAGAGAGCAGAGAGAAGCCTTGTGGTAAAAGAGCAGCTACTAGCCTCTCTATGAAACTCCCATTCTCTGTTTTGCTCTCTGCTTTGGAAGGGTGCATGATGGCATGCTTGTGCGAGCTGTTCTCTTTGGATCTTCCCTTTTGGTCTCCACTTTTCTACTTTTTTTTTTCTAATTTTGTTTAAAGTTCATTTGATGACTGTTGTACTGTGCAAAGCATGGCTTTTATATATATATATATATATATATATATATATATATATATATATATATATATACACACACACACACACACACACATATATATATATATATATATATATATATATATATATATATATATATATATATATATATAGGTCAGGCCTTTCCTGCTAAAGTAGAAAACTAAACCTTTGTTTAAGAGGAGACTGCACAGCTGCCAGTATCCAAAGATTGATTGCCAAATTATGCACTTGTCAGACAGGTAGAGGTAGGGGAGGGAGGGAAAAGGGGAGTATCCAAGAGATTGCCTTGATTGAGAAAGAGATCCGAAAACAAGGAGGAGGGATGTTTTCGGCACCGTAAATGACTGAAGATGGCCTGGTCCACACAGGCCTGTGAAGGCTTATTTACAATCATGCAGTGAGGCCTCTTCACCAGCTGATGCCTGTTTCAATTTCACTCCCATCTCGGGACGTTGCGAGCAGCTCTCTTCTCCTTCTATACATACTCGTACACATTCAAATTAGATTCCTGAGCAGGTTGTGCCATCACAATTGAGCCACAGAGGAGAAACGCTTAAACATGCACAGCTTGGGAAATGTGTTTGGAGGCATGTGCTCTTGTTACAACCTTGCTGGTGTTTGTTTCTGTTTGTGTTTGAAGACAGGGACTTATGTATTTTCAGAAGTTGTAATTGCAATGTAATGTGCGTTCAAGTGATTTTGATCAGAATAAAATTGATTTAGGACCATTTTGGTTTTTCTTTTTCCCATTTTCTTTCTTAACAAACATAGTAAGCTTTTTGTAGCTTGAAGTAAGCCTGTTTTAGTGCTACTGCAACACAGAAAAAAGTATGCACATAAGGTGTATAATTAATGCTATATCTGTATATTTTATCATGTGTTGCCACAGAGAATGATTGGAAATTAAAAAGTAGTTTTGTCGTGCAAGCCTGACACCTCACAAATCAGATAAATAAGTACAATTTTCCAGCGAGCATTATTGCTATTCTACATCAACAGTATGCAAAATGAGAATAAACCGAACTGTACAGTCAACATTCACAATTAAACTTAATTATGAATAATACCAAATAGCTTCCAGAAGAATTCTTGAATTGACCCAACACCAATTCGGAAAGTCAGAGCTGAAAGAAAATCCACTTTCCCATTGATAATTATGACTCTGTGGTGATTTTCATGTGTGATCATCATGTTCTTACAATATGAACATTCGAATATGACTTGAAGCAACATGAATTTGGATCATGTGTCGATGTGTAGATATCTGAGATTCAGTTTTACAGCATGGCATCCTTTCCAATCATTATACACTGGTTCACTTCCATCAGTTTTTATGGTAATGCAATTTTTGAACTTAGCATATACTGTATGTCTTCATACAGTATATATATTTTTTATGCTTGCAATGCGATTAATCTCTAAAAATTATTATTATTATTATTATTTTTTTTTTCATTTAACTCCAACCACTTGTTCCAAATGTACAGACCTCATTCATACTTCTGTAGTTTTGTTGATAATTTCAGTCTTTGGTGTGCTGTGTAGCAATTTTTGATTTTAACAAACATTAAACATTTTATGAAATGTAACATTATTATTATTATATATATATATATTTTTTTTTGTTGTTGTTGTTGTTTGTTTGTTTTTTTTTTGTTTTTTTTTGCATTGAGAAGGAGAGTGAGGGAGAAATATTGAAAGATTGCAGGTTAAAATGTAGCTTTTATGGGGGAGTTAAAGGAAGAAAAATGGCCAGATAGAGATTTTTTAAGAAAGTTAAGAAAGCATGAGCACCGTAAACTCTGGCTGCTCTCTCTTCTCTTTCTCTTCCTCTATTCTTCCCCCTCCCTCTTTCTCTTTCTCTCTCAGACTTCATTAGTAATTGCCAAGGTATCTGTGTGGGGCAGATTTAAATTCTCAGCTGTGCTCCAAGGCCAATTTGTGATCCTAACGGAAGCCAATCAGAATACAGGTGCCCAGGGCTCGCCGAAGATTTATGGGCCCTTTCACAACTCATGCCACATGCAGATCAAATTTTGGATATGGCACAGCAATCCCAGCAAACATAATTAGAAAACTTTTCGGAGACCTTTGTTTCGGTATTTAGAGTACCCATTGCCTATGGTTGGAGCTCTAAAGAGATTGCAGAGAGAGGGGAAATTGGGGAGAAAAGCAAAGTTTAACAAAGCAGAACAAAGTAAGGTTTAGGTCAGGCAGAAACTTGTTTTAGTGAACTGGCTGTTCTGATGCTGGGTATTTTGGGTCGTATGCATCTGGGATTGCTAGTGACCTTTACTCAGAGACACACCAAAATGCATAGTCCAAAAATGAAATCACAGTTAAAAAATATTTTACTCCGATTAGAGATGTATTTCATGGTGGCAGTCACTTACCTGTCTTTATAGGCGCTGATGTTGGTTATTTAAAGTGGAGAAGTGATGTATATAATGAGGGTGTCAGTCAGAGGTGTGTGGGCAGGGAGTTTGAGATCAGACAGTTAAATGAGGTTTTGATCTGGAAATGGAAATTTAAAAATGAATAAATAAACACTGGTGTCTGACACTAACTACATGTTTGCTGATGATGGGTCTTCTGGGGCTGTCACAACTAATTAGTGGTAAGGGCCGGTTTGAGGAATGTATTTTTAACAGGGCTCAATCACACACACACACATGTTGGTGCGGCTATCCTTATGAGGACTCTCCATAGACATAATGATTTTTATACTGTACGAACTATAGATTCTATCCCCAACCCTAACCCTATTCCTAAACCTAACCCTCACAAAAAACTTTCTGCATTTTTACATTTTCAATAAAACTTCGTTTAGTATATATTTTTTAAGTGATTTGAATTATGGGGACACTAGAAATGTTCTCATAAACCACATTTATAACATAATACCCTTGTAATTACCAGTTTGTGACCTAAAAAAAATCCTCGTAAACCACGCAAACCCACCCACACACACACACACACACTTACACACCTGTCTAGTTGAGACGGGTCATTAATCAGCCTGTTCAGAGAACAGACACAATGACCTCAATGACTTAATCAGCATCTGCAGAGAAGATGCAGAAAGTTGCCCCTACTTTATTTCTCTCCTTCTATTTTTCACTCTCTTTCTTTCTGTCTCCCAGTAAATAAGTCATGTTGCTCCCTCAAATCATCATGTCCCTTGTTTCACAATCCCTAGTGACTTTCAAAAGTGCAAAACTGCTGTCGTCTCCAAACTGCCCTCTGCATAACCCCACCCTGTCAGCGCTCTTTTTTGGGATCCGTCTGGCCTCTCTTTATTTCCTGTTCACCCCCTGGTCTGGCCTCATCTCTCTCTCTTTGTCTCTCGCTCTTCCCATCATCCTAGTCGGCTTCAACTCTTCCCCCAGATTTCCTCCCAAACAATGCTTAACATAAATCACTGTCAATTATGCATGGCATGTAAATCCAGCATTTTAATTTCATTCCACAATTAAGCCACTCCATCCACATTCGGCTTCCCTTCAATGTCCCGAGATTAAATGAGCTTTCAATAGAGATTCAGCCAATAGCGGTGAGTAACACTTCAACTCAAGCACACACTCTTCCAAAATGACCTTAATTAATTTCCTTCCATCACCCCTGTCAGCTGGTAAATTAGTGGCTGCAACCTTCTGCATGGGTAAAAATGATTTGTCATTTAAGTGACTGACTTGACCTTGCGAGTCGCCCGTCTTCAGATGCTGGTGGAATGTCATGGAGGTGGCCCGCAGGAAGTAGAGCTGTATTTTTAGACGTGCACTTCTGCCGCCTTCCTGACACTCTACCGCTCATTGCAGGCCTGATTACTGCCTACCTGTAACCTGCTCGATTCCCTTTACAGTTCGTTCATGGGCCCACCTGACAGGCAGGAGGAAGGGAGCGAGGGTTCAGATACAGGCGCATAACTGGAGGTGGGAGAGCTGTCTGGGTGGCATCACACCATCAATTGGAGAAATGAGAAGGGCAGAGAAGAGAGAGACAGAGACAGAGATAGAGACAGAGAGAGAGAGAGAGAGAGAGAGAGAGAGAGAGAGAGAGACTGCATTATTACCATTTATTACCATTCATTACATTTATCAACTCTTTCCATCATTGGCTTGTGTGAAGGACAGACCTCTCTCGCTCTCTATATTTTTAGCTTTGTACTTCTTTGGGTGTAACTTAGTTTTGTGAATGAAGCCCAATTTATAATGAGCCTAATTTACAAATGTAACAGTAAAGAATTGACAAGGAGGAGGCGGGAAGCAGCTGAACAGTAAACATAAAGTTTTAATGTCAAACTCAACTTAAAACCAACATAAACAAACATGCAGCATGGCCGCGTGCATCTCTCTCTCTCTCTCCCAAACTGGCGCCTCCGGCTCGTCTTTATCCCCCTCCTGGCTGATTAGCCCAATTCAGTGCCAGCCGTGTGTCTTCACAGCCCGGCCCCACCCTCCTCCTCGTCACATCATAAAAATGAGCCATGTTTGCATGAAAAGGAATGATAATGACTTAATTTAAACACATACGTATAATTTATATATGCGCTAATTGTGCCTGCTTAAACTAGATTGCATGTGGTTAGTAAATAAGATGCAGGTGTCTGAGCTAAAATACCATGCACAAAAGAGGCACAACTGTTTAGTAAATTTCCTTATCAGTAACTTACGTGTTTCTCTTCATAGCTGTTATTATATTGTGTATTTTACATATTGTTTATTGTACAAGTTAGTTCTGGTCCTCTATTCTAATTGAACAAGCAGCTCAGTGATGTGCATAGATTGATTGGCATCGTTTTGAACTGTTTTCGCTAGCGGAGCAAAAACAGATGAAATGACCAGCCGTGCTGTGTCTTAAATGTGAGTTACTCAATAGTAACTTCTTACATTTACATTTATGCATTTGGCAGATGCTTTTATCTAAAGTGACTTTTTTTGTCATCATGTGTTTTCCCTGGAAATCAAACCCTTAAACTTTGCATTTCTAGCAGTTAAGGTACAGGAACAAAGTAGCTTTTTTGTTTATGGAACTGTTGTATATTAGCACAGCTGTGAATACCTGTGACAGTATAAAAGCCATCCTGATATTCAGTGCAACAGAACTCTTGCTTGTATGATTTTGCTTAATTTTTTCACAGCGCCAACTGAAATGCTGCATTGACCGGTCAGCATTCATAAACAGAACTATCCATTTTATAATTCAACATACTGTATAAAATATACAATATTGGTTATAAAATTGACACCTCCTAAATTCTTCTAAATCCAGTGTTCTCATAAAATTGGAGGAAAGGCCACCCCTCACCCCTGCCCCCGATATCTATGCCTTGTGTATATGTATTACATATGATGGTTTATGGATGGCTGTGAATGAGAATCGGTGATGGATTATTTAAGCGCTGACCCCAGAAGGTCATCTTAGCCAGAATCTGGGGGAATCAGTCTGACCATACAGTGTTGAGTATGGCATGGTGAAGGGATGTGTGGGGATAGACAGATAAGAGATAAGAGTAATGGAAGGGCTGGAGCACAACAGAACCAAAATCAGCTCTGGAAATGGAATCCATTGCTGGAACGTGTCCAGAGATATTGGAAAGCATCTTGTGGAAAGAGGCTATTAAAGGTCACAGAAGTGAGCAGCCCATGGTCGTTTCTCAGTGGTATGAGGGACGGATGTATCTGTGGGGTTGTGCGGGTGGGCCGATCCAGAGACGGCCCTCTCAGACAGACACCTGATCGCAGAAAAGCTCTCAGGCTCTCAATCCAGCCTGCATCAGTCTTAATAGAGAACAGGACCGGATAAAACATGGCAACCCCAGACACCCCACACTAATCACAATGCCAACATGACCTCAGCTAATCCATTTTACACTACATCTCGTTTTTAAACTGCATGCTCGCTGCTGACTTGGCCAGGCACCGTGTGAGATGAAAGCCCTCATTTGAAGAGCAAGATACACCAGCACGGGGCTCAGAGCAGTAATTAACTGCTAAATTATTTAAGTACAATGCTAAATTGTACAAGTTTCATCAATAATCTATTGTAGCATTAAGGATATTGTTAGCGAGTAATGCGGCTAATGAGAGAGCACCACAGGAGAGAGAATGGAGAATACCAGTAACACCAGTGTGATGCCAGAGACACAGTTCTGACAAAGCTTTTCAAATTCCACCATTTCTTCATGTGTAATCAGGTAACGAAAATTATCCCGTCTGAACACAATATTTTTTTTTTATATATATCACTATATGTATTACTTTATTTTACTACTTTGTAAATGTATTTTTTTTTTTTTTTTTTTTTTTTATTAAAATCAGCATCAATTTAATTCAATACAACAACTTCATTATGTATACTTATTGTACTGGTAACATATTACAAAAACATTCTATTTGTAAATATCAGTAAATGCATTAAGTATCATGAACTAACAATGAACAATAATTACTTGGGCGTGGTTTATTTATAAAAATACAATTGTTCATTGTTAGTTCATGCTTGTTCATAATGACTCTAACTTTAATTAAAAGAAATGTACTAGTATATGTTGAAATTGACATTAACCAAGATTCATAAATTCTGTAAAAGTATTGTTGATTGTTAGTTCATGTAAAAAAATGAATAATAATAATTACCTAATTAACAAATACACCTTTATTGTAATGTTGTAGTATTGCACTTAACAAATGTACTTTATAATTTATTGTTTTTGCCTTACAGTAGACTACTGACTATTCTTTGCATAATTTCACAATGCAAAAAATCTTAATGGTCCTAAAGTAGGCTTCATTTTCTTATTTTTGTTTTATCGTCTTGTTTCATCTTTTCGTCATCTTTTGATTTGAAGGTAAAATATGGCATGGATTTTTCTTGTCTGCCTTAAGTAAGCTATTCATAGATTGTCTACCCAAAGAGTGTAAAAACTGTGGCGCTATAAAAACATAGTTTTGTTTGTTCAAGCGATCCATCCTGTCAGCTTTTAGCTCAAACAATGCTGTGAGTATTTGTCCAAAAAATTGAAATATGGGGGGAGTGTCCTTTTTATAATTCCATTTAGTGCTGCAGAAATTATACACTTCACCTATAATGCCATTAAAGGATGAAAATAATTATCTAGTTAATGACACCACACAGGGCATTTCTTACATTTATTTCTATAATTGCACACTAGAGTGAAAAACATTGAATGGAATCCTGTCAGGCTGTTGTTACATGGCTCTGTCATCTATGAACCACACATTTAAGATGTTTTTGGAAGCTTAACGCTGAGCAATTGAGAATCAGCGTGTGCTTTCTGTCTCTCTGTAGTCTCAGTGGTGAGGATAGATATTAACAAATCACGTCCTGTTTGTCTGCGCTGAGAGTCCATTTATGAGCCTGTAATGATTAATCTCACTCTGAAATACAGAGCAATATCCTCCTGTCTATATTTTCTTTTCATCAGCCCTCCACTGCTCGATGGAAATGACCCTGCACCAGATGACTGAGTTGCCATGTGGTCTCGGTGAAGTGTGTCTGTGCATTTGTACCTGAGAGGAGCGGAGGCTCTTGAATTATTGAGTGATTTGTTGTGTAAGTGTCCCTCTGTGGGACAGGACGGGCCTGCAGTGCCATGTGTTCGTGTGCCATATGTCCACTGCGCCACACCGAGGCGCTGTCTTTCACCCCGCCCAACAAGTGCCCGTGGCACTCAGCGGTCAACGCAACACACACACATAACACACACATGTACCTTTGTTACATAAGTAAGTCAAACTCATAATTAACTTCTTGTTCATAAAACTGCTGAAAAATAACACTACATATATATGTTCACAGCCAAGCTGACATTCGGTACAATAGCACTCTTGCTCGTGTTATATTAATTAATTATGCTTTCAATTTAGTAATTATAACTAAACCAATTAACCCACCATTCCTCTCTTTTGTAGGCATTTCCTGTTTAAGACATCATCAGGGACCACACCCCTCTTTAGCAGCTCATCACCGGGTTATCCCTTGACCTCTGGCACAGTATATTCACCCCCGCCACGGCTCTTACCCAGAAACACCTTTTCCAGAAGCGCCTTCAAGCTGAAGAAGCCCTCAAAGTACTGCAGCTGGAAATGTACTGCCCTGTTGGCCATCGCTGCCACCGCCCTGCTGGCCATTCTGCTGTCCTACTTCATCGGTAAAATATCTCACACTCAACTTGTGCCTGTTAGTTCTGTATGTGAATTCATCCTCTAGAGGCTTTGCGTCATCACCATTTAAAATCATTTGAGAGACACAGTTAGGGAAAGAAGACAAGTACTTGTGCCTGTGCAAACACTGATTATGTGATAGCAATGATTGGATCATTTAATGTTGCATAGATTAAGTAGGTTATTCATCATTAAATCATGTCTGTGTGTGTACATGTGTGCGCATGTTTCTACAGATGCTGCTCATTATTGAATGTGCCTGAGGAGAAATGTTACCTAACGGATTCTCAGTAATCTGTGACTAGAATGTAGCCATTATACCATTAAGATTATCTGAATTATTAATGCAACATTTTGCCTTGTTGGTACTCTATGCTTCAGTAGTGTGTTATACTTTCCCAACTGACAAAACTAGGAACAGCTTTGCAACTAAATTTACAACATTTTGTAAGGAAAAAAAATATATATACTGTATACTGTATTTACAGGCAAATTTGAACATTTTAGAAAATCAGGCGCAATAAGAAGTTCAATATGTTTGGAATTCATAACAGAATTGGGGGGGGTGGGAAATGACTATTTCCAAACAGGTTTTCTCAAAGGTTTTTTTTTTTTTTTTTTTTATTTGCCCCGCCCCAAACTTATGCCATTGGTTGGGCCCATGTTGCTGTGTCAGGCTGATCAGGATGTTCAAACAGAGATATATTTTGATAGCATCACAGAGCCCAGTTTTCAGATACTACAAATGGTTTACTTATGACCACACTAAACTAAGATAAGCGAAAGAATTTAAAAAGGATTCGTTTGCCCAAAAAATGTCAATTCTGTCAGAATTGACTAAACCTCATGTTGTTCCATACCTGTATGACTTTCCTTCTTAAGTAGAACACAAAAGAAGATGTAAGGCAGTATGACAACCATTCACATTCATTTTATAGGAAAAAGATGCAATGAAAGTGAATGGTGACTGAGACTCATTAAAACATTACACACAGCTGCTTTATCTACAAAAAATCATGATCATGATTATTTACTTTAAATCTGGTGACAGCCCTGATTAATACCCTGACATGTTTACTCCTTGAATAGCCATGTCATCCTAAAGACAAAGCAGATCTCTAATTGTGGAGGATCCTCAAAATACAGTCCTTAACCCCACACTGCGATCGTGAAAGACACAGTGTTATTACTTTCAATAAAGTCTCTTATCTCTCTCGCCACAGTATTTTGAAAGTGCACGTGAATGTCAGTTAGGGAGTAATGAAAAAGCACTGGCCTCCCCCTCACACCTCACAGTGCACCACAAAGACCCCCAGCAGAGGGGAGAAATGAGTCCTCACTCTTCACAGTGAATGATTTTAATACTGAGGGTGTGAACAGCAAAAAAACATTAGACAAAATGAGAAAAAAGTACACCTTCAGTGAAAATACAAGACACTGAATGAAAAAGAGAGAGAGAGAGAGAGAGAAAGGAGGCATTGAGAGACGGCAAGAGGCAAAGATAGAGACACAATAGCACGTAGACATTTAAAAGTGGACACAGAGAAAGAGATTGGCTTTCGGTGGCCTCTATTAAAAGCACACCTGGGCTGAGGAATTGTGCTCTGGCAGAATGCCTTAGTCCCCTCTGTGTCTCTATTTAAAAGCCCCAGGCAAGGGGCAGATATGTCACACGGACCCGCACTGCCCTCTTCCCTCTGGAGACCTCGCTCAACAGATGGGGCAGTCAGCAAGTGCAGGAATCAACACAAACGTCCTTGTTCCTCCCGCCTGCATCGCTGTCCATGTATTCAACTACCCGTCTGCCTCTCCCATGTCCTTCAGTGTCCCATGTTCTTTTGTGCTATCAGGAAGTCCAGCTCTGAAGCTCAATGCTGTTCCGGCCCAAGCAACTGGTACCGAAAAAATCACAGATATCCAGTTATTAAAGTCAGAGGCAGATACTGTGGTACAGCAACCCAAAAAAATGATCTATATTGTTTGAAAAACAGAGGGAGAACTTTCATTTTGGGGCTTAATAGGATTCACTTCACTAATGGAGAGCAACAGTCAGATTTTGGAAGTAAAAATCCCATAAATAACTTTTTTCATAAGGTAATTTATTATTAACAAAAACTTTTAAACTTTTAAAGACAGACCTACCATGAGCTCAGAGGTTGTTAATCATTACTATATGCTTCTGCTGAAGCATTAGTCCATGCTATTTCAACTGTATTTTTAGCGGAATTCCGGGCAGAGAACTACACAACTCGTGATCCCGAGGAGGAAAATCCATCAATCAAAGAATCGGCAAACAAACCACGGCAAAAGAGCCCAGCAGGGACCGCCCACTTCAATTATTGATTCTATACCTATAATCAACAACTTTTTCACAAAACTTCATGGGATTGTAGTTCATTCCTTTATTAAAGATATTAAGTACACAGTCTTGTATCTTTGTCTTTTTGTCTGATTTTAAAATAGTTTTTTTTGCTTCAAATCAAAGTTTGTAAAGTTGTGATTCACCTGGTTGCTTTACTTCATGAAATCTATAAGGAAAAAATGAATGAGAAAAATACTTCCAGAACCAGAATGGCTGAAAAAGTGGGCAGGCACTGCTGCACACTATACCCTTCTGGGCCATTCTAAAGAGGTTTCATTCAAAAAACGTGTGCTTATTTTATTTAAAGATAATCCAAGTTGTCAGCAGTATTCATTGGATGGAGGTCTTAACAGTAGGAAATGGGCACAGCTTAAGCTCTCTGAGAGTGTGTTCACGTTTGTGTGTGTATGTTTATGTATTAGCATTTCTGCACAAATAGATAAATGTTCCACTGCAGCATTTTCCCAAACACAGACGTGGCTGCTAGTCCACTGAGGACTCCCCAATCTCCCTGGGAATAGAGGGGAAAAGAGAGATAGAGAGCTCAGAGGAGAGAAGGAAGAAGATATTTTTATCTCCTCATCTTTTACCAGGGGCCTGAAAGACTTCTTTTTGCTTTGTTCTCCATGGGGATGGATAACTGTCCCAGAACTGCACCACAGCCCCTGAAAGCCCAAATTCAGCACCAGAAGTGAGGAGCTCACAGATGCTCATACAAACACATTTCAGTTCCCTGCTCACATACACATAAACACAGGTGTGCAAAGCATCTCTCTTTTTCTCTTCTTTGTGAAGAGACGAGAAGAGAAGAGAAGAGAAGAGAAGAGAAGAGAAGAGAAGAGAAGAGAAGAGAAGAGAAGAGAAGAGAAAAGAAAAGAAGAGAAGATAACTGTTGTTCCACAGACTCATGATATCACTCTCGTCACTGTGTTTAGAGGCTGCCACGGCAGGGATGGAGTTGCTAGGATACAGGTGAGCGGTCCTGATGCAAAAGAGAAACAGGTCTGTCATCATATGCTGTGGAGAAGACAAGCGCTTGCCAGCTCCCTCGCGGTCTCTCTGTGCTAAAGACTGCTTGATTCATTGGCTCAGAGTGATCAAAGAAAGAAAAAGGGAGATAGATGGAGAGAGGACAAGGCAGATGGAATGTGTAACAGAGATAACAAGGTTTAGATTCTATCAGGCTACATGTTGATTCCTCAGGCTGCGGTCTGGGATGGTTCAGCATCAAATCAGCAAGAGGAAGATTAAGATTCCTTAATGGCACTCTCCTGTAAAGCATAATCACACAGCTGTAAATGCTTTTAACAATAACACTAAATACACACTGTTTGACTTACAGAATAAACAGCAAGTTATGCATAAAACACTTTAACATGATTTACCCTAACCTAACATAATTTATTGGTCCAGAAACAACATTCCTATCAACCAATATGATTTTAGGGCTGGGGTTATGCTTAACGTTGGGGGCTAGGCTTTTGAAAAACATTCATAGTAACCAACCAGATTTTATGATTAGGCATTGGGTTGGGGTCAAGGTTTTGAACAACATTCTTATCAACCAGTCAGATTTTAGGGATAGGGTTAAGGTTAGGCATAGAGTTGGGTTAAGGGTATTGAGTGCAACAGTCTGGTTCCAGAAGTAAAAATCCCGTAATTTTTTTTTTCTTTTTCCATTGACAAATTGATTTTTAAAGATAATTATAATTTTAAAACTCGAAGCAATCTGTCCACATTATTTCAACATAATTTTTTAACAAATCATGTTTAATAGTGGAATTGCTGGTGAAGAACTATACTACCCGTGAATCCCCCAACACCTGTAAAACACTCCACCAATCAGAGAATCGCTGTAAACAAACCGCAGCAGAAGAGTTTTGCAGCGACTGCCTACTCCCATGACGCACTGTGAATAAAGCAATCGAATCGGTCTCCCTACACTCTCAAACTAATCATATATTTGTATATATATGAATATTTTGCTAAATATAATGTTCCTATACTTATAATCAACAACTTAGACTCAGTTGGTTTATAATGTATATTTACAATATATTTTATATATTAGGTTAGGGTTATGGTTAGGGTTATGGCCATGTTCGTTTGATATGAATGTCGTTCAAGGACCAAGTAAGGATGTTGATCCAGGAACATGTCCTACTTGGCTAAATCACATTATGTGTGTACTTATAACTTCACATTTAAAATTACCACTAAATCTCAGTGCACTTTCCAAACACTTCAGTGTCCTTGAGCTGGGAAAATTGTTTGTACCGTATGTGCATGTGTGTGTGTGGTGATAGTCTGGGGTATGTGTATGTGTGTGTGAGTGCTGTGTCACCTCTGTGTTGGCGCGGATACAGAGGCAGCTCATACATCAGTGGAGACAGGCCGTGTGGTGAGTGTCATGGAAGTAGACAGAAGACAAATTTGCACTCTCTCTCTTTCTCTCTCTTTCTCTCTCGTTCCCTCACTCGCTCGCTCTCTTCCCCCCCCCCCCACTGTATTTTTAGCAGCATCATCACTTCCTTCCATTGCCCACCAATGACTCATATACTCATCGCTACTCTGGGCCGTTGACCTTCACGCCAGCCAATGCGTGCACCTCCATCCATAACGCACTGCTGTCTAGAGTGTTATTGAGTAATCACAGCCGCTTACTCTAACCGCATAGCGCAGTGTTAGGCCGGTCTGTAGAGTCAGCGAGTGTCCACTAACATCACCTCACGGTCATGGAAAAGCATGGTTGAAGCCTTTGACATTCTCAATTTGCTGCTGGAGTTTTAAGTGGCCTTAAAGACAACAGGCAACATATTTAACCTCTGTAAAATGAAACAGAACATTCTGAGAAAAATAATGTAGGGTGAGACTTTTAGGGCGAGACCATTTGCTGAAAAAGTGAATGTTTCTGACTTAGAAATTCTGACTTTCCGAGCATTTATAATGATGTGTGGGTGGGTGTTTGTGTGTGTGTGTGCAGGAGTATATGATAGACAAGAGCCTCTTTATTCCACATTGTCATCAAGACTCTAGGGTGACCTCAACATGTCATCTTACGGCAGTCATTAGGGACACAGAAACAGTGAGGGAAAGCTGGACTTTGACACAGCACCAACATATGGTACATATGGAACAGGAAGCATATGGCATGTACAGTGTTCCTCGTATGGGAACAGCAGGAGATGTAGTCTGGAAACTGGTGACTCTCTGCAGAATGTGGTAGGTCAGGAGAAGTCAGCCCAAGAGCAAAAGGACACAAGTTCACCCCAGTATGGCTGAGAGAGAGAGAAAGCAGTGCAGGCACTTCCCCAGGTGAACACTGTATCATACAGAGGAGGAGAGAGTGCGTATGAAAGGCAGCTTTCAACTCTTTTCTTCTCCTCTGTTCATCTTCATCCTTGTCAGTTTTGACTGATGTTTCATTTCTGGCATGGTGGACAGCAGATTGCAAACACACGATCTCCCGCTTCATTGCTAATGTTAGCAGCAGTCTCTGATCTGTCAGTAGATGTCCCCCGTTGGTCTGGCTGACCTGTTCTGTCCATCGCCGAATCCAACAGCTGGCCCTTGCTTCTTTTCATGTCTGTCCCTGCGTCTGTTCCTGTCAAACAAAAACAGAGTGTGCCAGGTTTTTATCTGAAGCGCAGTATGTGAGCGGTGTGGAGTGGAGATGTGTGATTTTGCCTCGATTAGGGAGCCTTCTTTTCTTTTTTTTTTTTTGGAAAGTCAGAGCGTCTATGTTTTGTCACGCTCCAAGATCACTCTGATACCACTGCATCACGAGCACAGCACATGTTATTGGCCTATAATGCCCCTGTAATGTTAAACACAGTGTTGCAGTAATAGGCCTTAATCAGGGAAGACAACATATTTATTGTTTTGCCATTTACAAAGAGGCTGTGAGGGATAGAAGTCCAATTCCAGTGGACAACATTTTCGGAAAACATGGGTTCTGATAATCACATGTGGCTTTTGACATTTGGATGGTACAACCTATTGAAATGACTGTATTTGGCCTCTATCCTGATTAAGATCTGTTGACTATTTGAAGTCAAAATAAAAGAAAGATGATATGTCTGAAATATTTCTACTGTAGAAACAATAAATGTTTTGTTAAACATTTATTGTGTTTTGGGTTCAATATAAGTTAAGCTTAATTGACAGTTTCGATTCGTCCTTCATTCATTAAAGAAAACACACAAAAAAGCAATCTGTTACAGTAAGGCGCTTACGTTGGAAGTGAACATTAAAATATAAACTGTTTCGAAAGTATAGCCACAAGATGCAAACATTATATGTGTTAACATGATTTTAGTTTGATAAAATTGCATACTAACCGTATATATGTAAAGTTATATTCAATATTACAACTTAATTGCCATGACGATGCAACACCAGTAAAATCTGTTGTGGCTATATACTGTAACTGTATATTTTAATGTTTATGGACTGGCCCCACTCACTTCCATTGTAATTGTCTTACTGTAACCACGATTTTTGCTTCTTTTTTTTTTTTTTTTTTTTTTTTTTTTTTTATATACAGGTGCATCTCAATAAATTAGAATGTCGTGGAAAAGTTCATTTATTTCAGTAATTCAACTCAAATTGTGAAACTCGTGTATTAAATAAATTCAGTGCACACAGACTGAAGTAGTTTAAGTCTTTGGTTCTTTTAATTGTGATGATTTTGGCTCACATTTAACAAAAACCCACCAATTCACTATCTCAAAAAATTAGAATATGGTGACATGCCAATCAGCTAATCAACTCAAAACACCTGCAAAGGTTTCCTGAGCCTTCAAAATGGTCTCTCAGTTTGGTTCACTAGGCTACACAATCATGGGGAAGACTGCTGATCTGACAGTTGTCCAGAAGACAATCATTGACACCCTTCACAAGGAGGGTAAGCCACAAACATTCATTGCCAAAGAAGCTGGCTGTTCACAGAGTGCTGTATCCAAGCATGTTAACAGAAAGTTGAGTGGAAGGAAAAGGTGTTGAAGAAAAAGATGCACAACCAACCGAGAGAACCGCAGCCTTATGAGGATTGTCAAGCAAAATCGATTCAAGAATTTGGGTGAACTTCACAAGGAATGGACTGAGGCTGGGGTTAAGGCATCAACCACACACAGACGTGTCAAGGAATTTGGCTACAGTTGTCGTATTCCTCTTGTTAAGCCACTCCTGAACCACAGACAACATCAGAGGCATCTTACCTGGGCTAAGGAGAAGAAGAACTGGACTGTTGCCCAGTGGTCCAAAGTCCTCTTTTCAGATGAGAGCAAGTTTTGTATTTCATTTGGAAACCAAGGTCCTAGTGTCTGGAGGAAGGGTGGAGAAGCTCATAGCCCAAGTTGCTTGAAGTCCAGTGTTAAGTTTCCACAGCCTGTGATGATTTGGGGTGCAATGTCATCTGCTGGTGTTGGTCCATTGTGTCTTTTGAAAACCAAAGTCACTGCACCCGTTTACCAAGAAAGTTTGGAGCACTTCATGCTTCCTTCTGCTGACCAGCTTTTTAAAGATGCTGATTTCATTTTCCAGCAGGATTTGGCACCTGCCCACACTGCCAAAAGCACCAAAAGTTGGTTAAATGACCATGGTGTTGGTGTGCTTGACTGGCCAGCAAACTCACCAGACCTGAACCCCATAGAGAATCTATGGGGTATTATCAAGAGGAAAATGAGAAACAAGAGACCAAAAAATTCAGATGAGCTGAAGGCCACTGTCAAAGAAACCTGGGCTTCCATACCACCTCAGCAGTGCCACAAACTGATCACCTCCATGCCATGCCGAATTGAGGCAGTAATTAAAGCAAAAGGAGCCCTTACTAAGTATTGAGTACATATACAGTAAATGAACATACTTTCCAGAAGGCCAACAATTCACTAAAAATGTTTTTTTTTATTGGTCTTATGATGTATTCTAATTTTTTGAGATAGTGAATTGGTGGGTTTTTGTTAAATGTGAGCAAAATCATCACAATTAAAAGAACCAAAGACTTAAACTACTTCAGTCTGTGTGCATTGAATTTATTTAATACACGAGTTTCACAATTTGAGTTGAATTACTGAAATAAATGAACTTTTCCACGACATTCTAATTTATTGAGATGCACCTGTATATAAACAAGGAATTAATAAAAATTTTCTGGTGGCATTCAAGATTATGCAACAAATGATTTTACCACGATTGAGCTTAACCTGTGTTGAACAGGAACAACTGACGAGCAAATGCAACAGGTGAATGAGTGTGGAAACAACAAGAGATTTGTGGTGCAATTTAAAAACGCTAGTGTTTAGAAAACATGGTAAAGTGTTCCTTTCATATATGGAAATGAAATCTTAAGCTGGGGAATATGTCACCCTCTCCTCTCAGATGTGTAATCTATTACAATTCTAGAACAATCATATCATCATATTAATGTATTGCCCTCACAACTGTATGGAAATTGTGCAAACATGATTTCCTTTGATAAATCATGTTCCTAGACATTCATAATATTATTGCATATTGAAAGAACATTAGAGTGGAGCTGTAATGCTGCAGATTTAGCTATGGAGTGAACCCAGAGCAGGGTTTCTCTCTGTGTGGGAGTGGGAAATTTAAAACCTGGAGTGGAGTTGAACTAGAGTGATTACAAAGCACATTAAGAAGGGAGGGGGAATCGCTGTAAGTCCATTACACTTTCAAACCCTGTTCTGAAGAAAAACTCTGATCTCTTTCACATCTCTCTCTCTCTCTCTCTCTCTCTCTCTCTCTCTCTCTCTCTCTCTTTCTAACCTTGATCATTGACTGATTTGCTACTTTCAGCACATCAAGGGCCATCACAAAAAAGACAAACCCAACAGTCATCAGCGATGTCCCCAATGACCTGCGATGAATGAGCCTTTTGAAGGTATTAGATTGATTTCAGCGGACTGGAGATGGTTGCGTTCACTGATATCTAATCAATGATGCCACATGTGGCTAGTCTTTAAGCCAGATGTGAGGATCTGAACCTCTTCAAGCTGGAAAGTAAGAGACAGAGAAGCACACAAACAGCCAGCAAAGCTAAATATTTCATGGCTGTTTCCTAGTCCGCAAGGACATTGATGTAGTACTACAGTAGCAGACACGTAAACACACACACACACATACACACACACACACACACACACACACACACAAACAATCACAGATATCAAGGATTTGCTGATCTCACAAGAAAAAGAAGATGTGGAAAGGCAAAAGTAAGAAATAAACTATACACAATATGAACATAAAAAAGGAAAAATGGTTATATGATTACACTTGGGCTTTGCAAGAGGCTTGAACCCTGAGTGCTGGAGACAGACTTGAGATGCATCAGAATGTCTCAGACAGACAGCAGAGAGAGACAGAGACAGAGATGGAGAGAGAGAGAATGAGGGAGGCGGCCATAATGAAGACAGAGAGATAGGACGGGTGTGTCTATCTCACTGTGCCATTGATCTAGCTCGTGATTTCAGCTGCCTCTCATTTCCTGTCGCTAATGTGAATGGATGAGCCTCGAGGCACAACTCTCACACACATACACACACTGCATACACAAACTTTAAACCAAAAGCTCCTTTCTGTTTGTCTTGATAAGCAGATTGTAAAAGACCAGTCATTCCTTGTTCTATTCCTGCACTGTGTTCAGCTAACAAACTCTTGTATCGGACGTGTTTGTGGCTGTTTTTCCACATGTTTTTTCATAAACATATATAAATAATATTTTTGCTTCATATTCCTTCTGCAAAACTTCTTTTGGTTTCTTCTGAATTTAGTGTGAAATTTTACCTGGCCTTCACGTTTTTGTGTGATTCACCCAAATAATTTCATACAGTTCATTTATTTACAGAGTATGAATGAATGATTTAATGCGTGTTTGTGTTCTCAACGAAAGGGACGAACAGCCTGTGACTCTAACCTTCAGAGTCTAGGCACTGAGCTTTCAGTTGCATCATTTAGCTGGGCTGAGCCCCTGGAGGATTTGTGCATTTGTATGTGTGTGTGTGAGTGAGTATAATGTTTCTCTGATGGATTAGGATGCTACTGATGGCTTCTTCACTCATTAACTGTGTATTTGAACTTGCCCATATCCCAAAAGAGAGAGGCCAAGACTCTAATAAAACACACACATGCACACACATATACTGCACACAGTGCCCATGGGAATTGTAGTTGAACTTCAAAGCCCTTTGACCAAACTTCTCATTTGCTGTGGCTTGAAGCCTCATCCTTTCCTATTTCCAACACATAAACACACAAACAAGTCATTTGACATAAACACGCACACACACAAACGTTCAAACACCTTTCTGATCTCAACCAACTGAACTGTTACTGAAGAAATGACATCTTCAGGGATGTCATCTCTGTCCGTCAATTGGATCTCAGCTGGCACGTAGTCCCCAGCCACACAAATCCAGTAACATAATGATAACAGTTCAAAAGTAGTGCAGTACTTTACATGTAAATTTTTGCCTAAAGGGGATAATTTATGGAAAACTGGATTTCCCTTGCTCTTTTGAAATACAAGTTTGAAGTACTATGTAGACATACACTGGTCCACACACCATCCAAACCATTTATGAAATCTGTACTTTAAAAATTAGTCATTCGGAATTGGTCATGGTTGTGATGTCACAACTGTAGGCACAATTTGACTACCCATGCTTGCATGTCAATGCCTATCAGTATTCAGCAACTTAATGACAATGTGAACTCTGCGGTATGTGGAGGTTAACCAGTTAAAACTGAGTTCAATTACATATAGAAGTCTTATAGGTACAGTACACTGTAAAATCAAATTAGTTGAACTTACATTTTTTAAAGCAACTTATTTGCATGCTTTTTCTGAATAAACATATTTATTTGGCTCAAGTAAACTTTTTTTTTTTCTTTTTTTTTAAGTTATTGATTAGATACAAGTAAACTTAATAATTTCCTTTGTTTTAACCAAACATACATAATTTATCCAAGTGCAAGGGCTTATGGGTATTCCACACAGACATTATTTTGTACTTGATAATTTTGAGTTAGTAGTACTAAAGTTTAAAGAACGTACGTATATATTTGAGTTATGATTCCAAAATGTGACATTTCAAGTACTGTTTAATTAGCACCACTTAAATGTTTTTATTAATGACAACTTTAGGGTTTAGAGAGTAACGGTAACTTAATTAAAACTAGAAAGAACAGTAAAAAATTAAGCTTAAGTCGAGTAAATAATTTTTGGCAACACTTTCTATGAAACCCATATTTATAATGCATTGTAAAAAAAAATTATACATGTATTTTACTGCATTCATAATGTGTCATAATACACGTTGTAATAAGTTATAACTTAAGTTATTATGCATGATAATACTTCAACTATTCATAGTTTTACCTTATAGTATAATGCATTAAAACACAAACAACATCCAATTTTAATGCAGCAGAAGCTAATAAAGTTAATTGTTTCAGTGCTGTCATGCAAACGCAGCATAGTGTAAACAGTCAAAAGGCTTTATGTTATAAGTTATGAATATATTATAAGTGGTCTTTGCCTGCTTTAGGTAAAGTTACAAAAGCAATATCTTCTTATAAACAGCCATAATATAAACTTGTAACATACAATACATTACAAGTCAAACTTATATAATGGAAGTTATTTATTATATAAAACAAGTATTGAATAGAGTCCAGTATAAAATCTGTTTGATTTTTGATTTTTATTCTTGGGTGTGTTTACATCCAAGAAGATTGGCTACATGTGTGATCAACATAAATAAATATATATATATATATATATATATATATATATATATATATATATATATATATATATATATATGATATATTTTAAGCTTTACATATGTTTTTCTAAATGTTTCAAAATTTACATTGAATGTGTGTTTTGTATTTTGTTCATGTGTACTGTATATAACTTTCAGCATGACTTATGTCTTATGACCACTTAAAAATATCTTATGGATATTTATAAGAAGACATTGCTTTTGACTAAAAGCATACATATTACATATATTACAAATATATATGTAATACATTATAACTCCAACATTGGATGTTGTTTGTGTAATAATGCATTATATTCTAAGGTATAACTATGAATAGGTAAGTATTATAATGTATTATAATTGTGGTTTCAATTATTTGTGAGAAGTTATAACATATTATGAGGTGTATTATGAGACATTGCTAATGCATTATAATGCCTTTACAATGCATTATAAATATGCATTATAAATAGAAAGTGTTACCCTATTTTAATATTTATTTTTTTATTATTTTATTTATTTTATTTTTACAATTTGAGATAACTATTAATAAAGTGTAGGAAATCGGTAGCAATTGTTTAATTCTAATGGTCAGACAGGGTAGTAAATGTTTCAGTTTCAAAATATTACTGTTGACTGTGCTAAAATCAAAGGTATAAGGTATGAGGGAGAAAGTATGAATTCTAAGCTTCTGTGTTACTGTTTCAGATAAGATGTGGGGAGAGGATATGAAGTTTCTTTCCTTTTTGCAGCAGGATTCGTAAACCAATTACAAATGCCATCCAGGATAGTCTCAGTTTACAATTAGTGTCCTAATTGAGGTCAGTCTTGTTAATTTAGTGGTAAATTAGAGCAGTTAATATGCGTTTATTATGGAGGCCAAGGGAGTCTGCAAAAATAAGGTAAGGGAAAATTACCTTTTAAGAAATATGAGGTCTCTTTTGCGCTCTAATTACGGCTGTGTAATTGTGTGATATGTTTAGTGAGGAGGTGTGTGTGGATGGAGGGATTGGCTGTCCTGGTTTTTGCCATGTGTTGTAGTCTGCTTGGGAGGTTACCCCAGAGTGTGTCCCTCAGCTCAGTGACACACACTACCTGAAGTGTTTTTTTGTTTTTCTCTGTCGAGAATCCAGTTGTAAAAAAGTGAGTCAAGAAAATTTTTTCCCACATTCCTTGTTTGCTGATCTGACAAATTTTCGCAAAGGAAGCTTCCAAAAAATGCTGGAAACTGAAATCTCAAGAAAGTGTCTGCCAAAGCAGTTATTCACACAAACACACACACACACACACACATAAAAACAAAAGGCATGAAAGGCAAAATTTAGGTACAGTACATGCAAAATAATAGGTGTGGACATTACAATCCGTTAGTGTGTGCAGTTGTCAGTGTATTTGTTTCTGTGTATGTATGATGATGGTAAGAAACAGTAAGAGAAGAAATAAAGAGAAACAGAGTGAGGGATGCAGACTGTGATGCTGTTTCTTTATGAAAAATGTACTTGCATGCCTACAGAGAAATGCATGTGAGAGACCAGCCTCATCTGTCGGGAAATAACGGCATGTATTCTTTATGATGAGCCGATATGAAAACATCTCTTTCTTCATGTTCAGTTCATATTTAACATCTTAGGGAGCAAAAGTGCTCATAATATGTGTGGCCGTCTGATTGTTTATTTTGGTCTACAGCAGGCACACAGAAATCTGTGTGTGGCAGATTTCCTCTGAACTTGAGCACCTGCCATTCTCAAAGTTCTACAAATCTCCTGCCCCCTGCATGTTCATTTTGGACATATTTCAACTCATTTGATTATGATTTCACATACCAATAAGACTGCAGCACTGTCAGCGCCGTTTAACACATTTTTGGGGATGTTTTTTTTTTTAAATGTATATTTTGTCACATGATGTCTTTTATTGATTTAAACATGCTCTAGACTCTTCATTTTTATGTTATTTTATGCATTTTCAGTTAAATTCAGTTAAACAAATAAAAACCATGTCTCAATATACTTGAGTTTTGTTCCGTTCTGTTGCGGTCCATCTAGCTAATTTTGAACACGTCTTGTGGGAACGGCCCCTTACCTGCATTGAAAGTGCAAAAAAGTCTTTATCGACAGTGGCACAAAGGCGGGATAAAGCTGATTTGTGAATCCTCACCTTAATTTAGGCCAGGGGCCAACAGGGGCCAAATATTATGTTATATCATGACTGTTTGAAAATAAGCAGACATTTCTTATTGACTGCACCAGCTGTGAATCAGAGATTCCTGACAATTCAAATGTAATTTGTAATTTGTGTAATTTAGATGTAAATGAATATTCCAGCCACGTACATCTGCTACTGCATAACCATATATATGTATACGTGTGTGTGGGGGGGCAGGTTTAAGTGGTTTACGAGGAAATTTTTTTAGGTTACAAACTGGTAATTACAAGAGTATTATGCTATAAATGTGGTTTATGAGGACATTTCTAGTGTCCCCATAATTGAAATTGCTTAAAAAAACATACTTTTTTTTTTGAAAATGTAAAAATGCATTTAAATTTTTTTGTGAGGGTTTGGTTTAGGGTTAGGGGATAGAATCTATGGTTTGTACAGTATAAAAATCATTATGTCTATGGAGAGTCCTCATAATGATAGCTGCACCAACGTGTGTGTGTGTGTGTGTGTGTGTGTGTGTGTGTGTGTGTGTGTGTGTGTGTGTGTGTGTGTGATTTGAACCTAAAATATTGATCTAAAATCTTTTTTTAAAGAAAAAAATTAAAGGATTATTTTATGCAGCAACTACCCACTTACACTCATGCACACTGTCATTTAGAAATAGCAATAAAAATTGTATTTTCAAGCAAGTAACCCATTCCATCAGTTTGTGCAGGTGAATTATACATCAACATGCACGTTAAGCTTTGCTTTATCAATTTTTAATCATACATATTTCCTAGCAAAGCTGAGCTTAGTGAATATTCACTAGGAGACTAAGAATAAAGTGTGTGTGTGTGTGTGTGTGTGTGTGTGTGTGTGTGTGTGTGTGTGTGTGTGTGTGTGTGTGTGTGCACGTGTGCATGGGTGTCAATAATAAATTGAATATCTGAAGTTGAAAAGCCTATTTATTTTTCTGTCCTAACCATGGATGAATACATGGCTATATGCATTTAGCATTGTTTTATCCATTCTGTCCGCAACCCCATAAGAACCACTGGCCTAATCTGCACACACATACACACACAAGAAAGAACTACAGGCAGTTTGTTGTTGTGCACAAAATGTGTTCATGAGTGAAGATAGATCAGATCACATCCTGCACTAAAACAACCGTTTTTTTTGAGTGCCAGCAGTGCTGAATCTTGAGAAAGCTATCATCTTTTGTTTTCCTCCTTCTACCTTCCCTATATTTGTTCAATTCCCTCACTTTAGCATTAAACATCCTTCAATTCATGCAATCAAGTTTTAACTCAACAATGCCACCTACTGGTATGGAATAATTTACGCTTGCACTGCACACACTCACACACACACCCACACATACATACGCTATCAGTGTGGAAGGCAAAAATCCAGAATGTCTGAGCTGGAGTTAATCTGTCTAGTCTAGTCTCTCGGTGCTTTCGCTTATTGCAGTTCACTGATTCATTTGCTAATTATTTCATCGATTGTGAAATTAGCATTTAGTCACTATCGGCATGCACCTTCAGAACAAAGGACAGATGGAGAGATAAAGAGAAATAATGAAGTACAGGAGGTCGAGAAAGATGAAAGGAGCAGAGATACGTTAGAGAGAGAGGTAAAGGGACAGATTGTAAAGCATGGAGACGGAAATGCAAGGAGAAGAGGAGAGAAAAGCTATCTCAGTGTTTCCTCCAGACCATCTGAAACAAATAAAAGAGCTGACGGAGAGAGCACAGACACATTTAGAGTGTCAGCGCTTTCCTTTAACTGAGAAAGAGACAGAGAGAAAAAGGAGAGAGAGGGAGAGAGACAGAGAGAGAGAGAGAGAGAGAGAGAGAGAGAGAGAGAGAGAGAGAGAGAGAGAGAGAGAGAGAGAGAAGGAAGGACCATGTCTGGGCGCAGGTGAACAGGGAGATGGAATTTGACAGAAGAGAAAATTGATTTTCTGGGATGAGATTTAGGTGTGATAGGCAAGTACAGGGAAGGTGAGGAGAGGGGTGAAGTCACTAACACATACATACACACAAAAGCATACTTTGCATCTCTGTATGCTTGATCAAAAAAATGGAGAGAGTGAGACAGGAAGAGGTGGATGTGAGATATAGACATATATTCACATTATAGATTAACAAGTGAGGCAGATAGACCTACCCCTCCTTCTTGTCATCGTCGCCTCTTAGGGCTATCCTTCAGCCAGGCTCATAACAGGAGTGGGAGGAGTGACAGAAGTGAAAGGAAAGGTGCAACTTAATGAGCCTCGTTTGGGCAGCGGATGACGAGGCACATCTGATGTGAATATAGCCTCATTATTGCTGCCATTAAAACGCAGAGCGCACCTCTCCTCGGGGAGCCGGCTTCTATCTCCTTGTGTGCACACAATGGCATCCTTTGCAGGTCCAGGAGCAGAGTGGGGAGGTTACCAGCTGAATAAGATGTGCGCCGGACCCGCTCCCTTGGAACCCCGGCGTGGGTTCAATGAGTCGCCAGGGAGTATTGCTTGCATTGCGGCCGACGGGCATGGATGCTGATCCGCCTTCCCCTCACACTTCGCCTTGGGAAGACAGGCCGCCACAGAAGCCGCTGCCCCTCGCATCCCAGACCATGGAGGGGAGCACGCCATGGCCATTGGACCCCACCTACATCCTGGACCATTCCTGTGGTCACTCCCTATCACAAAGCCCCATTTACTGTGAGGATGTCAGATTCCCCTTTATTTTGGAAACTAATTCCTCCACGGACAGTTTATTCCCCTTTTTGGACATTTTCTGTTTATTATTATTTCCAATAAATGTCTCTCTGAGGCCTGACGCCACACCCACTGTGTCTATCTCTTGCTAACACTGCCACACAAGTTAGAAACAAAGCTAAAACAGTAAAGAAATGCACATAAAGAGGTCCTACATGAGAGTTACACGGCTCCTCTATATAAACTTAATTCACTTACGGCCTCCTCCTGAGACTCTGACTGCTGAGGCAGTGATGGCTGCACTCTCTGCCTCAGATGACTCACAATCTCATACAATCTCAGACCATCTTTACTGCCACTGTGAAGAACAGACGACGCAGACACACAGCAGCCAGAGATAAAGAACAAGATCCTGCAATCAGCCCGAGACTGCGTGTTACAAAGAGCATTTCCTGCGTCACCTCTGGAGTTCAGCAGACTAAGCGCTCCTCTCTCGTCTTTTCATGATAAAAGTTTCTTGGCAGATGTAGAAAGGACACGGGTCGGGAAGAGATTCGGCTGACAAACTGCACACAGACCTCGGAGCGAGTGAAACAAAATAAGCTCCACGGGCACGAAAGAAACAACAGCCACACAAAACAAAGAGAATTGAGAGAGAGAAATCTTGTGTCTTTCAGCTGTCACTCACATTGCTGCCGAATAATGCCAGCTCTTCCGCATTAAAGCTGTGTATGTTGTCAGGATTCTGCTGGTTTTCTGGTTGTGCGTTTGTTAACTTTTTTTTTTTTTATCTGTTGAGGTGCAAGTAATTCCTAGAGACGTGGGTCTGGCTGGTGTTTCTATCTGCGTCTGTGTCTTATGAAGGGTGTCTGTTAATCAATTCCTCAGGGCTCCAGTGTTTGACTGACTGAAATAAAACACACATGCACATTTTTGTGTGATTTTGCACCAATTATATCAGTCACCCAGTTCCCATAATCTGCTTGCAGAAAATCATTTTGTAACAATATGAAGCCTGTTTTTATGCATTAGATGTGTATTCATTTAAGCAATATAACACAAGCAAGAGTGCTGTTGTCATGAATATCAGCACTCTTGGAACACAACTTGTCCAATCAAATTAGAGGACCAGAACTGTATAAAATGGTTTAGAATGCACATTGTAATGCATTGTGTGTTATATAAATAATTATAAGCACAGTATACATTGTAATATTTATCTATTTGTGGTTATGCTTTTAAAGACTATAATACATACTGTATAAAACATTATAACAAATTATACGACACATGAAATTTAGTGCTGATCATGTGTTTTAATGGCTTATAAAGGCTCCTTAAAGGTCCAAACAATTTGGTAGGTATAAAAATGTATTATAACTGAACATTATTAAGAGACAACAATTACGTACTGTACAACATACTTTGTGGCATTAAGACAGTATTCTGTATTAAGAATAATGCATCACATATACAGCTTCATATAAAGTGTAATCATTAAGTTAACGTAAACTGGAGAGGTAAATAATTGCTAGTGAGAGTCGAGAACAAATGTTTTCAACATTTCTGATATGGGGAGGATTGAATGTGATAGATCCCCAGACTACTGTTTTATAACCACACATATGCTGCTGTGACATTTATCAGACTGAGTGTCAGATGCATACATGTGTCCTATGAATGACAGATGGCTGGTCATTCAGTCAACATCAATCAGTCACACGGTCAATAAAAATGTTTTGGCTGTCTGCAGTTTTTTAGAGACTAAATAAATAACTTCATCTTACTGTCTCTGCCTGTCTGTACTAAGTGTAACAGATCAATATAATTTTAGATTTAACTTTTTCTCTCGTAAATAATCTGTAATCCTCGTGAAAGTAGTTCCCCACAGGAGTGCATACTAGCTTTTGAGATTCAAATGTTTTCCTTTTCTGTTTATCTTTTCTCTTCCCATATGTCTGCACTGTTTACACTTTCGTTCTCTCTCTCTCTCTCTCTCTCTCTCTCTCTCTCTCTCTCTCTCTCTCTCTCTCTCTCTCTCTCTCTCTCTCTCTCTCTCTCTCTCTCTCTCTCTCTCTCAGCCATGAATCTGTTGGGGCTGAACTGGCAGCTGAAACCTGTGGTTGGTCCCATGCTCAACAATGGTTTGGGAGCAGGGCTGCCCAGCAACAGTGGCGTAGCAACAGCGCCTTCTGGAGGCAAAGGTGAGCAGCACAGCCTCTGATTATGAGCATGTGCAGTCCTGCACTCTCGTTGTCATTAAGGAGGACGAAAATATTGTGACAGAATAATACATGCAAAGAAAATAACTTGATTCAGGGAAAAAAAAAAACAGTGCTGAAATCTCCACTGCCTTGTATATCAATTTGTTTTCTAGCTTGTACTCATTTTGATTTGTGTTTAGTAATTTGCTTCCTGTTGCGCGCCAAGGTCCCATCATGGAAGCACATTTATGTCCACAAACACTCTCTCTCTCTTCCTGCTTTCACGATCGACAAGGGACATTATTCTCTGGGCTTAATTTCTGTGGCGGTGTGACAAGTCATAAGAAACCAAGTAACCATGTGATTAGGTAGAGCAGAGTTGATGGAGTGGGGAAAGTGATTATTCTTATACTGAATGAAACAGTAAGCATTGTGCAATGCTAAATATTTACCAGTATGCTACAGTCTGTGTTGTCACATGATCCCATCATATATATATAATTTTGCAAGTGGCCAGTTTATTATTGCACTTTTAATCAAATTTTGTGTAAAATGTGTTAACACTTGGCAGTCCAATCTAATAATGAATCAGAAATAGATTTAAAAAAAATTGAGACACTCACACACTCACTCTCAAACACACACAACCCGTTAGCTGTTCACTCATCTCTTTACCCCAGCTTTTTTTATTCATCTCGGTCTTGATCACACACGCTCACAGCTTCACAGGAAGTGTCCTGGAAAGCAGCGCATCACCTCTTTATGAAGGACAACACAGCCTTCACAGCAGGCTGTGTCCAGACACATATCCACACTCGTACACACAGGATCTGAACCAGAGAGTATCCTACAGTGTGTCATCATTTCCTTCTCCTCTGTGTCTTTTGCCTTGATTTCTGTCTCTGCAGTGCTATGTAAGCATTTTCAGCTCTGTGAATACATATAGATCATGTGGAGTGCTGTGTGCTTGTGTGAGTGTGTGGGTAATAGAGAGACAGATCGCAGGCTTTCAAACAGCTCTTCATCTCAAGTGCTTCAATCTCAACCCCTCTGCATGGTGGTGTCAATTCTGTCCTTTTCGTACAACTTTAACTGCTCGCTCTCTCTGTCTCTCCCTCACACATATACACATAATTTATTCAAAATAACTGTGAGATTCCATTAATCATACCCAGACTGTGCAACAATAAGGCTATCAGGCATACATTGCTAGTTGCTTTCTTTAACCCTCTGGGGTCGACGGACGCACCGGCACGTCCTGCTGGATTTTTCCCACATAACAGCGGAAACAACTTAAAATACTCATTCATTTTTGGGCATACAGATAAGTGTAAGACATCATTAGAAACTATAAAGGGTCTACTTTTATTTGTGTACACTCACAATAACAACAAACCCTTGTGCTTTTGTAAAACAAAGAAAATAAACAGGGTGCGCTTTCAGCCGCCTCTGTCTCCGCGAGCATCTTTCTGAAACACGTCACAAAAATGAACTGAAACTCAGTGAATACTTATCACACAAACATGAAACATATGTCTAAAGAAAGCTTAAAATGTCTACTTTTAAAGAAAAATATTCTCCTGCAATGTAATCTGTATGAAACTAAAGAGATGTACAGTTTCTCCTGGCTCAGCTAATTATCGCTAATATGATCACACCCACGCGCAGAGGGTGCCTTGCATTCGGTAATGTGCTGAGGTGATCTATGCAAATGGTAAACGCCCCCAACAATGCCTTAAAAAGCATCAAGTTCATCATCAGATTCATTCACTTTCCTGCACGTTTGGAAGATGGCATGCTACACAGGTGAGGAAGCTCTTCAGATGGTCCTGGATAGTAACGAAGAGTTCACATTTTCCTCAGAAGAAGAGCGGTACTCCAAAGATGAACGTTTGCATTTTGAAGAGTGACTTGATCCAGCAGAGGATACAGTTTCGGATGAGTAAGTCATTTAGTTTTACGTACATTAGTTGACATGCTATTTTATATAAACATGTACATATTTTACTAGTAGGACTATTTCCAGACTTGCCAGCCAGTATTCAGAGTATTGACATTTTAAATATGTCCTAATAGGCAAGTTTTAGTTACATTTAAATGTTGTTTCGGCTAAAGCAGGTATTTAAATTGTATGTTGTATGATATCAATATGATATGTAATATGATATAAAAATAATATGAAAGTTTAGATTATATTATAACTAGTGTTTATGCTGCCTCATTATCATCAACGAAGCTTGTGCTTGCAAATATCTGTTCAGGTGTAAATGTTTAAAATGTGCTGTAAATATACCCAATCGATGAAGTGTGCATAGTGCAAAAGAAAATGTATAGTCAGATTACTTCTTTTAACTTAGACTTGTGAATAAGCTACAAACAATACATTCAATCATTAAGTCTCCTCACATTCATTCTCTCTCAGGGTAGGGGTCTTTGTCTCCTCAGGTGTGAATCACATCAATATTCATGATCATTCACGCCTCCTCGCATATGGCCTTTCTAACACTAAAAGTGTCTTACAGAAGTTAAATGACTATATTGTTTTGTATGAATGAGTGATCATGATGGTTTTCACATCATTTTGTAGCAAAAACTCAAGGCTACAAGATCCAGTTCTCAAAAGTCTTGTGAACAAATGTTTAATGTGTGTTATATGGCCTTATTTAAAAAAAAAACATGCATAAACGTTATTTTCTCAAAAATACAAACATGTACATACATGTTGCTCACATATTATTGTTGCCCAGTTTGTGCTGAATACAGTGTTATCAGACTTTAGCCATTAATATGTTTTTAAGCAACTGAAAAAAGCACAAATGTCAAGGCATGTCAAAACTTCTCCACCGCCACATCCTGTATAATAAGAGTTGTGTTGTGCTGTGTCTGAATGTTTTTATTTTTTCCTCATCCTCTGCTGCATCTTTGTGTATAGTTGTTATCCTACCTTATTGTCTGGCATATTGTGTTGATATGCTCTTATCTGGGCTTCTGTGGGATGATTTGATGTTTTGGTCTGATCTGTGAAAATGATTTGGTGTGCTCCTGCCTGCCTGCTGCATTAGCTTATGATTGGCATCTCTGCACTCTTTATGCCCTGCTTAGACACTCAAATTCAGATACCCTCTATCTCCACATTGTGTTCCTCTGTGTTGTGCTGTGAAATGAAGCTGGACTATTGCTTCAGCCGCGGTTGCAGACCAATCGTTCCTTCCCTAAGGAAATCCTCATGCGCCCGCCCTGGTTCGCTTTTTTTCTTCTTTTCCTTAGTTCCATTTCTCCTCATTCCCTGCTGTTCTGTATTAATGAGAGGGGCTATTTCATCTACTATTTCAGCCACTCCGTCCTGATTGTGTTTTCATTGTTCTTTATTTCCTCACTATTTTTCACAGGTTTTCTCTGTCAGGTTGGCAGTCAAGTGTAGATCTGACCTGATTACAGGGGAGCTGTGTGTGTGTGTGTGTGTACATGTTTATACTATATTGTGGGGACCAAATGTCCCCACAAGGATAGTAAAACCTGAGATCACCTACCTTGTATGGCCCAGCCAGCGGTCCCCATGAGGGAAATGGCTTATTAAACACACTAAACTATGTTTTTTTTTTTTAAATGTAAAAATGCAAAAAGGTTTCTGTTTGGGTTAGGTTTAGGGGTAGGGTTAGGGGATAGAAATTATCGTTAGATCTGTATAAAATGCATAGAAGTCTATGGAGAGTCCCCATAATGACACACATGATGTGTGTGTGTGTGTGTATGTGTGTGGGTGGGTGGGTGGGTTTGGGTGGTTTACAAGGACGTTTTTTTAGGTTACAAACTGGTAATTACACGGGTATTATGCTATAAATGACATTTCTAGTGTCCCCATAATTCAAATCACTTAAAAAAACATACTAAATGATGTTTTTTTGAAAATGTAAAAATGCAGACTGTTTTTTGTGAGGGTTAGGTTTAGGGGTAGGGTTTGGGGATAGAATCTATAGTTCGTACAGTATAAAAATCATGAAATCTATGGAGAGTCCTCATAAGATTAGCCGCACCAATGTGTGTGTGTGTGTGTGTGTGTGTGTGTGTATGTGTGTGTGTGTGTGTGTGTGTGTGTGTGTGCGTGTGTGTGTGTGCGTGTGTGTGTGTGCGTGTGTGTGTGTGTGCACGTATGTGTGTGAACATCACAACCATAGGGACAGAGGTAATCTCGCAACCTCCATTTACACCCGGCCATTGCCGCCAGCTACGAGTAAGAGATAGAGGGAATAAAAGAAGAAGAGCGAGAGAGAGAGAGAGAGAGAGAGAGAGAGAGAGCGCAACCATGGATTTTCCATTAAATGAAAAGTGGATAACAGCTTGTGTGATTATGTTGGTAAACAGGATGGTGGTGTTGACATGCAGTATGAGCCAAAGCCTGAGGGTGGAGAATACACAAACTCTAACCATAGAGGAGAGTTCTCCTTTAGCCTCAGAGGGAAGGAAAATTGGAAAATAGGAAAATTGGAAAATCAACAGTTCCAGTTTCACCTTTCCTGCTCTCTTAAAAATAAAGCTTACTTCAGTCAAAACCCTGTTCTTATCAAGAACCATTTTCACTCTATAGCATTCTTGAATTGGATGTATGGACCTTGGGAGATTAAACATTTCTTGATGTTACATTATGGACCTTAGAGTAGACACCATTTTGATGGTAATGGAAATGAGACTTTGAGGGATAGAAGGTACAGTCTGTTCAATGTGTTATACTTTGATGTCAGCAGCCACCTGTTAAATTGCAGTAAAATTTCCGGATTTTCCGATAAACATACCACATCTGCTATTCACAAGTGCAATGACTTTTTCATCTTTTATCTGTTTTGCTACCATTCACACATCAGCACCAAGATGGCATTAACTCAGTGATGTAATTTGCTGGAAATGACCTTTAAACGGTTTAAAAACATGCTGGGGTATGACTTATTTGTATATGAATGTTCCCGGTGCATCATGTTCATTTTTCTGGCAAATGTTTGTGACCTAACAACATCATATTCGATGACTTTAAATGGAACTGATGAATTGTAGGGAACAAAATGCTGTCGCTTTCATCCAAAGGCAGATACGCTACCTGCGGCTAAAAAGCACAGTAATGTTTACATGATAAATGGTGCGGAGTAATTGCATGGTGGTAAATCAGAGCTGATTTTTGGGGATTTACCAACAGGTCCTTTTTTCTCCATTAACTAACATCTTATGGAGTTTTGGAGTACCTTGCCACAGTCGCCTTTGGCTTGTTAACTGGGGGCCTAAGACATATAATTTTTAAAGCATGATTTCAATCCCGTTTTTCATTTTAACTGCTCAGTGAGAACTGTAAGACATTACAGATATTTCAGGATAATTTTCTGTAAAGCTGCTTTGAAATGATGTGTGTTGTGAAAAGCGCTATACAAATAAAAATGACTTGACTTGACTGTTCACACATGACCGTAAATCATTTTCCTGTATGTGTGGAAGCACCTAGTGGTTCAGCTGACAAACATCGTCTCCAAAAAAAGTTCTGTAGACAAAAACTTTCTCTAGTACCACATACTTTGAACAATGCTGACTTTAGTGGAGTTTTGAATGGAAATGTGTTGTGACCCAGGACATTAAGACAGTATAACATTCTGAACGCACTGTACGTCTAGGTCCATAGGTTCTTCAGATAGGCTTATTCATTTCTGGGCTCCACTTAGATGGTGTTTTCAATAAGTAAAAAATTCTTAGAACCTTTAAGGTGGTCGCACACTGGACGAGAAGTGCAGTGTCGCGGCTAGGACACGGCACAGGTATCAAACACAGTTCAGGTGGCAGACAGTACACACAAAAGTTACCAAGGTTTTTCCCTTCTTCATGAATGAACAACACTAGAGTAAATAATCTATATCCTTTTGATAATGATTTGGGTCAAATTTAAAAGGAAATATGCGTGTTGCTCTCCGTGGCGCAACAGAAATTTGAGCAGCCTCTGGAGTCGTAGCTGGGCGCCGCTGACAGACGCCAAGCAGTGGCTGTGGTGTGCGTATTTTCATAGAAAACTATTGTTTCGAATTTTAGAATTCGCCATGTCGTCCGCCAGACACGTCTGGTGTGCTACATCCTTTATTGTTTAGAATTGGCAAAACCATTGTTTTTAAGAGTGCGGTGCTCACTAGGAAAACCAAATCTCAAAGAGTTGCATTGTAGAGGTGTCACACCCATTTAAAACCCATTTAAACCTTTTTGAAATACTGCAGGCAGTATTTCAAAAAGAACATATTTTGATATTCAACAAAGAAGGCCCTATTCTCTCTCTCTCTCTCTCTCTCTCTCTCTCTCTCTCTCTCTCTCTCTCTCTCTCTCTCTCTCACTCTCTCTCTCTCTCTTCAGTTCTCTGCTGTTTACTGTGATACACTCTCGGCTTTCTTGTGCTGGATGGATACAGTGAGGTTATAGGCAAAAAAAAAAAGCAGGAAGCAGCATTTGTGTTTTTCAGCCTTCATCAGATAAGTGTCTCCCAGAGAGAAAGTGCATCTGTGCTGTTTTTCCTGTATTTTCTATTTTCAAAGCACTGGGTCTGAATCCATAAACAAGGGGCAGTTGCAACACAGCAGAGGTGAGAGATTGATTTTTGTTATATGCCTTCCTCTGTGTCACAGGGCCCTGGGCCGCTCGCAACAGCAGCATAGATACGGGCAGCCTGGAGGTGGGCAGGCACGTGACCCAAGAGGTGCCGCCCGGGGTTTTCTGGAGGTCCCTGCTGTACCTCAACCAGCCTCAGTTTCTCAAGTTCAATATCTCCCTTGGCAAGGACGCACTGTTTGGGGTTTACATTCGGAAAGGGCTGCCTCCATCCCACGCACAGGTGCACACACACTATCAATTCGAGGAGGCCACAGAGTCCTGTGGATCAATCCGTCATTGCAAATACATTTTAGAAGTCAGCAGGTGTTAGATAAACTCATTTGTGGCATTCAACTTCAAAGTATCTAACTGTTTTATATACATGAATGCTGTCAAACTACTTGAGAAAATGAAGAAGTAACAATGTCCCCTCTTTCCCTATTTTTCTCTCCGCAGTACGACTATATGGAACGTTTGGATGGAAAGGAGAAATGGAGTGTAGTGGAGTCTCCTCGTGAGAGACGCAGTATTCAGACTGTGGTTCTAAACGAAGCTGTGTTTGTGCAGTATCTGGATCCTGGCACATGGCACCTGGCTTTCTACAACGATGGCAAGGAGAAGGAATCTCTCTCCTTTAGCACAGCTGTACTGGGTTAGTTACATGCACTGTTTTTAGATTTTTCAATACTTAATTGCCATGATTGTTTTACATACAATATTGCCAAAGTATCATTTCACATAAACACACAAAACTCACAAAACACTGCTTATTATCACATTTTTTATTATAATTTTATTGAATGTGTAGATACAATTAATTCAGATGCATAATTGTAATAAAATCATTAATAAGGATGCAACAAAATAATTAAAATTAAAGGGGACCAAATGTTAAGAAACAAACCGTGGGGGGTCGCATTCCCCTCAATGTATATTGTGGTTACAGCCATGATAATATTCTATTAGAGCTGAGGCCTTGTTAATGCACATGCTCAGACACATTAAACTGTGGTGCTCATGTGAGCAACATTGAGTTCAGATCTGGATTGCAACATTTTCTGCCCTATCTGTATCCATCAATCTGAAAAAACAAAGCCAAAATAAAAACAACAGGCCTTTTTTTTATAAAACAAGAGCAGAACAATTTCTGTTTAAATCATTCATAAACTATGCTTGCGCAAATTGTTGCATTGAATTGAATGGCACAATTTACGTATGAATGGTTTTACAAATTATTTGCACAGAAATTTGTTTTGCTTGTGTTTCATGAATTTGGCCTAATAAGTAAAAAGCTGCTAATTTAAAATTCAACAGCCTTAGAAAATTGAATTTATATCAAATTTTGTTCTGTATAGAAATGTAGATAAATGCTTCTTTACCAGTCAGCAAAAAAAGACGTTAATTAAATAATGTCAATCTATTAATATTATACAATTTAATATGTATAATTATCCACTTGAAATGAGATAAGCACCTTGTGGCTCTGTTCTGTGAATATTCATATGCATGAATTCTAGGAGTAAGTGGTGTCCCACCAATTAACCTTGTGCTAATCTACTGTGATATGGCCTAGTTTCACTACCATGATATTATTCATGGCTAATGAAATGGCCGGTGACGCTGTTTGAAGTGCATGTATCAATAATGACCAGAGACCACATGCTCCCCACAGTAAAAATGGAGAGGTAGATGGAAATAAAAATAGTGTGAAAAGAGAAAAAGGAGACAGTGGAGGAAAATACAAGATGAGAGTTGGGTTCTCTGAGTGTTGGTGTGGTGGTTACAGCTGTCATTACCATCAAAGTGACCTTTTTAAAAAATGTTTCATTCTTTTCACAGACTCTGTGCAAGAGTGTCCCCGGAACTGTCATGGTAACGGCGAGTGTGTGTCAGGAGTGTGTCATTGTTTCCCAGGGTTTCATGGCATGGACTGCTCGAAAGGTAAGAAACACTCCAATTACACCCTGCTCTCTGTCGTACAGCCAGAGAGAGAGCGAGAGAAAAGAATAAAAAAGAGAAAGAAAAAAAAATTCAGTTCACTCACAGTAGCCATATGCAGAGCGTTATTTTGATTCAGACGGTTTAAGATTGGCTGAGCTACAGTATGGCCTAGAGGTTTGCTCTGACACACTGAGCCATGATGCTCATGCAGATGACACAGGTTCAAGCCTTTTCCATATGATGCTACAATCCCATTCCTATTTATAATCTCCATCATTTTCATTCATCTCCCTTGCAAAAAAGTTTTGTGACAAACATGCAGTTAATTTGTGGGAAAACAAGATTGTTTGCTAACAATTTGTGGCAGAAGTTTGGCACAGGGGTTTGTCAGAATACTATTTTGTCAGGTCTTTGTACTTTTTGTTGAGAAAATTGTAAAAATTACAGAAATAATTTTAAAAAAGTGTTTAAGAATGTAAACAGAAGGGTCTAAAGACATAAGTGAAAGAAAGGGACACTCAGAATGAGCAGCAGTGGGATTCTGAGAGCTGTACACATCAAAGATGTGTGTTAATCTCAGTGGTCCCTGTGGCTCTAGACACTCAACAGTGTTGGTTCAAGCCCAAGAGGAAGAATGTGTATGTGTGTGTGTTTCTGACCTAGCTATAGGTTTAGGAATAAAATTGATTAAGTAATTCCCGTCCTAATTTATGGATCATCATAGAAAAATGGTTCCTAAAGAGCCTAAATAATATCTTTATGCACTTCTACAAAACTTTTAGTTTAGGGTTAGTCTATAGTAATCATAGGTACCTTGATTCAAGAACAATTGATAGTCAATGGGAAGTCCCTATTTAGATACAATAGTGTAACAAGGTTAAAATGGGCAAGGAGAAGGCGGGAACCGGACGAAGCATCAAAGTATTATTTGAATGAAAACACAAAAATAAACACACACGGCAGCTGCATGTGGCTCTCTCTCTCCCGAACTGCCATATCCAGCTCGGCCTTATCCCTCTCCTCGGCAACTTAGCCCGATTGGGGGCTGGCCGTGCCCCGCCCTCCTCCTCGTCACACATAGGTAAATCTTCTCGATTTCCCACTCAGTGAATTTGTTAGCACAGTTTGACTAAACAACTTATACTTTCCTGATGAGAAGGTATTTTTAGTTTTATGACTTATCAAGGTGTCATTCAGATAGAAAAGGAGATCTAAATGATAGTGGAGGTCTCTCTCTCTCTCTTTCTAAAGCATAAGGATGATAAATGGTGGTTCATACAGACCAATATCTCCCATTGTTCACTGGGAAGCTCGTGATTAATAGTTTCATTACCTCAATGTTAAATTACATTTGATTTCATTACAGTTTTTTCTAACCGATCACAGCTGTTTTTTTTTTAATTGTTTTGTTTTGAATTGTTTTGTTTTGTTTTGCCTGTTCTCATCACTTGGAAACAAACAAACTTTGTAAGCCTTTAACAGCGAATGCAAATGTATGATATATAAGGCAACAACCTCCTCATTTATAAGCTGCTTTAAATAAAAATGTCTGCTAAAAGAATACATCTAAATGTAAATGGTAACCAGTCAGTACCATGGTATTACTGCCTGATAACATCACTGTTTGATGGTACCCACCACAGCAGTTTTTGTAAGGGTTACACACACACACCAACACAAATACATTCCCACACAGAAACACCCATAAGGAGTTCTCAACATCTCAATCCCTGAACTCAGGTTAAATGTTAACAAAATGTTCCAACAAATTGATTGTAGTGGAAAGAGAGCTTGGTTCCCTAAAGCTCAAAGTTACTCATTTTACAGTATGAAGCCTTTGTGTACAGTATAAAAAGACTTTTCTGAGCCCATTGTTGTCTGATATGTGTTCTGTCCTTCCATTACTTCTGTCAGACCATTTAGAGACACATCTAAGACTACAGCTGCCAGTCTTTTTTCTCAAAGCTGAGTTGTAATGTTTTTGTAAATGTACAGCGAGCACCACTAAAGTTGTTCTCCCTCTGCTTTCTAAGTCACTTCCCATGCTATTCAACAGAATTGAATTGTGAGCAGCACTGCTGAGTGTTTAGAGAGAGAACATCGCACAACAAAAATATAATCACACATCTTGCACGTCAATCAGATCAAATTTGAATAATTCTTTGTTGTCTCTCCCTGTTTCTTCCTAAGCGGCATGCCCGGTGCTCTGCAGTGGAAACGGTCAGTATGATAAGGGATCGTGTATCTGCTACAGTGGATGGAAGGGCCCGGAATGTGACGTTCCCATTAACCAGTGCATCGATCCCCAGTGTGGAGGTCATGGTACCTGCACAGATGGCACATGTGTTTGCTCACTGGGCTACAAAGGGGAGAACTGTGCTGAGGGTAAGTGTATGTGTTTTTAGGTGTGTACATACTTCAGTTTTATCTTTAGTTTGGACAAATTTGTTCCCAACAGTGACCATGCTTTGGAGACATTTGTGGATGTTCTCATTTTAATTAACATTTCATATATAAATATTTATAAACCCAAAACATTAACTACTGTATACCAACAACACTGACAAAAATGGCTTCAAAGTTTTTTGATTGTCCAGCCAACTGTGGATTATAAAATAGTCCCTTTCACTGTTTTTTTTCTGAATCTGATCATAGTTGAGCCAAACGTGTCTGTCAGATGTAGCTATGTGTAAATGCTGTTTCAGTCTCAATGGCTTAATACTAACCTATGTGACAGAAATAACTATTATTTGTCCTTGTGGCTATTTAATTATTTTTTTTTTTAAATAAAAAGCAACTCACTCATATTCAAACAGTCAAGTTGAACTGTCTCCCCAGATTCTCTGGTAGGACTTAATAGCCTTCTGCGATAACACCTCACAGATATGAACTAAGGCTGGAAAATATATTGATCTTGGTGTTGAGAACAATGGCTTCATACTTGATACATTTTCTGTGTTCTGTAAAGTTCAGTGGCTCTTGGCTAAGACAGTGACTGACAATGAGAGAGAGATGGGAGAAAACGAGAAAAGTCCCCGGAGTCTGAAAATAGAAAGAGAAGAAAAGAGAAGAAAAAAGTGAAGAGGAGAGACTGGGCTGAAAACACAGAAATAGGCTAAAGCAATGCAGAGAGTTTCAGAAAGCTTTACTGCTCGTTATAACAGAGATGAAAGTATAGGCTGGACAGAAGTGACAGCTAAACAAACAAACAAACAAATAGATCTACAAAAGTCTTACATATTAATTATCTCTAATTGCCTAAGCTCTAATTTATTATCAAAGGTTCTTCCATCCAGTCAAACATCGAAGTTTTTAAAGGGAGAATATTAGATACTTAAAGGAATAGTTCACCCAAAAATGAAAATTCTGTCATTATTTACTCACCCTCATGTAGTTCCAAACTTGTATGTCTTTCTTTCTTCAGTGGATCACAAAAGATATTTTGCAGAATGTTAACACTTTTTTTTTTCTTTTTTTTCGTATAACAAAAGCAAAACAGGATTGTCAAAAGGAATGTTTTTTTTTTTTTTTTATTATTACTATTATTTTTTTTTTAATTATTATTATTATTTTTTAATTGCGTGTGTGTGGGGGGGGGGGGGTGGCAGTAGCAGTTTCTTTAAGTGTTTGCATGTTTGTTTGCATAAGAGAGAGTGTTTTTTAGTGGGGCACAACTTGAGACATTTCAGCTCACAAGGTCAGCACTTTAGCATTTTTCATTTTTCTTGCCGATCTGAGATTTTTCAAATCATATATTCATCACAGCAGAGTCACTCAAACAATTTACCTGAAGTGCAGGTGACACAAAAATTGATATCTATGATGTGCAGTTTTTTGCTGCATAAACAGGAATCAACGTGAATTACAAATATATGCAAGATAATTTGTCAAATGGCTTTCTCGCACTTTTCATGGCCAGAGATCCTTCTCTGCTCAGCTGTCAATATAATTTTTTTAGGCATCCAGGAGCATGTGAGTGAGTGGGTCAAAGTTAAAAAGATAGAGGAAGAGTGGAAGGGAGAGAAAGGAGTACAAAGAGAGATGCTGAGAAACTGAGGGGAAGGGTTTGAAGATAAAGTGTGAAAGGAAACGTCTTGGTTACTGATGTAACCTCTGTTCCCTGATGGAGGGAACGAGACGTTGTGTCGATGGAGTGACACTAGGGGTTCGATCTTGAGAGCCCCAATCACCTTTGCTTAAAATAGAAAAGGCCAATGAGAACAGGCGAGTGGAATTTGCATGCCACTCTCCGCCCCCGGACATACGGGTATAAAAGGAGATGGCATGCACCACTCATTCAGATTTATGCTGAGGAGCCGATAGAGAGTCCCGGCCATGTCAGCGGCCGGTTCAGTACCGCGGCAGGAGGGACACAATGTCTCGTTCCCTCCATCAGGGAACAGAGGTTAAATCAGTAACCAAGACGTTCCCTGTCTGTCACTCACTCGAGGTTGTGTCGATGTCTCGTTGGGGAGGCACTTACCTAAGTAGGCTACCGGCGGTGCCTTTCCTGATTTGCTGTTAAGCAAGTTCCCGCCGAGCACTTTCTAGAATAGCGCTGGGAAGTGCTCTTTCCTCTTCAGGAAGGAGAGCACTACGGAGACCACATCCTACCGGAGGGAGGTTAACGTGGAGAATACCTCACATGGACTTACCAAGTTCACATATGGAATGATACCACCGGAGGACCCTATCTATAGAGAGGGTACGCAGCCACAGTGGCCGAGGCAGGGAAGGCTCTGGCAAGGGGAAACACAGGGTTCACCTAAGGGGAAACCGAACAGTGGAAACTCATCATACAGGATTACCAAGGGGGAATCGCCACGCATTGAGCACTGAGCCCGAGCACATGGGCTCACCTGAAAAGGGGCATACCACGAGTACTGGACCTGGTGTCATTACTCCTCCACCGAGTTAGTCACCGAACAGTGCTTAAGAATTAAAGAGGTGTCCGGGGTTCACCGGATACGGGGAACTGTTGTGGAAAAAAAGGCCCACATTATCACCTTTGAAAAAATGGGAAAGGTGCAATGCAAGTGGTACACCCAACCGGCCGCCCAGTCTACCTGCTGTTACCACGTAACACTCGGGTCGAAACCGGGTCTATGCGTAGGTTATAAAAAGGTATTGGGTATAGCCCAACCCGCAGCTCTGCTTATGTCTGCTAGAGAGGCCCCCCTTGCCAGTGCCCAGGAGGATGCAACACCTCTAGTGGAGTGCGCCCAGACTCCCAAGGGGCACGGTAAGTCCTGAGATTGGTGTGCAAGAGAAATGACATCCACAATCCAATGGGCTAGCCTCTGCTTGGAGACAGCTTTCCCCTTCTGCTCTCCTCCAAAATAGACAAAGAGCTGCTCTGAGCGTCTAAGGCTCTGCGTGCGGTCCAGATAGATTCGCAGGGTGTGAACTGGACACAGCAACAAGGCTGGGTCTTCCTCCTCTGAAGGGAGCACTTGCAGGTTCACCACCTGGTCCAGAAAAGGAGTGGTGAGAACTTTGGGCACGTAACCGGGCCGGGGTTTCAAGATCACATGAGAATGTGCTGGCCTGAACTCCAGGCATTCGCTGGTAACAGAGAGCGCCTGCAGGTCCCCCACCCTCTTGATGGAAGTGAGCGCCACCAGGGTGGTTCACGGCAAGGCAGAGCAGGCGCCCCACCTGGAAGACAGACCAGGAGGGTCATGCTGCTCCACAAGCCCGCAACGGTGGCTGGTGACTGAGGCGGGCGAGCGACCCCAGAGACCAGCACACTTATCTGTTCACTGGCTGTGCCTCGACAGAGAACGAGGGAACGGGAGGTACTCGCATTCACCTGATTGACCGGAAAGACTTCCAGCTCCTGGCCATCGCGAGTGCGCTGACCCAGGGAATGAGGAAACTGCTGTTTTACTGACCATGTGGGCGCCAAGGCCCAGAGGGCATCCGGCGATATAATACTTACCATCAAATCAAATCAAATCAAATCACATCAAATCACATTTATTGTCACACAGCCATATACACAAGTGCAATGGTGTGTGAAATTCTTGGGTGCAGTTCCAATCAACATAGCAGTCGTGACAGTGATGAGACATATACCAATTTACAATAACATCAAATTAACACAACACAATTTAAAGTCTAATATACACATAATTACACACAACACAATATACAAATAATAACATACACTGTACAGTATACAATACGCACAATATAGATACACATTATTCAATAAAAATAAAAAATAAAAATGTATATATAGTATATATAGAATGTACAGTAGGTTGTATTGTACTGTATTGACATTCAGGCTGTCGGTTGATAGTAAGTTGTTAAGAGAGAATATATATAATAATAATATAATTTATGACAGTCCGGTGTGAGATATAAGAGTAAGAGTAATAAAGTGCAGTGCTGATGTATTTTGATCATGGGAGATCAAGAGTTCAAAAGTCTGATTGCTTGGGGGAAGAAGCTATCATGGAGTCGGCTGATGCAGGTCCTGATGCTGCGATACCACCTGCCTGATGGTAGCAGTGAGAACAGCCCATGGCTCGGGTGGCTGGAGTCTCTGATGATCCTCCGAGCATTTTTTCACACACCGCCTTGTATATATTTCCTGGAGGGAGGGAAGCTCACCTCCGATGATGTGTCTGGCAGTTCGCACCACCCTTTGCAGTGCTTTGCGGTTGTGGGCTGTGCTATTGCTGTACCAGGTGGAGATGCAGCCAGTCAGGATGCTTTCTACAGTGCAGGTGTAGAACCGTGTGAGGATGTGGTGGTTCATTCCAAACTTCCTCAGCCGTCTCAGGAAGAAGAGGCGCTGATGAGCCTTCTTCACAATGACTTCAGTTTGGATGGACCATGTGAGTTCCTCAGTGATGTGGACACCCAGGAACTTTAAGCTGCTGACTCTCTCCACTGGTGCTCCATTGATGGTGATGGGACTGTGTTCTCTGTCTTTTCTTCCGAAGTCCACCACAAGCTCCTTTGTCTTACTGACGTTGAGGGAGAGGTTGTGCTCCTGACACCAGTGTGTCAGAGTGTGCACCTCCTCTCTATAGGCTGTTTCAACATTGTCAGTGATCAGAACTACCACCGTCGTGTCATCAGCAAACTTGATGGTATTGGAGCTATGTGTTGCCACACAGTCTTGTGTGCACAAGGAATACAAGAGTGGGCTGAGAACACAGCCCTGTGGGGCTCCAGTGTTGAGGGTCAGTGATGAGGAGATGTTGCTGCCTATTCTAGCCACCTGGCATCTGCTTGACAGGAAGTCCAGGATCCAGCTGCACAGTGAGCTGTTTAAGCCCAGAGCCCAGAGTTTCTCATCAAGCTTGGAGGGCACTATGGTGTTGAATGCTGAGCTGTAGTCTACAAACAGCATTCTCACATAAGTGTTCTTTTTTTTCAGGTGGGAGAGAGCAGTGTGTATTGTAGATGCAATGGCATCATCAGTGGAGCGGTTGTTGCGGTAAGCAAACTGCAATGGGTCAAGAGAGAGAGGCAGCACAGAGCAGATGTAATCTCTGATTAGTCTCTCAAAGCATTTGCTGATGATGGGGGTCAGAGCAACATGACGCCAGTCATTTAAGCAAGTTATTTTTGATTGGTTTGGAACAGGCACAATGGTGGGTGTTTTAAAGCATGTGGGGACTACAGACAAAGAGAGGGAAAGGTTGAAAATGTCCGTAAACACACCAGCCAGCTGGTTCATGCACGCTCTGATGACGCGGCCCGGAATGCCGTCTGAGCCCGTGGCTTTGCGGATATTTACCCGTTGGAAGGATCGGGTTACATCCACTACAGAGACGGAGAGTGAACTAACCTCTGTAGCTTCGGCCGTGAGAGCTCTCTCCATGAGGGCGGTGTTATTTCCCTCAAAACGAGCATAAAAAGTATTTAGCTCATCCGGTAGAGAGGCAGCGGTGTTCATGGCGGAGTTTTTATTCCCTTTAAAGTCCATGATGATGTTAATTCCCTGCCACATGCTTCTAGAGTTGGTGGTGTTAAACTGTCCTTCAATCTTGTTCCTGTACTGGTGTTTTGCTGTTCTGATCATAATTGGCTTGTTTATGCTCCTCTGCGTTCCCGGAATTAAAAGCGGAGGTCTGCACATTAAGTGCCGCGCGAACATCGCTATTTATCCATGGCTTCTGGTTCGGATAGATCCATATTGTTCTGGTCGGAACTACGTCCTCCACGCACTTTTTGATTAAACACATTACGCTATCAGCGTAAAGCTCGATGTCGTCATCAGAGGCGGACCGGAACATCTCCCAGTCTGTGTGATCAAAACAGTCCTGTAGCGTAGAATCTGTTTGGTCCGACCAGCACTGGGTCGTTCTGAGGGTGGGTGCTTCCTGTTTCAGTTTCTGCCTGTAAGCGGGCAGAAGCAGAATGGAAGAGTGGTCCGATTTGCCAAATGGTGGGCGGGGGAGGGATTTGTAGCCATCCCAGAAGGGAGAGTAGCAATGGTCCAAAACCCGGTCCCCTCGTGTGTTGAAACTAATGTGCTGGTGGTATTTTGGTGTGACTGATTTGAAACTGGCTTTATTAAAGTCCCCGGTCACAATGAACGCGGCCTCAGGGTGTGCGGTTTCCTGTTCACTTATACTCCCATACAGTTCCTTGAGTGCCCGGTCTGTGTCGGCTTGTGAGGGGATGTACACAGCAGTGATAATGACCGCTGTGAATTCCCTCGGTAGCCAGAATGGTCAACACAGAAGCATGAGAAATTCCAGATCAGGAGAGCAGAAAGACTTGATAGAATGTACGTTCCTCTGATCACACCAGGATTTGTTGATCATAAAACATACACCACCACCTCTGCTTTTACCTGAGAGGTATTTCGCTCTGTCCGCTCAGTGCACGGAGAACCCCGCGGGTTCATTGGCTGAGTCTGGAATCTCCACAGACATCAAAGTTTCTGTTAGGCAGATAATGCAGCAGTCCCTCGTCTCTCGTTGGAAAGAGATCCGCGCTTTCAGCTCGCAGAGCTTGTTATGCAGAGACTGAACATTTGCCAGTAGAATACTGGGTAGCGGGGGTCGATTTGCAAAACACTGCCATGTTGTGTTGGAGCTCGCAATGCAGCAGCCATACTCGGTGCCATCATGAGTCCAGCAATCATGAGTCCAGCATGCGAGTCAGTTGCCTCATCCCCGGGTTGCCTGTGCCAGGGCCGCCTCGAAGCCCGTCCGGGGTTCTTGGGGGCCGGCTGACGGGCAGGTGGAGCCGACTTCCCGTGGGAGGATCTTCTTCTGAGGCCGGCATATGGGCTCCGATGGTACGGGAGACGGGGCCGGCACTGCAGGGGAACGGCTCTGGCGAGAAGCAGACGGGGCATGGGACTTTGGAGGCCTGAAGGCGGCCAAGTCGCGCCATGGCAAGATGTGCTTAATCACCTTGGTCTGCTTCCTCACCGTCGAGAACTGATGGGCGAAATCCTCGGTGTCGCCAAAAAGCCCCCCTTGGGAGATGGGCACATCGAGAAAGCTGATTTCTCTGCATCACGCATCCCCGCAAGGTTGAGCCACAGGTGCCACTCTTGGACCACAAGAGTGGACATCATCTGGCCGAGGGCGTGCGCTGTGACTTTCGTCTAACGTAAGGTGAGGTCGGTTGCAGTACGCAGTTCCTGCATCAACCCTGGGTCAGTTCTACCCTCGAGCAGATCTTTCAGTGCCTTGGCCTGGTAGACCTGCAGGATGTCCATGGCATGCAGGATGGAAGCGGCTTGACCCGCAGCCTTGTAAGCCTTCATCATTAATGAGGAAGAGAACTTACAGGCCTTGGAAGGGAGCCTTGGTCGGTTGCGCCAGGTGGCTGCGCCCTGCGGGCATAAATGCACCGCTATGGAGTGCTCCGCCTGGGGGAGCTCGACATATCCCTTAGCCGCTCCGCCGTCGTAGTTAGAATGGACGAGCCCACGAAGCGTGTACAAGCAGGTTTTTTTTTTTTTTTTAAGGTTCCTTCCACAAATTCATTAGCTCCTCATGCACTTCCGGGAAGAAAGGCACCCGGGGCGGGTCGCGGCCGTGAGTCATGTTCCGAGCCCAGAAACCAATCTTCCAGCCACAAACGCTCAGGGCAGGGTGGAGGGTTCCACTTCAGCCCTATATTCACAGCCGCCCAGGCAAATACGGCTGCCATCTCAGCATCCACCTCATCCTGTGCTCTACCGCCCCTGGGTGGGAGCTCAGAAGATTCGTCCGCTTCCGATAGCAGAAGCCCACCCTCTGATGCTGCGACCGAAAGCTCATCCTCATTGCGAGCCACGAACGACACATTAAATCCGCCCTGAGGCGGGGGTTGAGCCGGCGAAAACGCTCCCATATCCACAGCCATCTTAGCATCAGCCCAGGATGGAGCAGGTTGGGGAGCAGCTGCTGTGGCTCCTTGCTTCATGAAGAAGCAAGTGAGCCGCGACCGCAACGTTCTGATGGGCATGTTCTCGCAATGAGAACATAACCCTTCCACGAAAGCTGCCTCAGCGTGCTGGTGCCCCAAGCACTCAAGACAGATTTCATGGCTGTCCAGAGGGGAGAGATAACGGCCACATTCAGTAGCGCAAATGTGGAAGGACATCTTTAAAAAGACGGCAAGCGTTTGCGCGAGCTCTTTTAGCACCCGCGGACTCAGCCGCCGAAGCACCCAGGGGAAGCACAACACTTGACCGTGCGAGGGTGACCGCTGATATGCGCCATAAAATCCAGCAGCGTAAGCGAAAGATGAGAGGATGAACACAGTACATGCATTCGGCTCCGAAGAAAAAATCTGAATGAGTGGTGCACGCCATCTCCTTTGATACCCATATGTCTGGGGGCGGAAAGTAGCATGCAAATTCCACTCGCCAATTCTCATTGGCCTTTTCTATTTTAAGCAAAGGTTATTGGGGCTCTTAAGATTGAACCCCTAGTGCCACTTCATCAACACAATGTTGAGTGAGTAACAGACAGGAACAGCCATTCTCGCAATTAGGTTGTGTGGGATATTGATTTTTCATGCTTAGATAAAAGACATAGTATGTGTGTGTGAATGATTTTTTCGAAATCCTTTCCCAGCCCAGCTGTGGAGGTGTGTGGATCTTTGCATTTTATGTATGTTTTAATTTGGTTACATAGCAGTATCGACAGATAAAAGACTAATAGGTGCACTAATATTTATTACACTGAGCAGAATCAAAGCCATACTGATACTGAGTGCAATGGCACATTTGCAAGTGTGATATTTATTTTATGCCACAGTTCCATAAACAACATGAAAATTAAATTAAGTTAATATTTATGACAAATGAAGTCACAAACTACTTCACTAAACTCTTGTTTTACACAGTTGACTGCATGGATCCTAACTGCTCAAATAATGGTATCTGTGTGAATGGAGAGTGCCACTGTAAGCCAGGATGGGGCGGACCCAACTGTGAGCTTCCCAGAGCACAGTGCCCAGATCAGTGCCACGGTCATGGGGCTTTTATCCCGGACACAGGCCTCTGTAGCTGTGACCCCAACTGGATGGGCCCTGACTGCTCAGTCGGTCAGTTTGCTTGTTTGATTGGATCAGTGTTATAGAGAAAATTTAGCCTAATCTTTCCTGTCTTTATACCTGCTTTCTTTCTAATATGTGATTTTCTAATCAGAGACATACTTCTCTGTCTCTCTCTCTCTGTCAATTTCCATTATAGTTTTCTTAATTGGCATGACAAAAACTTTACAAAAACTAAGAACTAACTATGCGCCTGTAAAAGTGACAATGAACATATGTTTAGTGATGGAGACATTCACTATTTCTCCTACTGTGGCAGGCAGACACATACTGTGCTTTTATTACACCTCAGGTTCCCATAATTAGATGAGCAGTTTTCCATTGTTCATCAAAGTTTCAAATGTGTGGTATATCTATCTCTCTCCCCAGAGGTTTGCTCTGTTGACTGCGGTACTCATGGTGTGTGCATGGGCGGTTTGTGCCGCTGTGAGGAGGGCTGGACGGGTGCAGCGTGTGACCAACGCGTGTGTAACCCGCTCTGCGTGAAGCACGGCACCTGTAAGGATGGCAAGTGCGAGTGTGAACAGGGCTGGAATGGAGAACACTGTACCATCGGTAGGCAAACACCCACCCACCCACCTACCATTAAAACCAATGCCACAGCACACACTGTATTTGCTCTCATAAACATTATAAACAGTCCCTCTTCTTATCTGTGGCCTGGCAATTAACCTGGATCTTGTTGTCCTGGGACAACATTCCTTCCAACCAACAATGTAGGGTAGATTATTTCTGAAATCTAATCTGGCACTGATTACAAATCATAATCAGTAACATAATCTAATTAAATAATCTAATCTGATTACTTTTGGATTACTTATTGCATATTTGATGAAAATCAAATTTTAAGTGAATTAAGAACCAAATTAAACTTCTTTATACTCTTTTATTAAACATTTCTACACATGAAATCAAACAACAATTTGCTGTTTGTCAGTCCAACAAAGAATGTTGATCCAGAAACACGTCCTACTTTGCTTATGGCGTGCTTTCAGCAGAAGCTCAAGGATTTATGGAAAAACCTTTTAAAAAGTTCTTAAAGTGTTTTGTCTCTTAACTGATCCATCAGGATGGGGTATGTAACATGTAACTGATTCTCTTTTTCTCTCTTTTATAAAGTTTTTGTAAAGAGGGAGAGAGGCAGAGGGAATGATACTTTGCACATGGAGACTGTAGCTCAGAGCCTCTAAAAACTATGAATATAAAATCTGTGTAAGAGATAAAGTTTTGAGCTTTTAAAGGCAGAGAATGAAAAGCTGAAAGTTGAAGTCTTTTTGTGCAATCGCATACAGGAAGGTTTTTCAAATCGCTAATAGGCATGAGTCCAAAAAGAGAGGATGAATTCAAGAGTAGGTGCGCCAGAACCGGGTGCCTGCATTAACTGATCTTAGCTGATATTAAAATCTGTACTTTTTGGTCCGTATTAAGAATGCATTCAATGTATAGACTAATACTTTGCTATAGTTTCAAACATATGATAGAATTTCAAACACTCATATATCACCTACAAAATCCCAGACTGACACTGGAGAAATGAATGAAAGTGAATACGAATGTGCCAGTGCAGAGAGGAACCCTGACAGTGTTTGAGAATTTAGAAAACATGTTGGTTTAAGCCTGTGTGCACATTACATTTGAGTTAGCATGTTGTGGCAGGTGTAAGGACAGGTGCAAAGTCCACAAATAAAACAGGAAATGTCACAGTCTAATTTCTGCACCTGAATTAAGCAAAAAGAATTAGTCACAAAAATAAATGTTAACTTTATTCATTTTTATGCTTAGCAATGTGCTATCAACAATGATAAATGCCATCTGTAAATTTAATTTATTTGGATTCTGATATCTCGAAGATGTGCTTACTCTGCTAAAGACCTGATCTCCAGATCTATACATCAATGAGCATGTTTACATGCACAATCTTACACGTGTATAAGTGTTGAGCACATGCCTGTATACGTTTGATGCCAAAAGCAGAAAAAAATATAATTAATTCAACTCTTATTTATAGATTGTTTTCTTGCTTTGTCAGGTTTTTTATTTATTTTTTAATAAGCTTATTTTTAATTAGTTATCAGTGTGTGGTTGTGCAATGAAACGCACTCAATATTTATAAAAACTGTAAGGTGTTGTGTAAAATATTTGATCATGCGTAAATTTGGTCTGATTTTGAGTCTCAATGCAGAGCTGGTGTGGTACATCTTGAAGATCTTTGTGTATCTGCACAGGATGTAATGTTATGAATCATGGCTCATGAGTATTAATTTGATTATATAAATGAGCTGTCCTGTAAGGTTACCTATCAGTGTCAGCATGACTTAATTAATATTCATGAGGTAAGCCAAGTCATCACAACCAGTCAGTTGGCAGTCCCCCATTTCAAAACTTGTTCCCACGCCGCTGGTCAGGAGGTGTAGGAGAGATGAAGGCTGTGCAGAGGCTGTACTGAGATGAATTAGGCTGTTCTTCTGTGTGGTGTTGGACTGAGAGCAAACTTACCTGTTTTTGATCACCCTTCAGAAAGTGGTGGCAGGTGTAGGCCAGCCAGGTAATGAAAGTGCCCTTGTGAAGAAGCAGAGACTGATCAAAGATAGAGGTGTCTTACCCTTCATAAGTCACACCTCTGTTTGGCCTTGACATTTGTCTCTCAGAAATAGACTCAAAATTCAGAGTTTTCTGTTCTCTCATCATCTATGTCTGTGTGTGTGTTTGTGTTTGTCACTCCAGAGACGACATAAGCATCAAAGACTGTGCCAGCCTCAAAGTGTTCTGCCTTTAATCCATTTCCTCATTGCACGCCAAGACAGAAAGTCTGTCTGGTTATTGTCATCTAAGTCTTTCTGCAGACAAAAAAGCCTTTAAAAACGGATTCCATCATCTTTTGTTTCCATGTTTATTTCTCAGATTTCTTTTGTTTTTATTTAACTGATTCAAGTGAAGCAAAAACTGCTAAGATGTGTACCTATGTCTTGTTGCTTTGACGCCCTCTTGTTCCCTCTGCATGTCCTCTCTGATGCAGACTTTTGGGATGCGAGTAATGAAGGTATTGTACCTCGTCGTACTGTGATTAGTGCTAGCTGCCCCCCCCCCCCCCCCCCATAGCTTGGCTGCATAGAGATTTTGTGCTTCTGTTCATAGAGTAGCCGTGGTGAAGTAGAATGTCATGTTGATTAAGTTTATAGTTCTAGTCTGTGTTCTAAAGCTTGTGTGTTTCTATTCTTGTTGTCAGATGATACAAATTCTGCCTCAATCATCTTTTTGCATCGTTGCTTTTGAAATGTTCCTCTCTAAGTAGCACTGCTGAACTGAGCAATAAAAGTGTTCAATGTCTCTGTTCCGCCTAGAAAGGAAAAGGACTTTTCAGTACTTTAGAATTTGGGGCCATACTGTACTTTACATTTTCCATGTTACACATACTGTATTTCATGTTACTAAGCAGTAATTTAGTAGACATTTTTTCCAAAGCAACTTACAGTGCACTTAATGCAAAGACAGCACCTCTGGAGTAACGTGGTGTTAAGTGTCTTGCTGAAGGGCACAATGGTGATACTTAATTCATGATAAACACATTTACTGTATTTCGCATGTCATTGACTTCCAAAATGTATCATCATATTGCACGATTTTCAGTCTCAATGCCAAGTTGGGTTGGTACATCCCGAAGACTTTTCAACTCAAGCATGTCTGCACAGGATGGGAATTTAGGAACCCTACAAATTTCTAACAATGGAATTAATATTAATTTATTTACATGAATGGATGATCCTGTAAGGATGCCTAGCAACAGCAGCATAACGTAATTATTATTCATGAGCTAATGTCACCAGTCCTACTCGACCCACCCCCAGAAGGATTCGAACCGGCAATCCCCGGCATGGGAGTTGGATGTGCTAGCAAGGAGGCTAGATAAGCCATGGCCTCTAGCCTCGGTCACAGTGTGTCTCTTAAGGCCAGGAGAGTGAGGTTTACACACTGCACAGCTTTCACGTACCAGCTGGCTACCATCATACTCACCTCCCTAAACCTCACTCCCATCCGAGTCATGGCACCAGTGTCACCGGTCCAACCTGACCTGCCCCGAGCGGGATTCGAACCGGCGATCCCCGGCATGGGAGTCAGACACGCCAGCAAGGAGGCTAGAAAAGCCATGGTCACTAGTGCGTCTCTTAAGGCCAGGAGTGTGAGGTTTACACACTGCACAGCTATCATGTACCAGCTGGCTACTGTTACACTAAGCCATCACCATGTCATCACAATCAGCCAGTCTTTCAGGTCACCTACTGTCATGGCAGAGCAACAGTTTGAAGAAAATCTTGCTGAGCAAGATAGATAGATCTTTTAAACATGTTTTAGCTAGCTATCTAAATAATAAAACATTCAGTTTAATGGCACAGACATTTGTAGACAACTCTATTGCCCCCTGTATCATTGAGCATTGTTACTACCACTGTAACACAACAACACATGTAAGTTTAACGGGACCACATATTTGCTGTGCATTAGCCAAGCATTCGCAACTTGTGTAGACTATTTTTCTGGCCATAGTATGCATCTTACATTTACCTCTGTTGATGTGAGTGTCAGTATAAAAGAATTCAGAAAAGAGACTTTCTGTATCAGTAGAACATTCATGAAATGACACCACAGAATGCCGCCATAAACTTACTGTATAACAGGGACAATCCTCCTGTACTGTAGCAACATTGGATTAAGTGCCTTGCTAAATGGCACAATGGTGATGATTTCTGGCTTGCTCATTTCGGGGATCCAAAATAGCAAACTTCCAGTTAACAGTGAGCTTTAAACACTACTTTAAGCACACCACCTTGATTCCCTCCAACTGTTCAGGGAGAGGAGAGTAGTTCAGCTTGAGGCAGAGTAGTACTCGGAGACCTACAGTCACTAGGGCTTACTGTTCCTACAGAAGCAGTCTTTCTGAGTCTGCCTATAAGTTTGCACTGAACAGGGACACAGGAGGCAAGTAATCCTACTCTCTGCTTCCTTCGAGTCTGCCTCAGACAAAAGAGCTCAATCACAGAGGACAATGCAGAGTGGAGACAAAGATCACATAGATTTTACTCCACCTGAGAGACGTAGATCATTTCTGCGAGTAAAAGGATCAGAAAGAAGTGGATCCTGAGATAAATGTGAAAATTCAGCAACATTGGTGCAGAGAGCAGAGGTCAGGAGCAGCAAGCTGCGTTTTTTACAGAGAATATTTCGGCACGCATGGTGTAGGACCACGGGAGGCATGGTAATGCCTTTGTCTCAGCACCCGCTTAAGTCGCAACTCATAGGATGAATACTAATGGAGGGTCAGGAATGTGTGTGCTTTTCTGAGAAGGGAACATGGTGTGTTTGCAGGGAGAACAGGGTAATGAGGAGTTTAACTGCAGGGCCCGCAGTGATCACCTGAAAACTCATGCATCAGTACACTGGAGCGAGTCTGGCAGAACAGCTTAGCACTGCTGCAGTCACTATCAAAAGTTACTATATGTAATTGAATATCTCTAATTGGCCGAAATGACTGGAGATGAATGGTCTCTGGATGCATTTTTGTATGCTAGTATGTCCTGGGTGGATGTGATTTGCATTTGAACAAATGTATGATTGGTTCATGAATGGAAACCACACTGGCACTGGGTAAGGAAGCATGCAAGACAAATGCATGCCAGCTTTAACTGCAGTTCTTTAAAGAATGCCATTTGTTAAAGCTGCAGAGTGCAATTTCTACTCCATTAGCCACACCAAACAGAACTGAATGAATAGTGCTCCCTAAATAAATATATAAATACTGTAGTTTTCCCAAACACTCCATTGTTTGAACAGTTCTGCCGACTGGTTAAGCCAATATTGCTATACAATGGCTTACTTACTCGTATATTAAGCTGGGATCGAAGCAAATACCACCTTTAATTCATTGTAAAATGCATTCATAAATGTATGACAGGTATAAAGAAATATTGATTGGCTTGAACTTTGTAGTTGTGCGGTCTGTGGGTCTGCAAATCTTACCTTTTTCTGTCTTTAGGTCTTTGAGATAACTCTCTCCTGTTCTGCACACAGCGCAATGTCCTCTCTCAACTAAAGTCCAGAAACCATTGGAATAAAAATTCCCTGCTCTCTCACTATGGCTATGCTGAAGGTTTAGGATGTTGTAACAGGGGGGTTATAATGGGAAAAGAGGAGGCAGAAATCGGACAAACCATCAAAGTAATATTTAATGTAAAATTAAAACATAAAGACAAAACACAAACGTACATGACGTCCTCCCCCCCCACCCCCCATTTCTGGGGGGGGCATAGATCTTGTGGCTGCGCCTGCTGGCAGGCTTTCCCCGCCTCTCTAGAGCTGGGGAGGGGGACAAGGGGAGGGAAAAAAAGAGCAGAGGGAAGGATCAAGGCGGGGCAGCAGTGAGAAAGAGAGAGAGAGGAGAGAGTGGAAATATCTGGTTTGCCAGCACCCACATATGCTGTCGCCCGGCCCTCAGCCACTCTCCAACCTCTGGCGGACAGCTCGCTCCTCCCCTGGTGGACAGTAGTGGATCCTCTGGCCCTGGGCAAATGGTCACACTCCTCCCCCTCTTTTCTCTCTCTTTTCTTTTTTTCTCAGTTCTTTTTTTTCCTATGGGGAAACGGCAGCGTGCCTCAGATCCTCGGTGGCCGGCAGTGACACATCCGTCCCTGGGCAGACGGCCGCAGCTGCTCCTCGATTGGCTGATAGTGGCGAGGACTCCACAACAACGCATCCCTCCTCCTTCCCGTGTTATAATGGGAAAAGAGGAGGTGGGAACCGGACGAACCATCAAAGTAATGTTTAATGTAAAATTAAAACATAAAGACAAAACACACACATGGCAGCTGCATGTGGCTCTCTCTCCCCCGAACTGCTGCATCCGGCTGCCTTTATCCCTCTCCTCAGCTGATTAGCACGATTGGGGGTCAGGCATGAGTAGTCACGGCCTGGCCACGCCCCCCTCCTCGTCACAAATGTTATTTGACTTTGTAGTATTACATGGAACACTAGAGGCGAGGAAAGCACAGACAGAGGGCGTTTTATAGGTGCTCACTCCCTTTGGGATTTTATCAGTCTCTTCCTAAGGCGAGTTTGGAGGATTTATGAATCTAACCTTTATTTTATGAACTTTAAATGTGAGAGGGCTGCAGGCCAGTAGACAGGAGTGTTTGGTGGAATTTATTCCACACATTCTTTTTCTTAATATCTCATCCTAGGTTTGCTTTCTTTCATTCGTTCTATTTTCTTTCTTCAGCAATCCATCTGTCTCATTCTATCCATCTCTCCATCCATCAGCAGGTGACTGTTGCTATGCAGCATGTTACTTTCTCCATCTCACCTTTGCATTCATCTCTCTAGTTGTGTGCTGACCCATAACTCAAGGCAATCTCAGCTCCTTTTTAAGTAGATTACAATAGAGTCAACCCGCATTACTTTAGCCAGGTGGCTTAATAGTTTGTGAAATCTCACTTAATTTTAGTTAGTGTGCTGAGAATCGACTGGCATTTGGCATGAAAAAGGGGCCACACTCAGTGCTGCCCAATGAAATAGACCAATGGTCACCATAGATTTTGCTCTCCTGGTGTTTCATAAGTATTTGGCTGCTTAAAATGGCAGCTCTATTTAAAAGGCAATCATCGCTAAGTGACTTTTCTGTCAGCTCAATATTGCATGACAATTGATGCATAGTGGGCTGTTAATGTGGCATCTCAAGGACCCCAGACATTGAAAATTACATTAATTAAAGCAACATTTGATTTCAGTCACAATGGCTCACTGCGTCCCAGTGCGTGCAAGGTTTTCACACTCTCTGAATGAGGCCATTTCATTTTCCCTCATCACAAATCATCTGAAGTGTCACCTGTGCTGGGTCAGCAGCCAATAATACCATAGCCACTGGCTTTTCCCAAAAGACTGTATTTCCATGTTAACCAGAAGCAGAGGCTCTGACCCACTAAAGTCCCTTATAGACCATTTCAAGGACTGTTCGTTGGTGACGTCAAGTAATGTCACTGTTCCATGAACATTTCCTGCTTGTCAAAACAGAGACCAGAGACGGCTCACTTCTATTAAAATGAATGGAAGAAACTGGAACGCCCAACAGCAGCCAACAGTCAACGAAAAAAATACAGCCTCATCACCACTGCCTTTAAACACCGAACGTGCCTCTCCTCAGGAGACCAGTCTCTACCTGCTGGCATCTTCGCAGGTCCAGGAACGGAGCAATGAGGGTCCAGTGCGAGTTAGATGCGTCGCCGGACCAACACCCCCGGCGTGAGTTAGATGCAATACCAGGGATTGGAGCACACATCACGGCCGGGCCGCTCTAGTGAAGCCGGCTCCACACGCGCCTTGGACCAATAAAATGTTACTGCTTATTTCAAATATGTTCTTTTATCGTAATCTTGACCAACCATTTTTCAGTCTTTCCCCATTCAAGTAGATAGGAGCTGTATCAAGTAGTATTCAAGTAGTCACAAACTGCCCAAGAGTGTTCCAAAAACGTCCGCAGAGTGGACTGACTTAACTTGAAAAAGAGCCTTTGCTGAAAGGATCTGGAAATACGTTTGGACCGTTCTAATTCATTTGTTTTTGTTTACATTCTTGAAATGGTCTATAGGCAAGTTCGCATACTGGTCCGTATTATCGACCCATATTGCTTCTGTGCAGCTATTTCCAGTCTGAAGAGAGAAAAAACAATTGCATGATTACATTTCAAAAACAAATTTCAAATCATCAATAAATTAATCTGACAACAATGGTATCAAAACTTTTATTTCTTTAGATCAAATCAGGCAAAAAAAAAAAAAACTTTTTTAGTATTTTTTATAGCTAATGTTTTTATAGGGAATTGGTTCTTTTAACTCTAAAGGGGACTTCCATTCCTACAGCCTTTGTGATGCCTGTATCAATAATCATATTGACACTTTTAACTGTAAGAGAGAACCACAGTTGCCATACCTTAAAGCGCTAGAATTTATCCAATTAAAATATGTAGGAGTGGTCTGTCTCCTCCCTTTATAATGTATCTGGACACATTAACAAAAGTGTTTACTGTTGGAGATTGAACTCTGAGACACCAGTGATGGTTACTGGTGACACAATGTGAGGTCACAGTGCAGTTTTCGTTTTACCATGGAAAGATAGTAAGGGACGAGGCTCTCGGCGGTGCTAAGGATTTTAGACTGCATGTTTTATTTACACAAAACTCCAGATGACTTGAAAATTTCAGGTCACATCTTCAGGGTGCTTAATTATGGACTGAAGCTTAAGGAGAATAGCGTTTAGCCTTTTCATGTCTCTTTGCATTTGTTTGTTAGTCTCAGCATCTGCCTCTACCCGATAATTTCCTTTAAACATTCACTTCAGTGCACACTATTCTTCAGTCTTTTGCAAAACTGTTGTGACGAGGTCTGTTTCCGCTTTTGTCTTTTAGGAAGACTGTTTATCCCCCCACTGCATATATTAAACACCCACACACACGCTCCACGCTCTACTCCAAAAACATGTGAGCCGTTTATCAAAGCACTTCTCTCTTTCTCTCAAAAATGTCTTTCAAATAAGTATGCCTCAACACCTTTGTCTCTCATACACTATTCTACCACACAATGTTCTTACTTCAGGGTCTTTGGTTCTCTCTCTCTCGCTCTCTCTCTCTCTCTCTCACACACACACACACACACACACACACCTAGACCCATGGAGGCATCCTAATCTGATCAGTAGACTCTAGTCTCTCCTAACCACATTCTTGCATGAGAGATACTTGCATGACAGAGACCAGACAAATCAAATCAGCTTTTTTAAATGAACAGTCTGAGAGTATATCTGCTCTAAACAAATATCCCCTCCTGAATGGATGAGTTCTGATAAAATCGTATCACCAACAGTTTACAACCAACAGCAGCTATTAGTTGGAAAAAAAAAATAGTAATTTTATTTTATTTTTTTCAGAGTTAACTGATTTGCAGTGCAAATTGAAATGATTTTGATAGTTTAAAAAAATAAAATAAAATTTATCCAGTCAGAGTCCACCTCTTTAGACAAGCATTGAGCACACAGGAGGCAGTTATACAGTCATGGCCAAAAGTTTTTCATGTTCATAGAGTTTTACATGCAATTTCTCCAGCCTGATCTCATGAAAATTACGTGACTGAGGCAACATTTTTGCTAAATAAAATTACACGGTTCATTATCACTGCAGTTTCGAGTGAAATGTCCACTGAGGGGCACTAAAAGCAAGTTAAATGTTAACCCCAAAAATTTGAGGTTTGAAGGTTAATTAGTTTTAAAATAACAAAACATACCTCCCTAACTTTTAACGTAAACCTAACTTATAGTGTCATAAAAAGCAAATGTGTGATGATAGAGCAGTAGCTATGACACTTTCGGCTCACATGTCGACTCTCCTGGCTTTGTTGGACTCGTACCCCAGCCTTCTGCATATAAAGTCCAACACTCTATCAGTTGAGCTACTATGCAACTTAGTTATGTTGGAATAAACTTGTAAATGTAGTAGGTAATGTAATGCAAGCATTAAAATGTATCATCATTTAAAGCATGCATTATAGTAAAAGTGTTTTGATGTCATAAGAAAGCATTGTGTTTATCTGCCGTTTTACTTGTGATTTGTGTGAAAGTTAATAAAACTCATTGTTGAGCCTCTGGTGTTAGTTTCACCAGAAAACTGCAGCAAAACATAGGACGAGGCACTTAAAACTCATTTAGCAAAAATGTAGTTATAGTAATGTGATCTATGAGATCAGGTTGAACTTCTCTATTTTTAAAAAGTAAGAGAAGAAAATGGGTAAGCAAAGCACATAACCAGAAAACAATTCAGCAATTTCAGCAATACTTAAATATTAATTTATTTCAGTTAGGTTCAATTCAATTCAGGTCAGTTCAGTTAATTTCCTTTGTTACTCCTAATACTGCAATTGTTGCAGCAAAACAAAAAATTTGAAAAACTCCCTCCAGCTGTTTTCAAACTTTAGGTCACTAATCTAATGACTGGCTTGATGGATTCCTGTCTTTCTCAATCCCTCTTCCTTCTCCCTCTTTCTCTGTTTCTCGCCCCTCCTGCAGATGGCTGTCCAAAACGGTGTAATGGAAATGGACAGTGTCTGTTGGGTCAAAACAGCTGGCACTGCGAGTGCAAAACTGGATGGAGGGGCACCGGCTGCAGTGTCGCCATGGAAACATCATGTGCAGACAACAAAGACAATGAAGGAGGTGAGAAATCTATTGTTTTCTCTGTGAGAACTTTGTCTCACATGCAATTGGAACAGCCACATGACATACATATAATGCGTGTCATTGAAGAACATTCACATGATGCCACAGCACGAAATTCCATATTTAGTTGCAAAATGAGTTTTCGCATTTTATGTTCTGATGGGGTCAGAGTAACTATTCACAGTAGTACACAAACAGTGTTTGAAAATAAATGCTCCATTTTAGCTAAAAGTGGCAAATAAAAATTCTGCCTGTCGTCATTTATACAGCCATCTACAATTCTTTGAATGTGTATTTCGTAGAAATAAACAGACCTTTCCAGTTGACTACTATGGCTATTCTCTGAACAAATCTAGAGCTGGACTGTTGGTTTTCATCTGAAATGATGAATTAAAAGGAAGCACATACAGTGTTCTGCAGAAAGTGATTTTATTCAAAGTCCAAAGATGACGGAAAGAAAAAGCAGACCTCGCACCATGTGGTAAATGAGAAGCAGAAGAGAGACAAACTTCAGATTCAACAAACTGGTGTCCAAAACATACGAGAACACTTGATGAACACTGATGAAATGGCCTCTTGTTCAGCAGATGAAATATGTTTTATTTTTTAAACATAGTGATGAAGAAAGGAATATTTTGCTGCTTTGGGCAGCTTTGATTGATTGTGTACCATTATAATATGACATTACTCATCACATAACATGGCTGTTTCCTTTCTTCTAGATGGTCTGACTGACTGTATGGATCCAGACTGCTGTATACAAAGTCCCTGCCAGAATAGTCCACTTTGTAAAGGGTCCAGGGACCCCTTACAAGTCATCCAGCAGGGTCAGCTCCCCGAGCAAAAAGTACGTTCCTTCTACGACCGTGTCAAGATGCTAGTGGGCCGGGACAGCACACACATAATCCCTGCCGACAACCCCTTTAACGCAAGGTAACTTTCTCTACTGCACTAAACAGCTCACAAGCTACTCGGTTGTATGTATATTCCAAGTCATAGTTGCTTTATTTTCATTTATTTCCTTCGTAGTAGTAGAAGAAGAATTGAAATATGAAATATAATGCGAAATGTATTGCATATCTGTTGGTCATGCAAAAACAAGCTGATGAGTTGACTATAAGGATTGTATGTTTTTTTTTTTGTTGTTGTTGGGTTTTTTTTAAGCAGATGTTGGTATCACTTTGGATGTATTGGTTATCAAGCAGATGATATCCTGTTGTTTGTTCTATCTTCTATCTTCACCAGTCTGGCATCGTTGATCAGAGGTCAGGTGGTGACTACAGATGGAACCCCACTTGTGGGAGTTAACGTATCGTTTGTCAAGTACCCCCAGTATGGCTACACACTCACTCGCCAAGATGGAACGTAAGCATCACCATATTACTCTTACCTACACGTCTAACCCCTTACATCAAAATATTTTGATGGAACTCATCCTTATCTTAACCTTGAAATACCCCTAATATCAGAAGAATATGATAAGATGGATAATAATAATTCCTGAAATCTGATAAGTTGTTAAGAATGTTGTTCCAGGACCAACAAAGATGGCAAACTGGTCTTGCTTGGCAAAATTACAGTTACCATCAGTTACCACAGTTAAACCACATCAGCCATGCAACAAACAACCCCTTTCCCTCTGAAATACTTTATTCAATCAAGCATTGTTTTGTGACTTACTTGTTTATATAAGCTTCTAGTGATTTAGAGAGCTACATACTAACTGAACAAATCTTTATTAGATTAATTTAGAGCCGGGAAAACTCAGTCTTTCCGTTGCAATGACTGTAATCTATCAAAACAATGAATCATCCCTCCCAGTGAAATGGCATTTTTAATGGTAAAAGCATTCAGAACGTAATAGCGCTATCAATAACCGAGAATAACACAAGTACATATTTGTTTTTGCACTCCGCTTGCCTTTCCCCCTCCCTCTCGCTCTCATTTCATTAGATTTGACCTCATTGCCAATGGCGGAGCCTCTCTCACCCTACACTTTGAGCGAGCTCCATTTCTGAGCCAAGAGCGCACGGTGTGGCTTCCATGGAACATTTTCTATGCCATGGACACACTGATGCTGAAGACAGAGGAGAACACGATCCCAAGCTGTGATCTTAGTGGCTTTGTGAGGCCTGATCCTGTGGTGGTGGCTTCCCCCCTATCCTCCTTCTTCAGCTCCAGACCAGGAGAAAGGTCCATTATTCCAGAGACCCAGGTTAGAGGATTACTCGGTTCCTAAGAATATAGACCTTCATTACTGTAATCACCACATTAATGCATTTTGCACTGATGAGATTCTTTGACTAACTCTGTTACACTGAAAGAACTATCCTATTTCCCACCTATAATTTTTTTGTGTCCTGAGACTGTATTTTAAATTAAACATGAAATAAATATTGACCCAATTTACTCTTCTAATGCTTATTCCAAGTCTGATTGTGAAAGATACATTTGTGCACATTATTTCAAATAAAAAATATTATCTTTGCATTTTCTTTTATGAAAACGCAATAACTTCCACTTCCTCTGAAATTACTTTCCTTTTACACTGACATCGTTTGGGCCATGCAGCTATTGGATAATGTTAAACAAAAGCCAAATAGCTATTTACATTTGCATGTAGTCATTTAGTAGACGCTTTTGTCCAAAATGACAAACGAGGAGCATAACAAGAAAATTTGTCATACAAAAGTCAAATTTATTAAATAGGAAGTGCCTTTAAGGTTGTAGTCTGGTTTAGTGCTTGTGTACGAGAAATGTCTTCAGTTGTGTCCTGAATTATACAAGCACTCAGCTCCATTCTTTTATCGAACACCCACTTTTAACGATCCAGTCATTTACAAATGAACACGTCAAGTCCCTGCCTACATTTTTTTATTTTTGCATATCCTGTTTCACTTAGAATTACTTCACATTACAGAAGAAAAGTGGGTTGAGAACAGGGTTTTACATTGACTTTAGACTTGAAAGTCATTCTTCCATCTGTCCACTAGGTTCTTCATGAGCAGATTGAGATCCCAGGCACAAGTCTAAAGCTCTGTCATCTGAGCTCCAGGGCAGCAGGTTACCATTCATTGCTCAAGATCACCATGACCCAAGCTGTGGTGCCTCTTAACCTTGTCAAAGTCCATTTAATGGTAGCAGTGGAGGGCCACCTCTTCCAGAAGTGGTTTCATGCCTCACCTAACCTCGCCTACACCTTTATCTGGGACAAGACAGATGCATACGGCCAGCCTGTCTATGGCCTGTCTGATGCAGTGGGTAAGGGCACGGAGAGAGTGAATGTCTGGCATGTGTCATTTCCTGATCCCATTTCCCCACTTTTCCCCATCATTTATTTTTTTCTCCCTTCTACTCTTATGAATAAAAGTAGCAAAAGGCCAAAACAAGCAGATGCATTCAACTGACAAAAAACATGAGACGACATAGTTGTTATTTAGCATGGAAGGAATGCTGTATTGGCCAATCATCACTCAAGATCACAACTATCCATTTATGAATAGCTATTATATAAGCACACCACTTAAACAGGCATAGGTTCTCATCTATAATGGCATTCTCCTGAGGGAACACAGTGAGAGTTAATGTCAGGATTAGTGCTCATCCACATGAACGTAGGACCCAGGGACCCTCTCTGCTATCAGGGATCATTCAGCCTCGTTGTCCCTTTCAAAGTACAATTACAGGTAGCTAGTGTTGAAAATGCTGTGAACTAGGTTTGTCACGATACCATAATCATATTTTATGGTATTATACCAGTTAAAGTATCACGATAGCAAGTAGAATCACGATACCACACGATAGTGTGTTCATTCTTAACACAGTTTGTCATAGCAAAGGTGGTTCTTAGAAACTAGCCATTCCACTTGTTGCTCCGGAAGTGGTGAAAATAACTGAAGGATAAACTGGGAGAAGACTCAAATGGACTAACTTCACCTAATACATTCTTATTTTGGTGTAAAATATATATATATATATATATATATATATATATATATATATATATATATATATATATATATATATATATATATATCTTCACCACATTAAAATAACCAGTTCAAACGGCAACGGCTTGAAACTTTTATTCCATTATTTCGGTGATTATTTGAATGTTGGTAACATATAAATAAAGATATTCTGGAGGGCCTGGGTAGCTCAGTGGTAAAAGACGCTGGCTACCACCCCTGGAGTTCGAATCCCAGGGGTGCTGAGTGACTCCAGCCAGGTCTCCTTAGCAACCAAATTGGCCCGAGGGTAGAGTCACATGGGGTAACCTCCTCCTGGTTGCTATAATGTGGTTCGTTCTCAGTGGGGCGTATGGTGAGTTGGGCGCGGATGCCGCAGTGGATGGCGTGAAGCCTCCACACGCGCTATGTCTCCGTGGCAACACGCTCAACAAGCCACGTGATAAAATGCGTGGGTTGACGTCTCAGACGCGGAGGCAACTGGGATTCATCCTCCGCCGCCCGGATTGAGGTGAATCCATGAAGACTTAAAAGCGCACTGGAAATTGGGCATTCCAAATTTGGTGAAAAAGGGAGAAAAAAATAAAATAAAAAAATCAATAAAGATATTCTAATGCTGAAAAGACTTTTTTGAGCAGCTGTTTCATTATTACAACTGCTTCAGCCCCTCCCTCCTGGTAAACAGCAGCGCAAATGCAGATTACATACACACCGTTTGATCACACGCCTCAGGGACGTGACCAAACCGATCTGATCATAACTGCGAAGTTACCACCATCATTCATTTGCATTTGGAAAAAATTAAACAAGTGCAACGTCCGATTTTTCAGAGAAACGGTAAATCCGTAAATGTTAAGATAAAGCATTTAGGTTAAATGAAGTGTGTGTGAGTGTGTGTGTGTTAGTGAGGAATACTCCCCACCCCATAACTCCTATCTCTTTCTGTTGTTTCCCCTCTTTCTCAGCCTGTCTACTTTCCAGCGCTCTACATCTCTCTTTCATTTAAATCTTTCTTGTACGTATAATCCCTCTCACCAAACCCCTATCTACATATATTTACTCATATACTGTATATACTGCCATGTATACTCACTGCCTCATCTTTAGGCCTCTGTATGTATTTATGGTAATGTATTCATGCAGTTATGTGCCATTTTTCATGAGTTGGTTCGAGAGTTTTTGTGGCAACAAATCTTGCGATGACCCTGTGGTGGCAGCACTGATCTCACAGTCCAGTTTGAAAAGTGAAATCTCAAATCATGTCTTGCCACAGAGTGTCTGAACAAATCATGTTCACACTTTACAGGGGTGTTTGTGGTTGTGTGAAAGCACCCAAGCTGTGGTTATTTGTGAAGGCTTGCCCAGAACCTGAAATGTAAAACCTCTGCCCAGCAGTCCACAAATCTGAAAAGAGAAATGTTGTGATGATTATATCTACTGTTGCCTCACAGGAGCTGTGTATGTGTGTCTCAAAGCACTGATTTTTTTCTCTCTTTTTTTTTTTTCTCTAAATTTTCCGGCTTTTAATTTGGCCTGTGGTTTTCAAATAAATATTTATATGCTGCCTCTCTTTTTCCCAGCTAGACTCCCCAACCAATCTGCTTCATTTCATGTAAATTAATCATCTCTAATATTGGCCTGTCATGTAGTTAATTAAATACTGTTTTGAAACATTTTGTATACTCTTTCTCTTTTTTTCTTATGGTTTTGCTCTCTGTCCTCAAGTCTCTGTGGGATATGAATATGAATCATGTCCTAGTCTGGTGCTTTGGGAGAAGAGGACGGCTATGCTACAGGGCTATGAGCTGGAACCTTCCAATCTGGGCGGCTGGTCTCTGGACAAACACCATATACTCAACCTGCGCAGTGGTAGGAGCTTAATGCTCTCACGCATACAGCTAAAACATAACCACACTGCACATTCTAGACATACATGATATAATTTTTGTTAAAACCCCTTTTAATTCCTAAAAGAAAGTGACTTCAAGGGGACATGTCATGAACAACTCTTCTGAAATAATAGAGTCCTAAATACTATGTAGTTCAGTCTATCTACAGCATTTATGATAACTAAGCTGCAAGAACATGTCATTCAGAAACTGTAATGCTTATGATGACAGAACTATGAGCACATTAACGTATGACCACCCCCATCGATATCCAAAAACATCAGTGAAGCCATTTTAATTCAATGACCAAAAGGTTCACCAATCAAAACCAAGGTAATTTTATTATATACAGGAAAATATATAAGGTAGGTACTGTGGCAAAAACAGTCTGTTTAATTCAAAGGGTCAGAGAGCGGGTGGAAAATGGTCATTAAAAACTAAATTACAAAATATATTGCACTGTTTAAAGCTTACTCAACTTTGAACTTTGAATAATTATACGTTATTATTATATTTGAATAATTAAAATTTCATTTTTGTAATTTAATAAATGGCCAAAGGGCTTTTTCAGGTATGTATGCTTGGACTGAGATAGGAAGTGAAGAGAGGGCCATAATCCTCTGACACACAGGACGTCTGATGTGATGTGATGTGATCTGAAGCTAGGCTGCTTTTAGTCTAGAGGCATGTTACCTCGATAACTTAATTTTATAGCCCCAAAATGCGGATGTAACTTTCAAAAACAAATGTTCATAAATGGGTCAGGGAAACTGCTTTTATTGAAAATGGCCTTTTGGAAATGACACTTTCTTTTTAAATTTAAATGGTTATTGTTTCTTTATTTCATCTGATATTAGGTATCCTTCATAAGGGCAGTGGTGAGAACGTGTTTGTGTCCCAGCAGCCGCCCATCATCACAAGCATCATGGGTAATGGGCGTCGGCGCAGCATCTCATGCCCAAGTTGTAATGGCCTGGCTGATGGAAATAAGCTTTTGGCACCTGTTGCCCTGGCAGCAGGCATTGACGGCAGCCTCTATGTTGGAGACTTGAATTTCGTACGCAGAGTTTATCCCAATCTCAATACCACACGCATTCTGGAGCTCAGGTATGACAAGAGGGCAAGAGGAGACTTTTAATACTTAAATGAAATATACAGAATATACAGCAGTGATGAATGCATGAAAAGTGGGACGACTGATAAAGTGGGAGTGGGGCTTAATCCCCTGTCACTATGTATATATTCTCCCTTGACTAAAAATCTGAATTAATTAATCCTAAACTAGTATGGGGTGTCCCGCTTTACCTGTATTGTCCCTATATTTCTTATGTCAAAAGTTAATTTGCACATCATTTGCATCATAATGATATCATTCTTTTTGCTTTTGTCACATCCTACAGAAATAAGGATTTTCGACACAGGTGGGCCTTTAATTCAATTTTTTCTCACTTTGAACTCTTTACTCTGATTATCCATTAAATATTATAATAAAGCAAAAGACTTTAATTATTGAAATAACAAGTTGTAGCTAATTGCATAATAGTGGCACTGACTTCTCAATGACCTAATTTTTCATAGTAACAACCCGACTCATAAGTACTTCTTGGCTGTGGACCCAGTCTCTGGGGCTCTGTTCATCTCGGACACAAATTCACGGCGAATCTACAAGGTGCATTCGCTTAGTGGGGGAAGACTGCTGGCAGACAATGCTGAGGTGGTGGCAGGCACGGGAGAGCAATGCCTGCCCTTCGACGAGAGATGTGGGGATGGGGGCAAAGCTGTTGAAGCCACCCTCATGAGCCCCAAAGGTGAGAAAACGACAACATTGAAGAATACCAAAAAAGAAAGAAGCAAAATAAGTTGGTTTTAGTTCAAAAGTTTTACTGTAAGTTATTCCATTGGTTATCCCCCTCACGCCAGTTGAAGTCATCATAATGTATCACATTTATACAGTATGTGCCAGGCTGAGGTGAGGAAACATCTCTTCGGGCTGTCTTTACATCTATTTCCTTTGTAGCAGTGACACCTAACATGGGTAAAAAGAGCCGTATCCTGCAGCTGCTTCCACAATCACAGGAACATTCAACATTAAGCTATTAATTCATTTCTAAATGTGCTGTTGGGAGTAAGAGTTGCTGGCTTCAGCTATTTATGTCTCTTGGTATTCACTCTCTCTCTCCGTCTATCTCTCAAAGATAATGTTACTTAATAGGCTCTATTAACTGTAAGTCGTAACAGCACAATTGTGTGAGCGAGCATTTCTCTGTATTATACAACTTTTGTTTTTACGTAGATCACATAGACTTGTAGGAAAGATGAAATTACAAATGAGATATCTTCAGTGATTCAATATTTTCTTCTGGACAACAATGAGGTTAAATAGAGAGCAAATGGATAGTTTTGCAGTGTCCTTCTCCTGGGATATTTCTTCTAAGAAAAAGACCCTATTAATCATTCATGTGTCCGCAAGAATTTCATTGTTGTCAACAATGTGCTCAGATTTGCAAAGACACCAAAGTGTGCAATCAAAAGTCAGAGATTTGAAAATGAACTCATAAAATGTAATTATTTTGAATGGAATTACTTATTTTAATGGTATATACTGTAGACTAAAAGCAATGAATATGCGTATATATATATATATATATATATATATATATATATATATATATATATATATATATAGATAGATAGATAGATAGATAGATAGATAGATATAGATATAGATATAGATATATTTACACACACACACACACACACTACTGGTCAAAAGTTTTGAAACACTTGACTGAAATGTTTCACATGATCTTAAAAATCTTTTGTTCTGAAGGAGTATGTTTAAATGTTTGAAATTAGTTTTGTAGACAAAAATATAATTGTGCCACCATATTAATTTATTTCATTATTAAACTAACATTTAATTTAAAATAAAAAAGTTTTTGAAATTGATGACTTGGACGAAATAATAAAGAAAAGCAGCCAATAAGTGTCTAACATAGATGTGAATCTTCAATACTGTTTAAAAAGCATCCCAGGATGATACCTCAAGAAATTGGTTGAGAAAATATCAAGAGTACATGTCTGCAAATTCTACGCAAAGTGTGACTACTTTGAAGATGCTAAAATATAACACAGTTTTGATTTATTTTGGATTTTGTTTAGTCACAACATAATTCCCATAGTTCCATTTATGTCATTCCATAGTTTTGATGACTTAACTATTATTATAGATAACGGTGCAATGATAAGTTAAAGCAGGTTTTGACAGTAAAATCCAGGTTTGTGTGTGATTTTAAATTTATGCTTGTAGAGAGAGAGAGAGTAGAGAGGTGACAGACTACATGACTCAGACTCAGTCAAGTGCACTCAGTCTCTCCCCTCATGCTATTTGTCTCCCTGTCTTTTTGTTCAAACCCCCCTCTGTATCATATACCATCACAGGTCCATTCTATAGCAAGCATCTTGTTGTCAACACTTAGAGATATTCTTGTCTGCTTCTGCCTTGTGTCTCTGATAAAGGGAATTGATGGGTTGACACAAGAGTGATGCTTGATAGACGTGTATTACATGAGTTATATGGGACAGGAGAAAAGGAAAGACAGATTGAGACGAGCCTGAAGATAAACTTGTTGAGACCCAGATCAAAGTTTCACCAGCTCTGATCATTAAAAAGTCTTGTTGGAGGGTGAACCACTGAAGACAAAACTAAGCATGTCTTCACATGCAAAGGGTTTGTTATTCTGTATCACCCCTGAACTTCCTGGATGACTTATTACCCTGTTCACTTCATTCATTCTCTCTCTCTCTCTCTCTCTCTCTCTCTCTCTCTCTCTCTCTCTCTCTCTCTCTCTCTCTCTCTCTCTCTCTCTCTCTCTCTCTCTTTTTCAGGCATTGCTGTAGACAAGAATGGGCTCATGTACTTTGTGGATGCCACTATGATTAGAAAGGTGGATCAGAACGGCATCATCTCTACTCTACTGGGCGCTAATGACCTCACTGCTGTTCGCCCACTGAGCTGTGACTCCAGCATGGATGTCAGTCAGGTCAGCAAGATAACAATCTTGGCCAGTATTACAACTTGCTCCCAGGAAAATATACAAAGTAGGATGGGTAATTTGAGCAAAGAATCTATTTGAATCCCCGTTCACACTGACAGCGGTTTTATCAATGGAGGTCGTCAGGTCGCTGTACTGTTGTGTTCCTGCTGCTGGTGGGCTGCTCACCTGGCCATAGCTTTTGAAAATATGATCACAAATGAAATGAATTGCTGTTAAAAATGAGGTGACATTCTATTTTGACAAGGCATCAGTTTTCTTGCTGCTAAAAATTAAAAATTTTAACATGTCTATATAAAATCGTAAGCTAATTTGATTGGAAATCACCAACTCTCATTGACAGTGTTGGGTGTAATCTGATTACAAAGTTATTAGTTACTGTATTCTAATTACATTTTGATAAAAAAGAAAGTTGTGTAACATTACAATTAAACATTTTTTAATCAGATTACATTTACTGACTTTAAGTTAATTTATTTTATTAATTACTTGGGTTACACATACTGTGTATTTCTAAAAATAATATTATTTATGCAGAATACAATTTAAACAGGAATTATATTCATATGTATATTCCTGTGTTTGTGTTTCTGTGACAGCTAAAGAGGCAACGTCTGTGAAAAAGAAGGAATATGCAGTACACATTATTTTGAATTTGTTGAGCAGTAAAACAAAAACAAAGAAAATTGTTTTAGAAAGTAACTTTAAAGTAATTAGTCATGTGTTACTAATGTGCAATTACTTTCTCCATGACGTAATCAATAAAATAATCTGGTTACAGTTTTAGAGAAATTTGTAGTGGATTATTTATTATTATTATTATTATTATTATTATTATTATTATTAGTTTTGAGTACTTATCTAACACTGTTCATTGAATTAATAACTTCTGCTTGCTTTGACATTTCATAATGCTGTCAGTATGAACAGGGATTAAGAATCAATGACTCTTTAAAACAGATCCTCAAAGCTCAAAATGCAGATGTGCAAGTTTTAATTATGTATTGTGGGCTTGCAAAAACTTGATCAGAAGCCTAATTTATAATGCAAATAAGTGCCTGGTGAATCTTAAAGATTAAATTCAGTATGCTTGAATTTTTTCCATCTAGGTGCGGTTAGAGTGGCCAACAGACCTGGCAGTAAACCCCATGGACAACTCGCTTTACGTACTAGAGAACAATGTTATCCTACGCATCACTGAAAACCACCAAGTCAGTATCATTGCTGGGCGGCCTATGCACTGCCAGGTGCCTGGCATCGACTATTCCCTCAGCAAACTGGCCATACACTCTGCCCTGGAGAGTGCCACAGCTATTGCCATTTCCTATACGGGCATGCTCTACATCGCCGAGACAGATGAGAAGAAGATCAACCGTGTCCGGCAAGTCAGTAATAACGGAGAGATGTCGCTGCTAGCTGGTGCCGCATCCGAGTGCGACTGCAAAAACGACGTCAACTGTAACTGCTTCGCAGGAGATGACGGATACGCTACAGACGCTAGCCTGAACTCACCCATGTCTCTGGCTGTCTCACCGGATGGCACGCTCTACATTGCAGATCTCAATAACATTCGAATTCGTGCTGTCCGTATTAACCGGCCCAGTCCTTCGGCACTGGGGCGGTATGAGGTTGCATCCCCTCAAGAGCAAGAACTGTATGTGTTTAACGAGGAGGGTCTCCACCATCAGACCATCAGCTTAGTGACAGGCCTGTCCCTCTACAACTTCAGCTATGGCCCTGATGGAGAGCTAGCCACAGTGGTGGATTACTCCAATAACACTGTGAAAGTGCGGAGAGATGGTGCAGCGCAGAGTGGAGCAGGGATGCTCAGGCTCATTCTGCATCCTGAGAATCAGGTGATGATTCTGGGACTGGATCCTGCAGGGAGCCTGCGCTCTGTCTCTGCTCTCAATCAGGAGATAGTTCTGTTGGGATACAATGGCAACACTGGCTTACTGGCCACCAAGGCTGATGAGACAGGCTGGACAACCTTTTATGAGTAAGTTATTTTGTACTGTGCATTACATCTGGAAATAGCAGGGATAATAAGGATTTCTATGCCTGAAAAAGTCAAGGAAATTAGTTAAATCTTAAAAATCCATTGTAAAGTTATAGAAATGTCTATAGCGAATAAAAATGTTTCTAGTTAGGTTTTCCTCTAAAATACTTAATTGGCTAGAAATTGCTCTTTGTGAGTGCCATCTCAATTAAAGGGATACTTCACCCAAAAATGAAAATTCTCTCATTATTTACTCACCCTCATGATATCCCAGATGTGTATGACTTTATTTCTTCACCAGAACACATTTGAAGAAATATAAAACAAATAACTTAGCTCAGAAGGTCCTTAAAATGCAAGTGAATGGAGATTTCTCTTTTGAAGCTCCAAAAATCACAGACAGTCAGCATAAACTTCATCCATACAACAACAGCTGTTAAATTAATGTCTTTTAAAGTGACACTATCGCTTTTGGTGCAAAAAAGATAAATATTTAAGTACTTTTTTTACTCTAAATCATGCTTCTGGTCAGCAGCGGTACGCACATATGACGTAATCGCATTGGCATTTGAAAGACACAAGAAATGAAGCACGTGCGTCACAGCCGGAAGAGCAGCGCTGTTTACAGGTGAGGAGGAGGACCACTGTACAGTAGCTTGACTGGTTTTGGTTTAGATCTGTATTTATCTGTTTCTTTACTCTCAATGATGTGTTTGTGTGCTTATCCTGGATGTCTCAACCGAGAGGAGAACGTGAGATTACATCTGTGTCATAGCAACGCAAATACGTCACACGAGAGACCGCTTGGACTCCACCCTCTCCTGAAGCTTACCCGAAGTGTTGGATTATAATTAAAAAGTACTTAAATATTGATCTTTTTTTCACACCAAAAGTGATCGTATTGCTTTAGAAGATATTAATATAACCACTGGAGTTGTATCGATGACATTTATGCTGACTGTCTGTGATTTCTGGAGCTTCAAAAGAGAAATTACCATTCACTTGCATTTTAAGGACCTAATCCGGAGGGTCTCCACCATCAGACCATCGGCTTAGTTGCAGGCCTGCCCCTCATAAAATCAGGACATGTTCCTGACAATTGGAAAGAAAATCAAATCACTCCAGTCTTCAAACAAGGCAACAAATTTAACCCGAACAACTACAGGAGCATTTCAGTGAGCAGCAACCTTGGCAAACTATTCTGTTGCATTATAAATAACAGATTAACCCAATATCTCCAAGAAAACAAGACTTTACACAACTGTCAAATTTGATTCATACCAAAACAGAGAACAACTGATCATATATACACACTGCACACACTTATACACAAACATGTCCACCAAACAAAACAAGGAAATATATTTGTCTGTTTTATTGATTTAAAAAAAGCCTTTGATTCGGTTTGGAATGATGGATTGTTCCTAAAACCGATTCGGAGTGGATTAGGAGGAAAGGTTTATGATTTAATGAAGGACATGTACAAAGACAACAAATGCTGCATTAAAATAAACAACAGACAAACTGATAATTTCAGCCAGAAAAAGGGAGTTCGTCAAGGCTGCAGCCTAAGCCCTACTTTATTTAATATTTATATCAATGAACTGGCCACAATGCTTCAAAACTCATGTAGCCCTGGATTCACAATAGAGGACAGAGAAATTAAATGTCTTCTATATGCAGACAACCTGCTGCTGCTCTCACCTACTGAAGAGAGATTACGTGAAAGCCTCTCAATTCTAGAAAATTTCTGCAGTAATTGGCAATACCAATCAACATGGACAAGTCAAAAGTGATAATTTTTCAAAATAAAAATCATCTTCAAGACAAAATAAATATGTTTTTACACTTAGGGGAACAATTCTTAACCATGTTACCATTTACAATTATTTAGGTATATAGACTATCTCGGCTTCTGGAAAATTTGACTTGGCAGTAAAAGACCAGGCTCTTAGGGCATATTATAGTATAAGAAAATCACTATTTAAATTTAACCTCCCTATTAAACTGTGGCTGAAATTGTTTGACAGTGTCATCAAGCCCATACTTACATATGGCAGTGAAATCTGAGGCCCCAAATATAAACTGAATTATGAATCCTGGGACAAAAGTCCAAATGACATTTTCCACCTTGAATTCTGTACAAATATCCTGGGAGTTCACAGAAGTGCTTCTAACCTGGGTGGTCGGGCAGAACTGGGCAGATTCCCTCTTCTGACTGACATTCAAAAGAGAGCTAGTAAGTTTGGTTCCACCTGTCAGACTCTTCCCTAGAGTACCGCCATCACTGTGCATTTATACACACAGCAGCACACCCAGAGAGTGACCCTTTACAGTATTTAGTGGACAAACATCAGCTGATATATCAATTCAATTCTGGCAGGCAAAGCTAAAATTCAAACACAACCTTAGAAGAATACCTTCATCTTTGGCACAGCAAACTCAAACAAATTAACTTATTTCCCAAAAATTAAGACAGGATATAAATTGGCATCATCTGACCAAAATTAAAGACTACCATCACAGGAAGCTCCTTATGAAGTATCGTGTGTGTGAGCACAGTCTAGCTGTAGAGACAGGTCGGCACAGACAGAAATGGAGACCCAGAGAGAACAGACTGTGTTCACACTGCACTCAAGGAGTCATAGAGGATGAACTACACTTCCTCACTGAGTACAGTAAACATGAGAGCATTAGAAACACACACTTTACACTCATAGAACAGATACTGCCTGAGTTCAGTAGAATGAGTAAAATAAAGAAACTCTCATATGTTCTTGGAGAGAAGGCTTAATGTATAGATTTAGCAGCAGAGTATGTGTTCTCCTGTCATGATCTGAGAGAGAGAGGGTGACCTCTCACTAAATACTAAGTGTCAGTTTAATTTAATGTTACTCATTGCTCTCTGTAGTTACTTCTCTTTACAATTTGTGCACTTACCTGTATGTTGTTTTAAGTATGTAATAATTTTTTTATTATTTATTTATTTGTTTTTATTACTACTATTACAGAATGTTTTGGCAACATTGTACATTGTATGCAGTCATGCCAATAAAGCTGAGAGAGAGAGAGAGAGAGAGAGAGAGAGAGAGAGGAATAGGAGGGATATCACTGATCCTATATGGAATGATCCACAGAGGAGACATCACCAGATCTTCCCATTTTAACCCTTGTTTTTCTCCCTTCACCTTATCATCTTATGGAGTTTTTAACATAATACAGTATATTGAGAAAGGTGCTGTACAAATAAAATTGACTTGACAATGCCTGTGAGGCTTATAGTAAGAAGTAGAAGCCAAAATATTACATTAGATGTGTCATCTAGTTTCTTGAGATGTTTTAGGATTGTTTTACTTTCAAAAATTACTTTTCAAATGGATTTTCCTAACATTTATTGCATTTTCAGGTATGACAGTGAAGGGAGGCTAACCAATGTGACGTACCCCACGGGGATGGTTACAAGTCTACATAGAGAGATTGAAAAATCCATCAACATTGACATCGAGAGCTCCAACAGAGATGATGATGTCACTGTCATCACTAATCTTTCATCAGTTGAAGCTTCCTATACTGTTGTGCAAGGTATGTCTGCTCAGCAAGACGTTAATATTGAGTGACTTGCGTTTCATACAACATTTTGTCAGTTAATTTGTAGATTTTCCTTTCAGCCAACAAAAACAGTTCCAAAATAAAATGAAGCAGTATCAGGTGTTGCGTGTCACCCTGCAGAATGACAGCCTGTCTGGAACACCACAGAGAATTTTGGCACCCTTAGAACGCCACTTGCCCAATTAAATTAGAGGTTTAGAACTGTTGTATAATTTGTGTTTCATGAATAAATTTGCAGTGCAATTTCTTAGTGCAAAAACACAATTTGGTTTAAGTGGTTGGTTTTTATATCTCCTTTACATTATATATATATATATATATATATATATATATATATATATATATATATATATATATATATATATATATATATATATATACCTGTATACTGTACATATTGTATATATATATACTTACTAATATGCTCATTAAAATAAAAAAAAAAGCAAAATACAGATACCCCCAATGCCGTTGTGGGACTGGGAGTATCTGCAAATGTATACCTCAGTGTGGACAACATTTGTTTTGTTTTTTCCCCTTGCCTAGCATTCTATTTGTGTTTTGCTGTGATGCATGTGATTGGACTGAAATTCAGTACCTTATCGCAAGTAAATATTCACTGTCTTCCATTTGCCCACAGCCACAAACCCCACTGTTCCAAAACATATTTTGCCTGTTAAGAAGGCAAGACAGACTGAGAGAGAGTAGGAGAGAGAGACTAAAATGCCTGTGCTGCCTTCCCATGGCAGACTCAACAAAAAAGTCAGACTTCAATAGAACCAACCATAACAGAAAGTCAAGGCAACATTTTGGATGAATTACAGAGGATTCTGTCCAAGGAGAGTTTCCCTTTAGATCTTGTACCTGAGCTGTACTTTGCATAGCATGATAAGAGCTGCTTTAGAATCTAACCTTGTAACACTGATGGGGCTAATAATGTATTAACTAAATGCAGCAACAGTCTTAAAATCATTTACTTATAAATTATAAACTACATTGTCTCAGACATATGAATGTACCGTCTGCTCATAAATTAGTTTCCTGGGTTGTAATTTATTTATAGTGGATACTCTAAAGCATAATAAATGTTTGTGGCACTCTTAAACAAAGTGATTCAAGGCTTAACATCATTAGTTTTTAACAAAACATTGCTTTTATTATCTTTCATAATGCTACCAAAGACAACCAGTGTTCTTGAACTGATAAATGCCCCACAGTCCTTTCATGAGTTCAAAATAAATCAAGTTCTTTTTTGTTGTTATATTGTACTCTTGTCATGTCGAAAATTTGTCATCAAATATTTTGTTATGTGCTTAATGTATTGGTAATTCTGTGTTACTCTTTTGCCCCCTGCAGATCAAGTACGGAACAGCTACCAGCTTTGTAACAATGGCACGCTGAGAGTAATGTATGCCAATGGGATGGGCATCAGTTACCACACTGAGCCCCATATTTTGGCAGGATCAGTGAGTCCCACCATCGGCCGCAGAAACATCACCCTACCCACTGACAACGGTCTGAATTCCATAGAATGGAGACTACGCAAAGAGCTGGGCAAGGGCAAGGTCACTGTGTTTGGCAGGAAACTTCGGGTGGGCACATGTTCTAAAATTTAGTTTTCTCATCTCTGTACACATTAAAAGTTCTCCTTTTTTTCTATCTGTAAGCAACATTATGCTAGAATCTTGCTAGGTCTATCCATCTCAACAAATGCACAGAATTTCACACCAAATATTCATGCAATTCGCAGGCACATGGGCGCAACCTCTTGTCAATAGACTTTGACAGGAACACACGGACAGAGAAGATCTATGACGATCACAGGAAGTTCACTCTAAGGATCACGTATGATGCCCAGGGTAGGCCAGCAATATGGCAGCCCAGTAGCAGCCTTGCAGTGGTCAATGTGTCATACTCCAGTACAGGTCAGCTGGTGGGTTTGCACCGAGGGAGTATGAGTGAGAGAACCGATTTTGACCCACAGGGCCGAATCCTCTCGCGCTCTTTTGTAGATGGAAAGGTGTGGAGCTACAGTTACCTGGACAAGGTCAGTTCTCTCCTTCAAAAATCTTACATTAGTAATTTTTCATGATTATTGGGTTTATTCATTTGAGATCTGAGGGGAATTTATCTCCATTTGACTTGCATTGTGTCCAGGCAACCAGGCACAACACGATAAAAGCTTTATCTTCCATGTAAAATGTTTTTGTCTTAACCAGCCATTACTGCAACAAGCAGGGCTGCCCATAAGGGTAAAAAGAGGACAGCTTTCAGGGGCCCAGTTACTAGGGGGGCCCAAGAGAGATAGATCCACAACCTCTATAGTACAGCGGCATCCGGAGGTCATTCACCGGAAATTGCCAGCGCATATTGCCCCTGACATATACTGGTGCACCAACATATACCAGCAGGCCCGGACTGAGGGGGCCCTTTAGGTTGAATTTTTTCAGGGGCCCAGTAGGGAGTTTGGGTGGGCCTGGCGAAAAGTAACAAGACACATTGTCGGTCACTTGTATTCTATTGCACCAGATAACTGCCATTAAACATCAAATAAATTCTAATTGGCTGTGATTGTGTTTCATCATACAATTTTTTTTCTTTCTGTGTGTATAGACAAATTACACAGGAAACTTGTCGCAACGTGCCTGGTTAGGACACAGTGCTAGTCAGAAGAATGTTTTAGTCATTGAAAACAACCATTGTAAAATAATCATTAATGTTAAAAGGAGATGGAGAAGATTGTTTCATTATAATAAATAAATTGACAAAATATAATCCACAACCATAATTTACAAGATTACTTGGGTAATTTATTGTAAATGTAATTTCCCAACATTCTGTGAAGGATAATTGATTTCATTTAGAACTGTGACAGCTTGTTAAAGATGTTGTTGCTAATTAACATGATAATGATAATGATGCTCTGAAAATATTCTCTACACAGTCCATGGTGCTACTCCTGCAGAGTCAGAGACAGTACATCTTTGAGTTTGATGCATCAAACCGCATCACAGCAGTCACCATGCCCAGCGTTGCCCGTCACACCATGTTCACGCATGTCTCCATCGGCTACATCCGCAACACTTACAACCCACCAGAGAGCAACGCATCCATCATCTATGACTTCAGCGAGGATGGACGCCCTCAGGCAACCTACTTTCTGGGTACCGGCCGTCGTGTCCTCTACAAGTATGGCAAGCTGGCCAAGCTCTCTGAGATCTTGTATGACAGCACAGCCATCACCTTTGGCTATGACGAGACGGCAGGTGTGTTAAAAATGGTCAACTTGCAGAGCGGCGGCTTCTCTTGCACTATCCGTTATCGAAAAATGGGTCCACTAATCGACAAACAGATCTATCGCTTCTCAGAGGAAGGTATGGTCAACGCCCGCTTCGACTACACTTACCATGACAACAGTTTCCGAATCGCGAGCATGAAGCCAGTGATCAGCGAGACGCCATTGCCTGTGGATCTGTACCGTTATGACGAGATCTCCGGGAAAGTGGAGCACTTTGGAAAGTTTGGAGTCATCTATTATGACATCAATCAGATTATCACCACAGCTGTGATGACTCTTAGCAAGCATTTTGACGCACATGGCCGCATCAAGGAGGTGCAGTACGAGATCTTCCGCTCTCTCATGTACTGGATGACTGTGCAATATGATAATATGGGCAGAGTAATCAAACGGGAGCTAAAGATCGGGCCATATGCCAACACCACACAGTACCGTTATGAGTATGATGGTGACGGGCAACTCAGTGGTGTCAAAGTCAATGATTGGTCTACATGGCGCTACAGTTATGACCTAAATGGCAACCTACATCTGCTCAACCCCGGTAACAGCGCCCGACTCATGCCACTCCGATATGACCTACGAGACCGTATTACTCGTCTAGGTGACATGCAGTACCGTCTGGACGAGGACGGTTACCTCAGCCAGAGAGGAGGGGATGTCTTTGACTACAATTCGAAAGGCCAGCTGGTGCGCGCCTACAGCCGTGCAGCCACAGGATGGAGCATACAGTATCGTTACGACGGGCTCGGACGCAGGGTTTCCACTAAGAACAGCTTGGGTCAGCACCTCCAGTTCTTTTATGCAGACCTGAACAACCCAACTCGGGTCACGCATGTGTTCAATCACTCCAGTTCAGAAATCAGCTCTTTGTACTATGACCTGCAAGGCCATCTGTTTGCCATGGAGGTGAGTAGTGGGGAGGAGTACTACATTGCCTCTGACAACACAGGAACCCCACTAGCTGTCTTCAGCAGCAATGGGCAGATGATCAAACAGGTGCAGTACACTGCATATGGGGAGGTGTACCATGACTCGAACCCTGAATTCCAGCTGGTCATTGGCTTCCATGGAGGCCTCTATGACTCCCTAACCAAGTTAGTGCATTTTACACAGAGAGATTATGATGTTTTGGCTGCCAGATGGACATCACCTGAATACACCATGTGGCAGAAGATTGGCAAAGATCTGGCACCTTTCAACTTGTACATGTTCAAGAATAACAACCCTCTCAGTGACATGCTGGATGTGAAGAATTATGTCACAGGTGAGAGTTGGAGTCACTTTACAGCCTTGCCAACTGTTGAATTAAACCTGATGTGTGTAATTTCTACGCCACTAGAGTCACCAAACAGAATTGCAAAAACATTAGCTGCTTTTGAGCATCAGAACAAAAGGTTCTCTTTGTGGAACCGTGCTGTTCTGCACCAATCCAATTCCCGGCTCGTTGGTGCAGTTACGGTTTCTTTGTCCATCGTGGTGCCACTGCAAAATCAGAATTAGAATGGACTGACTGAGCATGTGACCAATCTTGAGTGGCCATGTACTAAAGGTGTTCCACCAGCACAGTTTAGTGCTGTTAGCTAACCATGCATAGAAATTCTGGCTGGGAACGGGCTGTAACCATATGGTACTGAACTGTGATCAAGTGGAAATGCTACTACAACCATTAATCACAATGCTCAGAACCATTTGGCCCGATGATGGAAAATCACTTTTTTTTTTTTTTAAAGCTTTCCTGAAAACTCCATCTTTCATTGGTAAAACAAACAAATATCCCAGTCACAAACAGTCCCGAATAGAATAATTTTATGATAGCACCACAGTGTTTACACTTTTCAGGGAAAACAACCTACAGTACAAATCAACCATTAGCTATAATCAATTAACCCATCTTTGCAAAATCACAGCCTAAATTCCCTTCATATGTACATTTCATTTGCAGATGTGAAGAGTTGGCTGGTAATGTTTGGCTTCCAGCTCAGCAACATCATCCCAGGCTTTCCCAGACACACTCTCTATTTTGTGGATCCACCATATGAGCTACTTGCCAGTCAAGAAAGTGAAAATGCCCAGGTGAGTCACCATGTTAAAGCCATAGTAAACCCTGAGAGTATGAGCTACTTGCAGCTCAGTGAATATTGGTATGGGTGATCTTGCTTGTCTCTGATTAAGATCTTTAATATTCTTCATCCATTTACAGTTAATAACCGGAGTTCAACTGGAAGCTGAGCGGCATAACCAAGCTTTTATGGCATTAGAGGGACGGCTTCTGGAGAAGGAGCGCAGGACCAAACAGGATAAACCGGGCCACTGGTTTGGCACAAGTACCCCCATCATCGGACGAGGAGTGAGGCTGGCAGTAAAAGAAGGCCGTGTGGTTACAGGAGTCTCAAGCATGGCCACCGATGACAGCAGGAAGGTGGCTCTGGTCCTTAATAATGCTGTCTACTTAGACGGAACGCACTACACGCAGGATGGTCGTGACTGTCATTTCTTCGTGAAGATAGGCTCTGCTGACAGTGACCTCCTAGCTTTGGGACTTACCAATGGACGTAAGGCACTTGAAAGTGGAATCAACGTGACAGTAAGTGGTCGCTCACGACGAGGGGTTACCGTTGAGTTCCAGGTTCCAGCCCTATCTCTGAGCGTGCGCTACGGGTTGGCAGCAGATGTGCTAGATGAGGAGAGAGCCCGACTGTTAGAGTTGGCACGGCAACGGGCGCTAATAGGGGCGTGGTTGCAAGAGCAGCAACGGGCACGGGATAATAAGGAGGGAAGCCGCTTGTGGACTGAAGGAGAAAGACAGCAGCTCCTTTCAACGGGGAAAGTGCAGGGTTATGATGGGTACTACATTTTACCTGTTGAACAGTACCCCGAATTGGCAGACAGCAGTTTCAACATCCAATTCCTGAGACAGAATGAGATGGGGAGGAGGTAACAGTCCAAATCTTTTGTTATTCTGTATATATATATATATATATATATATATATATATATATATATATATATATATATATTTCTCTTTTATCTTTCTGTCCTCCTTTACCTTTTTTGTTTTCAGTTCTTTACTCTATCTCTTTCTTTTTCTTGCTTTGTCTTTCTATTTTTTTACTCTCTTTTCTCTTTTTTTTTTTATCTCCTGTACCCACGGAGAATAATTGAACTATTGGGGTTGCTCTCTGAATGCTGCAGGGACTTTTAAAAGAAACACTCTTAAAAACTTTGTTAATGCTGCCTCTGGCACAAAAAAACAAAAAACAAAAAAAACAAAAAAAAAACATTGACCGACCTTGTCATTGTTTTTCAACAATGGACATCAAAAAAGCACTAAGAAACTGAAAAAACAAAGCAACTGTTGCTGAAATATGAATAGCCCCCCTTTTTAAAAAAGAATTGATATTTTTACCCATATTTTTTGGGTTGCTGAGAGGATTTTGGTGCCATATGGTACTCTTGTAATTGCGTGACCTGGATTGGAGAGGTGCTGCGAGTCTCACGAGCTGCTGGAGAGGCCCGGGCTCAACTTCAGAACTGAGGAATAACATCTGTGAAGAGAAATATTAGTCTCAGGCCTCACATTCTTCACAACTAAACTGTCAATTGCAGCAAGTCTCATCATCTACAGACTGTTTATTCAAGAAGTCAAGGAGTTCCAGCAAAGTAAAGGGATTTTAAAAAGTGATGAGTAAATATCAAACATAGTTTGTTTCATCACTGATAGAAAAGTACTTACATTGTATAAGATAACAGTGAAGTTCAGGGTGTGCTTTAGATGCGATAGTTTTGTATGTCCCAGTCGCATTAGAGTAACGAGGCCTTCACCAGGGCGCTTCTGTATAGAAATATCAGAAAATAAACACTCACTATCTCCAGATTGAAGGTTACTAGTGTCAGAAACTATTTATTTTTACTTAGTTTATTTTTATTGTTATCATTCATAGTACTCAAAGACAATCATGAAGGAGTCACCATTTTTAGCTACATAGATGAACATTGATGGTTGAGTTTATTTCCTTTGTAAAAACATATGCTAATTTAAAAAAATATATATATTAATTTTGATTTGCTTCTAAGCAAATTATAGTCATACACAGACATAATTTATGTAAAGTGTTTTAAAATTGTTTATACTTTCAATAAAGTTTAAAACTGTAAAACTTGTTTTTCAAAAAAATATCTGTATGTACAGTGTATAGATTTACCTTTATGCAGCACAGTAGAATACTGTTCATAATATCAACTTTTATATTTCTAACAAAAGGTGGCTTGTTATGTTCAAATCAACAGCTGGTATTAAAACACTAGAATTTTGTGGCACTCCAATATCACAGATAAACAATACTGATACCCCTTTTGATGTTCTGTTTATTTAGGTTTGTTTTTATGCAGTAAACTTGCTGTACTAGAACCCAAATCTTAGAAATGGATTCTTTCCACTGTGAAGAGACTCATTATGGATGTCATGATGTACCAAATCAGTATTGAGGGATGATTCTTACTCAAGTGAGACTCTTCTGAGACCTACCAATAAATAGTTTAATTCATGTGAGTCCTAGTCTCATGTTTTTGTAAATGTGTGATCATGATACTGTATGTATTAATATGTCATTTCTCCACATCTCGGGATGGAGTTTACCATTCTAACAGTAGTTTTCACCATAGGGTTACTAGTTATTTTTGCTGCAGTGAAAATATGGAAACACCAACAAAAAATGTATCACCAGTATTTGGATATGGTTCTATTGTAATATCATGGGGATTTGGACATGTGCCATGGTAATACAAAGATATTCTTTCAAGCATCTTAGATGGAGTAGGATTAATGCCAGGGTATTACCATAAAATCAACTGGTAAATCCAGTTAGAAAGATCTAGAAAGCTTCTTACACTGTATTGAAGAAATTCCATATTCATTTGTTGGTTTTAAATCAACAATAACTGTAGAAAGAAACTATGCTTACTATGGGAAAAAAGAAAAAAAATCTAAGGGCCAATAGGTGAACTAGTATCTGTTATTACAGGCTGTAATAGCTCAGGCACTTTTTATCAAGCTAAATAATTATGAGACAAAATAATTACAGAAAACAATATTAATAATTTGATATTAGTCATGTAATTCCTTTCAAAGCTTTGACATGAGGGTATGGAATAAATGTGCATGCAAAATAAAAGTGGCTGGTAAAATTGGGCATTTTTCAGCCACTGTGGCTGGTGGGTAAAAATGTTTTAAGAAACTCCTGATGAAGAAAGTTACTGTAGCCCCAGCCGAGCCATATACAAACCCAGCTTCACTTTTACAGCATTAAAGACAAAACGAGATTGATATTCACTGTCTTCACCTCCAAGAGAGCAGTCTTAATTTTGAAGCTACGGGTCTTTTATTCTGAAATTAGCTCAAGCTACAGGGGCAGCGCTTCCTGCTTGGAGGTTTCTCTTCATCTACCACGCCTGTGCTTGAAGACAGCCAATTGGAAATCAAAGAGGGGTTCCGTTAAAAATGACTTGAAAAACTTGAATGATAAGGAAGTAAAGGTGCGACCAACAGGCGAGTTGTCATACTACTAATTACAACATGGCAAGCAGCGGTAAGTTTATAGTCATTTTGAACTATGAAACGTATTTTCAGTCAGTTAAATAAAGCGGTTAATCAAACCGCAATTCTTACGCGAATATTGTGTTTTGACTGAGCTGTTGTTGTTGCCGGTCTCCTCTCTGTCGTCGCCAGGGTGATAGTGCTCAGGTGCACCTGAAAATAAACCTTTGTTCCCCATATTCCTCCAGATTTATTAGTAAATTACAAGCTAAACGTTACGTTGCTTTGCTAATATTCAGTGATGCCCTCTCACTATATTTTTACGTGCATACATACTCTTCAGTGGATAGTCGAAATAACTACTGTCCTTGTTTATTTTTATTAATTTTCATAATGAGCTCTGAGCCTTGTGACGTAATCATGACTTGCAGAAATTTTAACTATGTTTATTGTATGGTAAGTATTGTGAATTTTCAATAATGAATGTTTAATTTTGACTGCATAAAAAAAAAAAAAAAATGAACAATACTGTTTTAATTTCAACACTGACAAAATAATTTTAAACAAAAGTCCTCCTTTTCACTTAGTAGTCTCAGTGAAAAGAAAAACATCTGATAAATTGGAATGTTAGAATATGTTCTGAAACTAACCAGTTCTTCAAACACAATGATAGTAGGAAATAAATGGGATTGGGGGGTACATTTTTCAAATCTTTGTTTATATGTAAAATATTTACCATGTAAGATGTAAAATTTGTAATACTATTTATTTGTAAACTTGTTTAATTTTATTTATTAATTTATTTACAATAAATACAAGAGTCATGTATAATTAAAAATTTGTTGGAAATTATTGTAGCTGTTGTCTAATTGACATCAATCATTATGCATCAGTGTTTTCTGCATGACAGAAATGTTTGCAAAGCTTGTTGACTGACATACTACATTGCTCTTCACTATAGATAAGGAGATCTCCTACAGTGATCTCAAATCTCTTTTGGAGAAGGGTTCAGGACTTCTTGTGGATGTGCGCTCCAAGGATGAGGTAGACAGAGGCCATATTCCAGGTTCCATCCACATCCCAGGTGAGAAAAGCTGCAGAATCTACTGTATTTTATGTACTATTCAGACTTCTTCCAAAAATAAAGTCTTTTTTTCTATTGTCTTATTATAGTAAGTGGATAGGTAATTTGTCACTGACATAGGAAATTAACTTTAATATGTTCCCCCTGTTCTTTTTATTTTAGTGGAAAATGTAGAAAGTGACATGTCCCTGGACTCAGCTGAATTCCAGTTGAAGTTTGGTGTACCTAAGCCTTCATTGGACTCCTCTGAGCTGGTTTTCCACTGCCAGATGGGAAGACGTGGAGCTGTTGCCACAGGCAAAGCCAGAAGCCTGGGGTTCAAGAAGTAATCATTTTGATATCATACAGTAAATACACTTACACATTGTTTGCATAATTGTCATTTAACAATTAACTTCTCTCCTTCTTTCTTTAGTGCTCGTAATTATGCCGGAGGCTACAAGGAATGGTCAGAAAAGGAGGGAAAATGATGATCCTCAAAACTGTGAAGTGATATCGAACCGTTATGCGGTCAAGACCTGAAACTACTTCATATCTGTGCGTTTAGTGGAAAATAATTACACACCTTAGAATGTCTGTCAACCAATCAAAATCAAGCATTCAACAGACCTATGGTATACATAATGTATATATATATATATATATCATGCATGTGATATTTCATGTGAAGTTTGTGCATGTTTCTATTATATTAAAGTTTAAAAATTAAACAAATAAATGCTATCCTTGTCTTTTCCTTTAAGACTCCTAAAGCAAGAACAAATATAAAATCATCACTGATTGGTTCTTTAATGATTCTGGTGTAATTGCATTTTTGATGATGCCTTTTCCTTTAATTGAATATGCGTGTCCCTCGGCAAAACACAAGTGAGACACAGTGGATGGTGTCAAATGCTGCTAACTAATGGACACTTACATTGATCTCTGCCAGTCATTCGGGTAATAATCAGCATCAATTACTCTGAAAACCTCAAATGGGTTGATTAAGTGTAATTTCAGTAACCAAACGCTTTAGTAGTATTTGAATAAAAAAGCGTATGTCAAGTCGACTGAAAATTTAAAGTTTGACTAGTTAGTCTTATTCAGATGTGTATCTGTAAATGTTAGAGAACCGAATCTTTTAATTTATACAGTAATGACTTACCGGTTTATACCTGCCTCCATATCTAGTGTGCCCCTATGGGTGGGACCGTTGCTCCATGCGGCCTCGCGGCTTAAAACTGACCGGGCAAAACGAAGAAAAGCGTACCGTTTAATCCAGCGACAGCTGGTAAGCATCAGTAAGCACGTTATTACCATTTTTAGTTTATTTTGGTAGACCTTAATGTAGCCGTCACGTACATTTTGACAGATGAACCAAAGGATCGGCTGCGAAACAAGTGACAAGCCCACTTATGTGTTCCCAGCAGTGCTCAAAGAGATGGTCCGATCAGCCTTTCCCCAGGACATCTGTGACTATCATGATCCCTGTCACGAAAATGTAAGCTCAACTAGAGTTAATGTTGACTGTACAGTTTATTTTTAGTCTTATCCATTTACCAGGGGAACTGTACGTAACTGCTTCACGATTGTTGTAGGTTGTTGCCATCACTATGGATGATTTGAGAAGGATCGAGTTCTCATGATCGGGAATGATTTGGCAGTTAAACAGCAGTTGCAGTCAGTTGCTCAGAGATGCATATATGGTTGTTCATAATGTAATGTAAAATTAATACAAATTGTTCATAATATGCTTCAATAGGCTGTGTTCAAAGAAACTGTTTTTTGTTTTGTTTTTTCTAGGGTTTCTGCTCCTACCACTAGATTTTTGTAATATATTTGCATAGACTCTTGCTTAACATTTATTTTATCTAATGTAATAGTAATCCTGAACGTAATGATATGTAATAATAATGTTTTACCACTTCTCACGTGTGTGGAGAGTTATTTGGTTTTAAACTACAATTCCCAGAATTCCTTTGGCTCTTGCGTCTTCACAGTAACTGTAAATGTGCGAGGGGGAATCGTGTGCAAAAATACTGTCCATTACGGGTACTGACTAAATAACACATAATGCATAATTCAAGGTATGTATATATAAACACATATTTAGTGCACGACTGGTTGACCAACCATTGCTTGTTTTGCATGGTATTGTGGTACTGTATGGATGAGAGTTTAAAGTTTATGTAACCTATAATTATGCACTGTATAGTGATGGTGTGCATAGTTCTCATGGTTGAATGGTTACAAAATGTTTTATTTTTTTTATTTTTTATTTTTTGTGTGTGTGTGTGTTTGTTTTACATTTAAAGTTATATATGGCTTTTTGCCCACTAGTGCAGTGTTGGGAAACACTGAAAGCTTAAGAAAATGCCTCCAGAGGGGAAATCTGATATGGAGTGGGTTGGCCTCTTTAAAGAGATGGACTACATCTCCATAGGTGACAAATATACACCTTTCATTTTCCGTAAGTGTAACTATATGAACATATTAGTAAATATGGCTGGCGTAATGGTGAATTATTTTGCATAAAACACTTTAAAAAAAACCATTATAATGTCACTACTGTAAAATCATAATAAATTTATACGGTATCTCCTTGAAAGAGCACAAGAAACTTTCAGGATCTATTTGTGTTTTATGTCCTTTTTTGGGGACAGTATTGGTGGCTAAAACCAAGTTGCACACCGTTTTATTGTACCAACAATAACTGCAGGATGATGTTTGACATATATTGCCTTACTAAAGAATTTTAGCAGAGTTAGCATTGTAAAATTATATAAGAACTGCTCTTGTCCATACTAAATAATGAAAATATAAAAGTTAATAGTTTAGTAAAATATTTAATGTCTGTCTATTAATGCACTTTATTTGCTGCTGAAAAGGACAGTTTAATGAATCTTAACACAATAACAAACAGATGTTATCCGGAGGACCAAAAACGAAGTGTGCGCTGCAGACGGGCTACTTCGATGTGCAGTTTAAGCGGATCTTTGAGCGTGAGGTGTTTACAGAGCCTGTCAAAACAGCAAGACAATACAGGATACAACAGGTCAAAAGAAACTTAGGCAAAGCCTTTCTGCCCAGTAATGGAGAGAAAAAAGTGAGTCTTTATATATTGCTTGGTACCCCATAGGTTTTCAAACTGGGATCTGGGGACACCCATGGGACCACAAGGGGGTGCTAGGGGGTCTGCAAAAATTTACAGAGGAAAATGTGTGTAAAAGTGTACAAATTGTTTGTATTATTACCTCAAAATATGAAATGTATCATTTTACTAATTAAATTTTATTGACTGTCAGTTTTCAGTAAGAAAAAATGCATATAGTATAATATATCCTGAAAATTATTCTTATTTCTATGAAACAATGATTGTAAGGCACTATTCTCTGTTAAGCTTCATTGAAACAATATTAGTTGTGAAAAGTGCTATGCAAATAAATTTGAATTGAATAAAAAAAAAATTATCCTCAGTTTTACATAACATTACTGTACTAAAGCCAAGCGTACACTACACGACTTGCAGTCGGCACTCTGCTACTCACAGTGTTGTTTTTTGTCCTGGTGCACAATACAGGACTGTATTGTCTCAACTACACAACCATTTGTCCCCAACTGAATCCACGTGTACACTGGTATTATGATTTGTTTTGGGTAATCCGATCACAAATGTACAAGCGAGACACATCACCATTACAGCTGGTCGTCTCTTTTGATCACTTGTGTTCAGATTTCGAGGAGAGAGTCTCTGATTTCATGAGGACATACATCAATCATTATGTCTGTGTATTACTGAATGATTATAAAACACAAAAAAATGAAAGACGAGAAAGAAAGTGCTAAAAACCGGTACACAGTTTCTCTTAATTACACGCAAACATGACGTTTATAGCAGAATTCTGAGTTCTTTAAGTTCAGTACCTGTAACTGAGCTTCTAGTGTACATGCCGCTCATATTTGTGTCCCTATTGTGCATGTTCATGCATTTGCTTTTTGAAATTTTCCGATATATGCTTATTTCCATTTGAAATCTGCACAAATCGGCGAAAAACCGGCCGTTATAGCTGCCTTTAGCGTCACCCTGTTTCAAACGGATCTGTCCATTATGCATCTTAAAATTAAGATAACGAAATTCATTCACAAACTCGTGCGGTTTATTCTTGATAACATGTCAATGTCAACAAACACAAAGAATAGCTCGTACCTGTTTTGTGCTTATTGGCACCATTTGCTAAGGAAAAAACTATTCAAAAACAGCTGAAAATAATTAAAAACAACGAGTAGGGAGATGTGGGTGATGTTTTATTTATTTCTAATTATTATTGTTTCTTGTTACCCAATACCTTGCTCTAATCTTCACCTGTTTTTACGCTTATTTGCGATAATTTGTTATGTAAAAAAAAAAAAAAAAAAATATATATATATATATATATATATATATATATATATATATATATATATATAAACAACTGAAAATCATAAATACAGCTGGTAGGGAGATGTGGGTGAAACTAAAATATTTTCTAATTATTTTTTGTCTTCTGCTTCCTAACACCTTTCTCTCTTGTGCTCTCCCTATATTTAATTGGTTTTGGCTCATAATGATCTCTCACTCGTTGGGACAGTGCATACACCTGACGACAAGATGTCTAGATTTCAAGCTGTTTTGAAAACTGTCGTAGCATCTGGGACTAGTCTCAGCATGTCGCAGGAGTGCGCACACAACAAGACCGTTCGTAGTGAGATCTAAGACTTCTCGTCGCAGACCAGTCACCGACTCAAAACATCAGAGACGAGCTTGAGTCGTGTAGCGTCCACTATGCATAAGACACACTGTTAACTTGATACAAAGAAAATATATTCCAGACAATATTTTATTCATTTGTTTTTGGCTTTAATACAATTAAAATATTAAGGCCAGTTATGTAATTTTGCATACAACATGTTGTCTTTATAATATCACACTTACTATATTTCTCACACAGGGGTGTGCCTCACAAGGGGATCATCATATTTGGGGGTCCTTGGCATCAAAACGTTTGAAAACCCTTGCTTTACACAACTGTTAAGTGATTTCTCTTTTAATAACTTTCTCTGTTGTTATGTAATTATGGAGAAGTTGAAGTGCTAGTATTGATTAGACAGACTTTAATGGAAGTTCCCTATCTGTCACTCACTCGACGTTGGTGTCGATGTAGTGACACTAGGGGTCACTCTTGGGAGCCCGAGACACCTCTGGTCTTTGATAAAAGGCCAATGAAAATTGGCGAGTGGTATTTGCATGCCACTCCCCCGAACATACGGGTATAAAAGGAGCAGGTATGCAACCACTCATTCAGATTTTCTCTTCGGAGCCGAACAGTCATGCTCGCTGAGCTGAATACTACTGTTCATTCACCTGCTGGATCTGACAGCGCATTTCAGCGGCTTCTCCCTCCTCTGCACTGGTGCACTGCAGAGAATGCCCCTGGGCGCTTCGGCAGAAAAACTAGAGAGTATATTTTCTGAAAGAACTTTTCCCTCTAAAACAGTATATATTTCTCTAAAAGAGCGCACACACGGAACGTCTTTTTAAAGACGCGTCTTTTTAAAGATGCTTTTCTGATTGTGTGTTATTCCTGGTTGTGCTCGTTATCTCTCGCCTTCTAACGGTCACGATCACTGTCTTTCGTGTCTGGGCACTGCTCACGCGGAGACAGCGTTCGTGGATGGTCATGTTCTCATTGCGAGAATATGTCCATGGCAACGTTGTGGTCGCGGCTCGCCTTTGTAAGACAGCGAGCCACCCCAGAGGCTCCCGCCTCGGTCCTTTTACCCACGGGTTTGAGGCCAGCGCGGCTAGCACTGGGGGCGATTTGGGGACCCCAATGGGACCGCCTCCGCCGGGTATCCCCCCACGGACCTCCCATTCCCCAGCACGCTCGTCTGCCCCGATCGGGCTTCCGGGTGAGTCTGCCGGCTCGTCTCACGGCGAGTTCGACCTCTTATTCGGAGCCCGCAAAAGTGATGAGCTCTCGAGCGCAGCATCGGAGAGCGGGCTCATCCAGTCGGAAGCCTCAGCTGGGCTCCTCCCTTCGGGGTCGATCGCCCAGTCACAGGCTGACGCGGAGATGACGACATGCTTTCCCGGACAGCCGCGAGCGTCGGTTAAAGTGGATTTCACCGCTCTTCCCTGAACCCTCACGGCTCTGTGATTGGTTCCTGGGCTCGCGGCGCCGCTCAAAGCCACGCCCCGTCCCTTTCTTCCCGGAAGTGCATGAAGAGCTGACAAGGTTGCGGGAGGCACCTTTTACTGCCCGGTCCCGATCTTTTCAGCTTCCCCGCTCTCACTACCCTCGATGGTGGGGCGGCCAAGGGTTATTCGGCAATCCCCCGGTGGATAAAGGCGCTCGCGGTGCACCTATGCCCGCAGAACGCCGCCACCTGGCGTGGGTGCCCAAAGCCCCTGTCCAAGGCCTGTAGGTTTACGTCGTCTCTGACGGTCAAAGCCTACGGTGCTGCTGGACAAGCCGCCTCCGCCCTGCACGCCATGGCTCTCCTGCAAGTCCGCCAAGGCGCTAAAGGAACTGCACGAGGGTAGTTCCGCCCCGGGATTGATGCAGGAACTGCGCTCAGTGACCGACCTCGCTCTCCGAGCGACGGAGGTCACGACGCAGTCTCTCGGGCGGACGATGGCCACACTAGTGGTCCAGGAGCGCCACCTTTGGCTCAACCTGGTCGAGATGGGTGAGGCCGACAGGACACGATTCCTTGCTGCCCCCATTTCTCAGGCGGGCCTATTCGGCGACACCGAGGATTTTGCCCAGCAGTTCTCGATGGAGAGCAGTAGATGGATGCTAGCCGGCTTATCCTGCCCCGGCGTGGCTCAAGATCCTGCACCCCATCTACTCATCGCCGAGGGCGTCCCCCTGCGGTGACTGCACCGGCTCCGCCGCAGCCCGCCCCTCCGGCCCGGCCCCGGCGTGGAGCCCACTGCAGGAAGCCGACGCCACCTGTCTCACAGCCGGCACCGAAGAACCCACGGAGGTCTTCGAAGCGCCCCTGAGATGGGCGACCCAGGGACAACGAAACCCGCTGCTCTGGAGCTGGTAAGCAGATCTTCATCTTTTTGTTACCTTTTGCATTTAATTGCGCTGCATGCCTAAGTGGCTGCAGTACTCAAGAGCTCCGCAAGAGTGGTTTCCTTGTTCCCTGGGTCACATATCCGGTGTGTACGGCTGGCATCACGACCACCATCCACCACTCCATTTGGTAGGTTGGCGCTCCAGTGGCGGTCTCCCGCCCTGAGTGCCCAGCTGTGGCACAAATCTGCCCCCGATGTGACTGTCTCCATGGGTCATGAGGACAGGCCTCATGGAAAGGAAGCGCTGTCTCCAAGCAGAGGATCGCCCACTGGCTCATTGACGCCATAACTATGGCATGTCTCGCCCAAAACATGCCGCCCCCGGTAGGGCTACGAGCCCATTCTACCCGTGGTGTAGCGGCTTCTTGGGCCCTGGCCAGAGGTGCCTCTCTAACAGACATTTGCAGAGCAGCGGGCTGGGCAACACCCAACACCTTTGCAAGGTTCTACAACCTCCGGGTGGAACCGGTTTCGTCCCAGGTAGTGGCACGCAACACAAGCGGATAAGCTCGGGATAGCCGGCCAGGTGTATTGCTTGCACATAGCACCTTCCACCTCCTTTTGAGCTGAAGACGTGCGCTGTTAATTCCCAGTAGTGTTCACAGAAGTTGTTCCCTGGTTGACTTCCTCCGAGCCCTGTGGCAGTCGAGTCTTCGGAGAGACTCGCTGCCGGCCCAGTACACGCGCTAACTAAGAGCACGGTTCTGGGGTAGGTGCTCCGCATGTGGCGGTTCCCTGTAAGGCTAACCCCATGCGATCTATATCTTCCGCTAGTTCGTTTCCCTACTGGCAAACTGCGTCTTCCTTGGGCAGAGCCCCTCAGTCTCCATGTTGTAGTAACTCCTCCCCCATTGGGCAGGATCTACCTTGAAGGCTCTCCACATGGTTGGAAAGACCATGTGATGTGATGTATTCTTCCACTTAAATATCCCCCCCTCTCTTGGGGTGAGGTGTGGTCTCCGCGGTGTCCTCCCCTTGGGAGGGACACCCCCCGACTAGACCTGGCGGCCCAGTCGGATAATCCCCCTTCTTTTTTAGGGAGTGGAAAAAGAGAAGGGGAAAAGAGGCCACGACTGGGTTAAGCCTGTCTCTATCTCTGGGTAGTCGACTTGTCCCCAAAAAGGGGCGTTCGACACTCATAACTGTGTTGGGGGAGGTTAAGTGTCGACCTGGTGCGCTGGCTATGAGGCACACAGCAAGTCTGCCCACCACACACCGCCAGTTCACGTAACACAGTTCAGCCTTGTGGCATTTTGTATAGGGACCCCTAGTGTCACTACATCGACACCAACGTCGAGTGAGTGACAGATAGGGAACGTCATGGTTACTGGTGTAACCTCCGTTCCCTGATGGAGGGAAAGAGACGTTGGTCCCTCCTGCCACAACGCTGAACTACCCGCTGAAATGGCCGGACCTTATATCGGCTCCTCAGCGTAAAACCTGAATGAGTGGTTGCATACCAGCTCCTTTTATACCCGTATGTTCGGGGGAGTGGCATGCAAATACCACTCGCCAATTTTCATTGGCCTTTTATCAAAGACCAGAGGTGTCTCGGGCTCCCAAGAGTGACCCCTAGTGTCACTACATCGACACCAACGTCTCGTTCCCTCCATCAGGGAACGGAGGTTACACCAGTAACCATGATGTTTTCTTACATCTCAACATAGTGTAGACTACAATCTCACACATCAAGGAGCACAAAGTTGCACCTGAAATGTATTTGGTTTACATTTGGCTTTTTGTTTGGTTTAAATATAGCCTAATATTTCATTAGTGTGAGACTATTGGGTAATACTAAGGAGTTTTAAATTTGAAAACATGAAAAGAGCCCCCAGAACATAGAAATTGTGCTCTAATGATGTTTGTTGACCTGCAAGATATAGTCTTTAAATATTCAAAGTCTAGGATTTCACCATTGCCTAATAGTTCAAAGCATCAAATGCAAACTGGTTTGTTTTTCATGTACACCTGAAAGATTGAAGAATGTACAGTACTGTGTAAAAGTTTTAGGCACTTGTGAAAAATTTTGCATAGTGAGGATGTCTTCGAAAATAATTAAATAAATAGTTTTCATTTATCACTTAATGTCATACATAGTTCAGTAAACATAAAAAAGCTAAATCAATATTCGGTGTGACCATCTTTGCCTTTAAAACAGCACCAATCCTCCTAGGTACACCTGGACACAGTTTGTCTTGGTTGTTGGCAGATAGGATGTTCCAAGCTTCTTGGAGAATTCACCACAGTTCTTCTATCTATTTAGGCTGTCTCAATTGCTTCTGTCTCTATATGTAATCTCAGACAGACACAGTGTTCAGTGGGGGGCTCTGTGGGGGCAATTCCATCTCTTGCAGAGCGCCCTGTTCTTCTATTCTAATCTTTTCTATTTGCAAAAGTAATGTTTGGGATCTAAAATGTATTTTTCCTATTGACACACCAAAGCTGAAGATATAAATAACCATCTTAAGACAAAAGTTTTTGTGAAACATCTTAAGTGCCTAAAACTTTTGCACAGTACTGTATATACAGAAGACCAAAGGAAAAATGTGTAAAAAATGAGTCATCAAGGCTGCTAGTGTCATCTTTCTTCAGAAATCAGTGTGGTTATTGGGGGCCTGGGTAGCTCAGTATTGACACCCCTGGAGTCACGAGTTTGAATCCGGAGTGTGCTGAGTGACTCCAGCCAGGTCTCCTAAGCAACCAAATTGGCCCGGTTGCTAGGGAGGGCCAATTAGTGGTTCTCACTCTCAGTGGGGCGCTTGGTAGGTTGTGCATGGATCGCGGAGAGTAACGTGATCCTCAACATGCTGGGAGTTTCTGCGGTGTCATGCACATCGAGCCACGTGATAAGATGCGCGGATTGACTGTCTCAGAAGCAGAGGCAACTGAGACTTGTCCTCCGCCACCCGGGTTGAGGTGAGTAACCACGCCACCACGAGGACCTACTAATTAGTGGGAATTAGGCAATCCAAATTGGGGAGAAAAAAAAAAATCAGTGTGGTTGACTTGTATATTAATGTTTTATTTATAGCATAGAAATACAGCTATTATAGGAATACTGCTTTAATAGTTCACTTTGATTTGTAGATCTGGGGTGGGCAGCTGTTATGGAACATTTGGAGGTCCCATTCGAGCAATGAGTGCCCTGCATATTCCAAGGAAACCATACAAATCACCTGGAAAGAACTTCTACACCAATCCATCCAAGAAGGGCAGTGGTTATGGGTAGGTCACGTACATTATCCTTTAATCTGCAAACTTGCCATAGTTTTGCTGACAGGCATATTGATGATGACCTTGCTTTCTAAAAGCTATTCTGACATCACCCTCTCCAAAATTGTCTCCTATTCCTCCGACCCCTTTTGAGCCAAGGAGATGCTAAAGGTATTTTTATGCCCGTCTAAATTTAATTTTAAACAGACTTGAGGTCTTTATTTAAAATAAGATACACCATGTACTGAGAAACTAACCAGATAATTCTTCTCAAGTGTTCTCCTTCTCTAATGAGAGAGATCATTTGTTTGCCAGCGTGAGATCATTGCCCACAAATCCATGTTGAAAGGTTGACCATTTCGTTTAAACCTTCATCCAAATGAATGCTTTGATGGCAATCTTTACAAATTTGACAACCTCAACCACCTCCAAAAAAAGTCTGAGAAAAAACACTTTGCTGTGCCCTTCAAACCAAGTTCACCCAGTAAAAAGGTACAGTATGTAATATGCCTAATATGTAAAGAGATCAAGATGTGTAAAATTGTATGTGGGGTAGATATGGAAAAAGCTGTTAAATGAAGCTGTAATCTTAGAACATTTTATGGCATGTTGTTAATGGTTGTGTGTTGAGGCTATTCTTAATTTATTTTCTGCAGACTGGAGGCATGAAAGCAGAAACATTTGACTCCTACCCCACTTACTCTGCAGAACCCTATGTCACCAAAAATGCTAAATCAGTGATGACAAATAAGGAAGGAAAGATATTTCACCCCTCCCTTGGCCCAAAGAGCACACCTGTCAAGAGCATAATCAATGTCAATGTCAATACATAATCTATGGTGCAGGAACTGGCATCATAGCATATTGCACAGTAACGCTGTTCATGAATAATCACAAATTTTAGAGGCTGACCTAATTACTACATCACAGTAATGTAACTTTCCTTTCTTTTTTTACTTTACAGGGTTGTGAACTCCACAAACTACAACCGAATCCCCTCTGTGGTGGCGTATTGAAAACGTATGTCTTCTGGTAAATAAATGAAAACTTGTAATTCACTGTAATTCACTTAAGTTTATTTATTATTATTATTTATGTTGCTTTCTTAATTTAGACCACACCACTAGCTATTAAACATTGACAATGCTGTTTTTAAAAATCTTTAAACAAGTTAGGAACTGGCAAATTCAGGAAGTTCACAAAGTGACCACAGCATTTATTTCACACATGTGGCTCGGATAAATAACTGAACAGCTATGCCTGTGTATAAAACAATTCAGTCCCATAATTTCAAATGTAGTAACATGGTAAAAACTTTATTCTTATTTGTTCTTAGAGGTGGCATAAATTTACAAAGAGTTAGAAACATAAAATACAGCACAGGCAATGTTGTTTTACATTGTGGCATTCTGGTAAATGAAAAGTCAATATTTCCATGAAATAAAAGGGTTCTTTACTGGGAAGTGGATTACATTGTATCTTTTTTGACTATGCTTTTGATCCACCCCCCAATCAAACTTCTTTTCCTTGCAGAGTTTGTGCCAGCCTGGTCTCATGAACATTATTGCATTGTGCATATTACCAAATACCAGCTTATACATATATAATGGGATTCTGTATTTCACCCTGTGTTAAATGCAAATTACCTTTCCTGCATACTTTGAGAATAATTTAAACCTAAATGCTTAGTTAGTGTTGAAATGTAGGATTTCCGCTTCACATATGCCTAATATTAACAGTAATATGTAAGATGAGAAATGGGAGAGTTAATTTACTGCTTTTAAACTAGAGATAAATTAAGGCCTTTAGAAAATGTTTTGAGATTTCTAAAGAATTCTAAAGTCTTGCATTCCTCCTGATGAACTTAATTCCCCTCTGAAGTTTGGATGTGTGTTTTATTCCTAAAATACCCAGATTTATATTTGATTTTAATGGAACATCAAGAAGCAATAAGTGTAAGCAATGAGATTTCTTTTTTATTTATTTTTTATTCAACTGTAGTTAAAAGAATAGTTCACTCAAAATGTCTAGCATTATTTACTCACCCTCATTCCAGGAAATAACCGTCTGATGTCATGCAGTAACATGCAGTAATTTTAATGTCATGCAGTTACAGATCGATGAATGTGTGGGAGTGGGCACCAGGATGCAGTGTCCCCTCAGCAATACCAATGTGTCCCCTCTGTAAAAATGTTGTATTTGAACCAGTTTTTATAATTTAGTTAATATCATTTTTTTGACAGCCTAAATGTTCAACTCAATTGTAAAATAAATTCATTTTCAGCAACGTTACATCTTAGAGTAAAGTGACAAATCTGTGCCCACTTCTAAATTTCAAATGCCCCCTCGGGTAAATTATCCTGGCTCCAACTCTGTGCCCATATGACTTTCTTTATTCTGCTGAACTTCAAAAGGATATATTTTTAAATAAGGCACAATCACTGATTTCCAGACAATAGCAGTTGATAGTGAATCACTTTAATAGTTAAAAAAATCACCCAAAAGTGTCATAAATGTAGTCCATGCAACTCGTGTGTCTTATTCCAAGTCTTCTAAAAGTCGTATGATCACCTTGTATGATGAACAGACCAAAATTTAGTTATTCACTCTCAAATCCAAACCATTGATCAACTCATAAACATTGCTTATATCAAATATGCTAACACGTCAATAACATCAAACCTCATTGCTTATCTTATGACTAAATGTCATGATTACGAGTTGTTCAATGATTGGACTTTAGAGTGAATAACGACTTAATTTTTGGTCTTTTCATACATAATGATTCTAATCCTTTAGAAAACTTGCAATATGACACTTTTGGGTGGTTTCTTGAGTGTTAGGGTGAGTCACTAGTCACTTTCATCTGCTATTGTATGAAAATCAAAAATTGTGGCATTCTTTAAAATACATCCTTTTGTGTTCCATAGTAGAAAGAAAGTCATAAGTTTGGAATTAAATCAGGGTATGTAAATAATGACAGAATTTTCATTTTTGCATGAACTAATTTAACTTAAGTGAAGTTTGAGTTGTGCCATGCCTCTAAGCAGTGGGATATACAGAAATTAGGTCGTGTCCCTCAGGTGGAGCCATTCTGATTCGAGCATGGGTTTCACAGTACATCTGTCCATCCACAAAGAAGTAGCCCTTCTGCTTCAAGTTCATGCCACAGTCTGAGCACACGAAACAGGCCGGGTGGCGGTATTTGTCTCGGGCTTTCACCACTGTTCCACTGTTAGCCAGTTGTAGAAAAGGTTTAATTAATACAATGTAGAACAACTTTCATGAAAATCTGTAATATAGTCTTGTAAATACAGTAACACAATCTGTGAGGTCTCTTGCTGAATGTTTTACTCACACAATGCCGTTGCCACATTTATCACAGAGCGGCAGCTTCTGTAGTGAGGATGTGGCTGACTGGGGCTTTGTCACTGGGGCTTTTACACTTCTTGTCACCAGAGACTTTGTGCCTGAAGTATAAAAGAAAGTCTCAAATCAATTTTGGGAATGTGAAATGCTTGCTTACATACTCTACATACTCATCTGATTCCAGACCATTAAGAGCACAGCATGCTTTGATTGTCGTCATTAGCATGCTTGCTGTGGAGATTACTGAAGGCAGTCAAATTGAGCCTGAAACAATGTTACTCCTATGTTTACCTTTACATTAGAATATATAGTATAATAGATTCAGATTCCAATTCAACATCCTGTGAGGTGTGGGCAATTTAGTTCAAATTCCGTCTCATGAGTTGAAAGGGAGACAATTTTTTCAATTATGAATGTTGCCCAACTCTGTCATTTACAGATAAAAGAAGCTCACCATCACTCTCTACAAAGCCTTGCAAGGCCTTAAATGAGCCAGACTGTCGTGGTTCATGTGGCTGCTTGTGGTCTTCCTGGAGCATACGGTACACATGGGAGTCTTCAATGGATGTGAGGGTTTTATGGCTGAAAACAAATATATGGCTGAAGCACAATCAAGTGAAACCACTCATTTTTAAAGTTTGGACTCAAACTTAGTAATGCCATAGACTCAGTAGTGCACAAACAAGTGTTATGAGTATTACACTCTGGCTAAGAAAACTGTTGTCAATGCACATATGTTAAATAACTTTCATAAGTATTAATAGAAGCAAAACAGTGTAGAGCTTAAAAGAAGTTAAACGGTATCTGTGACAGCTCATATTTTTATAAAAGGGCTGATATAACTGCTTCTGTACTAAAATGCAGGAAAGAGTTTCTCAGACTAATCTCATTTTAGCACACGTTGTTGTAATGTATAAATGTATGTTTAAATCCATGGAGTTTAACTTGTATCGATCACAAATGTATTTTAATCTATTACCTGGGTAGGGTTGCACCAGCTGTGCATAAATTCTCATATAAGTTAGGACGTAAAGTTCACACTAAGGGCTTAGTAACTACTAGTTAGTTTGTAACTAAGTCAGTGCTTAATTTGGTTGCACCACCTGTTCTTAAGGCAGGACTTAACTAGTAGGTCGTAAGCTCTCCGTAAAGTAATGCGTAGTTGCATATTATGACGTTTACCTGTATTTATCCAATAAGCAGCCTTCATATTTATACACAGAAGTGTTAAAAAGCCGTGAACTTCAGTTTGTTCTTGTTAAGGTTGTTCAAACCTTGTTTGCTCACGTAACTGTCAGCTGTAATAAATTATATCCCCATTAAAATATGATACGTAATAAAAGTAGATTTGATAAATAGTATATTTGCCCTATGTAACTAACAATATTATAGGAATTGTATCAAGAATAAATAAGGGGTGATAAATAATAATACAACAGGCTGGAAAAACAGACATTTATTCATTTTAATATCCTATATATATTTTGAATGTGTTGAAATTTGACACCAGGAGACACACCCTGAAAACTGCACCATTAGAACGGTTTCATGCCGAAGAGCCGCTTAAAAGTATGTTTTTTCTCTCTCTCTCGTAAATGTCAACATCAAAATGTATGTCGAAATGACTGATGCCTGTCACGCAAAACATGAGCTCATTGATGTGTTAAAATATCAGTCTGCTTTTTTATTCCATCCGTTATGCTTGGTCGGAGTCTTCCATAAATTTAGTATATACGTAGGGATACGTTCTACCTAAGTTTAATGGTGCAGCGCTCAAATATTTAGTAGTGTGTAAATTGTGACTTAGTACCCATTTACGCCACAGCTAGGCTAAGTTTGAACTTACGCACAGCTGGTGCAACCGGCCCCTGGACCTTATTCAGCTCCACTCATTTTAGCAGTACTGTGCTTGTGCATTTTAATGTGGTGCAAAGCAAGCGTGATAGAAACAAAACTCTGGTTACCTGGGCGATGCCTGCCTGACTACAGTGGACATCTGAGCCTGCTGTAGTGTATTTGAGACATTGTCTACTGAGTATAAATCAGTGGGGGAGTTATACTGAGCAGAAGGAGCGAGGGCCCCATTTTTGTTGGGGTCAGCAGCTGCATTACACCTAGCCGTTGGGATGCCAGGCATGGCCCTCTGGGATGCACTGTCACTGGATTTGTGTAAGTTCACAAGAGTTCAAGAAGTCAGGTGAACCAAACCAGGAAGCAATCAAATTACAGAGTGGTTGACCATAAAGAGGCAGGATTGTTCAGAAAGAAGAGAAGGACAAACAAGACAGAAGAGAATGAAGAAGTAGTTTAGAAACACAAATATTTAACAAGCAGACTGCTTTTTACTAGACAATGGAGGGGAATTCACTAAGAATGAATTGTGCTGCTGATAGCGCCATTTCTTTGCACATGCCCTCTTTGTTGTTTTATCATTTGTGTTGTTTTCTAGCACACTAAAATAAATATAGAAATCAGGGTAGGGTTGCACTAGCTGTGCGTAAGTTCTCACGTAAGTTGGGATGTAAAGTTCACACTAAGGGCTTAGTAACTACTAGTTAGTGTGTAACTAAGTCAGTGCTTAATTTGGTTGCACCACCTGTTCTTAAGGCAAGACTTAACTAGTAGGTCGTAAGCTCTCTGTAAAGTAATGTGTAGTCGCATAATATGACGTTTCCTGTATTGATCCAATAAACAGTCTTCAAATTTGTACACAGAAGTGTTAAAAAGTCATGAACTTCAATTTGATCTTGTTATGGTTGATGTTATATCGGTTTCATGCTGAAGAGCTGCTTAAATGTAAGGTTTTTTTCTCTCTCTCGTAAAAATCTCAACATCATATTGTATGTCGAAAGGATTGATGCCTGTCATGCACAACATGAGCTCATTGATGTCATGAAATGAGTCTGCTTTTTTATTCCATCCGTTACTCCTGGTCGGAGGCTTCCGTAAATATGTAGTTTATACGTAGGGTTACGTCCTACCTAAGTTTAATGGTGCAACGCTCAAATATTCAGTAGTGCGTAAATTGTGACTTAGTGCCCATTTACGCCACAACAAGGCTAAGATGTAACTTACGTATAGCTGGTGCAACCGGCCCCTGGTTACAGCACAAATACAGCCAATAATGTAGTGCTGAATCTGCATTTTAAAATGCTTGACTACATATATTGTATGCCCTCGTCTAGATACTGTATGTCCAGTTATAATGCTCTTGACCATCATTTGAGCACCATTAGATTAATCACTGCAGCCATGATCAACAGAAAACTTACAAAAACATCTCTTTTTAATACAATTCTTTTTACCGGCTGCTTACAGTAATAGAACAACACTAATTGTGGCAGTTTTGTTAATTAATCTTTGATAAGACAAATTTACATTTATAAATTTGGAAGGTGTGTTTGCACTGAAATAAATGACAATGACTTAATTTAAATATGACATGGCAACATTTCAGTGCATTTAGTGCCTGGTTAAGTTGGATTACAGGTGGTTTGTGAATAAAACAAATTTGGGGCTGAAATACCACACGCCAACTGTTTAGTGAATTCACCCCAGAAATTTCTTTATCGTTTACAGTTACTTTGAACTAAATTAAAGCAAAATTCATTCTAAGTGTAAAAAACATAATGTCTAAATGTAAAAATATACAAATGATATGGTGATTATTGGACCATATGTGAGTTCATGTTTGGGTTCTGTTAAGTCTAATGACCTCTTTTGGCTTGCAGATGTGAATGGCTTTGGTCTGGCATTAAACTTGTGTTCGAAGTAATCAACTTCCTGTAAGACATAAGAGGATGTTAATAGACAGAAGGGAAAGTCAAAGGTGCTGAAGTCCTCTAAGATCCAACAATCCACACACAAATACATTTTTACTTTTACATTAGAATATATAGTATAATAGATTCAGATTCCAATTCAACATCCTGTGAGGCGTGGGCAATTTAGTTCAAATTCCGTCTCATGAGTTGAAAGGGAGACAATAGGGGTTAGAGACGTTGCCTTTAAATATATTGGTAAAATGGAATCCAAATAATTGCTTCCAAAGAAAGTCAGTGCTTTTTTTTTTTTTTTTTTTTTTTTTTTTTTGTCCAAATTGGTTATATTCGGGCTGCAGGAAAACTTATGAGGACTTCTGAAGGATCAAAGTGTGTTAGTATTAGTGGTCATGCCATCTACAGCAAGCAGAGGCATGTCACTTTGTTTTGTCCATATGTTTGGGGCAATCCAAGCTGGCACTCACCCCTCAGGCTTTTCATGCACCAGACCCTGGATCTGTCCATGCAGGGCATCCTGGATGTTATCTGAAGAGTAAAGGCCTATGGGAGTATTGTAGGTGGAGCTCACCACCTGCTTATTGTCATCCAGGCTGACGGCAGCCATAAAGGGCTGTGCTCTTCTGTTATGACCTATGCCAATGGGTTTACATTCCTGCATGTGTAGGACAGATGTACACACTAAATACTGTGGTAAAAGCCCAATACAAACACTGAATTTGCATAGCACATTCAATAAATATGTACTATTTTACCTTACCTTACCATACCTTATCTTAAGATATGCTGCATCCATATTAAAAACTTTAAGGTTTAGTTCAATACGAAAGTTCTGTCATAATTTTTCCCCCTCGTGTCATTCCAAACCTATATGTTCTTTCTTCTGTGGAATGCCAAATAACCGCCCGCCCGCCCCCCCCCCCCCCCCCATACATGACATGTGCACTATATTCCAAGTCTTCTTGATTCACACAAGGAAGAGTAAACGATGACAGAATTTTTATAATATTATTATAATTAGTATAATATTTTATTATACCTTTCATATGGTTCAAGTGATTGAGGTATAAGTGATTCCTAAGGTAAGAAAGAACATACCCATTTTTTCAGGAATGCAAATAACATATAAGCCTATTTAAAACTTGTTTATTAATATAACAGAAATGTATTCAGCTATCATTAACAACTTGCACATGCTAAAAGCTTGGTCAAGGACAAAATTACTTTTGGTCAAACAAATAAATGCACAATCTTTAACGTGCTTCGTGCAACACAGCATTAATTAAAACCTCACATAAGCATCATAAAACAGGCCATATTTCACAGCTATATTTCAAACTGATCTTTCCCATCTGTTACACTTACTTGCTTTTCTGTCTCCAAATTGATTTTGAATGGGTTCACTTTCCCTTCTTCTATAACTTGAGGAGACCAGAGTTTAGTTTCTGGCCTGCAACACATTTAGTGCACACTCAGTTAAACACAATGTACAGTCGCCAATGTGAAATCATAAAATGATCAAAGAGCATTTGCTGTGCATCAGGGCCAGGACCTAGTCTAGATTGTACAGTAACGTCAACAGCCAGGCATGTACAAGCCAGATGGTTTATAGGAGGGTATTAATTAAAGAGAAAAGATATATTAAACATGTGCACCGTTGTCTTGAAACTATGTGGGCCCTGACGGTCATTTTCATTGCAAGCGGTAAAGACAAATTCTTTTGGGATTCCTTCTGGCTGTAACTTGAAATTAAGGTATGATAACATGATATAAAGTTGTTGAAAGATTCATAACACTGTAACACTATCCTCTTTAATGAGAAATGCTTCTGGTACCTCTCTATCTTGAGGAAAAGCTGATTGGTGGCATCTTTGATCTTGTTCTGAGCTTCAGCATGAGTCATCCCGTCTGCAGACACTCCCTGGATAGCTAGGATGATGTCTCCTGGACACAGATTGACTAGTGATGCTTTACTGCCTGGTGTCACCTGAAAACATGGACCATTTTTTGACAGGGTATTAGTGACTTTGGATAAAAGCATCTGCTACATGTTTTCTTGCTACTTGCTAAAAATGCCAGATCTTGTTTATAGAAAAAACTGTGATTAAGAAGAATTAAATTCTTAGGATAGGATGTTTCAAAGATTTTCTTTCAAAGACATCTATAGTGCAACAAACCATGAAGCAGTTTAGACGTAAACAGCAAGAGAAGTGTAGATGAAAAAATGCCTTTAGTTATCTGTTGACCCATTCTGGGTTAGAAGTAGGCTAAAAATAGTGCAGCATGGATGTGTCAAACAAGGCTTCGTATGGCCCTCTGGGGGAACAGAGTCAGGTCTATTGGCGACATGATGATGTGAATGCTCTGGCATTCACCCTGCTGCCCAGTGTTTCTCTCCCCTCTCCTTCTATCATCCTCTCTTTCATTAAGGTATCTGACATCATCTCTAATTCCTCTCATTTGACAGGCTCATTTTCTTTGGTATTCTCCTCCTCCCCCTAGCCATTTATCTCATCATCTTATCCTGTGTGGAGGCCTCGCCCTACCTGTCTCCTGACTCAGCTGGTCTATTATATCCAGGGTTGGGAAGGTTACTTTTGAAATGTATTCCACTACAGATTACAGAATACATGCTGTAAAATGTAATTTGTAACGTATTCCGTTAGATTACTCAAGGCTAGTAACATATTCTAAATACTTTTGACTACTTCTTCAGCACTGGTAGATTTTTTCACTTGTTTTGACTATAAAAACTCTGCCAGTACAGTAAGACAAAATACATATTAAAAATACATTCTCTGAAAAACCTAAATATCTTATGCAGTGTTGTTTCTAAAACAATATAAATCAAACTGATCTTGTTTTAAGGATTTTTAGATATTTTTACAGGAAAACAATACAAAAATTATTATCAAGAATATGATTTTTGCCCTAATATCAAAGGTCTTACTAGAAAAAAAAGAAATTATGATCCAACGTGAATTTCTTGATAAAAAAATACGATAGTGCCTGGTAACATGTGCATGTTAAATGGCTAGAAATATAATTTTAGCTTAGCGTAAAGCTGACAATTTACACAAGGTTTATTTCTATTTCTTCTGCTCCAAACTTACTTCAAACTAACTTCTCTGTCTGCTCGTATGAATGCAATATTTCATAAGAAAGTGTTTCACCACTGTTCAAATGCACTTTGGATCGCATCATTTATATGTATGTTTTCCATCTGAAAGGACTAAATATTAAATTAAACAAATGACAATAAAATGCAAAGTAATCTCTTCAGTAATCAAAATACTTTTTAAATGTAACTGTATTCTAAATACCAATTATTTAATTTGTAACTGTAGTGGAATACGTAATCCCGTTACATGTATTTCATTACTCCCCAACCCTGATTATATCCTTACAATGCTGACCCATATCTCCTAGTTAAGTCTGCCTCTTGAGACAGGAAGATTTATACCAGGTAAAGTCATGCCAGTTATTTAAGATCAAAGGGTTCAGTTTTCCATCATCAGTGTTTAATGTCTTGAAGATTTGTGACGTTTTATTCCAAACTCATAATTTATTGACTGATGAAGCTAGCAGTCTGAGTATTTGATTTCTGGCCATATTTATGCACCCAAACAGCTCAAAATGGACACATCAGATTGTTTGCTTGAACAATCTGATGACACTGTTTAATAAATGGAAACAAGGGGATATATGAACTGACATGAAACCATTATGTGGCTGGTATCTGAACCTCAGTATAAACAAAAACATAAATATGACTATACAGCACCTGTGCAGTTTCCTGTGTCAACTTCTCATGTAAAAAAATCGAATCCACAAGGTGACATAAAAACCCAGGGCCCTTCACCACCACAGTTGCATGTAAGAGCATGCTGAACATTCAACACTTATGTTCCCTAGCAACATCAGGCAGAAGATAATAATTGCAGGCATTTAAAGAAGGCTGAGGCTGATGCATCTTTGTTGAGTTTCTTTGTTGGTGATGTATAAAGGTTATAGTGGCTAAAGCGCATGGCTGGTAACTGGAAGGTTGGTGGTTTGTGCCCCATAAAGAGCAAACTATAAATGAGCGATGTACTTTACTTTAAGCTGTTCCACGAGGGACTGTCCATTCCTTTAAATTACTGTATGTCGCTTTGGTTAAAGGTGTGTGCTAAATGACTAAGTACTGTATGTAGGATGAAGCTATATAACAATCATAAAACATTTTTTAATTCAACAGTATAATTTTAAAGGTCTGATTTGGCTTTACACAAAAAGCACCATATGTTCCGGCTCACATTGGTAAAGGCTAATATTACCCAAATATGAAAATCAGGACTCATTGTATAAGAAACGAGACACTTTGTAAGCATTGATACATGCACAATTACAGATGCCAGTACAAAGAAACCACACACATTCTACATTAGTCATCAGTACTTCTCTGCTGGAAGACTTGACTTTCATGAATATATTTAGCTTTCAGGTTCTGGCTTGTAAGAAAATCAGAAACATCCAGGTCAGATCCAGGTAAATGGTCATTTTTAGTTGGATGTTGCAGGGAAGGCATTAGCTTGGAATGTTAAATAAAACGAACTGGTTTATATTAAGAATGACATTACATTTAGCTGAATGTCAAGTACATCTGTAGCAAGTTGGTGCAGTGCCAACAAAGGACAATGATATATACTGTATATATATATATATATATATATATATATATATATATATATATATATTATTTTTATTTTTTTTCTTCTCAGACAAGTTATATGAAAATAGCATGGTATCCATTGAAGTACCTTTGAGTACAATGTAAATACCATGGTATATGAATATGGGAGCATTCAATATCATAGCATCTTTCAAAGTATCATTGTATTACCATCTGATACCATGGTTCTGCCAACTTTTTGTTAGGGTGCTGTACCTGTTGTTCTGCTTCTAATCAGAGACTATGAAAACAGTCAGTTTTATGAGGATGTGTCCTGTCTGTCCTATGTTATTTTGGATAAATTATGGTGAATGCCAGAACTGGCTTTCCACTAAGATCATAATTTATGTCATGATCAGAGAGCTCTTGTTGATGAGGCTGAACTACTAATCATACTGGTACATTCCATGCATTAGGATACAGAAGTTCATCTGAGCAATGGAGCTTTTTTGTTCTAACAAAGACCTGGATAAAAGACATAAGAAAGAAGCAGATCTCATTATGTAATTGCAGTATAGCTACATTACATACCATTTCTCCCACCAACCAGGCTCCCTACACAGTTCTTAACAGAGAAATAAAGACACTAAGTTAGCCGAGAGGGTATCTTTCTGTTAAAGGAAAATGTAAAGTTTTTGTGAGAAGCCTTTTCCAAAACACATTATTGTCCTGTTGCATTGTTTGCTCCTCTTCAGTTTAAAATAACCATTGATCAACACCATCCTGGTGGTTTTTAAGAAAGTAGGCCTATTTGATAAGAGATTGTACTACAATGATTGCTTAAATCAAATGGTTGTCCAATTCATCTCACATATGTCGTTGTCAGTAAGTGCTCAGTTAACCTTTAACCTCTCCTGTTAGCACAAATGTTGAGGCTTCATCATCTGTTTAAAATACTGTTGGACCAAGAGCTTGTGAGTCATTTAGACAACAGGTGTAGAGAGCCCCCCTGGAGCCAAGCACTAGATGTGTGTGGTTTAGAGTGTGTATGTGTTTAAGTGTGTCTGTCCCTGTCTTTTTGTGTGTTAGCAACTAGAAGAGTGAATGCCTTTCAGTTAAAGTAGTATACAATTCTAGGAACAGTCGTAAAGTATATATACAATATGAACACTTCATTGTTAAAGCTAATTTTTGAACAGTTTTGGGGAAGCTACTTTGAAACTGTAGCTTCTCAAGCTACAAGCTAATCATAACTTGAAATAGTTAAACTACCGTCCAGCTATTCTTTTATTTGATTTATTTGTATTTTTTTAAATAGTCAGCCACACTACATCTTTTAATGAAATCAGATTTTATTTAATTCAGAACCATATTTATCTGGCACAAAAACAATTATCTCAATTAGGGTGGCAACATTAAATTGAACATAAATACAACATACTGTATATTTATGCTAAATCTAACCAATTAAACTGAACATTGAACATACATTTATAAAATATTTTATAAATATTTCACTTCAAAATAAAGAAGACTCGTTGACTTCTTCACAGGGGCTCAAGTGAATCGGTGAATAATTTATTTGAACTAGTTCATTACATGAATCATCTAAACTAATTTACTAAAATGAATTGGACACTCAACCACTTCACTGAATTGGTGAATTGTTCGTACAAGCGTAACAACTGACAAATATTTTGGCCAGTTTACTGCGTTGGCAAAATGTAGCATTTTAAAGTGCTACGCTAGGTCTACTTATTGGAAAAAGAAGCTTGTTAATAAAAAGTTACACTGTTTTTGTGAAATTAACTGACCTACTGACACTATTGTAAAGTGTGAATTAGTAGCCTCACTACTTTAAGCTACTCACCAACAGTGTTCTTGAAACACCTTTTAAACATTACTGGAAGATGTTTCCACATTTAAATCATATGCCATCTTAACATGTATTTGGTATGCATACCATAGTATATCATATAATAGGTAGAAACTCTGTAAATTTAACAAACATGGAAATTCTCTGGGAATAAATTCCATGACAACGTCAGATGTGTCTAAAAAAAAGGTCAGTTTGACCTTCTGATAAAATTCTCACTGTACTCTTTAGTTATATCCAGTGTGAGGTCCTGGGAATGTTTTGCTGTTTTTATGATCCACCCACTGGTTTCTCATGCCCATAGTTGTGTTACCCAACATCAAAGGCATCCTTATCTGTGAGTGGAATGTGTGAAGCAGCATAAAGTATAGCCAAAGGCTTTAACTTACCCGAGTTATAGTCAATGGCTGGTTGAAGTCTTTGCCTCCTGAAAGCCGAAATCCCCAAGGGGCTGGCCCATCCAGCATCACGTTCTGTGGCATTTTTGTCTTTTCTTTACCTAAAGTTGAACTTCTCAGTTCTTCAGTACACTCTCTTTTTTTGTGGTCAGAAGAATTGCAGTCAGAACAGACTAATCAACCCTGTCCCTCCTACCCTGGACCAATCACTCACTCGACTATGATTGGAAGCCAGTGTCTGTCTCTGAATCCCTTTTAAGTGTGTGTGGAGTTAGAGATTGAATGAAAGAAATATGATGCCTGGATGCCACACCTCTCAGAGTGAGGTCATAGGGTAGACTGAGAAACTGAGGGTACACACTGATATATTCCCACCTCCCTTCTCTATGTTTCTTTCTGTAACAAACTCTCTCTCTCTCTCTCTCTCTCTCTCTCTCTCTCTCACACACACACACACTCTCTCTCTCTCTCTCTCTCTCTCTCTCTCTCTCTCTCTCTCTCTCTCTCTCTCTCTCTCTTCTGATTTCATCTTCTTTTCTCATAAGTCTCAGCATTTCAATAACTAAAAAGATCAACCAATGAATCACTTCACTCTGTCTTCACCCTGTCTGGTGTCTAGATTTTTCTTTCCTTACCGCTGGCCAGACACCTGTGCCTAAATGAGGGGAGAAGTCATTCATGAAATCAAGCTTGTGTGTTGAGTCAGAGCTTTTGCTGCTGATGAGCAAATTATGAACTATTTACAGAGCACACTAACATAATCATTATGTCATATTGTCATATCAACACAGCATGTGTTGCTTGTTTAAACATCTCCTCTCAGGAATGTAAACCATATCTATACAGCCACAGAGGGAAAAATTCAAACCTCTTGTATTTCTTTAATTTCAAGTGATAATTTTCTTACTACTTTATCACAAAATACCCCATCCAGACTCTCAGCAAACCCAGGGAACTATCTATCTATCTATCTATCTATCTATCTATCTATCTATCTATCTGTCTATCTGTCTGTCTGTCTGTCTGTCTGTGTAGATATCTACCTATCTACCATCTTATTAGATAATTAGTTAATGTTTATTCAGTTAATTAGAAATGTTAGTAACACTTTACAATACGGTTGTTTGTTAGCATTAGGCAATGCATTTGATTTAATTATCTAACTATTAAGATTTTTTTTTACATTTATTTATTTAACAATATTTTTAAATTAATGTTGGTTCATGTTTACTTATCAAAATACTATTGATATTTGTTTGTTCATGTTAGCTCATATTGCATTAACTTCTATTAACATATACAAATGTGAATGTTTTACTGTATCTTCTCCACAGATCTTTTGATGAAAACCCAAGTTTCTTTGTTGCAGTTTAGATGCCATAGTTACATTGCACAAATATCAGGTAGATACATTGGATCCCACTTTTTTTATTTCCAGCATCCAGCCACCCTGCTTAAGATATGTTTGAAATACAGTTTTCATACACTCTGGAAAGGCCTAGTTGGTACCTTGAATGTGATATTTGTTTCTAAAGTAAAGTTTCAGTAATTAAAGAGAGAGTGCATGATACTGTGGCCTGTGTTTTCTCTATGGATTTAAAGGCGAAACATTCTAGCTTGAGAGCACTTGTATTGTAGGTTTTAACAGCTCCTTGTTTGGTGTGCCAGGGAAGGGCTGTTTGTCATGGCCTGGGCTACATCAAACCTAAACCCAGACATCAACCTAAACCCAGACAGCAGACCTTCTTTAACCCAAGCTGTCACATTATACTATTTCAAAATTCCTCCCCACATTTCCATCACAATCTCAGTCTCCTCCTTCAGTTCCATTAAAACCCCCTAGGGGTTCACAAACCTCGATTGGGAAACTTTGCAATACAATTTACAATTGTAGTTTTATGATAGAAATATTAAAGCTACACTCTGTAACTTTTGGCCCTCTAGCAGTTGAAGCATAGAACTGCAAGTTACTTGCGGAAGAACACTGTTTTGGTAATTATGTGAGCTCGGCTTTGGCTAAATCTGATGGTTTGAAGAGAACCGGTGTAACCATGGTTACAGGTGATAAACTTATCAGAGCAAATGTCCTAACAACAACAAAACTTGCCCCCTCCCCTCAAAATAAATAAATAAATAAATAGATAACAAAAGGAAGAAGCAGATGGGTATCCGAAAAAATATGTCTTATTAGCAGGTAGTAGCATATCTTCGGCTGTTGTTTTGACATATTGAAATCAATTGTTTCAAAATAAATAACATTAGACATAACGATTGCTAGTCATATCAGATAAAGTCAAATGGTGGAACCTATTATTAGTTAGGCAAATAGATTAAGGTAGTAACTGGTTTAGAGAAAATAGGATATATTAGACCAAAATTCCATTATCTTCAGCAAGCTAACACTACTCTACAGTTGTGGCATAAAGTTAAACAGCTATAGCTTACCTGTTTATCACTGCTTAGGAGTCGCGACAGATGCAGGGAATCGCACACAATCAATTGACCTCTCGTTCTCTCTAAAACACACATCCTTGATCTCTAATTACTCGTTAAAAACAGCCCAAGCCATCGTTTTAGGTCATAAAGTGACATTTCGATTCAGTAACGGAGTAACTTGTGCGCATCCTTTAAACAAGCAACAACAGATCCTGATCAGCGGCATAAGAAAGTAGTTCCATGCACAAGTGTGTTTTTTGTGACAGTCCTTAGTTCTTCCTCAATTTTTTATTTTTTATTTACTTGTTCATTTAACAATCATGCTGTATGGCCCTAAATCAGCATGGCTGTGATTACCTGTGGCCGAATCACAGCCGTGCTGATGTAGGGCCATACAGCACTCTTGATCGAGTTCCTGGTGAAAAACAACACTACCAGTGGACCAGCAGAGAAAGATCCACCAATCAGAGAATTGCGGCCAAGAAAGCCCATCAAACAAGCCCTGAAGCGACCGCCCACTCCCATGACATACTGTGAATGACGCAAACGAGTCGGTCTCCCTCCACTGTCAAACTACTTATACTGTATATTTGTATATATTGGAATATTATATATATATATATATATATATATATATATATATATATATATATATATATATATATATATATATATATATTGCAATGTTTCTAAACAACAACCTAAAATCATTAGTTTTATATATTTCTATTGTTTTATATTGGATCAGGTCATTTGTAATGCTTCATGGGATTGTAGTAAATACACAGTCTTGTACCTTTGTATTTTTGACTGATTTTCAAATACTTTTTTTTGCTTCAAAACTAATTTTGTAATGTGATTCACATTGAAGCTGTTTGGTTTGATTCATGGCTTAGAACTCTATGTAAAAAATTAATGGGAAAATACTTCCGGAACTCAGGCGGCTGAAAAAGTGGGCGGGCACTGCTGGGCTCTATTCGGGAAGAATTAACTTCATCTGAGTTAACCTATTCATGAGTAGGGTCTGCAGTGCCCCCTGGAGTTATTTTTGCACGTGACACTGAACAGCTGATAGAGGAGAGCAGAGTGTAGATGAGTATATATATATATATATATATATATATATATATATATATATATATATATATATATATATATATATATATATATAGTGATATATAAAGTGATTTCTTGTCATAAAAAAAAAAGACTGTATAAAATATAGTAAACGTGAACAAATGTGTGTGTGTGTGTGTGTGTCAAGTGCTAATATAGACAGACTTATAATCGTGCTCGATCAGCATATTTTCACTGTGAGTATATGAGTTTTAAACTGTTATTGTGGTGCTTTTGTGTTAGTTTGGCAGAAAACAAATATATGTCTGAAAAGTAATTGTTTACTAGATATTAGAGCTGTATTAAACAAGACATATTATGTGCTTGAAAAGTCTCTTTGAGTAGCTCTTTGTTTGACAAATGACAACCGCTACTAATGTAAACAATTGGCAGCATGCATCAAAGGAAGAACGCGTTTGATGTATTGACTGTGAATATTAGAACTGTAAACTTTTTATCATGGTACTTTGGTGACGAGTGTATTTATGTATATTAAATAAACTTATTCTGTGGTTTAAAAGACTGTATGAGTAACTGTTTTAGTGAATATATATTACAGACGCTTGACCAGTGCAGCCTGTGTCGGTGCGAAAGCCGATTGGATTGGAATCAGCACGGTTACTCACCTCAATCCGGGTGGCGGAGGACAAGTCTCAGTTGCCTCCGCTTCTGAGACAGTCAATCCATGCATCTTATCACGTGGCTCATTGTGCATGACACTGCAGAGACTCCCAGCATGTGGAGGCTCATGCTATTCTCCGCGATCCACGCACAACTTACCACGTGCCCCATTGAGAGTGAGAACCACTAATAATGACCACGAGGAGGTTACCCCATGTGACTCTAACCTCCCTAGAAACCGAGCCAATTTGGTTGCTTAGGAGACCTGGCTGGGGTCACTCAGCACACCCTGGATTTGAACTCGTGACTCCAGGGGTGGTAGTCAGCATCAATCCTCGCTGAGCTACCCAGGCCCCTTCCACCAAATGTAATTGCAAAAATAAACAATGTTTTCAAACTGAATACGCACCCCTTCTGCTGTTGGCTGAGTAAAGCTGTTGGGTCGGGTTGCTTAAAACAAACAGAGCAATTTTCAAAGTGCTACAGAAAGACAGTGCATACAGTTTCAGAGAAAATTAACCTATGAATGGCTTACTTATAGTTGTCTCTGCATATTAAGCTGGGATAGGAAAGGATATTTTAACTTAAGCTTTAACCATGGTTGGAGCTCTGTTCCCAGATTTATTTATCAGGTGCTTAAGAGCGCATGTCAGAATTTGCCCCATTAAATCAAATACAGGGAAAAATCTAGACAGAAACTCCTGCCTGCCCTGATTGAGCTGGATGGCTTTGATTCCTTCACTGGGGGAGAAACCCAGACCAGAGGTGCGTCCCAAACCACACACTTCTGCACTATTCTACATCATTTTGAAGTGGAAGTAGTGCGAGTAATATGTTTACACTGAAAATGCAACAAAAAGAAGTGTACTACGAGTACCCAGATGATGCACATTTTCAACCTTCAAAACGGAGTGTGGAATGTTGGACACTTAATGCACTCAGTGCACTCGTACATAGCGGAAGGGGCGGAGTTACCGGCAGCGATGGTGATCTGGCAAAACAATTGTAAATAATGGAGAATATGATAACAAAACTTCTGTGAAGTCAGCACCTTACAAAAGTGAGTTAAACACTTTACCATAATACCAAGCTGTGTGAATATGTATATTATTGAGATATAAGTGTTAAACTGAGGGTGGATAGCGTGCTAAAGCTAGCGGCAACACAACGCTTGGGTTTGAAATGTCACTTCCGGCAGCTGTTAAATGGCGAATGCTTCCTAAAAAACCAATAAGTGTTCCATTTGGGATGATGCTACACTTTGAAAATTCATACACTGCATGGCTGAATGCATAGTATATTTTAAAAGTGCATAGTGTATATTGTGTTGTTTGGGACACAGCTCAGCTCTCCACTGATCCTCTGTTCACTGTGTTGCCATGACAGCAGGAGGGACAACTCCAGGATATGATGTGACTGTTTATAGACTGGGCGGTCTGCGGGGACTAACAAACTAGCATAGGGATAATGTTCAGGATGGCATGATTATCCATTGTACTGAAGGAGACCTTAAATCCCATTGTTGGTACTCTTTAAAATGACAGTTCACCCAAAATGAAAATTGTCATCACCCTCATGTTGCTTCAAACCCGTATGACTTTGTTTTCAGTAAAACCCAAAAGACGGTGTTAGTATGTTAGTCTCAGTCACCGTTCATATTCATAGCACTTTTTTTTTTCTCTATACAAAGACAGTGAATAGTGACTGTGGCTGTCAAAAGAAAAGTAAATCTTATGGGATTGGAACAACTTGAGGGTGAGCAAATAATGACAGAATTGCCATTTTTGGGTGAACTATACCTTTAAGGCAAAAACAATTACTTGGAGGAAAAAAAACATGTCCAAAGAGAAGAACGTAGTCTCAAAACATGAAACAGAGAAAGCATAGTGAAAACATTTGATCAGACAGAATTTATTTATGTACTATTCCACAGAGAAAGAGATGGCAAAGATAAGAAATAACCTTGATCATATGGTTGATTTTAGAGGGGCTATTTAAAAGAATTTTTTTTATATTTTTGTTCTTACAGTGAGGGGGTAAAATATATTTTTTGAATGTACCTTTAATGGGAACTGTTTTGGACTTACTCCTCTCCAAAAAGAGCTTTTTATTGCATTTCTTTACATATTTCAGTTATGCAGTAATGTCTATACTTAACCAATGATCAGTTTAAATCCAATCAGAAATCATCACACTTTAGCACCTAACTAGTGTTCAGTCATTAGTGAGGCAGGTCTTTGCTGGTGATTGCTGTGGCCACCTGAGGTGAACTGTTTCTTCTTAGATATCTTTTAAAATAATGAACATATCACAGTGTTCCATGATTTATTAACATAATTTACTGAATCAGTAAATTAATTAGCATTATTAAATATTACATAAATATTCACAACATTGCATACATTATATTTGGTAAAATTATGCACCAGGAACAGCCCTGATTACCTCAATTCTGATCAGCTAGAGCTTAAAAATGGAAGACTGGGGTGCGAGGTCTTAACAAACGGTCACACAAAACCACAATGAAGACCTCTGGTCCTTTTTTATTTTTTATTTTTTAATTCTGATAATCAAAATTATCCTGTGAGGCATTAGTGTAGAAGACAAAGTTTGCAATGATGAACAGTTCTTTATGAAACAACATGCAACAAAATTGAAGCATATTGACAACACAGAGACTGCATAATTCAATGAAGTATAAAATTGCCTAAATTACATATAAAATTAGTTCACCTTTCTATTCAATGACACATCAACTTTTCTTGCTGCACTGACTAGAATGAAATTGTCAGTCATGCAGTTTCACAGGAGAATTGCAATGCTGCAAATTTTAAATGGACATTTGAATATGAGAGTGTAATTGTTGTATGAACAGTTAAAAACATGGAAAGTGAATAATTCACAATATATTAAGTGTATATCATTATGAAACAAGTCTGCTGAATTAACATATAAACCAAATCGATTTTTAAGAACATTTTCTCACCCAAATTATACCAATTTTAAGAATTGGAAAGCGACATATCATATACAAAATACATGGCTGCTACAGTTCAGCAATTATGACATCATGTGCTTCTCTTATTGGCCATAAATAAGAGATTACAGTGTGTAAACCAAAAGTGATGTGCTAGGTCACCGAGTACAGAACATTTATTATAGACAGTAGAAATATGATTCAGTGTACTAGGTTTAACATACCGACTTTTGCCACAATGTCTTTTTTTTAGGGTACTGCATTTTCAAAATTGTTATCTCTTTTGATTGAAAAATACAAATATATGTATATATATATATATATATATATATATATATATATATATATATATATATATATTTATTTATTATCTGTAAAATCCTTCAGATGCTCAAAGGAATGTCTGCAGGAAGAACGTGGAGCCCTAGATAATCGGAGGTCATGAAGCATGGGGTTTACATACAGAAAAGATACATGTGAGCATGGATGGTCATCTGTAATATCCACTGTGCCTGGCACAAACATGACACTAAAATACTGTTTATAATCTAGATCTAGATCAGATCAGACATCAGGCTCAGTTTACAGGGGGGCACCAGTAGAACATTCTGCTGTATCTTACCCTTCCAATGCAAGAAAATGCCTCTCAATAAATAAAAGATAAATAGGGCACTTGAATACTCATTATGTTGAAATTAATCAGAGTTACTAAAAGGCATACAAACTGACTTTTTTTCAACAATGAGAAATAATGTAAAAAATGTAGGAAACCAAATATTTTAAAGCCTTTACTAAACTTACATATAAAAATAATGGTTTCAGAATTTAATAATCCACATATTTACAAATAACATGGTGCAGTTACCCCCTCCATTGGCTTCTGTTTCCATTAGTCCATATTGCTGATGACTGGAATATTTCATTCTAATTCCAGCAGGAATCTCTAGGCAATATTGTCCATCTCTCGTCTGTAGATGTCTGACCATCAGATATTTGTATTGGAAATTAGAGCATGGGTTAATTTATGTCCGCTTCACATAGTTTCCAGGAAAGGTTCCGAAAAACTTGGTTCTCCTGGACGTTCCTAAAAATATTAAATAGGCTGACATAAAAATGTGTGGGTAGATAAAACATTTTTGTTAAGTTGACATGTTCTGTGGTGTGACATGATATATTACATCTAAAACTATTTTTAACAGCATTTTATAATTATTTTATAATTATTATACATGCAGCTTTTATGACCTCCAGCTTTAATGAATATTAATTGGGAGACTAAATAGAATATTGTACTTTTCAAAATTCATACAAAAGTCACACTGCTGGATCATTTAAAATGAACTAGAAGGCAAAAAGGGGATTAAAAATGGAGACCAGTAACAGCACCAAAAAAAAAAAAAAAAATCAAAGTCAAGTCAAAAATGTATGTCAAAAATCAATCTAAAGATCAATTATCTTTTATCTATCCATCTACAGTATCTCTCTGATTGTCTGTCTGTCTGTCAGTCAAGGGGCTGCTTACACAGCCACATAGTTTAACAAGCAGATTTTCTTTGGATAACAGCGCCAGCTAGTGACAAATAAAGGCACACCACTAACACAATTTAACAACGGGCATAAGTAAAGAATTTAGTCTTACCCACAAACCATCCATCATCACACTTCTCCATGACATCGACAGTATCACCCTCCTTCAGTTCCAGCTCATCCTCATTTCTGGGCATGTAGTTATACAGAGCTTGAAATCTGAAAGAAGAAAAGAGTGTTTTCCATATGACATTATATTAAAATGTTGAGGACATATAATACAGACCAAATCCCCAAATGGATATCAAAACAATATTCTACATTTAAATTTATAGATTTCTGATTACAAATGTTGAAAAAGCTAACCAAAAGAAAATAAGATACTTACGGTTCCCCTACTCCTTGAAGAGGATCATGAACATATGCTTGTCTTTGGGACTGTAAAAATGAAAACAGGAATGCAAATTTTTAAATGTTTCTGTCTCATTCTGCTGTATGTCAATCTGATCCTGAAAACAGCCACAATTCCTCTGTGCTCACAGAGAACCATTAATGCAAAGACTGAGGCCAGACCTGGATCGACTGTGTATCTGAACTGTGTGAGTGATCATGCCCACCTTAAATGCAATTAAATAACGTAAAAGAGGAATAGTACTTTTTTCACCTATGCTGATCATATGTTCAAATACATACAGTATGAAATCCAGGACTACCAGGGCTCAAATTCTGGGTTTTCTAAGTCATTAACCAACATATTTTTTTATTTTTTTATTTTAAATATGTCTGATTTATGAACTTAGAAACTTTAGAAATGTCTGAAATCCTGAAAACGAGTACTGTACTCCCCTTGATTGTAGGGAAATGTGGGGAATAGGCCGCTTTCCTGGACCTGGGGAGTACACCTTGTTTAAGCTGTGTACACAGGAAAGATCAATGGGACATTCCCAAGAGTAATCCAGACACACTCGGAACACATGGTTTAACCAGTACTGCATTAGAAAGCCAGTCTCTTCTGCTGGTTTGAGCCACGAAACAATCAGGCGATCCAGCACACTTTCTGAAAGGCTGCAGAGATCCACTGTTCCTGATCCAATCAGTCATCCTGCATGCAGGAAAACCACTGCCAAACACACTTTCAACATGCCGTACACAATGTTATCAGTCTATAATGGTGTTAGGTATTAAATGTTATTTTCTCAACCTCAAAATGTGCTAATGCATACAGACAGACAAGGCCATGGTGTAAAGGCCATAAAGGAATAGTCCACCCAAAAAAGAAAATTCTCTCATCATTTACTCACTCTCATGCCATCACAGATATGTATGACTTTCTTTCTTTTGCAGAACACAAATTAAGACTTTCAGAAGAATGGCTCAGCTCCGCAGGTCCATAAAATGCAAGCGAATGGTGACCAAAACTTTGAAGCGCATAAAGGCAGCATAAAAGTTATCCATACGACTCCAGTGGTTTAAGCAATGTCTTCTGATCGATTTTGAATGAGAACAGGGAGTAATATTTTGGTCTGTTCTAACCCAAAACTGATTAGATCGCTTGGATATGGGTTAAAACACTTATGGATTACTTTTATGCTGCCTTTATTTGTTTTTTGGAGCATCAAAGTTTTGGTCACATTCTGGGATGGCATGAGTATGTGATGAGATCATTTTTGGGTGAACTATTCCTTTAAAGGGGTTGTTCACCCAAAAATGAAAATTCTGTCATCAATTACTCAGTCATGACTTTTGAAATCTGCATGAGCTTCTTTCTTCTGTGGAACACAAAACGATGTATTTACAACAAAATGTCTAAGCTGCTCTTTTCCATACAGTTCATGTGAATGGTGACCACAACTGTAAAGCAAGAGTTTTAGTGAAAAACGACTTACATTTCAGTCATCTGTTTCAGACATAAAATTATCATGTCTTCAAAAGACTTGAAATATAGTGCAGAAGTCATATGGACTACTTTTATTTTTTTGTCCTTATCCATGTTCATTGTGTGGAAGAGAGCAGCATGAACATTCTTCAAAACTTCCCCATTTGTGTTCCACAGAAGAAAAAATTTCATATTGGTTTGAAATAAGAGCAAACAGAATTGTTTTTGGTGAACTACCCCTTTAAGAGTATCCAGCATTGATTATGGAGTACTCCTGCATACTGTACTGATGAAATGATTGCTGAATCTGGAATCATGTGATCATAAGCAGGCCAGTAAAAAACATCTTGCATCATGCCTGAGAATATCATTATTTCCAGGTCTAGCAGCAAAAATGGAATGATTATGTAAATGTTTTTATAAATTCCCAGGTAAAATACAGTAAAGTAAACTTTGTGTAGGGATACTTTGAAGAGAACAACTGTTTCATTTCCCATATGTGCCATTGACACACAAGGTGCACATACTCCCTACCCTATGAGATGGCGAAATGTTTTGACCTCTAACAGGCGATCCGCAGGACCTCCTAGACATCACAGGGCTACGAGGGGGCTTACCGACAACCACAACATCACGCCTTAACACAGGCTGAAAGAACCAGAACCAGGAGAAGCTTACATGAGGATTAAGTGCGATCACATATAAACACAATTTACAGAAATCAAACATGCTTAACAGGAGTAAACCACCCCATTGTATTTACTATAACAACATTCCTTGCACTATTTACGCATGGAGAGAATAGATATTGAGGTAGATGCTATATTTAATTTGACACAAATGAAAACAATGCTACACAGACTAAGGTCCATAGTGCATCCTTCTTTTCTGTCTAAACTTCTCTCTCTTTTATTTTTTGTTATGTACTCAGTTGCTCCATCCAAGCATCCATTACGAGCTCTGTTTATTATGATGTGTACTATCCCATGCCAGTGCACAGAGCTATAAGGGGAAGATCTGTAGAGCTAATTAAAGGATTCAGGGATATTGGGCAGTGCATTCAGAAAGGGTAGAGTGGAATGGGTGATTAAAACAATGTCTAACTATGATGTAATAATAATTAATGACTCTTTATGTCAGACATATGAAATCCATCATTTGGATTTTTATTTACAAAACAACCACATTATAAATCTTTATCTATGATAAGAATACGCACTGTAACGATGTTGACTTGAATATACAGAGAAACTGTAAGTTATATAGGTCACTTCAATAGGGTATTTTAGTGTCTATTACTGAAAACAGTGGGGAATCGGGGTTGGGCTTGTTCACGGTCACTAACAAGCACCTTGTCTTTACCTTGACCTTTTGGGAGCGGAGTTCCTGTCGAAAGGACAGTTTGGCAGAGGGAGGGGGGGACTGTGAAACCCCAGGCAATGGAGGGGTGGTACATGGGGAGGAGGGGGAGTACTTAGGCGATGTGGGGCGTATGAACTGCATGGACATCTGTGAGGACAGGGGGGAGAGACGTGGAGAGTCGTTTTGGGAAACTTCACCCTGCTGATAGGGAGAAAATGTAAGTTTAGTATTCTCTACAGATGCTCCAGAGAATGTAGGTATTTAAAAAAAATAGTTCACCAAAAAAAAAAAAAGAAAATCTAATTTCTAATATTATTTACTTGCATTAATGTCGTTCCAAATCTGTATGACTTTCTTTCTTCCGTGGAACAAAAGGGAGAAATTTGTAATGATGTACTGGTCACTATATTCTACACCTAACCCTTCTATTATAATGAATGAGGACTGGAGCTTTATGGTTTCAAAAAGTATGCAAAAGCACCATAAAAAGTTAACATAGTCAATATTATTTATATAATATATCTGAATTCTTCTAAAGCCATACGATAGCTTTGTGTTAGAAACAAACCGAAATTGAGGATGTTATAAACTGAAAATCTTGGGATCCACCCTACTTCTCTGTGGCATGTTCATGAGAATAAATAGGGATGTCTGATAAGATAATTAATTAACTGTCATAGAAAACAGTGACCTGTAGATTCTACAATATGTTACCTTTTGCGTTCCATGGAAGAAAGCAAGTCATACAAGTTGTGGAATGTCATAATGGTGCATAAATGTCAGAATGTTCGGGGAGCAAACCAATCCTTTAATTGCAATCAACTGGCCAGTATAACCACACAGCAAACACTACCTCTAAATCTGACCCCTCACTATGGGCGGGTTGGACTGGAGTAAACGTATTTGATGTCAGGGGTTCAATTGAGGAGCTGCTATCTTCATTTGGGTCCTCCTCTATGAACAGTCTTGGAAGCTTTTCTGTTATATTCGGTTTATGGTGATAAAAACTCTCCTCTTCTACAAACACGCCCTTTGATTGGCTGGCTTTAATAATGGACACTAACTCCTCACACAGGTCATCCTCAGGATCTTTTGGAAACATGGTGTCCTTATAAGACAATTGGGAATCAAGTGCCTCAAAAACAACCAAGTCAGTAGGGCTGCACAATTTAGGAGAGTCTGTCTTGCTTGTTTTATTACGATCTTCGCTATCAAAGAACATCTCCAATTCTTTTTCAGTTAGGTCTAATGGTTTTTGGCTGCAGAGAACCTCTATGACACTGTCAGACCTGGGGCTGGAGTCAAATATGGGTGAGGTAGGGGAAGGAGTGAAGGTCGCAGAGGTGAGGTAGGGTTGCGGTGATGGGCTGGGCTCAGGGGACATGTAGGACTTTGGGGAGGAAATGGGAATGAAGTGGCCCTCTTTGAGCATAGGCGTAGAAGTGCGGGGAGCGAGGGCCAGAGAGCGACCCAGCGTAGAAGAGGCAGGAGAGGGGGAGATGGCAGAATCAAGCCCTATATAGTCTGGCTGGAAGTTGGAAGGGAAGGGAGGAGGTACGGGAGCAGGGGTTCCTGAAGGAGACAGACCAAGAGTTAGGGCCAGCCACTCGCTGGTGACGGCCTGGAGGTGCGCTGCTCTCTGCGGGCTGGGTGAGGATGAGGAGAGTGGACGGAGAGTTGGGGATGGAGAGCTGTAGAGGGTACGTGCAGATGGTGGCTTCAGAGAAAGAAGAGAAGAGAGAGGGAGAGAAATAGAAAGTGATAGTGATGATGCAGACTGGAAAAAATTAGAACTAAAAAGATAATGAATGTGACAGTAGGACAGATAAAAGAGCAACTAGATATAGCAACTAGAAAAAACATAAGACCAAAGATATATTTAAATGATACCCTCAGCATAGCTGGTCACCAGCATATGTTGTGTTTAGCCTGGCTTAACCTGCAAGATTTCCTTAGTCTACAAGCTTCTCCAAAAGACTATGCTTGTTTAATAACATGACTATGCTGGTCCATTAGCTAGACAAACACCAGACCAACACTAACCAACATAAACCATCCTTGGCCAGCATGGAAGTTCATTCAGGTCTTAGCTGGTCTTTTCAGCAGGGACAAAGGCCCAAAAAATTAATTGGACACTTAAGCTAGGCTAAGTTAAATTAGGCTAAACTAAAATAAAATAAAATACATGTTTCAAACCAAGTGCCATTTGCAAACAAATGATGCTACACTCTTCTCAGAACTAAACAATTCTGATACTTTTTAGTGGAAGTATGATGGAAGTTCCATATAAGTTCACACAAGCAGAGTAACCACAGGTGTAGTTCACATGATCTATAGCCATATTCCCCTAAGTTTGACAACCAGACAGTGTCCAGTGTCTTAACTTTGAAAAGTATATCTGTTTGAAAAATGTGCTTGTGATATCTTTCTTTAAATATATGCTTCTTGGTTTGATATTTTATTATCTAAAGCAATTGCATTCATATAATTTTAATTATATCAAATATCATTACATCATATACTGTATATTATATTAAATACTTTTTGCAGTCACTGTCTGAAGTGCAACATTTACATGTACTTGCTACACTCCCAAAAATATTTTAATCTGTTTTTAAGATTTCAATGACAAAATTCCATCAAATTGAATTGAATAATCTATAACTAAATTAAATTAAACCAATTAAATAAATAAACCGTTTTTTGTTTTTTATTAAAGATTGCTCAGTTCAATTTGATGGAATTTTGTTATGAAATTAAAAGCGTAAATCTTAAAAATAGGCTTATATATATATATATATATATATATATATATATATATATATATATATATATATATATATTATTTTTTTTTTTTTAAATAAGAAAAATATCAAACTGAACATTAAAACAACAGGCAACTTGTCCTGTCTGTGTCACATTAATTCACCTATACAGAAACTTCCTATACAATAACAGCAGGAACTGAGTGGCACATGTATAGCACAGCAAGTCACGTCCGACTTTTCCATCTTTTAATTAGCCTTCACTGGATACTGGCATGACAGTCTGGTTAATCTGATCTAATCCATGCCCTGCTGGACTTGTCTCGTGTGAGCAAAGAAATCAGCTTTTACTTTTGTTCTTCAGATGGAATTACAACTGAAGGGCATTAAATCTGAACTAAGGCTTATCTTACACAACAAGCCGTAGGTAATCTAAAGATGACAGAGGTGATCTATTTTGGCACTTGGAAAGTTGTCATCTGAGAAAGGATTAATTTTGTACTTGCCACCTTGTTGGCACAGATGGTACTGTACATAACCTATGGCAATATGAGTAACGCAATAAATAAAATGTATAACTTTCTTTGACACCACTGTTTGTTGGCATGGATCATGGCTTTAAGGTATGAGTCAGTACTTAAGATTATACAGCCACTTAACTGGATCAGAGTATATATTTTAAATATAAAAGTTACCTGAAATCTAAAACTGAATCTGTAATATGTGATGTGTAAACTTAAAGGTGAAGTGTGTAATATCTGCGCCACAAGCATCATCAAATGGAATGACCAAACACACACCACTGGTTGAGCCAATATTGCTGTGACAGGCTGGTCAGGATGCTCAGACAAAGCCACAGTGTATACTATACACTTTTCATTACCCACAAATGACTTACTTATACAGTAGTTGTCTCTGTATATTAAGCTGGGATAGGAGAAAGTATTCTAACACCAAAATAATCACATACTTCACCTCTAAAGGGATAGTTCACCCAAAAATGAAAATTCTCACATCATTTACTCACTATCATGCCAACCCAAATGTTTATGACTTTCTTTCTTCTGCAGAACACAAATTTAGATTTTTAGAAGACTATTTCAGCTCTGTAGGTCCATACAATGCAAGTGAATGGGTGGCAATTTTTTTATGCTCCAAAAAGCACATAAAGGCATCATAAAAGTAATCCATATGACTCCACTGTTTTAATCCATATCTTCAGAAGTGATATGATAAGTGTGGGTGAGAAACAGATCAATATTTACCGTATTTTCTGGAAATAAAAGTTGCACCTGACTATAAGTCGCACCGGGTCAAAATCCCATTGTTGAGAGAAAAAAAAAAAAACATAAGTCGCATCTCTGTAAAGTCGCACTGACAGAGAATGTATGCAGCAGACACTAGGACCCGGGAGAAGCCGCCAGACTTCCTTTCACCAGTTCAGATTAGGGATGGGTGATACCACTTATTTTCTTTTCAATCAGATACAAAGTACTTTTAGGCCTTTAGTATACCTTTATTAAATTTAATTTTTACAAATTCTTTGGATAAAATGAGTAACTTTAAATATTACTTAATTTTTTATAAATGTTTTATATAAAACCGCAAAATTAACCATAGATATTATTATATGGTTACTATTACTAAAACCAAGTTACCACATGGATACTACAGTAATGCTGTAGTAATGTGTGCTAAAGTCATGTTTACTACAGTCATGGTTACTACAATATTACTGCAGTAAATCCATGTTACATTTTCACAAGGGTATCATTTAATAACGAGGATTACATATCATTATAAATGTTTTAACAACTTAATTTAAATAAACCTGTAAAAATTGTCACACAAGCCCATTATAATACATGTCATGTCTAGTTTGTCATTACTTAGTGTGAATAACTCCAGATGCTGTTTTTCTGTCATTAGCTCAGGAAGACACTGCTCCCTCTTTGAACGAGCACTACGACTGAAAGGGTGAGTGCTGTCTGTGACTGCTAGTGTATTTTAGCATTTCTGCGTGTCAAGATGAGCAGAAGAAACAATAGTTCCAGTGCCATGCAACTATTCGCTAATATAATTATTTTTTCCACTTCGAAACGTATGATGTGCATTAATGTTCATGGTATCTAAATAATAATATCACTAGTTAAAAATACTTCAGAATCGAAATTTTTATGTGAGGAACGATATTCTTGACACCACATCAGTATCGGAAGTATCGATACTTAGTATCGATCTGCCCATCCCTAGTTCAGATGTCAAATGTGTTCAATAAAGATTACAGTACCTCAGAATCTACACATCGTATCAGTGTTTTTGGGCTTGTTTTAAATGGGAGAACTTGCTTTAAGTAATTGTGTCTAACAGTTTCTCATATTCTTCATGAAAGAAACGTTGCAAGTAAGACACATCTGTTTATAACATCTGCAACTCTATGCTGTGCACAAATAAACAGCTTTTAGTCTGTGAGTAAAACAATATGCCTGTTGTATTCTATTCATTCATTAACATTAGCAACTGTGGATATTTATGATATTTGCAACCCTCTTTGCAATGTATTAATTATCCTGTTCACTGACTGAATGTTTTTACTACGAGTGTGATGAAACATCATTTTGTAGGCATGTTGCGTTTGACAGAAAAATATTCTGAATTGGCAACTTTAAAATGCTCTGACTGATTTTTTTTCTTATGTTTTGGTTTGCGTGCGTTTGACCAGCCAACATCAGTTATGTATGAATAATGTATTTAAGTCACTTCTGACTATAAGTTGCAGGGCCTTTCAGATGATGTGAGAAAAAAAAAAAAAAACACGACACATTCCGGAAAATACGGTAAGTCCTTTTTGCTAGAAATTCTTCTCCCTGCCCAGTAGGGGGCGATATGCATGAAGAATGTGAATCACCAAAAACCCAAGAAGAAGAATGTGAATGTTATAGTGGAGATTGACTGAGCAGAAAGGAGAATTTATAGTAAAAAGGACTTAAATATTGATCTGTTTCTCACCCACACCCATCATTTCGCTTCTGAAAACACCGGAGTCGTATGGATTACTTTCATTCTGACTTATGCGATTTTTGGAGCATCAAAATTTTGGCACCCAATCATTTGCATACATGGACCAAAAGAGCTGACAAATTCTTCTAAAAATCTTCATTTGCGTTCAGCAGATGAAAGAAAGTCATACACATCTAGAATAACATAAGGGTGAGTAAATGATGAGAGAATTTTCATTTTTGAGTTAACTATTCCTTTAAGTGCATAAATGACATGATTAAATGGAACTGTAGTTGAAAACGTACCCTACTGCGCACTCTGTCACTGGAGTAACTGGTAGGCATTGTGGACCCGGGAGGTTGACCGGTACTTTGTACCGAGGACTTCTTCATGACGTCTACATAAGACACTGGAAAAATCCCTTGTTTGTTTGTACCTGGAATCTTGCCCTCAAACCAGTTCTGATCAACTTGACGCAGGAGAATGACATGCTCGCCCTGAAAGACACAAAGACAAAATGTTTGATGGCATACCTACAACACACCATGCAATAATACCCTACAAGAACACCCACAGCAATATCAAAAGGTATTAGGAAATACTAAGAAGGTTTCACACCACATCCTAACAAGACACGACAACGTTTTTATTTGTTATTGTTTTTTTTATACAGTAAAAGCTCAGATGCTGAACAAAGTAGTAAAATCACACCCAATCTTAACATATTTGATGTTTATTATGCAGCTACGATTTTTCGAAAATAATTTTGGACCAATGAGATTTCAGTGTGGGCAGAGCTACCCAGCACAACATAACAGAAACCATCACTTGTCAATGTTGCAAATGGTTAGAATGAAAACCACGAAACAATGAAAAATCATTTGTATTGCTTCGCACACTACTACATTGCACCTGGTTAGGCACAATATTAGAGTGCTGTAAAACTTAAGCATTCAATAAAAAAGTAGTTATTTAGCAAAAAAAAAAAAAAAAAAAAAAAGCTCTTAAAGTGTCACACATTAAGGTGTCCATTAATGAGCAGTTGCTGAAATTAAAGGATATTTATGACATCTGTACAGAGAAAACTGGACTTTTACTTTTCTTAATGAAAGCTCCACGTTAGTATCAGCATTAAAGTTGTAGCGGGCTACCGCTTCTCCAATTTCTCTGCTCTGAGCTGGAGGAGGAGGCCTCGCTGGCAGATGTCTCTCTGAAGGAGGGATTTTCTGAAGAAACAGGTTGAAAAGAAAAGGGTATATAACCTGCTTAGATTAAGAAGATTTTAATATATGGTAAAACTGAAACACCAATTCACTGAGCACACACCTCCACATAAGAGATGGGAAAGATGCCACGATGTCCACGATGCTCTCCTTCATACCAGTTATTATCTATCTGCCTGGTGATGTACACAGTCTCATCTTTCTTAAACGTCAGCTCTCTGGTGGGAAAATTCAAAATGACTACACTATATATTGTGAAATAATAAAATTATGCAATAGAAAGGACATAAAAAGAAAATAGTGACAGATCTGAAGGCGGTTAATACTTTGCTGTCTGTGCTTTGAAGTCATATATTGCTCTGGCTGGAAGTTTCTGTAAAGTGGAAATGCAAAAAAAAAAAAAAAAAAAAAGAGCAGAGAAATGAAACTTTATTACATGCTGTCATGATAAGGGTTTATTTACAATCTGGTCTAAGCACAAATACAATCTTAGAGTTTCTACTAAAACATTTCACCGAGCAAAACTTTTCCAATTCCCCTACCTCGTCAGGGGTCTGTCTCCTGCTCTGTGGTGTGTGGCGGCCAACATCAGGGTAAGAATATCCTCTAGATGTGTCCTGGTCTAGAATAGACATAGAATTAAAGAGATTCAAAGCCTCACAGAGATAAAAGATCCAACATCATTACATGCATTAGAAATAATAGCAAGGAAAACATGATTTTATCTGGAGTTAATGAAAGAAATGCACAATACATAAAAAAAATAAAAAAAATAAAATAAAAAGTAAATAGAAATATGGACATACTTTTTTGACAAACATACAGTTGAAGTCAGAAGTTTACATACACTTTAGACAAATACATTTAAAATCAGTTTTTCACAATTCCTGATATTTAATTGTATAAAACATTCCCTGTCTTAGGTCAGTTAGGATCACTACTTTATTTTAAGAATGTGAAATGTCAGAATAATAGTAGAGAGAATGATTTATTTCAGCTTTTATTTCTTTCATCACACTCCCAGTGGGTCAGAAGTTTACATACACTTTGTTAGTATTTGGTAGCATTGCCTTTAAATTGTTTAACTTAGGTCAAACATTTTGGGTAGCCTTCCACAAGCTTCTCACAATAAGTTGCTGGAATTTTGGCCCATTCCTCCAGACAGAACTGGTGTAAATAAGTCAGATATGTAGGCCTCCTTGCTCGCACACGGCTTTTCAGTTCTGCCCACAAATTTTCTATCGGATTGAGGTAAGGGCTTTGTGATAGCCACTCCAGTACCTTGACTTTGTTGTCCTTAAGCCATTTTGCCACAACTCTGGAGGTATGCTTGGGGTCATTGTCCATTTGGAAGACCCATTTGCGACCGAGCTTTAACTTCCTGGTTGATGTCTTGAGACGTTTCTTCAATATATCCACATAATTTTCCTTCCTCATGATGCCATCTATTTTGTGAAGTGCACCAGTCCCTCCTGCAGCAAAGCACCACCACAACATGATGCTGCCACCCCCATGCTTCACAGTTGGGATGGTGTTCTTCGGCTTGCAAGCCTCACCCTTTTTCATTAGACCAGAGGACATTTCTCCAAAAAGATCTTTGTCCCCATGTGCACTTGCAAACTGTAGTCTGGATTTTTATGGCAGTTTTGGAGCAGTGCCTCCTTTGCTGAGCAACCTTTCAGGTTATGCCAATATAGGACTCGTTTTACAGTGGATATAGATACTTGTCTACCTGTTTCCTCCAGCATCTTCACAAGGTCCTTTGCTGTTGTTCTGGGATTGATTTGCACTTTTCACACCAAATTACTTTCATCTCTAGGAGACAAAATGCTTCTCCTTCCTGAGCGGTATGATGGCTGTGTGGTCCCATGGTGTTTATACTTGCGTACTATTGTTTGTACAGATGAACGTGGTACCTTCAGGCATTTGGAAACTGCTTCCAAGGATGAACCAGATTTGTGGAGGTCCACAATTTTTTTTCTGATTTCTGTTGACTTTCCCACTATGTCAAGCAAAGGGGCACTGAGTTTGAAGGTTGGCCTTAAAATACATCCACAGGTACACCTCCAATTCAGTTCATCTCCTATCAGAAGCTAATTGTCTAATTGTCTAAAGGCTTGACATCATTTTCTGGAATTTTCGAAGCTGCTTAAAGGCACAGTTAACTTAGTGTTTGTAAACTTCTAACCCACTGGAATTGTGATATAGTCAATTAAAAGTGAAACAATCTGTCTGTAAACAATTGTTGGAAAAACTACTTGTGTCGTGCACAAAGTAGATGTCCTAAACGACTTGCCAAAACTATAGTTTGCTAATATTAAATCTGTGGAGTTGTTAAAAAATTAGTTTTAATGACTTCAACCTAAGTGCATGTAAACTTCTGACTTCAACTGTAGCTATGATGAAGCTGACTCGATCTTCCGAGAAGCATTATCGCTCAACATCTCTCCCATCCCTATAAAAATCCCAACAGTTATGTTATACCCATTCTTCAGACACAGATACCCAGTATAGAGCAAGTGTATTTATACTAAAACCCCAAATGGTGAGATGACATCTGTGCCAACCGCAGGCATGCCCATTTGCTCTGAAGGGTCTTCATTTATCAGCACTATGTGCATGCAAATGCATAACACATCAAATAACTGGTTTAATACTCATCACAATAGAAAATCTTTAGATCACCCAAAATAATTTATCTATGGTAGATCCCTGCACCTATGTCAGGCTTAAGAAAGTTGACTGTGTTAACATTCATCAGAGAATATGTTTCATCCCAAGCCAATAAAATCTCAAATCTGTTTTTAGATTGCATGCTTCAGCTGCTCAAGTCATCTGTCCAAAGCTATTTATGTAGACAGAAACTTCACAAAGTTACATCTCTTTTATGGAGAGCCCATACACAAAGATGTCCAGATAAAAACTAACAATAAATACTGTCACAAGGAAATAACTTCAAACTAGATAGGTAAAGTTTCTCAAGACACATTTTGATGTTGGCTTGGCAGCCTTGTCTGAATGTTTAAACCAGTTTTAAATGTTTGAATGAATAGATGGACAGATGGATGGATGGATGAATAGACATACAGACAAACAGACAGACAGGAAAACCCCTAAACCATGTCTGTAAAATAACAGTATGTTGACTTGACAAATTACATGAATAAATACAGACAGTAAAAAATTATGATGACGTAATGAGAAAATAAAAGAAATGAGGACAAAAGAAACTGACGATGTGGGAATGAGTCATGCATCTCTGCCATTCCGAAAATAATGATTTCTTCTTCTAAACAAGCACATTCACAAACACAGATGGAGCATAGCAATGGCTGAGGAGCAGATGGAGGACAGATGGAGAGAGAACTCAAGCACAGGGGACAGCAGGGGATTTGGGACACCAGAGACTTTGGGATCCACCTTGATAGCAGTATTCAGAGTTGTGATTCCTCTGGTTGTTGTTGCTGTCTATATGGTGGCGAGAGGCACTGTGGGACAGGTGCGAGTACTCAGGCTGGTGGCCATCTTGGCTGGGCATGCCATTGGGCTGTTGGTGGTACGAGCAGGGTTGGACCATTGGACTTCTTCTCCCCAGAGCATGCAGGGAGGAATTCCTCTCAGGAATGTTGGGCAGCAACTCTGCCAGCAAACTGTGGAGAATGCTGCTGTCTGGCAGGCTACCCCTGCGCTTCTCTGCACGGACGTGGTCGTAGATGTCTTTCAGGGCTGAATCTAGAGCCTCGTACATGCAGCTCTGTGATTTTGGCATTTGGGAGAAGCTCAAAGGAGACAAGTTCTTCCGGCGGAAAGGCACTGGGCTGACCAGGAAGGCAAGCTTGTTGTTGAGACCAAACTCGGATTCTTCCACTCGCAAATGTTGCCTTCGGTCCTGCTTGGCCCTCTCGTGCTTGATCATGGTGGTGAAACGCGTGTAGGAAGCCGGGCAGCGACCCTTGCAGGAACTCACAAGCTGCCTATGACAATGATGATGCTCACCCGACTTGCAGAAGTTCTCCGAGGAGGCGAACGAACATAGGTCAAAGTCTCTCTCGCTACAAAAGGATGAGCCCTCTAAGTCACTGAGATCCGACACCACTTCATCATGCTCACTCTCTGAGTAATCGTGTTGCATGGTAGAATTTTGTAATTGGTCACTGGTGACTTGGATGTGGATTGGCATGAGGGTATTTATCTTGGGGTATTGAGGTCGTCCATCAGGCGGGATCCTGGCTAGTGGTTCCTCATCCATTAATGACTCAATGGAGAGGCTATGGTTGGGGCTATTGGTCCTCCTAGAGGAACTCCTGGTCAGGCACTCATCCCCAAGGTTAGGCATGGATTTGGATTTCTGGATCAGACTCTCAAACTGAGAGATCCTGTTGTGCACCGTGTCCCGAGGCACCTCTTTGCTGCAGCCCTTGGTGCCGGTACGCCTGTCCTTACGCTGCTCACTCTCATACTTATGAACCCTGGCTTTGACAGAGCAGATCACGGTGGAGTTTATCAGCTCTTGCCGGTTGATGTGATGCATCTTCTTGTAGAGTTTGAGAAAGCCTGGCACATCATGGGCTGAGCGATGCCTGGTCCTTTGTCTAAGTTCCTCAGACTCATGGCTGTCACTGCATTGTGGTCCTTCTAGTTCCCCATTATGCAACAAGGAGTCTGTGCATTCTGATCGAGTCTGCACTTCTTTTTCCCTGCCTTGGCCCTCAGATAGGAGGTCATCACAGCTCCAGGATTTGAGCTTATGAGAAGCCTCTTCTGTGCTTATCCAGTAATCTAGGTTCTCTTGGGCAATTCGCCAGCCATCCGGGAGGCTGGAGAAGCCCTCTGAGATAGGCATGACTGAGAGACCATCCTCATTTTGCCCTTTGTTTAGATATGTGCAATTTGAGGTAGCATGGTTTGGACTTTGACTATTTAAATGTGCTGGGTGCATATTGCTTATATCCCCACCTTAGAAATCCACCACAAGCAGCATGGTAAAAAAGAGACATGAAAATACATTAAAAGGTAATTGACCCATAGGACAGAAAAGTCAGGGCATTGATACAACACTCTGGAAGAAAACGGGAAAGAGATCAGACATCTTGATCAACAAGCCATCTCTGAATAGAGAAGCAGCAATTGAAATGCTACACTACACTGGGGCAAGAATGTAAACACTAAATAATTAATTGAACTTTAGTCATGCAAAGGGAAATCCATCTAAGATTCTTCCTGCGCTGTGAGGAGCAAAACGAAAATTGTCTGTGAACCTTCCCCTAATGCCATTTTTTCAAAATAATGTGCATAAGTATGACTGCCTGTCTGAAGCCTACCTTTAGTCCTGGTGGAGGCAGGGGAGCTGGGGCTGGTGAGGGGATTCCTCTGGGAACTGCTGCTCCTGGGGGGCTCTGGTGGTCTGACTGAACTCTGTGTTGTGCCCACACTGCTCTGAGCCCTGGGCTGAGTGACTGAAGGTTCAGATTTCCGTCTTCTCTTGTTATCACTGAAAGAACTGCAGTGTATTTGGGTGACAATGACTGAGTTGTCATGTTAACATTGAGCAGAAGGCATTTAGAATGATAAAACCAAGAATTGATGAGAAAAATCACATAACGGTTACAGGTGAATTATTAGTTTACCTTTATTATTTTCAAAACATTGAAAATGAAAATTCTGTCATTATTTACTCACTCCCATGTTGTTCCAAACCCATACAATTTTCTTTCATCTGTGCAACAACTGGTTTGAAACAAGATTTGGGTGAGTGAACGAAAACAGAATTTAAATTTTTTGGTGAACTATTCCTTTAATGTCTATGGACAGCTTATGTAGCATGGCGTTTATTCTTTTAGCTTGCAAAAACAGAAAATGCTAAATAAAAATTTCAGTACAACTGGAGATTTAAGCATCCAGACTGGGACCCTGACATTGTCAGTGAGGAAGGTGAGGGGATTTTATGGCTAGTTGACAACTCACAAGAGCAGTTATTATAGCTGTCCCACCTGAAAATAACAAAATATCAAATCAAATAGCATTTGTTTAAGAAATATATGATAAGCACACTTTCGAGCAAAACATTTCACAAAAAGAAGTTTATTGGGTTTTAAACTGAAAAATATTTGCTATAAAAACATTTTTTTTAAAGTTATTCTGCTTGGACACGTGTGTGAACTTGAGGGTAACCAACCTCATACATCCACTAAAATGACCTTGTAAACAGTTGCTTAAAAGCAATTGCAAAAATGCCTAAGCAGATTGAAGTTAGTTCTGACAAAAGGTCTAGCATCATTTGTTTGTAGATGTCAAGAAGGTTTTATTTTGTTTTTTAATGGAAAGAAATGCAAACATATTCAAGTGTAGCTTAAGTGTCCAAATACTTTCTGGGGTCAAATAACAGGAGCGGGTAAGTGGACCTACCTTGATGGCTGTTCAAGGGTCCTGTCTGTAGCTGGCTGATAAAGGGAGGTCTGAAACAGATGAAGAACAAAGAACAGGATGAATTCTTCATTTAATATCCACACTTATTGCACAGCAAACAGGGTTAAGCAGGTCCCTGGATACCCAGTGCTCTCCTACCCAAATCCAAAATTAGTTAGAAATCTGTGAAACTCCCTATATCTGGATGATGTGCCATGGATAGCGGTCCTTTGAAAAGCTCAGCCACTCCCAGAATCACTAGACATGATAGATCACTTACGAGCATTTCTATGTCAAACAAAGCAGGGAATTCCTTGTACACATGGCTGGAGTAGATAATCATCTTCCTGTTTTCTGGAACTCTAAGCAGTGTTATCTAGAGCAACTCTTTAGACTAGCAGCAGACACCCCTCACATTTTTTTAACCCTCTTTAAAAGTAGCCCAAGCATGCAGTAGCAGGAATGCCTCCTCAGTGACACATTTACATCCAGTGAACAAAAATACAGCTCTGAGTGACAGATATCACACTGGCAAGCTCAAAATTGGGCTGCAAAGCCCTTGTTACAATTTTTAACAGTTCTCTGTTTGGATTTACAGTTCTGTTAAGTTCTGTTGGTTGTTATCGTCAGTAGAAGGGTTAACTGTATCTTCTTATAAACCCATTCAAAACATTGATAATACTTTAAAATAAGGTTGTATACATTAACATAAGTTAACATATTAAAAGTTAACATGAACTAATATTGAACAATACTTTTACATCATTTATTAATCTTAAAGGTTAATCTTGGTTTCTTTAACTAATATATTTTAAACATTGAAAGTTGTATGTTTACATTATTTTAAAAGCATTATGAATTTACTAACATGAACTAACAATGAACAATGGTATATTTTATAGTAAATTAACATTTAACAGATTGTCACCTAATTCATCAACTAATGTTATGATAATATATAGAACCTTACAATTAAATCATCCTATTTCTGGGCAAATTAATGCAGAATCCTGCAAAATTGCATGTCTGCCTAAAAAATAACTTGAGAATTTGAGTATATTTTGGACATAATTTAACAAAGGAACTGTACGTGGTTATCTGTCAAAGGTGTCAGTAAACGATATTTATAATGACAGAAAAAAAAAAAGCCCCTGACTGGAACAGGATATGTAATATGATACTGCAGGGGGCTCATTCAACTACTATAAGCACATGGACAGAATGACCAGAATGACAGGCAGGTGGAAGTGCTCTTGTCTCATGATGAAATATTTTATAATGCCGTAAAAAAAGACTGAGCTGTTATTATGAAAGTTGAAACTGATGTAATAATTTCTGCAGTGTATTGCTCCATTCGAAGCTATGGGCTTTGTGTTTAAAGCCCATGAAATCAAAATTTAAGTTGTCTGGTTTTAGTTTATGTCTACCAGCTTCTATTTCTATTCATCTTTCTCTCTCTCACCCTCTTAGTCAATCAATAAGTCATTGAACCAGTTAATCACTCACTCACTTGTTCATTCATTCATTCTTTACCTCCGTTCGGAATCGAGGACTGCTCTCTGGATTGTAATCAAGACGTTTTTTTGGAGGCTTCGCCCAAAGAAGGGATAAAGGATGAGGAGCAGAGGAGGGACAGTGGCATAACAAGAGAGTAAAGTCACATAACTGAGGAGAGGAAGAATGTGACGACCTCCAACTAAGTTACATATCAAAAAACATTGCAACTTTATATTAACACAACTTACTGCACATCAAGCCTTGTCAATTAAAGCCAACACTACACACACCTCGCACAAAGAGTGAGAGAAATGGAAGTCAGTGGAAGTCATGCAATTACTGGTTAAATTAATCCTACAACAGCATTTAAAATTTAAAACAGTAGTTTAATGTTTAAAATGTGCAAGAAATCTAAGGTGCAGGCCTAAAGACTAAAATGCTGGTGGATCAGAGCAGGACTCATTTACACAGAACCTGATCTTGGTTATTCATTAAACTGAACTGTTGGGTAACAGTGTCCAGAATTGTCTGCTCTTTCCAACCAGACATTTCAGACATGACCTCCACAAGCCGATGGGATTTACCGCACGTATCTGACCTTTCCACCCCGCACACCAATCACAAACAGCATGCCAGCAGCACCAAACCAAACACACAACTGGCCACACTTACCGGATGCCCAAACTCCAGTTCAGCAAAGAACTTATACCATGGCTCATTCTCTAAATCTATCTCCTCTGGTCTTAAGTTACTTGTCTTGTGTTGAGAATGGAAGGCAGTGGAAGAAGAGGAGAGGGATAAAAGAAGAGGAAGGGATGGAAAAAAGTAATCATGGGAATGTGACAATCAGATGCAGATATTAAATGAGGAATGTCTTCGACAAGAAAGAAACAAGGGGAAATTTGTTGATTTGTGAAGATTAAAAGAATGTAAAGCATTTCTATAATAGTTCTATTATGTTAATAAGGGGATCAGAGCAGTGCATTTCTATTTCTTTCCCGCAGAGGGCAGGAGTACACCATAACATTTTCAATGCAGAAAGACAGTTTCAGTAGGAGAAAATTGTTTTCTCCAACCTTATTAGTAACCTTGACCAAATTACACTGAAAGGGACCAGTAATTTATCTGTCCTCTCTCAATAAGTTACTCTACTGAGACTTGCCCTGCTGGAAACAGCTGAAACAAGCCTAAGATTGTATGCCGGTCAAAGCTGGTCTCCACGCCTGGCAAGAGTCTGAGTCTTTTTGGTAATAGAGCAGGGGTCAGATAATTTTTTTTTAATAAATACTGAAACCCCATTATGTAACAACTGTTGTCATGTCAATACAATTCTATTATTACAGTAGAACACACTTTTGCCAATGCACCATATTGTGTATCACTGATAGATCATAATGCTCGTGGCTGTGCAGACACATGTGAACCGACCAATTGACAGGATTTCATTAGTGATGCCTGATGCATTGTTTGTCTATATCTATAAAGCCATGGCACATTCATTGTAAAAGGTCAATGCATTTGTGGCTTCACATCCTAATTACAGTTATCCTGCATAAAATGCCTTAAAGACTTCATGTGATATTTCAAAAACTTTTTGTAGCTGACTTCAAACAAGCCATAAATGAAAAATATGATTACTTTTAAAATTAAGCTCAGAAAGCATTTTACTCTTTACCATCCTATCTGCGTCTTTCTAAAGCTTCACACAAAATCTCAAAACAGAAAACATAATTCAAAATACACTTATCACGTACTGCTCTCTCTTGCTCTAAAACAGAGGACTTCCCAGGCTCATAGTCAAAGATACTCCTGGGCTCTGCTCTGTATTTCCGTGTATCCACCTTCCTATCTGGAGGCCCCCACTCATTCCTTGGAAATATGAAATATAGAAAAGGATATGAGTGATACAAGATAAACAAATAGGCTATATCTGTATTCCAGACTTCACTCAAAAATGAAAACTCTGTCATTATTTACTCAACCACATTAAGTAAGCCATAAAAATTTATTTCTTCCATTGAACACAACAGGGCTACGTTCACACATTCAGTGTTTGGGATTGACAACCGTATTTACTTACAGGTGTGAGTCTTGAAATGTCCCGTTCATACAACAACTTACAGTAGCAGTTCAAATGCTGTCTGTATGAACGAACAACTGAAGTCACAACTGTATTCTAACAGCTGTAACCATTAGTGACAGTGACTAAAAGTTGGCGACATCCATAACACCGGCATGTCTTATCACAATTGCCACCGCGTTATTAAATAAATGAGTCCAATCGAGGCGCGAGTTCATCCATCAAATAATAATTAACCGACAGCGGCTTTGAATGCTTTTTAACGGTGTGCAGAGCGCAGCTTGTGTGTCTCGCAGCTCGCTCCCATGAGCAGCAGGTGGAAAACTGCATCTGAATCTTCAGATGACATGCAGCTCATTTCTCCAGATCCATGAGATAATAAAACCTCACATGAAACACACGAGACACACACGTGTACAGTGCAGCGTGTCTCTCAATGTACATGACGTAACTAACAACTAGTTGTCCAGTACGGTTCCATTTACACAGCATAGGTTTGCCGAGAATGCAGTTGTGAGACCTGAAAATTTGCGGGTGTCAATTTGGCTATAGAATGCAGTTGTCAAACCCGTAAATAACCATCCTGTGTGTGAACGTAACCATATTAAGTACTCAAAACAGGTCTGACAACCATATTCTGCTGCTGTGTGAACGTGGCCAAGGAGATGTTAGACAGCCTCAGTCACCGTTCACTGTCACTGAATGGAAAAAGATGCAATAAAAGTGAATGGTGACTGAGGACTGAGGATAACATTCTGCCTAAAGTCTCCTTTTGTTTTCCATGGAAGAAAGAAAATCATATGGGCTTCGAACTAGAGTAAATTATGTAAATTATGACCAAAATTTGATAATTCAATCATTCAATAATTTTTCACAAATGCAATCATTTTGAGGTGAACTAATCAAATCAAACATAAAATTTGACAATCCTGAAGTAAAGTTCTGTTTCTGATTGTGAACAGATGGATGGTTCTTACATGTCGGGTGTGCTCCTGCCTCTCTGTGTTGTGTCTCTGTACTCTGCTGACACTGAAGTGGGCAGGGTTGAGGCAGCAGGCACTCTGACACTGCATATGCCGTTATCAGAGACACTCTTGGTGATGGGCTGGTAGGTGCTGGTTTTAGGTGCTGGATGGGACTGAACAGGATTGGATGGGCCATGCTTATCTGAAATAAAAACAACAAAATAATAGCTATATACTGTGTATATATATATATATACACACACACACACCAATCAACCACAACATTAAAACCCTCATGCCACCAAAAACGCCAACCCGCATTACAGAATAGCATTCTAAGATGCTATTCTTCTCACCACAACTGTTCAGAGCGGTTATCCGAGTTAATGTAGACTTTGTCAGTTCCAAAAAGTCTGACCATTCTCTGCTGACCTCTCTCATCAACAAGGCATTTCCATCCAAAGAACTGCTGCTTACTGGATGTTTTTTGTTTTAGGCACCATTCGGAGTAAATTCTAGAGACTGTTGTGTGCGAAAATCCCAGGAGATCAGCAGTTACAGAAATACTCAAACCAGCCTGTCTGGCACCAACAATCATCCATGCTATTATCTAATCAGCCAATTGTGTGGCAGCAGTGCAATACATAAAATCATGCAGATACGGGTCAGGAGCTTCAGTTAATGTTCACATCAACCATAAGAATGTGGAGAAAATGTGAACTCAGTGATTTGGACTGTGGCATGATTGTTGGTGCCAGTTTGAGTATTTCTGTAACTGCTGATCTTCTAGGATTTTATAATTTACTCTGCATGGTGCCAAAAACAAAAAACATCCAGTAAGCGGCAGTTCTGTGGACAGAAATGCCTTGTTGATGAGAGGTCAACAGAAAATGGCCAGACTTGTTCGAACTGACAAAGTCTACAGTAACTCAGATAATCGCTCCGTACAATTGTGGTGAGAAGAATAGCATCTCAGAATGCTGTTTCGAGATTGGGGTTGGCGCTGATTTGGCGGCACGAGGGGGACCTACACAATATTAGGCAGGTGGTTTTAATGTTGTGGCTGATTAGTGTATATATATATATATATATATATATATATATATATATATATATATATATATATATATATATATATATGTACACACACACACTCACACATAAATACATACAGTATATACATTAACTGATTTTTTCATAAAATGAAAAATGCTGTAAAATAGTGCTTTATACATTAATATTTATTGTTCTTATTGTTTAGAGTTTACACTTATTTTATTTTTTTATTTTTTTTCACTTTTTGCCATTTCATCAAGTTTGCTTTACTCTAATGTGAAGAATAAAAAAGCAATAGTAGTACCAGTATTTGTAATGGGATCTGTGGCAGTGTGAGACCCAGACCAGTCATTCTCTGTGAAAACAAATAAGCAAATATGAAAATTAGCATAGATTACATAACATATTTAATAATGTAAAAAAACTAATTTGTAAACATGACTTGGGAGTAAGATAATTAAAAAGACATAATGAGATGCAAATTGAAGGTTTTGATCCTTTGACCCCTGTAATCCCTGCAGCATCCCCCTGACAGCCCATTTCCAGTAATGATCCAGATCTAATCCACAGCCTGCTGAGTAAAGCTCTTTTATTATCACTCCTCTTAAGTTGCCCTTCTCCGCAAAAAACTAAACCCTTAGCAGACAGGTCCATAATCACACAGAAAATACAGGACTTTATAATGTCTGAATTCATTAAAGCCATAGTAGCAAGTGAATATTGTATTAAATACCCCTTAAAATTACAAAATTGAACAAAATTACTGTCTATCTATGCCAAATATAGCATAACATAGTGCATTACAATTACACAAACTACTGTATGCAGAAACCATAATCTTGTTCAACTTTCAAAAATGAAAAAAGTATAATTAAACATCTGAAAAAATTAAACTGAAGCAAAAATTCATATTGAAAGTAGAGGTTGACCGATAGTGGATTTTGCCAATACCGATAACAAAGGTGATGGGAAAGGCCAATGACCGATTAATCAAACGAAAGTTTTAAAAATCAATTTATAGAATGTCAAACAATGTTCCTATTCTTTCTTTACTATGATGGGCACAGACAACATCAAAAATGAATAAAACCCCATATGCAATTTATTGTTCAACCAAAATCCCAATAATAACTAGAAAATTTTTTAGATTTGGTGCATAACGCAGGACTTTTAAGTATAAACAAGCCCAAAATGACCAGGAAAATAAAAAATGGCACTCCATGTCAAAAAGGTTGCCGTACCCCTGCTCTAGTTGATAAAAGATAAAAGCACGTAAAAGTATGATCGGCATGCTATTAATTATTTCTTCACATTCTTTGATGGTGAATATGATGAGTAATTAATTGGTAAATATAAAGTATTCAATCTTACCTGGTTTATGCACCACATGAATCTGCTTGAACATGGACTTATACCAGTCTTTTGGCCTGTCAACAGTCTAAAGCAACACACAAAACAGGCACTTTTTAGATTACAGACCTCCTGAGACCTCATGAGACCTTTAAGATCAAGAATACATGGTCCAGAAGCATAGTTTAAAAAAAAAAAATAGCAACCAAATACCCTGCGTGAGCTTGAGTCCAAAGCTCTGGCATCAAAAGGCTCCTAAAAAAATGCTGACGCAATCTGCCTCACTATGTTAAGCTGAGAAAGACTCATCAATGTCTGTTGGCACATCAGTGATGCTGAGCACATCTGCCCCTGTTTCCCTGGGGCTAAATAAAACTGTGGGAAAATGCAATTTACTGCATGAAACAAAACTGCCAGTCCCATGTGACCTGAAAGATTAATTATAGAATTGCCAATTATAGGTATTCACTTCCAAAGATGTAGCCAATGGCAATAAAAAACCAGTGAGGCAAAATGTCTCAAACAAATGTGTACTAAGCTTTTTATGCTTTTATTGTTATCGTTTTTTTTTTTTTTTTATCATTCTGTTGATTAATAAGCACAGCACAAAAAACATTTTGTAATGCAGTAAGTTGCATGACACAACTATGGAAACAAAGGAGTAGCATTCTGCAACAGCAGTCACTCACCATTCGTATGGCAATAGGGATCCCGGACTCATCCACAGGACCGATGCCAGCATAAAGTGGAGCTTTCCCTGTTGTTTCTTTCCTCTCAGTCTGTGCAGTTTGTGCAGGGCAAACAGGATCCACGTTGGCGTAGATCGGAGTGCTAGACCCAGAGGCTGAAGCGAAGAACACAGGGTCAAGTTAGAGTGTGTGAGTTTTTAGTACTCCTGGGTCTAACCAACGTTCCCACGTCAGTTACTGTGAAATGCAGCCAGGTCAAGAATACAGCGGCATCACAGACTGTAATTCCAAATCAGAAGAAAGAATCCATAAATATGTTGCAGGATTCCAGGATTCCAGCAAAGAATAAGCTCAGAAAGCAGCTGTCCAGGTACAGTCTGGCTGCATATCCAGGCATTCAAATTGAAGCCTTTTAGGAAAAAACAGTAATTCTGAGACAAAGGCCCGCCTCACGCAAAAACACAGATGCTTTAATCCCGGTGTCTCAGCTCCGCCCTCACCACAATCCGCTCTGTCATTCAGATTCAAGCTTAATCCCCTGCATTTGCCACTTGGGATTAGAGAGATTGCTGGGCGCACATTCAGAGCGGACCGGTCAGGACACAATTAGCATCACATGGCTAGTTAACACCACTGCTTAACTGCAGTCCGGTCACGCTTTCTTCACTCATTAATGCTTCATTAGAGCTTGGCACCTCATACCAGTGACTTATCAGAGACCAGGGAGGCCAAATTTTCACAGCTGCACTGCAAGGCATATGAGCTTCATTTAGCCGTATAGTTATCCTGCGTTCAAGTCCTACTTCACTGACTGTAGGCATTTGACAGACACTTTTATCCAAAGTGACTTACTGTATAGCATATATTTGTGTGCTCCCTGTGAATTGAACTCATGACATTGGTGTTGCTAGCACTATGCTCTACCAGATGAAGTACAGGTCAAAATAATTACATAATTTTGGTTGGACTAAAATTGGACTCGCTGGGCAATTTCATATTTATTTCTCTCTAATTCACTTACAGAAAAAGACAAAGTTTTTATGTGCACTCAAATAATCATGCCAACATGCCTTAAATGCAGCTCCATACTCCAGGTCAAAGGATGTGAGTGGAGCACAGTGGAAGCGGAGCGAATTTTAACAACCTAAAACACCAACAAACTTATCGATTTGTTAATATTGCATATAGTTTGACTTTAATTGATTTTCATCTATAATTTATTGCCGTAATTTATGCAATTTACATTTGCAGATGACGAAGCTCAAGAGTTAGAGAAGGGTAGATTTAAAATATTTAAAAGATAAAAGATTCAAAAGTTAGTATTTCTGAAAGTAAACTCAACTTTGGACAAATAGTATTGATAGTCTTATCTAGTCTTAATAAAAAAAAAATGTCATTCAACCAACCTTTTAATCGTTCACAGAATTATATAAATCAAAGAAAGAGTATGCTAATAATAAAAAGGGCAATAATACATAGGCATAAATGTTATGTTCGTGTTTTGTAATTTGTAATAGTATTTGATTTTTTTTTTTTTTTTTGGTAATTAATTAATTTATTTAATACAGAGAACGTTGCCGACATGTTTCAAGCTAATCCTTTTTTCTTTTTTTTTTTTTTTGATTACTTTGATTAATTATTTAAGACATGTTCACTGCATTTGTCATTTACTGACCATTTCTGAGGGACAATCAGACTGCAGACAGTCACATTAAAGGTTTATTTTTGGTTAAATTTATTGCAAATAGAGATGCAGTTAGCAGTTCTGTTTCTTAGTTGTTACAAATGCTTTCATCAATAATCAAAACAGTGAATGTCAGAAAATATTATAAAAGTGCATGGCAGAGTGATGAGCTTTGGTACTTACCAGTGGTTCTAGCCTGCTGCATGGCTGTAATACTGGGGCTCAGGGAAGGAGGAGGTGGGTATGTCGAGGGGGAGAAGGGTCTTTGTAAGAAACTATGTGGACTTGCTGGCTCACTCAGACCCCCGTTCACTGTCATTTGGTCCTGTGTACACAACAGAGAGATAATGTTAATGGAAGAACCATCTTTAGACATGGTAAATAAAGGGAATTGAGATCAGATTATTGTGTCATGAATTATCTGCTAACCTTAATGAAAGTACAGGATTGAGAACAGAAAACAAACAATGAAAAAAAAAAAAAGCCTAGAGGATTGGGCAGTAACATTATGAAACAAAATACAGAGCCCACCCACTGGGAAAATAAAAACAACAACAATGTAAATTTTCAATAATCTGGCATTAAGCAGAAAAAATAAAATTATATATACAGATATCATCTATAATGAAATATATACACACAGGCGGACAAAAGTTTGGAATAATGTACAGTTTTTGCTCTTATGGAAAGAAATTGGTACTTTTATTCACCAAAGTGGCATTCAACTGATCACAATGTATAGTCAGGACATTAATAACGTGAAAAATTACTATTACAATTTGAAAAAACTTCTTAAACTACTTCAAAGAGTTCTCATCAAAAAAATCCTCCATGTGCAGCAGTGACAGCTTTGCAGATCCTTGCCATTCTAGCTGTCAGTTTGTCCAGATACTCAAGTGACATTTCACCCATGCTTCCTGTAGCACTTGCCATAGATGTGGCTGTCTTGTCGGGCACTTCTCACGCACCTTACAGTCTAGCTGATCCCACAAAAGCTCAATGGGGTTAAGATCCATAACACTCTTTTCCAATTATCTGTTGTCCAATGTCTGTGTTTCTTTGCCCACTCTAACCTTTTCTTTTTGTTTTTCTGTTTCAAAAGTGTTTTTTTCTTTGTAATTCTTCCCATAAGGCCTGCACCCCTGAGTCTTCTCTTTACTGTTGTACATGAAACTGGTGTTGAACAGGTAGAATTCAATGAAGCTGTCAGCTGAGGACATGTGAGGCATCTATTTCTCAAACTAGTGACTCTGATGTACTTATCCTCTTGTTTAGTTGTACATCTGGCCTTCCACATCTCATTCTGTCCTTGTTAGAGCCAGTTGTCCTTTGTCTTTGAAGACTTTAGTGTACACCTTTGTATGAAATCTTCAGTTTTTTGGCAATTTCAAGCATTGTATAGCCTTCATTCCTCAAAACAATGATTGACTGACGAGTTTCTAGAGAAAGCTGTTTCTTTTTTGACATTTTTGACCTAATATTGACCTTAAGACATGCCAGTCTATTGCATACTGTGGCAACTCAAAAACAAACACAAAGACAATGTTAAGCTTCATTTAACGAACCAAATAGCTTTCAACTGTGTTTGATATAATGGCAAGTGATTTTCTGGTACCAAATTAGCAATTTAGCATGATTACTCAAGGATAAGGTGTTGGAGTGATGGCTGCTGGAAATGGGGCCTGTCTAGATTTTATCAAAAATGACTTTTTTCAAATAGTGATGGTGATGTTTTTTACATCAGTAATGTGCTGACTATACTTTGTGATCAGTTGAATGCCACTTTTGTGAATTAAAGGACCAATTTCCTTCCGAAACAGCAAAATCTGTACATTATTCCAAACTTTTGGCCTGCAGCGTTTGTGTGTGTGTGTGTGTGTGTGTATGTATATGTGTATATATATATATATATAATTTTATTTTTATTTTTTTCAGTACAGACAATAAGTGTTAGTATTAAAGCTGAAGTTTGTAATTCTTTCTATGTTAAAATAATTTCTCCTATCCCAGCTTAACCAGAGACAACTATTAGAAAGTCATTTGTAGGTCGATTTCCACTGTGGCTCTGTGACACTATCAAAATGTTGCTGCGTTTGTTTGAGCATCCTAACCAGCTCGACAAAGCAACACTGGCTCACACATTGAGTGAGATTGGGGTAGGACTATCTGTTAACTGACTAATGAAAGACAAGGAGAGTGAACAGGAAACCTGTTTGAAAACAATTATTTATTTTGTAGTTCGGCTGGCCGATGCTAGTGGCACAGAAATTACTCACTTCAGCTTTATAAAGCTACAAGCGATACCATAAAAGCATGATGGTGTTACATATTTATATATATATATATATATATATATATATAAAACATGTAGCCAAGTTTTATCCTGTACCCAAAGTCTTTGATGAAGCTGTCAAAACAACATCAAGAGTAAGCAAAAGGTGTTAGTATTGTAATAATCCTAGATGTTCCTCTGAAAAGTAATGGTGAAACTGCTAAAAGTGAATAGCAACTGACAAGTGACACCGGAGTTTGTTGACTCGGCCCTGGAAAATGCACAGAGGAATGCAACATAATAAGAAACAATGGCATAGAGGGAGAGGAAAAGATTGAACAAAGCAAGCTGAGATAAACTACTGGAAGTGTCAAAAGGGTAATAGAGAAGAAAAGAGGTAATGAATGAAAATATATATGCAATTAAAGGGGACATATCATACAGTCAAAAAAAATTATTCTGGAATAAAAGTGCATTTTTTTTGTTTTGTTTTTATGCACAAGACCCTAATCAGCCCCCATCTTTTAATTCAGTGCCACAAAAAATAAATAAATCTACGATTAACTAAAGTGGTTCACCAGCATAACCAGAAAAATTGCACTGGTTGACCAGCTTCACCTACTTTAAGTTTTTTTTTTCATCCCCTTTTTCTCCCCAATTCTGGAATGCCCAATTCCCACTACTTACTAGGTCCTCGTGGTGACGCGGTTGCTCACCTCAATCTGGGTGGCGGAGGACAAGTCTCAGTTGCCTCTGCTTCTGAGACCGTCAATCCATGCATCTTATCACGTGGCTTGCTGTGCATGACACCACGGAGACTCCCAGCATGTGGACGTTCATGCTACTCTCCATGATCCACGCACAACTTACCACGCGCCCCATTGAGAGCGAGAACCACTTAATCGCGGGCCAATTTGGTTGCTTAGGAGACCTGGCTGGAGTCACTCAGCACACCCTGGATTCAAACTCGCTACTCCAGGGGTGGTAGTCAGCGTCAATACTCGCTGAGCTACCCAGGCCACCCCCCCCCCATCTTGAAGTTTTGCTATTAAAAATAACACAATGCTGGTCAACCTGCTAGATCAGCACCAGGACCAGCCAGCATAAACCAGCATAAACCAGCATGGAAACTGTATGCAGACTACGCTAGTCTGCTAGGCTAGGACTTATTGAAGAAAAAAAAACAGTTTAGAATATGGCCCCGTTAATGAATGAATTACAGAGTAAGAGAACAGGGGCCGGTTACACCAGCTATACGTAAACTACAACTTAGCCTAGTTGTGGCGTAAATGGGCACTAATGGGGCTTTTCCACTGCACGGTACAGCTCGTTTTTGGGGGATTTCCACTGTGGATAGTACCTGAAACCTGATACTTTTTTAAGTACCACCTCAGTCGTGGTTCCAAGCGAGCCGAGCCGAGTCAAAACCCTGCAGATCACAGATTGGTCAGAGAGAATCATCACTATCAGCGTCACTGGATTTGCGACATGGGACAGCAACCCACTAGTTTTAAAGTTAGCAACAGCGACATCATTTGTTCACGTGACTTTTGAATTGTAAAAAGAAATGGCTTTTGCAAAACCACGCCGTGGTCAATAAACGAGTTGCAGACGTTCCTCTCGTTAGCGACGAACGAAACGATGCGAAACGGAAAAGTATTTCAAGAAGTGTCTCAGCTGTTGGCTGCACACGGCTACCACCGAACCTACCAACAGTGTAGGGAAAAGTTAAAAAAATGTAAAAGTGACTACAGAACCATCAAGGACCACAACAGCCGGAGTGGTTCAAACAGAAGAAAGCAGAAGTGGTTCCACCAAATGGACGCTATCTATGGCAATAGACCAGCGAGCAATGGGAGGGAGAGTGCCCTAGACTCGGCGTTGTTGGAGTCCACGATGGAGGATGGTATATTTTGTTACATTAACTCTATATTCTGCTTGAAAGCTACACTTTATTTAGTTGACCAGCTACTGGAAAGCTTGCTTCTAAAACAACCAGGCCAATTTATCTGTTACACTTGTGTAAAATCACAATGCAACAACTGCTTTATGCAGCACAATGAGCTAGTAGCTAACAGCTAGCGGTCGTGTTATTGTTTATGGTCAGTAATGTTTGTGTTGTGTTTAAGATGATGTCACAGCAGTAGAGGCGGCGCAACTATGACGATCAGCCTATAATCCCACCCATATTGATGTGGCACTAAACTGCAGTGGAAAAGCAAGCTCAGAAAAGTAAAGAGAGCAGAGTCGAGTCGAGTGGAACCGTAACGTGCAGTGGAAAAGTGCCAAAAGTCACAATTTACGCACTACTAAATATGTGAGCATTGCACCATTAAACTTAGGTAGAACATAACCCTACATAAAAACTAAATATGTACGGAAGCCTCCGACCAGGAGTAACGGATGGAATAAAAAAGCAGACTCATTTAATGACATCAATGAACTCATGTTTTGGTTGAGAGGCTTCAGTCCTTTCGACATACAGTATATGATGATGTTGTATTACACTCGTTTAAATTTACAGGAGAAAACATTATGTAAAAAACTTCTTCAGATGGTGCACTTTCCTGTGAATGCTTCCCAGTGTTAAGTTTCAACATATACGAAATGTATAAGATATTAAAATGAATAAATGTCTACTTTTCAAAACAGTTGTATTAGTATTTATTTATTTATTGCCCCTTATTCATTTTAGATACAGTTACTGAATATTGTTATTTACATAGGCTAAATATTACCATTAATGAATGGGGATATAATTTATTACAGCTGAAATTTACGTGAGCAAACAAGGTTTGAACATCAATCATAATAAGATCAAACTGAAATTCACTGCTTTTTAACAGTTCTGTGTACAAATTTGAAGGCTGCTTATTGGATCATCATATGCGACTAAGCATTACTTTGAAGACTTACAAGCTACTAGTTGAGTCTTGCCTTAAGATCAAGAGGTGCAACCAAATTAAGCACTGACTTAGTTACAAACTAACTAGTAGTTACTAAGCCCTTAGTGTAAACTTTACCTCTCAACTTAAGTGAGACCTTACACACAGCTAGTGCAACCCTACCCAGGACAGTAAAGTGTTGAACTGCTGAAGGACAGTTACATTAGCAGTGCTAACTGCAGGGGAGTGCAGCTCCATGCTGTCTGTGACTGCACTTGTCTGGCTGAGGGTTGGAGAGGGGGTATGAGAGAGCCTCCCTCTTGGCCTAGTCCACACGCCCTCAACTCCTCCAGCACCACTGTGGATGCTTCGCTGTGAGCACAGGAAGAGCAGTGACTCTGCCCCAGCAGAGGCCCAGATCCGGGAGAGGGAGGGTCTGGAGAAGGGGTCTTGGGCAGAAGGTCAGGTGCTCTGAAGCTGTTGAAATCAGGGGAGATTCGGGGCCATTATGGGGTGATTGTGAGGCCAGTGCTGTTCCAGGATAGGTTTGTTTGAGAAGGGTTGACACCTCAGGCTGAATGCAAGAGAGGAGAGTGGCACACATGAGACTCAGCAGTTGGCACAGCATGTTCGAGAGTGGCAGTGATGTGATGTAGCTGGCGGCTTTGAGTTAGAGAGGGTGTAAGGTGGATGTGCTAGAGAAATTAGATCAAAATGTTATCCCAATGTAACCTCAAAACCATAACAATAGCCTGAAACAGAAAGTTCAGAACTACACAGTGATTGCAACACGGTGACACCTAATTCTAGGTTTATAAAGGCTTGTCATTTGTCTTGTACAGTATGAAAAGTATAAGGAATAGTGAATATTTCAAATTCACATTGAACATGCAATGCATACAAAGTTTAAAAATGGCCTGTGATGAAAAAACTAGTGGTCAGCTGATGTGAGTTTTTAATGACCAATGATGTTTTGGACTCAAGATGGCGCCGAGAATGGCTGCTGCGTTGCGAGCTCTGACACAACATAGTAGTGTTTTGTTTGTTTTGTTCACAATTCTTATGTTTTTTGTCTTGGATGTTGTCTGCCTTATTGTCTACGACAGACAAACACTTTTGGACATTGGTTCAGCAATTTCACACCGTAAACCGGACTTCACATTCCTCAATGCCGATCCGCTGTTTACAAACACGCAAGCGGAGCCCTTTGTTTGGGCAGCACGTGCAACGCACGACGCCGTGCAAATCGACCCCCGCTACCCACTATTCTACTGGCAAATGTTCAGTCTCTGGAAAACAAGCTCTGCGAGCTGAAAGCGCGGATCTCTTTCCAACGAGATACAAGGGACTGCTGCATTATCTGCCTTACGGAAACTTGGATGTCTGCGGAGATTCCAGACTCAGCCATTGAACCCGCGGGGTTCTCCGTGCACCAAGCGGACAGAGCGAAAGACCTCTCAGGTAAAAGCAGAGGAGGTGGTGTATGTTTTATGATCAACAAATCCTGGTGTGATCAGAGGAACGTACATTCTATCAAGTCTTTCTGCTCTCCTGATCTGGAATTTCTCATGCTTCTGTGTCGACCATTCTGGCTACCGAGGGAATTCACAGCGGTCATTATCACAGCTGTGTACATTCCCCCACAAGCCGACACAGACCGGGCACTCAAGGAACTGTATGGGAGTATAAGTGAGCAGGAAACCGCGCACCCTGAGGCCACGTTCATTGTGACCGGGGACTTTAATAAAGCCAGTTTCAAATCAGTCGCACCAAAATACCACCAGCACATTAGTTTCAACACACGAGGGGACCGGGTTTTGGACCATTGCTACTCTCCCTTCCGGGATGGCTACAAATCCCTCCCCCGCCCACCATTTGGCAAATCGGACCACTCTTCCATTCTGATTCTGCCCGCTTACAGGCAGAAATTGAAACAGGAAGCACCCACCCTCAGAAAGATCCAGTGCTGGTCAGACCAATCAGATTCTACGCTACAAGACTGTTTTGATCACACGGACTGGGAGATGTTCCGGTCTGCCTCTGATGACGACATCGAGCTTTATGCTGATAGCGTAATGTGTTTCATCAGAACGTGCGTAGAGGACGTGGTTCCGACCAGAACAATACGGATCTATCCGAATCAGAAACCTTGGATTAATAGCGATGTTCGTGCGGCACTTAATGTGCGGACCTCCGCTTTTAATTCCGGGAACACGGAGGAGCATAAACAAGCCAGTTATGCCCTCCGAAAAACTATCAGAACCACAAAACGCCAGTACAGGAGCAAGATTGAAGGACAGTTTAACACCACCAACTCTAGAAGCACGTGGCAGGGAATTAACATCATCACGGACTTTAAAGGGAATAAAAACTCCGCCATGAACACCGCTGCCTCTCTCCCGGATGAGCTAAATACTTTTTATGCTCGTTTCGAGGGAAATAACACCGCCTCTCGGCTGAGAGAGCTCTCGCGGCTGAAGCTACAGAGGTTAGTTCACTCTCCGTCTCTGTAGCAGATGTAACCCGATCCTTCAGACGGGTGAATAACCGCAAAGCCGCAGGCCCAGACGGCATTCCGGGCCGCGTCATCAGAGCGTGCGCGAACCAGCTGGCTGGTGTTTTTACGGACATTTTCAACCTTTCCCTCTCTTTCTCTGTAGTCCCCACATGCTTTAAAACATCCACCATTGTGCCTGTTCCAAAACAATCAAAAATAAGTTGCCTAAATGACTGGCGTCCTGTTACTCTGACCCCCATCATCAGCAAATGCTTTGAGAGACTAATCAGAGATTACATCTGCTCTGTATTGCCTCTCTCTCTTGACCCGCTGCAGTTTGCTTACCGCAACAACCACTCCACTGATGATGCCATTGCATCTACAATACGGTGCTCTCTCCCACCTGGAAAAAAAAAACACTTATGTGAGAATGCTGTTTGTAGACTACAGCTCAGCATTCAACACCATAGTGCCCTCCAAGCTAGATGAGAAACTCCAGGCTCTGGGCTTAAAAAGCTCGCTGTGCAGCTGGATCCTGGACTTCCTGTGAAGCAGATGCCAGGTGGTTAGAATAGGCAGCAACATCTCATCCTCACTGACCCTCAACACTGGAGCCCCACAGGGCTGTGTTCTCAGCCCACTCTTGTATTCCTTGTGCACACATGACTGTGTGGCAACACATAGCTCCAATACCATCAAGTTTGCTGATGACACGACGGTGGTAGTTCTGATCACTGACAATGTTGAAACAGCCTATAGAGAGGAGGTGCACACTCTGACACACTGGTGTCAGGAGCACAACCTCTCCCTCAATGTCAGTAAGACAAAGGAGCTTGTGGTGGACTTCAGAAGAAAAGACAGAGAATACAGTCCCATCACCATCAATGGAGCACCAGTGGAGAGAGTCAGCAGCTTAAAGTTCCTGGGTGTCCACATCACTGAGGAACTCACATGGTCCATCCACACTGAAGTCGTTGTGAAGAAGGCTCATCAGCGCCTCTTCTTCCTGAGACAGCTGAGGAAGTTTGGAATGAACCGCCACATCCTCACATGGTTCTACACCTGCACTGTAGAGAGCATCCTGACTGGCTGCATCTCCGCCTGGTACGGCAATAGCATCGCCCACAACCACAAAGCACTGCAAAGGGTGGTCCGAACTGCCAGACACATCATCAGAGGTGAGCTTCCCTCCCTCCAGGAAATATATACAAGGCGGTGTGTGAAAAAAGCTCGGAGGATCATCAGAGACTCCAGCCACCCGAGCCATGGGCTGTTCTCACTGCTACCATCAGGTAGGCAGTATCGCAGCATCAGGACCCGCACCAGCCGACTCCATGATAGCTTCTTCCCCCAAGCAATCAGACTTCTGAACGCTTGATCTCCCATGATCAAATACATCAGCACTGCACTTTATTACCCTTACTCTTACATCTCACACCGGACTTTCATAAATTATATTATTATTATATTATATTCTCTCTTAACAACTGCCTATCAACCGACAGCCTGAATGTCAATACAGTACAATACTGTACATCCTATATATACTATATATACTTTTTTTTATATATTTTTTATTTTTATTTTTATTGAATAATGTGTATCTATATAGTGTGTATTGTATACTGTAAAGTGTATGTTATTATTTGTATATTGTTGAGTGTAATTATGTGTATATCAGATGTTTAAATTGTGCTGTGTTAATTTGATGTTATTGTAAATTGGTACTGTCTCATCACTGTCACGACTGCTATGTTGATCGGAACTGCACCCAAGAATTTCACACACCATTGCACTTGTGTATATGGCTGTGTGACAATAAAGTGATTTGATTTGATTTAAATTTGTTTATTTCAGATCAAATGTTGATTTAATACAATTTGAATTTTTTAGCAAATGTGACATACAAAAACATGGAAATAAACAGAGATAATAAAATAGAGACAAAAGTGTGACATGTAAAAATATTTATTTAACACAATATTACACAGAATGTACAAAATAAATTGTCAAAAAGTGTGTTATCAATTTACAAGAATTTTGTATTTGTTTACATTTGAAAATGTATTAGGTATCATTAATGATGCAAGAGCACTAAGCTTTTTTGCACCCCTAATTAAATACTAACATACAGTATAGGGGCATCACTGCAGCGCGCTTATTGTGTTTATTTAGAGTACCACACCCTACACCAACCCCTACACCTAAACTTCACCCTAACCTTTCCTTACAAAAATTAACCATGGTTTTACTACAGTAACTATAGTATCACCATGGTATTTATTTATTTATTTTTTTAAATTTGTAAAATCATAGTAACCACAAAATTAAACATGGCTACTATATTAATACCATATTACTGTAGTAACTCCATGGTTAATTGCATTAAAACTACAGCTTCTGCCAAAAAACATGGTTCCTACACTATTACTATAGCAAAACCTTGGTGAATTTTACCCGGATCGAAACTTTCTCTCAACTCCCCGACTGTCACCGTAACCAAATCACTGCAAGGAAATCAATCTTTATATTCATTTACGTATCATGAACTAATAATGAACAATAATTTTATTACAGAAATGATTAAAGTAATAGTTCACCCAAAAATTAAAATTCTCTCATCATTTACTCACCCTCATGCCATCCAAGATGTGTATGACTTTCTTCTGCAAAACACAAACGAAGATTTTTAAAAGAATATTCCAGCTCTGTTGGTCCTCACAATGCAAGTGAATGGTGACCAGAACTTTGAAGGCCAAAAAGGCATAATAAAAGTAATCCATGTGACTCCTGTGGTTACATCCATATCTTCTTAAGTGATATGATAAGAGTGGGTGAGAAACAGATCAATATTTAAGTCCTTTTATAACTGTAAACTAACACTTTCACTTTCACTTCTATTGTGGAAGTGACTTTCACTTTTACATTCAGCCACCTACTGGTTGGGGCTGGTCAAAATTGGAGATTCATAGTAAAAAATGTACTTAAATAAACTTAAATATTGATCTGTTTCTCCCCCTCACCTATCATATTGCTTCAGAAGATTTAACCACTGGAGTCGTATGGATTACTTTTATTCTGCCTTTATGTGATTTCTGGAGATTCAAAGTTCTGGTCATAATTCACTTGCATTGTATGAACCTACAGTGCTGAAATATTCTTCTAAAATCATCATTTGTGTTCTGCAAATGAAAGAAAGTTATATACATCTGGGATGGCATGAGGGTAAATGATAAGATAATTTTCATTTTTGGGTGAACTATCCCTTTAATCTTGGTTAATTTAATTTATCAAAATAATATAGTTCATTTTCCCATTAGAATAATAATAATAATTTAAAAAAAAACAGTTCCCTATCTGTTACTCACTCGACGTTGGTGTCGATGTAGTGACACTAGGGGTCACTCTTGGGAGCCCGAGACACCTCTGGTCTTTGATAAAAGGCCAATGAAAATTGGTGAGTGGTATTTGCATGCCACTGCCCCGAACATACGGGTATAAAAGGAGCTGGTATGCAACCACTCATTCAGATTTTCTCTTCGGAGCCAAACGGTCATGCTCATTGAGCCGAATAGCACTGTTCGTTCACCTCTGCTGGATCTGACGGCGCATTTCAGCGGCTTCTCCCTCCTCTGCACTGGTGCACTGCAGAGAACACCCCTGGACGCTTCGGCAGAAAAACTAGAGAGTATATTTTCTAAAAAGCTCACTGCGAGAACATGACCATGGCAACGTTGCGGTCGCGGCTTGCTTTCGTAAGGAAGCAAGCCACCCCAGCGGCTCCCCGCCTTGGTCCTCCTACCTACGGGTTTGAGGTCAGCGCGGCTGGTGCTGGGGGCGATTTGGGGACCTCAATGGGATCGCCTCCGCCGGGTATCCCCCCACGGACCTCCCATTCCCCAGCACGCTCGTCTGCCCCAATCAGGCTTCCGGATGAGTTCGCCGGCTCGTCGCACGGCGAGTCTGGTTTCTTGTTCGAGGCACACGAAGATGATGAGCTCTCGAGCGTGGCATCGGAGAGCGGGCTTGTCCCTTCGGGGACGGTCGCCCAGTTACAGGCCGATGCCGAAATGACGGACATGCTTTCCCGGGTGGCCGCGAGCGTCAGGCTAGAGTGGAACCCTCCGCTCTCCCCTGAACCCTCGCAGCTTGATGATTGGTTTCTAGGCTCGCGGCGCCGCTCAGACCAGCCACGCCCCACTCCAGTGCCATTCTTCCCGGAGGTGCATGAGGAGCTGACGAAGTCGTGGGAGGCACCTTTTACTGCCCGACCCCGACTCCGCAGTTCCCCCGCTCTCACTACCCTCGATGGCGGGGCGGCCAGGGGCTATACAGCGATTCCCCTGGTGGATATGGCGCTCGCGGTGCCCTTATGCCCGCAGAGCGCCGCCACCTGGCGTGGACGCCCTAAGCTGCCCTCCAAGCCCTGTAGGCTCACGTCGTCCCTGACGGCCAAGGCCTACAGCGCTGTTGGACAAGCCGCCTCTGCCCTGCACGCCATGGCTCTCCTGCAGGTCCACCAAGTCAAGGCACTGAAAGAACTGCACGAGGGTAGTTCCGCCCCAGATTTGATGCAGGAACTGCGCTCAGTGACCGACCTCGCAGACGGAGGCAATCAGGCACATCCTGCCCCGGCGCGGCTCAAAACCCCGCACCCCGTCTGCTCGTCGCCAAGGGCGTCCCCCTGCGGTGACTGCACTGGCTCCGCCGCAGCCCGCCCCTCCAGCCCCGGCCCAGCGTGGAGCCCACCACAGGAAGCCGACGCCACCCGTCTCACAGCTGGCACCGAAGAACCCACGGAGGTCTTCGAAGCACCCCTGAGACGGGCAACCCAGGGATGAGGGAACCCACTCACCTGGAGCTGGTAGAAAGATCACTCCATCCCCCGGTGGAGGGCCGGGTGGAAAATCTTTTGTTGCCTTTTTGTTTGATTTCGCCGCATCGCCCAAGTGGCTGCGGTACCCAACAGTTCAACAAAAGAGCGGCTTCCTTCCTCCCTGGGTCACATACCCGGTGTGTACGGTCGTCACCACGACTACCGTCCACGGGCTTTATCTTGCAGGATTGGCGCTCCAGCGGTGCCTTTTCCGCCCCTGAGCGCCCAGCTGTGGCACAAATCCACCCCCGATGTGACAGCCTCCACGGGTCACGAGGACAGGCCTCTTCCTCCCCCGTCCCAGGCTGTTTCGGGGGTGGTCACAAGGAGCCAGGTAAGTGCTTCAATGTCCCTAGACTCAGCACGGCCACGACATGCTGTGGCACCTCGCGCTCCGCCCCGCCGCGAGGCCCCACCTGCCGGTACGTCCGACGATGTTGTCCCCTTGGTCCCCCTCGCACGGAATTTGGACGCATGGCTTGCGCTTCCCAATCCATTGCGGTGGTTGATCCGGACCGTCCGACTCGGCTACGCGATTCAGTTCGCCAGGCGCCCGCCCAGGTTCAGCGGTATTCACTTCACCTTCGTCAAGGGCGAAAACGCTGTTACCCTGCGCGTGGAAATCGCTACCCTCCTACGGAAGGGCGCGATAGAACCTGTCCCTCCAGCCGAGATGAAGAAAGGGTTTTACAGCCCCTACTTCTTCGTACCAAAGAAAGGCGGTGGGTTGTGGCCAATCTTGGACCTGCGAGTACTGAATCGGGCTTTACACAAACTCCCATTCAAGATGCTGACGCAAAGACGCATTTTAGCGAGCGTCCGGCATCAAGATTGGTTCGCGGCGGTAGACCTGAAGGACGCGTACTTTCACGTCTCGATCCTTCCTCGACACAGACCCTTCCTGCGGTTCGCGTTCGAGGGTCGGGCGTATCAGTACAAAGTCCTCTCTTTCGGCCTGTCCCTGTCTCCTCGCATCTTTACGAAGATCGCAGAGGCTGCCCTTGCCCCGTTAAGGGAGGTGGGCATTCGCATTCTCAACTATCTCGACGACTGGCTAATCTTAGCTCACTCTCGAGACATGTTATGCGCACACAGGGACCTGGTGCTCTCGCACCTCAGCCGACTAGGGCTTCGGGTCAACTGGGAAAAGAGCAAGCTCCTCCCGGTATAGAGCATCTCTTTTCTCGGTTTGGAGTTGGACTCAGTCTCCCTGACGGCACGCCTTACGAACGAGCGCGCCCAGTCGGTGCTGACCTGTTTGAAGGCGTTCAAACAGAAAACAGCGGTTCCACTGAAACTTTTTCAGAGGCTCCTGGGGCATATGGCATCCTCGGCGGTGGCCACCCCGCTCGGGTTGATGCATATGAGGCCGCTTCAGCACTGGCTCCAGACTCGAGTCCCGAGACGGGCATGGTGCCACGGGACACACCGCGTGGCCATTACGTCGGTCTGTCACCGTCTTTTCAGCCCTTGGACCAACCTCTCATTTCTACGAGCAGGTGGTCCCCTAGAACTGGTCTCCAGGTGCGTCGTGGTCACGACAGACGCCTCCAAAACGGGCTGGGGCGATGTTTGCAACGGGTACGTAGCCACCGGCCTCTGGACGGGTCCGCGGCTGCGTTGGCACATCAACTGCCTCGAGTTACTGGCAATTCTGCTCACCCTGCGGAGGTTCTGGCCGTTGATCCAGGGCAAGCACGTGCTAGTTCGGACAGACAGCACGGCAGCGGTAGCATATGTCAACCGCCAAGGCGGTCTGCGCTCCCGCTGTATGTCACAACTCGCCCGCCGTCTCCTCCTCCGGAGTCAGCAGCACCTCAAGTCGCTGCGAGCCACTCATATCCCGGGCAACCTCAATGCTACAGTGGACGTGCTGTCACGGCAGGTTTCCCACAGGGGAGAGTGGAGACTCCACCCCCAGGTGGTCCAGCTGATTTGGAGTCGATTCGGTCAGGCATAGGTGGACCTGTTCTCCTCCCAAGAATCCTCCCACTGCCCGCTCTGGTACGCCCTCACCAAGGCTCCCCTCTGCATAGATGCGCTGGCACACAGCTGGCCCCCTGGCATTCGCAAATACGCGTTTCCCCCAGTGAGCCTACTTGCACAGACTCTGTGCAAGGTCAGGGAGGACGAGGAGCAGGTCGTCCTGGTAGCACCCTACTGGCCCACCCAGACATGGTTCTCGGACCTCACGCTCCTCGCGACAGCTCCCCCCTGGCAAATTCCCCTGAGGAAGGACCTTCTTTCTCAGGGACGGGGCACCCTCTGGCACCCGCGCCCAGACCTCTGGAATCTCCATGTCTGGTCCCTGGATGGGACGCGGAAGACCTAGGTGGCCTACCACCCGCGGTGGTAGACACGATCACTCAGGCTAGGGCCCCCTCTACGAGGCGCCTGTATGCCTTGAAGTGGCGTCTGTTCGCTAAGTGGTGTTCTTCTCGACACGAAGACCCCCAGAGATGCGCAGTCGGATCAGTGCTTTCCTTCCTGCAGGAGAGGTTGGAAGGGAGGCTGTCCCCTTCCACCTTGAAGGTGTACGTTGCTGCCATAGCAGCACACCACGACGCAGTTGACGGTAAGTCCTTAGGGAAGCACGACCTGATCAACAGGTTCCTAAGAGGCGCTAGGAGGCTGAATCCCTCCAGACTGCCCCTCGTTCCCTCATGGGATCTCTCCGTAGTTCTTCAGGGCCTACAGAGAGCCCCCTTTGAGCCTTTGCAGTCAGTCGAGCTTAAGGCACTCTCCTTGAAGACTGCCCTCCTGACTGCGCTCACTTCCATCAAGAGGGTAGGTGACCTGCAAGCGTTCTCTGTCAGCGAAACGTGCCTGGAGTTCGGTCCGGGCTATTCTCACGTGATCCTGAGACCCCGATCGGGCTATGTGCCCAAGGTTCCCACCACTCCTTTTAGGGACCAGGTGGTGAACCTTCAAGCGCTGCCCCAGGAGGAGGCAGACCCAGCCCTGACGTTGCTGTGTCCGGTGCGTGCTTTGCGCATCTATTTGGATCGCACGCAGAGCTTTAGACTCTCTGAGCAGCTCTTTGTCTGCTTTGGTGCACAGCGGAAAGGAAGCGCTGTCTCCAAGCAGAGGATCGCCCACTGGCTTGTTGATGCCATATCTATGGCATATCTCGCCCAAGACATGCCACCCCCGGTAGGGCTACGAGCCCATTCTACCCGTGGTGTAGCGGCTTCTTGGGCCCTGGCCAGAGGTGCCTCTCTAACAGACATTTGTAGAGCAGCGGGCTGGGCAACACCCAACACCTTTGCAAGGTTCTACAACCTCCGGGTGTAACCGGTTTTGTCCCAGGTAGTGGCACGCAACCTAAGCGGATAAGCCCGGGATAGCCGGCCGGGTGTATCACTTGCACATAGCGCCTTCCACCTCCTTTTGAGCTGAAGACGTGTGCTGTTAATTCCCAGTAGTGTTCACAAAAGTTGTTCCCTGGTTGACTTCCTCCGAGCCCTGTGGCAGTCGAGTTTTCGGAGAGACTCACTGCCGGCCCAGTACACGTGCTAACTAAGAGCCCGGTTCTGGGGTAGGTGCTCCGCATGTGGCGGTTCCCTGTAAGGCTAACCCCATGCGATCTATATCTTCTGCTAATTCATTTCCCTGCTGGCAAACTGCGTCTTCCTTGGGCAGAGCCCCTCTGCCCCAGTCTCCATGTTGTAGTCCCTCCTCCCCCATTGGGCAGGATCTACCTTGAAGGCTCTCCACATGGTTGGAAAGACCATGTGACATATTTTTCCACTTAAATATCCCCCCCTCTCTGGGGTGAGGTGTGGTCTCCGCGGTGTCCTCCCCTTGGGAGGGACACCCCCCGACTAGACCTGGCGGCCCAGTCGGATAATCCCCCTTCTTTTTTAGGGAGTGGAAAAAGAGAAGGGGAAAAGAGGCCATGACTGGGTAGTCGACTTGTCCCCAAAAAGGGCCGTTCGACACTCATAACTGTGTTGGGGGAGGTTACGTGTCGACCTGGTGTGCTGGCTATGAGGCACACAGCAAGTCTGCCCACCACACACCGCCAGTTCACGTAACACAGTTCAGCCTTGTGGCGTTTTGTATAGGGACACCTAGTGTCACTACATCGACCCCAACGTCGAGTGAGTGACAGATAGGGAACGTCATGGTTACTGGTGTAACCTCCGTTCCCTGATGGAGGGAACGAGACGTTGGTCCCTCCTGCCACAACGCTGAACTACCCGCTGAAATGGCCGGACCTTATATCGGCTCCTCAGCGTAAAACCTGAATGAGTGGTTGCATACCAGCTCCTTTTATACCCGTATGTTCGGGGGAATGGCATGCAAATACCACTCGCCAATTTTCATTGGCCTTTTACCAAAGACCAGAGTGACCCCTAGTGTCACTACATCGACACCAACGTCTCGTTCCCTCCATCAGGGAATGGAGGTTACACCAGTAACCATGACGATATCTACATTTAACGTGACACATTATCTGACCTTAAAACCTCAATGTGCATTAGTGAAATGAGAGAAATAGGACTAGTCATTTTTGCTTAGGCACAACATGGAAATATAGCAGAGGGTGTTATTAAGGTAATGCATATGTAATTATGAAATCCATTAAATATACCACTGGCAGAGTTGCAGATGGCAGTGGAGGGCAGGGGTGTGAGCTGTTATCCAGGAGGTCCATCCTTTTAAGGCCAGTTCACACTGCCCCAACAAACGCCAACAGACACCAATACTTCCAAAATCCTAAAGTTGGCTGTTATATTTAGAATGCTGAGAATCAAATCTGTCATGCAAATGATCCAACAAACACCAACAAACTTGCATGTTTGCATGTTGTTGTTCACTTTTGAAGATGAATGACAAGGAAGAGGTTGCGAATGAAGCCAAACATGCGCGATTTAATATATAAATATTATGTGCAATTGATTAAACATGTTCAGCATGTAGAGACATTAGGCTATAACCTATTATACACAACTACATTTTAAAAATGGTTTGTGTTTGCTGGGAACTTATTCATTCCGAGAGTTCTGTCAGAGGATGGCAATCCAGTGGCAAAAAAAATGACACTTGAGGTTTGTCCACAAAATGTAAATGTGGGGAAAGTTAATATTTTATATTATTGCATATGTAAGTTAATATTATTGCAGTTCTTGAGAACTGCAATAATAAAGGCGGAACGTTGTTATGGACCATGCGCAACATGGATGGGTTAAGCCGTTGCACACTGTCTCCAGGATGGTGCGGTGTTCGAGTTGGGGTGGCAAGTGGGATGGCAAAGCTAATTTTTAAGGTGGCAGGTGCTACCCAGTGCCAGCATTCTGGCACCGCCCCTGTTTGTTGGGGCAGTGTGAATTAGCCTTTAGGAGGGGCAGGGGGTCTCAAAGACAGCACTTGGGTGTGTCATGCCGATAACAGAGGCTTGGGGTTAATGCGGATGGAGAGGGAAGCTACATGTTTGTCCGGCTGCCTTGATGGAGAGTGCAAGTAGTGCTGCTTTTCTTGTGAAGATTAGATTTGGTCCTCTTTGGACAGCAGTCTGTGGAAATGGATACTTTACGCTTGTGCCTGATTAAGTAGGTTTTGGGAAATTAGTCTATCAAGAGCTGAGCACTTGATAATGAGAACAAAAATATACTGCAAAAATGGAGAAGAGAAAGTAGATAAAAATAATATCAGAATCTAGAAATGCTCTGCAGCTGGAAAGGAAATTGTAAATAACTCTTCTGAAAACATAATTATCATGTCCAACACATTTTTAAAGACCTTGTAAAATGGCTTGACGATCACAGTTTTCTGTCCTATGTTGACATATTTTCCTAACGAAACAAGAGGTTTGGAGGAAACATATCGAAGATATGAAAAAAAATCTGTGTAGTGCACACGAGTGATCAATATTTTGGTCTGTTTTCCTGGAAAAGAAAGACTGTAAATTTTAAATGTGTAGTATCTGCTAAAAGTTCATTTTGTCAACTTTACTACTAAGTACACTATGATATACAGTACATGTCTTCAAAGATACATAGGAAATGGAATAAAAGCCACAATAGGGCAATTTTGATTTGTGGGGCCTTTAATAGTGGTTGATCGATTTGCTTTGCACTCAGCTTTTAAACTGGCCAGAATACTAGAAAAGGGTGTGACCAGTACAGTCAGGGTTCCCACTCTTTTCAACCAATGAATTTCCATGACTTTTCCATGACTTGACAGCTAATTACCATGCCCAAACCTTTCATTCTGAAAATGGCACTGAAATCACATAATCGCAAATTAAAAAAAAAAAAAAACACACCATTGTTTGATAAAAGTTCAACTGAAAACATTTTAAATTTAATCCCTACGAACACATTGAGTGAATCCTAAAATGGGCGGGGATTAGTGGCACATCATTGTCTCTAATTGGTCAGGTATTCTAAATAACATTATATATTTTAAACTCTTCACCATGTGTTTTTAATCCAATGCAACGTAACACTCCGATTAAATATTTTAGGACAGAGCATAATAAATAAAAATATATTAACTATAAAAAATAAAAAACATCCATGATTTTTCCATGACTTTGAAGATTGTATTAATTTCCATGACTTTTCCAGGCCTGGAAATCACAATTTTAAAATTCCCTGACATTTCCGGGTGTCCTGTACAGTTAAAAATGTCATTAATAAAACCTGTCAAATGGACTTCCAATGGCGTTTCCTATGGAAGGAAAAGCTCCAGAATAAAAAACAAATGAGTGAAGCAAACACAGCAGAACTTACGGGTATGGGAGACTTTTTATCCTGAAAGTTGAGTCTGACACTCCTGTAGCCTTTAGATGCCAGAGAGGAAGAGCACACGTCACCATTTCTCAGGCCATCACTGGTACAGCTGGACTTCCACAAATCTAACAGGACAGACACAAAACACTTAAATGTATGAACATAGCATTTGCCTTTTCTAAACCTTGCTTTTTACTTATCTGCTAAGAGTCTACTCAAGAATATAACCATAACATAATAATAATTATAAACATTTTTAGTTAACGGGTTAGCTCACCCAAAAATGAAAATTCTTTCATAATTTACTCATTTGTTCCAAACCCGTATGACTTCCTTTCTTCCGTGGAACACAAAAGGAGATGTTAAGCAGTATTTTCCTTACAATGAGAGTGAATGGCTGTCTTTCTGCCTACAATCTCACTATTCCAGAGAGCTGTGCAATAATAGACAGCATTAAAAAAATAAAATAAAAAAAAAACTTGATTGTTGCTTACCTGATTCCTTTGGCTCTGATTCAGTGTCTATGCACAGTTGAAAGAAAAAGAGAGAAGAAAAAAAGTTTAACAGTAGCAAGGGATCTACTTTTTACAGTGTAACTAATGCAAACTAGGTAAAATATATAAGCACAGATTACATGACACCTCCATGGTTTTGGTCGAATTTATAATGCCCATGAGTGATTCATTAATGTTTTTAGTGGACTGTATGGCTCTAGTGCATTACATTTCATCCTTAATTTATTCCTCTGCATTTTAAAAGTGTCATATTATACATGTTTTTTATTTATTATTCATTTTTGTCCCCTGAGGTCCACTTAGAAGGTTAGTAAACTCAAAACAGTAATAGTCATTTAACAATTTTTGACTAGTTTCCATTTCCCTCTCTCTGACCCTTATAATTAAGTGGTCCATCTATTGCTGCTTTTAAGAAACACCGTCTGCTTATGTGAAGTCAGAAAAAGCGCTTACTCCGCTCATGGGTTTACTGACGGATCCAATACGGTCACATCTTTCAATATCTATATACAAAGCATGAATTACATTCATGACATTTGTGAAGAAAAAAAAAATTGTGATCACACTGGAATAATTAGAAATCTTATTAAAAATAAACATCAGGCACTTGGATCCTTCAGAAAGAAATGCAGAGCGGCAGATACACATGGCGGGAACAGCACAATGTTTCACAGACTTTCCACATTTTACCCCTTTACACTTAATAGTTAATTTTCTGGTGTTATGAATAATAGCTTTTGACCTGCTTTCTTCTTATTACCTCACCATGACAAGGCGGGCCACATTTCTGAAAAACTAAATTTTTACTAATTATTTTGGGTTTCTGACAGTGATGATTTCAGAACGAACTACAGCTTAGTTTCAATAGATGCCTTTTTTTTTTCTTGACTGAGGAGGAAGTTTTGAGTTACAATCAAAGTTTCATAGTAAAATGAACTCTTTTTTGTCAAAATATCAAGGAAAATGTTGTCCTTCATGACCTTTAAAGCAAGAAATGAATAGAAAAGAGGAAAAAATGTTTGGAGAGCAAAGATAAAGTTTGATAGGTGAAGTGAGGATGTTTTCCCTTTTTTCCACATTTTACAAAATAAATTCGCCTGAAGTATACAACTGGTGCCATGGAAGTGCACAACTATGGCAACAATCGGAACACTGTGAGCTGCTTTTTCCTTTTAAGCAAAGAAGAGGAGCACTCCTGAACTCTGCACTAAACATTCCTTACAGAGCTGCTTAAGAGAGTGAAAGTATGAGATGAGAAGCAACAGAAAGAAAGAGAGAGACAGAGAAGAGGGCTGAGGTAGGGCAGAAGATATAGCAGGATAAAACAAAGATGTGGTATGAGTGATGTTGAGTGCAGTGAAGAGGAATTCTTGCTTGTGGTATCTGAATAAACACACTGCCACATTTAACACCAACAGCATAAATGTTCCATTGCTCAGAAATATTGCTCAAGACCAAGGAGCAAACATGAATATCAACCACTTGGTAGTTATTATAATTATTATTATTTTGAAACTGGCATAGATTAATTTTAATTGACCAGTTCTCAAATGTTCCATTAATCACCTTAAAAAGGCTGATCAGAGTTCTCAGGCAATATGATGTAGTCAAGTCAAGTCATAATTATTTGTATAGCGCTTTCCATAACATATTGTTTCAAAGCAGATTTACAGAAAATGATGCTGTAACAAAATATGATGCTATTAAAGTCCTCATTGTACGGTTATAATGAACAAAAATATTAAAAAGCATGCATTAAAGGAACAGTTCATCCAACTATTATATAAATTCTGTAATATTTACTCACCCTCATGTCGTTCCAAACCCCATATGACTTTCATCAAACACAAAAGGAGATGTCAGACAGAACATTCACGCTGCTCGTTGCCATACAATAAACGTTGAATGGTGACCATGGGCTGTCAAGATCCAAAACTGACAAAAAATAAAAAAATCAACAACATAAAGGTACGAAAAAATTTGTCTATACAACTTGTTCACAACATTAAACATTTTCTGAAGCCATATGAGTTTTGAGTCTAATTAATGCAACTTGAATACGTGCAAATTAAATTTTGGTGCATGAGTTTAGACTGCTACTACTTTTATAGTGCTTTTGTGGTGCTTTCTGCCCCTGGTCACCATTCACTCTATGGAAAAGAGGCGGGTCAACATTCTGCTAAACTTCTCCTTTTGTGTTCCACAGAAGAAATAAATTCATACATGTTTGAAATGACATGAGAGAGAGTAAAGACTCAGTCAAAGTGTGAGTTATACATGGATTTATATAAAACTCAGTAGCTGAACATTGATTTGAGCTTCCTTTACCTGTGAGTGTGTATAGGTTTGGTGAGCTCTGGATTCTCTTCATGGGGGTTAGAGTAAGTGAAAGCGTAGTGCTTTTGCGAACATATCTTCCACTGTCTGTGAAAAGCGGAGCAGTATGTACAGACACAAAATGCACATGCATCAACACTGCTGCAGGGCAAGATGACTGAGATAATGTGACTTACATACATGCAAGCAAGCAAAAATGTGCATTATAAAAAAATCCTGCTGCATGCAAATACTGGTTTTGAATGACAACATGCTTGGTACATAACTGAATGAACAGATATATGATTTATTGCAGAGGTTCTCAAAAAAAAAAATCAAAGATTCTATGACCTGCATCTCATTTATCATAACAAATAGCATAATATAAGCATTTTATATGCTAGATCTACGGTACACTGTATAAAACTTCCCTTGTGCTTAAAGTATTCAATGAAATGTAGGCTACAACATGACCATAAACTCCACGTAATGAGCCAGATAACAGTGCCACAACAATTAAATGTGCAGAAGTGTCACTGACTGAGAGCCCTAAAACTGCAGGTAACATTTGTTAGCACTTATTTGTGCCAATTGCTGACATTGAAAAGCTGCTGCATGACACATAAGCCAAATGAATGAGTGCTCTCATTAGACAGGGTGCCAATGAAGGGGTGCCGAAAAGATGTGTTATAGTTCTTGCTATGGAGTCAATAATAATAAAATTTCCTAAAAAGTGAAAAAGTAAAATGTGTTGTTATTCTTAAAGAAATAGTTCAACCAAAATTGATAATTCTCTCATCATTTATACACCCTTATGGCATCTCAAACTCATTCTGCAGAACACAAACAAAAATATTTTGATGGAGAAATAATGTGAATATATCCATTCAATGCAAGTCAATTGGGTCCAACAACTCAAGCTCCAAAAAGGACAAAAAGGCAGCTTAGAGGTAATCCATATGATTTGTGTGGTTTAATTCTTGTCTTCTGAAGCTATCGGTGAGAACTCAAATGTAACTCCTTTTTCACCATAAATCTTGCCATCTTAAGTCTTCTAGGTGCAATCGTGCTCGATTACACTACCTCACACTTGACGCATATACAGAGCACTGAACACATGCTCTGCGCATGCATCGGGCTTTGTGCTGCCTTTATGTCCTTTTTGGAGCTTGGACATGTTGGACCCTATTGGCTTGTATTGCATGAATATATTCACATCATATCTCCATTCAAAGAGCTTTGTTTGTGTTCCGCAGAAGAAAGAAAGTAATGTGAATTTGAGACAGAATAAGGGTGAGTTAATGATGAGATAATGATCATTTTTTGGTGAACTATTCCTTTAAGAACATAAATTTCCACCAGTGAGATCCAACCATGTATAGCTTAATTCCATATCACGGGTGGGGTGGGAGGAATTTGGAACATAAAATCGAAGGTTGTGAGCCTTTCTTGGCCTGAGAACCAAGGTTGCCTCAACACAAGCAAAAATAAACTTAAGAAGTGTACAACACTGTCTTTCAAATAGGCAGGGTGGGGTGTTGCCAGATGTAGCCTGGTGATTTCCCCATGAGACACTGACTGCAACTCCTCTGGATATCAGTAAGGCAGTTTGGATGCAGGAGTCATTGCCAGACTCTGAAATGACAGAGTTCTCAGAGAAAGTCAGCCAAGAAATAGAAACACCCTGTGCACTGCCTTTCCCAGAATCCCTGAGATGAATACAAAATCACATGCTCTGTGCTACAAAAACAAGTCCTGTCGTGTCTGCTTGAGTAAGGACAGTGTGTATTAGGACAGACATTTTTTCACGGACGCATTTCTGCTTCATAAACTTTGTTTACAGTAAATTTTGTGTAAATTGTTTAGTTTGTTGTGGCTGGTAGGCTAATGGTCTACCATGGTACAGTGATTGTATCATATGGTTATACCTTGTTACTTTGATATATACAGTAACTTGGTAAATAATGATTATCATTTTCATATACCATGGTATTCACATGGTACATATCCAACAATCCATGGTATTACTATAATACCATTACCAAAAACATGGTAATACTATGGAACTTTTTGTTAGTGTAGATTATTTGTAAAATTATGGAATACCATGGCACTCTGATATATACCAATGAATACTATATTCATATGCAGTTGTATTCACATTGTGCATGTCCAAAACAATGGCATTATCATGGTATGTGCCAAAAAACATGGTATTGCCATGGCAAAAAAAAAAAAAAAAAAAGGTAATACCATGGTACTGTTTTTTAGTGCAGATGATTTGCCTTGAATTATTTAAACTATATGAAATTAAAAAAATTTGAACTTGCCTGTGTTCATGTTGAAGATCTCTCCTTGTTGTGGTGTCTTGAAGCTGCACAGTCCTGTAAGAGCATATCATTGGGAATCAGTCAGAAACCCTTGTTCCTAGGCCAGTAGAAGACTGATTTATCCATGTGTACAACATGTATGTATGTAGGTGGTGTGGTATTGGCGTCCTTTCTATGTACGGCACGATAGCATACTAGCAAGTGTCCAATGCACTGATTAACATCCCTCTCTGGACATGAGGCCCTGGTGTGAAAGGTGATACAAGCCTGGCGTTTCAGCTAAGAAACACGCAGCATGGTATCATAATACACACCATACACATATATCCAGATCTGATTCATTACCACTTTTGGTGTGTTAGAGCTTAACAACTTTTTGAGTTCTTCGCAAGCAATACACAGCAGTGGAGGGCTATTGTAACTAATTAAACCCTTGTTTAGTTTGACCTAGATAACTCATTAACAGTCCATGTGACCCTATTCCGAAAATATCTCACTTATTTTAGCACAAGCGGAATATTTCAAGGATGGGCTATGAAAGGAACACTTGTTTAATTACATTACTTAACTCCTCTGCAGGGGCAGAGCGGTGCAAATATGCGACATAGGAGACACCACCGAATGTGCTCTTATGTGCTACACACATGGCTAGCTTTCAGAGTGCCATGGCAGGCACGTGTGTCTCTTGTCACAAATGTAGACCACCCTGTCGTTCAAACAGCAACGTGCTTCACCTGAGAGAATTGTTTGGAAATGGTATTTCATGATTCAAATGAGAGGCATTACAATTTGCTATTCTAACCCTTTGCCTTGCATTACATTTTAAAGGGATAGCTCACCCAAAAATAAAATTCTGTCATCATTAACTTGCCCTCATGTCATTCCAAACCCCTATGACTTTCTTTATCTGTGGAACACAAAAAGAGATATTGAGCAGGATGTTCACACTGCTCTTTTCCATACAATGAATGTGAATGGTGACCAGGGGGTGTCAAGCTCCAAAAATGACACACACACACAAAAAATAAACCTGGCATGTCATATAATGATCTGCAAAATAGGAATAAGCATGAACATGAGCTGCGAGAGCAGCAGCAATATTAATGACTTGAAATAATGAAATAATTACTTAAATGTAATTCATTTCACTTAGATTTTCATATATGGCTTCAGAAGACTTGTGTTTTATGGTGAGAAAAAGAATAATTCTATGGTGCTTTTCTGCATTTTTTTTGGATATTGACAGCCCATGGTCACCATCCACTTAAAGTCACCATGAATTCAAAATAGACAATTCTTATTTTCTTGTTGGACTTTGCTATTTTTAGTATAAACAATTTTTCTGTGTGAACATTATTATTATTATTATTATTTTAAAGGTTTGCCCTCTTAATCTTTAATCAAAAAATTAATTTGGTTCTCAAAACTTTTGAAAAGCTGATATTGGAGTCACGTGACGCCATGCAAGGTTCGGACGTGTGAACGGCGAGCTCTACACACTTTGCTAGTTTTAACACTATTAATGTCATAAACCGGTGAGATTCGATACACTCTGTTCCATAACTGTTCTAGGAGGACAATATGTCAAAGAATTCAAAATCCTCGGGCTCTGAGACATTAGAAGACACTTACGTGCTCAAGCTGACGCTCCCGAAGCCCCGAGCCAGGGAGCCGATTTGGTCGGAGAAACGAAGGAAATTCGGCGAGAAATGTTGAACATGTCGGCAATGCTGACGAAGGTTGTTGCTGACTTGGAGGATCTTGCTGTAATACATCGATCAATCACTGCCATAGAGACGAAATTCAGTGATATGGTTACAAGAGTGGAGGATGTCGAGAAACAGATCAGTTATCTGGAGTCATTGGAGAGGGAATTATCTGCTAATCCGCTAGCAACCAAGGTGAATTTGGAGCGCGTCTGGGAGAAGTTGGAGGATATGGAGAACTGTAGCCGGCAGAATAACATCCGTATTGTTGGAATTCCTGAGGCCGAAGAGGGTCAGGATATGGTGAAATTCCTGGACAGGCTCTTTCTGAGTCTGATCGATAAAGCAGGCCATAAGCTGGAAATCGAGCAAGCTCACAGGGTTCCGGCTCGGCGTTCCGCTGAGGTAGACAGGCCCCGATCAATTCTGGCCAAAATTCTGAGATCATCTGATAAAGATCTCGGGTTACGCAAAGCGAGGAGTAAAGGAAGGCTTTCTTGGAAGAACCACAGCATTTTCTTGTTCCCAGACTTTGCGAATTCGGCGAGAGAAGTGTGATCAATTCAAGGAATGCAAGAAACTCTTACATCAACGGAAGGTCGCTTTTGCACTGATGTTCATGGCCAAATTGAGAATAAATGCTAAGGATGGCCGTAAAACATTCACATGTCCCCAGCAAGTGATGTCCTTCATAAAGTCAATGGAGTAAGTTATTTTGTGGTACTCATGTTGTAGCCGAATGAACCGACTCACTGAACAATCACTTGACTGTTCGAGGGAACTGAGCACCTTTTTTGTTTCTTTTTGTGCTGGTTCCGCCTAGTGGCTGGAGTTTGTTTTGTGGATTAACATTCCTTCGGGACAGTGTTGTGGATGAATCTGCATGTTCTTTGTGCTTATGCCTCCTATTGGCTGGAGTTTGTGTTGTGGAGTTTTTCTTGCAAGACATTGGATTGATTAGGTCATTTGTTGCACTCATGTAGCAGCCGAATAGGCCGGTTCACTGAACATACCTTCGGGACAGTTATGTGGATGAATCTACATGTTCTTAGTGTTATTCCGCCTATTGGCTGGAGTTTGTTTTATAGATTATCTTTAGTTGTGTAATTCTGTGTCACAAAATTTGTATTGAAACACTGGACTTGAGCAGTCCAGTGGCAAATTTGTCGCGGGGGCTCTCGTAGGCGTACATGGACTGTTTGAGTTTAGAGCGATGGACGGCAGTTGGCGCTGTCATGTGCAGGGTTAATGTACATGTTTTTCTTTTTTCTGTTTGTTTGGCTCGGAGGGAATTTCGGGGTTTGGTTGTTGCACTAATGTTGGAATGTGGTATTTATAATTTTGTTTTTGACACACAATCTATTTTTTCTAATATGTCAAAATGTCAAATGTTGATATGAGTGGATTGTCTCTCTCCATTTGGAATGTGAATGGGTTTGGGCACCCCATAAAAAGAAGGAAGGTTAGTTCTCTTCTTAAGCGTAAGAAATATGATATAGTGCTTCTACAAGAAATAGGGCCGGGACGATTCATCGACGTAATCGACGTAATCGACGTGATCGATTACAGAAATAGGTCGATTTGCATAACATACGGCGCGTCTCAATGTAGTAATTAAAATGGCAGCGCCTGTTTTAAGCATGGATTCCACCGAAGAACAAGCTGCAGCTAAAAAAAACTAGCCCATGGTCATCTAAAGCGTGGAAGTATTTTAGCTAGAGACCCAACAATGTGGTGCTGTGTAAGCTATGCAAATTGGAAATGGCTTATCACAGCAGTACAACCGCCATGAACGAACACTTGAAGCGAAAGCATCCCGGAGCGCTTTGTCAAGACGGCAGCAAGGCAGCACCGTAAGTCCTGTTTACTTTTTGTCCCCACCCAAGCATGACATATTAGTATTACAACACGTGTTTCTGTTAGTAGTAGTCACTTAAAATTGATTTTCTAAATGTTTCCTCATCGCCCCCATGTTAAAAGTAATTTCTGCACCGCTGCTAACGTAACTTTACACAATGCGTCACCTAATTTTGTTATTTGGCCATTTTATATTTTCTGTTTACTTTAACGGCCATGTATGAGTGAGAAAATGGCGTAAACTGTGTGACTGTTCCAGTCTGTACATCATTTCAATTATTTTCCTTGCCCCACACTGATGCAAAATTACATTTGCCAGTGATTATTTTAACTGCATATTACTCCAGTGATGAAATAAATCAATGTCATAACAATTTTAAGTTTTAAGTCAAGTACTTCATTAAAAATACTGATTCTCCAGTTCAGGGAAAGGGTTGACATACAGTGATTAAATTAATCTATGTGTCACAGCAATCCTTTTGAATTTGAGGTCTAGTAGCCTATTTTTCTGATCAGGTATTAAGAATGCATAAGTTTGAGTTATTCCTGTTAGAAAAACATTTAAGTGTTACTCAAATTGCACTAATTTACTGTAAAATGATTTTATTTTGGACTGCTAAACTCGAGGTTGGTATTCCTCCTGAAAGTGACTTGAATTTTACATTTGTTTAATTTATTTTGTTGTTGGATTGCTAAATGTAGATTGCACTGTCCTTTTACTTGAATTGAACAAGTTCTTACTTTAATTTTATTTTGGAGAGATTTTATGCTAGACTGTAAAACGGAGATTACCAGTTAAAACAGGGCTATTTTTGTTGCAGAATAATGCCCTGCAGTGCACACTTTGTTTCTTGTACATTTGTTTGTGTTTAAAAGAAGATGATTTAATAAAATATTGAAATATTAATGAGACAAGTTTTTTATATTTATTTTGGGTTAATTAATTGTTATATTAATCAAGTAATAATAATAAAAAATCTTTAGAATAATCTGCAAATTAGTCGTTAGTTTAATCGACTAATTGGAAAAAGAATCGTTAGATTAATCGATAAAAAAATAATCGTTAGGTGCAGCCCTAACAAGAAACGCATCTTTCCCTACAGGAAGCTGAAAAATTTGGGAAGATATGGGGTGGACATGTTTTCTTTAGTGTTGGCTCAAGTAAGAGCAAGGGAGTCATTACACTGATAAGTAAGCATCTACATTCAAACAGATTAAGGATAAATTAGGAAGTCATTACTGTTTTAGCAGAAATTCAGGGGCAAAGTCTTATTTTGGCTAATATTTACACACCTAACGTTGATGATCAGGGCTTTTTTATAGATCTTGAAGGGATATTGCAAGCCGATGGCACCCCTCATGATATAATATTGGGAGGAGACTTTAATCTTTTGATGGACTCAGTTCTTGATCATAGTGAAGCAAATGTGTGTAAGCCTCCTAGAGCAACAGTGACGCTTCACAGGATGTGTAAAAATCTTGGTCTTACAGATATTTGGAGACTTTTGAACCCATCTGGTAGGGACAATACATTTATTTTATCAGTCCATAAGATTTATTCTAGAATAGATTTTTTTATATATATCTACGTCCCTCATTTCATCTGTTGTTGATTGCTCAATTGGAAACATTTTAGTCTCAGATCACGTCCTGGTGAGTTTAGAGGTGTTGCCACATATGGAGAAAAGGAAATCATATAGCTGCCACTTTAATGTATCCCTTTTGCAAAATCCTGAATTCCAACAAATGTTAAAGGCTGAAATCAATGTTTATATGGAGACCAACTGGTCCTCAGTATTCTCTGTGGCTTGGGAGGTATTTAAGGTGGCTCTTAGTGGCCGGATCATACAGTATGCCTCGTTCACCACAAAATCCAAAGCACGAGAACTCGTAGAGTTGGAAGGGAACATTAAAAGTGCCAAGGCAGAGCTGAAGCGCCGAATGTCATCGGATGGCCTCAGTGAATTGTCCCGATTGAAAAACAGATAAAATTCTATTTTGTCGTGGAAGGTGGAGTTTTGGCTATTGAGTCAGGGGACAAGGCAGGAAAACTTCTGGCTAGATATATAAAACAGAGAGGGACTTTTTCTACTATTCCCTCAATCTGCTGGTGGTGAAATATTTACCTCAGCCATTGATATTAATAATGCTTTTAAAGAATTCTATCTTGATCTCTATAGTTCCACGTCTTCGTCTACTGATGAGGATATCAGAAACTTTGTGGAACCATTAGAACTTCCTAAACTGACGGCTGAGCAAAAAAATTCTCTTGATTCTGAGATAACCTTGGAGGAGTTTGACGAGGTAATTAAGGCCTTGCCTTCAGGCAAGGCTCCGGGGCCAGATGGCTTTGCCACTGAGTTTTTTAGATCTGATGCTACAGAATTGGCTCCACTTTTGCCAGAAGTTTATACGGAATCATTAAAGAATGGAAAGCGTCCGCCAACCATGATGCAAGCCAGGATCACTCTGATTCTTAAAAAGGACAAAGATCCAAGTGAGTGTAAGAGTTACCGTCCAATTTTCCTGATCCAGCTAGATGTTAAAATATTGGCCAAAATTTTGGCCAACCGATTAAGTAGAGTTATGACATCTCTTATACATATAGATCAGGTGGGGTTTATTCGGGGCCGTAGCTATTCTGATAACATTAGGCGTTTCATCAATATCATGAGGTCAGTGGTGAATGATAAGACTCCGGTCGCTGCCATCTCACTTGACGCCAAAAAGGCATTTGATATGGTAGAATGGGATTATCTTTTTAAGATTTTGGAAATGTACGAGTTTGGGAATACTTTTATTGGTTGGATTAAGTTACTTTATAGACACCTGGTAGTGGCGGTACAAACGAATGGATTAATTTCAGATTATTTTACTCTGGATAGGGGCAACCAGCAGGGTCTTTCCCCATTATTGTTCTGTCTTGCCCTGGAACCATTTGCAGCCGCGATAAGAAAGAAGGATGAGTTTCCAGGTGTGGTTGCGGGAGGTGTGGCGCATAAGCTTTTGCTCTACGCAGATATTATTTTATTATTCGTCTCCGACCCTACTAAATCTATGCCTTGCCTCCACAGAATTATTAATTCCCTTTTGAAGTTCTAGGGATACAGATTTAATTGGTCTAAATCCAAAGCTTTTTCTCTGACGGCGTGCTGCCCGATAACAGCTTTTCAGCCGGGTGCCTTCCAGTAGCCCAAACAGGGCATTAAGTATTTGGGTATTTTATTCCCAGCAAATTTGTGTGATTTAGTTAGAGTTAATTTTGACCCTTTAATAAAAAGGTTTTCGAGCGATGTGGGCAGATGAGTTTCATTACATTTATCTATGATTGGGAAGGTTATTGTTATTAAAATGAATTGTATTCCAAAATTCAACTACCTGCTACAGTCACTCCCTATGGATTTCCCCTCTCTTATTCCAAGCAATTTGATAGCATAGCAAAGCCCTTCATTTGGAATGTTAAATTTAACTAAAATTACATTTCAGTAAGTTGCATAGGCCGACTGACAAAGGTGTGCTAGGCCTACCCAAGATTTTGTTTTATTATTATGCATTCGGTCTCAGACATTTGGCTCATCGGTTGCTTCCACCTGAGAGAGCCCCTCCCTGGTTTTGTATTTAACAGGAAGTTCTCGTCCCTATTTCACCATTGCAAAGCCTTTCTATCAAACTAATTGTAGAAGTTAAGTTATACCCCGTTACCTTGCATTTGCACTCGGTATGGACAAAAGTGTCTAGAGTGTTTAATTCAGACATTTATTTAAATGTTGCCTCAAGCATATAGCTGAACCCAAAATTATGTATTAATAAGTCCTCTTTCTGCTGGTTAGAGTGGATTGTGAGGGAGGTTAATACACTCGTTGACCTATATGAGAGTGGAGTGTTGAGATCCATAATCTATATATATATATATATATATATATATATATATATATATATATGTGTGTGTGTGTGTTTTTTTTTTTGTGTGTGTGATTTGGCTTTGACCACAGGGATGTTTGTTGGGGGTTAGAGTCGTTTGACATGTCATGCCCCCAATTCCTGTATCAGTAGGAAATACTTCAAAACAGCTAATTGAATAGGGCACGTCAAGGCACTTCAGTGCGACTGTAACTATTTAGAAAAGAGCAGTTTCAATATTTCTGCTAAATTCCACTAAACTTGTGTTCCACTGAAGATAGCAAATCATACAGGTTTGGAAAGAAATGAGAGTGAGTAAATGATGACAGAATTTTCATTTTTGGTGAGGTACTTCTTTAAAAGTTCTACATTTAAATAATTTTTAATCAACAGACCAGAAATTAAGTTGTTGTTGCTGTTATTCAATCATCAGGAAACCTTCCTTTAGTAATTAACAAGCAAATATGCATTCATCTTCAACCCTTAATAAAACAGTGAGCCAAATAATATTACCCCTTGCTGTGTGTCATTAAAAACAGACCCAGAGGTCATCTCCAAAATCATTCTTCAGACATCACAGCCAATAAATCTGGTTAAAAAACACAGGGGACACTTTTGCTGTGACACCACTGGACTGGGGTAAATCACAGGTTGTAATGACCTATCAGCAGTAAATGAGGAAAAGATTATGATATTGGATTTCAAGGGTGCAGACTTGTGGCGACAGGACAGATGAAGGGTCATAGCTCCCCATTTATGTTCATGAGTAGAGCCCACACTGTATATTTATTTATCTATCAGATCATTAGGAATCTCTCTGTCAATGGAAAAGTTATGGCAAGCCAAGCCAATAGGCCAACTCATAAAGGTGTCATTCCAATCAATATTTTAATGGTCGTTAAATAAACAGATCCACCATAAAAATGCTCTGAAGAGGACATGAAAGTATGTAGTAAGCATGACGGCTCCTAAAGACCAGTTTATCCAGAAAATTAATTTAAAATGCTAGCACACTTTAGCATGACGGTTAGTAAAATAGACACTTGGGCTGGGTTTCCCAAAGTACTAAGTAAAAAATTAGTAGCAGCACCTAATCAGTACTTAATTTTCATTACATGCAACTTACATGTATGTTTCACTTGCTTTCACAGAGTATCACAGAAAAAGGATACAAAATAACCCATTTGAATGCATTTGAATGCATTTTCATTATTGTAAAGTCATTACCCATTGAATATTCAGGAATTAAAACTTTAAAACGATACTACACATGATAAGTCTGAATTTACATGACAGAAAATAAAGGTCCTGAAGGGAATAATATAGGGTATAACTTTATGAAGGCCTAATTTTCAGTAAGCATAACTAACAAACTGCAACAGAAGGGGTGACATATTCTTAATCATATTCATTTTACAAGAACTATGACATTGCAATCCCATAAATAAATAAATAATACATAGCCCCACATAAATTCTAAAAGGCATTACTCTTTTGAAAAATGACATATAGCGTAACTCAAGATGATGTTAAGAGTGTCATTTGCAACAGGATACCCGGTCTTGTACTGTTTGTACATTGGTCCCATGGTGATCAGTATTTTTCTGTTTCGATGGCTTGTTAATATTCCGATTGGCCATTCCATTGGCCAGAGTGAGGCCATTCTCACCTCTTTAGCCTTAATACCAGGATGGAGAAAAATAAAAACAGCTATGCTGCCAATTTAGCCCGTAGTTAAGAGCTAACATGCATTTATGTACAGCTGAAGTCAGAAGTTTACATAAACTTAGGTTGAAGTCATTAAAACTCATTTTTTAACCACTCCACAGATTTCATATTAGCAAACTATATAATGGCAAGGACATCTACTTTGTGCATTACACAAGTAATTTTTCCAATAATTGTTTACAGACAGATTGTTTCACTTTTAACTGACTATATCACAATTCCAGTGGGTCAGAAGTTTACATTCACTAAGTTAACTGTGCCTTAAAGCAGCTTGGAAAATTCTAGAAAATGATGTCAAGCCTTTAGGCAATTAGCTTCTGATAGGCTGTCTAATTGGAGTCTATTGAAGGTGTACGTGTGGATGTATTTTAAGGCCTACCTTTAAATTTCAGTGCCTCTTTGCTTGGCATCATGGGAAATTCAAAAGAAATCAGCCGGTTACCTGGGTAGCTCAGCGAGTAAAGATGCTGACTACCACCCCTGGAGTAGTGAGTTCAAATCCACGTCTTGCTGAGTGACTCCAGCCAGGTCTCCTAAGCAACCAAATTGGTCCGGTTGCTAAGGAGGGTATAGTCACATGGGGTAACCTCCTCGTGGTCACTATAATGTGGTTCTCGCTCTTGGTGGGACGCGTGGTGAGTTGTGCGTGGATGCCAAGGAGAATCGCGTAAACCTCCGCACACACTATGACTCCGCGGTAATGCGCTCAACAAGCCACATGATAAGATGTTCGAATTGACGGTCTCAGACATGGAGGCAACTGAGATTTGACCTCTGCCACCCGGATTGAGGTGAGGCACTATGCCACCACGAGGACCTAGAGCACATTGAGAATTAGGCATTCCAAATTGGGGAGAAAAGGAGAGAAAAAAATAAATAAACAAAATCAGCCAAGACGTCTGAAAAAAAAAAAAATTGTGGACCTCCACAAGTCTTGTTTATCCTTGGGAGCAATTTCCAAATGCCTTAAAGTACCACATTCATCTGTACAAACAATAGTATGCAAGTATAAACACCATGGGACCATGCAGGCATCATACCGCTCAGGAAGGAGATGCATTCTATCTCCTAGAGATGAACGTAGTTTGGTGCCAAAAGTACAAATCAATCCCAGAACTACAGCAAAGGACCTCGTGAAGATGTTGGAGGAAACAGGTAGACAAGTATTTATATCCATAGTAAAACAAGTCCTATATCAACATAACCTGAAAGGCTGCTCAGCAAGGAAGAAGCCACTGCTCCAAAACCACCATAAAAAAGCCAGACTACAATTTGCAAGTGCACATGGGGACAAAGATCTTACTATTTGGAGACATTTCCTCTGCTCTGATGAAACAAAAATTTAACTTTTTGGCCATAATGACCATCGTTATGTTTGGAGGAAAAAGGGTGAAGCTTGCAAGCCGAAGAACACCATCCCAACCGTGAAGCATGGGGGTGGCAGCATCATGTTGTGAGGGTGCTTTGCAGCAGGAGGGACTTGTGCACTTCACAATACAGATGGCATCATGAGGAAGGAAAATGATGTGGATATATTGAAGCAGCATCTCAAGACATCAGCCAGGAAGTTAAAGCTCGGTGGCAAATGGATCTTCCAAATGGACAATGACCCCAAGCATACTTCCAAAGTTGTGGCAAAATTGCTTAAGGACAACAAAGTCAAGGTATTGCAGTGGCCATCACAAAGCTCTGACCTCAATCTGATTTTTGTGGGCAAAACTGAAAAAGCGTTTGTGAGCAAGGAGGCCTACAAACCTGACTCAGTAACACCACAGTGGTGATTTCTCAGGGACAGCAAAGCCTTGTAACATGCTGTAACCTGCCTAATAAATAAATATTTTTTCATCCTTCCATTCTCATTGACCTTTTTGCCTATGTATTTTCAATCGCTTTCCACTCCTAATTCATTGTGGAGCGGGACATGGTTGTGTGTCTGTCACTGGGGAGAGCGGAAGCGGTAAGGGCCATCACCTGGTGATTGTTAACTCTAAACACATGTGTCGGGCTTTAAAAGGCCGCCGGAGCGACAGCCAGACTGAGAGTGAGACCAGAGATGCTATGTGTGTTCTGTAAAATACATTGATGTGAAGCTGAAAAGCCAATACCTTGTTGTGAAGCTGAAAAGCCAATACCTTGTTGTGAAGCTGAAAAGCCAATACTTTGTTGTGAAGCTGAAAACAACTACATTAAAAGTTGACTCACATGCACTGTGAAACCAGCTCGTGTGTCCTTCCTATATTAACCCCTCTACATTAATCTACAAATGAATAGCAAAAAAAAAAAGAAAAAAATTATCCAATCAGAATTTATTCCTTGATGCTTATAAGCAAAGTGTGACAACTGTTTCACAAATCGCATGTCCGAAGCCATGCTCCTTAGCCTGAGCTCCACCCCGTCCGGCTTTCAGAATTTCCACAGAATCCCTCAACAGTACAAATGAATGGGCATCTAAAGTCAGATTGTCAGATTCATCAGCCAATCAGATTGATTTATTTGTTCTTGGTGGGTGTGGTCTTTAGGATATGTCCCAGTCCAGGCCTTTTAGCTGGCCTTGAGTGACACAACCACGCTTTAAGTGATGTACGTAATTTGAAAGCAAAGAGCACGAGATGCTGACGAGTCGGCTGCCATTGCTGTTATTGCCATTGAGATAGAGATCATTAAGGATTTAAAAACCTGAGATGTTCTACATGATCATGCGATTGATTAATTAAACAGGAAAGAGGGCTGATTTTCACTTCAAGCAAATTGGTAAGTGCTTTTTGCATTATTATAGCAACATCAGGAGTTTTCTAAGTGTAAATTAGGCTGCTTGAGCATTCAGTGTCGGATCAAGTTTTGAAAAGTAACCGTGTACCCTGACGAAACAAAATGTATTGCAAGCTAAATTTAAATCGCAAATATTATTAGAGAGCTTTTTCTTGGTATTAGACCTCCTTGGTTCTGGCTTTCGTGTGTGGACATGTTTTTAAACTGTCAATTGGTATTATTCTAAACAGCACTATGGCAGCAGTGGAGTCATTCAGGTTCCTGGGCACTACCATCTCACAGCACCTGAAGTTGGAGACCCACATTGACTCCATTGTGAAAAAGGCCCAGCAGAGGTTATTTTTCCTTCGCCAGTTGAGGAAGTTCAACCTGCCACAGGCGCTGCTGATACAGTTCTACTCAGCAGTCACTGAGTATGTCCTCTGCACTTCAATAACTGTATGGTTTGGTTCAGCTAGGAAATCAGATATCAGAAGACTACAAAGGACAGTTCGGACTGCTGAGAGGATTACTCCCTTCAAGAACTATACACTTCCAGAGTGAGGAAAAAGGCTGGAAAAATCACTCTGGACCCCACTCACCCTGCCCACTACCTTTTTGAACTGTTGCCTTCTGGCTGATGCTTCAGAGCATTGAGCACCAGAACCGTCAGGGACAGGAACAGTTTTTTTCCCTCAGGCTATCCATCTCATGAACCAGCCGTGGGCTGTGCATTTTCAGTCTAAGCATTCAGTGCGATTCATGCCATTTAAGAAAACACAGTTTCACAATGAATAAGATGCTATGCCTATCATACATTATGTGGCATTCAACTAATAATACCAACTGACATTTTAAAAACACGTCCACGCACGAAAGCCAGAACTTGAAACGACACTTAATGCTCAAGCAAGCCTAATCTTAACTGCAGCATGACTGTTTTGTGAAATGAAAGTAAAAAAAATCATAATTTTTCACATGAATCTACCAAAGAGGTCTATAATACCTGGAAAAATATATCTAATAATATTTGTGATTTAAATGTTGCTTGCAATAAATTTCATTTCGTCAGGGTACATGGTAATGCTGCATTCCATTCAAGTTGGATGTGGGATATTCCTACTTGATATCTCTGACCATAAATGCCTTCCATTCCCCGATATTCGGAAGATGACATTTAAGGAAACAAAACTGCAGCGTTCCCGTTAGCTTAGCAGGTGTTTGACTCTCAGTAAAGATGTCTCCTAGCAACCCAACTGATAAACATGGCTGCAGCGCTAGCATTTGTGCTTCAGGTTTACGATTATCAAAAGAGATTATAATGTTTTATACACCTGTTTCTGCAGGCATTTGTTAAACAAGCTTTAATATCATGTAATGTGGAAACGAACTCATTTATCGATATTACATAATAAAGTGAATGTTTATCACTTACTTTGTATCTCTCCCTGAGTGTGGACATGTTTGTGTGACATGATGCCCCTGCATCTCAGCGAAATCGGAGTTGAGAATTTCTGCACAAGCCTACGAGTTGTAATTCTGACTTCAAGATGCATTCCATTGCACTTTTCCTAGTAGGAAGTTGTAAATCCGACATTCCCAGTTGAATGGAACGCAGCACTACTTTTCAAAACTTGATCCGACACTGAATGCTCCAGCAGCCTAATTTACACTTAGAAAAATCTTGATGTTGCTATAACAATGCAAAAAGAACTTACCAATTTACTTGAAGTGAAAATCAGTCCTCTTATCCTGTTTAATAAATTAAGCAATCACACAGTCATGCAGAACATCTTGTGTTTTTAAATCCATAAGGATCTCTTTCTCAGTGGCGATAGCGGCAATGACGATCTCGCACTCTTCGCTTTCAAATTATGTACATCACTTAAAGCGTGATTGCGTCACTCAAGGCCAGCTAGAAGGCCTCGACCGGGACATATCCTAAAGATCACACCCACCAAGAACAAATAAATCAATCTGATTGGCTGATGAATCTGACAATCTGACTTTAGTTGCTCATTCATTTGCACTGTTGAGGGAATCTGTGGAAATTCTGAAGGCCTGAGGGGGTGGAGCTCAGACTCACGCGCTGCTTCGGGCATGCAATTTGTGAAACAGCTGTCACACTTCGCTTGTAAGCATCAAGGAATAAATTCTGACTGGATAAACTTTTCGTTTTTCTCTATTTGTTTGTAGATTAATTAATAGTGGAAAGCGATTAAAAATACATAGGCAAAAAGTGATTGAGAATGAAAGGATGAAAAATATTAATTTATTTGGCATGTTAGGCCAGCAGAGAAGGCTTTGCTGGCCCTGAGAAAACCACCACTGTCATGAACAGTTAAAACTGCCCCATTGAGCAATACTTATGTGCAATTCAAGTCTAGTCTTTTTATATTTATCCAACACATGCAATCTCTTCTGCCATTACATTCCCTTGCACTGTATATAACAGATTTGTATTTAGATTTGTACTATGTATGTGTCTGTATATGTATGTATGTATATATGTATGTATATGTATATATACATTGTCTTATTGTGTATTCTATATATACTTTATTTTCTATTCAATTTTTATTTATTTTATTTTTTATTTAATTTTGTTATTATTTTTGTATTCTTATCTATGTCATGTTGCTGTTTTTTTATTGTTGTGCACTGGAAGCTCCTGTCACCAAGACAAATTCCTTGTATGTGTAAGCATTCTTGGCAATAAAGCTGATTCTGATTAGTTGACTGCCACGTAATGTATGATTTGTGAAACTGTTTTCTCGCACTGAAGGCCTAGACTTAAAATGCACCAGTTCTGTCTGGAGGAATGGGCTTTTCAGTTTTTCAATTCCAGCTTATTGTAACTTATTGTGATAAGCTTGTGGAAGGCTACCCAAAACGTTTGACCCAAGTTAAACAATTTAAAGGCAATGCTTCCAATTACTAACAAAGTGTATATAAACTTCTGACCCAATGAGAATGTGATGAAAGAAATAAAAGCTGAAATAAATCATTCTCTACTATTATTCTGACATTTCATATTCTTAAAATAAAGTAGTGATCCTAACTGACCTAAGACAGGGAATACTTTCTCCGATTAAATGTCAGGAATTGTGAAAAACTGAGTTTAAATGTATTTGGCTAAGGCACGTTTGTTGCTGTTTTACATTTTTTGAAGTGAGTCCACCAAATATTTTCTAAACCCCAAGATAATTGCTTACATTGTTCCAATATGTTTAGGACTATAATTTCATTGCTATATCTAGCTTCTAATACAATATAGCTGTGTAGTACACTATCTGAATTGTGTATCTAAGAATGCCCAGAAAGAATTGGGTATATTGGAATATTTTCATCTAGAAATAAAGCTTTTGAAACACACACATTATTATATTATATTATATAATATTGTATAATATTATATTATATTATATTATATTATATTATATTATATTATATTATGAAAATGGTTGCATTTAAATTAGATGAACACAAATTAAGGTCAATTCATGAAAAACTTAAATTATGTTAATACCTTCTCCAAAATTAATTTTATTAATTAAATTACATTAATTTTGCTTCTATACAACAACAATGTCAGCTAATCCATAATCCAGTCAGTTTTTTCAAAGAGCTGTGCACTTGATAATTGAACAACTGTTATTTTTTAACCATGTGAGCCTCGAACTTTTGGTTCATGCAACTTAAGAGTGGCTCACAATCCAAATATGGTCTGGGCCATTCCTGATCGGGGACTGCGAGTCTACATGTTCCCCACGAGGTTAAATGACTGTGCAAAGTGCATAGCACATGATCTCACCACAAGAGAAGGGATCAAATTAAAAGAGCCCCTTGTGATTCAGCACGTTTGTGCCAATACAAGGTTCACTGGCACCTACACGAGGGTGTAAGAGGTTAGATATAGGCCCCAGCTGGGCGCCTACCAGAAGAGAATATGGGGACATTTGCCAAAATCTGAGTGTCTCTGCTGTGTTCAAGCTGGTCAGCAGGTGCCAGTGAGGGGCCGTACGGCCAACTCAGTGATCGGCAACATCACAGTCAGGCACTTCACACTTAAACAGCTGGAGTTTGAGAGCTGTAGCCTCCTTCTTGGGGGGGGGATGAAACATTGGCAAAATATGCCATACTTATAAAAACAGTTGTACCAAAACAGGAAAATGCACTCAAAAAATGTACTTTCACTATGGTCAGTTTTACTCAATCCTCCAATGTTCATATCATATAAAGAAAATAAAAATAATAATAATAATGTACGTTGATTCAACTATAAAAAAAGGTGTTTTGTCAGCTTTACTTAATCCATGTGTGTTAGGACAACAAGAATATTTTTTGTTTGGTTAACAGACAAACTAGGATTTCTAGTTTCCTGCACGCTTTGCATGGGACTCGAAATGTAAAGTATATGATAAAATTAAGTGTTATTTTAGGTGTCTCTGTGCACAATGAATATGAAGGGGGAGACTTGTTAGTGTTTAATGTTTTGTTATATCGAGATTTAAAAGAATTTATGTTATGTTGTAGTTCTGAGGGTTATCTTCATGGTGAATAGTGGAGCTTGAGCCTATGTTGAGGACCAGTACATTTTAGTATACTACATATTGCTTTATCCATTGACCAATTGCTGGGCTAACCATAGCATAGAGACAAAGCTGCACACAGTAGTGCTTTCCACAAACAATTGTTAAGCATGCTAACATTTCCTGTCACTAGCTAGCATTTCACTAAAAGAGTTTAATTTGAGTTATTTTGACATGTTACATTTTATTGGGTTCACTTGATTCAGTTAGGTTCCCTCTCTAGTATTTAAGTTCAAATTACATGGTAATTTTAATTTTAGACAAAACATTTCAAATATGTGGAACCACTGTCCATGATTGAATCAAGTTTAGCCAAATAGTTACGGTATTTATTTATTTGTATTTTTTTGAGTGTGGGCTTTATCAATAATTGTGTATTTTTATCACTAAATTAAAAGGTTATTCGGTTCACAATAATTAGTGTGTTGAGTCAATCTCTAATATCCAGCATAAAAGTCTATATTTGCCGAGAAAGTCAAGTCAAATTTATTTGTATAGCGCTTTTCACAACAGGAGTGGTTTCAAAGAAGCTGTACATGAAGTTATGCATATATAACAGAAAATGAATTAATATAATGTCAATATTAGTTATTTATGTTTAGAAGAATTAGTGGTTAAAATTAGCAAACAAAGTAAGTGTTGTGGGTCAATGATTAAACAAAATGATTTTATATGAACTATAAGTTTTAGTGTTAAAAGTCATTGAAGTCATTCCGAATTAACTGAGGAAATAGATGTAGATGCATTGTTCTTTGATTTTGGCCGATGAAGGCTTTTTTTTTTTTTTTTTAGTGGTTAATTCATTTTCTAAGTAGTTTAAGAGAGTGTTGTCCCTCCTTTGACCATTTGACAAATTTACTCTTGTGTTAAGCCTAATGAACAGTGCATCGCTTAAAAGACATCCCAGCAAACTTGACTTTGATTTTGCAACACTGCTACAGTGTTCCAGTAGCTCAACAGGTAGAGAGAATGGTGTTAGAAATCTTGAGGTCATGGGTTTGATTCTCAAGAAAAACATATTGATAAAATGTATACCATAAATGTGAGTTGCTTTATATAAAAGTGTCTGCTAAATGAATAAATGTAAACATTACACTGCTGTTCGAGCTCCATCATATGTTTCAGGATGCAGAAATACAAATATGCATTTTGCCAGCACTATTTAAATGGATTAATTTACAGAACTTTTATCAATCCACCAAACAATCTTAGATGCAACTAGTCACTAAACCTTTTTTGTTGTTGGAAGGACAGTGTTTTTATTTTTATTTTTATTTTTTTTAACTTTCCATTATGGAATTCAAAACATGCCAAAGCAAGATAAGCTTGGACAACAGTAAAAAGCTGATTGCAAAAATCTCAGATTAGAGGGAGCCAATAAATAGCTATGCAAAGGATTTCAAAACCTCTTTTAGGCAATCAGACCATTGCGGCTCATAATCAAGAGAGGTGAGATGTAACCTTGCTCCATTCCCATCCTCAAGAACAAAACATTTCCCATCAAAACACTGTTACATTCTCCCGAAGCAACTTTTCAGAATTCACACAAGTAATTGAATAATTAATAAGAATAAACATGTAAAGGTCATTTTTATGTCTAACATAATGGAAAATACAAGACATTGTACACAGGTGCCATGTTAAGGAAACATCTCTGTCCCAGTGAATAAAATAACTTCAGAATATTACCCTCAGTTTAGTGCCAACAGTTTTGTGTAGTATCCAAGTGGGGCATTTTTGGTGCAATAGACTTTTGAAAGGAAAATCCACAATTAAGCCATTAAACCAAACAGACCGTTAATCATGTGCTGATGGTATTCAGGCACTACTATGGAAAACAGCATGACTATGAATGATAAACTGAGATATAGGTTAGCTTAATATATTTCTTCTCATGACAGCTTCATCATATTAGACCTCCCAAAGAATGTCCACCACATTGACATCTTTCATATTTTGGTATAGCTCCATCTATGGTGTCTTCAGCAGGCTCTGCCATTTCTGAGTGTTTAGTCTCATTAAGAATACATGAGCTGATGCACTTGATATAGACAGAAATACCACAGCTATCACAATGAAATCATTTCAAAACAACTGGAAAACTGGTCATTTTTATTAATCTGCAAGCAAGAAGCTTTGTGCTTTGTAAAGAAAAGGATGCTTTTAGAGGGCCTCATAATGTATACACACAACTACCAGTGACTGAGAAAGGGACCCAAACCAGAGAGCCAAGATAAGCAGCCAGAACTCAGCATGCCAGCAGCTTCTCCTTGAAGCAATCTGACAAATATTTAAACGGGCAGACATTTACAAAGCAAGTTGGATCCATTCCTCTGACAAGAACTCCCTTGAGTTAGAATAACCCTCTGCTAATTAGGTGTTTAACCTCTGGAGGGCTCTAAAAGTGACAGACTGCTAAGAATATGAGGGCTACCAGTCCTAGGAGAAGACCTCTGACATGATATCGCCATGTGTATGGACTCAAACAGGTTGACATCCTAGCAAGTAGATATAACTAAAAACAATCAGTTTAAAGCAGCCACCTAATATCTATGAGAGGTTACAGGGGCCTTGGCAACGTTTTGCATTTACTAAATCCTTAGCATTATTTCAACACTCTTCAAACAGATCTAAGTTTTTGATCTGTTGAAGTTTTTGTGGACAACTAATTGGCTCACACTACATTTCCGAGCAGATCTAAAGGGATTAAACATTTCGATTCACGCTATTTAACAGTTACCCCATTCAACAGGTCTTTACCGTCAGTTCCTTTAAGTACAACAAGAGTTCCGTTTCAGGAAACAGGGACTGGGCACTCCTTTATTATACAAAGTTAAAAATACCACAGTCACGAAAGAGCCCTCCCCCATAACAAAAACATTAGCTGGCTGAAAGACTGCTAGGCTGCCTACTGTAAGACATCTTTATGGCAGCTTTTCATGCTACTGTAGTGATTTTTCACCAAATGTGAGCTACTGCTTCAATTATGTCTCAAACATTCTCAAGCAAAAAAATCATCAAAGTGCACAGATGTCCATTTTTATTAAACTAAAATTAGGAAAAAGAACATAAGGTCATGTTGAAAGGACTGTGATGTTATGATGGACAGTTAATCAATGGATGCCTTACATTACAGGTTGAAATGTAATTTATCTGATATTAATGAATGTTGTCAGAGAGATGGCAGATTACAACAATGCCTCTTTTTTTAAGTATGACAAGGAGGTCTTATTTCAAACCTTTAATGAGGATATACTGTAAGAAACTGACATGGGCGTAGAATTCGCGGGAGATGCGGGAGACATGTCGCCCTCACTTTCAATAAAACCAAAGTTCGTCCCATGCACTATTTCACAGGTCTTTCAAACAGCAAATGTCTAAATGTGAAAATGCAAAAGTTAAAATTATCTGGTCAATCATGTAATTAATTCAATAAAAAAAATTATCAATTGAGAGCCTTAAAAATATATCTTATATATTTATGTTTGTCTTGTGCTAATCGTTCTGTCTCCTTCACTTTTGAAATGATTGCTACACCCCTGGAAACTGAGGTAACTTATGTGATACAGTGAGTGTGGGTTTAAACAGCAAAGGTCTGTTCTATGTTTTGCTAGTGAATATTTAAATTATGCACTCTGAAATAAGAATTAAAAAGGCATTTACTTATAATATTGTGAAATGCTTTGATTAAAATTTCCACTTAAGTAAATACCTATTTTATTTTAAAACTTATATGAACAATACTTTGGTCTATTGTTATTTGTTGTCATGAAACAAGTCTGTATTCTGACCATTTGCTACCTAGAGTATAGTGCTTTAGGAACTTGGGTCTTGGTCAGGTGGAGAGGCACAACTAGGACTCCAATAAAACTTTGAAGTAACCTTAATGAGTGAATTGTTTCTTTAATTCAATAATTCATATTAGAAATTATTTGCATATTACAAATACATTGCAAATAAGAGCTTAAAAAGTTTCTTATTCCATTTAATACGGTAAACGTTTAATTAATTGTTATTATTTTTATTTTATTTTTATGAAAATTGACTTTTTTCCATAAAGAAAAACTTTTTTCCACTGTTGGCTCAATAGAAATTATTTTAATGTATTTTTATTTTATTTTATTTTTTTGATAAAATCAGCAGTCAAAAAATATTTTTCACATGCACTATTAACACAAATAAAATGAAAAGCAAAGGATAAATCCTCACCAGGCATTAGGCCTGAAGGCAGACGCTGGGTCCAAGCTCTACTTCCACACTATTCTCTTCAGCTCAGAAGATCTACTGGTTTAAAGTCCCAGACTGCGGTCAGTTTCTGTAGGTAAAAGTGAAGAAGTGAGAAAAGTGAGAGTCAAGCCCCCCTCTCTGAGCAAGTGCTGTAGTTGGAGCTATTTTCAGATGGAGACATGCACGTCTGTAGGTTGGAAAGTTACTCCACGCCACTGGGGACAAGTGACAACATATACAGATCTGTGCTCAAGAAGATCTGTGAGAGTGGTCATACATCTTGTCTATACCAGGGCACACTGCTTACCATGTACCATGTCTGGTTACATTCATAATGTCAGTTAAAATCAAGGCAGTTCTGTGTACTGCAAAAAAAAAAAAAAAAAAAACTGGCACTGTCACAGTTCTCTAGAGCCTTTTTTCTACTTCTCTGTCACTTTCATGCAGATACTAACAAATGCAGCTTTCCTATTTTCAAGCACACTTAAGATGTACATTTTGGTCATCTAAGCTCTATGATACTTACTCTGTTTTCGTCTCTGAAGCTTTTTGCTGATGACAGTTCTCATTTATCAGTGCAGCTAAACTAAAGTTTAGAGTGAAGAGAGTTCTCCTGGAGTCATGCTGCTACACTATGAAGACAAATGAACTTGCCACTCAATATAACATGAAACAAATGATTTGTGCTAATCCCTCAAGGTGACACTAGACATGGCAAAAGAATTTCCCTCTTTAGACTCTAAAGAGATCTTACTTATTTTTTCCTCAGCCTTTTGTCTAAAACATCACACCACACATCGGGACAAATTTCACACTTGATCGCCCCTGTAAAGATTTTTCTCATACTGAGATTCACTTTTATTACAAGCATCAAGGGAGTGACAGCTTTTCACAAGGTCTGACACCTTCTAACCTGTCTCCCTGGAAGTCCCCTCCCTTTTACATGTTCTGTTGAAAATGTAAAAAATGCAATGGCTCCATGATGCACAGGAATTGAGCAATTCAAACCTATCAGATATAGCCATATTGTCATTAACAATACAGGAAGGAAGGCCAGAGGTATTGGTATGAATGAAAGGTTTTGCATCTTTCAAGAATTCCTAGGATTATTTAAATGTATTAGATGTTACAGATAAAATATATATATATATATATATATATATATATATATATATATATATATATTTTTTTTTTTTTTTTTTTTTTTAAAAAGGTGCATTTATTTTTTGACTACCTACCCAATCAAAGCCAAAACCTTTCCCTACACAGCATAATTGTTGTGAAAACACTTTTTTAAAAGGATACTACGCCAAAAAATCTGTCATTGTTTACTTACCCTCATATTGTTCACTTTCTTTCTTCCATGGCACACATAAGGATATTAAGAGATTACCATTAACTTTCATTGTATGGAAAAGAAAAAAAAAAAGATACAATGAAAGTGAATAGTGAGTGAGGATAACATTCTGTCTAACATCTCTTTAAGGCTTTCGGGTTTGAAAGGGTGGGTGAGTACATGATGACAGAATTTTTGGGTGAACTATCTCTTTAACAAGAAAGCACAAATGCTGAAATTACAAACATTGCAAAAGTTCACAAAATGTACATTTACTATCAGATCTGCAGACAGTTCAGATAAAACATGCATCTCTACAGACCAACAAATGCAAAGTAATATCCTTGTTAATGTTCTTGTTAACAAATAAAATGTTGGTTAACCCTTGGACTTGGACAGCCTGAAAACGTTTTAACATCCTGTTCAGTAGTCAGGTAGGTTTCATGAGGAACTGTAAACCACAGTGTTTCCCATTAATTACCTAAACTGTGGGGTCCCGCCACAGTTTCATAATGAACCAAAAATATTTTAACACTTGTTCATACACACACACGCACTGGAACCACCTGGCTGCATCCGAGACACCAAGGCATTTTGAGGACACATCGTTTGTGGTAAGTAACGTTAACTAACGTTACAGTATCCACAGCAGTTATCCACTAGTGCCGCGGTTACCAATTAGCGGACCGCTTGGTTTCATACAGACCACAAGGCATCATGGGTAGCTCAGCAAGTAAAGACACTGACTACCACACATGGAGTCGCAAGTTTGAATCCAGGGCGTGCTGAGTGACTCCAGTCAGGCTTCCTAAGCAACCAATTGGCCCGGTTGCTAGGGTGGGTAGAGTCACACTGGGGTAACCTCCTCGTGGTCGCTATAATGTGGTTCTCGCTCTCGGTGGGGCACGTGGTGAGTTGTGCGTGCGTGCGTGCGTGCATGCTGCGGAGAATAGCGTGAGCCTCCACACGTGCTCGATCCCCGCGGTAATGCACTCAACAAGCCACATAATAAGATGCGCGGACTGACTGTCTCAGATGTGGAGGCAACTGAGATTCATCCTCTGCCACCCGGATTGTGGCAAGTCATTACGCCACCATGAGAACTTAGAGTGCATTGGGAATTGGGCATGACAAATTGGGGAGAAAAAAAAAAACTTCATATGTACTTAACTGTAAAGAATCAGCATGTTTTTTTGGCAATTTTTACAAATGTAATACCTTAAACATTACATTACCTGCTTAGAATATAGGCGGATGCTCTAAATTTAGCTTCATCAATCAGCATGTTACGAGCCTTTCAAAATAAACTGATTTTTGTTCTAATTTTGAGAAAATTAATCAAAGATGTCATCATTTCTGGCATGGATGACGAATAAAGACAACCAAAACTTTGAAATTACTAGTTATCCTAGTAGAGTTCTCTGCTGTCGAGAACGTTTCCATGATTTCATAGTCAGCCTATTTATACCTACTGCCTATATATCTATACATAGCAAACAGTATTTTTATGCTGCACTGTTATGCAAAATGTTTGTTTATGTTAGTATATTGTCACTTTAAGGAATATATAAAAATGGTCCATTTTTATGAGGACACCCCTGAACCCCCATACAGTATTTTCTGATCTATCAAAAGGCCTCCTATGTTCCATGCATAGGTATGTATTCTAAATGTAAAAAATATATTCAAACACAAAAACTGGACTGCTGTCATTCTGCTTAAAAACAAACTGTTGATCTTATCTTTTAATAAATTGCCCTCGACTGATGGACTCTATGAAATATTTTAATCTTTTGTAGAAACAATCCCTCAGACCCCAACACTTTGTCCTCATCCCTGCACAGTTTTGAAGAGACTACTGTGAATGTTTAGGATTTTATTTTTTTTTTTTTTTTTTTTTACAAGTCCACCCACCACAGTCTCACAAAATCCTGTGGGAAACACTGAATATTTCAAACACATATTTGCTGGCTTATTTCTGTTGTGTTTTCAACTTTAATTTGCTTTGCTAATTTGGTTATGTTGTGCACTCGTGGGCCACCGTAGTTTCTTATTTTTGTGCAATCAAATTTATGCATTGGCAGTTAATTCAATATCAACACGGATTTACACAGTAATGTTTTATATGCAGATGCCTCTTGCGATTGAGCTACATCCATTCATTTAAATCACAAAAAAACAAAAATCACTAATCATTTGATTTGGTATGGATTATCAGAGTTTCAGGTACAATAATGATGGATGAATCTAGCAGTAGGCCTATTATTAACAAAAGGCACTCTGGCCAATATGAACAGTCTCTATTCCTGAATATGTTAAAAGTTCTAGGTTAATTGTGAAATCACCATTTCACTAGAAAACAGACTGGATTAAATATCCAAATATTTCACAAATTGATCTAGGACAGTGACTCAGGGGTGACTTACATCAATGAAAAAAAAAAAAAAAATCTTGTCCAGGCTAACAGCACAGGTGTTATAATGGAATCATGGGATCCTATCCTATAAGAGCCCTGTTTCTGGGACATGAAACAAATGTAAAGGAAAACTTTTTTTAAATGATGACCTACCCATGAATAAAATGCTGCAAATGCATGCCCATTTACTTTGAAATCCCCCGAAAATACAACTCATTATTTTGTTTATATGAAACTTAAGCAACATTATTTCATAAGTAGTAAGGTGTTTTGACCTCTGACTCTCACTAATGCATAGGCCTGTACTATCCCAACCCAGCTTTTGGGTTGACATAAATAATTACTATAAATTACTATATTCCAATTCAATACAAAAGACACAATGATGAAAATGGTGGAAGTTGTGTATCACTTTGGATATTAATAATTGTTTCATTCTGTAAAATATAACACAATAACATCACGTTGCTTTGGAAAATCAGACCATTATTACGAAGCTCATCTAGTCTATGAGTGGTGCACATCTGTAATGACCCCCTTGACCTTGCACCTGCTCAAGCACATCAGAGATTGTGATGCATTAATGACAGTTGCACAGCAACCATTGACTGTGGATTCATTTAAAGCTCCAGTGGAGGCCTGGTTTACTTTAATCATTAAAAAAACACCATGGTGTTACAATTGAGAGACCTGGCACCAGACTGTACATCTGTGTGCTGTGTGCAAATCAATTTGGGCTGACATAGATATGTCTAAAGCTCTCTGACACTTCCATACATTCTACTGACTCAATGTGTGTCTGTTCTCATATGATACATGAGCCTGACAGTTCCAAAGCTGTGAAAGGATACAGCATTATACAGCACAGCTGTGTAGCCTATACTGGGTCCATGTAGGCCCTACCTTTGGATAATTAGTTTTCTAATTTTTGTCTTCAAAATGAAATAACCAACAAACTGCACATTTATCACATCACTACAATTTACGTTGTATCCGCTTGTTTTTCAATTTAAAAAGAAATAGCCAAAAACAAGAAAGCAAATTTTTCATTCTTGCATATAAACCGAGTTTATAACATGAACGTGTGGGCGGGACTGACACCCCTATTTCCATTGATTGGACAATACCCATGGTCATCTGTTTTTCCTTAATCCCATCCATATTATAAGAGTTCACCAGAGTTAAAGTTTGCTGATTGGTTTTGCAGATAGATTCAAATCATTTTAATGAAGAAAATTTATATTTCTTAGAAAAACTTCTGACTGTTGCATGTTTATTGCAATCTCATCAAGCAATAGACACCTTATTACCACAACCATTGAATGCACAAACTCACTTTGTTACCACAGAATGGGCTAGCAGAGCTTTTTATCTAAAAAGGGAAAAATAGCACGATTATGAATTGGGATGCTGTGAGCCCAGCCCTCAATGTTTGTGTATTATTATTTATTTTATTCTTCTTTTTTTTTCATTCGTAGTTGCAGCTTTTGCTTTCTAGTCTTTTTTCGGCAAGTGTCAAGTTCATTGTCGGGGCACGAGCTGTGTGCTGTTCTTCACTTACCGTCTATCCGAGGCCTGCACGCCATTCCATTGAATTCATGAAATAAAATGCAACCAAACGCACCCTGTTCCTGATTTACTTTGGCTGGCATGCAGTTGCTATTTGCTTGGTTTATTTAAAAAAAAATAATTATAATAATAATAATAATATGATTTTAACCTGAAAACGACCCCTAGCACTCAAAGCATGAATCCCTTTAATTAATTTATTGATCATATGAGTAATTGTTCATCTGTTTTAAACTTTTTTGTATCAAAAAGGTAAATGTAGTACACCAAAAGTGTATTAAAAGTGTAGCCTAGTTCATCCAAACTAAATCACGTTGGTGGTACATCAAGCCAAATATCCAAGGCACTCACATGGTGTATAGGCCTTAATAAGGCCGGATATTAAAATGAGGCAATCCTATTAAAAACCATAATCAAATTGTGACTAGAAGCCTTATGTACAACAATTATTTTACTTAATTACCATTAAGTATTAAACACATTGGCTGTCCATAAAATATAATATTTTATTGTGTAATGGTTGAACGCATATAGTGAATGTAAAATCTTGTCTATATGCAGATGGTATAGCCCAGATGCTAAAGAGACACATATAAATAATAGATATGGGTGTCATTTTATTAAATCAGTTCGTGGTTAGTTGTAGGCTATCCTAAAAATGAATGAAAACTATTTTTAGACATTAAAAATTGAAGGTTCCTTCTGTTCTGTTTAACAAAAATAAGGACACAAATTTCCTCCCCCATATTTCACTATAAAAATGGTATACAGGTAGACATGTCGGGCAAAATCAAGTCCTTTTTGACTATAGCCATGGCCACGTGCGCACGTGAAACTGCAACGCGAGCACTGCATTGACTGTAAAAACAAAAACCAAACAAAAACTCAACTCAATGTAGGCTAAGCGATAAACGTGAGGTGATTTAGCGCTTGCAACATCCTGTATGAATGCTTTTATTCTGAAGAAAAGGGACGAGGAAGAACCGATGACATTGCAGATTGACCAATCAGTAGAAACGGGCATGTCACGTTCATCCACCTGTGCAAATCAAATAATGAAGTCATACACTTATTTTATGCACTTTAATGAAAAATAAATAAATAAATACAAAAAAAAAAGAAAAAAAGAAAAAAAAAGAGAGAGATCGAGCTGAATTATTGTTTTATTATTATTATTATTATTATTATTATTATTACTATTATTTCTTCGATGAAACGAAAAAAAAACTGAAAAAAAATAAATAAAGTGTTTTCTAAATGTTGCTCTTTCTTTCTAGATGAAAACAAGTAAATGGTCGGTTTATTGGTTATTCCGCATTGAAGACAAAAACGAAAAAACTAATTATCCAAAGGTACACGGACCATACTGGCATAAGATTTTCTAATTTTTATCCATATTGCAGAGTAATAAAATGCAATTGTAGTCCATACTGTTAAATGTAAAAACGCAAGTGGTGAAATTAAAAAGGACAATATTCCTTCATTACTCTTGGCTTTATTCACCTACCTCCCATGTGTTATGCAATCCAGCAGACTGAGCAGAGCGATTTTAAATTCCCTCGTGCATTAGTCCCTTTTAGCCAAATCACACATGTGTGTTTCAATCAAAAACATGAATCCGTTCTCGCGCCAGTACTCTTCGCGCGGTGACGCATCAACAGCAGCAGCAGCGCGAGTTTCGCTCTGTTATTATTGTCCTTCTCAACAAGCACTAACAACAACACAGCACTACGGCTGCCCGGATTCAATATTCTGATTTCAGACGCGCTTTCTTGACTCTAGAGATGGAGCACACGGATCAATGACGAGACATACCGACCCCCTCTCAATGCACTTGTTTTGGGTCGACATAAGTAAAGGGCTCTCATTGGTTTGGAGAACATCCTGGTAGTCATAGTAACAGCCAACAGAGAGAATGCTTTATCATGGTATGGTAATGAATAGCGCAGTACTTCTCCCTTGTGGTGGATATTTACTGAGGAATGTTTTTTTCAGGTATTCACGCTGTGTGATAATGTTTAATGGAAGTTCATTGTGAAACTACAATGGACCTTTCATTAAAGTGACAATGCCAATAACTGTATTACGGTTTATGTGAATGACGGTGTTTTGGCTCACCGTGCAAGAATACATGCCATTAACTTGTGCTTAAAGGAATGGTTTATAAAAAATAAAAAATAAAATAAAAAAAATGTAAATAAATAAATACTGTCATTATTTACATGCCCTATTGTCGTTCCAAATCTGTATGACTATCATTCCTCTATTAAACACAAAAGGAGATATTCTGAAGAATGCGCTGGTCACTTTTTTCTGTTTCCGTAAATAGGGACTGGAAAAGCATGTCTCCTTATTGATCCGTGTTTTCCATCTCTAGAGTCAAGAAAAAAAATCACAATACATTTATTTTATTTCTTTTAAGTATAAAAATAAAAGTGGTCCATATGATTCATGCACCGTATCAAAGTCTTTATATTCTGAACTCTTAAAGGGATAGTTCACCCAAACATTCTTCCATCACTTACTCACCCTCATGCCATTCCAGATGTGTATGACTTTCTTTCTTCTGTTGAACACAAAGATTTTAGAAGAATATCTCAGATTTAAAGTTAAAAAGGTCTTAAATGTTGATGTGTTTCTCACCCAAATCTATCATATCGCTTCATATGGATTACTTTTATGTTAGCTTTATGTGAATTTTGGAGCTACAAAGGTCTGATCACCATTCATTTGCATTGTAAGGACCTACAGAGCTGAAATATTCTTCTAAAAATCTTTGTTTGTGTTCAGCAAAAGAAAGAAAGTCATACACATCTGGGATGCAGTGGTGATTTCTCAGGGCCAGCAAAGCCTTCTCTGCTGGCATAACATGCCTGATAAATAAATATTTTTTCATCCTTTCATTCCCATTGACCTTTTTGCCTATGTATTTTCAATCGCTTTCCACTTCTAATTCATCTACAAACAAACAGCAAAAAAAAAAAAAATGTTTATCCAAACAGAATTTATTCCTTGATGCTTACAAGCAAAGCTTGACAACTGTTTCACAAATCACATGCTCCTTAGCCGAAGCAGCGCGTGAGCCTGAGCTCCACCCCGTCAGGCCTTCAGAATTTCCACAGAATCCCTCAACACTGCAGTGAATAGGTGTCTAAAGTCAGATTCATCAGCCAATCAGATTTGATTTATTTGTTCTTGGTGGGTGTGGTCTTTAGGATATGTCCCAGTCCAGGCCTTCTAGCTGGCCTTGAGTGACGCAATCACGTTTTAAGTGATGCACGTTATTTGAAAGCGAAGAGCGCGAGATATTGCTGATGAGACGGCTGTCATCACTGCCTCATCACCACTGAGAAAGAGATTTAAATGGATTTATGGATTTAAAAACCTGAGATGTTCTGCATGATCGTGCGATTGATTAATTAAACAGGAAAGGAGGGCTGATTTTCACTTCAAGCAAATTGGTAAGTGCTTTTTGCATTATTATAGCAACATCAGGAGTTTTCTAAGTGTAAATTAGGCTGCTTGAGCATTCAGTGTCAGATCAAGTTTTGAAAAGCAACTGTGTATCCCGACGAAACAAAATTTATTGCAAGCAAAATTTAAATTGCAAATATTATTAGAGAGCTTTTTCTTGGTATTAGACCTCCTTGGTTCTGGCTTTCGTGCATGGACATGTTTTTAAAATGTCAATTGGTATTATTAGTTGACTGTGACATAATGTATGATAGGCATATGGTGTCTTATTCATTGTGAAACTGTGAATCGCACTGAAGGCCTAGACTTAAAATGCACGGGCTGCGGCTGCTGGGATGGCATGTGGGAGAGTAAATGATGAGAGAATTTTCATTTTGGGTGACCAATCCCTTTAATAACAATACTATAACAATTTATACTTTCTCACACAAAGCTATCATTTGTCTTCAGAAGACTTAGAATATAGCACACGAGTCATGTAAGCTTGAAAGAACTAGTTCCAGTACATTCTTCAAAATATATCCTTTTGTGTTCCACAGAAAAAAAGAAAGTCAGAGAAGTCTGGAACGAAATAAGGGTGAGTAAATGATAAGAACATTTTTGTGTTTAGATTAACCATCTCTTCAAGAAAGTGGTAACTCTGTGTGCTTTGTGAAAGATGTGCTGCCATGTGAAAAAGAAAGTATGTTGTTTGGTTAAAATCACCTCCATGTCCATTTTTTGAGAGTGCCAGATAGTGTGTGTAATGAGACAAAACATCAATAGAAAATTAACCTATACCTTTATTACTTTTTGTTACACTCTGATTGCTTCAAGCAGATCATTGTGTAGATGTGCAACATATTTCATCAAGTACCATTTTGGGTGTTTCCTTGTCCCTGCTAGGGTTGCTTGAGCCTGTCAGACATTCGCTCACACATCTAAATTTAACCAGCAAACTGTCAACTGCCACTACATGTTACACTTTGTCACCTTCAAGAGACCAGAGGGGGCCTAATAGGAAAATTCAGTGGAAGATAATCAGTGCATTTCGGACAGCAAAATGTAAATTTTATCAACAGCAGGCATTCTGAACATTAACATATATTAATGGTGCTGTATATGATTAATCTCACCCTGTCTTTTAATATGCAACTTTCCTAACGGATCATCCTGAGATTTTGACCTGACTTCTGTCTCAGTGCACCTTGTTTACCATTTCATAGCAACCAAGCAAAACGCTATTTCAAAGCACAGGAAACAGGTCAATGGCTTTATTCAGCACTTTAAGGATTGCTGACATTCCACTTGTGTTAATCTTTTTCACGTGGAAATGTTTGATTTCTTTTTAGGTTTTATGCGGAATATCAGCAGCTGGTGGAGAAATAAAGGGCACCTCAAAAGTCTGAAACATAAGCTCTGAGACACAAATCACCCATCTAATCATTGAACACAATGCCAAACTACACGTATGAGTATATTGTCATGCAATGCTCAGTAGTAATCATTTAACAAAAATATAATAGAAATACGTAGCTGCAAGGGCTCTGAATGCATATAGAACTAATTTATAAAACAATATTACTTTTATGAGGTGATCCAGTAATAGCTATATTTTAAAAAGGAACTGAGAGCAGAGATAAATGGGCATCTCATCCATTTCATTTACCCCTTAGGCCAGAAATATGCAAATGAGTTGTTGAAGAGAACTGACATTGCCCCCTACTGAACGTTGATATATGTTACACCCACTAAAAAACTGGAGACCACAACAAAACAGAACAAACTACAGTACCTCAGTTACCTACAGTTTTAAGCACTGTACAAATAACCTCCAGTTTATAGCCTATATCTTTAAATAGCCTCATTTTAACAATTCATAATTTTAGCCAGACTGATAATTTGTTCCTATTTCATTGAAATTAACTACACTGCTTCTTTGAGCTGAAGAACTAAAAGGGCTAGATAGGAAGTTGGACTGAACACATGCACATGACACATAACTGTTATGTTATTGAAGTAAGACAACAAAACCACTTTATAGCAAATTAACGAATTGCATTAATCAGCTGATTAATTCAATGTTGGTGCTTTTTGTGAATTATTATAATTGTTATTTGTTTATTTAGGTTTGATTTCTTTTGATCATCCAATCAACCCGCAGACCTTTTGGAATCAGTGTGTAAGTATTTAATTAAAATTAAATGGCAAAGAAACTATAATTGCTTTGGCGTTAATTGAACACACGTATACTTAGCATAATTAAGCGTTTTTAAATAAATCTTATTTAAACCATTTGTTTGGATCTTACTTTTGCCAGATTTTTTTTCTTCATTATGCTGGAAAAATATTCAATATGCTGTGTGCACAGGCCAAGTTAAAATATTTTAGACATTTCTCCTTCACTGAAGGACTGCATCGACCTAAGGGAAATTCTGTTTTTATTACTTTGCCTCTTTCTTGGGCCTGAGCTGAATCAAATAACCTCATGCCTATATATAAATTATGTATCTGCATCGTGTATCTTGTCAGTGAGTGAACAACAATCCAAGTGACATAAATTCTCATAGGTCTGCATAAGGGGATCTTGGCGTATTCAAGGCATTAACACCTTTGAGTGAAATAACAGACTTTGTGACACAGAGAAACTTTGTGAAATCCCAGAGAATGCTTCAGGAATTTCAGAACTTTCTTGCATTTATTTGTGAATCTTCCTCACAAGGATAGTCCTCATAAACATTACCCAAAAGTTACGTTTCCACAAGTTCCTGACACAGCTTATCAGTTGACATACTCAACAGGATTCCTTCCATTGTTCTTTAAACGGTATAGTGAATAAAGGTTCCCTCATCAGAGGTGTAAGAAATTACCCCTTCCCCCCTGCAACAGAGCCTTGTTAGCCCTGTGATTGCTGTGAGATCCCCCAAATGGATAGTTTTACCTGTGGACAGAGAGTCCTCTGTCCACTTTTCAGAGGCTTCCATGTTGCTCTCACTTTGTTAGCCTGCTCACACACCCACTCGTGCTGTAATTGGAATCTGGCCCTACACAAAGGCTCAAGAGATGTGAGGGACAAGTCTAGAGCCACAGGCTGGGAAAAGCAGGTTATACCTGCCTACACATCTATACACAATACCCTCAAAACCCCACCAAGGCCTGGAGTTCACAGGAAACTAAAACCAGTAAGATCTCCTGTAATAGAACACCGTGAGGTTCTTAGGTTTCACAGACACTTTGCTGCTGCACATACGCCTGAAAACTAGTAATGCAGCTTCATTTATAGTGAAATTTTATTAATTCACACAGGATTCACACAGGAGGTGTTGCTACAATTTACAATGAAGTTTTTGGTGTTATTCAGAGGACAGGATATAAGTTTAAGTCTTTTGAACTAATAATGCTTGTAGCCCTTGCTACAGTATATAGACCACCCGGGACGTACTCAGATTTCCTTGGTGAATTAGCAAATTTTCTATCAGATCTAGTAGTTAATGTAGATAGAGTTTTAATTGTTGGTGACTTCAACATTCACATAGATAATGAAAATGACACATTGGGATTAGCATTTATCGATATTCTCAACTCTCTTGGAGTCAGACAAAATGTGACAGGACCAACTCATTGCCATAATCATACACTAGATTTAATTCTGTCATATGGAGTTGATGTTGATACTATAGAAATTCTACCACAGAGCGATGACATCTCAGATCATTACCTCATCTCTTGTTACCTCTTGATCAGCTAATGTCACTCAATCTACACCACGCTATCTTTCAGGTAGAACTATTCTTTCGAGCACTAAAGATAGCTTCACTAATAATCTTCCAGAATTGTCTCACATACTCAGTAAGCCAAAAAGTCTAGAAGAACTTGATGTAATAACAGAAAATATAAATACAGTCTTCTCTAGCACTCTTGATAGTGTCACAACCCTTCAATTAAAGAAAATTCAAGAAAAAAGCCTTGCACCATGGTACAGTGATCACACTCATGCTCTCAAGAGAGCAGCTTGGAAAATGGAGCACAAGTGGAAGAATACAAAATTAGAGGTATTTCGCGGTGCATGGAAGGATAGTGTCTGTAGCAACAGACAAGCACTAAAGCTGCCAGGTCAACATATTTTAGCAAACTCACAGAAAATAACCACAACAATCCTAGGTGTTTATTCAGTACTGTGGCTAAATTGGTTAGGAATAAAGCATCTACTGAACCAGATATTCCATCGCAGCACAACAGTAATGACTTAATGAATTTCTTTACTGATAAAATTGAAATAATCAGAAATAAAATTGGAACTATGCAATCAACTGTCACAGCACCTCAGAAAACACTGTCTCATAATTTTCCTCATGAGCAATTTCAATCTTTCACTGTCATAGGTCATGAAGAGCTAACAAAACTTATTAAAATATCAAAAGCCACAACATGTACACTACTGGTCAAAAGTTTTGAAACACTTGACTGAAATGTTTCTCATGATCTTAAAAATCGTTTGATCTGAAGGCGTATGCTTAAATGTTTAAAATTAGTTTTGTAGACAAAAATATAATTGTGCCACCATATAAATTAATTTCATTATAAAACTAAAATTTAATAAAAAAAAGTTTTTGAAATGTATGACTTTGACCAAATAATAAAGAAAAGCAGCCAATAAGTGCCCAACTGTAACATAAGGAAGGAAGTCACGAGAGCTGGATCTAGGTGCAGCGAAACAGTATTTAATAAAATAAACAAAGTACAGATTAACAGGGTAAACACAGGAACAAAAGAAACAACCATGATGGGAAGAACACAGAAATGAGCAAAACATCTATGAAAGGAACGGGTCAATAAACAGGAGGTCAAAACACATAACAACTGACAAGGACTAAGCAAACAACAGGGCATTATATACACAATGGTAATGATTAAATGAAAGACAGGTGAAAACAATCAAGGACAGCTGGCAGTGATGAGGGCAGGGAATTATGGGAAGTGTTGTCTGGGAGGAACAGATGACAGGGGAGAAACACAAGGCAAAAAACAGTGAATCATGACAGAACCCCCCCTCTAATGGGCGGCTCCTGAAGCCAAAGGAAGGCTGGTCAGGGAGGCAGGGCCAAGATGGAGCCGGAGACCAAGGATACCAGAGCAGAACAGGTGGAAGGCCGGAAGACCAGGGAGACCAGAGCAGATCGGGTGGACAGCCGAGAGACCAGGGAGACCAGTGCAGATCAGGCAGCCGGTCAGGAGACCCAGAAGACCAGAGCAGATCAGGCGGACAGCCAGGAGACCCAGAAGACCAGAGCAGATCAGGCGGATGGCCTCTTCTGGCCATCCACCTGATCTGCTCTGGTCTTCTGAGTCTCCTGGCCATCTGCCTGATATACTCTGATCTCCTGGGTCTTCTGGCCATCCGCCTGATCTGCTCTGGTCTTCTGAGTCTCCTGGCCATCCACCTGATCTGCTCTGGTCTTCTGAGTCTCCTGGCCATCTGCCTGATATACTCTGATCTCCTGGGTCTTCTGGCCATCCGCCTGATCTGCTCTGGTCTTCTGAGTCTCCTGGCCGTCTGCCTGATCCGCTCTGGTCTTCTGAGTATATCAGGCAGATGGCCAGGAGACTCAGAAGACCAGAGCATATCAGGCAGACAGCCAGAAGACCCAGGAGACCAGAGTATATCAGGCAGATGGCCAGGAGACCCAAAAGACCAGAGCAGATCAGGTGGATGGCCAGGAGACTCAGAAGACCAGAGCAGATCAGGTGGACGGCCAGAAGACCCAGAAGACCAGAGTATATCAGGCGGACGGCCAGGAGACCAAGGATACCAGAGTACCCAGAAGACCATCTCAGGGTAGGGACTGGATCAGGAGGCCTGGTTGGCGGCCACAGGGCTGAAACAGGGTCAGGAGGCCTGGGTGGTTACCACAGGGTTGAGATAGGGTCAAGAGGCCTGGGAGGCAGCCACAGATTATAGACTGGAGCCATGGAAGACTCTGAGGGCGGAGCTGTAGTAGGCTCAGGGGTGAAGCCGTGGCAGGCTCGAGGGGCGAAGCCGTAGAAGGCAGAGCCGTGGCAGGCTCGAGGGATGAAGCCGTAGAAGGCGGAGCCGTGGCAGGCTCAAGGGGTGAAGCCATAGAAGGCAGAGCCGTGGCAGGCTCGAGGGGCGAAGCCGTAGAAGGCGGAGCCGTGGCAGGCTTGAGGGGCAAACCTGTAGAAGGCGGAGCCCTGGCAGGCTCGAAGGGCGAAGCCGTAGAAGGCAGAGCCGTGGCAGGCTCGAGGCTAAGAGTCCAGGATGACTGGGAAATTACCTCAATGGTCGTGAACATGAGCAGAGTCTCGAGAGCAACCTCTGTGGTCGTGGGCATGGACAGAGACTCGGGAATGACCTCTGTGGTCGTGGGCATGGACTGAGACTCGGGAACGACCTCTGTGGTTGTGGGCATGGACTGAGACTTGGAGACGACCTCTGTGGTCGTGGGAGTAGACAGAGACTCGGAGACGACCTCTGTGGTCGTGTACATGGGCTGAGACTTGGAAACGACCTCCGTGGTCATGTACATGGGCAGAGACTTGGAAACAACCTCCGTGGTTGTGTACATGGGCAGAGACTCAGAGATGACCTCTGTGGTCGTGAACATGGGCTGGGACTTGGAAACAACCCCCGTGGTCATGTTCATGGGCAGAGACACGGAGACAACCTCTGTGGTCATGAACATGGGCTGAGACTTGGAAATGGAAGCCTGTCTCCCCCTCCTCCGGGAGGCCGATGTCGGAAACGTGGGCTCTGGGATGAACGAAGCTGGCAATGCTGGCTCTGGGACGGACGAGGCTGGCAATGCAGGCACTGGGACGGATGAGGCTGGCAATGCAGGCTCTGGGACGGATGAGGCTGGTAACGCAGGCTCTGGGATGGACGAGTCTGGCAACACTGGCTCTGGGATGGACGAGATTGACAACGCTGGCTCTGGGACAGACAAAGCTTCCAGCTCGTTGACCGTGGCATGCGTGGGCATTGACTTGTTGGCTGTGACATGGCGTGGTGCAGACTAAGACATGGGAGACTCAGAAGTCGGATCCATGATTGCGAGAGGAGGATCCTCTGCAGCGAGTGTCTCTAAGATTAGCCTCACATATTCCTCCCACGTGCAATCTCCGGTCCCCGGCAATTCCCCGGCGTGTTGGATTTCAGGGTATCATCATCAAAACCAGTGTGGATGGCAATGGTGGAGAAGAAATGGGAGAACTCTCTAATTGATAGGTCCGACTGGCTCAGCTGTACGAAGTACGCCGCTAGATCCATTTTGTGGTCAGTTGTTCTGTAACATAAGGAAGGAAGTCACGAGAGCTGGATCTAGGTGCAGCAAAACAGTATATATTAAAATAAATAAAATACAGTTTAACGGGATAAACACAGGAACAAAAGAAACGACCATGATGGGAAAAACACAGAAACGAGCAAAACATCTATGAAGGGAACGGGTCAATAAACAGGAGGTCAAAACACATAACAACTGACAAGGACTAAGCAAACAACAGGGCATTATATACACAATGGTATTGAGGTATTGAGAAATGAAAGACAGGTGAAAACAATCAAGGACAGCTGGCAGTGATGAGGGCAGGAAATTATGGGAAGTGTAGTCTAGGAGGAACAGATGACAGGGGAGAAACACAAGGCAAACAACAGTGAATCATGACACCAACATAGATGGGAACTCCTCCAATACTGTTTAAAAGCATCCCAGGGTGATACTTCAAGAAGCTGGTTGAGAAAATGTCAAGAGTACATGTCTGCAAATTCTAAGCAAAGGGTGACTACTTTGAAGATGTTAAAATATAGCACAGATTTATTTTGGATTTTGTTAGTCACAACATAATTCCCATAGTTCCATTTATGTTATTCCATAGTTTTGATGACTTTACTATTATTCTAAAATGTGAAGAAAAGAAATTATAATAAAGAATAAGTGTTTCAAAACTTTTGACCGGTAGTGAATGTTAGATCCAATACCAACTAAGCTCTTAAAAGAGGTATTCCCTGTAATATCAGAACCTCTTCTTAATATTATTAACTCGCCACTATCCTTAGGATATGTCCCAAGAAATTTAAAAATGGCAGTTATCAAACCACTTATTTAGAAGCCACAGCTTGTTCCTGGAGAATTGGATAATTACAGACTGATTTCAAATCTACCAATTATGTCGGAAATACTAGAAAAGGTAATGTCCTCCCAACTGGACTTCAGAGGATGAACTGATGCCAACTCCAACTGTAAGACATTGGATACTTCAAATGCCACTGCCTGAACATTAAACTTAGGATGGATCCCACCGAACCTCACCGAAATGGCCTGCCAGTTGAACTGCGATGCATCTCATTGATCTCTGCCAGCATCACCTTTGTCTACTGATGGACTACACTCTTGAAATGGAATACATAGACTACCATTTAAAAGCCAACAAAAGCTTTCATCAGCCAACTAACAAAGGACAATGCATCTATGTGAACTTCTTTTTAACACTGGACTTTAACACTTACTTAGTTTACTAATCTTTAACCATGACCTGCACTGCACATAAATAACTAATATTGGCATTATATTCATGTTGGTTAGCCAGAGGGGAACTGGCCCCCACAGTGAGCCTGGTTTCTCCCAAGGTTATTTTTCTCCATTAACCAACATCTTATGGCGTTTTGTGTTCCTTGCCACAGTCGCCTTCAGCTTGCTCACAGGGGTTCTAAATACAATTATTATTTAATTATTTAATTTTTATACACAATTTACAATCATATTTAATCAAACTACACAATGATTAGTCTAAGACTTTAGAGATATTACAGTTTCAATTTTTGTTAATGCATGATTTTCCGTAAAGCTGCTTTGAAACGATGTGTGTTGTGAAAAGCGCAATACAAATAAAAATGACTTGACTTGAATTAATGTCATAGTTGTGTGTATGGACAGACAGACAGACAGACAGACTGATAGATAGAGACAACATAAAAAAGCATTCAAAGGTTGGTTTCTTTCCACCTAAGCAAATGCGTATATTTCTAGCTCTGACCACAACTATAGCATCAGTGTTGGGGATATAGTTACTAAGCTAAGTAGCCCTATGACAGCAACCTCCAGGTGACTTTGGCAGCAGCAGGGTCCTGGCACCAAACGGGTGGTCTGGTCTTAGAAGCTAAAAGCCGGCTCAGCTGCATATAACAGGCATTGTAATATACTGTACCCTGTGATGGTTGTCTGACTTTGTCACCTCCAGGAAATGTAATACAAAGATCATACCTACTTTATGCATTAGTTGTCATGGTAACTCACTGTGTAACTACATGCTGCACAGTGGAACTACAACAGTACTAGAGTCTAGTCAAATCTTGCGATTTGCAAAACATGTGTAGCATTAGTATAGACCAGTATCTAAATTTTAAATATCTATAAATCAATTATTACTACTAAGAAAAGTGAACAGTCAAAATAAGCATGCAATTGCCCAAGATTGATAAAAAGGTGTGCAAATGCAATGTTGTTTTTTACTCACAACAAGGATTAAATGTCAATGTTCCATGTAATTTCTTGCCTTTCCAGAAGGCATCACAGCTCATGCTGCAACAAAGAAAAATCAGCACACACATGTCGATTTTTATGTGAGATCAGTTTGCATAATTTGTCTAAATAAGCAGCAGCTGAAATTTTATGTTAAATTAATGAAAATATTAAGTATTAAAATGAAATTAATTCCTTTATCTACTTCAAAATAAACATAAATAGAAAAAAATGATACTCAAAGCAAAAAGACACATTACCTTCAAGTGAAAGCATTTTGCCTTTGCTTGGCAGTGGTGGTGTTGGTTGTGTCTCTTGATTCACAGAGAAGAGCACAAGCTCATTGATAAAGCTCTCGGCCCCTGCGTCCTCCACGTGAAAGATCTTATCATCCCCCAGCTGTTATCCAAAACATGTATCTCAGTCACAAAACAGCCATAGTGTTCTCTTTTAGCTCCAGACTCCAGGTCCTCTCCGTGAGTGCCTGATATCCAATCCAAATCTCCTGCTTGTCCTCTATTTTCCTCTCAGCTGCCAGAGTGCCCCTCTTTGCCTTCCACTGCAGGTGTAAGTTCCACAGGATGCCACCGACTTTGCTATCAGTGGTTGTGCAAAGTCACTCTGTGATGCTCAACCTGCTCTGAAAGGTATGTATGAGGTTTACATGGCCCTCAGCTACTGTACATCCTTAGCCAGTGCTCACTCCAGGAAAACACACTCACGGTTTCCAGCCATGGAACAAGCATTCTTTGTGTCACTTGTTTTACAAATACTATAAGCTGCCTTGGCTTAGCGCGTCAGTGGACCAATCAGAGCTTAGAGGCAATGGAGGAGGCTGGGTAATCGGCATTAAATCAAAGCAGATGGGGAATGACAGTATATATCAGGACAGTTTATTAGTGGTGGCAGTGAGCTGCTCAGTGGCTACAGGCAGCAGTAATCCATTTTACCCATGCAGCCTTTGCTTCAGACACTTTCACATACATACCTGCCTGCCCATACCTGAAAGAAAGAAGGAAAAAAGAAAGTGAATAAACAACAGCACAATATATTGAACAGGATTCTGTTGTTGCAATCACATGACCCACAACATAATTATATCAGAATTATAGACAAATTATATAAGAGGCACAGTAGAACAAATCCTATACTAGTCCTTTGGACTGACCCTGAAAAAAAAAAAAAAAAAAACCTTATGTGTGACATGTACTAGAGATTTGTTTTGTTAGAACAAGCATATATGACATATATCTTGTTCCAGCATATAACAGGGTAACTCTCACAAATCCTGTCAAGAAGATGTCCAAGTCGTATTTAAATCCAAATAAAAATAAATATATAAATAACTAAAAATAAATTAAAATAAATTATATTTTACATTACTACATTCTCATTACTGTAACATGTCATTCTTATACTGTAATTCATGAAAGGACATTATCACTAAAGATAAAAAATAAAAATATGTTGCCATATTTATCTCCCTGTACCACATGACCCTTAAAATGACTTTTGTGTTGTAATATAATGTATTCAGTAGATATAGTAATATTAAATAATATTTTTGACTTGAATAAAGCTAGTTAACTTGAAGTTACCAGATGAAGAACATTTTAGTTTACCTGACAAAATTTTGATCTTTTACATAATATATAGATGTTTTTTTTTTTAATGTTTGTATTTGAGACATAAAATATTTAGATTTTTAGATGAAAAGAAAATATACTGTATATGTGTGTGTGTGTGTGTGTGTGTGTGTGTGTGTGTGTGTGTGTATATATATATATATATATATATATATATATATATATATATATATATATATACATTACTGTGCAAAGGTCTTTGGCACATAAGGTGTTTCACAAAAGCATTTGTCTTAAGATGGTTATTTATATCTTCAGCTTTAGTGTGTCAATAGGAAATATAAATGTTAGACTCCCAAACATTACTTTTGCAAATAGAAAAGATTAGAATAGAAGAACAGGGAGCCCTGCAACAGATGTCATGGCCCCCACAAAGCCCCCCACTGAACATCGTGTCAGTCTGAGTTTATATATAGAGACAGAAGTAATTGAGACAGCCTTAATGGATAGAAGAACTGTGGTGACTTCTCCAAGAAGCTTGGAACATCCTATCTGCCAACAACCAAGAAAAACTGTGTCCAGGTGTACATAGGAGAGAACTGGTGCTGTTTTAAAGGCAAAGATGGTCACACCGAATATTGATTTAGCTTTTTTATGTTTACTGGACTTTGTATGACATTAATTGATAAATGAAAAAGACATCCTCACTATGCAACATTTTTCACAAGTGCCTAAAACTTTAGCACAGTACTATCTATCTATATCTATATCTATCTATCTATCTATCTATCTATCTATCTATCTATCTATCTATATATATATATATATATATATATATATATATATATATATATATATATATATATATATATATATATATATATTTTTTTTTTTTTTTTTTTTTTTTTTTTGGTAGTACGGTTTAAAAATACTTCACACGTTGCAGTACATTCATGTCTGGAGTCCAAAATCATGTCTATTAGAAGCAATGTCATCAAAACCAAAACATCCAAGGGTGGAAAGTGAATTTGTCAAGTCGGAGTTGACTCTAGACATTCCTCTGCTGGCTACAGAAAAGTTTTTTAAAAAGCGGCACCTTATGTGAGGGGACAGTGTGAATGGAGGGCGACCAGGTGTCTGGAATTATGGGTGTATCTCTTTCAACATGACCTATCAATACCTCTCATCGCTGGCCCTCCCAAGACGATGCCAGCTATTCATCTCTCCACCTCCTAGGATTCACAGCTCCCGACCTAACGACCCCTAACCACACAGTATCCTCTTGCACTATTTATACACACTTTTCATAAATAAACTTGCCACTGAAGCACCCTAAGCACACAAGCTCAGAGTGTTGGCCCTTGGAGGACTTGACCCTGCGGATTACTGTTTCTCTTTAGATTGGAGCAAATAATATTAGCCAATTTGCAATTGGGTCAAAATGTTATATATACAAACTTTTAAGTACAGAAGTTTAGATTGCCACCACTTGTCTCAAAGTTATAGGCAGATCTGCAAGTTTATAAAGAAACAAATTATTTTTTCTTTCCTTTTTACATTTTATTTATAAATCTTTTACTAATGAGTTGTATTAAATGCTATAGATCACAAGATTTGTGTTATAGTGTACTGTAAATGTGCATCTATACACAGGGAACGTATCCCTCTGCATCTTTAATATCTTTTTGCAATTTATGTATTGGTATATCTCAATAAATATGTTTTAACTGGTAAAGACATGACCCACTTTCTCAAAATGAATTAAAACAGAAGCAAAGCCAAACAAAAAATGTCATTTATTTAATGATGGTAACACTTTATAATACTTTATTAATAAACATCATCTAATTTAAATGCTTTGCAGATCCTTAACATGCTAAATGCACATTCAAAAAGTTAGAAACTGATTGTATGCCCCATGAACTTCTGATCTGTCTACATTTTACAATATGCTTCCATTTGTAATTTTTTTTAACAACATTAGTTTACATGAACTAACATGAAATAATAATTTTACAGCATTTATTAATCTTAGTTCATGTTAATTTCAACAAACTGTAAATTTTTTGAATCAAACGTTTTTGTTAACATAAGTTAATGCACTATGAACTACCTAAAAATGAACTAACAAAAAATGTACAATTGCATTTTTATTAACTAATATTAACTAAGATTAATAAATGCTGTAACAATATATTGTTCATTGTTTGTTCATGATACCTAATGCATTAACTAATGTCAACGAATGGAACCCTATTGTAGAGTTACCGTTTTTTTAATTTTATTATTATTATTATTATTATTATTATTATTATTATTATTATTATTTTATGTTATATCTCATGTGTTAATAATTCCTACAGGTAGAGTTATTCTCTGCCTTCTTGTACAGTACCAAAGTCTTGTGTTTAGTTTAACAGGAACAGTGGCATTTGCTGTTCTATGGCTCCACCTAGTGTTCTATATGGAAGTTGCAACTGTGTGATACAAGCCTAGCAGTTTTTCAAACTTTATATTGCATTTGTCATATGTATGATTTATGTTTATATGATTTTGTGATCATATAAACCATTTAAAAGGATAAATGTAGTATTCAAATTATAGACACTTTTACTTTTACTAGAACAAAAGGATCCAACTGGATCTTTAAGTTGTTAGACATAGGAACAGCTTTGCACACTGAGGAAATGTGTCAGTACAGGAAATATGTCACTAAACATTTGTCAGTAGATATTTACTTTGAAGTTTGAGATCTTTATTGTGATGCGTTAATTGGGCCCATGTAAACCGATAATGATCATGGAATAGGCTCCGTTGACAATATGATCTCTATGACAGTGCGTGCCTGTGCTATACGGGGAGTGTACAGCTCATCACCTGCACGGCCGGGCAATGGCGGACCGCAGCTCTCATCATCTCCACGATCTGCTAGCCAGAAGCTGAAGCTGACAGTCAAATTCATTAATGCAGGTGACCGTAGAGCACATTCAGCCGAGCAGCGGCTCTACCGGATCCAAGTACCATCATGACTTGATCGCGATTTTGATAAGTTTCCTCAGGACTTGGATCGAACACTTGAACAGAAGGGGTTGAGAGGAGCTCAGGACAATATGAGTCAAGTACGAGACAGGGAGGACAGCATGAAGTGAGCATTTCCCTTTCTTTCGACTTCATGTCAAAATAGTCAATGAAGTTTTAAAAAGAACATGCAATCTGTTGATTCTTTGAAATGTAAAGTTCAAGAAGAATTTTTTTGCATTGCCTTCTTATTCAATGATTTAGGTTCCTTGGCATTTGTTTAAAGAAAAAGTGTTGCTGACATGATGCACTATGCATGCACTTGAGGAATAAAGGGACAAAACTGTTATTTAGTGCTGTGTATAATAAATAAAACTAAGAATTCAGTCAAAACTGTAAGAGCTTCAATATTTAATTGAAAAGTTCTTGGTGCTACACACTTGGGTACCTCATTAATACAAGACTAATGTCATTCAGGGTAGGCTACAGCCTTTCCTTTGACACAAGCATATCTAATTGCCCTAACCCAACCAGCATTTAGTTACGACTGAAGTCTTTTCTCAGAGCTGCTCTTTGAAAACTGATGGAGACAAATTTGTGGTTTCCTTAATGTAGTTGAGGTGCATAATTAAAAATGTTGTCTCTATTTTTATTTAAAATAGTCAATGCCCTGGAAATGGAACACTGAATAAGCACTGTAGGATTGTTCACTCAAAAATGTATAACATTATTTCTTCAATGGAACACAAAAGGTGCTTTCCAATCCGCATGGTCCCTACACTGTGTCTACTGCTCCCTACTCACTGACAAGGTCATTTCTAAGCATATGGGGGCCCTAAGCAAAATTGTACTTGGAGGCCCACCATCCACCCCCTGGATCCAGGCCCACCCAAGAATGATACCACAATACAGTCTTCAACAAATTTGAATATATGAACTTAAAATAGGAATATATTTATTACAAAAAAGTAAATAAATTACTTGTAGGTGCCCTTTTAGCATACACTTTCCTGTCACGTCTAGCTACAATTCTCTCCTTGCAGTTACATTTTCCCTTTCTCACGTGCTACAAGGGGGCCACCTTTAACTGTCTAACTGAGCCATAACAGCTGCCAGAGTCTTACTCGCAGCTTTTAGTATATTTAAAAATTAAAAATAAAAATATAAAAACAACCTTGCTTTGCGGGAACCCCAGGTGGCCTGGGGGCCCTAAGCGGCTACTTATACCGCTTTTAGCTACAAACGGGCCTGCTCACTGAGCACGGGATATCTGACAATATTTGTTCATTTGGAATACCCTGCAATGTCATCAAACACAGACAGCACTTGAGTCGCGCAGATTACGGGGTAAGATGACACAATATATACAAATAAATGTAAAATAAATAACCTTACGTCCAAATATATACAATTATATAATACAGTACATCACCGTGTTTACTTATCAAATATGTATTGGTATCACTGACATGCACAGAACGGGGGCTACCCATTTGTTCACAAATCTAAAGGTGTCCTTCACAAATGTAAAGGTGCCCTTAAATGACAGTTGCAGTTTAATATAAAAAATAAATGTTATGTGGTTATTTTATAATATGACTGACTTCATAACTGTTATATGAGCAATTGTCATTATAATGGATGTAACGATCGCATCTCGTGCACTTTACACTCGCACACAACCGCATAGAAAGCACACCTGAGGTGAATTAAGCTTAATTAAAACTGCAGCATCTCAAACCCCTTTTGTTTATTTTATTTTAGCATTTATTTTAGCCAAACTACATCAGTACTCTGATGGTTTGCAATGACTGGTGGGTCAATTTCCCTCTCCACTTCCTGTGAAGTGATGCATCGATGTACTATTATTCCTTATGCTGTTTGGAGTGCCATTCCAACTGAACATGTACGCTCCCTTCGGATTGGAATCTCACTTAAGATGGCTGAATACCATGTGAAGTCCACTTCAGAAGACCCAATACGGTCGATTGGAATACACATAAAATGAAATGTTAGGCAGAATGATCATCTTTTTTGTCTTTATAATGACAGTGAATGGTGACTGAGGCTGCCATGCTGGCTAACAACTCCTTTTTGTGTTTTACGGAAGAAAGACATACAGGTTTGGAACAACATGAGGGTGATGACAGAATTTAAATTTTTGGGTCAACTGTCCCTTTAAGAAGAATTTAAGAGTAGATTTTCTGCAGTGTATGGTTACTGGTAACCAATTCATTTAAGTATTTGTTTTATTTTGAGGCTACCCAGCCCTTTAAAAGTGTGCTTTTTCCCCCCACATCATTTGTGAAAATTATAATGACACTTTTATGCACTAAATTCATATTAGTTCTCAGTATATCTCAATTTGGCTGAAATGCAATCAATTACTTCTACATTTTTTTTTGTAATTAATTTAATTGTACTTTATTTTTATTTATTTATTTTTTGATTTGAACAATTTAGCATCCCTTGTGACTATTTACAACAAGTTTCAAGTGGATGTCTAGTTTTACTAAAACTTCAGAACACTGAAAACTTTACTTAAGCACTAGTTCATCAAATGAATGCAATATTAGCCTTAATATACAGGACCTAAACATGCTGCCTGTAAAAATAAAATAAAATATTACAAACGAAGACCCAAAATTCACAACAATAACAAGTTAAACTACTTACAGTCCAAGTATTTATATCGTAATCTGACATTCTGTTCTGCTGAGTAAAAATTATTAAAACTGCTTGATGGAAAACTACAGATTTGATGTGTTAGGTTTGACGTTATATGAAGCTTCTTTTTGGAATGGTGTAATATTTGACAAGCTTGTACCTGAGTGAAAACACTGTCCTGTTTTGCTTGCTGCTAAAAGGCTGACAAGAGAGAGAATCCTTGTCAGTCAGCTGAGCATTCATGCTGCCATGCTGCTCATGTATGTTTCATTAGGCCCTGGTAGACAACCTGCTGAAATTATTTGCTGTTTGCACTTTGAGAGAAACATGAGCCGCTAGTGATGCTGGGCTTCAGTTCTGACCTCTGCCAAGCATTGAGGCCCTCACCCTGGACTAATTAGTTTTCCCCCTTTCTTTGTACTGCTTCTGGTGTCAGTTTATGTTCAAGTGTGCACAAACAGTTTCTTTCCTCTGCCCTCCCTACTTGTCTTCTTATTAGCTTTCTTTGTGGCATGGTTGATTTGTTTTTTATTGCCAATCAGTATTGCAGTGGTTGTCTTCTGCAAGTGTCTTGTTGCCTTCTTAATCTATACTATCAAAATGTTTTCTAAAAATTGTGCGTTATGTGTTCACAGCTAAATTCTTTTTTTTTTTAAGTAAAAGCTATTATTTGATCTACTGTAATATTTAATAATACTGTAATATCATGTAATATTATTTATTATAATGTTAAATAATATGGCTGACTACATTAGGTTACACAAACAAAAGTAATTTGACCTGTATGTATGTAACTTAGTTTGACCAGGGGGTGGAGTTCCTTGCTTATGCATTCCTTGGTGCATCCTGTGTGTCTCTACGATACTTACAATTTCATCATGATGGCGCCACGGATGGCTGCCTCGGTGTGGAGCACCTCAGTTCTTTTGTTGTTTTTGTTTGTTTGTCCTGTGTTTAGTAATCTTTTTCCAGTCAGTTTTAACAGAGACGAACTGCTGAACATTCGACAGCATGTACCAGACAATCTTTTCCCTTTTTTCAAATATTCAGACGTTTTGCTAGACATTTTAGTTGGAGGCGCAGCTCTGCTGTTCAAGAGACGCAGGCGAGGGAGACAAGCCGGTGCGCTGGTCAAACTCCGTTGGCGCGGGTTTCGAACAGCGCTGCCGAGTATTCACTTAGCGAATCTCCGCTCTCTTCCTAACAAAACGGACGAACTACATCTCCTCACCCGCACAAACAAGGACTTTTCAACCTCTGCTGCCTTGTGCTTCACAGAAACCTGGCTGAGTGAAGCCATTCCGGACAGCGCATTACATCTGCCGGGCTTCCAGCTGTTCAGAGCGGATTGCATCGCGGAGTTAACGGGGAAAACGAGAGACAGTGGAACATGCTTTTATATCAATGAAAGTTGGTGTACAGATGTAACAACGTTAAAGAGGATGTGCTGTCCTAATTTGGAAGAGCTCTTTATTAACTGTAAGCCTTTGTACTCGCCGTGGGAGTTTTCCTCGTTTATTCTGGTGAGTGTGTATATACCAAACGTGTGTTTGAACACAGCGCTGCAACAGCTGGCTGATCAAATCACAGACATGGAACAACAATACCCGGACTCAGTTATTATTATTCTTGGGGATTTTAACAAAGCAAATCTCACACGTGAACTGCCCAAATACAAACAGCACATCACATGCCCCACCAGAGACAGGAACATACTGGATCATTGTTACACAACAATAAAGGATGCACATCTCTCTGTCCCTAGAGCAGCTTTGGGACTCTCTGATCACTGTCTGGTTCATCTTCTTCCAACCTACAGGCAGAAATTAAAATCAACCAAGCCAGTGGTAAGGACTGTAAAGAGATGGACCAATGAAGCAGAGCGGGAACTACAAGCCTGCTTCGATTGCATGGATTGGAGTGTTTTTGAGGCTACAGCCACAGACCTGGATGAGCTCACAGATACTGTTACATCATATATCAGTTTCTGTGAGGATATGTGCATTCCTACTAGGACTTATTTAAAGTTCAACAATGACAAACTGTGGTTTACAGCAGAGCTCAGGCAGCTTCGTCAGGCCAAAGAGGATACTAACAGGGGTGGGGATAAAGTCTTGTACAATCAGGCCAGGAACACACTGAACAGGGAAATCAGAGTGGCTAAAAGAAGATACTCTGAGAAGCTGAAAAACAAGTTTTCAGCTAACGACCCTGCATCAGTGTGGAGTGGCACGAAACAACTCACAAATTACAGGACTCCTTCCCCCAGCCCTGTAGGGGACCAAAAACTGGCTGACAACCTGAATGTGTTCTACTGCAGATTTGAAAGCCCCAATCTCACACCCCACACCCACTCTGACCTTCACTTCACACAAACACCAACACCTCCTGCAACCCCCCTCCTCCCCCCTCCTGCTACTCAACCTGAACTTAAGATCTGTGAAGATGATGTGAGCCGCGTCTTTCAGAAACAAAAGACAAGGAAGGCTTCAGTCCCAGATGGCGTCTCACCAGCGTGTCTTCAATCCTGTGCTAACCAGCTGGCCCCCATCTTCACACAGATCTTCAATAGATCACTGGAGCAGTGTGAAGTCCCATGCTGCTTCAAATGCTCAATCATTATTCCTGTCCCAAAGAAACCAAAAATCACAGGACTTAATGACTGCAGACCTGTCACCCTGACGTCTGTGGTCATGAAATCATTTGAGAGACTGGTGTTGGCCCACCTGAAGAACATCACTGGACCCTTTCTAGATCCCCTTCAATTTGCTTAACGAGCAAACAGGTCTATGGATGATGACAGAATCACCATCATCCCAGCTATACTCCAGAATAAATTACACAAACTCTCTGTACCCATGTCTATCTGTCAGTGAATTACCAGCTTTCTGACGGACAGGCAGCAGCTTGTGAGACAGGGGAAACTCACTTCTAGCACCTGTACAATCAGCACTGGTGCCCCCCAGGGATGTGTGCTCTCCCCACTACTCTTCTCCCTCTACACCAATGACTGCATTGCCAAGGACCCCTCTGTCAAGCTCCTGAAGTTTGCAGACGACACCATTGTCATCGGCCTCATCCGAGATGACGATGAGTCTGCATACAGAAGGGAGGTTGAACAGCTGGCTGTCTGGTGCAGTCAAAACAACCTTGAGCTGAACACGCTCAAAACGGTGGAGATCATTGTGGACTTTAGGAGAAACACCCCAACACTGACCCCCCTCACCATTCTAAACAGCACTGTGGCAGCAGTGGAGCCATTCAGGTTCCTGGGCACTACCATCTCACAGGACCTGAAGTGGGAGACCCACATTGACTCCATTATGAAAAAGGCCCAGCAGAGGTTGTACTTCATTCGCCAGCTGAGGAAATTCAACCTGCCACAGGTGTTGCTGATACAGTTTTACTCAGCAGTCATTGAGTCTGTCCTCTGCACTTCAATAACTGTCTGGTTTGGTTCAGCTACGAAATCAGACATCAGAAGACCACAAAGGACAGTTCGGACTGCTGTGAGGATTATTGGTTGCCCCCTGCCCCCCCTTCAAGAACTATACACTTCCAGAGTGAGGAAAAAGGCTGGAAATATCACTCTGGACCCCACTCACCCTACCCACTGCCTTTTTGAACTGTTGCCTTCTGGCCGATGCTTCAGAGCTCTGAGAACCAGAACCGTCAGGCACAGGAACAGTTTTTTCCCTCAGGCTATCCATCTCATGAACAGTTAAATTGCCCCATTGAGCAATAACTATGTGCAATACACAGTTTATTATTTTTTATATTTATCCAACACATCCAACCTCTTCTGCCATTTCATTTCTCTAAAAAAAAAAAAAAAAAAAAAAACATTTGCACTGTACATAACAGATTGTATTAGATTTGCACTACCCATGTGTATGTGTGTATGTATGTATGTGTGTGTCTGTGCGTATGTATATATTTAGTTGTATTTTTTATTTTTTATTATTATCTATGTCTTGCTGCTGCTTTTGTATTGTTTTTGTATTGTTGTACACTGGAAGCTCCTGTCACCAAGAAAAATTCCTTGTATGTGTAAGCATACTTGGCAATAAAGGTGATTCTGATTCTGATAATTTTATGCTCACAAATAAGCATATACCACCATTACAAGCCACAGCCCAAAAGCTTTCCTTTCAAAGGGAGGAGCTTACCAAACTATCTTTGTCATCTTTCCACTTCCAAACTTTCTTTTATATTTTCAATCGTTTTCATATTTAGGTTACTGGATATTCTTAAAACTACTGAAACTTTATTCATGTCTTATTACTAGAATTATTATAGTCTTCTTATATAAGGGTTTTTAAAGAATGCCCCCCATATGGACATGGAGGGATTTTCCTGAATGAAAAAAAAAAAAAAAAAAAGTCTTGTGGAAAAAGACTCCTGGCATGGATGGTTAGGTGTGTACACCTGACAGTCATCCAGGGGAGGGTGGGGAATTATCTGGCACCTGTGCTGTGCCTCTGTAGCATGTCTAAACACTCTTTTGATGGAGCTAAAGATCCAAGGTGCCTCTGTTCATGGCCAAAGGAAAAGAGGGAGTTTCATGTAGACCTGTGAAGGTAAAACATAAAATTACAAATAGCTGGTGGCTGATCTGAGAATATATGCTGCTTTCTGCTTTTTGAGCTATTGGGCATAGAAATTCATTTAGGGATGAGGACACTGCTCAGAAATTCTCTCTGCCCTGGCTGTCATACCAGAATACCATAGACGGGAGCATTTTACCCATGCACAGTGCACTGTGCTTTGGGAGGGCCTCATCTTTTGCCACCCTGCCCCCTGTGCTTGCTTACTACCCAAACAGCTACAGGGCAGCGTACTGGGACACAGATGTTGGACTCATTGTGATTGGGTAAGTTATGTGTACAGTTATGGCATTTTAAAGCTCCCTTTTTATGTGAAGGCATAATTCATAATAAGTAATACTAATGATAAGAAACTGCAGGACAGTTATGCATTATTGGAGTTTTATTACATCAAGAATTAGAGTGAATAATGCTTCTCACAGTCATATAGTTGTCATTGTTGTGAATGATAATTTAATTAGATATTTTGTAATAGAAAAACATTGTTTTTATTAAGAAGTTGGTTGTGTTCTCACAACCAAGACCTGTTTTATTTACAGAGGTCTTGTGAATTACTAACTACTGATGAATTATACTGATGAATCTTAGGAGACCCAGAGAGAGACCTTAAAATTATATAAAAAAGGAAAACCAGCAGCACAAATCAAAGTTTAGTTTCAAATAAATTAACAATCTTTCTCTCTGTTACACTTTGGATGTTACAGGCAGTCTAGCTTCTTGTCGTCATAGTGATAAAAGTGACACTACAACATGCCTGTATATTGTACTTTGATCTTGTACTGTCTAAATTATTCATGACATAACTGTCAACTGTATTAAGGGCAGTTTGAGACGAAGAGTGAAAGCTTGGAGGCGAAAGCATCATGTGACATTTTTATACCTGCAGGTGTTGGCCTATATGCTTTTAAGATAGAAAAAAGGATTTAATGTATTTATCAGTCTGAGCAGTTTTTGTATACTAAGAGTCATGCTCATTGGTAACAAAAAGCACCAATGAATGGTAATTTGCTCTAAATAAATTAAATGCCTGTGTGCCGTTATATAGACTAATAATATGGTTTGTTAATATGGTTCAATATTATTGGCCACCAAATCAATAAAATAGCCTTCAGTCACTTTTCAACTCTTTTGCATCCCACTAATTTCTGTACTCAATGATTTGTTATTGCGTGTGTAATTATACCAGGCAGCTTATTGTGCAGCTTATTTAAGTTCATCTGTGCTCAGCTTGGACTCATGAAATATACGTGAGCATTGCAAAGTTTTTGAAAAACTGAAATTACGTGCTTCGTTACATGTTTGGCTGAAGTTTTCAAGTGAAATGTCCAGCCAAAACCGAGCAAAATGAGGTTGTAATCAGACAAGGCTTTTAAGGTGAATTTTAGATGGAGGTTTTAAAAAAATTTACCTCCCTAACCTAAAACTTTACCCTAAACCTAACCAATAGTGTCTGAAAAGATAAATGAGAGTTTAACAAAACAGACATCCTTACCCTTAACCAACACCGAACCCTAACCTATAGTGTTTTAAAATGCAAATTCGAAATAAAATTAAACACACATTCATTGAAGCAACCACACCTTTTTGTGTCACTTCTATGCCACTTTCACTTTTGGCTGGACTTGATCCTTAGTCCAATGCTCTAGCAGGTGAGCTACCGAGCAAGCGAAAGTTATGAATATATGTATATATGTAGGTGGGTCTGTACTACAAGTGCTCAGATGTTTTGTTTTTCCAATTATGCGTTAAAGTAAAAGTGTTTTGATATCATAATATAGTGGGGGGTGAGTAATAGAGTGAAAAATGTGTTTTTATAAAACCAAAATCAACAATTGTACTCGTGATTTGTGTGACAATGATTAAACCACACAGTTGTTGTAGCGCCTCTAGTGTTCATTTCACCAGGAAACTGCAGTGAAAAATAGAAAGCGGCACATACAAGTCAGTTTGCAAAATATAGATATATAGAGTAATAATTCTATAAGCAGGTTGTCTGTGTTACTTACTGATTGTATCACTCTCTAGCATGTGCTTTGTGCACTGGACAAATTGGCCTTTCTTTCCATTAATTGGATGGACAACTCCTTTTCATGCTCATTTCCTTGTATTTTGCATTAGAAAAAAGCTGCTCCAAGAACCTGACAAAAGCATTAGCTCAGCGCCTGCACCATTCACCAGAAGTGTCAACAGAGTTCCAACCAGTGACCTCAGGTAACACTTATTATTATTAACATTTCCATGTATTTAGACCATGTTTTAAGGTTTTAGCTAAAATTATGTACACTACATGGCCAAAGTGTTTGGATACCCCCTTCTAATTAACTGGGTTGGCTATTCCAGTAATTCCAGTAAAGACAAAACTTAATGCTACAGCATACAATGACATTTAAAAGAACTGACTGTGCTCAACTTTGTGGGAACAGATTTGGGAGGTGCCATTTCTGTTCAAACATGACAATTGTGTACTAAGACTGGTGAAAGAACATGACTGACCCAGACCTGAACCACCCTCAACAATTTGGGATGAAATAGAAACACAGACTGTGAGCCAGGCCCCATCGCTCAACATCAGTGCTTAAGTCCTTTGATGCTTTTGTGTTTGGGAGCAAATCCCCATAATCATGATCCAATATAGTGGAATGCCTTCCCAGAGGAAGTACTGTATTTGGATGTTCATAATTTTGATCATGTAGTGTAAGAATGCAAGGATCCCTGACCTTTAAAAGAAGAAAACATGTCCTCAGAGTAATGTGTAATTACTAATTTCTACATTGGTAGCATTTCGTCATGTGGTCAGTCATCTGCCGGTGGTGCTACCCCTGTGAGTCACCTCCCCTCCCGCTCTGGCAGCCCAGGCACTGACCCCAGTCCCTCCACAGAGCACAGCTCCATCTGCTCCTGGAGATATGATGTAATGTTCCTCTCTGCTCTCATCTATCTTTTGTAGCCTATTTATTAGTGTTGGGTAAAATTCAGAATTTAAGAATTGGCTCCCTTTCAATTCATTTAATACAATTTGTAACGCCCCACAGGATTTTGAATTGAAATTTGAATTAAAATGACAACAAGAGGTATTCACTGAATTGCATTTCAAAGAATTAAAGGTTTCCATCTTGTAAGGCCTGTGCTTTTGTTATCTGTTTTTTTTTTTTTTTTTTTGTAAGAGAGTACCGTCCTAGCTGAGTATCGATATGCACTGAGTGGTTTAGTTTTTGCTTTGGCATGTGTTCAGGAGTTTGAGCAGGCGAATACGCAGCATGTGCGTCAGCTCTTTAACTCTGTGGATGAGCTCCTGTATGAGGGGAGACTCAGCAGCTCAGAGTCCCTACAGGAAGAGTGTGAGGACTGGAACAGACACACCCCCCATCTCAGGTACACCTCCGTGGAGTTACAGTGGGGTCCACAAGTCTGAAAGCACAAGTGAAAATGCCTCTATTTTGAATTTTTTCTAATATAGTGAAAAGTTTAATTGAAAAATTAAATCAGAATTATAATCAAATTTAATTTAATTTAATTTAATTAAAGTTTAATCAGAATTTCTTAGTCCTGTACTTAGTAAGCCCTTTCATTTGCTGTAATGACAGCACGTACTCAAGCTGCCACGGACTCCACATGTTTAGCAAAACCTGATGATCCATATAATTCCACAGTGATTTGAGAATATTCCAAAAAGCATCTTGTGTGCTTAAATTTTGTACAAGGTTGTTAACATGGTCAGTGTCGCAAATGTGCTTATTTGATTAGTGACTTTGAATCATATATATTTCTCATTTATTTTACGTCACTTTCTGTTTAATTCCAGTTTTAAATTTGTTTTTGAATCCAAGATTTTCAGTGTGGTCTCAGACAATTGGACCCAACTGTATATTGCCGTCTCAGAACCTTTGAGCAAAGAGGGATTTGTAAGAGACATTTAACTGCTCTGTGGCTGATACTGTCAGTTTAACTTTGTTCAAGTTTCATCCCTGACCACAGAATTTTAGGAAATCAGTTAGAGCCTCCCAAACAGGAGGGTGTTCAGTACATCTGCAGGCGAGAATCCAGTACCAGAACCTCATTGTTCCCATCACCCCTCTGCCTGGACAAAAGAGAGGACCACAGCGTGTAAGCTCCTTAATGATTCTCTTAATCCAGTCAGGCAATTCTTCCCATCAGCTATCATTAAGAATAGCAATAAATAGATACATTTTCCCACATATTAGTTTTTTAATTGTTTAAAACTATGTTTTATAAATACTGTTAAAAAATAGGAAGCTCTGGTTGCCAAAAGTACGGTGACAAAATTTCAGGCATTACAGGATGCCATACTATATGTAACTGATATAATGTCAATATGTAAAGTTAAACAAACTATTTAGATCTGCATTGTAATTTAAACTGTACAGAAAACCAACATAATAATACAATACAAGGTCATAAAATATATAAAATAAAATATAAATAAAGCAATAAGTTAAATGATAAAGCTATTGAAAACAAATCATAAAATATCATCAAAATGGACCTGCAATTTTTTTATTTTATTAAATGTACAGGGGATATAGGTATTTAAATAAAATATATTCAAATTTCATTTTTTTACATTGTTTATCAGTTAAAATTATGTTATCAGTTTAAATTATTATTAAAATAAGGAAGTTATACTTGAGTGTTAATGTGTGGTTGAAAAGGCTGATTGTCCACTTTATTTTCCACTTGAGGCAGTGAGCTGTGATGGAGGTCTGGCTGGCTCCAGACCAGTGCAGATGATTTCAAAGGGCCTGTAAAACTTGTCAGGGAAAAATAAAAACCATTTGTTTCTAAGCAACCCCACTTGATTAGTTGATTACTTGCAGTCTATTTCACTCCTTTTGGTACAGTATGAAAGGCTTCAGTATCAAGCCAAGTTTTTATAAATTAATGAATTGGTGTTTAAAAAAAAAAAAAGTCAGATATATTTTAGTAAGAGATTTTTTTTAATTTGATTTGATTTATTTGACAAGCTTTACAAAATGTACAAGAATGATAAATACAAAACATCCCATACAATTTAAAAAACTGTCGAGGATAAACAAACACAATCAAGCCAAAGGCTTATTTCCATTGTGGTCTTCAATGTAATTAAAAAGATGGGGCATAGGTGCAGAAAAACTAACAATACAAACCATAGATAATTACTAAATATTAAAACCAAATTTCATCAAAAGTCAACATTTAATTACAAAAAAGCCATATTTTAACAGCTATTGTAAAACATCTCTAAGCCTTTATAAATTTTAGAGACTCTTTAATTTATTCCAAACAATTGTACTTGTATATAAAAAGGTGTTCTTCCCCATTAGACTTTTAAACCTACATGGATATATATTTGTGTTACTACCCCTTGTGGCATAATTATGCTGATCTTTAACCAAGTTGAAGTAGTTGACCAAATACCTTGGAACCAAATGATTTAACATTTTATGGATAAAACCCAATTTTATTAAAAACACTCTTTTTTTCAACTGGCAAATAAACGAGATCCTTAAAATGTTTAATATTCAGATGAGTATGGGGGTGTGTTTTTAGTATCACTCTAAGCAGTTTGTTTTGAGCTTTCAGTAATTTACCTTTTGTACGCTGAGAAGTGCTGCTATACCAAAATGAAGCAGCATAATCAAAATGAGGCTGTACCAACACACCAGCTAACAATTTTAAAGTCTGAACATCTAATAGCTCTGCCTTTCTGGCCAGGGATTTTATCCTATTACAGTTTTTTTTTTTTTAAGAGCATTTACTGCCATAATCTCCCCAGTTAATTTATTATCAATTTGACATCTTAAATAATTTACAACTGTTTTAGATACTATTAAGGCATCACCAACCTTTATAAAAAATTCAGCATTGTTCTTCAACTTGTCTCTAGAGCCAAATAAGATGGATTTAGTTTTACCCAGGTGTAAGGAAAGTTTGTTGTCCAAAAACCATGCTGACATCTTTTGTAACTCTATGCTCATTCTGTCCTCAAGGGCCCCCTTATTCAATTGTGAAACAATAACTGTTGCATCATCCGCATAAAGGAAAAGCTCCTCTGAACAGGCTGCTTTTAAATAATTTATACATAACAGAAAAAGTAATGGACTTATAACACTCCCCTGAGGAAATCTTCAAGTAATATGTAGTGAGCTAGAAAGTATGCCACTTATATCAACTCTTTGGCAACTATTTGAAAGATAAGACTGAATCCATTCAATAGCTTTATCATTAAAACTTATTGCTTTTAGTTTAAAAAGCAGAATGGCATGGTCTACAGTATCAAAAGCCTTCTGAAGATACATAACCATCCCACACAGTTTACCTTTGTCAACCTCCTTCCTAATCATATCAGTCAAATACAGCAGGCATGATTCAGTGGAGTGTAAACTTCTAAAACCAGACTGTAACTCATAAAAATATTATGGCTAATAATGTATTTTTCAATCTGTTCATAGATAATTCTTTCCATCACCTTTGACAGTACACATAAAATAGAAACTGGTCTATAATTAGTACTATCTAACTTATTACCTTTCTTAAAAATTGGAATAACTCTTGCACTCTTTAATTCCCCTGGAATTTTACCTTGCTCTATTGACAGGTTTATAAAGTGCGATACCATCGGTGTAATACATTTGGCACAGTCCCAAGAAATTTAGCAGGAATATTAACTATAATAATATGATATTAACCTGTTGCTTTATTACTTTTAAGTTCACTTAGATTTTTAAACACGTCGCTCTCGCTAACTTTATTTAACATGAAAGAGTCTTGCACAATGTCACACTGAGCACAGAATAACTGAACTTGTTTCTCATTATATATAACAGGTTGTGCAGGAAGCTGTTTAACTAGTTGATCAGCAATAGTAGTAAAATACTTATTAAAATATTTCGCTAGCTTCTTATAATTTTTTAAATGTCTTCGACAGCTTTTGTGGCTCCTGCTTATTCTCCACTCTTTTGTCTTTGAAAAAAATCTTTTTAGCTTCATTTATCATATTTCTAACCTAATTTCTCCTACATTTATACTGTAAAAAACTAGACTCATCCATATCCTTTTTAAACTTTTTAAAACTATAATGTCTTGCCTTAATTAACTTCAGTATATCATCCGTAATCCAAGGCTCTGTTCTTTGTTTAATTCATATTTTTTTAAAAGGTGCCACTTTATCTAAAACTTGACCAAAACAAATCTTAATCTTTAAAACAATCTCATGCTTTGTCAACATCTTCATACCTCATCACACAAGACCAGTCAGCCTTACTCAAGGCATCATTAAATAATTCAGGACTGTAATTTTTAAGCGATCTCATTGTTATGGTAATATGCCACTTAAATCTATTTCTCTGCACCTTTTTAGTTAAATATATTAAACAATGATCGCTAATACTACACTCCAAAACCCCACTATTACATATCCTAGCATTATCTGATTCAAAAAGTACACCAATAATCGTTATTGGAGTGTTTCTGGTTTGCAGAGTCTTTTTTCAAATATGTCCATATTCAGATCACCAAGGATAATGACCTCAGCTCCAGTAAGATGTGTGCAGTCATTTAAGGTCTCTTCTAGCAGTTCATAGAAATTGATTTGATTCGGTGGACGATACAATGCCCCAACTAAAATAGGCTTACTTTTGGGTATGAGCATGTCCAACCATACTGCTTCGATAGATGTATTTTCCAAGTCTTTCATATCATTAAACACCAAATCTGATTTAATATATATACACATACGCCACCTCCTTTATGATTTCAGTCTCTCCTTAACAGATTGTAGTTATCCATTTCTATATCTTAATCATAAATAGAGTCATCCAACCATGTTTCATTGCAACACACAATTGCAAACTTATTCTCTATAGATACTGCTTAACTAAAAAAGTTAAACTGATGCTCTTTAAAAATATCTATATTATATATCATGTTTTATGGTGTTGTTTTAACTGCTGGAATTACTCCTAAACTTTTAAAGTCAGTCTTGTCTTACAAACAAATGTTTGGGCTGTTTTATCTCTTGATTAATGGAGTCACTCTATTTATTGGTTTCTGGGCTTGCTCTTACTTTTTGCTTGACTGCACTTATCTATTGTTTTGAAATATGCACTGAAGCTTATCATACATTATCCATTTGATATAATACATAAAACCAACCCTCAAGGATGTAACCTCTCACCTGATTAAAAAATATGTTATTTGGAGCAATGGGAATGCTGAACATACCCACAGGTGATGCATTTATCAGTCTGGCCTATCAATGGCAGGAATTTGCGTTCTTCCTCATCTCTCCAACTCTCTCTACTTGCAGGCTGTTTGTAGAAGGCCACAGTCTGGCCCAGGGCCTTTGGTCTGAGCCGTCTGTCCTCAGCTCCTGCTCTCCACTGCCTGAGCATTCACTCTGCCTCACTGAGGAAGAGGAGGTGTATGAGACAGAGGGCAATATAGAGGAGTTTCTGGCGTACGATGGTAAAGAAATGTAGGTCACAGTATGTCTTTTGCATAATCTACATAACCTTCCATTGGTAATGCAAAAAGATTGGTATGCTTACAGTAAAATACCATATTCATATTTATCTATTTATATAATCTGTTTACAATGCAACAGAATTTACCTTTGTTTTCATGTGCAAAACACTGATGTGCACTAATTTGATAATTTGGTCATTTCCTTGCATTCCTCCCTTTATCTTGCTATTTGCAGTCAATAATTCACTGCACAAAACACTCTGTGTTCTGTGCAAACCATGTTAATCATTGTTGCAAGATAACACATATTTAATATATTCTGGATTGTATTTTCTATTATGCCCTATGTGAACCTGTTGATGTTGGCATCTGCCTAACTTCTAGCAGGTGACAGATTCATTTATGCAAGAAAACTGTAGCATTTGATTTGAAGCACAGCCTTTGATGCCAAAAACAAACGATAGGGGAAGTATTTTGACCTCTCTTTTAAAAGTTGATAAGCCTATTTATTTGACTAGCCTACGTTCAGTTCTGGGCGGATTACTTGTGAATTGTAATCAGGTACTGAATACAAATTACATGACAAAAATGCAATCAGTAATGTAATATAGTAGATTACATTTTGGAGAATATAATCTGAATACTTTTGGATTGCTTTTGGATTACTTTCAACCTAATTCTATTTTATTTAATGTCACATGCATTTGCGTTGGATAATAATTTTAACATAAAAGTACAAAGAGGAAGAAAATGTATTCCATTCTTTATTACTAACCAAAAGAGCCTCATAACAAGAGCTCCTTATGACATTTTTAAAAAGTGCATTAAAAATTACATGAATGAAATAAACAGCAATGACAGTGCATTGCCTATGTTTATAATTGAAAACAATGAGACATCAAGTTCATTTTAAGTGCATAAAACAATAGCAACATTACGAACATTAATGACCATAAAAACCAACTAATTGCTTTGCTAGGTCAAAGCTTTCATCTAAAAACACTGAAACACTTTTAACCCTTACTGCTTACTGATGGTCAATCACCTTTCCACTGCCTCTGCAGCAACAGTAGAGTGATGGGCTTTGTTTCATATTGCTGCACATTTTGCAGTTTAACTATTGTGTACCCTGCAGGCAGGACCCTTAAAGATGGCATCCACTAGATCATTTAAAGCAATTATTTTCAATGTGTGAGCTGCACACCATTGGTGTAATTCCATTCTTTAAAATGAAATTATCTCTATCCACTCCATCTTCACCTGACTGGCTAGTAGCGAGTATCAGTTCTGAGTGCAATTCATGAAACCCTCCCCCTTTCTTCCGAAAACAGTCAAAGACTTACAGAACGTATATCAGAGGTGTGCTGATTTAGAATGAAAAATGTAAAAGATTGAAAAAAGAGAATGATTAGGATGATCAATACATTTTTAACAATTTACTGCTGTTGCCTTGTTAATATGTAATCATGTAATCTATAAAAAGTAACTGAATATGATTACGAGTATTTTAAAATGTAAAGTACTTTATTTTTGTAATCTGATTACATAATACAGATTACATGTTATCCGTTACTACCCAGCACTGCCTACATTTAAAAACACAATTATACTAATTACTTTGCTTTTAAGGTATTTTTTAAACACTTTTCACAGAATAAATTATTATTGTTTTTTTTTTTTTTTTTTTTTTTTTGCTCAACAAATTCAAAATGATGTCAGTAGTTTGATAGTTAACTGTTGCATGCAAGTCATAAACTCAACGTAACATGTTTCTCCCTTACAATCACTCATTATGGAACGTACCTAGTTCAGCTGTCACAGAAACGCAAACAGACGTACATATGAACAAATTCATATTTAAAATTCTACATAAATTATGTTGTATAATAATAAAACTGTGTAGCCCAAGTAATGTACTTAAAGAAATATTCTGGGTTCAATACAAGTTAAGCTCAATCTATAGCATTTGTGGCACAATGTTGATTACCACAAAAATGTATTTTAACTCGTTCCTCCTTTCCTTTAAAAAAATCAGTAATCTGTGTTACAGTGAGGCACTTACTATCGAAGTGAATGGGGCCAATCCGTAAATATTAAAATGCTAACTATTTCAAAGAATAGCCACAAAACAAACAATATGCATGTAAACATGATTTTAGTGTGATAAAATTGCTCACTAACCTTTTCTATGTAAAGTTATGTATCCAATTTTAAAACTTTGTTGCCATGATGATGTACTGTAATGTCAACAAACCCTAAAACCCTAATACGACAGATTACGTTTTAAACAACTTAACAGCTCAAATATGCTGTCGATTGAGCTTAACTTGTATTAAACACGGAATATTAATTTAAAAGAAATTAAATTAAGTCTGATTACTGGAATTTAAAATGTAATGTGCCACACTACTTTTTGACTAAAAAAGTAATTAGATAACAGTAAGAAATTACTTTGTAATCAAATTACACCCAACACTGGCTAGGTATCCCACCAGTTAAGAACCACTGCTCCATAAATCCTCTTTTATATATATATATATACAGCCTGTCTGAAGGAAAATATGGGTATATTGTAACTTTTGCATTATTCCATTGATTATAGGGAGGATGAGGAAGTGGGTCAGAGGAAGTCCTCAACCGTGATCCCCAGGTGTGGAGTTCCGCCGGTGTCCCCCCAAGCATGCATTCGTGATGCAGTTGCAGATGAGCTGTTTGATGACGTATGGAGGGTATTAGTGGGTCTTCTGGAGGAGCTCTTACACAAGTACTGGAAAAAACAATTCCCGGGTGTGTGTGCATTACTTATACCAATAAAACCATTTGTATTTATGCAACACGGCACATGTGATTAATAAATCTTTGGTGAGTGAAGAGCATATTTGCATGCTTAAAGGCCCCATGAAATGAGCTGAGTGGCTTATAGTTTGTGTCTTTTAGCTTTTATCTATATGCTAGTGTACTTCTAAAAGTTGGGGAAAGAAAAAAACTTTAATCATATATGCAAATTTAAATTTGGAGCCTTTCTCTTCTTGGAAAACAGGCCAAAGATGATTGATGATTATTGATGAAAATTATTATTCATCTTACAATGAGGGGATGGAACCAAATCCAGTTAAATGCTCTCTACAGTGAGATTTGTACTCCCATTAATACCACTTGACACCAACTAGAAATTGCATTTGTAGTAAAAAAAATAAAATAAAATAATTTAATTTGTTTTTCAATGTAAACATGCACTATATGGACGTCTTTGACCATTACAGTGGGTTTTGCTGTTTTTTTCAGTGCCTTGTGTAGGCCTGCGGGGTTTTTAACTGCTGTGTCAAGTTAAAAAGAACTTCTGTTATAAGACATTCTGTTATATTTGTTGCACTGCGTCTAGCTTTTTTAGCGCAAGAACGTCTGAACAGCCCTTTATTAAGTTCCTGCTGTGTTTATGGCATTTTGGAGTAATCAGATTCAGTTCTGAGTTGGGAATTTGCCAGTTTTGAAGAGTACTGTTGGAGAATTCCCTCGATCTCTAAAGCTCTTTTGGCATCAGATGGAAAGACGCACAGGAGAACTTTGGAGAGCTCCAGTCAAGAGCCTTCCTCTCAGGTCCCTGTTAAAGGACATCACATTCTGTTGTCCAGGGGTTCCAGTAGTAGGACCACTTTCCTGTCAACCTGCATCAATAATGTACAGGTGACCACCTAAAACATTTGATAAACTTTGTCACAAACATAAGGACGTGTCTGTTACTTTGTTTTCATGTTATGACTTTGCCATTTCATTTATTTTTTCAGGACTCAAGTGCCTTCAAGATCAACTTAAATGGTGTTATGACAATACAAGCAAAGCCACTGCAAAAGAGATATCAGGGATTTGGCGAGAAAGCCCTGTGAGTCTGCTGGACTTTGGAAACTTCTGACCCTTCAAAAACCAATTAAACTACATTTTTGTACTACTCTAAAAGATGTTGCTACCAAATAACAACCACTGACATGAACAGTGTGTAATACATGCATAGTTGTTGGCCACTTACATTATTTGCTTTTTCTCAGGACAGTAGGGTCTATTTACAGAGGAAAAGATTTAAGAGGTGTTTTGATTATGGATAAATCAGCATGCAAACAAATAACCTTGATCTGTCTTGGCTCCTCTTAAGATTTGACCCAGATGATGGAGCAAGCATGTTAATGTGTGTGAAGACCCAGGCTCTGAGAGGGTCTTGTGTCCTCACACAAAAACCTGCAGCTCAGCGCAGACTCCCCATTCTCAGCGGCAGAGTTCGGATGTACCACAACCTCACAGGAAATGGAAGCCAACTCCTACGAGGAACAAGACTGTGAGACAACACGCTGCACACAAGATATGCGTACTGTAGCTTACACTTAAAAAAATTTTTGGCTGCTTGTTCAGTTTCTTTAATTAAAATGAGCTAATGAAACACAATTCTTGAATACATGTGCTTTGGGACTACATAGTGTTCGTTGGCCATAAACAAATGTATAGAAATCTAGACCAACACAAATACATTGGAAATTGGCACTATTTTTGTAATCTAACATTCTCCATCCATGTACACTGTAAAAGTTGTGAACTCCAATTGCTCCAAATACATTAAGGAGCTATTTCTACCTGATCTAACCCTTAAAATGAGTCTTGTTGGTGTAGCCTAATGTAAGTTGATTCAGTGATATTAAATAGTATATATTTTGACTTTTTACCACATAAAGAACTTTTTTTTTTTATTGAAATTATTTTAATTTAGCACTCTACTAAAATGATATATATATATATATATTTACAGTATATACAGTTGTGCTCAACAATTTGCATACCCTTGGAGAATTGGTAATATATGTACCATTTTTTAAGAAAACATGAGTGAGCAGGCAAAACACATTTATTTTATTTCTTATGGGATTCATATTCAACTGTAGGTTATAACGGAATGCCAAAATCATAAAACAAAACATGGCAACAAAGAAAAAAATGAAATGACCCCTGTTCAAAAGTCTGCATACCCTTAGTTCTTAATACTGTGTATTGCCCCCTTTAGCATCAATGACAGCATGCAGTCTTTTGTAATAGTTGTCTATGAGGCCCCAGATTCTTGCAGGTGGTATAGCTGCCCATTCGTCTTGGCAAAATGCCTCCAGGTCATGCAAAGTCTTTGGTCGTCTTGCATGAACCGCACGTTTGAAATCTCCCCATAGTGGCTCGATGATATTAAGGTCAGGAGACTGTGATGGCCACTCCAGAACCTTCACCTTTTTCTGCTGTAACCACTGCAGGGTCAACTTGGCCTTGTGCTTAGGGTCATTGTCGTGCTGGAAAGTCCAAGAATGTCCCATGCGCAGCTTTCATGCAGAAGAATGCAAATTGTCTGCCAGTATTTTCTGATAACATGCTGCATTCATCTTGCCATCAATTTTCACAAGATTCCCCGTGCCTTTAGAGCTCACACACCCCCAAAACATCAATGAGCCACCACCATGCTTCACAGTGGGGATGGTATTCTTTTCATTATAGGCCTTGTTGACCTCTCTCCAAACATAGCGCCATAGGTTACCTGTGGGTTTTTCTTTGTATCCCAAACAATTCTTCTGGCAGTTGTGGCTGAAATCTTTCTTGGTCTACCTGACCTTGGCTTGGTATCAAGAGATCCCCGAATTTTCCACTTCTTAATAAGTGATTGAACAGTACTGACTGGCATTTTCAAGGCTTTGGATATCTTTTTATATCCTTTTGCATCTTTATAAAGTTCCATTACCTTGTTACACAGGTCTTTTGAGAGTTCTTTGACAAGTTTGAATCCCATCCATTCCATCATATTTTCACTGCAAGTAGGCATAACCACCTGAATTTGAGTTTGTTCAACAAGACTAGAACAAACCCGTTCAATGGACTTATTCATGAAACATGAGCAGAACAATTGTGTCTGTAAGTTGTTATTAAATCTGTTCTTACGTAAATTGACCCAGTTTCATGCAAAATGTATTAAATGTTTTTTTTTATTATTTTTTTTTTTTTATTATTATTTATTTATTTATTAAGTGTAATGTAACTAAATGTACTTCTACTAAGATACTAATATATTTCAGCAAAGATGACATCGTAATAGATGCTTCAGGCTCAGTCATGCATTTTTTGACTGCAAATAAGAGCACTGCTTTGTATGCTCTCAGGTTTTACATAAAGAATGTGATACAAGAGTTTCTATTGCGGCAACTTTTTTATGCATGATGCTACATTTTCAGAATATGTGGCTACAGATTATTCAATGCAAGGTCTTCTGGGGTTCCGGTAATAACAGACAAAGGCCTTCTTTTGTAACGCAGACTCCTTTTAAAAAATGCTTGTTAAATTGGTCCTAGAGGCTGCATTGAACCTTATTAACTGTAACAACCTTGTCTTCACATGGAAAAATCACAGAAGTAGCCCCGAGCTCCTGCTGGGGTATGAGTAAACATGTGCACTGCTAATTAGAGTGAATTTATGTGTTCTTGGGTCTGTTTGTTGCAGATCCACTGTGAATGAGAGCCTGTCCTCTCCACCTGTGAGTGCAATTCAGAACCACAGGCTTCCTCATATTCACACCAAATCTCCAGAGCAGGAGTTTTGCGCACCTGTTTCCAGGCTTGTGCAGGTAACAACCCACACCAGTGTCACTGTTCAGCAGACCATTGATCTGTCTTATCTCTCTGGATTTATCTTTTGAATGCCGCCGGTTCATACATTTGATAGAGAATTAAAAATCTTCTGGTTTAAACATTTGCCACTGCCTTATACCAACTAAGAGTGATATAATCTAGGTTAGCCTTATCCTTCTTGCCCTAGCTTGGTAAAGGTTGAAAGCCCTTGCCATAGACCAATCAACAGCCTATCTTTAAATCCACTGGGACAAAGGGGTTTCAGCATCCCTTGACACACAAACAGCTAGCTGTGCAGACTTTGAACTCCGTAAACATAGCAGCTGTATTTTTTATTTTTCTAAATTAGTGAAAGGGTCTATTGTCTGCATAGTCTGGTCAACATGACATTGGAAATAGTTAACATGGTTGCCCTTTGCTATGTTATATAGTGGAAATGTCAAATACCTTAAACTAATATGGTTTTACCACCTTTTTTAAAGAATTCAGTCTGCACTTATTTCATATGGTTTCAGGGTCACTATGATCTTTCTCTGTGTGTCCTAGCTCAGAGGGAGGACCCTGAGAGGTGGAGCTACCAGTGCCATGCACCCAGGAATCAACCTACCACCGTTAAGAGATCCCATGCTGACGCTGGAATCTCTATCTCGGCCCAATACTACTCACACATACAGAGTAATAGTCCCTTAAAATTAACATTTATACAGTAAAGCATGTCCTTTAACTGCATATGGGTAGTTGACATGCACATGGACTTTTTTAATCAACATAGTTAAAATGTATTAGGAAAAGTGTGTATCTTAGGTCAGTGATTCCAAACCAGGTATATGTGTATCCCAGGGTGTATGTAAGCAGGTTCCAGGGGGTATGCAAAAAATTGCATTTTCTTTGTTTAAACTAAAAAATAAATAAATGATAATTTAAAATAAATATGATAGGGATTAGGGCTGGATAAAAATATACATTTTCTGTCTCAACAGGGGTGCATTAAGGTACACGGGAGTTGGGGGCCCCTGGGCTCCAGCCCATGTAAGCCTGTGCATTAATGCACCCCTGAATCTCAATGTCGATTCTTAAAATCCCCAAATCAATCTCTGACTTCATGCGAAGTTAAGCACCAAGATCCTTTCACTGCGTGATGAGATTTAAAGTTTGGTTTGACCGTTTAAATCCGTCCAAAGATCAGATCCATGCAATCCATTTGTCATTGATAATGTCTCTTTTAATACCTGTTGTATTCTTTACAGTAAAGCCCTGTACACACATGCAGTGACTTTATCGCTTGATGTCGTTAGTAGTCTGTAGTGTGAAGTTGCTCATGGGCGTTCCTACTGCTGTTCCTACTGCTGTAGTTGGTAAAACTAACATATCATTTGTTTAAAAATTATATGTTCATTATAAGGAATTTGTTTTCTTGTTGCTAAAACTTTACATTCTGCTGGAGAGTGTTGTTATATAAACTACAGCAGTGCTCTATGCATTTCATCTTCAACCAAATTAACGATCTATCAATGTACTAAATCTACAAATCAAACTCACTCAGACTGCCAACAATTACTAAAATGTCATTCTAATTTGACAAATAATCAGTTTTCTTGTCCCTCAAAATTAACATTCTGCAGGGGAGAGTGCTTTAATATGTACTGTATCATATCATTAACAAGATGATTGAGCTATTAATGTACAAATCAAACTCACTCAGACTGCCGACATTTTCCTTTTCACGTATAATGTTTTATTATATCATGTATGGCTACAGACAATCGCTTGTAGAAACTTTGCTTGTAGAAACTGCACTCGACATGAGCTCCACTGACACCCTCTTCACTCCTATTGGTTGTTGCTCCCGAAAGTCGCTCCTCTTTTGTATAAAGTTAAACTTTTCTCAACTTTGAAGTGTCGCTCGCCACACCCACATCTAGTCGCCAGAGGTTGCAGTCGCTCGTATCGCTGGAAGTCATCAGCTCTCATTGAATATGAATGAGATCGTGTCGCTTTTTTGCTGGAAGTCGCTGCATGTGTGTACAGGGCTAAGTTTTTGATCAAAAACATAAAAATAGAAACATTTAATTCTAATAAAGATACCGTGTAGCTATAAAGTGGTATAAGCATGCACAGGTACAGACTGAGCACAGTATCTGGACAGCATTGAGTTTAAATTTAAGCAACATATTTGTGCAAAAACTTCTTATAAACAGAAAAGCAAATTCACTTAAATTCTATGCCATAAGTGTTATGCTAAATACTAACATCCAACATTCAACGTTTTAGTGATGCATTGCAAATGAGTCAACACTCGAAAAATTTCGTCATCCAGATGAAAATTCATACACTGAACAGAAGTCTCGCCGACATATGTGCTATCAATGGGTAGTCGTGGTATCAGATACCAGGCAGTTATTGCTAAATGAGTTTTCAGTGTTATAAAACCACATACCAAAACTGTGTTTCTGTACAACTCTGTGGAAAAGTGATACCACATCCTACCAGGAAATGATATAGATACTTTCCTGGCTCAGAAACTGCTGTGGTAACACTGCTTGAGAGCTCTAAACATGCTGGAGTCTATTGTTAGGTGTAATTCATGCCATATTTTTGTTCTACAGTCAGACACGCCCATGAAAAGGTCCTTCACGCCTTTGGATTTTGCCTGTAACATGAGGACAGGTCGAACACCTGGGAAAGGTGGGTCACTTCTACAAAACACATGCCTGATTTTGCCAATGGCAGGAGAAACAACACAAGCATACCATGGTTTTAAAATTTTGCTTCTGAATGGCGGTATGTACAGTTGCCGGAGGTGATAATCTGACGTGGTGCGAGCTGCGATGCGATCGTATGTGTTCTATAACTGCTATCAGGTTCTTGAATAAAGTTTAATGTGCGAGGAAGGGCAGCCAGTGGAGTTTCTGGTGCCCCGCCTAGGGCAAGATGGTGCCCCCTAGGGAGTTGGTGCCTTACACAGACTGCATAATATGTGTATAGGGAGCGGCGGTACTAATTCAGCATATTCTGAATAGATAATTATGTGCACGTTCCTCTGGAAATACTTGTTAAGCTAACTCTTGCCATTTATTATGATATATTTTAGAATTTTTCACATTATTTCAGTCTGGACCACTTCCGTCAATGAATACTAACTTGAATATTTAATGAATACTTTATTGATTGAATACAATTTAAACATCTGTTAGTGTTGTCAGTATGGCTCCGTTCTGGGCAAAGTCCCTGCCCATCCATGCAGCCATGCATGGATAGATCAGGAAGGCAGCGTATAAAGCTCTTTCAGCTAATGAGACTTTCGCAATATTTCTGACCATTTCCAAATTTAATGCGTGTAAAAAAATAAAATTGTTTCGTCACTCCAAAAATGTGTTCCATCAATAGCTTAACTTTTCACAATTGTCTGTACCGCAAAGCACCTGAATTCGTTTTTGTTTGGAAAGGCACAGATATAAATAAATGGTCCGTTACAGTGTAGTGATGTCCAATTCGTGACTTATTCTTTTGATCAATTCATTTCAATGACTCGATATAAACAATTTGCAAAGTGTCTCACCCAACTGTGAAGGATGATTTTGTTTAGGAGTAAAACTGTGAGGAGGATATTAATAACAATATTGGAAATAGTTAATATTATTAATCATTACCATTCTTATTAATACTGGGATCACAGCTATGTTCTTAAAAGTCTTATCCTGTTGGAAAAATAAACAACATTGATTCATTCTATATATCCAAATAGTGAAAACATAGTTATAAACAGCAAATTTACTGCAAAAATGAAGCTTAAAATGTTGCGTGGGGACTAGATTGTGCATAGTTTATTTTTTGTATTTTTTTTAAGGCTTTATCCTGAATATATCCTGGTAATTCAGTTAATACATTTACATGATATATTCACTGACAAAATTTCCACAAGATTAATATCTGTATATTCTTGTGAATGTTAATGCATTCACTAAGATGTCTGGTTGCCTTGTACTGGAGGTGAGAGCATACCGATGGGGGTTTTCAGTATGGGTATCACCTCTTCTACAGCTAGTGGGTTCTTGGAGTGTGCCACACCTAGCAGGAGGCGTATACCAATCTCCACCTGTGCTGATAGGGACAGAGGGAACATGCCCCTGCTCAACTCTCTAGGTAAATGTGCTAATCGCTTATGTTTATGCTCAAAAAAATGCATGTGGATCCTTATATTCACATAGTTTAAATGTACTTTTGCACACCTTTTAATTAAGGCCCCTTTGTCACTGCTTATTGTTTTAATTTGTTGAACATACATATCAAGACTATGCAGAGCAGACTGCAAAGTTAATAGCTTTTCAGGCTGGAATTCTATTTCAAATATAGATTGCATCAATGTTGTTTATTGAAAACAATAAGCAGTGACAAAGGGGCCTTAATTAAAAGGAAAATGTGTGACTTATTCATAAAATATGGACATTGTGTGGACTTTGGGACACTGGGGATTAATTAACTCTTTTAGTGCAGTGTGCTAGGAAAGAGATAAACAAAATTAAAACATTTCCATGAAGTTCAAAACACATCAATTCAATCTGCTTTCAGGTGGCCAGAGTCATCGAAAAGAGTTGAGCCGGTTTCCAGTGCATGCGAGGAAGAAATTTCAGCCAGTCATGCCATAGCAGAGCAGTTAATTTTGTAATTGAACAAAACAGCAACTATTGAACACTGCAAACACTGCTGCTTAATTGAGCAGACATTATTGTGGTTTCTGGCTGTATTAGCATGGTTTCCTACCGTACTGTATTTTGAGTAACAAACTGTCATGCAAAGTGCCTTACATTTATAGAGAGTTTTTACCAATTACCTCAACATCTGGAGCAAACAATGAATTGATCCAGCAGGATGTATCCCTGTTGTTTTCATTTTAAAATGTATTGTCAGTTTTGAATGCCAAATATGTTTTCTTAAAAAAATACATACATCATGTCATGCCACAAATATGTATTTATATTAATTTAAGTTTTTACTGCTTTTAGAAAAATGAGGCCATCAGAACGATAAAAAACTCCATTCATGATGTATTTAATTCTTTCAGGCATTGATATATTTGTTTTGACCTACCAAACTGAAAATCCCAATTGATTCAAAGAAACTTTCACCTCCTTGGCAGATTAATTTGTAATACAATTATTATATAATTTGGCAAAGGTTCAGTATAAAGAAACACTGATAGAGAATTTTATAGTTAGTTGTTCCCTGGCAATTATATCCCTGCAATAATATCTAAAATATTTCAGAATATTTCTTTTCCTCTCTATGCTCATGTTGTCATTCTATCATTATGTAAAATTCTACACGATTTTACTTTTTTGATGAAGCACAAGACGACTGCAATAAAAACGAATGTGTTGGCCATTTAGGGTAAAAGGTAATCCCCCAGTTGCTGGTCTTTTTTTATCTTAACAAAAGACTTGGCAGACCACTTCTGTGTGAGACAGACCACTGAATTTGTGCCAAACCACAACACTCAAATAGATACACACTCACATAGCCACAAATCAGACAGATCATTATTTCTTCCTGAATTACCTCTGCTGTCTGTTAATGTTTTAGCAGGAGGCACTTGACCCACAGATAACCTTTATGTGTCCCAGTTATGTTTTATAACTTCATCTGTTTGATCAGACCAGTGTTCTCTCTCTGTTTGTATGAAGCAAGTTGAAATAGTTAAGTCTGAAGTTCACTGTGAAGCAGCCTGTGTGTTTCATTCAGAGCTTTAGCTACGGCCAGATTCATCCCACAAAATGGCCGTCCTTTTTGGATTTTACATTCTGGGGCTAATTTTTACAACCATTCTCATACTTCTTCTGGCATCCACTACATATCATCCACTAAAGAGTTACATTCAAAAATGGAATGAAATGAGGCCAATTCCAGGAATGGCGGGCGCTTACCCAATCATTGGCAATGCACTGCAGTTTAAAACGAATGCGGGCGGTAAGGGATTTCAATCTTTTTATCTGGCATTAGATGCCTCTTTTGAACCTCTTGTTATTAATTTGTATGCATAATTTAACTAAATCTGTTAAATCTGTTTTAAGATTTTTTTAACCAGATTGTTGAAGGCACAAATGAATACAGACACCTTCCTCTTGCAAAAGTGTGGGTGGGACCAGTCCCCTTTCTGGTCTTGTATCATGCAGAGAATATTGAGGTGCCTGCAACCCAAATTTTACCCTGACCATTTCCATTTTTATGTACATTATTACAGTGGACCCAGAAAGTATTTGGACACTTAAGTCATACCTAAAAATATCTGGATGTTATACATTAGATAACTAAATATCAAATCGTGGTATCTACAAACAAATGATGCTAGACCTTTCTTAGGATTAAAATTCTCTTTTTTCAGCCATTTTTGCAAAGACTGCAGCTGGAAGTCAGGTAGGTGTCTTAGTAGAGTAACAACAAATGTAGTTCATCACATTAACTATGGACATGTTCCATTAACAGTCAGACAACCAGAAGTTTTTTTCATAATTCTGATAAATTCATCTACATATTATTTAATTCTAAATGTCTTTAAAAAAAAAAAAAAATCTTGATTGTGGTGTATTTCTTTAAAAATAAAGATATTTTGTTGTAATGCAATGACGCTCATAGAAGTGTCACTGAAGTGTCCAAATACCATTTGGGGCCAATCTATGTTTTCATCACTGTTGAAAGTTTATTCTTAAATCAATATTTTCCTCTCAGGTGGTCCTCAGCAATTCCAGACATATTGATAAATCATACTCATATAGATTCCTGCACCCCTGGCTTGGCACAGGCCTGCTCACCAGGTACAGTGTGTGCACCAGCATTTTTATGAAGATTTTGCATTCTTGCCTACTAATCTACTTCTATTTAAAATTGTAGTTATCTTCACTGTTGCCTTTATACATGTAAGAATAAATTAATAAGATGTTGTGATTATTGTGGCCCAAAAATGACACATTTCTCCTTTAATTTGTTGTAAAACTAGTGCTGTCTCTTGTATATCTTTCAGAGCTCATACATTATGTTAACATTTTAAGTCAAACCAAAATTTTGTTTCACAGTCGGTAGAAGACCAGCTGCCAAACTGGCAGGTCTCATATCTCATATTTAAGAGCAGCTTGCACCAAGCACTCCATACAAGATCTATCAAATACACAATTGTTCAAAATCAACCAGACTGGACACATGGCCATCTTTTCTGTTTTTAACAGCCTTGGCCAGGCAGTAGAGTTCAAACAAGCAGATGTTTCATATATATATATATATATATATATATATATATATATATATATATATATATATATATATATATATATCTACATGCCTTAGTTATGTCAAAGCTGTGAACCATGGTTTGCTACTTGATGGTCAGTGCAGGTGATATTAGATAAAGGGACATTCTCATTCCAGAGAGCATTTGAATGGACAAAAATCTGTGCAGTGCAGTTATCATCAATAGGCCTATGTTTGGTCCATTTTATCAGAAGAGAAAAACAACGATATGAAATGTTTATATCTGCTAAAGGTTAATTTTGTCAACTTTTAGGAGTACTCTAGCATCATAGCTAATAGACATGGACTAAATGCCACAAAACTCTAATTTATATATTTAATTCTGAGATTACAGACCTGACGGTCCCATCTTTTCTTCCTGGAAACAGCACAGGCGAGAAGTGGCGTAACCGGCGTAAAATGCTGACTCCTACCTTCCACTTCTCGATTCTCTCTGACTTCCTGGAGGTAATGAATGAACAAACTGATGTTTTGATACAGAAGTTGGCAAAGCATGCAGATGGGGAGCCATTTAACTGCTTCAGCAACATTACATTATGTGCTTTGGACATCATATGTGGTGAGTGCTACATCCAGTCTTTCCTGAACATACAGTACAGTACATTCAATTACAAGGAATGCACATTTGCAACCAAATTGTTTACAGTAACTAAGCATCTGCAATTACTTGTCTATTGTGTGTCAATCAAATACTTGTTTTTGCATGCAACATTCAAGAATCATATTATCAATGATCATTGATAAAACGATAACACCTTATGAAAAGGGGTATGATTAATTATCTGTGTTACCAGTTATACATAAAAGATATGTTTCTTTACAACAGAAACTGCAATGGGCAAGAAAATCTATGCTCAGAGCAATGCTGACTCTGAGTATGTCCAAAGTGTCTATAAGTGAGTGGCATGTTCCAGTGTTTGAGCAGATGTTGAAGCTACTTGCTTGTAAATAAGCAGCCATGTTATAGAGCGCTAGAGAGTATCAATATTCCTCTTTCAGAATGAGTGACATCATCACCAAGAGACAGAGAGCACCATGGCTGTGGCCAGACTGGATTTACAACATGTTAGAGGAAGGCAAAGAACATTCCAGAAGACTGAAGATTCTCCACTCCTTTACTGCAAGTGTGAGTAATCAATTAATAATTAAAAGAATAGTTCACAGAAAAATTTAAATGCTCTCATTTACTCACCCTCATGCCATCCCAGATGTGTATGACTTTCTTCTGCTGATCACAAACAAAGATTTGTCAAAGAATATCTCAGCTCTGTAGGTCCATTCAATGTAAGTGAATGGTGGCCTGAACTTTTAAGGTCCAAAAAAAGACATAAAGGCAGCATAAAAGTAATCAATATGACTCCAGTGGTTAAATCCATGTCTTCAGAAGAAATATGATAAGTGTGGGCGAGAAACAGGTCAATATTTAAGTCTTTTTTTTTTTTTTTTACTATAAATCTCCACTTTAACATTCTTCTTTTGTTTTTAGCAATTCGCATTCTTTGTGCAAATCGTCACCTACTGGGCAAGGAGGAGAGTTTATAGTTTGACGCGTTGACATGAATGTTCTAAAAAGTTTATTTGTGTTGTTTGCAGTTGTAGCGCGAGCATGAGCAGCGCAATGAATACAAATCTATAGCAAAACCAGTTCAGCTTCTGTGTAACATTCCTCCTCCTCTGTTGTAAACAACACTGCGCTTCCGTATTTTTCGTATTTCAGGCACCAGTTCTCGTGTGAACTTGCCAACACATTTATGACACGCGAGAGGCTGAGTGGCCTCAACCCTCATGAACGTGCATACCACAGCTGGCCAGAAGTGAACATTTGTAAAAAAAAAAAGTTTTAAAAATGTATCTATTTCTTACACACACCTAGTGTTTAGCTTCAGTAGACATACATTAATCCACTGGAGTTGTATGGATTACTTTTATAATGGCTATATGTGCTTTTTGGAGATTAAAAATTTTGGCACCCATTCTCTTGCATTATATGGACCTACAGAGCTGAAATATTCTTCCAAAAATATCTGTTTGTGTTCTGCTGAAGAAAGTCATACACATCTGGGATGGAAGGAGGGTGAGTAAATGATGGGAGAATTTTCATTTTTGGGTGAACTATCCCTTTAATGTATTGTCAAAGTAAGGTTGCATCAGTCTCTGTATAGATGGTGGACCACCAAATGATTCTTACTGAATTTTCTTTGTTATCTTGACCTGAAGGTTATCAAGGAGAGAGCAAATTTTATGAGCTCTGAATCTGACAGTGATTCTGACCAGGGGCAGAGGAAGAGACAAGCTTTCCTAGACATGCTGTTAAAAACTACTGACGAGAATGGGAAGAATCTGAGTCATGAGGATATACAGGAAGAAGTGGACACCTTCATGTTTGAGGTACAAATAAGACTAGAAAAGGAAACAAAACTGAAAAAGCCTTTAAGTTTTTAATTCTGTAGGCCTAGGCATTATGTACTTTAAGAGCTGTAAAGCATCAAGGTTAGACAGATAGACAGACAGACAGACAGATAGTTAGACAGCTAGACAGCAAGCTAGCTAGCTAGCTAGATATATACAGTTGTGCTCAAAAGTTTGCATAACCTTGGAGAATTGGTAATATATGTACCATTTTTAAAGAAAACATGAGTGAGCAGGCAAAACACATTTCTTTTATTTCTTATGGGATTCATATTCAACTGTAGGTTATAACAGAATGGCACAATCATAAAACAAAACATGGCAACAATGAAAAAAATGAAATGACCCCTGTTCAAAAGTCTGCATACCATTAGTTCTTAATACTGTGTATTGCCCCCTTTAGCATCAATGACAGCGTGCAGTCTTTTGTAATAGTTGTAGAGGCCCCAAATTCTTGCAGGTGGTATAGCTGCCCATTCGTCTTGGCAAAATGCCTCCAGGTCATGCAAAGTCTTTGGTCGTCTTGCATGAACTACACGTTTGAGATCTCCCCAGAGTGGCTCGGTGATATTAAGGTCAAGAGACTGTGATGGCCACTCCAGAACCTTGAACCACTGGAGGGTCAACTTGGCCTTGTGCTTAGGGTCATTGTCGTGCTGGAAAGTCCAAGAGCGTCCCTTGCGCAGCTTTTGTGCAGAAGAATGCAAATTGTCTGCCAGTATTTTGTGATAACATGCTGCATTCATCTTGCCATCAATTTTCACAAGATTCCCCGTGCCTTTAAAGCTCACATGCCCCCAAAACATCAGTGAGCCACCACCATGCTTCACAGTGGGTAAGGTACTCTTTTCACTATAGGCCTTGTTGACCATTCTCCAAACATAGCGCTTATGGTTGTGACCATAAAGCTCTATTTTGGTCTCTTCACTCCAAATTACAGTGTGCCAGAAGCTGTGAGGCATGTCAAGGTGTTGTTGGGCATATTGTAACCGGGCTTTTTTGTGGCATTGGTGCAGTAAAGGCTTCTTTCTGGCAACTCGACCATGCAGCTCATTTTTGTTCAAGTATCGTTGTATTGTGCTCCTTGAAACAACCACACCGTCTTTTTCCAGAGCAGCCTGTATTTCTCCTGAGGTTACCTGTGGGTTTTTCTTTGTATCTCGAACAATTCTTCTGGCAGTTGTGGCTGAAATCTTTCTTGGTCTACCTGACTGTAGCTTGGTATCAAGAGATCCCTGAATTTTCCACTTCTTAATAAGTGATTGAACAGTACTGACTGGCATTTTCAAGGCTTTGGATATCTTTTTATATCCTTTTGCATCTTTATAAATTTCCATTACCTTGTTATGCAGGTGTTTTGACAGTTCTTTTCTACTCCCCATGGCTCAGTATCTAGCCTGCTCAGTGCATCCACGTGAGCGCTAACAAACTCATTGACTATTTATACACAGGCACTAATTGCAATTTAAAAAGCCACAGGTGTGGGAAATTAACCTTTAATTGCCATTTAAACCTGTGTGTGTGTGTCACCTTGTGTGTCTGTAACAAGGCCAAACATTCAAGGGTATGTAAACTTTTGATCAGGGCCATTTGGGTGATTTCTGTTATCATTATGATTTAAAAAGAAGCCAAACAACTATGTGATGATAAATGGCTTCATATGATCAGTATGTTTTTTTTGCATGATCAGTCATATTTTCAAAATCAATGGCAAAATTACACAATTTCTTCCAGGGTATGCAAACTTTTGAGCACAACTGTAGATATATAGATAGATAGATAGATAGACAGACAGACAGACAGACAGACTACATAACAAAGCACACAAAGGTTGGTTTCTTACCACCTAAGCAAATAAAATAAAGCTGATGTCATATTTGAAGCATCATGGTGGTAGATCACTAATGCCATTCTCTTTGACAGGGTCATGATACCACTGCAGCGTCTTTGAACTGGGCCTTACATCTGATTGGCTCCCATCCTGAAGTCCAGAGGGCAGTGCAAGCCGAACTACAGGAAGTGTTTGGTATTCAAATCTTTCATCACATTTATAATGTGTTTAATTTAGTGTAATGCATGCCATGAAATAGAATAAAATAGAATAGAATAGATTTTAGTCCCACATGGTAGGGCCACTGTAAAATGTTCCAGGTATAACATCTTAAAAATACAAAAATATTAACTAAATCAGTTGTTCTGTTAACTCAATACTATAAAGGCACCATACTGCATCTCCTGTATTCGGATTGGCAGGTTCATCAGAGCGCCACGTGGGGGTGGAGGACCTGAAAAGGCTGCGCTACCTGGAGTGTGTCATCAAGGAGAGTCTGCGTCTCTTCCCCTCTGTGCCTCTTTTTGCACGCAGCATCTGTGAGGCCTGTCACATCAGTAGGTGGCAGCAGTTTGTCACATCGTCAAACACAAAGATCTGCACCATTTGATGTCACTCTCATTATTTGCATCCTAGCATAACAGCAGCTCTCACGGCTTCTATTTCCATCTCCCATTGTTAAATATGAAGCAACCTGAGTGTTTATTTCTACTCAAAGCTCAGACTCACTCATTCAAAAGTTAACAAACAATAACAATAACAATAACTTTTCAGGACAGTGTTGCAAAAGGCAATAAATGCATCCATTTATGAATTATTTATTTAAGCTTTGTTCTTTTTCTTACACAGCAGTATTTTTGCTTGTGCTATCCTCTGTTGTGGTGCAACGTTCTGAATCCTTTCCAATTCTCAAAACTCTGAGGCATACTGTGGCTGTTTTTCTTGTATTGCTCTGTTGCAGATGGGTTCAAAGTCCCAAAAGGAGTAAACGCTGTCATCATACCATATGCTCTTCACCGGGACCCGCGTTACTTTCCAGAACCTGAGGAATTTAGACCAGAAAGGTTTCTGCCAGAGAACAGCAAAGGAAGACATCCATATGCGTTCATCCCGTTTTCTGCAGGGCCAAGAAACTGCATTGGTAAGAGAACGAACAGCAACAGATAAGAATGTTATCTTTGAACAGCTTTCCTGAACAAATAAATAAACAGCACCTTATGGTATATGTAATGTTTTATACAATAGAAAAAAAGTTAAAACCTGCAATTGTTACCTCAAGGGTCTATTTCTGAATAAAACATTTTTTTTAGCTTATTTGTCCGAGGGCTTAGAAATGGTACGTGAACTCTGCATAGCTCTACGTTCCTGTGATGACATTGGACTTCAAGTGATTAACAAATTTGAATGATCAATGCATCAGTAAATAAAATAAAATTAAATAAAAAATTTGAAAGAAGATTCTTACATAATTTAAACTATATCCTCATCAGTCCCCTCAGTTTACCCCAAATTCTCCACAGATAAAATACCATAATAAAAGTCTTCAAATACTATAAAGTAAAATAAATAACTGCAAAAATACAAATCTCAAAATCAGTTTCACAATGTACCATAAATTAAAAAAATATGACAATGTACACTGAAAAAATTTTAACATAAAAAAGTGCTTCATATGGTAACATCAGAATTGTCTGGCTTTATTCAAGTCACAAATATTATCTAACATCACTGAATGAACCTGAATCAACCTATATTTGGTTACACCAACAAAACAAATGTTAAGGATTAGATGAAGATCAATAGATGTTAACGATTATATGTTGCCACTTTTTCAGTGTTTTGCATTTTATCAGATGGGCCATATGACATTATACTGAAAGTGAAGTTTATCTCCCTTTTTATGCTTCCTGGAGGTCTGCTTTACCCCCAGAGTCAATGTGCTTGTTTAGCATGGCTGACTAAAAGAGAGAAGTAGTGTACTTATCTTTCCACTCATCTCCAGAGGGTTTGGGCCTCTGTCCCATTACTGAATAAGACAGATTATCTCAGCAAGTGGGGCTCGCAGGTTCAGGCCAATGGTCGCACACCACAAAACTGAGCCATGCACCTATCTCCACTGCCTTCCAATAATGAAGGCTCTAATGAAAATAATGAAAAATTTGCTTCACGAATTTCTAATTTTCTTAGTCTTCTTGGCTTTTTGAGAACTTACTCTTCTTGGCTTTTTGAGAACTTATTCTCTTTTTCCCTCTTTTTTTTTTTTTTTTTTTTTTGTGCATCTACGACTTCAGGCCAACGCTTCGCCATGATGGAGGAGAAGGTAGTTCTTGCAACAGTCTTGAGTTACTTTGACGTAGAGGCATGTCAGAGCCGTGAGGAACTGAGGCCTCTGGGAGAGCTCATTCTGCGTCCTGAGAAGGGCATTTGGATCAAACTACAAAGAAGAACCAAATGACTCCCACCACCATAAAACTTGTCCTCAGATCACTAACAAACTTCAATCTGTGTGCTGCTAGTTATAAGTAAATGATAATGCACAGTCAGCCCCTCATTATTGCAAAATAAACCCTGACAGGATGATAAGTTAATGGATGAACCCTAACCTAAAGTGCAGGGGTCTTGTATACCCCTGAAGTGGTTTATTGTGCTGAAATGACCGACTGTCTGTACATTATCCTTCATTATCATAGGAATTATTTTTTATGTGAATAGAAAGAGACCATGGAGTGAACTTGCACAGCTATGTAAGAAGTTGGTTGCCTTGGACTACGGTCAGTTATACAGTTTATTAGTTCTGATACAAATATATTTGACTGCGGAATGATGCAACTGACCTGTCAGAATCAAGTATTTTCTAAGACTGCGGACCTTAGATGTACAGTATAGACACATTATTGTATAAATCTAACTGTATGATTCTCAATGTCTCTATTATCCTTAAACACTATACTTGCACACTTTATCTTGGCTACTTAACTTTTGAACTGCAAGCAAGACAATGTAGTGTATAACATTTGTCATTTTATACACATTGGAGAATTAGATAAGATTCACCAAGTGCTTTGAAGATCAATATTTAACAAATCTCTAATTCACAGATCTGTTGCAGATATGTCAAGCAATAAAATAACTGCCGCTTGTAGCCCTCTGGGCTCTCTGTTATTAGTCAACTCATATCGCTGGTGTTTTGCAGAGTGAAAACAAATCTTTGGCAAAATAATTTTCAAACTAAACAGAGTCTGCACACCCAACTATACCAGAACTATCAGCACTTTATTCAGATATACAGCTTAAATTCATCATAATTGAATGTCTAGGGGCTTTCATTTATTGAAACTTTTTTTTAAAATGTTTTGTTTATTTATTTTTTTTATTAATCAATTAAATTAGAAATTTAAATCCCAGTGTGTATTTTGTCCCAGTCAACTAAAGATAGTTTAAAAAAGAAGCTATAAGTGATTTTTTTTATTTTTTATAATAATAATAATAATGAAAAGATCCAGTAAGCTCAGGAATGGCAACATGACACAAATAATGACGTCAATGTTAACTGGAGCAATCATTTGAATTTGTTTGCTTATTCTGGAGCACGAACAACAATAAAACCATGCTATTTATCCTCAGGGCAGATGAAGCACATGGAGAGTTTGCCATTTATATGCATTTGCATGTGTGCGTTTCCACAGTCCTCAGCCTGTCTCTGCTCTGTAGTGGTGAAATCGAAGTACAGTCCAGAATATTCTTCTTTCTTTCTTCTGTGGAACACAAAATGGAGATGTTGGGCAGTATGTTAGCCTTAATCACCATTCAGTTTTATTGCACACTTTTCCATGTTATGAAACTGATCAGTGTCACATGAAATAATGAAATTCATATGGGTTTGGAACAATATGAATGTGAGTAAATGATGACAGAGTTGTCATTTTTTGGTTTAAATATCCCTTAAATTATCAAAGATAAAGATTGTTTTTGAAGGTGCTTTAAAAATTCACTTGGTTAAACTTATGAAGTGTCATGAATGCTGCTTTTGAGTCTAATAGTGTACTCTCTCATAACACATTCAATAACAGTGCCTGCACTTCATCCACTCTGAGCCCACTCATTCAGAGGCACTTAGGGCTGATAACAAGGAGCAGGGCTCCTCCACAGAGAGGCAGTATTGCTCCTCATCATCCCAATCATGGCTGATGAGAGGATTGCACATTTGACCGTCAGACTGATGGGAAAATCAGTTGCCCCCTCCAAGCCCTAATCTACTACCAAAACTTTATTAGAGTAAATCAATCAAGAATTAACTCTGATGTCACACTTGATCCCGATATAAAATGGGACAAACCTTTAGTTAAAAGTAATGTTAAATGCATGCCTCTGCTGTCATGGTTGAGTATTGGTAAAAACAGTTGTCTGTGTAAATTCACAAGCCAGTCAATGTGATGTGCACATAGTGTGATTGTGATTGCAACTGTAAGGCTTTGCGCTGTATTATTATTGTATTTTAAATTCATAATGCATCTACTAGTATTCTCACATGTTAGCAAGTAACAAATGGATCATTAAATTACTGTAGATTTACCTTTATTGTCATTGTTCAGAATACAAGTACAAAATCAATGAAATGCAGTGTTGGAAAAATGTGTGTGTATGTCCATGGACTTTATGATCAAAATTAAGATTTATTTTACAATGTAGGATAAATTGTATATCAATTTATAAGCAAAAAAAATTAAATCTTGGGTCCTGGTCAACATTTCTTTTAAGTTTTCACAATTTTTTGAAAACCCGTTGGCCTTCACTAGTTCTTTTTATAATGTGCTGCAATCTGACAAATACATATTTAAAAGTACATATATTCCATGAAGTCTCTCAGTACAGTAATATGATATCATAAAGCTGCAGTGCAATGGTTATACAATTATTGCAATATATTACAAAAGAATTAGAATTGCATTTACAGAAACCTTACATAACCTATTGCAAACCACTGTAATTTCTGAAAGCATTATTAAAACACAGATCTAGTTAAATGGACTTGTGAAAGCATTAAAGCTCAGACCTGTTTCTTTAGCACAAGATGTACAACAATGCTGTAGACTCCATTTATAATGTAATGTATGCACATGCATGGCTCTGATTTCTTCTCTGATCTCTACTTCCTGACCTGAGGCCTTAACAGGTCAAACAGGAATAAAAGCAGACATAATTGGTCTTAGAATGTAAGGGGAACTTACCTTTAATATTTGAACAGTTCTTTGAGAACTTAGGAAAGTGCCTATCTTTGATGTTTTGATGTTTTGATATTTTGAACTAAACCACATAAGAATGATGTTCTGATGACAAATATATGTTAGAAGTTGATCAGTCCACTGGAATTAAGCAGATGTTGCAGACAACAAAAACAACAAAAATCTTTTATAGTTTGTAAGGCAGAAATGAGAGCGTTAATGCATAAAGTTAGTTGATTCCAGAGGTGGAAAGTAACGAATTACAGCTACTCTTGTTACAGTACTTGAGTACATTTTTCACATATTTCTACTTTTTTAAGTATAAATAATAATAGTACTCTTACTTGAGTTGATTAAAAATTAAGTATACAGTTATTTTTCACCACAATTACAAAGTACAAAAAGTACATAATATTTCTGAATTTTTTGGGAAGAAGAAATCGGCAAGTTATAAGCGCTAAATCTGTTTATAAACTAAAATGTGCTATGCGCAGTTTGACGGAAGCCTGCAGAGCACAGCATCATGAGCACAGCAGCTTGCATAAACTTCCGCCGGTATCCTCTCTTCTCTAGCTTCTCCAAGACTTTCTGCCCTGTCACTATACAAGAACTGTAATCCTGTGATTTTCTGCATATTTCATTTTATTATTGGAAAGAAGCCGTTCGTTCAGGTATGAGGGAATCATCTGAACGTTTAACCACTGATCAAACTTCACTTGTTTTTAATGTACGCAATGTTTTAACTGTGCCAAACATTAACACAATGTAGTTTAACATATATTTGGGGATATCATGTTTACTTGCTACTATATATCTAAAACAAACTTTTTAAATACCTCAGAAAGATACAATGCCAATAGTGTCGGAAATTAATGGTGACCCAGGGCAAAACTGCCACCGAAATTGACAAAAATATCTCAGAAATTCAAAATATGGGGGCCAAAAATGTCCATGCAACGAGTTCTCGTGTTTTATTAATAATATATGATATAGTTACAATTACATACATTGTGATCTTCTTTTGTATTTTCACTGAACATATTTTTTTCCCCGCCATCCGGTTTCTTGCACCATTGCACGCACAGACAGGCTCTCCGCTTCTAACAATCCGCATCAGTTCGTTATTGTACTCCCGCGTTAAATTCCGTAACCGTTCACCCCTCTTGTTCAAAATAAACTGTCCCAGTGGGTAACACTCTCGCTCACAGTACTGTACTGTACTTCCCTGCCCTGTGCTGTTGTTTATCTGTCTGAAAATCTTCACCCACTAGAGGCCAAAAATGCAAATGGATGTTATATAAAGAAGATATGAGAAATCACAACACATAACATAACCAAATGCAACAATTTATTTAATAATAATATATCAATATATTAAACAACCAAAATGTTAATTAAGACTTTATTATAACAACTGTAATACAATAATATATATACAGAATCACTAAACACTGTGTGTAATGTTTATTTTTGCCTTATTTCATTCAGTTGGCATGTAGGAGTTGATAACAGTTTGCTTAATAATCTCTTTCCATATCTGGATAATTGCTGCAATATCATAGAAGATAAATTTCCTCCTCTGTGATATTGCATTATATCAGTTTTGTACAGTATGTTAACTTAATAGACAAAACACTTGGACATATGTGAACTAGAATAAACCTGAAATAGGAATGTGTTTCAGTCACAATGGACATTATGTATAGAAACAATTTAGAGACATTTAGAATGTTACAAATTTCTATTTCTATTTAAATAAATGTTGTATTCTTAAAATGTTCTGTTTGTCCTAGAATCCTCTTGCAGCAATGCAGGTCTTTGGCATTTAGAAGCTGTTAGTTTAGGACCTGTGAGGAGTCTGTTTCTCAGACTAGAGACTGTGATTTACTTGTATTTTTGTTGTGCATCTGGATGTCCACTTCCCTCTCTATTCTGGTTAGAGATTATTTTTTCAAAACAGTAATGCATGGAATAGCCTTCATCTCTCTAAAACGATAGACTTTAGGAGAAAATTGAATTTCAGGAAAAATGTGTTTCTTTTTGCCAAAATTTGACTTGTAAGTGTAAAGCAACTTGTAAGAACTCAATATCTCAGCAAATGAGGAAAAAACCCACTGTATTGTGATTTCTGTATGGTAGTGCAACCATTTTCAATTGTTCTAATAAGAACATTTTCTTGAGTACCAAATTAGCACTTTAGAATGCTTTTGTAAGGAATAGGAGACACAGTATATGTTTACCATCACGGGTAAAGAAAAAATGGAATAAATACCACTTAAAACAATTATTTCAAACCGTAATAATAATTTGCAATTAATGATTTTGGCAGTATTTTTGTTTAATTTAATTCATCCTTGGTGAAAGAAAGCATCAATTTCTTTCAAGAATAAAAATGTCTTTGTGTTCTAAAAATGGAAGCGTATATACTATATATAATATAATTTTCATAAAGTAACTTGTAACGTAATTGCTTGAGTAGTTTTCCGGCAAACTACTTATTTACTCTTACTTGAGTCTTAATATTTCTATTTTATTAAGTGAATTATTTCTTCAGTACCAGTACTTTTACTTCAGTAAAAAAAAAAAAAAACAGTACTCTTTCCACCACTTGTTGATTCTAATTAGTGTATCAGTGTTGGTGATGAAACAAATACTGTACATGTACCTGGTGAGAATGAGTGGTTATTGAAGTGTATAATTTAGCAGTGAGTTTTAGAAACCATATCAAACCATCTAGTTTTTATGCTGTTAAAGTGGAGAAATTACTTTTGCATTAATATGAAAGTTGGTTGTTAAGGTTATCTTTTAAAATTGAACACACTTTTTGCATTTATCTGTGTAGAATGCATTTTTCAAGTTTTGAGCTAGTGTTCACTCCTCTAGTGCAAGACAGAAAGAGAGAAAACATGTTAAATGCAATATCAGGATAAAGAATTTCAACACCAAACATATACATCACTTACAATATCAAAACCTCTATTTATGACAAGGGCACCACTACATAAAGCTCAAGTTTGTTTTGTGACCTTTTGATAAAGACCTGCTTTTGGGAACTTCCTCAGATGGCACCAGACTCTTTGTTCCATTTGCATTTTAATCTTTGTGTAATTATTTTGTCATTGTTTAAGCTATTTTGAATCGGAAAAGATTGCGGCAAAACTAACTGAGTGTAATGATAGTTTTAACTGAACCTAACTCATCAGCATCTTTACTCCATTAATAGGTCTCTTCAGTTGCTGTAACCAAGTGCTTTTTGAAGTGTTCATGAAACACCCCTTGCAGACATTGAATCGAACCCATAATCCAAACTCTAGTTAATTGGAGTGTGACTTTAGGTCACGCTTTCCGAGGCGACCTGGACTTAGATTCCCCTAGAGCTGAATGGATGCTCTCCATTTCAACCTTAATTTGGGCTTCAGTGTGGTGGATCTGCAAGGATCTTCAACATGAAAGCGAAGGGAAATTGATTTCCATGAGCTGAATTCCCCCATTCCCTTCAATAGCTTGAGGCTTTCTAAGATACTCAGTTCCTAATCGATGTTTCAGTGAACTCATTGGTTTCTCATTGCAAAGCATCAAGGGCATGTTGTGAAGAGCTGTCAAAGAAGATATTGGTTAAAATAATTTTCAACTTAGAACACACTGTAAATAGCACTCTAAAGATGGTTTTGCCCTCACTGACACAGTTAAAAAATAAGAGCTCTAATGAGTTGGTGCAAGTTAACTGCTATATTGAACAGCAGTGCCTCACCTCTTCAACACGGAGCAGGAGGCTAATACAGAGCTCATTCCCTTAACAAATGTTACACTATTAATATGCTGAGGTAATGGAAGAGGTCTTCTTATTGTTAGCAGTGTCCTAATTTAGATTTAAATTTTGCATGGAAGAATTGTAGGCAAAGACATCTTGAAAATATAGGCCCTACAGTCCTGTTAATGTTGGACAAAAAGTATCAAATAAAATCTTTCAGTCTATCTGTCTGTCTGTCTGTCTGTCTGTCTATCTATCTATCTTTCTGTCTGTATATCTATCTGACTGTCTGGCAAAGACTTCTTTGTACCAACAGAGTGTAAGATTACAATCTGGCAAATAATTAAGCTAATTTCCCCTCATAACAGATTAATCTGTGTCAGAATATCTTGAATCTTCATTCATCAGTTAATTCATGATCATATTCTGTTTATTACAAAGTGTCAGTGAGAAGAAAAATGTCCTTCAAAAGCCTTTTTCTGCTGTATGGACCTTGCGCCATTGATTTTATATGCCATGAGTGCAAGAATCACTGGTATTGGCTTAAGTTTATTTTATCAGTGTTTGCCTAGGAGCGAATAAACGGATTATAGATATTTTATATAAACAAGAAAGACATGAAGCTGCTTTCTCCATTGAATGCTTAATCAATTTATCTAATACGCCAACATAAATATTGGATGTCTGATCTATAGAGGTGGGTTAGAACAGTCATACATACAGTAGGCTACTCTGTGTGTTTTGTTAACTTTTATATCTTTGAAAATATGGTACAGCACACAGCTTGGTGCCACAGTTGATTAGTATTGAATGGAATATGTAGGATAGTGGATGACATTTGTAAGGTCATATAGGTAAACATATAGGCTCAGAGTCATCATCCCTGTCAATGGTAAAGGTCAGCCTCTCTCAGAGTATACTGTCCCTGGCAGTAGTTGATAAAGGGCTCTTCCATTCATTGTCTTCACTTCATGTTCAAATACTATTTGAGGACACAGTATGTAATGCACACTGTGGAGCCGAGGAGGGCGGGGCCGGGTTGGAATGAGACACACCCGGTCCCCAATCAGCCTGATGGGGCGCGCGAGGGATAAAGGCGGCCGGGGACGACAGTTCGAGAGAGAGAGAATTACAGACAGCTGTGCTGTGTTTTTAGTTGTGTGTTTTTGGTTGGGCTTTTGTTTAATAAATTATTATTTAAGTTGTCAAGCCGGTTCTCGCCTCCTCCTTTCCTCTAAACCCCCTTACACTGGTGCCGAAACCCGGGAAGGAGGAGGGATTCCTGTCGCAGAGTCCTCGACACTGCCGTCCACCCAGGGGAGCGCCGCTGCCGTCCGACGGGGGACGGAGTAGCCCGACTACCTGGACGCGGGGAACGGCCGCCGTCCGCGAGGCGAGTGGGGACGGGACTCCACGACCGCCTGGAGCGAGGGAGCCGCTGCCGGGGGCGGAGGAGTGCCCTGCCGTCCCCCGGGAACGCGGAGGGGTCGAGAGAAGACCGCCGTCCGCGGGGGGGGGGGGAGGGAAGTGACTTCCCGACCGCCTGGAGTGGTAGGGCCGCTGCCAGGGGCGGAGGAGAGTCTCCACGGGACGCCGGGAACGCGGAGGGGCGTTCTCTCCGCTGGGGGTCGGAGGTCTGACTCCGGTCCGCCCGGGGAGGAGCGGCTGCAGTCCGCCTGAGAGGGTGGAGTAGTGATCGAGGACCACGCGACGGCGCATCAGAGAACCGGTGAGTTTCTTTTTCTCTCTCTCCTCTCTCTCTCTCTGCCGCTCCGTGTTGGCCTTTCCCTCGCCATTTTGTGTTGTTGTTTTTTCTCCTCCCAGGTCGAGGAAGGCGGGGAGGACCCGCCGGCAGTCGGGGCATAAGGCACGCCCCCCCACCCGGAGAGGAAGGGTGGAGGGGGATGTACGTCATGCCGGGGGCTCCCCGGCCTGAGGCAACGCCGGGAGGAGTGTAGAGCTGAGGAGGCGAGAACCGGCTTGACAACTTAAATAATAATTTATTAAACAAAAACCCAACCAAAAACACACAACTAAAAACACAGCACAGCTGTCTGTAATTCTCTCTCTCTCGAACTGTCGTCCCCGGCCGCCTTTATCCCTCGCGCGCCCCATCAGGCTGATTGGGGACCGGGTGTGTCTCATTCCAACCCGGCCCCGCCCTCCTCGGCTCCACACTCCTCCCGGCGTTGCCTCAGGCCGGGGAGCCCCCGGCATGACGTACATCCCCCCTCACCCTTCCTCTCCGGGTGGGGGGGCGTGCCTTATGCCCCGACTGCCGGCGGGTCCTCCCCGCCTTCCTCGACCTGGGAGGAGAAAAAAAACACAAAATGGCGAGGGAAAGGCCAACACGGAGCGGCAGAGAGAGAGAGAGGAGAGAGAGAAAAAAAAAACCTCACCGGTTCTCTGATGCGCTGTCGCGTGGTCCTCGATCACTACTCCACCCTCTCAGGCGGACTGCAGCCGCTCCTCCCCGGGCGGACCGGAGTCAGACCTCCGACCCCCAGCGGACAGAACGCCCCTCCGTGTTCCCGGCGTCCCGTGGGGACTCTCCTCCGCCCCTGGCAGCGGCCCTACCACTCCAGGCGGTCGGGGAGTCACTTCCCTCCTCCCTCCCCGCGGACGGCGGTCTTCTCTCAACCCCTCCGCGTTCCCGGGGGACGGCAGGGCACTCCTCCGCCCCCGGCAGCGGCTCCCTCGCTCCAGGCGGTCGGGGAGTCCCGTCCCCACTCGCCTCGCGGACGGCGGCCGTTCCCCGCGTCCGGGTAGTCGGGCTACTCCGTCCCCCGTCGGACGGCAGCGGCGCTCCCCTGGGTGGACGGCAGTGTCGAGGACTCTGCGACGGGAATCCCTCCTCCTTCCCGGGTTTCGGCACCAGTGTAAGGGGGTTTAGAGGAAAGGAGGAGGCGAGAACCGGCTTGACAACTTAAATAATAATTTATTAAACAAAAACCCAACCAAAAACACACAACTAAAAACACAGCACAGCTGTCTGTAATTCTCTCTCTCTCGAACTGTCGTCCCCGGCCGCCTTTATCCCTCGCGCGCCCCATCAGGCTGATTGGGGACCGGGTGTGTCTCATTCCAACCCGGCCCCGCCCTCCTCGGCTCCACACACACATTATAAGAACGAAAACAAAGAATTGAAGTTGAATTTTAAATTAAAATTCAATGTATATAATTAGTGTAGAATTTCCATGCCCAAGATATGACAAGAGAAGTCATATGAGAAACAAGCATCATAAAGCTCTAGAATATGTTGCTAAATAAGGCTATGTTTACTGTCAGTTACACTCAGCATCTGTCATGTGGTAATGCAACACCCTCCTAAATGTATGCTCATTTACATCCTTATTATTATCACTTACTGTAAATAACCAATCTCTGATGGTGATGGACACACGTCAAGTGAGTGCTGTCGTGTGATACATGCTCAGTGTTATGCAACCTGAGTCAAAAAAAAAAAAAAAAAGAGACATTTCCCCCAGCTAGGTGATAATGACAATGTGAAGTGAGAGCAGAAAATTGGCAGCTACAAGGACCAGTTCAAAAAGAGTGTATTTGTATCAGCAGGGGTGCTCAACTGGGCAGCACAAAAGCTACAGTTAGGTTACCAGAGGCTCTTTTGGCTCTTCAGCTTTTGGATCAGATTGCTTTAGTCTGTATTTGTTAACAACAAAACACAGAACAAATGAGGCAGCCGCACACTGCCAGGGAACATCAGTAAGGAAATGGAGAGAGTGAAAGCGAACAGAGACCTGTTCTTTAGAATAGAATCCACCCACTTCTCAGCCGACACAGTCCTGCTCTTAAGCTTTGAAAGTGTCCTCTGAGATTTGTGGAAAAGACACATGGAACAAGACCAAAAACATTGTCAATGCTGATGTGAGCAGAGCAGTCTCCTTCTTCTTGAATTAGACAGGGGCTGTGCTTTGGTGTAGGATCTGCCAGGGATTATTTCCCTGCAATTTGGCAATCTTTATTTTCTGTATTAGGTGTCGCATGAACCATACAGATGCACATTTATCTGGGCTGTGAGCTGACAATTAGATAGCTAGAGCCTGTGCTGTTGCTATAGCTCAATATTACAGAGTTAAACCCCTGATGCTTGATCTTGACCAGGTATTGATTCATCTCTGTCTAAGACTGCTGCTTATGTCTGGATATTACCATATCACGACTAGCTTTTAATTGCATTTTACATGATTTAAGCTGGAAGAGTCCATGTTTATATGAAAGTGATCCTGGCACTCATTATCGCAAAGCCAGACAGGGTGACCAGGACTTATATCAACTTTACTTTGCTTTATTACACAGCTCTCTGGAATACTCAATTCTGATTGGTCAATCGTGCCATCCAGCAGTCTGATATTTCAGAATAATGACTGTACATCTGGAGATGAAGTGATATCAGACCGGTCATCCGTGTATTGTGGAGACTGATCTCACTGTTAGTTTAATTTCTTTAGCTGAAATTCATCTGTGCTTACTGAAATTTGATACACTGCCCCCCAGTGGCCAAAGCTGTAAGTATTGTTGGGCTTGGATTGGTGCGCTCAATTTTCCAGCTTAAATGTACTCGGAGGAGTGTCAAAAACGAGTTGTGCAGTGAGTTGTTCTCAGCTGTACAGGCTGTAAAACAGTGAAGAAAACTATATATATATATATATATATATATATATATATATATATAAACTGTACCCCCCAACCCAAACCTAACCATCAGTGGAGTAAAAATTTCAAGTTAGAGGGAAAAATGCAACTTCCAAATCACGCTCATCACTGCTTTTGCGAATACAAATACTCCCTGGTTTCAGCACAGAATCTGAACCCAGGTCTCCAACAAATCAATATTTCATGTCCATTTGTTTATTTATTTGGTAGATAGCCATGTAGTAAGTGAGATAAAGTACAGTCAGCTGGTCATTATTGCAAAATAAACCCCTTCATGGTGATGTACAGTAATTACATAAAAGAATGTCTGAGTGTACATTATTCCAATAATTACATGGCTAATTACCAAATATGTCGTTACAATGACATGAAATGTTGATGAATCTTGTTGAATTGTTTTATCATATTACTTTTAGATTAGTTTAAAGCTTCAGAAAAGAAAACTTGTTAATTTCAACATGAACTATCGAAAATATAGAACACCTCAAAAATATTACAATATTCATTTTTATATTATTTTAATCTGCAATCCAAGTTACTTTTTCTATGGACTAGTTAGCTAACATATTCAGCTACAATGTAACATGCCATCCTCTATTTGAAGTTTTCTCTCATCCAGCTTTCTGCGACTCTTATTGGTTTCTTATTTTTTCTGAGAGATGTTTTCATTTTCTTGCTTTAACTGGGGACTTCTGAGCTTCTAGCCATCTATTAAAGGTTTTATGCTCACCATATATACTGTATATTAAAATTAATGCTGAAGTCCTCCAAGGCCATTTTTACAACAGTCAGCTAATCGTTTTGAGTCACAAGATGCTGCAGATTACTGTAGCTAGAGAGTGAGCTGACAGTGAAACTAGAGACATGAAAGTAGCACTGGTATGTTGCTACGGACAATGGTCAAATATACCATATTAAAATTTGTAAAAACTTCAAAAGCATGTGCTTTTTGGGGAAAAAAACTGTTAGGAGTAAACCAAAGTTAAGTTTGTGGACATTCCAAGGAATAAAATGAGACTGGCTACCTTTGGGTAAGGTTAGCATTATGGAATCTGCTTTGAGGGCAGACTGAGGCACAGAGATAATAAACTGCCAAGCGGCGGGTGAATTTACAGACATAGGGGAACTGAGAGATAAGAAGTGATGTGGGATGTGGGGGGTACTTGTTACCAATTGAGTCAGCAAAACAGTGAGCAAAGTGAATGTGTTTAAATCAGATTGTAGATGAGTCAAAGGGTTACTGGAGCAAGGGAGATCAGTGATGTACCATGGAGACAGGTGAGTAAGGGAAGTGTATTCTCTGCCATGCAAACAAGAGAACAGGTCATTAGAAAATGACTCCATGCAGGTGGCAGGCCAGTGGATGGATGATATCAGAGATTAGCCTAATAACCAAACAAATATCTTACACAAAACAATGAAAAAAGAACATTTGTTTAAGAACATTTTCACGTCAGTTTCAGTCTTTACAAATCCTGATTTGTTCCTCACTTTTAACGTAGGATAAAATCCATGGAATTTAGGATTGAATATCACATACAAGTAAGCACTATAATCAAATGGTTTGGCTCAACCATTCAATATCTGGCAAACAATGATAACAAACCAGCAATGGCGACCGCATCTCCTATCGTGTATATCTATGAATGATGAACGAGCCAATTAGACTATGTTATGGGCGGGGCGACACGTGTAGCTCCGCCCCATATGTAGCCCCGCCTCATTCTGCAGGCTGCAGCCAGCAGCCAGATACTTCTCCGCGTGTCGGGTTTGTGGTGCCTGCCGGTTCGGTGCGTATCAGCTGGGTTTTCATGGAGGATACCTCGTCTTTGACAGCGTGTCTGGAGCTAGATCGCCCTGCCCTGCTGGGCGTCGTTCCGCACCTCACTAAGCTTCAACGGAGGATTCCACGAATCTATTTCTGACTTCCACAACGCACACACTCACTCTACGAACACACTCTTCACGGATTGCCCCGGGCGCAGCCACAGCGCGCTTCTCTGTCATCTCTCCCTGCTGCTGCAGCCTGTGCCGGGATCCTCGACATCCACAGTGACTGCTCTCATTTATTGTAAATAAATCATTTGAACTGTTCCTCTGCATTTGGGTCTGTTTGTCTACACTAGCAGCTATATAAACAGAAAAAACAGCTACATTTTGTAATTTACAGGTGCATCTCAATAAATTAGAATGTCGTGGAAAAGTTCATTTATTTCAGTAATTCAACTCAAATTGTGAAACTCGTGTATTAAATAAATTCAATGCACACAGACTGAAGTAGTTTAAGTCTTTGGTTCTTTTAATTGTGATGATTTTGGCTCACATTTAACAAAAACCCACCAATTCACTATCTCAAAAAATTAGAATACATCATAAGACCAATAAAAAAAACATTTTTAGTGAATTGTTGGCCTTCTGGAAAGTATGTTCATTTACTGTATATGTACTCAATACTTGGTAGGGGCTCCTTTTGCTTTAATTACTGCCTCAATTCGGCGTGGCAAGGATGTGATCAATTTGTGGCACTGCTGAGGTGGTGTGGAAGCCCAGGTTTCTTAGACAGTGGCCTTCAGCTTATCTGCATTTTTTGGTCTCTTGTTTCTCATTGTCCTCTTGACAATACCCCATAGATTCTCTATGGGGTTCAGGTCTGGTGAGTTTGCTGGCCAGTCAAGCACACCAACACCATGGTCATTTAACCAACTTTTGGTGCTTTTGGCAGTGTGGGCAGGTGCCAAATCCTGCTGGAAAATGAAATCAGCATCTTTAAAAAGCTGGTCAGCAGAAGGAAGCATGAAGTGCTCCAAACTTTCTTGATAAACGAGTGCAGTGACTTTGGTTTTCAAAGAACACAATGGACCAACACCAGCAGATGACATTGCACCCCAAATCATCACAGACTGTGGAAACTTAACACTGGTCTTCAAGCAACTTGGGCTATGAGCATCTCCACCCTTCCTCCAGACTCTAGGACCTTGGTTTCCAAATGAAATACAAAACTTGCTCTCATCTGAAAAGAGGACTTTGGAACACTGGGCAACAGTCCAGTTCTTCTTCTCCTTAGCCCAGGTAAGACACCTCTGACGTTGTCTGTGGTTCAGGAGTGGCTTAACAAGAGGAATACGACAACTGTAGCCAAATTCCTTGACACGTCTATGTGTGGTGGCTCTTGATGCCTTGACCCCAGCCTCAGTCCATTCCTTGTGAAGTTCACCCAAATTCTTGAATCGATTTTGCTTGACAATCCTCATAAGGCTGCGGTTCTCTCGGTTGGTTGTGCATCTTTTTCTTCAACACCTTTTCCTTCCACTCAACTTTCTGTTAACATGCTTGGATACAGCACTCTGTGAACAGCCAGCTTCTTTGGCAATGAATGTTTGTGGCTTACCCTCCTTGTGAAGGGTGTCAATGATTGTCTTCTGGACAACTGTCAGATCAGCAGTCTTCCCCATGATTGTGTAGCCTAGTGTACCAAACTGAGAGACCATTTTGAAGGCTCAGGAAACCTTTGCAGGTGTTTTGAGTAGATTAGCTGACTGGCATGTCACCATATTCTAATTTTTTGAGATAGTGAATTGGTGGGTTTTTGTTAAATGTGAGCCAAAATCATCACAATTAAAAGAACCAAAGACTTAAACTACTTCAGTCTGTGTGCATTGAATTTATTTAAAACACGAGTTTCACAATTTGAGTTGAATTACTGAAATAAATGAACTTTTCCACGACATTCTAATTTATTGAGATGCACCTGTACATACAGAGAGTGACATGCAATTGCCTTCCCTTGACAATAATAAAACAAAGTGAGAAAAAAAAGATTTCTAAAAGGCACAGAGCATAACATGGCCTGCAATGCACATAGCTTACTTGAGGCTACAGAGAAGGTCATGATTAAAAAATATGAGCAAGAGGATATGTCTCAATATGCCTTGTATGAATGTGTATTTTATAGCATCAGCAAGTCTCCGTACTTGCTCTACAGCAGCAGCAGCAGTGTAATAGTGGCAGTTGCTTATCCACACAACATATACTTCTTTGAATCCAATCTGTTAAAGAACAGATAATTATAATCAATGTTGAGTAAAGTTACTTTTAAAAGTAACTCGTTAGAATATTGCGTCACTTTTAATTAAAGTAACTAAATTAATTAAAAAGTGACTTTTTATGGAAAGGTGTTACGTTACTTTTACGTTACTTTTGCATTACTTTTTTCTCACCACCACTCTCTCTTCTGCTGTGCATTCAATACAAATACAAGAGATATGTAGAGACATTTCAGGTCATGCTAGCTACTGTACAATACTCACGTCAAAATAACATACTAAACAAACAGATATTTAGAAAGTCTACAATCAGTAGGTCTTCAGATCATATTTATAATAAAGACTCAGTAACTGGAATATGCATGATTTGTTTTTCCATCGACATGGCAGCCAACATGAATAATAATCGCTGTCTTACCTAAAGCAGCAAAGTCCAACACTTGAAACTGCATCATATATGTCATCATGTGCTGTGCCCATCGACAATGCCAGAGTAAACTTGAGATGTTTTTAGAAATCAGGATAAAATACAGTGATGAATGCCAGTCTATCATGTTCAAGGAATAAATCTGATAAATAAATAAAAGTTTTTTACTTAAGTCATCTCAGTGCACGCTTGATTTGAGCTGATCCACTGTGCATACAGACGCCACTGGTTGATTGCCTACAACTGCAAACGTGCATGTTGATACAACTTGAATGGAATAATTTTTATTGCTATCAAAATGTCTTCAAAATTTTATATTTCACAAAAGAAATTACTTGTTTATTAAAGAACAAAAAAGTTGAATATTTTAAGAAATTAAGACACTTTCTCTGCGTACACAATCGATATAAAATGTTGCTTGTAGCTGCTGATCCAGAGACAGCTTTTCTCATACCATTCTCCCAGTTACAGGGAGCTCTAACACAGATCAGTTCAGATGCACAAGTCAGTGAACTGAGCGAGTATATCACACAATGGCCAGTGGAAGGCTAGTCTTATAATCCTTCTGCCTAAACGTGTTTACTGATTTTTACAGATTTGTTTTAATGCAGCGTGTATTTACACGTGAATCAATCATGTTTCACTCAACCAAATGTTGAATGTTAAATGCTTTAACACAGAGCAGTTCGGATGCAAACTGATCCTAGAGAAGTAGTTATGGGCAGCTTTAAAACAAAGCAATTTGGATACACAAACAGTCAGCGATGATTCCACGTTGTATGTATCTGTATAATCTTAATGTGGCCATGGGAAGGCTTCACCGGTTTATGCCTGTGCTATATTATACCACGAAAATTTGTGTTTACACGCTTTTAAATGCAGCCTACATGAATCAGTCACGAGAATCAAAGTATCACTTACCCAAATGTTACATTTTGGACAAAATGTTGCCTTATGAGAACATTTCTTAACTCTTGCTGTGACTGTCATGGCAGTGGCAAAGTTTATGATGGCTGCTCAATTAAACTCCAGTGCACAAAAAAATCCACCGCTGCAAATGATTAGTACAACTGGATTCCACTGAAGTGTTCAGATTTACATTCCTTTACCAGCAATATTTTGCTATTTTTAAAACTTAAATCTCAGGGTGGGCTAAAAGAAGACTTGTTGTGCTCTGCCCATCGCTGATAAGCATGGCTCATACTCTCTAGAACTACAAAACACATCATGCGCACACAACAAAGCCCATCATGCACACACATACTACAACTTCACTGAACATCTCTAGTAAGCCTTCCACTCTCTAGAACCACAATGCCCATCATGCACCTCCTCAAAGTTTGCACACTTTTACTCCTGATTTATCACAATACGGGGAAAGGAGAGGTGTACAAAAGCAGCATTACTTATTTAAAAAAAGAACTCCGATATTATGGTCTAAAATAAAAAAAATATTGCGTTACTTTACTCATTACTCGAAAAAGTAACCTGATTACGTAGCATGCGTTACTTTTATTGCGTTACCCCCAACACTGCTTATAATAACCTGTGTTTCTAAAGAGAACTTGTAGATAAACCTACAACACATTGGAGAGAAAGACTGGGCTGAGGAAATAGGATTGCTGTCAATGTGAGCCAACTGCTGATGCCAGGATATAGCCAAGGCTAGAATCAGTCTGTGGGCCTGGAGGGGTGGTGTCTGCTGAAAGTCACTCAACATGACAAGGCTCCTCTGATCACAACTGGGTAGAGCCCTGCAGAAATCTTGCAGAGGTTCAGCAGCCTCCAGCCTCAACAGATGGTAATTGTTGAAGTTTAGAACTCCTTGTTCTTTTGGAGCATACCTAGGGATTTCATTAGTCTTGTGCCGTATTAAATGAGTTTAAATGCATTTTTTGGGTATGCTTTCTATAAAGGGTACATATGATGAAGCCTAAATAAATGCATTTATTACATGGCTCTCTGGAATATTCAATTCTGATTGGTCAGTTGTGGCATTCAGCAGTCAGATATTGCTCTGTAACAACCGCACATCCGGGGATTAAGACGTATCAGACCGTTCATCTGGGTTCTGCGTGCCACCTCTCCTGCTTCTTAGATCACTATGTGATCTCTACAAGTAAGCTAATAAAATAATTTCAACTCAGATCAATGTTTCATGTGCATTTAGTTATTTATTTGGCAAGTAGTCTTGTAACAGGCTGAATTATGAGGAGTCAGACGGTCATTTTTACAAAATAAACACCAACAGAACTCTGACGCAAACTGGAGGTTGATTCCAGCTGTTCTTCTCAAATTACATATGCAAATCTATATTTTATGTCCATGTATTTATTTATTTGGTTAGTAGCCATCTAATAAGCTGGAAAATGTACAGGTAGCCGGTTGTTATCGCAAAATAAACCCCTTCAGGGTGATATCACCCTGTCGTGGTTTATTGTGTGATAACAACCAGCTGACTGTTCATTATCCCTTACTTAAGAGCATTTAATACAATGCCTCTCAACTGCTTTTGCTTCAGGACCCAAAACAGTACAATCGACCCAACACAAATTCATAATTGTTTATCACACATAAGTAAACAAAGATGTCCTTCCAAACATTAAAACATATTAATTGGTTTATTATAGATGTTTACGTGTCTTGAATTTCGATGGATTCATGCTCTCGGCAGCCAGTAATTCACAACTGAAAACACACTGAGGTCTGTACAAACCACCCTCTCTGGAAGTAAACCTGTATTTAACCTTGTGCGACCCTGTGTCCTTTTGTGCAGACTTTGTATTTTGGCTTCGCTATATGCAACACATAATTTATTTAAACCGATCAATCTAAGTTCAGAAGACTCCATTCTGTCAGTAAAAGGTTAAACTTTGTCATGTGACAAAGAAACATGCCATGGATCACAGCAGAGTTTGTCTTAAACTATATCTGTGTAACACGGTTAAAATGGGCAAGGAAGAGACGGGAACTGGACGAAGCATCAAAGTAATATTTGAATGAAAACATAAACAAAAAACACAAACATAAACACACACGGCAGCTGCGTGTGGCTCTCTCTCTCTCTTGAACTGCCGCATCCGGCTCAGCCTTATCCCTCTCCTCAGCTGATTAGCCCGATTGGGGGCCGGCCGTGCGCACTCACAGCCCGGCCCCACCCTCCTCCTCATCACAATCTGGTAATAAACCTAATTTAGTTTATACATTGAAACTTGTTTCAGTCAAAAGATTAGAAATCCCTAGTTTCATCTGATATGCCATTTTTAAATTTGAGCAATTTACCGCGAAACGGCAAGCTGTTAAACACAATGACCACTATAGTTGGCAATAGCACTAGTTTTTCCATTAGAAGTCCTATGTTTACTGAGCATTTACACATTGAGAAAAAAAAAATGCTTTCAGAGGCTTTATATTGAGTTAGGATGAAAACAAGGTGCATTTTGAACTTTTCTGAGACCAGTGTAGACAGACACCACACTGGAGGTTAAATAATTCGCTAAATAGGGAGCAAGGGAGCATCCTGTAGATTTCTTATGCAGCTGAGTGCATTCACACCTAACTTCTGATGAAAAGTTCAGTTTCAGGCTGCAGATGATGTTTGGACCACTCAACATGTTTGGCAGACATTGAACAATGGTAATAAGTACACAGATTCAGAATTTATAATGTATAATTTTATTTACACATTGTTTCAAAGCAGCTTTACAGAATACCATCTGTAATGTCTGTAACGTCTCAAAAACATGAATAACCAACACTCCTCCTGGAAACATAATAAACAATTTGATAAAAAAAATAAAAATAAATTCGGACCTTCTATAGCTTGGTATTATTAAAAATTTCACTACTTAGTCCCGCTGTCAAAATATGTCCAAATAAATTTTTAGGAAACTATTTGCTCTAGATTTTTTTTTTATGTTGCATGTTTATTAGGTGCTACTAGTTACAAATCAGAAATAGAAATGGAAAATACACACAGCAGTCATGCTCAGGTCTCAGTAGGTTTACGTAATCTGGGTTGTATTTTCTTTCACCTTACGTATTCTTAGTCTTGAGTCTTGAGCATAAAGGCGAAGTTCTTCTTTCTTTTGCTCAGCACTAGAAAGAAGGTCAAATCATTTGAGCAAAGGTATAAGTAAAGGTTGAGCAAAAAATAAATAAATAAATAAATATATATATATATATATATATATATATATATATATATATATATATATATATACACACACACACTACCGGTCAAAAGTTTTGAAACACTTGACTGAAATGTTTCTCATGATCTTAAAATCTTTTGATATGAAGGCGTATGCTTAAATGTTTGAAATTAGTTTTGTAGACAAAAATATAATTGTGCCGCCATATTAATTTATTTAATTATAAAACTAAACTTTAATTTTGAAAATGATGACTTGGACCAAATAATAAAGAAAAGCAGCCAATAAGTGCCCAGCATAGATGGTAACTCCTTCAATACTGTTTAAAAAGCATCCTAGGGTAAAACCTCAAAAAGTTGGTTGAGAAAATGTCAAGAATACATGTCTGCAAATTCTAGGCAGAGGGTGACTACTTTGAAGATGCTAAAATATAGCACAGTTTTGATATATATATATATATATATATATATATATATATATATATATATATATATATATATATATATATATATATACATACATACATCACACACACACACACACATATATATATATATATATATATATATATATACATACACACACACACACACATATATATATATATTCGTATATATACACACTACCGGTCAAAAGTTTAGGGTCACTTATTCTTTATTTATTTATTTATTTATTTATTTATTTTCACATTTTAGAATAATAGTAAAGTCATCAAAACTATGCAATAACATAAATGGAACTATGGGAATTATGTTGTGACTAAACCCAATCCAAAATAAATGTTATATTTTAGCATCTTCAAAGTGGTCACACTTTGCCTAGATTTTGCAGAAATGTACTCTTGACATTTTCTCAACCAACTTCTTGAGGTATCACCCTGGGATGCTTTTTAAACAGTACTGAAAGAGTTCCCATCTATGTTGGGCACTTATTGGCTGCTTTTCTTTATTATTCGGTCCAAGTCATCCATTTCAAAATAATTTATTTTATTTTATTTTTTTTAATAAAATGTTAGTTTTGTAATTAAATAAATTTATATGTTGTAAGCCACTGCCACTGCCAGTGAAATTTTGTAACTCTGTGACTGGTCCCATGGGCAAATGTACAGGAGGTCACAGCGCACATGCTAATTGAGGGTCATACACATGTACAGCTGCTCTTTTTTCCCCTTTCCTCCTCTTTGCTTGATGTTAATGAAAATAGTTTTCTGTATGAGCACTTGACTGACCAGCTGTGTTGCATAATCTCAGAACAGAGCAGTCTGACAACTGCTTCTAACAATCTGAAAAATAAATCACCCAAATGACAAACAAATCAATAATCTTTATATTTAAATGTTCTGCTCTCTTCACTGCTCTCTTCACTGCATAACATATTCAAAGATGGAATTTAAACATTCATCTGTTTGCATTTATTATTGTAGATTGTAGTGCATTACAGAGCCTTTAAGATGATGACAGCAGTATTTTCTCAGTTATAAATGTTTTTTGCACACTCTTAAGTGCGTTGTGGAAGTAATTCACATATACAGTATAATATAATCAAAAAGTAAACAAGCTCACCTCTTCATATTGTATTGTTTGGCATAATTAAAATTGCTCTATTTGCAAATGTACTCTTAACAGTCCAATGCAAAGTTTTTGTTGTGTTAAAGCTTGAAGTTCACCCTGATCCATAAACCATAATGAAAAAGTGCAAAGTGCTAAAAGCCTTACTTTCAAGATCCTTTAAGTAAAGGTCATTAAAACCGCAGTTATGGTCCCTTCATAAGGGTGCACCTTGAAATGATCTCCTACGTGTATAGGCCTTATTTTTGACTTTCTCCACTGTAAAATGTACCTATGTGTTTTTTTTAAAGGATAGCAAGAAAATGTCATGTACATAACATTTTACCCAGAGGCAAAGTGAGGTCAACATGATGTGTATGAGTTGCAACTGACATAGGATCTTTGTAAAAGACATGAAATGAAATCAAAATGAAAGGTTTGTGGCTTTTTAGTTATCTTAAGGTAATCTATATGCTAGTGTACTTGTAGAAGTTGACAGAATTAACCTATATAGCATACAGTACTGTGTATACACATTTTAAGTTTACAATTTTAATACTCTGGGAAAATAGACCAAATATACTGATGACTCATCTTGCACTCACAAATGTTGTCTAATAAAATGCTCTCTAGAATGAGAATGTTTCTAGATAATTTAATTAGTTATCGAACACATTTAAAACAACAGCAGGAGGCACTGAATTAATTGTGACCCATAGCGTTAACGTTGACATGATTGTCATAAAATGTCAACATAAAAATTTGGACCATGTTGTTCGCTGGCTGGATGCTCCCTGGACGAAAATTAAAGTGTTTCGATTTCAGAAAACAAAACAAATGGATGCGTGGACTGCAGCAGTGAAGCGTGACAGCTAGACATGTACTAACAACTGTAGGATATGTAGCACACATTTTATCTCTGGCATGTGAACAAAATTTTGCCAACAAATTGTAAGGTGGTAGGGTCTAGCTGGCTAGTTAAGTCAGAGTATTTCTTTACAGGTTTTAAAGGTGACCTTATAGATCGGTCCCCCCTTATAATGAATGAAGCTGCATACACTTGTTCTGAATGCATTTTTTAAGCGCATTTCTAAAAATTCAACTAAAGAAAATGTGAATCGTTGCGCGTTTCCATCCACTACATCATGTGCATTATCTTGAGGGAGCCTGCCTTGTTATGATTGAGCAGCTGAATTATCTCCTTGCTATGGGAGAGTTTTATTTGCATGATTGGAGCAATTGTACCTCATTTTATTAAATGCTTCCAGGAGACACCAAAGAATAAGTGTAATATAATAAGGACTGAAATGGCTGCGATGCCCATACGCTGTCAGCCTCTGTATACCTGGGAGTGATACATAGGTGATTTGATAGGTGTGGGGGAGCAACAGATCAATATTTGAGTCCTATTTTTTAATTTTTTTGTACTATAAATTCTCCTCCCTGCTCACTCAGTTTCCACTTTCTCATTCTCCTGTTTTTGGTGATTTTCGTCCTTCTTGGTAAATTGATCTGTTTCTCACCCACACCTATCATATCATGTCTAAACACATGGTTTTAACCACTGGAGTCATATGGATTACTGTTATTCTCCCTTTATTCTCCCTTTTATATTTTGGAGTTTCAAAATTTTGGCACCAATTCACTTGCATTGTGAGGTCCTATAGAGCTGAAATATTCTTCTAAATATCTTCATTTGTGTTCTGCACAAGAAAGAAAGAAAGTCATACACATCTGGGATAGCATGAGGGTGAGTAAATCATGAGAGAATTTAAATTTTTGGGTGAACTATCTCTTTAAGAGAAAGTGCTCAAATGGCTCACTAGCACACCATTTCATGTTTCAAGTCATTTGAAGTTCTTTTTGATTTAGATGTGACCAAAAGTGCTGTTGTCCGTGTCAGTTAGTTGTTTACTGTGCAAATAGTTTCTCCACTTACATAAGTTCATCCCATTCATTGCAATCGGCGGAGGCCCGCTGCAAGGACGAGAGCATAAGAGAAGGGCATTATTGCATTGATTGATTTACAGCATATTGAACAAATAAGTGCTAATCGGAGGCATTGTCTCCCCTCACAGGACTTATCACCGGTTATCCCGCCTCATATTCAAGCTATGGTTTAGGAGCTCAATGATGTAGCAACTGAAGGAAGGCTTGAGAGATGCTGCCTCCCTCTGAAACTTTATCCACTGGTGTCGCTGTTTGACAGAGTAACTTCAGAAATATGCCTACTATACACATTGTTTGAGCTCACACAAACTCTTATGTAATGGATCTGGTAATGACGCCTCATTGTTTATTTCCAGCTTTTGTATATACTGTTTCTTATTTGATCTGTTTAAGCTAGACTCAAAAAGTAGGTGACAAGTTTATTTTTCTTACCCCATTGGCAGATTTTTTTATTTTATTTTTTTTTAATCTTGTTTAAGTCTAAAGTTCACTTAATTTTGTCAGATTTCTCTTAAAACAAGATAATATCTTATGCCATTTTGCTTGACAATTAAATAAATCATATTTTAAGAATATTTAGATAATTTCACATGAAAACAAGACAAAAATACTTGTCTTGAGTTTTTTGACAGTTCTAAACGTGCCGCTACCAGAAATGCTTCAGGACCAGACATGTGCAGTAACATTGTAATTACTTTATTATTGTTTGAATCCTTGAAAAGGTCTATTGGCTGTGCGATAAGCCCTTCAGAATGTCCTGCCTCAATTGTTTCAAAAGAAAATTAGTCAACGCAGAACTGAAACCAGTGTTGGGTAACGTTACTTTAAAGTAACTTGTTAGAATATTGCGTTACTCCTTAAAAAAGGAACTTAATTAATTAAAAACAAATTTTTTAATGAAAATAAATCGCTACTTTTGCATTACTTTTTTCTCACAGCCACTTTCTCTTCTGCTATGTTATGCATTCCATACAAATGAGTACAGACACCACAAATTCAAAGGCACATTTTGATACAACTTGAATGGAATAATTTTTAATGCTACCAAAATGTCATAAAAATGGTTTGTTTCATGAATCAAACTACAGGTTTATTATAAAACAAAAATGTAGAATCTTTTTAGGAACTAAGACATTTTCTCTGCATTCACAATTGATGTAGAACGTTGCTCAGAGCCACTGATCCAGAGTCAGCTTTTCTCATCCCATTCTCCCAGTTACAGGGGAGCTGTTACACGGAGCAGTTCGGCTGCATAAGTCATTGAATTGAGCGAGTATTTCATCCTGTGTATAATGTCATGGCCAGTGGAAGACTAGTCTTATAATCCCTCTGCCTAAATGTGTTTACTGATTTTATTTTTATTTTATTTTATTTTATTTTATTTTTTATTTTTTTTAATGCAGCGTGTATTAACACATGAATAAACCGTATTTCACTCAACCGAATGTTGACCTCATATTCCTCTAAAACATGTAATGCGCATGCGTGTTAGTGAGTTAATTGACAGGCGAAAGGTGATTGGCTCTTTTACATGCAAAGCGTGACTTCCTTTCTACATCCATTGACTGTTGGGCGCTAGAGCTTCTTGGTTGGGCGCTCCAGTTTCTCCCATTCATTTAAATAGAAGTGACTCATCTCTCTCTGCTAAATAGTCTCTGGCCTCACACTCTATAGAACAACAATGCCAATCATGCACAACGTCTCATCCCCGAAGTTTGCACACTTTTACTCCTGATTTCTCACAATGCAGGGACAGTAGAGGTGTACAAAAGCAACGCGTTCCTTTATTTAAAAAGTAACTCAGATATTATGGTCTAAAATATAAAATACTGCATTACTTTATTACTCAAAGTAATCTGATTACGTAACACACGTTACTTTTATCACGTTACCCCTAACACCTCAGAAAACTGTGCATATCACCCCATTTCATTGGGTGTCAACCACCATTTTATTAAACAACAATGTTAAATAACAAAAAGGGTATGGTTCTCTCTTCACCCTTTCAAAAGAGCTCATGGCAAATTTGCCACAAACTTGCTGCAAATTCACCACTGATAATTTTCACACGCAAATGAGCTTTGCGGCAAACTTGCGGCATATTGTCCATTGTTGCCAAAGGTTTGTCGGAGATTCACCACTACCGGTGAAGAGCTGCAAACTTCTGGCAAACATTTGCGGCGAATCACAAGCTCATTTGCGTGTGAAAATAACGAGCCGGAAATTTGCAGCAAGTTTGTGGCTAGTTTCAATTTTTTTGTAAGGGCACTATTAACAATCCTTTTGCCTTTCGTAATCTTCCACACAACGTCTGCCAAATTATGTGAGGATTTTCTTCCCTGAAATGAATGTTTCCCTACAATTATAACATTGGCTCTACCTCAGATGACACCTTTGGCCTATTGCCATTGTATTAGGCATCCTTAACTCTTGGTTCACAGTTGCACCTATGAGATCATTCTTCATCTTGGATAGATCTTACACAGAGGTAGCTCACATAAACCTAGGTCTAACATTGGTTGAAAAACGGCTTGGCTTTGTAGTACAGTATATTAGATATATCTATCGCTGAAGGACATGCTAGATTAGTGTGCGTGAGGTGACATCACATTACTCCTTTCCTCACGTATTACCTCAACCCATGAAACTCCATTAGTCCATATTTCTTAAAGCTTTTTCACGGTGGGAACATGTGGATCTCAATCCTATCCGCAGCACACCAGATGCAAAGCTGGAGGCAAATCATGTGATTTAAGGATGAAAAACAGGGACCTTGCAATTGAAAATTCCTTAATTATGTGAACCTGTAACATTCCTTAAAGCATGGAATTATATCTCACTGCATCAGATATCAAACACCCCTTATCTCATTTAAGGATTTAACAGCATGACTGATGCAGAACTCATAAAAAATGCTTTAGCTGTGGTGGGCAGATGGTTTGGCAACTTGGATCTTTTTTTATTCACATCCAATTAATTAATCAGTTATTTCACAGTTATTGAAATATTTTGGTGTCAGTGAGATAGCAGAGGTACTGTCAACTGCTGTGAACCAAGCCACATCAACTGGGAACAATTACTTGAACATATCTCAAGAGCAAAAGCCAGGCTGCCAGGGTGATGATATAGTAATTTTTAGAAGTTCAATGTTAAAGTAAATGATATTATAAAGATAGAATCTAGGTCATTTTATCCAAAAATAACTAGACTCTTTATGAGGCCAATTAGATTGACTTATTTGTGAACTTTAGAAATATACAGTATTTGTTTAAATTAATAGGAGGCACCGCACAATTTTATATGCATGCTCCCAGATATTACCATAGCTAATCAAGAGTTGGCAGGAAATAAAGAATTGGAGATTGAGGGCAGTGGGCAGTGGTTTTGTTGTGTGTGTAATTTGGCTTTGACCACAGGGATGTTTGTTGGGGGTCAGGGTGGGGTTGGGGATTGGGAGGGGGAAGGGGAATAATGGGGGTTAAAAGTTGATTCTGTGCATATATGTTTTGCTTTTCTGTTTCATGTGTTAGAATCAATAAAAATTGTTAATTGGAAAAAAGAATTGGAGATTGAACTAACCATAATTCATTTGGATACAACAACAGTGTTGATTGTAGGTAACTGTTCCCAGTCAGTGTAGATGCTCTATTTTTTTCTAATATTTTGTGAACATGCACACAAGCTCTGCAAAACTTGTTAATATATTGTGGGAATAGTGTTTACTATTTTTCGGATTTTTTGTCATAAGAGCTGAATAGTTTGTTTACCCAACCCAACAGAAGGCATTCCCAATTCTCCTATTAAATGATCTAAATATTTTTCTTTTCAAGTGTTATTCTTGTGTCCTTTTTTTATAGTAGTAGTGGTAGGGAGGATATCTTGCTTCTCAAGCTTTGAGTATATTATCCCCTATTCCTCCTGACAGTAAAAAAAATACTCTCAACAGTCAACCTATTATCCCCTTAATGCAACTAAAATCATCTTCCTCCCTCAGGCATCAACCTTCACCAGAGCTCTAATTCTGTGCTGACTTTGGCAGATGCAGCACCTCTCAGTAATGAGTGGAGGAAGCCAAGCTAAATAGACACACTTTCAATAACTTTGGCAGAGGATTAAAGGATATTTAAGTTCTATTAATATCTATTCATTGTTCCACCCACCTTGAGATGAAAAGTGAGCTGAACTAAGGATAGTAAGGAGGGTAATGATACAAAAACATGGTGAATGACTTGAAGAACTGCTTGTCATGTAATGTCATAAAATGTTTAATTTCAACAACGATATGAATCATGGAAATCATGATTTGAAGCTCAATCTCATTTCCTTGCATTAGCACATAGGCAGAGCACCTGTACAGCATGTGTACATGGGCAAAACGTGTAATCGAGATAATCAAGATTACTTTTGTAAAGCCCACAATACCTACTTTGATCTCTCATCAGTTCTTTCAGAGTAAAAAATTTAAACCATGATAGGAAACATATTTCAGACTGCAAGGTTTGGCACATTTATATAAAGCTATATGCCAGCAACATAAATAACATCACAAGAGCAAGAGTGCTGTTATGGCCATATACAGTATCAGCACGGGTGTAATTATATATATACAAAACAGCACGATTGCGAATGTGATATTTCTCTAATACAGTTCAACAAACAAATAAATAAATAACTAGGGCAAAACAAAGGTCTTTCCCAAAAAACAACTTGTGTGTGGAATTATTACATGTATTATCCTACAAGTATGTCACCCATGTTCAAGTGTTTCCTTGGGGAATGACGTTGTGTCCCTCGATGAATCAAATATGAGCAAGTGGTCCACAGGGGATGTTGCCATCCCTTCCCACAGTGAGGGTGAGGAGCGTGCACATGCCAGTGATGAAGAGCTGATTCACGTTCTCTCGCGGGTGGTTTAGGAGGTCAGTTTACAGTGGTCCCCTCCAGTCAAGCTGGAAAGATCTTATTGAATGAGAGACCCTGCAGTCCAGTCGCCATTAAAAAAGTCTGCGCCTCAAAGGGCAGCACCATTCTTCCCGGAGATCTGGCTTGCATGTTAACTTGCCTCATACAGTGTTGGCCTTAGATTCAGATGACCATGGTTCAAAACCAGCCATCGACTCAAGCTGATGCATGACATGAAAGAGTCATTGATGTGACACAAAATTTTGTGGTTGCCTCAGGATGGCGCTGCGGGTCACAAAAATTCACTGGTGACTCAGTCTGGTGACACACCATTCTATTTGGGGTCAGCACCTGGCAGAGAACCCCGCTCCTGCTGCTCTGGCTCCACCAAAGACAGCCGAGCCATCAGTGAAGCCACGGAAACCGTGCGTTATGTTCAAATAAAGAATGTTCTCACAAGAAACAGAAATGCGCTCGCTGCTTGAGACCCACACATTCTGACACTGCTCATCCCCGCCGGGTATGCCAGGATGGTAGACAAATGTGTTTCTGTGTGTTGTGTTCACATAAACAATGTTCTCACACAATAGAGAAAGCGCTTGTTGCGTCTGCTCGCTCTGTACCTGCTCGAAATGCATGCACATTTGCGTGCCGTTCACATCCCCTCCCCGCCGGAGTTCACCGGGAGATTACAGATATGTGGTATTTGTGTGATGATTTTCACATAAACAATGTTCACACAAAAGCAGAAAGCACTCGCTCGCTGTTCACTTCTCCTCCCCGCCTGTGTTCTCTGGGAGGTCCCACACATGCTGTTTCTGTGTATTCTGTTCACATAAACTATGTTCTCATAAAAATCAGAAATGTGCTCGTTGCACATGCTCGAGATGCACACATTCACACACCGCTCATTCCTCATCGTAGGTCACCAGGATGGTGGACAAATGTGTTTGTCTATTGTGCTCACATAAAAATGTTTTTACAAAAAAAACGCTCATGCGCTGTTTGTTCCCCCTCCTCACCGGTGTTCTCACACAAAAGAGAAGGTGCTTGTTGCGCGAAACGCACACACATTTACAAGCTGTTCTCTCCCGGCTGGAGTTCACCGGGATGATACACAAATGTGTTTCTGTGTGTTGTTTTCACATAAACAATGTTCTCACTCAAAAGAGAAGGCACTTGTTGCGTAAGACACACAACCATTTGCATGCTGCTCTTTCTCCAATGAAGTTCGCCAGGATGATACACAAATGTGTTTCTGTGAGTTGTGTTCACATAAAGAATGTTTTCACACAAAAGAGAAAGCACTTGTTGCAAGAGATGCACACACGCAGAAAAACAGAGCTTCTGGCTATGGGTATGAAGGTAGGATGAAAAGTGGGGTGTGCAGAAGTGAGAAAGTAAGGAACAGGTAATAATTGTGATATGTGGTGAGTTAGCATGTAGAAGAGGAAAGGGTTGGGGATACACAAACATTCACATGCTATTTCACTCCCTCTCCCTGCCAGAATTTGTCGGTACTGTATGAGGCACACACACTCTCGAAGAAGCCCTTCACTCTTCTCTTACCCACACACTCTGTGCACAACCGCTACCCACTGGCAAGCAGTGATCTATCTCTTCTACCAAGTGAGCCAGTGTGCCCGTTATCCTGCTCATGGCATTCTGTCATCTACAGGCCGTCACAAGATGCGCCGATGTTGCATGCAGGAACTCACGATCTCATCACAAGAACGCAATAGAGACTGTTCCGAACTGCGGCGCCCACAAGGGCTCCGTTGCTACTGTCTTTTATTCGGATTAAGACGGTGGGCTTTAGCCCATTTTAGATCCAAGACGCTTGAATCGCATGCTCGCAAAACACCCTTTCAAAACGGTTGAAACCAAAAGGTCATGGCAAAGTCTTTGAAGACTAAAATTTTCATGTTTATCAGTATTATTGATTATCATCAGTATTTGTAATGATTTTGTAACATTATTGATCATTTGCATTACATTATTCTACTTGTGTTTTTACATCATGTGTCTTGGATCCATTCTTACAACCACGTGTAAGTTAAATTTATGTAAGTTATTATGTAAGTCTTACATAAGCTCTTTACATTACCTCGTGGTAAACTTGGAACTTTCCATAGACACATGTGGATCCAATTAAGGGGGGAGAAAGGGGTCTGCTTTATACTTTAGGTCTATCGTGTGAGCTGCCTCTGCGATACGGGCACTGCTCCGGCTTCATGATACTTGAGCTCTATTACAGCTTTATTTGAATCTGAGAAAAACAAAGATTAATTATTTAATTCAATCATCATTTTAATGCTCCCCAGTGTTTCAATCTGGTTCTCACGCACAGGTGATTCCTGTCAGCCTCGTTTAGGGCGCGATCCATTCAGCGATTCCGTTCCTTCCAACATGACTATCATGATTGTTCTCCCTTCAAAGCACCCTTCGGAGCATGATTTATTCTATTCAGAACACAGGGGCAATCATGCAACAAGCAAACTCCTTCCAAACGACCGCTACTCTAATTACAACATCTTTTAAAATCAACGCAGACATTTAAGCGTGAGCTTGCTGAGCAGCAGCACCCGCGCTGATCATTCCACTGCTCACTAAATCGACGCCGGATGATTCGGCTTTGCATTTTGCTTCATACTCACAATATTTCAGTTTTTCTGTAGAATTTATTACAGGTCTTCAAAATATACAAGTCGTTTTATTCATCTTACTTCTGCAAACGACACCCATATAATATCTATTAAATCCAACTTCCAGGCACAAACTCCAAATGATTTCATACGTCCTCGTCAAACAAGACGAGTCACTCCATGTCTATAATACAGTGTTATGAAATTACTTGCTTTATGTTGGAAAACAATCTTTAAAGCTCCAAACCATACATTTAAGTTAAATAAACATCAGACTATGATATTTATCTGGACACATAATTTCAGGTGCCTTCTATTTTCATGACAAAACCAACCTTAAATTACGTTGTATTTCACATGCAAGCATGTTTCCCGACACTGCTTCACATATGTTCCTGACATTTAATCTAGCAAACAGGTCATGTTCAGGTGTCCACAGATGCTATGTTTACCATGTTACTATGTTTACTATTGGCTCAACACATCCCTAAGCAGCACAAATATGCCATCCAGGTGCCGCAACTGCGACGTCTTTTGGGCCATGCGACAAACTCCCTCTAACCTGCAAACAGTGCAACAAGCTGACCAAGCACCACTACTGTGGTGTCTTTCGGGCCATGCGACAAACTCCTACTACACTGAAAAACAGTGCAATGTGCCGTTCACAGGCCACAACCGCAGCACGTCTTTCAAGCCATGTGTCTAAGCATACATGGCCCCGTAACCTCCATTGTGCCATTTATATCAAACAAACCATTACCCACCTAGTGATCGACACAATCGGGCCATTTTAGTTCTTCCCTAAAAATTTCACCATAAGCCCACACCTCTGCACCAATTTCATTCGAACATGGCCTACCATACGCCCTCAATGCTTGATGACTCAACCCATTCATATTGCAGAATGAGTTCTCGTTTATATGCAGCATAAACTTTTCTCATGGAAACACAGGCTCCTCCTATTAAATGCTGAGTGGTCCCATGCTCGAGGATTCAGCCTGTTTCGTTTCGCATAGCGAGCTCCTTCAAAATACAGCATATATTCACTTCCTCAAGAATCAAGCGTTCTATCGTCCAATGCCGTGCGGGCCCACACTTGTGGACCCAGCCGCCTTGCAGCTCCGAGCGAGCTCAGTAATAATACAGCTAAAACATTCCCACGAATTGTATGCTGTCCCTTTTAACGCAGTGTGGTCCCATGCCTAAAATTCAGCTCATTCATTTCGCAATGCATATGCAAGCCTGTATCCTGACATTGCTTCACATACGTTCCAGTCACTTAATCTAGCAAACAATTAAGCCTAAGGCATCCACAGATTCCATGCTTGCCATGTCTCTCTCAACACTCTCATTCAAATGCAGCACGGCTCTCCTGTCCAAACGCAGCACGGGCTCTTCCATTCTAATGCACCAAGAGTCACAACGTCCAAGCCGCAGACTCTCCTGTTCGAATCGCAGTGAGGGTTCCCCCTTTCAAATGCAGCATGGGCTCTCTCGTTCGAATCGCAGTAAAGGCTCTCCCTTTGAGTGTAGCAAGGGTCACCACGTCCAGGCCATGGGAGGGCCCCCATTTTAATGCAGGCTGGGCTTACCCATTCGAATCGCCATGCAAATCTTACGTCAGTAGGATGCAGGAAACGCAACAGACTAAATCATTTACGAGAACCAGACCAACACAAAGAGGTCATTCAATTTACATTTTCAACCTGCCAAATTCTGTCCAGCTCTCCCAAGCTAAATTCCCTCTCAACAAAGAAAACAGACTAAACCTAAAGAGGGCTTTCAATATTTATTTTCAATCTGCCAACTCCCATCCAGCCCTTTTAATGATTAGCACACTATCCATTATAGAGGGTCCTAATCCAGAACCCCTCTCAATCCACTTTTGTAGATGACAAAAACCTAGCAGTTTCCCAATTCTGGTTCCAAAATGATTAATTCCAGCATCTCAGAAAACTATACTCAAGCCATTCCTTCCGCATCTGTGCCTCAACCACAGCAGCCCAAAAAGGCCTGCCTGAACACCAAATATGCCTACAGGGCCGTTGGTCATCTGGTGCTTATCTCAGCTACATCCATACCAACCGTCTCCATATCAGAAACAAGCCCTCATCAGATAACCACGAGGCATTCACGATCAGGACCAGGGGGACGCTAGCTTTATCCTGGTCAGTCATCTAGGCCCCACCATTTAGATGCCGCGGGGGCCCCTCTGGCCAGTCCGATAGCCAACCCGTCTAAAATTGCTGGACAGGGGGTCAAACACTCAAGGGCTCTCCTGTTCGAATCGCAGCAGGGGGTTCTCCCATTCTAAAGCGTGCGAGCTAACTCAGGTTTATTCGTATCGTGAGCTCCCCGTTTGAAATGCAGTGAGGACTCCTCCGTTAGAACACTGTGAGGGCCCCTCCATTGCATCTGGAGGGGGGCCAAGGTCTGTTTTGAGCAGCTAGGATTCATGCCTCCACTCAGGCCAATCCTGCCAGACCACGGGGGAGGCCCATCCAACAAAATCCATTCAAGGGCTCTCCTGTTCGATCAGCAGTGGGATCTCCCAACCGTTCACGGCCCGGGACGACTTCCCAGTCTAATGCAATGAGGGCCCCTCTCATTCAAATGCAGGTTGGGCTTGCTTGCTCGAGGGCTGCCGAGTCTCCTTCCAAGGGGCTCGCAACATTCACCACACAGGCCCATCCGTCGAACCAACCAAGCCTGGAGGGAGACTTAAGGTTGGTCTGGGCAGCTAGGATTCACGCCTCCATTTGGAGCGACCGTGCCTTGTCGGGTGTAATGATCCTTCCAGTGCACAACAGCTCTCGCAGAGGTCATTTCCATGTGGCCGTAACCGCCACTGTCCCTTCAGTGTTTCAACTTACATTCACTCTCCAATCTCTACCGATCCTACACCTCCCAGTTTCCTATCCAACGGCCCCATTCGATTCTATCTTCTTTGGCACATCTGCCCATCTCACACAAAGATACGCAAGCGACCCCTCCTGCAAATTCGTTTAATCATTTCACGCTCCTTTTGGGGGTACAAGAAGCATTGCAATATATTTCATCTCATCTCAAACACAAAGGCTCCGTAGACAACAGATCGCTGTCTCATTTTCTGGCATCTTTTGAGTTTTTTTTTAGCTTTGGTCGAGTCTTGAGCCCCTTTTGCCCAGGACAGTGAACCACACATTTACACTATCCTCAAGGCAGGATTATATTAATTTGTGAACTACTGAATCAGCAGTAAAATCTGACAACACTGGTATCATAAATTGTGCTTCTTTACCTCCGATTACGATAAAAAAATGAATTTTCCCAGCTTGTGTAGCTAATGCACATGCGCATTCTCAAGCTGATTGACAGGTGATTGGCTCTATTACCTGTAAGTTTTACATCTGTTTGGGCTTTGTAGAAGTGACCCGTCTCTGCTAAATAGTCTCTGGTCAGGGTTTGGTTGGTGAATGGTCCAGTCAGACCCTGCTGGTAGATGCCAAAACTATACCATTTTTAGGGTAAAAAGTCAAGTTATTTTCAAGTCATTTTTATTGTATAGCACTTTTCACAACCAATGTTGTTTCTAAGCAGCTGTACAGGAAATTATGCTATAACAGAAAATAAAGGTGTAATGTCTTAATTGATTGATTATAGCTAACTTTATTTGCCCCATCGCTGGGAAACATCACATGTAACACATCTACGATACAGTTTATATCCCCACTGTGTACAATTCATTCTCCTCCCCCACATATAACACAACACATAGTGAGTATTCCTATTATTTGTTCAAGATGTTAATAGCCATAGGCAGAAACGAGTGCTTATACTTTTTAGTCTGCACCAGGAGACCTTGAATCTTCTCCCCAACGGAAGTAACTGAAATTCATTGTGGAGAACATGAGTAGAATCAGCTACTATCGTATGTGACTAAGTAGACACTGTTTATAAATCAAGAGGAGATATGTGTAGATTTTAACACTAATGATCTTCATAGCAGTCTAGTCTTATAGTCTTAGGCTGGGTTTTCCGAAGCACTAAGCAGAATGTTAGTAGCAATTAAGTAGTACTTAATCTCTAAGGCGCGTTTCCCAAAAGCATCGTTATCTAAGTAGTTCGTAAAAATTTTAGAAAATTAATGAGATCTTTGAACTGCTCTTAAGTCCAGTAAGTGCAACTTAAACACTTCTTTCTGGCATCTTTCACAGTTTATCAAAGACAATGGGACATTGAATAAATTGTATTAATATATTTTGATAATTGGAAAGCCATTGGAAACTATTTCAGAGGATAAAAATGTGTAGAAAAAAAATGCAATGAAATCAATACATAATACAGTATAACATTATATTAGCCTTCTTTCCATTGATGACCTTTCAAATGTAGATGTGTATTCTGACAAAATATGTTTTTGCAAGCAATATATAAATCATAAATATTTCATTATATTATAGTAGATGTTTTGCAAGTGACTGATTTTTGGAGGGCTCTTAAAAGCGTGAAATTGACTTTCCTTTTGCCTTTGACGTTACACCTCAGGATAGTCGCTAGTGAAAGGTTGGGCCTGTGCAAATTCTTGTGGTGCCATCAGCCAATCAGCTTTGTCAGCATGTCAGGATGTCTTTTTTCTATGGCTCTAGAGTGAGATTAGTGACTTACAGCTCAGGTGATTGACTTGAAAAACCTGGATGTCCATGAGCAAAGATGGCACAATTCACATTGCATACCTCAGGTTGTCACATTCCATACCAGATGAGCAACTGCCATTGACATGAATGGGAATTGTAACGAATATAACACCTTTTTCCAAGTTTTATATATCTCCTTGGTTGAAACACACAGCATGGCTGAATGGCAGGTAAAAACATAAAAACAAGTCAATGAAACATTCCTGATCATATGCATTCATAGAAAGCAGTTAGTTATTGTAACATTGCAAAAACATATGCAACTGGGTCCATCAATGAAAAATTATGCATGTGCAATGTAGTTACACCAGATTTGGGTGGCATCAGAAGTAATATAAGAGTGGTCCTTGAATAAGAGTTAGAGAAGGAAGCATTAAACTGTGTGATGGGAGTTGGCAGAAAAAATCTCTAGTAATGTGTCTGAGCACAGAGGGGGCATAAGCCAGAGCATCCATGAAGAGGATATTTAGAATTCATTATGTTCCAATTTTTCGTCCACTGTTAACACTTCTGTATAAGAAAGTAAATGTATGCTTTTAGCAATACATGGGCTGCAAAATGTAAAAAAAATAAAATAATAAAATAAAATAAAAAAAAATCATAGAAATTGTAAAATCATAGATAATACAACTATTAAAGGAATAGTTCACCCAAAAATGAAAATTTCTCTTGTAAACAATGACGCACTTCCTGACTCCTCCACCTGACGCGTGACCTTACCAACAAGCTTAACTCATCCCTCTCATGAGCGCACATCACAGAGATGTACGGAAGCGAAGATTTGTAGTTAAAAAGTATATAAGTATTGTTTTGTTTCTAAAAATAATCAATCGTTTGCATTCAGAAGAACTTTATTTGTCGACTGGAGTCGTGTGGATTATTTTGATGCACCCCAAATATGCATTTTGGACCGTCAAAAAATGGAGGACATTCATTTACATTGTTTGAAGGAGGAGGCCTGAAATGAAATCCTAAAAATCTTAAATTCTGTTTTTGCACATTCTTGACCACCTAATTCAAAGATTTTCATTTACAGCAATATTTAAATACAAAGTGTTTGTTCATGTGTGAATTTACTGTTATGTTCATGGCAGATGTTTTCTAACCAAAGAGATGTGCACAGAAGTTCATGACTTGCGATGGTAAAGGTTACATTGGCAGGTAGCTAAGGATGCAAATTGATCAACACCACAAATATAATGACTCCAATTTTCAAATGTTAATGCTAATTTGGCATAAGGTTTATCTTCAACTCGTCATAAATCATGATCACATCTCACAATACTTTCCTATTCTCCTTGATGGCTTAGGCAGTCACCTGACCAGCTCTATTTCAGAAGAGCAGCCGAGCTGGACTGTGCCCATTCTCAAGCTGGTTTCAGAACCACTGAGGGTACAAAAGTGTTTCATGTCTTGGAAGAGAGAATGGGATTCTCGTTCTTCAACAGATGGACCTCATCTGTCACCTTGACAAGAATATTGTGCTCATTTTTTGTAAAAAAAAAATAATAATAATAATATAGTTACATTGTATAGGCCCCTCCCTGTGTTGTGAGCTGGTCTACAATCAGTTCATATCTGGCACAAAGATTCTAAAACACTGAGGTATGGTTAATATGGGAAAAGTGGGACACTTTTGGAAATCTTCCTCTTCCGTGCACTTCCAATTATGATCCAAATGCAATATGGCTACACATTATAACTTTATAGAAAGCTTAGTATGTCTCCTAGTCAAAAGCACAAAAGAAATCAACCTGCAAGAGAGATAGATCAACACCCCCGATAGTGTGGCAACCCCACTACGACATCTGTAGATCACCCCTGTGCATTACCAGTGACAAATACTGCTGTACCTACACACACCGGCACTCGCATCCTTATTAAATCCATCAAAATGCTCTTGCGAGGAAATTAAGGAAGTACAGTAGTTATCATCATCTGCATTGGCAGTTTTAGTCATGGAAAACAAAAGCTAATGTGCCATGTAATTCCATTGTCTAGATTTTAAACAGTTACTGATATCGGTACAAGCTTTATAAACAATCTAAAAAAATAAAATTAAAAATTAAAATATATATTTTCACAAATCACTTCAGTTTGGGTGCCAAAGACAAGCGCAAGTGTGGCGGTGCAGTGGAGGGTAAAGATAACACTAGTATTACAAAATGAGCAAGACAGAGAAGCTGACTACGCCACCCCATTTCTGTGAACAGGGAAATTACTACCCAAAATAGGGCACACAGGATCGTTACCACAGAAGGCAAGAGATGACGTGGGTATCAATACAAAGCTACTTTTATTTCACAGGCAATAAATATATAAATCTGTTAAAGTGACAGTTGTGCAAAAATTCACTTAGACCCTCTACAATGCGGCTCAATGCAACAAAATAGAAAAACAACAAAACGAAAAGGACATGAGCTGAGGCTTACCAGTAGGGTGGCCAGCTGAGAAGCGATTATCCTAAAACCACACCACTCACCCAATTACACGTCACACAATCACACTCACACTACGTGAGGGAGAAGCAGTTGCCAGTGGCAAAACACTCTTGTGAGAGAAAAACCACCACCAAAGGGCAAGGACAGCTAGCCTCCCTACCCCCAGGGCTAGCCTTCAGCTCCTGAAATAAAGAGATTGCAATTAGCCACCAGACATACATTCATCTACACATTTTAGTAGAACTCAAAACATAAAGAGGTCCACATTTTGGCATTTTGCTATCAACAAGTTACAAACAAGATGTAGCTCAATAGGTTCACACCAAATTGCCAGCAAAGCCCAGACACAACCAGTAAGGTAGCCAATTGCTATAAAGAGAGAAAAAAAAAAAATAATAGTTACTACAAATGAAAAACAATTATTAATTGGGCTTCAGCCAAATTAAACCAACATAATGAAACAAACTTTTAAGGGGACACCTTTTTGTTTTTTTCCTCACCGGGGTGGAAACGGTTTGAACCCTATGTGGCAGCAGGGGTGTGGTCAAGCGTCCGTCCGGAGAGAGAGAAAGCTGTAAGGGCGCTTGCACTTGAGCTAGATTATGTGTAACACCTGTCTCTAATTCCAGTGAGCATGGGGAGAGCGGCATATAAGCAGCCAAGCCACCAGCAGAGAGAGAGTGTCTGGCATAAGAAGGCCACGGTGCTCCTGAAGTTGCTACGTTTAATCTGTTATGTTTGTGAAGCTGATCTGTTTAAGTTACTACGTGCCTGTGAAGCTGACGAGTTTGTGAAGTTATAAAGCATTGAAGTGGCCGATTAAAAGTCCTACCTGAGCCTGGAAAAACCTGCTTCCCTGTGTTCTCCTTCCCTTCTGTTTGTGAGCTGTTACACCAAACAAAACAGGTTCAAAACAGTGTTACTATGAATGTAAACTTTAATACAGTGAAAGACACTCTATTAGCATAACATATATAAATACAAATTTACAACATTCTTTTGAATGTCCATGTACTAAAATAAAATATTTGATGCCATGAGTGTACCTTAAGTCAGTGTTTACCCAACCACTGTGCCGCGGCACATAGTGTGTTACCGTGAAATATTGTCAGGTGTGCCATGGAAAATTATCAAATTCCACAAAATAAGTACATTTTTTAAAAATAATTTCAGGGATCCAAACTCCTCACCTTTCGGAGAAATTCGCCATTTTGAAACCATAATCAGTCACTTTTGTGACTGTGAAGAGCAATGATTAATGTGCAAAAGTGACTGATATTTATACGCGTTAATGGGCTTTCGCATGACTCGCGTCAGCGCTGCAGAATACATTGAAGTCTATGAATTGCCGCCACTTTACACCAAAGTGTTTTTCACACACACGTTTTTGCTTCACCAATAATATCTTTGAGAGTACTAAGCAACAAGAAATATTTAAAAACTGTCCAAATTTGTGAAGAAACATTGAATGTCTCAATTTCTTTTAATTAAATATTACCTTATCGTTTACGAATATCAGAGACCCCAGTTACTGAACTAATTTAAATTCACCAAGAAAACGCTTAGACCTAAACATAAATGAGTCCTTTTATTACTTTCTGCTATCAAAGCAACTGCAAGCATTTTTTCCTCTTCCAAATATGTTTAAAATGTTTATTGTGCACACCTCCCGCTTTTTTTACGTGGCAAACTCATAAAATCACCCCTCTGTGACGCTTTCTGCAACTCGTCATTTGGAGGGCAGTGTGGCGCTTGACGCTGGCGTTGAACAGAGCGTTGATGCCTCGACCCAGCTCATGTGAAATGCACTTTACAATGACGAAAGAACACTACTGAAACACAAAATTATTATTTTTTGTCTATTATTGTGGTGTTTTCTGATAAAAGCCATGCTCAGCAGTTTAAATAGGCTACTGTAGGAAAATGATACTGTAGATTTCGGTCATGGAAGACTCAAAATGATTCACTGACTCACTCCTAGCACATAAGATGCTCATTTGTCACCACCTAGTGAAATTTCCAGAAGGAGACACTGAACTAATCAGTTAATAAAATTGAACAAATTTGTGAAACAGAAGCAAGCCTCACCAAAATACTCTTTATTTTGCAGTTAATTCTGCACAAACTTGAATCACTAAAATAGCTGGAATTGGTGCGTTTAGCTTATTCTTTAAAAAAAAAAAAAAAAAAAAAAACAAATCACGAGAAAACATTTTTGTGGAGCAGTGATTCTTACCTATTTCGCCCATCATTTTTTTATTTTTTTGCATAGCCGAATTTCAAACATTAAAAGTAAAAACGCTACTAAGACGGACAGAAAACATGGACAAGTTCTTAAAAGGAAAAATATTGACGATGGTTAGCCTATGTGGGATGGTGGTGTGCCGTAGAATTTTTTTAGTCGTAAAAAGTGTGCCGTGGCAGAAAAAAGGTTGGGAAACACTCCCTTAATTTACTATTACTATTATTTTGAATGGCCATGGAAAATGAAGCAATGTGTTAACAATTTTACGTGGTCACAAAAAGTAGTCCGTTAATTTACCTGGTGAACTTTCGCCTTTTGCTGACCCTTTATGCTTTGCAGAGCTAATGTGTGCCTCTAAATCACTTGCACCTTTATTAGCAACTGACACATAAGTGCCAGCTTTAAATGTCATACATTCTGCTTTTTGTCTTGGACGTTGTCTGCCTTATTGTCTACGACAGACACTTTTGGACATTGGTTATGCAATTACACACCATAAACCGGACTTCAAATTCCTCAATGCCGACCCGCTGTTTACAAACACGCCAGCGGAGCCCTTTGTCTGGGCAGCCTGGCCGCAGAAACGCAGAAGGAAAAGGGGAAACAGAGCCGGCATTCTCATCAGAGTAAGATGTCATGCAAATTGACCCCCGCTACCCAGTATTCTACTGGCAAATGTTCAGTCTCTGGACAACAAGCTCTGCGAGCTGAAAGCATGGATCTCTTTCCACCGAGAGACGAGGAACTGCTGCATTATCTGCCTTACGGAAACTTGGATGTCTGCAGAGATTCCAGACTCAGCCATCGAACCCGCAGGGTTCTCCGTGCACCGAGAGGACAGAGCGAAAGACCTCTCAGGTAAAAGCAGAGGTGGTGGTGTATGTTTTATGATCAACAAATCCTGGTGTGATCAGAGGAACCTACATTCGATCAAGTCTTTCTGCTCTCCTGATCTGGAATTTCTCATGCTGCTGTGTCGACCATTCTGGCTACCGAGGGAATTCACAGCGGTCATTATCACAGCTGTGTACATCCCGCCACAAGCCGACATAAGCAAGCAGGAAACCGCGCACCCTGAGGTCGCGTTCATTGTGACCGGGGACATTAACAAAGACAGTCTCAAATCAATCGCACCAAAATTCCACCAACACATCAGTTTTAACACACGAGGGGACCGGGTTTTGGACCATTGCTACTCTCCCTTCCGGGATGGCTACAAATCCCTCTCCCGCCCACCATTTGGCAAATCGGACCACTCTTCCGTTCTGCTTCTGCCCGCTTACAGGCAGAAACTGAAACAGGAAGCACCCACTCTCAGAACGATCCAGTGCTGGTCGGACCAATCAGACTCTAGGCTACAAGACTGTTTTGATCACGCGGACTGGGAGATGTTCCGGTCCACCTCTGATGATGACATCCAGCTTTTCGCTGATAGCGTCACGTGTTTCATCAGAAAGTGCACAGAGGTTATTGTTCCATCCAAAACAATATGGATCTACCCGAACCAGAAACCTTGGATTAATAGCAATGTTCGTGTGGCACTTAATGCGCGGACCTCCACTTTTAATTCCGGGAATGCAGAGGAGCATAAATAAGCCAGTTATGCCCTCTGCCCTCAGAGCAGCAAAACGGCAGTACAGGAACAAGATTGAAGGACAGTTTAACACCACCAACTCTAGAAGCATGTGGCAGGGAATTAATATCATCATGAACTTTAAAGGGAATAAAAACTCCGCCGTGAACACCGCTGCCTCTCTCCCGGATGAGATAAATACTTTTAATGCACATTTCAAGGAAAATAACACCGCCCTCGCAGATAGAGCTCTTGCGGTTGAAGCTACAGAGGTTAGTTCACTCTCCGTCCCTGTAGCGGATGTAACCCGATCCTTCCGACGGCATTCCGGGCCACATCATCAGAGCGTGCACGAACCAACTGGCTGGTGTTTTTACAGACATTTTCAACCTTTCCCTCTCTTTGTCTGTAGTCCCCACATGCTTTAAAACATCCACCATTGTGCCTGTACCAAAGCAATCAAAAATCACTTGCTTAAATGACTAGCGTCCTGTTGCTCTGACCCCCATCATCAGCAAATGCTTTGAGAGACTAATCAGAGATTACATCTGCTCTGTGCTGCCTCCATCACTGGACCCATTGCAGTTTGCTTGCCGCAACAACCTCTCCACTGATGATGCCATTGCATCTACAATACACACTGCTCTCTCCCACCTGGAAAAAAGGAACACTTATGTGAGAATGCTGTTTGTAGACTACAGCTCAGCATTCAACACCATAGTGCCCTCCAAGCTTGATGAGAAGCTCTGGGCTTAAAGAACTTGCTGTGCAGCTGGATCCTGGACTTCCTGTAAAGCAGACGCCAGGTGGTTAGAATGGGCAGTAACATCTCATCACTGACCCTCAACATTGGAGCCCCACAGGGCTGTGTTCTCAGCCCACTCCTGTACTCCCTGTACACACATGACTGTGTGGCAACACACAGCTCCGATGCCATCATTAAGTTTGCTGATGATATGACGGTGGTAGGTCTGATCACTGACAATGATGAAACAGCCTACAGAGAGGAGGTGCTCACTCTGACACGCTGGTGTCAGGAGCACAACCTCTCCCTCAACATCAGTAAGACAAAAAGCTTGTGGTGGACTTCAGGAGAAGAGAAAGAGAACACAGCCCCATCACCATCAATGGAGCACCAGTGGAAAGAGTCAGCAGCTTCAAGTTACTGGGTGTCCACATCACTGAGGAACTCACATGGTCTGTCCACACTGAGGCCGTTGTGAAGAAGGCTCATCAGCACCTCTCCTTCCTGAGAGGAAGTTTGGAATGAACCGCCACATCCTCACACGGTTCTACACCAGCACTGTAGAGAGCATCCTGACTGGCTGCATCTCCGCCTGGTACGGCAATAGCACCGCCCACAACCGCAAAGCCCTGCAAAGGGTGGTGCGAACTGCCAGACACATCATCGGAGGTGAGCTTCCCTCCCTCCAGGACATTTATACCAGGCGGTGTGTGAAAAAAGCTCGGAGGATCATCAGAGACTCCAGCCACCCGAGCCATGTGCTGCTCTCATTGCTACCATCAGGCAGGCAGTATCGCAGCAACAGGACCCGCACCAGCCGACTTCATGACAGCTTCTTCCCCCAAGCAATTAGACTTCTGAACTCTTGATCTCTCATGATCAATATACATCAGCACTGCACTTTATTAATCTTATTATCTCACACTGGACTGTCATAATTATATCTCTCTTAACAACACACTTGCAACTGACTATCAACCAACAGCCTGAATGTCAATACAGTAAAATACAACCTACTGTACATTTTATATATACTATATATATATATATATATATATATATATATATATACAGGTGCATCTCAATAAATTAGAATGTCATGGAAAAGTTCATTTATTTCAGTAATTCAACTCAAATTGTGAAACTCGTGTATTAAATAAATTCAATGCCCACAGACTGAAGTAGTTTAAGTCTTTGGTTCTTTTAATTGTGATGATTTTGGCTCACATTTAACAAAAACCCACCAATTCACTATCTCAAAAAATTAGAATATGGTGACATGCCAATCAGCTAATCAACTCAAAACACCTGCAAAGGTTTCCTGAGCCTTCAAAATGGTCTCTCAGTTTGGTTCACTAGGCTACACAATCATGGGGAAGACTGCTGATCTGACGGTTGTCCAGAAGACAATCATTGACACACTTCACAAGGAGGGTAAGCCACAAACATTCATTGCCAAAGAAGCTGGCTGTTCACAGGGTGCTGTATCCAAGCATGTTAACAGAAAGTTGAGTGGCAGGAAAAAGTGTGGAAGAAAAAGATGCACAACCAACCGAGAGAACCGCAGCCTTATGAGGATTGTCAAGCAAAATCGATCCAAGAATTTGGGTGAACTTCACAAGGAATGGACTGAGGCTGGGGTCAAGGCATCAAGAGCCACCACACACAGACATGTCAAGGAATTTGGCTACAGTTGTCGTATTCCTCTTGTTAAGCCACTCCTGATCCACAGACAACGTCAGAGGCGTCTTACCTGGGCTAAGGAGAAGAAGAACTGGACTGTTGCCCAGTGGTCCAAAGTCCTCTTTTCAGATGAGAGCAAGTTTTGTATTTCATTTGGAAACCAAGGTCCTAGAGTCTGGAGGAAGGGTGGAGAAGCTCATAGCCCAAGTTGCTTGAAGTCCAGTGTTAAGTTTCCACAGTCTGTGATGATTTGGGGTGCAATGTCATCTGCTGGTGTTGGTCCATTGTGTTTTTTGAAAACCAAAGTCACTGCACCCGTTTACCAAGAAATTTGAGCACTTCATGCTTCCTTCTGATGACCAGCTTTTTAAAGATGCTGATTTCATTTTCCAGCAGGATTTGGCACCTGCCCACACTGCCAAAAGCACCAAAAGTTGGTTAAATGACCATGGTGTTGGTGTGCTTGACTGGCCAGCAAACTCACCAGACCTGAACCCCATAGAGAATCTATGGGGTATTGTCAAGAGGAAAATGAGAAACAAGAGACCAAAAAATGCAGATGAGCTGAAGACCACTGTCAAAGAAACCTGGGCTTCCATACCACCTCAGCAGTGCCACAAACTGATCACCTCCATGCCACGCCGAATTGAGGCAGTAATTAAAGCAAAAGGAGCCCCTACCAAGTATTGAGTACATATACAGTAAATGAACATACTTTCCAGAAGGCCAACAATTCACTAAAAATGTTTTTTTTATTGGTCTTATGATGTATTCTAATTTTTTGAGATAGTGAATTGGTGGGTTTTTGTTAAATGTGAGCCAAAATCATCACAATTAAAAGAACCAAAGACTTAAACTACTTCAGTCTGTGTGCATTGAATTTATTTAATACACGAGTTTCACAATTTGAGTTGAATTACTGAAATAAATGAACTTTTCCACAACATTCTAATTTATTGAGATGCACCTGTATATATATATATATATATATATATATATATACTTTTTGTTATTGTATAATGTGTATTCTATATTGTGTGTATTGTATAATGTACATTGTATGTTATTATTTGTATATTGTGTTGTGTTTAATTATGTGTATATTAGATTTTAAATTGTGTTGTGTAAATCTGAAGTTTATTGTAAATTGGTATATGTCTCATCACTGTCACAACTATGATGTTGCTCGGAACTGCACCCAAGAATTTCACACACTATTGCACTTGTGTATATGGTTGTGTGACAATAAAAGTGATTTGATTTGTTGTCCATGACAGCCAATCCGCAAGTATGCGAGTGATACACATAAACTGCAATGTATTGGAAGCATAAGTTACCGGGGACCACACTAAAACAAAACATTAGCCAGTTGGAATCGACCTACCTGGGGGTAATAGGCAGCCTGCTCTCAACCACAAAACTACACAAATAGGACACTAACCTGGCTACAATAAGTAAACACACACTTTAACAGTGCATATTCATCAGCAACAACATTAGCCAAATGGCAAGGTACATAGCTCCAGCAGAACTGCGTGCATACACACAGGAGCAGTCGTAACGATGACGCATACCCAGGTGACATAAACTCTGCCTTAAATAGGCAAGGGATGCCCGCTGATAGGCTGTCACTACTGTCAATCCCTTGACAACCACAAACATTAGGGCAGGACCTAACCTACCTTGCCACACAAGCATCCATAAATATACTGAAAAAAGTGTTAATTGCATCAACTCTGTATACTGTGGTAATAATTTTTTGCAGCCAAAGTGTCTTGGTGTTAGTTGAAATGATACATATGTTTTCATAAAGCTGAAGTCCACTGCATAAATCAGTTATGTTTTCATATTACCTACATTCATTATGTAAAAAGCTTAGAGCATAGTGCCAAACAATAAATATGCATTATGACATTCATACTAAATGTTTCGTATTCTCTTATGAGAAAGCAAGTGCCTCTATAAACAGAATCTCCCCAATCAAAGGAGCCTGTCTCAGATTAATGGCTTTTGCAGAGGAAAAACGTGTCTATTTTTAGAGCTTCTGCATTCATATATTTATACATTTATATGAATCACATTGTCTTTTGCCTTAAGCAAATCTGCACTGTGTTGACTCCCCTGTAAAGGCTGAGTGGATGGCAATACTGCTTCCTTCCACAGATGAAACACAGTCAATTGTGGCAGGTTAAAGGGGCATTCAGTAGTTCTCTAGTTAGCATTAACATTGCTCTTCTTTGTGTACTTTAAGTACTGATGTGACAGTGGTGTTAGACGCTGTACTGCCATCTTTCGACGTGGCTCAGTATGATCGTCTCTGCTGACCCCGTCAGGTCTGGAATATAATTTGCATCTGGAAAATGACAGAGTTTGAGGTCATATCTAAAATTATTTATTACTACTATAATATAATTGCTTTTCCAAAAAACAAACGTCAGAAAAGCAAACATGCTTCTACTGTTAAGGACAGATTATTATTGTCCCCCGTATCAATAATCTTTGGAGACTGTCTGTAGGATTTCATGGGCTGAAGAATCGTTAATTTCCATGCTCAGAGGCCCCTGGAAATTCCTCAAAAGCCATAAAACTAAGAGCTCACAAAATGGCTCCTTAAAGTCTGGCATGATCCAACTAAAAGAGATAAGGATGACAATCTGTGTAACTTAATCATTGTGAGACACAAGGACAGATCCGTCCGAAAACACACTTGGAAAAACTCTACCACTAGAAAACACATTCCAAGAGAGAGATAAAGAACCGTCGCCCTGGAAACCCATGAAAAGCTAAGATAGTCTTTATTCTGGACAATAACAATTTTTCTAGGCTCCAAATTAGTCATGAGACTTCCTCTCTGATCAGTATTCTGCAAACAGCAGCAAAAAAAAAAAAAATCCCTTTGTTTCATTCATTAACACACAAACACTTAAAATTTAGACATTTCCTGTGTCACATGACTATCGTCATTGGTTCAAGACACAGAGATTGAACAGACGGGGAACTGTTGAACTCCTCTTTAGGAGGACAAACTAATGCTCTGTTGAGCCTCATGTACTCAGATATGTGACAAAGGCAGGCTTACATACAGCCTGATAACAACCATGGCAAAATAAAACAAAGGGAGTCCAAAACAGACTGCAGATCCCATGAAGCCTTGCTCACTTTACACCGATGTGTGAAATTATGAAGGATCGAACTCTCAACTCCTATTGGATGAGGCGCACGACAAAATGCGTCCCTCAATCATGACATCATCGGGAGTATAAAAACGTCAGAGATCTTTCTGGGCATTGCTTCCAGCTACAATATGTGAACTAGATGCAACTCTGCTGCTCTCAGGTGTAGCCTCGTTGCCCAAGGAAGTAACGTAGGTACCTGAAACTTTGGCCATACAATCTCCATCTCGCTGAATGAGTTGAGATTTCTCCATGTTCCACCGAGCATGCTAACTGATCTGAAGGAGACCGCCGAGCAATCCATGTCTTCACCCTTTTGCCTGCAGAAGTGAAGAAAGAAGATTTATCTTCCTTCAACCAGTCGACTTCGCTGTTTTCTCCGCCAAACCGCCGAGAATCAGCTGTCGTACAGGCTGCTGACAGAGCGAGGTTACGGCCTCCTGTCATCACCTGAGCTTCGAAAAACCGATTTGGAGTCAAACGACGGATGAACACACATTCTACATGCGTCCTCACGCGACTCAAGTAAGAGGTTTACGTCTGAGCAGAGATATATTATTATAGTGTGTTATTCTTGTGTATCAAGGCTATTGATTTATACAGTTTATGAACTGCAGAGTCTGCTCATTGATGTAAATAATAGGTATTACTGTAACTTACTGTTACTACGAATGAGATTTGCTGTGTTGTCGACCAACCACGTTGGACTGTTGTGTATTTACATCATCGCGGGTGAGACCGGCACACTGAATTTATCCATTAAAGAACAAAAGACCGCTGCGGACGGATTACGAGCCATTCACCGCGTCTCTGAGTGGAAAACTAACAGTTGCCTTCTCAACCACGGTTGGTGCCATTACCCTGTTCTCTCTCTCTCATACTAACGCACACACACACACACACACACACACACACACACACACACACACACACACACACACACACACACACACGACCCCTCACAAACATTCCCGCACACACATTTGGCAAGTAGATAACTTGCCGATAAAGCTCAGCAGCTCAGTTTGTCCCTAAGTTAAGGACCAGCGGAGACACGTGTTAAATGGGCAGACGCCATTAACCAGTCTCTCCGCCCACATTCACGTGACCTATTTTCCGCGAGAGCCACATCCGCCATTTTGTGCCCTCCTTCCCTCCTTACACACACACACACACACACACCCATGTTGGTCTACCTATCATTATGAGGACTTTCCATAGACATAATGATTTGTATATAGTACGAACTATAGATTCTGTCCCCTAAACCTAACCCTACCCCTAAACCTAACCCTCACAGAAACCTTTTTGCATTTTTATATTTTCAAAAAAACATAGTTTAGTATGTTTGTTAAGTGATTAAAATTATGGGGACACTAGAAATGTCCTCATAAACTACATTTATAGCATAATACCCTAGTAATTATCAGTTTGTAACCTAACAAATTGTCCTCGTAAACCACATAAACATGCCAACACACACACACACACACACACACACACACACACACACACATATAAACACACACCTTCCTCATGTATTATATAGGCTTAATTGTTACCATATCTATTCATGTTACTGTTTAGTTTGTAGTTGGAAGTCGGAAGTTTATTGACTGCATTGTATTGAATATTAATTGATATTACTGCATTAATAAACTTTGTTATACTTTAAAGAGAAGTGTTTTGGTATTGTTCTGCATGATCCTGTGTCAAGGGCTGGCAGGGGATGTCAGTGCTCAGATTCAAGCCTTCATTTTTTTCCCTTTGAATGTTGATGTTCTCTGGATGTCGACTTTCCAAAGAGAACAATCCTGTACAGAGACTGCTATACTGTTTGGTTATTAGTCCCTGATTCCAGGGTGGTGCCCCGGTGATATTAATTCTTATTAATATTCTATTGATTTTGATAATTGATAATTATCTTTGATGATTGTTGATTTGAAGAATCAATAAGCAAGTGTTAATTCTAATCAATGTTCTATTGATTTTAATAATTAATAATTATCTTTGATAATAATTAATATTCTATTGAATTTGATAATTGATGGTTATCTTTGATGATTGTTGATTTAAAGGATTAAAAAGCTAACATTGATTCTAATCAATGTTCTATTGATTTTAATAATAATTATTAATTATTGCTAATAACCAAACACGCTACTGAACGAAGCGCCCCGTGTGAGGCCACCTACATGCCAGTTTTGTCACAGTGTGTATGCATAAGAATCCAAAATAATAACTTGAATCATTAGTTCAAAGTTTGGTTCTGTTTGACGATTGACATCTCTCACAACTTGCCAGGCATAAATCAGTGTGGGGTGAAAGTGCTCTTAGAGTGGATTAGGGGTTGGTAAGTTTACGATAGTCTGCTCAAATCCTGCTGTTGTTGTTATTTAACTCCTAACACTTTCGCTTAGATGTTACAGGGAGGTGTCAGGTCACAATTAACGTCCACCAAGGAGAGGTCACAGTGAAATTTGCACATTGCATAACAGTAACCCGTAAGCCACAGGTCGAAGCCTCTCACCTGTGTGTTTGTGTCAGCATTATAGCAACTGTAACACAACAAGCTATGAGAGCCACTGTGTCGCGAGCATTTTTACTGCCCCGGTAAAATGAGTCGCCAATTGCCCCATGTGGCCGTAGGTGAAGCTCTACAGAGGTCAGATAACCCAGCACTGCAAGATGTGGTCGCCGCTGTCCTCCATCTCTCCATAGAGGAGAGAGATAACCTTAACGGCTACATGTTAGTCGTTGTGATGAAGCATTGCAGGAACTAGTTTATTATGTCAACAACCTGGTCGTGAAGCCAAAGCGCACAATCACAGACCTCGTGGGCCAAATGTTCCTTCATCACTGCAGAACCCAACTGCAAACTGCAGAGCACCAGGCCCAGCTCACCCAGCTGCAGAACAGCTACCAAAAAAAAAAAGAAACAGATGAAAAATCTCAGCCTGCCCCAAGAAGTTAGGTGCACGCAAGCTGAGAGAGTCCGGGCACAGGAAGATCATGCCCGGATGCAGGAGGTAAATGAAACCCTGTGCAGGCATGCTCAAAGCTGCCTAGCTAAGAGCATAGTCAGATCAGGTAAGTGCAGCTGCTGACCTGGCCACCCAGATAACACACAGCACAACATCTGACATCGTTGGGCAACAGAACCAGGGGAGTGGTGACCAGACACACCCCTATGATCACGCCGGGCCAAAATGGCTAAATGCTCACCGGACGAAAGGAAAGGTACCTTTCGAACGGAAACCAAAACAAGAAGGTGAGTGAGAAGACAAGGTTTCAAATCCCCCCAGAGGACAAGGTTTAAGACTGGAAATGGAGGGCATAAATGGTACGGTAAATGACGGTAATGACGAAGCCGACCACCTAGCCAAGCTAGGCATGGAACGGGCACGGCCTGGGAGTTCTGAGACAAGTGGCTTCAAATTACCCAAAAGTGTGCAGTAAACACAATCATCGCTCGGCAGGCAAAAGAAAGGTGAGGAGACCCACAGACCTGCCTACAGACTCTGCACCTGGGACAGAGACCCAGCAATGCAGATCTGATCACCATGCAGGAGCAAAATCCAGCCATCCAAACTGTCCGGCAGCGGGTAGCAAACCTTGCAACACAAGGGACCTCTCAAACCCCACATTGTGAGTCAGAGGAGCTACATGCTCTCCTTCATGACCAGCCGCATCTTAAACTGGAGAAAGGTTTGTTGGTCTATACCCAAACTGACTAGGGACCAGCTCGCTGGGTTGTCCCAACCGATCATAGGAGAGTGATGCTTGCCCACACTCACGACTCCCCTGTCGGAGGCCACCGGGGTTACAAGGCCACCCTCTAGACCCTCCAGCAAGTCGTTTATTGGCCATTGATGGCCCGCAACACCTGGTCCTATGTCAAAGGATGCCTGGTCTGTAGCCAGTTCCAGCTGTCCAGACCACTGGATCGGACCCCACTCCAGAACCGAGGAATCACGTTCCCGTTATCCCATCTCCAGGTGGATTGGATTGGACCAGTCCCCAAGTCATCTCGAGGTAACAAATACCTCCTTACGGTTACCTGTGCTTTCACCAAGTGGCTGGAACGCCTTCCTGCTCTTAACGACACAGCCACAACAACCGCAGTCTTGCTGCTGAACCATGTGTTCAACCACTGGGGGCTACCCCGCACCATTGATTTGGATCGAGGAACCCATTTCACCTCAAGCATCATGACTATCATGGGCGTGGAAGTCAACTTCACTAGGTACTCTATTTCAGGTTCACCAAACCAGCAGGAATCTCTAAAAATGTCCTACCAAATTGGTCAGGCCCCTTAGAGATCGTGGGAAAGCTCTCACCAGTAGCCTACCGCATCAAGGTCTCAAAACCAAGCCAAACACCAGCATACAAATGGGTCCATTCGAACCAGATTAAGCTCTTTAAGCCATTTTCCAGGTCACGTCTTTTATTTTGAAAGTTTGAAATGAGACGTTGTATTACAATTTTAATGGTAGAGAATTTTATTCAGACAAATAATCTAATTATCTGTCATTTATCTTTCTTAGAACAAGGCTAATTCCAATATACATTTCCCTACATAATGATGGAGGTATGCGACACTTTAATCCGTACCGTGTATATCTTCATTAACCGAAATTCCTACATGTCTATGCTTCATGTTATTTCTAAAGACAATTATTACATTTATTAGAGTACTGCTTAGTGTAAAATAACCCTCAAATATCTAATGATACAGAATGTCAAGTTAAAGGAAAGATTAGAATTATTTTTGATGATCAAATTTAGCATGTCCATGAATACTATATTTGTACTAACTATATATAATACTAACTTTTTATATGTTTCCAAGCAACCAAAGTCATGGTTTACACAAAATTCATAACAATAGCTGTGCCAAGCTACTTTGCACTAAACGAATGAAGACATGTGCCATTTCATTGAGATGAAGGTAGGCAGGCCCCCCTTTCTATAGCTATGATAACAAAGAAAAGAAAATTACAAGTTGCTTTCCGGTTGCATTTGTAAATACTGCTGAAAACTGTAGACTACACACAACATTTTTAAAAGTTTGAGGGAATCTTGTATGAGTTATCTGTAAATTCACTGATACTATCCAGGGGGGCACCACACTACGGAATTTTTTAAATTTGTCTTAGGTCCATTTTTATTTCAATGGATATTAAAGTTTTTCAGTATAATTAATCAGGTGTGAATTATTGTTTAAAGGTCCGGAGAGCTACCGAAGCAGCACATAAAAAATACAGTGGTCTAAACAATTAATAATTCCTTACCTGTCCAACAAAAAAGAAGCATCATTGGCATCACTATTCAGGTTTAGTGTAACACCGTGGGTCATGTGATTTCAACATGGTGAAACACATTGAAGGGGGTGACCCACACCATGTATAATAAAACACTTTTTATAGAAAAATAGTATGAGTACAGTCTTCATCTCATGTGAGTGTACATGATTCAGATCATTCTTCACAAAAACACAATTCATTCATTAATGTGTAAAATGTTTTATATTAGCCCCAAATTACTGAATGCACCTTTAAGGACACGCGTGAACCAGGAGGAAGCAGACACGGCTGACTGATACTCCAGGGCTTTCACAAAATACAGTATGAAAGTCCACTCCATTTTGAATGGGTTTTTGTGGGGAAAGGCTGCTCATCCAGAATACTAATAGGGCAAATGGAGTTCAATGAGGATATTAATGAGCCAGTGAGGTGTGTGATTTTAACAGAAGTAAAAACTGATAATTAGGCATTATGTTTAAATTGTGTGCCTTTGATGAGGTCATTAGGGGTTATTCTGCACAACAGATGTGCTAAACTGCTCTACATTGCCTTTTGAGGGCAAAATCATTTACACAGTGGGACAGAATGTGATGGGAATTTTAAATCCCTCAGCATCGGTAGTTTTTTGTTAAAGATGGCTTTTAAATGACTAACCTGTCAGGCAGGGAGTCATGCTTATCAAACACAAAGAAATTATGTTTGTTTTTCATACGGATTGTTCTTGTTATTTGTTGCAGAGGCCGGAAATCAGTGGGAGGTCAGTAAGCTGGCACAATCAGCGTGCATGGGTGAACATAGCAAGCTTTAAGGCATGATTCACTGCACACACTCTGAACCTGTAAGCTCTCTCTCTCTCTCTCTCTCTCTCTCACACACACACCAACACACACACACACACACACACACACACACATAAACACACACAGTGCAGAACCCCATATAGTTTTTATACAGGTCGAACAGTCTTCACATACAAAAAAGACTTGTACACAAAAGTTATTTCCTATAAAACTCATGGTTAGGTTTAGATTTGGATTAGGGGCTAAAATTAGGAAAAATCATAATAACATCAATCGTTAGTTATTTTTCTCTATGGGTGTAAAAGTCGTTTTTGTATGAGCCAACTCTATTTCCTTACAACTTCTCTCGTACCGTTATTGTGAATTCTCATGAGAGCTGGTTGTTTTTCCACAGAACTAGATTTTTACAAACTATGTGTTAAATTTTGAAAAACGTGCGCTCTATTTCTTTTAAATAAATGAGGCTTGATTTTATATTTTGTAATATAATGCAATAACATTCATACATTTTAAGTATTGCAATACCTTTTGGGGCAAAGTATGTTTCCACTATATGATGCTTTGTAAAACTGCATTGCAATCTAAAGAACAACATTTTGAGCTGCATTACCTGTCAAATCCTTCACGTGTGCTTTTGTCAGGCTCCCATTGTTTCTCTACAGTGAATCACAGAGACGAGATAAAGGTGAAGACACTAAGCTAAACAGCAAGATCGAAAACTCAATTAGAGATTTTGCTGCTGCAGTGAGGTGGATGAGAACAGAGGAGTTTGAGCATGTGAGGGTGAAGGATCATGGGAGCTGCAGACAGGAGTTCACACTCGTTATAGACTATCTCTGCCCTACTTAGGTGAATACATTGGCGGCTCGGCTCATTATTGCCGGGCAGAGAATGATATCTTGTGGTCAACCGCGTGACACATGCTGTTTCATGATTGATGAGAGACTGAGGCTGTTCATATGGCTTCCTGGACTTCTGGTGTTTCAAATTATTCAGATACTTTATTAAATCATTATTAAAATTCATTCATGAGTACAGTACTGAATCAAACCCAAAGTATCTTCAAGTGACATCCACTGAAGAGGCACCTGGTTATCATCTTTTTCCAGGCAAAACATTTGTTAATAATTATTGAGAAATAATTATAAACAAATAATTTTAAAAACATGGAACGTTAGACAATGAAAAGGAGTGGAGAGAGTGTGAGAAGGACATGGACATATAATTTAAATAAATTAATCCTGCAAATAAATAGTACAGAATTAGAATACAGATTAATAAAAAATAAAATAAAAAATTCAGGTGTACGACACCCTATTATCTAGCCTAAATTCACGGTCTTTTAACGTTCCTCTCCTCAAACCTGCTTGTTATCCTTGTTATGAGCGTAGATGCTGTGTTTTCAGAACTAAGCGTTGACAATTCATTATGTAATCTGTTTTAACACAAAGGTTTAATGAAACGTAAATATGTGCAGCTACAGTAAAGTGATTATTTACATATTCCTCCCAGAGAATCATGGTTTCAGGGTAGTAAAATTCATTCAGGGTTGCATTATATATTATTAAGGGTTGTATTATGTATTGGCACAGTTCTGGCAATGTTCTACAAGGTTTTTTTTTTTTTCTTTTTTTTTTTTTTCAGCAGTGATTTACCACATGCTAAAATGAGTATTAATTTTGAATAGTAAAATGTGTTATTGTAAAATCTGGGTATTTTGGGTCACATTGTCTCAAACAGCATAGTGTCCCTTGTGTTTCTCTAAGATTTTATATCATTTTATGTTTAATGTTAAAACAGTTTGAGGTGGAGGTGTGCATGTTTATAGACATAGGGAAATAGCTTGTGTTGTCACATATCAATTTTGTGGACTTAATGAACCCCACAAACATTTCTGTCCCTGTTTTATTCCAGCTTCAACTCAGGAGTTACACAATTCTGATTATTTAATGCAGTTTAACAATGCTGCAAAAAAAAATAAATAAATAAATAAATAAATAATAAATAAATAAATAAATAAATACATTATTATTATTATTATCATTATTATTATTTATACAACAGTTAGTTCTGGTCCTCTAATTTAACTGGACAACAGCATATCAAGAGACACTTCACTGTTTGGATCACTCCACTTGTCCCTATTCTCTGTTCTGCTCTGGCTTATTTGGGCTATTTTTGTTAGATTATCAAAAAGTAACTAAATAAATAGCCATATTGTGACTAAAATTTATATTACTCTTTAATAACTTGTTAATATAACTGTTGTATAATTGTATAAAAGCAATATCACTTTTGCAACTGTGCTGATATATTTTTTTAAATGATCAGAATGTACTCTGCTCTTTGTTTGTTTTATTTTATTTTTTCATTCAGTTTTGTGTAGGCTATCATTTTTTCAGTTCTGATCACATAAATAATATCAACAGAAGCATTGCAGAAATATTTCCATACAATCCACCTAGAATCTTGAAATGCTAAATAATAACTAGAGTATAAACATTCCCCAAGATTTTGCCTATGTTTCAACTACACTGACATGTAGTACAGTGACATGACAGAATGATCTCATGAGTTTATCTAAGAGGCAGTAGATTCATTTAACTAAAAAGTAAAGAAACTCCAAATCAGCACTGCTGAGGGAGGTTTTGTTGGGAGTTGTCTCATCTCAGCCCATTAATAAAAAACTGAGGCAGATGGATGATGAAATATAAAAAGCTCATTACTTTAGCACTGGAGAATATCATTTAGTTCCAATTAATGTTTATTTAAGCACAGCACCCCTCTTTATTGCTCTGGTATATGATATTTAATGTGCAAACTCATTTCACTCGGAGCAAAGGATCGTGTACCCTGTCCTTGTGAATTTGAGCACAAGCCAAGGCTGCTGGCCTCGCATCAGATTCCACTTGCTCTTAAACTTCACACCCATGTCCCAGGGACATGGAGGTTAACCTTTGTGTTAGGTGAAGGTTGTTCAACTAAAGAGAGTGGATGTATATTGCAAGTAACATGTTCATTGGCCAAAGGAATGTGATCACATGCACATTTTGTCATTTTGACATTTTGTCATTGATAAATAAGCCCTATAAGCCAGAATATTAATAGTTTCCTTTCTTTGTCACCCTCCTGTGTTCAAAAAAGATTTTTTGAATGGCACTAAATGGTGCATATTTAAAGTGCCTATTAATTCAAGGAGCAGTTTGTCACTCCTGACATCTCATTCTCCTCAAATGATTATCCGGCTCGCTTTATTTGGGAATATATGAGCCTCGTGTGTCATGTGAAAGCATTCTACAGCCTCAGCCCTATAAATAATACTGGTGTGTTATGCTATATCGGGATAAAAAATCTGTTACTATGCATTTTTGAATATCAGTTAGCCCCTACTGTTTGTGGTCTTCAGGAATTTCTTATCACATCACATAGTTACTCAGAAAAAGAAAAGAAATAACAACAACTCTCCATTGACTAAATTGCTGCTGGTTTAAGCCTAAAGCAGTTATTTTAATTAGCCATACATTACGATACCAAAACCCTTCTTCCAGTGGTTTCAACAAAATTTTGACTGGCTCTGCATAATGTGAGATCATTCTAAAAAGCCATGATTTAAATAAATCTGCCGGTACTTCTTGCACTTAATGGCTCATTGTTAGAGTATGTTACAAAGAATAAGAATTAAAGGGATAGTTCACCCAGAAATGAAAATTCTGACATAATTTACTCGCCCTCTTGTTGTTCCAAATTGGTATGACTTTCTTCAGTGGAACACAGAAGAAGATGTTAGCAAACTGTTAGCCTCAGTCTCCACTGACACATTTTCATTGTATGGAAAACAATGCAATGAAGGTGAATGGGGCTCATATTTTCCAGAACATCTCCTTTTGTGTTCGACGGAAGAAAGAAAGTCATGCGGCTTTAAGATGGAAAGAATCTTCATTTTGGGTGAAATATTCCTTAGAAATAAAACTACTGTATATTGTGATATTATGAAATGCAGAAACAATCATCTGAACACAGTTTAATATGCACATTAATAGCTAGTCATGTTGCATATCAATGCAGTACTGCAAGACACAAGAATAAAAATGAATTTAATTATTCATTTATTCACTTATTTAGTCAGTCAATAACTTATTTGCTTGTCTATTCAATCCACCTGATGCCATTCCTGCTATTTGACAGCAATCCAATTTGTGGTGATACGTACTGTACATGTGCACAGCAGGGCTCCAGCCGAACAGACTGGTCAGGCAGGACGATTTAAAAGACTAATGAGAGTGCAAGCACAAAGGTCAGCCCCATCAGACCACACTGTGAAACAGACTGATTACTGTACTCTACACAGCTGGATTGGATCTCCATGGACATCGAGTGAGTAACACATTAAAGTTGCAAGTCAATGAAAAAGTGAGATATCAGTGCTCTTTATCTAGTTTCAGTTACTGCAAACTGGCAGAGCAAGCTAGCAGAAATTATGATACCCACTTATAGTGGGACCGTCTGTGTGTGATACTCATGATGTATAAAAAGCCAATAGGAATGAAAAACACAGAGCACCACAGGGCTCAAGGCCAAAGAATAATGGTTGTGTTGAGTATAACAATTTCCTTTATGTTAAAAATGAATACTCATTGGCATAGGACTCCTGATGTTTAGTGAGGTTAATGCATGCTGACTTCACATATATGTTTACTCTTCCAGCTGGGAATATGTCAGCCAACCACCAGGCATCACGTTTTATTCTTAGCTGCTGCCTCTGGTGTCTTCTTCTCTCATTTTTTCAACCACCTTTTCTTGAACAACACCCTTCCCTTGTTCTCTCCCCAGCTCTTTTTTGCCTCTCTTTTAAATTATTGCTCACATATATCCAATCCTTAAGTTGATTTGATTTGAATTCAATGACATTAAAGGAATAGTTGTAACAAATTAGGCTGGTATTCATTCAGCTGACCGCCAGAGGGAGCCCTCTCCCAAATACTAACATTGAATTGTTTCTTCTATGGTGATTTCCTGTTTGCACTACATAAATAACCATGCCTTTCCATTGTTACTTTGCAAAGTATTGCCAGTTTCACTGCCTTACCAAGTGGTTTTCCCATTGCCTGTATTCATTGTCTTCATGTTATGACCATTGTGCCTGCCTTAATGGATTACTGATTTTTGGATTACCGTTTTGCTCTGTTTGCCTGGTTGGACTGATTACTTGATAATGACTACTTTGCCTGCTTCAACGATTATGTCTCTGTGTTTTGGATTTGTTTGCTGTGTTTAACAAACTTCCTGCATATGGATTCTACCTTTGCCTCCATGTCGAGTCCCTCACAGAATACTTCGCCACCAATGAATCAAGTGGAAGTTTCTTAACTCCAGGCTGCATTCGCTTACCAGAGCGAACTTCTTGCAAGTTACCAAGAGTAACTGAACAACCTAAGAGCTGCAAATGAGAGCATCACCCACTACATCTTCCATCTGCACAAGCTACACCGGTAAGATTTGCTCTTCTTGATAAGTTTGATGGTTCACCAGAGAAATGTAAGAGATTTCTATATCAGTGTAGAATATATTTCTCCAACCAACAAGACTCATTCAGCCAGGATTCGAAGAAATGTGCATTTATGATGACATTACTTACTGGTAAAGCATTAGACTGGGCTTCTGCTGTTTGGGAGACTGATAGGCAACTCCAAACTTCATTTGATTACTTCGTTTTCCAGATCCATGAAGTGTTTGAATACCCAGAGTGAGGTAAAGATGTCTCCGTTCAGCTGCTTCATTTACACCAGGGTTCACATTCAGCAGCTGACTTTGCTATACACTTCAGGACACTAGCAGCAAGTGGATGGAATGATATCGCACTTAAGACTGTGTTCAGAGAGGGACTGAACCACAATCTGCAGGCCGAACTTGCATGCAAGGATGAAGATTCTATGCTCACTGAATTCATTTTGTTGGCTGTAAAGATTGATAATTTACTGCATAATTCACCACATTCTAAGATTAGCCCCAAGTCACAACTATCAGTCCATAGTCAAGTCCAGGCATGCCCCGAAGCTCCTGAACCTATACCGATCACATATACAAAAGTTTCTGTTGAAGAACGTGATCGTCGTCATAAGGAGGGACTGTGCTACTACTGTGGTAAAAGGAGTCATCAAAACTCTGCATGCCCTCACAAAGACAAGAAATAACAAAAGTGAGTACCAAGAATATTTCCTCTCCCATACACCACAGTTTTTCTGTTCCCATTGAACTCCCCTTTGACGATACATTTAAATGTGTTTCTGCACTCATCGATTTCAGGGTCTGCAGTTAATTTCATTCACCAAGATCTTGTACAAGAACTCCATATCCCAACAGTACTTTGCATACCCACCATTAACATCACTGCTGTGGATAATGCACCCATAGGCACAGGCATCACTCCCCAAACTGTTCCAGTAACACTACGAATTGGATTATTTCACACAGAAACCATATCTCTTTGTCATTAACTCACCCAAGCATATTCTCATTCTGGGTCATCCATGGCTGGCTGTCCACGATCCCATCATCTCCTGGAACCAGGGTGAGTTAAAACAATGGTCAGACTATTGCCGTTCAAATTGTCTTCATTTCACAGTTACCATGCCATGTTTTACCACTAGCATTGAAAGTCCTGAGATTCTAGCTCGAATCAAAATCCCCAAAGATAATTCAGAATTTTCTGAAGTATTTAGCAAGATCAAAGCAACTCAATTAACCCTTCATTGTCCATGGGACTGCACTATTGATTTACTGTCCAACATGGCACCTCCCAGGAGACCTGAAACCTTTGTTATAAAAACCTACGTCGAGGAGGCTCTAGCTTCAGGTTTTATTCGTCCTTTCACCTCACCAGCTGCAGCAGGCTTTTTCTTTTTTGAGAGAAAAGATGGAGGGCTCCGTCCATGTATTGACTACCAAGGGCTGAACACTGTAACAACCAAATACAGATACCCACTCCCTCTTGTTCCATCTGCCCTAGAACAACCACATGAAGCACGTATCTACACTAGACTTGATTTGAGAAGTGCTTACAATGTAGGGCTTGATTGGTTGTTTAGATCAGTGTTACTATCAGAAATAATTATTTCTTTAGTTGTTAATTAATATTTTAATTAAATCTAACTCATTAAAATCTCATGGGTCTCCAGTAAATGTAGTGTGCTACGTTTAGGAGCGGGTTTGGTTATTAGCAATAATAATTATCAATTATTAAAATCAATAGAACATTGATTTTCAATGGCGTCTACCAGTCACCGCATGTATCTGCTTGTACGATAGCTTGGGGACAAAGCTCAGCTTTATCACGAAGCTATCTACGAGCCAAAAATGTGTGCGAGAATGTTTGTGAGAGGTCGCGTGCGTGGTTAGTACGAGAGAGAGAATTAAGTGACAGCCCCAAAGCCAGTTTCGCGATCATGGGAGAGAAGTTTATCACTCAGAGACGCGGTGGGCGGCTCGTAAACTGTCCCGCGGTCTTTGATTCTTTAATGGATAAACTCAGTTTGCCAGTCTCACCCGCGATGGTGGAAATGCACAACAGTCCAATGTGGTTGGACTACAATACGGCAAATATCATTCATGATAATTAATACCCTGAGTATTAATAATGAGCGGACACAGCGGTCCGTAAACTGTACAAGCAATAATGTTGATACACAAGAATAACACATTATAATATTCTATCTCTGCCCAGACGTAATCCTCTTATTTGAATCGCATGAGGACACAGATAGAATGTGTGTTCATCCGTCCTTTAACTACGGCTCGGTTCCTCGAGGCTCGGGTGATGACGGGAGGCCGTTTCCTCGCTCTGTCGGCGGGCGGTATGGCTGCTGATTCTCGGCGGGCTGGCGGAGAAATCAGCGACGTCGACTTGAAGATGGAAGAGAAATCTTATCTCTTCACTTCTGCAGGCAAACAGATGCAGGTGCGGATTGCTCGGCGGTCTCCTTCGGATCTGTTAGTGTTCAGTGGAACACAGAGTAATCTCAACTCGTTCAGTGAGATGGAGATTGTATGGCCACAGTTTCAAGTCAGACGTTACTTCCTTGTGCCACGAGGCTGCACCTGAGAGCAGCGATGCTCGCCGTGTGTAGACGCAGCTCAAAGTTGCTGGAAGCAAATCCCAGAAGCATTTCAGAGGTATTTCTACTCCTGATGATGTCATGGTTGAGATGCGTTCTGTCATGTGCCTCATCCAATAGGAGTTGAGAGTTCGGTCCTTTAGTGAGCAAGGCTTCATGGGATTTGTAGTCTGTTTTGGACTCCCTTTGTTTCATTTTGGTGCGATTTTTATCAGTAAAATTTATGACATGGTATGTGGGCCTGAGTAAGGTTTTACGACTGTGTTAGGCCTGCCTTTTTGTTTTCTATCTGAATACATGAGGCCCAACAACAATCTCATTCATAGTAGAGGAGACGAGTGGAAAACCACATTCATCACCATTAGTGGGCACTGAGTACCAGGTGATGCCTTATGGCCTCCAACGCACCAGCTGTTTTCCAATCATTCATTAAGATTTTCAGAGACCTCAAGTGTGTCATCGCCTACATCAACGACATACTTATCAACTCCCAAAATAAAGCACAACACATTAAATGCCAAGATGGTCCTCTTACGTCTACAGAAACATCAACTCCGCATGAAAGCAGAAAAATGTGAGTTCCACATTACCCAGACAACATCCTTGGGGTATATAATCAGTCATAGGGGCGTCGAGATGGATAACTCCAAGATCCAGGCAGTCTCGGAATGGCCAAGACCCAATACTGTTAAGGAGCTACAACGTTTTCTGGGCTTTGCGAACTTCTACAGGAGGTTTATACGCAACTACAGTCTCATCTCTGCCCCTTTAACATCATTGCTCAAAGGGAAACCATTCAAACTACCATGGAGAGTCTCTATTCAAAAGGCCTTCAAAACCCTCAAGACAAGTTTCACAACCGCCTCCGTTCTCAAGCACCCCGATCCTAACCAACTGTTCATTGTGGAGGAGGATGCATCAGACTGTGGCCATGGTAACCCTGGAAAACTTATCCATGTGCTTTTTCACGTAAACTAAACTCCGCTGAAAGGAACTATGATGTTGGAAACAAAGAGCTACTCCCCATGACGTCTGCGTTAGAAAAGTGGCACCACTGGCTTGAAGGATCTGTCCATCCATTCCAAGTAATCACCAACTATTAAAAACCTCGAATACATCAAGGGAGCAAAATTACTCAATCCAAGACAAGCCCAATGGTCACTCTTCACAAGATTTCAATTCACAGTCGCCTACCACCCTGGCAGTAAGAACTGTAAGGCTGATGCTCTTTCCCATCACTATGATTATTCTCACAACATACCTCAATGTATCCATATTACCACCTTCAGTCATCGCACCTGTAAGCTGGGACATCATGGTAGAAATCAAAAGAGCCCAACAGACAGACCCTGCACCACCAGAATGCCCCCCAAATAAACAGTATGTACCACACACTCCATGCCAAAGAACAATCCAATGGATCCATACATCCCTCAGTACTGGACACCCTGGCATCCAGAGGACGATAAGCCTGGTATGTAACTCATTCTGGTGGCCTTCACTCATCAATGATGTCACTGCATATGTTAAGGCATGTCAAGTTTGTGCACAGACTAAACCCCCCAGAGAACTGCCAGCCGGCCTTCCACAGTGTTGGGCCTCATGTATTCAGATAGAAGACAAAGGCAGGCCTAACAGTCATAAAAAACATTCCTCAAGCCCCCTCCTAAGTCATAAATCTTACTGATAAAATCGCGCCAAAATCAAACAAAGGGAGTCCTAAACAGACTACAGATCCATGAAGCCTTGCCCACTAAAGGATCGAGCACTCAACTCCTATTGGATGAGGCACACAACAGAACGTCCCTCGAACATGACATCATCCGGACTTCAAATAATTCTGAAAATGCTTCCAAAGTTGCTTCCGGCTACTTCGTTCACCGAATACGGACGTAGCTTTTTGCTGCTCTCCGGTGTAACTTCGTGGCATAAGGAAGTAATGTCCGACTTGAAACTGTAGCCATACAATCTCCATCTCGCTGGACGAGTTGAGATTACTCTGTGTTCAACCAAACACTCTAACGGATCCAAAGGAGACCGCCGAGCAATTCGCATCTTCATCCGTTGGCCTACAGAAGTGAAGAGATTAAAGATTTCTCTTCCATCTTCAATCAAGTCGACATTTCTGAGTTCTCCGCCAGACCGCCGAGAATCAACAGCCGTACCGCCCTCTGAGAATCAACAGCCGTACCGGCCGCCGACAGCGCGAGGAAACCTCCTCTCGTCATCACACGAGCCTCAAGAAACCGGGTCAGAGTTAAAGGACGGAGGAAAACACATTCTACCTGTGTCCTCATGCGATTCAAGTAAGAGGTTTACGTCTGGGCAGAGATAGAATATTATAGTGTGTTATTCTTGTGTTTCAAGGTTTTTGCTTGTACAGTTTACGGACCGCCATGTCCGCTAATTATTAATACTCAGGGTATTAATTATCACGAATTTGTTTTGCTGTATTGTAGTCCAACCAAATTGGACTGTTGTGCATTTTCGCCATCGCGGGTGAGACAGCAACTGAGTTCATCCATTAAAGAGTCAAATAACAAGGGACTTTTACGAGCCCCGCTCGTAAAACCGCGTCTCTGAGTGATGAACACGGCTGTTTCATCTCCAGCTATCGCGAAATCAGCTTTCGGGCTGTCACTTAATCATCTCTCTCTCTCTCTCTCTCTCTCTCTCTCTCTCTCTCTCTCTCTCTCTCTCTCTCTCTCACTAACCACACTGACACACACACACACACACACACACACTGTCACACACACACCTTATGTGTTATAGGATTATTTTTTTATTTCCATATCTAATCATATCACTGTTTAGTTTGTAGTTGTAAGTCGGAAGTTTATTGACTGCATTGTATTAATTATTAATTGATATTACTGCATAAATAAACTTTGTTTATATTACAAAGAGAAGTGTTTTGGTTTGTTTTGCATACGCCTGTGTCGTGCTGACGGGATGTCAGTGCTCGGATTCAAACCTTCATTCATTGTTTTTTATTCGAAAATCGATATCCTTCGGATGTCGATTTTCCTAAGAAAACAATCTAATATTGAGACTGTTTTAATATTCGGTTATTAGTCCCTGACTTCAGGGTGGTGCCCCGTCAATGTTAATCCTTATTAATATTCTATTGATTTTTGATAATTGATAATTATCTTTGATTGAATTAGAATGATCAATAAGCTAGTGTTAATTTTAATGTTTCTTCGATGTTAACAATTGATAAGTGTTGATTTTAAAGGATTAAAAAAAAAGCTAACATTGATTCTCATCAATGTTCTATTGATTTTAATAATTCTTTAATTATTAATTATTGCTAATAACCAAACTTGCTCCTAAACGTAGCACACTACATTTACTGGAGTCCTATATGAGGTTTTAATGAGTTAGATCCAATTAATTAATTTAAATATTGATTAATAACTACAGAAATAATTAATTATTTCTGATAGTAACACTGATCTAAACAACCAGTAAAGCCTACAACAGCCACTGCCTATCCCTCAGACTCTGGTCCCACCTGTCCGTTGACTTAATCACAGATCTGCCAAACTCCAATGCATATACTACCATCTTTGTTATCATTGATCGTTTCTCTAAGTCATGCAGACTAATCCCCTTGAAAGGTCTACCCACTGCCATTGAGACTGCTAACGCTCTCCCACCAAGTTTTCAGGATCTATGGTTTGCCAGAAGACATGGTGTCAGATCGAGGACCGCAGTTTACCTCCAGAGTCTGGCAGGCCTTCTGCAAGCAGCTAGACATCAACATCAGCCTCGCATCTGGTTATCATCCTCAAGCAAATGGACAGGTGGAGAGGCTGAACCAGGAGTTAGGCAGATATCTCAGGTCGTACTGCAGTCGTAAACGAATATGTGGAGCGAATATGCTCGGAACTCACTCGCTTCTCTACTGGACTCTCTCCGATGTGTGCTGGGCTACCAACCTCCTATGTTCCCTTGGTCAGGTGAACTCTCTACAGTGCCAGCGGTGGATGATTGGATCAGGCGGAGCGAGCAAGTGTGGGACAGTGTGCACGTCAGACAGCAGCGGGCCATCCAGGCCCAACAATTCCAAGCTGATTGACGGAGGCGTCCCCACCCTGACTACAAGCCTGGTCAGAGGGTCTGGTTATCTACATGTGACCAAGTTGCGGCTACACTGCAGGAAGCTCAGCCCCAGGTATGTTGGTCTGTTCAGAATTCTCAAACAGATCAATTATGTAACATACTGATTGGAGCTTCCTGCTAACTACCGCATTTCTCCTTCCTTTCATGTGTCATTGTTGAAACTGGTCCACCCGACATCTGGCCCCGGAACCACGGATCCTGAGCCGCCGCCTCCATTGGAGATCGACGGATCACCTGCTTGCATGGTCAGAGAGATCATGGACTCTCGTCGTAGAGGGGGCCAGATGCAGTACCTGGTGGACTGGGAAGATTACGGACCAGAGGAGAGATCATGGGTAGCCACCAACAACATACTGGATCCATCCTTGATTCATGACATTCACCAAGGTCACCTGAATTGTCCAACACCACGACCAAGGGGTCGACCCCAAAGGAGAACACCGGGAGTTGTTCATGGGGGGGGGGTCTGTAATGAATGAGGCTGGTATTCATTCAGCCGACTGCCAGAGGGAGCCTTCTCCCGAATACTAACATTGAACTGTTTCTTCTATGGTGACTTCTTGTTTGCACTACACAAATAGCCATGCCTTTCCATTGTTACTTTGCAATGTATTGCCAGTTTCACTGCCTTACCAAGCGTTTTTTTTTTTTTTTTTTTTTTTTTTCCCCCCATTGCCTGTTTTCATTGTCTTCATGTTATGACCATTGTGCCTGCCTTATTGGATTACTGATTTTTGGATTACTGTTTTGCTCTGTTTGCCTGCTTGGACTGATTACTTGATAACGACTACTTTGCCTGCTTCAATTACGTCTCTGCCCTGTGTTTTGGATTTGTCTGCTGTGTTTAATAAACTTCCTGCATATGGATTCTACCTTTGCCTCCCATGTTGAGTCCCTTACAATAGTTCAGCTAAAAATAATACATTTGTCATTTTACCCACCTTTATGTCATTCAAGATCTTTATGACTTTTATTTTTCCTTGTTACATAAAGGTGAATTTGCACATAAAATATTACAATTTGTGCAGAATATCCTGGTCACAGTCTTCCATTCATAGTGAATGAGAACTGCACTTAAATTTTAGGGCTTACATTTCAGTATATTCCTCACACAATACCTTTTGTAACCCTTAAAAAAAAAAAAACAATACTTGGAGCATCCAGTAGTGCATCCAGTTTTGTGTTTTTTTTTTTTTTGTTTTTTTTTACTGTGCTGTCATTTGAGGTTGACAGCCTCAGCTGTCACTTTCATTATATGGAAAAGATTTGGGATGGGAATCGTGAGGAATTGATTTCAATTCCTTAAAGGTTCCATTAACGATTCTTACTTTTGAAAGATATATTTGGAAATAAGAAACTGAATTTTTATTGCAGTTACTGCCCCCAGCAGTCTGTTGCCAAAAGATGAGGATTTTATAGTGCAGATATAACACAAAGGGGGAAAAAAAAATACAATTCTTGCAAAAGACATGTTTAAACAGTCTTTAGGTCTTTTCAAAGACTTTTTAGAAGTATAAATATAGTAGAATAATTGCTCCTAATGCAAGTATATATTAAATATAGTTCTAAATTTCATTTACTTTATTTCCACTCATTAAAACAAAACTTGCAAAGTGAAAGCTTATTATTAAAGGGATAGTTCACCCAAAAATGAAAATTCTACATACAGTATGAATACTTCTAGCAAATTGAAATTAACTTGTAAACAGGGCACTTGCAGTTAATCTAAATTTGTGAACTGCTCTTTAATTTTACATCTCTTCCAAATTTTTTTTATGAAAGATTTATGAAAGGTCACTGTATATCTTTATAGACAGCTAGTTGTATTTATTTGATCTTCAATGGGAAATGCACTTACAGTTGTGCTCAAAAGTTTGCATACCCTGGCAGAAATTGTGAAATTTTGGCATTGATTTTGAAAATATGACTGATCATGCAAAAAAAATGTCATGTCTTTTATTTAAGGATAGTAATCATATGAAGCCATTTATTATCACATAGTTGTTTGGCTCCTTTTTAAATCATAATTATAACAGAAATCACTCAAATTTCCCTGATCAAAAGTTTACATACCCTTGAATGTTTGGCCTTGTTACAGACATACAAGGTGACACACACAGGTTTAAATGGCAATTAAAGGTTAATTTCCCACACCTGTGGCTTTTTAAATTGCAATTAGTGTCTGTGTATAAATAGTCAATGAGTTTGTTAGCTCTCACGTGGATGCACTGAGCAGGCTAGATACTGAGCCATGGGGAGCAGAAAAGAACTGTCAAAAGACCTGCGTAACAAGGTAACTTGCATAACTTTATAGAGATGGAAAAGGATATAAAAAGATATCCAAAGCCTTGAAAATGCCAGTCAGTACTGTTCAAATACTTATTAAGAAGTGGAAAATTTGGGGATCTCTTGATACCAAGCCAAGGTCAGGTAGACCAAGAAAGATTTTCAGCCACAACTGCCAGAAGAATTGTTTGGGATACAAAGAAAAACTCACAGGTAACCTCAGGAGAAATATAGGCTGCTCTGGAAAAAGACGGTGTGGTTGTTTCAAGGAGCACAATACGACGATACTTGTACAAAAATGAGCTGCATGGTTGAGTTGCCAGAAAGAAGACTTTACTGTGCCAATGCCACAAAAAAGCCCGGTTACAATATGCCCGACAACACCTTGACACACCTCACAGCTTCTGGCACACTAATTTGGAGTGACGAGACCAAAATAGAGCTTTATGGTCCCAACCATAAGCACTATATTTGGGGGGGGGGTGGTCAACAAGGCCTATAGTGAAAAGAATACCATCCCCACTATGAAGCATGATGGTGGCTCACTAATGTTTTGGGGGTGTGTGAGCTCTAAAGGCACAGGGAATCTTTTGGAAATTGATGGCAAGATGAATGCAGCATGTTATCAGAAAATATTGGCAGACAATTTGCATACTTCTGCACGAAAGCTGTGCATGGGACGCTCTTGGACTTTCCAACATGACAATGACCCTAAGCACAAGGCCAAGTTGACCCTCCAGTGGATACAGCAGAAAAAGGTGAAGGTTCTGGAGTGGCCATCACAGTCTCCTGACCTTAATATCATCGAGTCACTCTGGGGAGATCTCAAACTAGCGGTTCATGCAAGACGACCAAAGTGTTTGCATGACCTGGAGGCATTTTGCCAAGACGAATGGGCAGCTATACCACCTGCAAGAATTTGGGGCCTCATAGACAACTATTACAAAAGACTGCACACTCTCATTGATGCTAAAGGAGAATACACAATATTAAGAACTAAGGGAATGCAGACTTTTGAACAGGGGTCATTTCAAACATGCTCACTCATGTTTTCTTTAAAAATGGTACATATATTGCCAATTCTCCAAGGGTATGCAAACTTTAATATGTGTTTTTAACTTTAATATTTAACTTAAATATGTGTTTGTGTTTGGGTTGAGGTTGAGAGCATATTTCCAGTTCAGCCCATTTAAATTGTCATGCAGGCACATTGTGCAAGTCTAAAAATACACATTGATGAATGAAATATGACTGCCACCTTTTCTAAATAATGCAATGTCTAGTTTAAGGAGACACTTCAAAGTCTACACTCAATCATTTATCAGATGCATGGAACCCCACCCCCTCCACAACACACACACACATAGTTTATTTTATTGTAAGTTGTGTTGCATTCAAAATTTAGAACATTCAACCGCTTCAGCAGCATTTCTTTACTTTGTTGCATATTATTTCATGCAATTTCATAACAACCATGGGTATTTCTGTCAGATCTGGTTCTAAGCCACCAATGGTTATGTAGCACCTTATGTCAAATGTTTTTCTCAGAATGTTCAGTTGTCCTTACCAGAATGTATAGTTAACTCTCCACTACCCAGGAGATATTGAATCCCTTCACTTTAAGGTCAGATGAGCATCTGGTGAACCTTTGACCTCCACATGGCCATGACAGACAGTGGTCCAGCTAGTTAGACACATGGCATTAGAGCTGACTGCCTTTTCTTGATACGAACAGAGTGTTAACCACCATGACGTATGTGCGATCCAGTTCACCCAACATGGAACAGCAACAATTCTCGTGTAAAGATATTACTTTATTTTTTTGGATTTTGTATACAGATTGAGTAACACCGCTCCTGCCCGGGGCTGTATTTTAAGTCAGAGTTGAAAAATTTATAAAACACTGTAATATTTTCATTTGATTATAATGGTGTGTTCTTTCTGCCTAGATGAAAGGATAAGTTTCTTTTTACCTGCTGTGCTCTCCAAAATGGAGAAAATAAAGACTGTAAAAATATTGGATTTATAAACTGCAAAGTATGATGAAATTATAGAGGACCTTTAGAGATGTGGCTCTCCATGATTGTTTATACTTGATTTCATAAATACAGCACTGGTTAAAGGTGCACTATAAAGAAGATTTCTTGTTTAATTTTTGATTAGAAATTAACAAAATGCAACTCTGTCTTATGACAAGTCATACAAATAGTTAGACATAGCAAAAACATAAGAAATTGTATAGGAGTTTGCTCAGATAAAAATGTAAAACGACTTTTGCTCACATAGAGAAAACAAATTAAATTTAACCCCTTACCCAAACCTAAACCGAACCATAAAGTTTAACTACTTTACTAAATCCTAAGTCAAACCATGATTTTAATAGGAACAAAACCTTTGTGTACCAGCCAGAGAAGAAATTAAATATCAGGTTTGGAACGAGACGAGAGAAGCGTTATCGAGACAGGTTATTGACATACATCAGTTCAGGTTAAAGGGTTAGTTCACCCAAAAATGAAAATTCTCTTATTATTTACTCACCCTCATCCCATCCAATATGTGTATGGCTTTCTTTTATCAGCTGAACACAAATGAAGATTTTTAGAAGAATTTCTCAGATATGTAGGTCCATACAATGTAAGTAAATGGGTGCCAAAATTCACATAAGGGCAACAAAAAAATATTCCAGATGACTCTGGTGGTTAAATCCATATATTCAGAAGCGATGTGATAGGTGTGGGTGAGAAACAGATCCATATTTAAGTCCTTTTTTACTATAAATTCTCCTTCCTACTCAGCCAATCTCCACTTCACTTTCCCATTCCTCTTCTTCTGTTTTTGGTGATTGACTTTCTTTGTGGGATGAGAATTTATGATAAAAAAAATAAATAAAAATGACTTACAAATGTATCTGTTTCTCACCCACACCTATCATTTCATGTCTGAACACATGGATTTAACCACTGGAGTCATATGGATTACTTTTAAGCTCCCTTTATGTGGATTTTGGCACTTCAAAATTTTGGAACCTATTCACTTGCATTGTGAGAACCTACAGAGCTGAGATATTCTTCTTAAAATCTTAAATTCTGTTCTGCAGAATAAAGTCATTCACATTTTGGATAGATTGAGGGTGAGTAAATCATGAGAGCATTTTCTTTTTTGGATGAACTATCCCTTTTAATTTGCCTGAATTGTATTGATTTTCTGTTTGTTGATTGGTTAGTATCTATAGGTATTAAAGCTGTACCTTTTCCTACGAGCCAAGTCATGCAACATCTTACGATTTTGCAATCTCACGAAATCTGTGTTCAAAACCGTGTTTTGTAAAATGTTATTCTATATTCACACCCAGGTTCGATTTGGTGGGAAATTTCTGGCTTCCGTCATTCGTCCTTGCAAATTTATGCCATGTCCGTAAACAAAACAATGTCTGGCTACTGTTTTTTTTAAAGGAATTTATGAACTTGTTTCAGTGCACTTTATGGGCTCTATTTTCATGAATGTGCAAAGCACAGGGCTTCGCACTACAACCGTCTTATCCACTTTTCGTGAGAGCACTAATTATAATCGCAATTTTCGGACCAGCACAAAGCCCAAGTGGCCGTGTTTGCACTATTGTGGATGAATGCGCGCAAACCGTGGGTGTATTTTATGTAAATTAAGTGGCGTAAAGTGCAATTTGCTATTTTCCTGAGAAAAAGGTCATTGCGCTAAGATGTTTGAAAACCACATCTTAACTCAGCGCAAAGTTTAAACTTAGTTTTTGCATTTGCAATTTGTAGATTCCACTAGCAGGTGGTTGTAAAGTTCATGTCCAAACTCTGAAAATATAGAGGAGAATCAAATGATGTCACTGACGATCAGAGTTGTAGCCATCTTCTAATAAACAAAAATGTATGAGATTTGCATTGAGCTATCTATCTGTCATGGTTTATTTATTACTATTATTATGTTTAAATTTACATTTGTATTTATCATTTAATTTGTAATGGTATTTTTCCACCTGTCATAGAGTGATTTTTAAGTCACTGCAAAATGTGCTGGTGGAAAAAAATTGGAAAGAGTAAAATGTTTTTGAATTGGTATGGTTTTTTGACTACTTTGTTATTGTGATTATATTTTCGCATGTATATAGCACACGCATGTATATAGCACATTATATAGTGCATGCTTGCACAAAAATACCAAAACTTCATGGCCATGCCCACTGACTTTGCATTTATGACTTATGGCATAGCACTGCGCTTAACGCTTGTGCTCTTAAAATAGGACCTGATGTTGGAGCTTTTAGCCCATTTTTTGTTGGGATCCTTTGTTTATTTATTCTTATTTTTCTGAGAATGAAGCATAGTTTGAGCAACTTTTTGTCTGAATGCTTGCTTTCCTTTTATTAGCAATCTGGTCAGCTGACAATATAACATTTTTATGCCAGCAGCCATATCACCCTATAGCTCTAGACTGATTGCCCACTGAAGCTAAGCAGGGTTGAGTCTGGTCAGTACCTGGATGGGAGACCACCTGGGGTAAACTAAGGTTGCTGTAGGAGGTGTGAGTGAGGCCAGTAGGGGGTGCTTAACTTGCGATCTGTGTGGGTCCTAACACCCCTGTATGGCGATGGGAACACTGTACTGTAGAAAGCCACCATTTTTAAGATGTTAAACTGAGGTCCTGACTCTCTGTGGTCATTAAAAAATCCCGGGTCACTTCTCATAAAGAGTAGGGGTGGAACCCTGTTGTCCTGCCAAATTCCCCCATTGGCCCTTATCAATCATGGCCTCTAAATAATCATCTTCCATCGTTTGGCTCTATCACTTGACTATCTCCTCTCCACCAATAGCTGGTGGCACTAAGACTGCTGTTGCATCATCCAGGTGGATGCTGCAGTCTGCTGGTGGATGAGGAGAGTCCCCTGTCCCCTATGTAAAGCACTTTGAGTGTAGTGTCAGAAAAGTTCTATATTAGTGTAACATTTGTTCATTCATTCATATAAATTAATAATGTTAACAAATGTCATTATGTTATGTCTGTCAACAGCCAGTGATAGAAACACAAAGCACAAAGTTTCAACTAGCAGTTACATCATATTCATATTTATTGATGGACTGAACAATGCTGCAATATATTTCCACTCACGTTTCAGTTCAGTTACCAGACTGAAATTAATGTTATTGTTTTCTCTGTAAATATAGAGGGTTAAGGCAGGAATTCCAAACACAAGTATTTAACTGTGGAATAACAGCACAGTAATTTCATTTCACACCTGTTTGTTGCAACTGCCCAGAGAGAGTGATTCCATCCACAGTTTAAGCTTTAAGATAAAGAGCAGATTTAAAATTCTCGAGAGCCTAACACAACATCACTTTATGAAACCCCTCTCCATAGCCAAACGAAAACTGAAAATGTTGCTTACTCAATTATGTTTTTAGCTCCATTGAATAGTAAGCCATTGTTTCTTCAGCTGTCCAATAGCTGCAGGTTGGACTGAGACTTGCTGATAGTGAAATCTTGACTCTGCAGACAGACAGACGCACACAAAAACATGCACAATTGCACATACACAAATACACGGTCCTCGCCTGAACGCACAGAAACAGCGGGCTTCATCAAACTGCTGAGCTCTGGACTTGAGCAGGTTCAGAGTTGAGTCTCTCTGGCCCTGAAGGAAGTTTTCATTGTCCACAGACACACAGGACTGTGTGGCATGCCATCACTTCACAGAGATGCTCTGGGAATTTTTAGTGCTCAGATAAAAAAGCTGGTACACTATATGGCCAAAAGTATATGTACACCACACTCATATGTGCTTGTTGAACATTACATTTCAAAACCATTGGCAAGAGTGAGTTGGTCCTCCCTAACAGTTTCCACACTTCTGGAAAGGCTTTCCCCTAGATGTTGTAACATGGCTGTGGGGATTTGCTCCTGTTTAGACACAAAAGCATCAGTGAGATCAAGCAAAAACACATTCAGTATGAACAGCCCCTAACTTGTCTGTTCGTGCACAGTGTTTTTCATTTAATTACAAAGCCGAACCAGACCCAAACCCAAAGTTATACTTGAAAAACCTGACCAGTTTGCTAGGTCCCTTTGGGCTGAGGTCAGGTATTAGGCATCTAAAGGTTAATAAAAAAAATAAAATAAAAAAAAATGCATTCCTGTTGACCATTACATCATTTACAACTTAAAATACAACTTGCATTTGGCGCCACCCTGTGGACATTTCACATTAAAATTTGAGTTCACTGGTGCCAATACGTTCAACAACACTTCCAGCTTCTGCCACTGGGGAAGTGGTTTGAATTTTGGTTAAAACGGACCAATTTCAGCAGAACCTTTGATCTACTGTCGCTATACTCATAGTGAGATCAGTCTGCACAAAGCTGCAAGCATACAATTCTAAGTCTTTGTAAATCATAGCTCTAAGATTTGTTTTTACTGGAATTAAGAAGCATAGCAAAACCCATTACTTAAAAGGTGGTGTCCACATACTTTTGGCCATACAGTGTACTTCTCTACAGGAATAAGATAAAAAGTCTCCCAACAACCTGATCACTTTAACAATTTTTCTGTACAAGGCAGTATGGACAGATGTATGGGGGAATAATTTCACTTTGATTCTGCCTAGTATGTAATAAACTTGGCATATGCCACCACCACATATTTCCTTTTGGCAAGGTGTGCTTGGAAGATAAGTATCAAATGCAGTCTAGCAGTAGTGGTACATGCATAATGGCTACCTCATTACCACTTGAATCTCTCCTCTGAGAATCAGCCTAAGATTAAAATATGTCATCATAATGTAATCCAAAAAAAAAAAAAAAAAGTATCCACAGATGGGGTGGCTACTCTGTGGCTCATCCTTTAAAATCTTATTTAATCTGTTGAAGTTCATTAAGATGAAGTGAAGAAGACATGGATTTGAGTCGCCCGGGAAAAGAGGGGGTGGAGATACTCAAAGGAAGGCTGATCCCTCGTCAAGCTTGTGTGGAGACAAACGTAATTACTTAAGCTTTCACTGATTTTAAAGACACTTCCCGCCAAATGTCCAGAAATAACCATCCACGGGCACAGAAGCAGGCCAGTGCAATGAGTTTTTGGTTTGCTCTTAAATAAAGCTTTGCACGATTATTCTCAAAGTGTATGCATGAGAGGAGCCAGATGAGTCACTATGAAAGGCTTACGTATGCGAATGTGTATGATTTGGGGGGAAAGAAAGTGTGACGTGAGATGTCAAAGCTCATTATTTGATGTGCTGGAATTTGGAAAGCTTGAATAGCAGCAAACAGAATGCACATCAGTGTGTGTTAAAACCACCAGTGGGATCATTCCAGAAATGAATGCATGTTCTGTCTTCATGGAGGTGTCCAATAAACAAAGTGAGGCTCTAGATGCTGGGATGTTAAAGGAATAGTTTACCCAACAATGAAAATTATGTCATCATTTACTCATGCGTATGTTGTTCAAACCTATATGACATTCTTTCCTCTGTGGAACACAGTAGGAGATATTAGGCAGCACGTTAACCTCAGTCACCATTTACTTTGATTGAATCAAAAAATATACAATGAAAGTGAATGGTGACTGAGGCTAACATTCTGGCAAACATCTTTTGTGTTCTAGAAAGAAAGTCATACTGGTGTGCAGGGGCACATAATGCACATGCTTATATGGGCTGAAGCCCAGGGGCCTACAACTCCCATGGGGCCCAGCTCGTGGCCATGGGGCCCATTTTCCCCTATCCATGTTCGCAGGAGGAGTGCGTTTAAACGCTTTCAGCGGGAGATGCGGTTGTTGACATGGCGACAGTGCACAACCGTTAAAGTCGTCCGTGTAGTGCTTGTTCAATGCCCCACACACACACACAATTATGTATAAATAGCACTTTAATAATGCTTAGCTAAATATGTAACCTTTGAAAGCTCTCTTGATAATCCAGATTCAGGAGATCACAATTGCCTTTTATGAAATCCAGTCTTAACATTAAAAGACAATAATACTAATCATAAAAAGAATGAAAAGAAGGGGATCCATTGTTTCTCCTGAATTTTTGTTGGTTTTTATGTTGTAAACAAGAAGGTACTGTATTGAACATCAACCACCGATAGGACATTACAATGTGATTTCATTATTAGCATTCATAAGGTTTTTGTATGTTGTGTGGTTCTAGCATAGACATCGAAACATACAGTATCAACATTTTTACTTCAAATTGATATTTCATTAAAAAACGCAAACCCCTTTATGTATGAGCAATTTTTAGGACATACAAATGTTTACTTTGTTAACACAGTTAACACATTTTACAATTAACTCATTTGTCTGACATAACGGATTGTTTTCTGGAGACTGGTCGGAAACATTGTGACAGTACACACACACACACACACACACACACACACACACACACACACACACACACAAATCAATAAATGCATAAAACACACATTAATGTTTCACTGTAACATGAAGGTATTTCACTCATATTTTATACTTTTTGAGCTTTGATGATAATTAAAAGAGTGCAAATCACTTTACAATAAGTCCCATCTGGATTACATTTTTGAAAAAAGTATTGAACCTGGTCTTGTGACAGTACACCTCACAAAGTTCTGAGTCCGACCAGTCTTCAGAGGCTTTGTAAAGATATCTGTAAAGCTGAACATACATGAAAGGTTTTACATTTTAGTGTCTATTCAAATGTACTACAAAGTATGTGCACACTTTACATACAAACAATGTGGTTTATTTCTATATCGGTCTATGCCAAAATACAGATCTTGGGTTTTCAGTTTGATCGCTATACTTTTGGATTTATATAAAAGCTTGCATTGCTTTTCAGCTTAACTGCACTTTATTGTGATAGTCTAACTATGGTATGTAATATGAGTATTAAACAAATCATACAAAAGAGCTGAAGGCTAGCAGATGAACCAGAAGAATCCTGTTATGGTACATCAATGTGTAAAAAATATAATTTTCAGTTGGCAAATTTTACCATTTTCTTCATATTTCATAACATATGCATGTCACAAGTTATTGTGACCCCTCAAGAGGTTGATTACACTTACATTGATATCCAATCCTAAAACTGTAATGAAAGCAGTAAGACATTTGCATTCAAAGACAAATTTTACAATGTTGTTTGCTTTAACTGGCCTGCAGGTTAATTTTTATATAACTACTATACCATAAAGTACCATAAACATGTAGTATTATTTTGCAAAAGCACTGTATGGCATGTGCCTCACACAGCCTCAAAGATTGTTTAGAAATTGCCTATGCCTAAAAGAGAGAATCTGAGATCATAAAATGACTTTGCTGAGCACTTATCAGAATGAAGGGCTATTAATCTGGCACCTTGTTCTGCTTGTACGACAGTGTGTGCATTGGTTTGTAGCATAATGTCCTGTAAAAATGTGTGTATAAAATCAAAACATTTTCCTTACATTATGAACTTGTAAACACTAAGACCAGCAAGATATTTGCAGTGCACCTTTTAAGAAGCAACAAGTACAGGGAATACATACGCCTGTACTGTATATACGTTATACATACAGTATCTGTTATAAATACTTTGATCTGCAAACAGCTGAGATGTGTTTTTGGTATGTGTTGTTTTCACAGTGCCCGTTTTTATACCGAGTCTACTTTCACTCTGTTGTTGTTTGTCATTAAAGGGGATGGCTTGCTTTTGATCCGGTCAACAGCATCATTTGAACTCTCTGGGAAGAACATCCTCGCAGTGCAGATAGAAACTATAATTTTTTTGTACTCTCTTCTGAAATTCTGGTTTAGCAGTCCGTAGACTATGGCATTAAGGCAGCTGTTGAAGTAGGCCATGAAATAACTGGATACAAAAAACCACTCTGGGATGAGAGGCCCGACCCGAATGGGGTTCATGGCAACCGCCAGGCCGATGAAATTGAGAGGGGCCCAACACACAGCAAAAAGTACAAACACCACAAACATGGTGACGAAATTCCTTATGTCATGCGGTGTGAGCTTAGGCCGGAACTCTGGTTTGACACGTCTCCTCACCTGAATCACTAAGATCCAGATTCTCAAGTAACAGTAAGTCACAATCATAATTGGAAGAATGAAATGGAAAAACACTACGGCAATGGTGTACGCCGAACTTGCCGACTGCGCAAATGTGCAAGAGTAAACCCTGGGGTCATACTGCAGGGAGCCTACATAAAAGTTTGGTACTATAGCAACCACAGTCAATATCCAGATTAGAATGACATAGCAAAGAGAGTTCTTGTAGCTGTATAGCTTGTCATACTTGAGACTATGGCAGATATAGCAGTAGCGATTAATGGCGATACCAGTGATGTTAAATATAGATCCAATCACGCTCAGTCCCATTAGGAATCCACTGATTTGGCAGTGGAGAAAGCCCAAATTCCATCCATTATGGAAAATAGACACCAGCACCAGAGGATAAGGGTACACGGCTACCACCAGGTCAGCTACTGCCAGGCTCACCACAAATATGTTCCCTGCAAAAGAAACACAGTGTAAATACAATAAATGCAATTACAGGGATAAATAAGATAAAACTGAAACAATGGGAAAAAAATCAAGCAAAAAGGCTTATTATAATTCCCGAAATGCAATATCTGTCCAGTCAAATAAAGAGGTTTTATATAACTGCCGTGCATTCACCATCCCTTGTGAAAACAAAAACGTTTTGCAGGTGGCCTGTCGGGTTCCCTAAAGTCATCAGATTAGATTTGTATGAGGTCTGAGAATGATGTGTTTCAAAAAATAAAAAATACGGTGCCCGTTATATCTCCTGTCCTTTTCAGGATGGATGCCAGTTTACTTTTACAGCATGACCTTTACCACATCTAATTAAATGATATCTTTCCCAAGTCTGTCAGATGCTTTCACTAATAAAAGGATTTGGGTTGCATCTGTTATTGTCACATGATATTTCAATCGCCCATTACGACCCTTTAAAACTTGTGGGGCCCATGTCAGGAGACACATTAGTTGATGGGGGCCTATTTGGGTTTAAAGTTCAGTCCTTGAAATCATGTATATTATGGTGACTATACAGATGTTGTCAGATGTTTGTAAAGATCTAGAACACATCATTTTGAAAGACAGAAAATGATACATTGGACATTGCCTTTACATCAGACAACTAAGGGAAATTTAATTGGACAACAACAGCCAACTGACCCTGCACAACCTTCACAATTATAGGAACATGTATGAACTGAAAACTAGTCGCCTGGAACCTGTTCACCCATCTGTCTTCACTCATTACTGCTAAGCCTGCACAACTCTGGCCTCTATGCTCTAAAGCCTGTTGATATTGCAGGGAACAAGTTTAAAGTGTCTGGAAATGTTATTAAAAAAAAAAGGTTTCCTCATCTAGGCTACTTGTCAGTTATGTAACTGACACAGCATGTGCTGTGCAGCACAAATCTTGAAATCCTGAAGGATTTTCATATAAATACATTCATGATTTAGCAAATTTAGCTCAATGTTATGAGAAATCATCAGAGCAGAAGACCTTTCCAGAACACTGACTCTATATTATTCCTGTGACATGTCAGCGGCTCCTCTAATTTGAACGGCTGTGTTCCTCAAGTTTCATTTGAAGTGAGGAAGACTAGCAGAGACAGGTGAAAAATGAACAGAGATGTGGGAGACCCAGCAGGGGCCCCATAGCACGACTCATAATTCTCACTATACAAGTCAGCTGGAGACATCATGTACAACACGGCAGCACTTTGAGTATACATTTACTGCAACTAAAAAACAGTTTACCTTGTAGACTTTTATAACTATAACTAAAAAAGATGTTTTTAAAATGAACTTTACATGAACTTTGTAAAGTATCTGAGTTTTTCAACGTCTAGGGAAAATTATCGGTTAAAACTTGTGGAACACAAAACTGGTAGAACATCCATCCTCATTTGTTTTATACATTTAAATCAACATTAAAAAAAAAAAAGCTTTTATATATAAGTTTATTTTTATTTAAAAAAATGTATATACATCTATATTTATAAAATATATTTTAGATTTTATATGTCTAAAATGTCTAAAATATTTAATGGAGTGTCTATTTACGCAGTGCAAATAGCCCATCTTGTTGGCAGAGGCTATTTACACTAACTCTGCCCACCACTGCTCAGATTTTTCTCAGGTCAACTGCTGATCAAATGAAGGCGGGCATATTTGAATTTTTAACAGGTTAGACATTTAGTGGATTAAGAGATTGGATAACTAAGTGACTATTTGTACTCCAATAATCTGTTGGAAACACAAGTTTATATGACAAAATGCACCATCATATGCAGCCAGAGTAGCTCTGGGTGTAACGACAGTATGTGATTGTGTTGTCATGCTGGTGATCTGGGTTTGAATCCCACCCCTTGACATACTTTTTCCCATGTCTCTACTACTTATAGTAACAAAAGAGATTCCTCGCAGTGAAGGTCGGGGAGTTGATCCGGATAAAATGAACCATGGTTTTACTGTAGTAATACTGTAGTAAGTAACCATGTGTTTTGGTGGACTATATAGTACTAATGCACTAACCATGGTGTTACTACAGTAACATGTTGTTAATAGTAATTAATAGTAATCGTGTTTAATTTTGTGGTTACTATGATTTTAATAGAAAAATACCATGGTGATACTATGGTTACTGTAATAAAAACATGGCTAATTTTTGTAGGGTAGGGGTTGGTGTAGGGTGTCTGTGGGACTCCAAATAAACACAATAAAAATGTTTCAGTGATGCCACTATACTATATGTTAGTATTTAAACAGGGGTGTAAGAGTATCTGCCACTATTTGCACTAGAGTGCAAATAGATGCCTTTTGTTGCTTTTTACACTTAGTAAAAAATAGCCTCTGCCAATATTTAAATATATACACTGGCGGCAAAAAGTTTGGAACAATATACAGATTTTGATGTTTGGAAGGAAATTGGTACTTTAATTCACCAAAGTGGCATTCAACTGATCACATTTAGCATGATCACTCCTTGAGTAATCATGCTAAATTGCTAATTTGGTACAGAAAATCACTTGCCATCATATCAAACACAGTTGAAAGCTATTTGGTTCATTAAATGAAGCTTAACATTGTGTTTGTTTTTCAGTTGCCACAGTATGCAATAGACTGGCATGTCTTAAGGTCAATATTAGGTCAAAAATGGCAAAAAAATAAAAAGCTTTCTCTAGAAACTCATCAGTCAATCATTGTTTTGAGGAATGAAGGCTATACAATGCTTGAAATTTCCCAAAAACAGAAGATTTCATACAAAGGTGTACACTACAGTCTTCAAAGACAAAGGACAACTGGCTCTAACAAGGACAGAAAGAGATGTGGAAGGCCAGATGTACAACTAAACAAGAGGATAAGTACATCAGAGTCTCTAGTTTGACAAACAGACACCTCACATGTCCTCAGCTGACAGCTTCATTGAATTCTACCCACTCCACACCAGTTTCATGTCCAACAGTAAAGAGAAGACTCAGGGGTGCAGGCCTTATGGGAAGAATTGCAAAGAAAAATTGCCCATCCTTTACCCGTTACATTGGTGCCGAAACCCGGGAGGGAAGAGGGATGCGCTGTTGTCAAGTCCTCGCCACTGCCGTCCGCCAGGGGAGGAGCCGTGGCCATCCATCAGGGGACGGAGGAGTCTCTGCCAGCCGCTGGAAGTTGGAGGAACCGCTGCCATCTGCCAGGAAGGGGAGGAGCCGTTCCATCTGTCAGGGGTCGGAGGACATGCTGCCATCTGCCAGAGGAGAAGCAGCTGTCGTCCGGAGGTTTTCCCAGCCTGAATTGGCGGCGGAGGAGTGTGACAAGGAGGAGGGCATGGCCGGGCTGTAACGATGGACACCCAGTGCTGAATCAGCCCAATCAGCGGGAGAGGGATAAAGAGGAGCCGGGGATGCCAGAGAAAGAGAGACTCACACGGCCGTGCTGTCTGTGTGTTTTATGTTATGTTTAAGATTGTTTATGTCATTAAAGTTATGTTGACAGTTCTGCCGGTTCCCGCCTCCTTCTTGCCAATCCTTTACCCGTTACATTGGTGCCGAAACCCGGGAGGGAGGAGGAATGTGCTGTTGTGGAGTCCTGCCAATGCCGTCTGCCAATGGGAGGAGCCACAGCCATCCGCCAGGGGATGGAGGAGTCGCTGCCGGCCGCTGGGAGTTGGAGGAACTGCTGCCGTCTGCCAGGCAGGGTAGGAGCCATTCCATCCGTCAGGGGTCAGAGGACTCGCTGGCGTCTGCCAGGGGAGGAGCAGCTGTCGTCTTGAGGTTTCCCCAGCCTGAATCGGGCGGCGGAGGAGTGTGACGAGGAGGAGGGTGTGGCCGGGCTGTAACAATGGATGCCCGGCGCTGAATCAGCCCATTAGTGGGAGAGGGCTAAATAGGAGCCAGGGACACCAGAGAGAGAGAGAGAGAGAGAGACATGGCTGCGCTGTCTGTGTGTTTTATATTATGTTTAAGTTTGTTTATATCATTAAAGTTATGTTGACAGTTCTGCCAGTTCCCGCCTCCTCCTTGCCCATCCTTTACCCATTACAGTTACATCTATACATACATACATATATATATATATATATATATATATATATATATATATATATATATATATATATACTGTATATATAAATATATTAGTACTGTTGGCGATTAATTTAAAATATATAACGTGTTAATTTTTTAAAGGCATGTACCGATTTGACATTACATTCTCACATTTTATGCGGTTCCGTGTGAGTTCTGAACACTCGTTAGAGGGCGGAACCCTTGCGATGGGTCCAGCGGGGACATTACACTCGGTTACACACCACAAAAAAACACAAAACAGTGAGTCTGTGCTGGAGAAATGACCTCTTAGAAAACAAATGCTGATGGCACTGGTGACAAAAGTTAAGTTCTTTGCATCTTTTGTAAGTCAGTATTTTACCACATGGATGCTCACTCAAATTTAACATAATTTCAACGTTGTACCCGTTGCCATTAGTGTCAGCTAATGACTACCAGACAGTCTGGATGAATTATATTTCCATCGGCAGTGTCAGCGCTAAAAGAACAAGATGCGCTTTTCATATGGAGTTCAATGCGGTGCTTGCTGCCCTGAAACAAATCATGTGCATTCCATATTCAAAGTGAAAACACAGCCTGATGACTATAAATATAGTGGAGGATGAGGGTTTTTCATGTGCATTGCAATGCATAAGTAGTTCTATCAATCAGTCAACATCCCACATAGACTGGTAAAAGTTTAATGTTTCTATAATTGGTGCTATTTTAGTGAATTTCTGCTGTTGTACTGTGGAGTCCGGAAAATGTTAATAAAGCATTATTGTTACATATTGTTTTGTTATATTGTGTTATTCTTTCCAAAGAAGGAAATAAATGCATTTTGACATGAAATACTGTAAGTATATATAGAGTCAAATTTCAGCACTTTTAAAATCTGACATTAATCGCAATTAACTATGAAAAATCATGGGATTAATCGTGATTAAAACTTTTAATCTACTGTAAGCTCTAATATATATATATATATATATATATATATATATATATATATATATATATATATATATATATAAAAATATATATATATATATATATATATATATATATATATATATTTATAAATGTATAAAATATAAAAACATGATTCCAGGTTGTTTTTCACCAAGCAAAGTTTTAGCGCTTGATAAAAGGTAAGACAGTATTTTTCCCTTTTGCTCTGGTGTGCATTTTACATACATTATTTAGACAAGTTTGATTATATTTTAGACCATTTTAAGACAGATTTTAAACCATTTAAATATCAAAACAACCCAAAGAGGCTTCGCTGCTTCACAGAAATGTGAATCTGCTGGGCAGAGCGCATATAAAGTAGTGACAGTTTGATTATTTTTGTTTGTTTATTTATGTATTATTATTTATGTATTGTACTATTTTAGGTTCATAGCTCACTGTGCTCTTTATTTGCTGCTATTTGGAGTACTGTTTGAGAAAATTCCATTGCAATAAAAAAAAATTATTCTCGCATCCCGATTCCCGATAAAAAACGATTATACTTTCGTGAAACCTCACGGTTAACTGAATGTTAAAAACGGTAACCGTGCACATCCCTATTCCAAACCTGCATGCTGTTATGTTTTGAAAGGAGACATTTTTGAAGAATCTTCCTGCAACAACAGTTAATAACGACTATGGCTGTCAAGCTCAAAAAAGTACAAATAGCACTGTATGCATCATATCAATCCTAAATTCAAAAATGGCGTGTCATGTTTGGTTACGACACATGTGAGAATCAGTGCCATTTTTGGCATTGATGGCATCAACATGCCATTTTTTAACCTGTACTTAAACATGAGCTACTGTAGATTCATGAGTCAGATTATCAGTGAATAACAAATTAAATGTCAGTACTGTATGGTTTCAGAAGACATGAACTGCAGTGCACAGGTCATATAGATCACTTTGTTTTTCCTTTTTGGAGCTTGACAGCCTCTGGTCATTATGAACTGTTGTTGTATGGCAAGATAAATATTTTCTTTTGTGTTCCACAGAAAAAAATAACAGCATACAGGTTCGGAATAGTGATGTCCAGTTTGTGAACAAATCATTCTTTTGAACCGGTTCTTTTCAGGGAAAAAGTTGAATCAGTTGAATCGGACTGAATTGTAGTGCCTTGGAGGCAGAAGAGAACTAAGAGAAATTGAACAATTCTACACAGAATGACTTAAATACAGAATCTACTCTGACTTACTTTTGAGCTATAAAGAGATTTGGACTGGTGCCAGCAAGTCTGAGTTTCTCGCATCTGGCAAATCTTAACTGCCTTAAGAACAGAGGTAAATGGGGGGAGAAGCACAACAAAACCCCTCTCCTCTTTGATAAGACTGATAAGACCATTTACTGAAGAAACTTCCCCATGGTTGCCATGGGAATTTCAGAACAAAGACATTCTGTTGTTCTACAGTATAACCAACACTCTACATTTAAAATTATTACACTAATCATGAGGCATGTTTCTGGCTTACCATCTCACATGAAGCTTAATTCATGAATATTTGACATGGACTTTGGGCTTTTCTTATTTCACTACTATCCAAATATACAGCCGTGTGAAGGATTTTACCAAAAATTGACAAATGCATCTTATGCTGATGATGATCCTGACAAATATGTTTCTCATGTAATGTATTATCCATGTTTTAAACTAGCAAACTAATTAGTAGGAAGTTTTATCATGCATTATAACTGAATTATAACTGTAATTTAATATGAAAGTACAAGTGTTTGGTATGTAATTGATTATCTCTTAAATTCCAGAATGATGGTGTGAAGTATATTCGGGTCATTTGCAGTTATAATTTTCACATGAAATTCATGATTAAAATGTTCATATTTGAGCGGGAAACTGACAAACCTTAGAACAAAGGCCATAAATTAATTATCTTGAGGGGATGACACTTTGACCACAGGCCCTCTGAAAGCCACCCCTGATTGGCTTAGAGCCTCTTTGGGGTGTGAACAAAACGAAGGGGTTAAAAGACCAGCCTGGACAACCCCGCTCTCTCTCTCTTCTTCACACTTTTTTGATATCTGTCCTGGGAAGTCCAGAGTTCTCCCTTGCAGGAGTCCTCGCCTCCAGGTCTCTGCCTGGTCATTCCATCACTCATCCATTGAACCAATCAAAGGCCTCCTGGAACTGAACCAAGCCAAAGGACTTCTAAGGACTTCAAGAATTCCACACACCAAACCATGCACGCAATGCAGTACAGACCTCCAGACTTTCGCTGAAATCTGGTGCTTTCTTTAATATAATTTGAGTAACCCAATCTCAAATTACGGCATACTAAATGAAGTTCTCAGGGTTTGTTCAAGGCAAGGTCTACAGACTTCATAAAGTTCATTTTTCTGTTACAGACAATTGTCCATTCATCTTCTGTAAAAGCTCACTTACTAACCCGTGTTTATCTTTGTTTGTCTATGTGTTAGTTTAGTTGTTTGTAGTAGATTAGTTAATAAAGTCAAAATATTACAAAATAAAGTTTGTATTCAAAGAGAAGTTGATTGTGTATTTGATTAAATTACATTGGTTCCTTGAGATCTGTCATAAACAGCTCAAAAACTGTATTTCAGTCTATTTGTGATATTACTTTCAATGGCCATGAAAGTAATATTACTGTAAGAATTAATCTTACATTCCGATCAACTCATCGCTGGGCGAAAACTTTGATCGGATGTAAACATTGTTTACACAGTTCACAAATCGGACTGAATGCTTCGTTTCCAACAGTTCTCGTGTCAAAAGTACAATGAGTCACTCACAGCAGTTCTTGGGCCAACAGTATTCCGAATTTTTTGGAGGTGTCCGACATACTGAGAACTGATGAGCTGATGATACTGAGCATCCATGGGCCATGTGATTAAGGGGTCACAATGTTTGTTACTGGATTATTTTGCTGAACAGCAAAAAGTATAACAAATAAAACATACTGGAAATATGTTTATGACTTAATTGTATGACGACCATCATATCAATGTATGATGATCTGGTTGCAGCAGTTCTCAGCTCAACACTACACTGACTCAGTCGCAAGTCGTGACAGCTCTCGATACATTACACTGAACAGAGAACAGTCTCTTTCGGACATACTGAGAACTTATGAGCTGCAAAATGTACGTTTCTATAATAAAAAAATAAAACGTACTTATGCTTATGACTTGATTTTGTTTTATTAAATAGCATTTAATCAAAGCATGCTAAAATTTCAGCTGTAAATGTAAATGAAGTTTACTATGCATTGAGTGTAGGTATTGGGTGCTTTATGTGAAAAATATAGGAAACATATTTAAAACCTAATAAATATTGGTCAGTCATTTTCAATGGACAGGATTGCTGAATGAATTAGTGATGACAAATAAACACCCTTATTAATAACTCAAAAGAAAAATACTAATAATCCACAATATGTGCCCACTTGTAGCTTTATTTGAGTGTTTAATCATGTATTCCATGTCGCCGGGTTGATAGAGTTCTAGTGACGTCATTACGCGATGACCTAAAAGAACTGTTGAATCATTTTTTTGAACTGGTTCATTGAACGAACTGTCCGAAAGAACCAGTTCGTGGAAAAGAATCAGACTTCCCATTGCTACTTCGGTATGTGGGTGAGTAAATCATATTATTCCTTTAAATTACTAGAAAATATTTTTACAGAGACTACAATGATTACAACACCGTTGGATATGAGTTATAATACTAATATGGTCACTAAACACTACTAACGTCAACAAATTTGATGAATATAAAAACGTTTACCATGATGTCATGCTCTCCCTGTAAATACAAAGTATTTACTACCATCTTAAAACTAACAGTCAGTGCAACACTCTCTGAACGCTGAGCCAATAGGAACATACAGTATTAGTAGAATGGCTCAGCACATGTAGAGTAAACATCCTTACAATCATGTCACTTCTACCTAGAGAGTTTGTTTGTGCCACTAATGGCATGTATACTGCAGGGCAAACCTTTGGGTATGATTCTTCCACACCAACACACATACAGTGAGTGAAATTCACGGCCATATTCACAAGATCAGAGAGCCAGAGGAGTGCAAAGAGTAGTTCTCACTTCATGAATTCCTATACATCCGTCACTGCTTTTTTTCCTATTCCTTTTTTTTTTTTTTTTTAAGCAATGCACTATATGATATTATCTCACTGTCACTGTTTAGTGTCATCCTGGCTAACAATTCAACTGTTTGGTTGCAAGATAAATATGATATCATGTCTAACTGCAGCATGAAATTAATCAAATCACTCCCAAAATAACATTTGTTTTAATAAAATTTTATTCCATAGCATCAATCCCTAAATTAAAAGTGAATAGATAAAATGAATGTTCCAGTACCCTTACTCCCAACCACTTGAATGGTGTCTGTGAGCAACCCCTTCAGTTTGGCAGCACAAATTTACTGATTGTATTCTGATGTTAAATAATATTCTGACTTGAAATAAGCAAAGGTTATTTGGATGTTACCACATAAAGCATCACTGTGGCAGCGGGGGCATGGTCAAACGTCTGCACAGAGAGAGAGAAAGCGGTAAGGGTGCATACACCTGAGCCAGATTATGATTAACACCTGTTTCTAGTTGCAGTGAACTTGGGGAGAGTGGTATAAAAGGACCACGCCACCGACAAGAAAGAGAGAGAGAGCCAGAGGTCTAGAGTCCCGCTGAGTAGTTGATGTGTTAATGTGACGCTAAAGAGTCAATGTGACGCTAATAAGTTATTGTGAAGCTATTGAGTTATTGTGAAACTGTAAGCTCAGAAAGTTGACAATTAAAAAGCCTTACCTGAGACTGAAGAAACCCGGTTCCCTGTGTCCTTCCCTCCCTGTGTGAAGTTTTGCTACAATCACATTTTATGATGAAAGTTAAAAAAAAGTCAGCTCTCAGTTCATAGAGTGAGGAATGTATGTTACAGTATGTCTTAGTTTACAGAACTAAAGTGATCTTGGCTTTAACCTATTTTTTTTTTCTTAAGCCACAAATATCTTTAGTCTCATAGGTATCTGTTAAATTTAACCAATATACTTTAATGAATCTCCTTCAAATCTACTCTGAGAAATATTTACTGTAATAAAAGTGTGATAACTAGCCTCTGTGCACTTCACATACTGAAAGATAGTTAGTTCAATCATAAAATTCCAAGCACACTACTTGAGGCTCTGTGGAGAGTTCAGATTCTGATGTGATTCAGCAAGGAACTGTAATCAGATATGATGCTTAAATTAATCTGATTATGATCAATGGATTCAGAGTTGTGCCATAACAGTGCTGTAGGCACTGCACACAATCACGCATTAACTTGTCATGCAAGTGACATCCCTCGCTCAACAGAGCATTGTACACCCAAGTGCAAACATTAGAAAATGCAATAATTTAAAGCTAAGGCACATCCCTGTTTACTATCAATTCAAATGGTTAAAAGAATAGTTCACCCAAAATGAAAGTTCTTTCATCATTTACTCACCCTCATGCCATCAGAGATGTGTATGACTTTCTTACTTCTTCTGATCACAAACAAAGATTTTTTTTAAGAATATCTCAGCTCTGTAGGTCCTCACAATGTAAGTGAATAAGTTGTAAGTTAATGTAAGTTGTGTCACTTCCTGTTCCTGTTGCTGGCAGCACGCTGCACGAGTGTTTGTGGCTTGCTAGCTTAAACACTCGTTAGAGACACGCATCCAAACACTAGTGGAGGTCAGTGAGAAAGAGCAGCCGGTAGATACTGTTTCGGACGCGGGTAGTACAGAGTGCAACACACACACCTTGGTTCCGGCTGATGAGTCACCACAGAAGGGCGTTTGGGTGATGTCTCGGTGGTATATTAGCTCAGCAAAGCAACACCACTCTCCCATTCCTGTTAGGGTTTCCATTCGATTCTCCCCACTCAGTGATGCACCCACTGAGAATCATGTTGAAAGAGCCCTTGTTATTGGTGATTCTATTGTAAAAAACGTGGAAACAGAGACTCCAGCCACTATTGTTAAATGCATTTTAGGTACCAGAGTGTCTGACATCAAATCAAATTTACAAGTGCTGGCTAATGCTAAACATAGATTCTAAAATTGTTATTGATGTCAGCACTAATGATGTCCGGCTTCGCCAGTCAGAAATCACTAGAGATAATGTTAAAGAGGTGTGTCAATTTGCAAAAACGATGTCAGACACTGTAATATGCTCTGGCCCCCTGTCTGCTTGTCGTGGTGACGAGGTTTATAGTAGATTAGTGTCACTGAATGGCCGGATGTCTGAGTGGTGTCTGGAGAACAGAACAGGATTTATAGATAATTGGAAGAGTTTTGGTGTAGACCTGACCTGCTAAAGAGAGATGGATTCCATCCCTCCAGGGAAGGTGCTGCTCTCCTCTCTAGTAATTTGGCTCATAGTCTTAATAATGATAGTATTTGACTAACTGGGGCCCAGATCAGGAAGCAGACAAACTGGCTAATCCGAACATCTGCTAGCTGCCTTGCAACGTCACACAGGTCACATAAATTACAACACATAGAGACTGTATCACCTAGATATCATATAGAGACTGTGTCTGTTCCCTGAACTACCAAACACAAAACCCTCATTAAATCATTTATAAAAAATTGGATTAAGGACAAACTTGAACAAAACACCATAAAGATAAACACCATATAAAGATAGGGCTACTAAACATTAGATTCTTTCTACCAAAGCACTAATTGTAAATGAAATTATTACAGATCATTGTTTGGATGTGCTCTGTTTGACTGAAACCTGGCTTAAACCAGATGAATATATTAGTTTAAATGAATCTTCTCCCCCAGGTTATTGTTATAAACATGAGCCTCATCTGAAGGGTCAAGGAGGAGGTTTTGCTACAATTTACAGTGAAGTTTTTGGTGTTACTCTGAGGACAGGATATCAATTTAAGTCTTTGAACTAATAATATTTAATGTGACACCGTCAGATATAGATATAAATAAAAAAAAACTCTGTCACCTTTTACCCTTGCTACAGTATATAGATCACCTGGGCCTTATTCTGATTTCCTTGGTGAATTTGCAAATTATTTATCAGATCTTGCAGTCACTGTAGATAGAGCTTTAATTGTTGGTGACTCCAACATTCACATAGATAATGAAAATGACACATTGGGATTAGCATTTATCGATATTCTCAACTCTCTTGGAGTCAGACAAAATGTGACAGGACCAACTCATCGCCATAATCATACACTAGATTTAATTCTGCCATATGGGGTTGATGTTGATACTATAGAAATTCTACCACAGAGCGAAGACATCTCAGATCATTACCTTGTCTCTTGTTTGCTGCGATCAGCTAATGAACTATTCTTTCGACCACTAAAGACAGCTTCACTAATAATCTTCCAGAATTGTCTCACATACTCAGTAAGCCAAAAAGACTAGAAGAACTTGATGTAATAACAGAAAATATAAATATTTTATATGGTACAATGGTACAATGATCACACTCATGCTCTCAAGGGAGCAGCTAGGAAAAGCTAGTGGAAGAATACAAAATTAGAGGTATTTCACGGTGCATGGAAGATAGTGTCTGTAGCTACAGACAGGCACTAAAAGCTGCCAGGTCAGCATATTTTAGCAAACTCATACAAAATAACCACAACAATCCTTGGTGTTTATTCAGTACTGTGGCTAAATTGGTTAGGAATAAAGCTGAACCAGATATTCTGTCGCAACACAATAGTAATGACTTCATGAATTTCTTTACTGATAAAATTGAAATAATCAGAAATAAAATTAGAATTATGCAATCAACTGTCACAGCATCTCAGAAAACAGTGTCTCATAATTTTCCTCATGAGCAACTTCAACCCTTCGCTGTCATAGGTCATGAAGAGCTAACAAAACTTATAAAAAAATCAGAAGTCACAACATGTATGTTAGATACAATACCAACTAAGCGCTTAAAAGAGGTTTTCCCTGTAATCTCAAAACCTCTTCTTAATATTATTAACACCACGCTATCCTTAGGACATGTCCCAAGAAACTTTAAAATGGCAGTTATCAAACCACTTATTCAGAAGCCACAGCTTGATCCTGGAGAGTTGGCTAATTACAGACCGATTTCAAATCTACCATTTATGTCGAAAATACTAGAAAAGGTAGTGTCCTCTCAACTATGTTCATTTCTACAGAGAAATGGTATATATTTCAGTCAGGATTTAGGCCCCATCACAGTGCAGAGACTGCACTTATCAGAGTTACAAATGACTTGCTCTTATCACCTGATCGTGGCTGTATTTCTCTTCAAGTGCTTTTAGATCTTAGTGCTGCCTTCGACACGACAGATCATGACATTCTCTTGAATAGGCTGGAGAATTATGTTGGCATTAGTGGACTTGCATTAGCATGGTTTAGGTCCTAGTTATCAGACCCATACCACTTTGTATGTGTAAACGAGGAATTGTCAATTCAAACAAAAGTTAAGTATGGAGTGCCACAGGGATCAGTTTTAGGGCCTCTGCTTTTCTCCTTATACATGCTTCCCCTGGGAGATATTATCAGGAACCATGGAATATGTTTCCACTGTTATGCTGACAATACCCAACTTTATATTTCTTCTAAACCCAACAAAGTTCTAAATTCTCTAAATTAGCAGAGTGTATCAATGAAATCAAAGATTGGATGGCCAGAAATGTCCTTCTACTCAATTCTGACAAAACAGAGGTACTAATTATTGGACCAAAAACCTCTAAAAATAAGCCGCTAAAATATAATTTGACTTTTGATGGTTGTACTGTTACGTCGTCTTCTCAGTGAAGAACTAGGGTGTTATATTTGATACCGGGCTGTCCTTTGAAAAACAAATTTCCAATGTTTGTAGAACAGCATTCTTCCACCTCAGAAATATTGCTAATTTACGACACATGCTCTCTGTTGCTAATGTCAAAAAACTAATTAATGCGTTCATGACCTCAAGATTGGATTATTGTAATGCATTACTGGGAGGATGTCCGGCAAGTTCAATAAATAAACTTCAACTGGCTACCAGAGTGCTGACTAGAACCAAGAAATATTATAATATTAGTCCCTTTTTATCGTTGTTACATTGGCTACCTGTTAAATTTCGTATTCATTTTAAAATTCTGTTAACTACATACAAAGCTTTGAATGGTCTAGCTCCACAGTACTTAAGTGACCTTCTGACACGCTATACTCCATCACAAATTTCTGGCTTGTTAATAGTTCTTAAAATATCAAAATCCACTAAAGGAGGTAGATCTTTTTCCTATTTGGCTCCTAAACTATGGAATAGTCTCCCTAACACTGTTGGTCTAGACTAAAGACTCAACTATTTAGCCAGGCATACACCTCATTTATCCATCAGCTCACAATTAGGCTGCTTTATGGGGCTTTTCCACTGCACGGTACGCTCGACTCGACTCTGCTCTCTTTTTGGGGTTTTCCACTGTGGATAGTACCTGGTACCTGATACTTTTTTAAGAACCACCTTGGTCGAGGTTCCAAGCGAGCCGAGCTGATACTAAATGTGATGTCAAAACCCTGCAGATCACTGACTGGACAAAGAGAATCGTCACTAACAGCATCACTGGATTTGCGACACGGGACATCAACCCACTAGTTAGCAACAGTGACAGCAATATCATTTGTTCACACGACTTTCGAATTGTAAAAAGAAATGGCTGTGCGCAAAACCACGCCGTGGTCAATAAACGAGGTGCAGACGTTCCTCTCGTTAGCGACGAACGAAACGATGCGAAACAAAAAAGTCTTTCAGGAATTGTCTCAGCTGGTCGGACTTACCAACAGTGTAGGGAAAAGTTTAAAAAACTACAAATTGACTATAGAGCCATCAAGGACCACAACAGCCGGAGTGGTTCAAACAGAAGAAAGTGGAAGTGGTTCGATCAAATGGACGCTATCTATGGCAATAGACCGGCGAGCAATGGGAGGCAGAGTGCCCTGGACTCTGCGTTGTTGGTGTCCACGATGGAGGATGGTACGTTTTGTTACATATTCTGCTTGAAAGCTTCACTTTATTTAGTTGACCAGCTACTTGAAACCTTGCTTCTAAAACAACCAGGCCAAATTAACTGTTACACTTGTGTAAAATCACCATGCAACAACTGCTTTATGCAGCACAATGAGCTAGTAGCTAACAGCTAGCGGTCGTGTTATTGTTTATGGTCAGTAATGTTTGTGTCACGTTTAAGATGACGTCACGGCAGTAGAGGCGGCGCAACTATGACGATCAGCCTATAATCCCACCCACATTGAGGTGGCACTAAACTGCAGTGGAAAAGCAGCTCAGAAATGTAAAGCAAGCAGAGTCGAGTTGAGTTGAACCGTAACGTGCAGTGGAAAAGTGAAAAAGCTCTGCTGGAACCAGAAACATCCATCATGATCTATAACTCTGCATAAAATTGAATGGCATCTACACTAATATTATTCTGTTTGTTTCCATTCATATCCTGAGGTTACCAAAGCCAGCCAGATCCAGCTCCGTTCCTGCTTGGTGTCAGACTCTACTGCTACGTGTCTCTGAGTGATGACGACTAAATGCAGCCGGTGCTAGCCAGACATCACTCCAGTGTTTTACAATGGACTTCAGAGGATGAACTGATGCCAACTCCAACTGTAAGACATCGGATACTTCATATGCCACAGCCTTGGACTTAGGATGGACCCCACCGAACCTCACCAAAATGACCTGCAGGTTGAACTGCGATGCACCTCATTGATCTCTGCCTGCATCACCTTTGTCTATTGATGGACTACACTCTTGAAATGGAATACATAGACTATCATTTAATTGCCAACAAATGCCTTCATCAGCCAACTAACAAAGGACAATTCATCTATGTGAACTTCTTTTTAACACTGGACCTTAACACTTACTTAGTTTACTAATCTTAAACCATGACCTGCACTGCATATAAATAACTCATATTGGCATTATATTCATGCTGGTTAGCCAGAGGGGAACTGGCCCACACAGTGATCCTGGTTTCTCCCAAGGTTATTTTTCTCCAATAACCAACATCTTATGGAGTTTTGTGTTCCTTGCTTGCTCACAGGGGTTCTAAATACAATTATTATATAATTATTAAATTTTTATACACAATTTACAATCATATTTAATCAAACTACACAATGATCACTCTAAGACTTTATAGATATTACAGTTTCATTTTTTATTTTTTAATGCATGATTTTCTGTAAAGCTGCTTTGAAACTATGTGTCTTGTGAAAAGCGCCATACAAATAAAAATGACTTGACTTGACTTGAATGGTGACCAGAACTTTGAAGTTCCAAAAATCACATTAAGGCATACAAGTCAACAATTAGCCTTCAGTGGTTAAATCCATATCTTCAGAAGCAACATGATAAGTGTGGGTGAGAAACAGATAAATATTTCAGTCCTTTTTTTGCTATCAATCTCCACTTTCACTTTCACATTGTTCTTCTTTTGTTTTTGTCGATTTGCATTCTTTGTGCATCGCCACCTACTGGGCAGGGACGACAATTTATAGTAAAAAAGGACTTAAATATTGATCTGTTTCTCACCCACAACTATCATATAATTTCTGAAGATATAGAGTTAACAAGTAGAGTCTTGTGGATTACTTTCATGCTGCCTTTATGTGCTTTTTGGGGCTTACAGATTTTGGTACCCATTCACTTGCATTGTGAGGACCTAATGAGCTGAAATATTCTTCTAAAATTCTTTGTGTTCAGCAGAAGAAAGAAAGTCATACATATCTGGGATGGCATAATTGTCAGTAATTTTCCTTTTTGGGTGAACTATCCCTTTGAAGCCATTTGAAATGGAACAGTGCAGATTTACACAACAGTTAGTTCCGTTCTCTAATCTGATTGGGCAAGCTGCTTTCCAAGAGTGCTGGTATTTAGTATAACAGCAGTGGAATGCTTCACTGTTTATATCATTATTTATGTACAACTCTATTTTCACTGCCTTACAGAACTACAGTATTTCAATAGAAAAGCAAAAATAGACAAAAATAGAGTGAAAAATAGAAAAAAAATAGCAAAGACAAATTATTAAATAATTATAAATATTGTGTCTAAATGTAAGCTATACTCAAAATTAACTTCTTGTTTATAGTACTGTTTATAAAATAAATACCATGCTTCTAATCGTACTGTCATACAGAATATTCAGCACAACACCACTCTTGCTTGTATGAAATTGCTCAAATAAAACATTGTTCAAAGGAAGCACAGGTAATTGAGCTTAAATCTCATGGTTTCAGAACGTAATTGAGTATTCAGAAGTCATTCAGGTCTCTATGATATATACTGTGAATGTAACTGTCAGAGCCTGGAAGTCTGCAGATACATTCATCTTTGAGGTGACAGGTCTCTTTCCATATAAATCATATACATGATTGTGATATAGCGCTTCTATTCTTTTGTTGTTCTTTCCATTCATTCTACTGTGCCCTTGAGCTTTTCAACAGTCAAATGCAGCTAAATAAGAACACATTTCCATAACACTGTGTGTGTATTCATCCAACTGAAAGTAAAAAAGTCAGCTCTCAGTTCATAGAGTGATGAATGCATGTTACGGTATGTCTTTGTTTACAGAACTAAAGCAATCTTAGCTTTAACCTATTTTCTTTTTTCGCAAACCACAAAGATCTTTGGTCTCATTATAGGTGTCAGTTAAATTGATCCAATATCCTTTAATGAATCCCCTCCAAATCAAAGCAACCAGATATTAAAGCAAATATCATAACAATGGTCAAATTGTGGAATATTGGCTTCTAATTATTTCATGCTGGGTCTCTCTTATTTTATATTCAGTCTTTGTAAAATAAACACTCTATCACCCCTGCTAAGTATGAATACAGCACTAGAGAGAAGCTCCAGATAACTACTGAGTTCAGAGAAATATTACGCTTAAATCAATATTTTACTGCTATGAGATCCTGGAGGGCTGTTTCTGATGATACTGCCATCTTCTCAAACATCATCACTCATGTCCCTCTGCTTTATATATCTAAAGTGAAGCGGAGTGGAAAAAAGAGTGTGAGGAAGTATTTGGCATGTCCTTGTATTTTGCATATTCAAATTTAGCTCACATCTTGACAGTGACACGTCACCAGTTGTAAGGTATTTTATGGTAATACCTAGATAAGGTATTAAAGGTAAAAATGAAAAATCACCAAAAGTACTTTTCAGAGAGGCAAGTGACAAGAAAATGTCTTGGAAACTGATGGAGGGAACGAGATGTTGTGTCGATGTAGTGACACTAGGGGTTCGCTTTTGAGAGCCCCAATCACCTTTGCTTTATTCAGAAAAGGCCAATGAAAATTGGCGAGTGGAATTTGCATGCCACTCTCCACCCCGGACATATGGGTACAAAAGGAGATGGCGTGCACAACTCATTCAGATTTGTGCTGAGGAGCCGAGAGAGAGTCCCGGCCATGTCAACGGTCGGTTCAACGCCGTGGCAGGAGGGTCTCATTCCCTCCAACAGAGAACAGAGTTTACATCAGTAACCAAGACGTTCCCTGTCTGTCACTCACTCGACATTGTGTCGATGTAGTGACACTAGGGGTTTCTATACAAAACAGGGGGCTCTCTGTAAGGCAGGTAGGACCACAGAGAGATCCCAAGAGGGAATCAGGCACGGCCAAGGGGGATTTAATCTCCTCGCACCCTTGAGGAACCTGGTGATCAGGTCATACTGCCGTGAGGGTCTCCCATCCAGTGTGTCATGATATGCTGTTATAGCAGCCACGTACACCTTCAGGGTGGAGGGAGACAGCTGTCTCTCCAGCCCCTCCTGTAGGAAGGACAACACAGGCCCGACCGTGCATGTCTGTGGATCTTCCCCGCGGGAGAACACCAATTCAGAGCGTACAGCCGCCTCGAGGAGGGGGCTATGGCCTGAGGGATCGTATCTACCACTGCTGGCGGAAGGCATGGAGACTCCAGAGGTCTGGCCATGGGTGCCGGAGCGTGCCCTGCCCCTGATTGAGAAGGTCCTGCTTCAGGGGAATATGCCAGGGAGGGGCTACTGCCAGGAGCATCAGGTCTGAGAACCAAGTCCTGTTGGGCCAGTACAGCGCAACCATCAGGACTTGCTGCCCATCATCCCTGACTTTGCACAACGTCTGTGCAACGAGGCTCACTGGGGGAAACGCGTACTTGCGCAGCCCCCGAGGCCAGCTGTGCACCAAGGCATCCGTGCTGAGGGGAGCCTCGGAGCCTTCCATGACTTCACCAGCTCCTCGTGCACTTCCGGCAAGAAAGGCACCGGGGCATATGGCCGCACCCCGAGCCCAGAAACCAATCATCCAGCCGTGAACACTCAGGGTGGGGTGGAGGGTTCCACTCTAGCCCGATGTTTGCAGCCGCCTGGGCAAGCACGGCTGCCAACTCAGCGTCTGCTTTGTCCTGAGCTCTACTGCCCGAGAGCAGGAGCTCAGTAGACTCGTCCCCTTCTGAAAGCAGGAGCCCACCCTCTGAGGCTGCGACCAATAACTCATCCTCGTCGTGAGCCCCAAACAAGACATTAAATCTGCCCTGCGGCAGACCGCCTGCCTCTATCATGAACTCTACCGGGCAGAACGTGCGTGCTGGGAGGTCCGCGGGGACTGAGCCGGTGGAGAAACTCCCATATCCACATCCAAATTGCCCACTGGCGCTCACTGACCCAGCCGCCTGAGATTCAACACAGGATGGACCAGGTCGGGAAGCAGCCGCGGTGGCTCTCTGCTTCACAAAGAAGGAAGAGAGCCACGACCGCAAAGTTCTCATGGGCAAGTTCTCACAGTGAAAACATGACCCATCCACAAAAGCAACCTTGGCATGTTGGCGACCCAAGCACCCGAGACCATCCGGTGGGGAGAGATAACAGCCACACCCAGTAGCACAAAGGCGAAAGGACATCTTTAAAAAGACACCAATTGTTTGTGCGAGCTCTTTTAGAGAAAATATACTCTTTTGAATATACTCTTTTACACCTGTGGACTTAGCCGCCGAAGAGCCCAGGGGAAGCACAACACTCGACCGTGCGAGGGTGACCACTGATGCGCACCGTAATTCCAGCGGCAACAGCAAAGTGATGGGACGAACACACACATGCGCTCGGCTCCGAAGAACAAGTCTGAATGAGTGGTGCACACCATATCCTTTTAGGGTGTGTTCACACATGCAGGTTTGGTTCGATTAAAACGAACTCTGGTGTGATTGTTCTGTTAGTGTGGTTCATTTGAACAAGTGTGAATGCTGTCACCCAAGCCTTGGTGTGCACCAAACAAGCGGACCAAGACTGCCTGAAAAGTGGGTCTCGGTCCGTTTCCAAACGAACTCTGGTGCGGTTCGATTGATATATGAACGCAGTATGGGTCAAAGACGTCTAAACAGACCAAAAACAGGAAGTAATTTGCCAAATACTGACCTCAAGCATACCTGGTTCTTCTCATCATAGGAGCTATGTTGCCCATTACAGTTTGGTACAGGCGTCGGAACCGCCGTCAGCCGTCCTTGCAGCATATCTTCATTTGTGTGTGCAACGGAGGAATTCCTGGTGCTGTTTTGACTCCTTTACATATTTTATTAGCTCTTCGTTTGTTCTCAGCTGGTAAAAATACCACCATATATACATATATAAATATAAAGAGTGCATTTCGCCCAGCAGCCAGCATTGTTTTGGATGATCGGCAAGTTCCGTCAAAAAATATATGTCATAAAAGCTGTCCAATCAGGTTGTGACTTTATCCTGATGCCTTTGGTTTTGTATCATTAGGTTCAGTGTTAAAAATGCCAGTGTGAACGCTAAGCGAACCAGGACTAAATGTATAATTTTCTTTTTTGGTCCAGACCAAGAGAACCAAGAGAACCAAACTACACGCCCTTATACCCGTATGTCCGGGGCAGAGAGTGGCATGTAAATTCCACTTGCCAATTTTCATTGGCCTTTTCTGAATAAAGCAAAGGTGATTGGGGCTCTCAAGAGTGAACCCCTAGTGTCACTATATCGACACAAAGTCGAGTGAGTGACAGACAGGGAACAGCGGTGTTCATCTGTACCTCAGTGACATATTTAGAGCCACATAACATTATCTCTGTAGATAATAAGACCAGTGCGGAGACAATCAGGGAGAGATATGACATTTGATATTAAGTCATCTGCCACAGTCAAACCCAAATAATGTTTTACAGTCTAACCTTGCAAAAAACATTGCAGGAATACTGAAACCAATTCAAAGCCAATAGAAGCAAACTGAACATCAGTATGCATACGTAGGGATGTTGCTCACATGCATTGACAAAAAGTTTTAGTACGAGCCACACAGTTGGCACACAGAACATTCACATTTTGTTCTACCAATTGGATACTAGACTGAAATCTGTATCTGAAATCTGACACATTGGCAGAGAAGGGATTTCAACTGGCTATGTTTAAGAGTGGATGAGCCAAGAGTGGTTCTTTAAAAGTGAGTCAGTCTGTAACTGAGCTCTGCATCAGTACAGTGCATCAGCAATTGCCCATTCATTAAGACAGCGAAACAAGCCCAAAGGCAGGCCGAGAGGATGTGAACTCCAAAAGAATAAATGAAGCTTCATCTCAAATAGCAAAACATTACTGAGCTTCCCGTGGGGCAATGCAGTATGATATCAAGACTTCTAAATGTAAGGTGAAAAAATAGTTTACAGTATATGTCCCTGCAAAAGCTCATGTACATCTTTGTGATTTTAATAGTTGTTAGATTGATTTCCATCAAAAATTATGATGTGTGATAATATTGTCTTATGCATTCATTAGCTTGTCATTCCAAACCAACGTACTTTTTTCCTTCAGTTAACCACACATGACAAAAGAACCTGGTTTGAATGTGTAATTGCTTTAATGAGATTTGGCAGCATTTTCAGTTCATACAGACCTATGGTCTTAAATTTTGGTCATATGGCTTCAGAATATTTGGAATACAGTGCATTAGTCATATTAATAACTACTTTTATGGTACTTTTTGTCCTTTCTGGAGCTTGACAATCTGGATCACCAAACACTTTTGTTGTAAAACAACAATGCTGATATTCTGCTAAATGTCTCCTTTTGTGTTAAAAAAAAATCTTGCAGGTTTTGAACAACAGTAGGCAGGGGCTGACTGGGAACAAGAGAAGGGGGGGGGTGGGGGGTAATGCATTTCACTGTCCCCTTGTGCATATTGTGGCCCCCTTCATCATATCACAGCCCACTTTGGCACTTCCGTCCCTGACAGTAAGTGAGGAAATAATGACAGAGATTTCATTTTTTAGTTAAATATCCCTATAAATTTTAATGTAAACATGCTGAATAAACAACTTTTTTATTGAGTTTCAACAGCATTTCCCAAATTGTTAATTTATAATGAATCATTCAATTTAATTTAATTGTATTTGTTGCAAGGCAGCATCATGGACAGCTGCTGTCCCCATTTGTAAATCACATACAGTATATATTATGTATGTTTACATTTTCACAGATATAAAGAAGTCACATTCATATATGCAACATTTATTTTAAAAATTCTACAAAGATACAACCTACTGTATATTTTATATATACTATTTTTATTGTATACAGTGTATTCTGTATTGTGTGTATGTGTATTCTATATTGTGTGTATTGTATACTGTACATTGTATATTATCATTTGTATATTGTGTTGTGTGGTATTATGTGTATATTAGATATGTAAATTGTGTTGTGTAAATCTGATGTTTATTGTAAATTGGTATATGTCTCATCACTGTCATGATTGCTATGTTACTCGGAACTGCACCCAAGACCTTCACCCACTATTGCACTTGTATATATGGTTGAGTGACAATAAAGTGATTTGATTTGATTTGAAGATGTCATTTTCCCAAATATTATTATTATTATTTTTTTTACCCCAATTTGGAATGCCCAATTCCCAATCTGCTTTTTTTAAGTCCTTGTGGTCGCATAGTGATTTGCCACAGTCTGGGTGGCAGAGGACAAATCCCAGTTGCCTCCGCGTCTGAGACCGTCAACCCGCGCATCTTATCACATGGCTTGTTGAGTGCGTTGCCATGGAGACATAGTGTATGTGGAGGCTTCACGCCATCTACCGTGGCAACCACGCTCCCCACTGAGAACGAACCACATTATGGCGACCACGAGGAGGTTACCCCATGTGACTCTACCCTCCCTAGCAACCGGGCCAATTTGGTTGCTTAGGAGACCTAGCTGGAGTCACTCAGCATGCCCTGGGATTCGACTAGTGAACTAGCGAACTCCAGGGGTGGTAGCCAGCGTATTTTACCACTGAGCTACCCAGGCCCCTCAGTTTCCCAAATATTAGTGGAATCTGAATATGCACATATCTTTATGTTCATATATGGCAATATATCTGACTTCTGTATAGGTCTATATTTACAGCATGTACCCTAACAAACACATAAACGTGATTTTTAGAAGCTTTTTTAAATCAAGTGTTCACAGGAAAGACTCCTGTCCTCATTCCACCCATAAAGAGCCAGCTGAAACATTTAGTACACGTTGGGATCACTGATATGGGACCGTCTGCCTGTCTTGTGTCATATAAGATGCATACAGTACAACATCAGGGGCAGGGGTATAGTCTCATTGGCAACTGGATAATGTAGGTACACTGGCTGTGTTGAAATCAGTCTTAACTATCAGCAGGGAATGGTTGGTCTGAATAATCCAAACAGACAGTGGTGCCATAGCAGATCAAGTCTTTAAGGTTGAGAGGCTTAAATAAAACAGATAGCCCACAATGGGGGAGAGGAACCACTTTGTTTCAGCACAGAAGGACAATCAGGGGGGAATGTGTGTGCACTTGTGTGACTGTGCATATGTGTGTTTGTGAATTACTACAACTTTGTATATAAGGCGGAATGATTGCTAACTGAATATTCCCACTGAGTAAGTGGGCTTCACAACAGGCCATGGGAGGCTCTTTCAGTAGTGAGAAACATAATGAAGCACACATTCAATGAGGCTAATGGAACAATTACTGGGTTAATTTGACCCACTAATACTGCACTGTACTCAGTGGGAGCAAACATCGCAAAACATATTTCAATGTCTGAACACTAATCTCTCTTTTTCAGCATTGTCCACATTTTCTGGCACAGTCACATCAGTTTGACAAAGAATGTTTGAAACATGATAAATCATTGTAGCCGGAGAATAACAAAATGACACTTGACAATACATTTTACTTGAGAAAACTAGCATACTAGTTTATCAATACCTTGATGCAATATAACTCTTTATGTAACTATATCCAGTAAATTTAACATGATCTATTTACATAAGTATATAACTTTATTTTTTATTTTGTTTTAAGCGCATGTGACATTCAAATTCCTGAATGTTTTAGATTGAAATATTATAATAATGCAATATGTTTATACTTTAATATGCTAACATTTAAACTTTTAACCCTTTTATTTAAAGCAGCGGTAACACTTTACAATAAGGTTCCGTTCGTTAACATTAGTTAATGCATTAGGTATCATGAACAAACAATGAACAATATATATTTTTTCCAGCATTTATTAATGTTTGTTAATGTTAGTTAATAAGAACACAATTGTTCATTGTTAGTTCATGTTAGTTCATAGTGCATTAACTAATGTTAATGAATGCAACTTTTGATTTTTTAAATGTATTAGTATATGTTGAAATTAACATGAAATAACATTAATAAATGTTAGTTCATGTTAATTAATGTTAACAAATGGAACCTTATTGTAGTGTTACCAAAGCAGCTGTTTGGTCCACAACTCCATAACTGAGAACATTACAACCAAGATGTGTAACACTGGAGAAACAAGAAGAAAAGGTGTCATAATAGACTGAAAGGCATACACTAAACTGCAGGGTAATACTTTACATGTCAGTGTTTCACATATTACAGATTAATATAATTAATTACATTTGCAGTAATAATAACATCAATATGCAAATGCAATCTGCACTGTAAAACATGGCAACCTGTAATGTTTACCTAAAGGAGCTATTTCTACCTGATCTAACCCTTTAAATGAATTTTGTTGCTTATGTTTTCAGGTTGATTCAGTGATGTTAAATAATACTTAAGACTTGAATCAAAGGAGTTATTTAGATGTTACCTCATGAAGCACATTTTAAGGTTAGCTTTATAATGACACATTTAATTTTTCATTAGAATTACTCAATACTGAACACTGACAACTTAGAATGTTAACAGTAAAATGAGCGACTGCAGATATGAAGGCACCAAATGAAGGCATTTACAATAAGCATTGGACAATCTACATCATTACCAATTTCACCAGTTTTTTTTATCCTAGTAAAAGTAGTGCTGTTGTAGTTCTCACCCCATTGCCACAAACTTTACAGTTGGTAGACAGAAGGTCTAATATGCAAAAAACAGTGGCATATGTATCGGTGTGACACCGGTGATAAGCTCTCCATCCACTCACAGGCAAATGACTGGCCTGTTCAGTTTTGTTTGATATTGGGCCAATTACCTGAAGCCTCTAAAAATAGTCTCTTGTATGATTCAGGACAATAAAAAAGGCTACCCTGTCAGGAATGACAGAAAACATGACAGGATGCTGAGTAAGAAGCCAGAGCTTCCTGTTTGAGTCACAAATCTTCCTGATTTGTGGAATAAAACACTACACCATGTTACAGTGTGTTGCTGTTTATTTACATTTGTAAATACTGAGTAAAACACATGCACTACATATACTCAGCCTATAATGACATTGTGGAGCAGTAACACTGACTAAGAAATGTGCACTACCACAACCATTAATAGTAAACAGGGTGTCCTGTGTAAATAACGTATTGGGGGCAGTTCACACCGAACGTGCTTTTAGTTTACCATGTAAACATAAGCTAAATTGACGTCTTTGAACGTTGCGCCGCATCTCGCCATTTTTTCAGCGTCAAGTTTAAAGAGCATCAGCTTTTCTCAAGACACCTGCGTTCTGGTATATCTGTTGCGTTACGGTGTTTTTTGTTTTTGTTTTTTTTAGCTCAAGAACGTTCGGTGTGAACGGCCCCTTATGCTGTCAGTGTGTCCAAACTGGCAATACAAAACATTCGCGTCCAATCTATTCCATACGCTTTAGTTATAGAAAATCTAATATCACACACAATCAGCTGACGATGTGCTGATCAGACTCTTATGAATCTGACTGTAATAAGATTTGATTAGTCCATTAATTGGAATCGAAGTGTCCAGATGTGCACATGTCCTGAACGCATCTCTGGAATTTTATTGAAAGATATCACTTCATGTTTCAGCGTTGTTTAACATTACTGATAACAAAAAGTCCAACATAATTAAGATGTTTGATACCGATCGAGTGAGACAGTAGCGTCTTTCAAATGAGTAAAATCGATCTTTAATAACGCATTTGTGTGTGCATCTCCAGCAGCGATTGTTTTATTGAAAATGCACCCACAAAAGAAAGAACTTTCAGAAAGTTTAAGTGGATAAAGAGAAAGCGCTTCGGACAAAGCTAAACCCGTTTCAGAAAGTTTGGTCTGATCATCTCAAATTTTCATCTCAAAGTTGCGCTTTTTTTTTATGTGCATCTTTCCTCTTTTAACGCTGCACTGATTTATGGCCACTGGAAATTTGTGTGAGGTGTAATGTGAAAAACTCTTACCTGCGTTCCTAAGTTTCTTGTTTCTGTACACGGAGAAGATCACCAATAGGTTGCCCAATATATCAACCACGATAGTGAAGATCAGAAAGCTCCCCAAAGTTGTGGCAACCCAGGGAGGATGATTCAGAGTGATCTCGGTAGGGCTAAGCGAAGAACTGTTCATCAGTCGGCTACCATTTATTTTCATTTTATCTTCACTTCAATAATCCTCGCCATAAATCACAGTATTTGACTGCACTGGAAAAGCTTTTTGTGGGTTGTTATGGCGTTTGCGTAAACGTGCGTAAAATGAAGGTCTGGTATCATGCCATGCTCATCGATGGTGCGGATGCCTACGTGGTATTAGCGCGGACATGTGTCCGCACCTTTATAGCTTTCTATCTACATCAGATTGTTGGTATGTGACATCTGACAGCAAGTTCTTCTCAAATTCCCATGGTTGGGTTCCTCTGCTGTCTGGAGATTGTTGAAATAATGCTGCCCCGCTGTGGACGCAAACGAAATCGGCTTTGAGTTTGGGTCTGAGAAGGTTGAGCTGTTGCTTCATTCACATCGACTTGCGATTATTTATGCATGTGTTCATTCAATATTTTTTGGTCCTTCATGGTTTATTTACGTCTGAATCGATCAATTCAAGCACACAAAACAAGTGTCGTGGGGAAAATTGCGTAGCGGTATAGCCATTGTGTCCTTAAGCACGACATTTGCTCCAGGGAAGTTTCTCTGTAATAGGTGTACTGTAAGCAGGGTTGGGGAGTAACGGAATACATGTAACGGGATTACGTATTTAAAATACAAAATATAAGTAACTGTATTCCACTACAGTTACAATTTAAATCATTGGTATTTAGAATACAGTTACATTCAAAAAGTATTTTGATTACTGAAGAGATTACTTTGCATTTTATTGTCATTTGTTTCATTTAATATTTAGTCCTTTCAGATGAAAAACATTTATACATATAAATGATGCGATCCAAAGTGCATTTGAACAGTGGTGAAACACTTTTTTATGAAGTGTTACATTCATACGGGCAGACAGAGAAGTTAGTTTGAAGTAAGTTTGGAGCAGAAGAAATAGAAATAAACCTTGTGTAAATTGTCAGCTTTACGCTAAGCTAAAATGATATTTCAAGCCATTTTACATGCACGTTACCAGGCACGATCATATTTTTTTATCAAGAAAATTCACATTGGATCATAATTTCTTTTTTTCTAGTAAGACCTTTGATATTAGGGCAAAAATCGTATTCTTGATAATAATTATTATATTGTTTTCCTGTAAAAATATCTAAAAATCCTTAAAACAAGATCAGTTTGATTTATCTTGTTTTAGAAACAACACTGCATAAAATATTTAGGTTTTTCAGAGAATGTATTTTTAACATGTGTATTTTGTCTTACTGTACTGGCAGAGTTTTTATAGTCAAAACAAGTGAAAAAATCTACCAGTGCTGAAGAAGTAATTCAAAGTATTTAGAATACGTTACTGACCTTGAGTAATCTAACAGAATACGTAACAAATTACATTTTACAGCATGTATTCTGTAATCTGTAGTGGAATACATTTCAAAAGTAACCCTCCCAACCCTGACTGTAAGTCACTTTGTACAAAAAGTGGAAATTTAAAGGAATTAATTTGGCATATCAGGGTTTTGCTTGATACATAACAACATTCTGTTACTAAGGCTTAATTTAAAATCAAAGTAGATTGGATAGACAAAGTGATATGATGTTCTAATAAAACTTTGGCAACCGTGGTCATTAAATATACAGAACAAAGATCACATCATGTGTTAGCTGTCATTGTTCCCAAAGCTTATCTTGCACACATACAGAACAATCAGGAGACTTGATTGTGTTCTGTGTTGAACACTATTGATCGAGCATAAAGTACAGCGTACAGTATAAATATCTATTGAATAGCCATATTTGTAATTTATTCTTCACTTTTAGCATAGTGTATTGTGACCAGCATGTCTTTGTCATTGAGCACAGTGGCTGTATCTTGAAACATACTTGTAATGTAAATATGAAATTTATGTTATATCTATTAGTAAGGTCTATTATTTGGGTTAAATAGTGTATACAGTGAGTTTACCATCTTTTGCCATATTTTTCATGCTCATTTCCAAAACTGTATTGATAGGGTAAAAGAAAATATGCTCAATAATGTATCACAATATAAAGACTCAAATTATAAGGAGTGTTTCAACTGCCAGGCAGAACTGGCAGTGCTTAGAAGCATCTAAGAAACAATAATAATAATAATAATTGTATTTATTTATCACACATTATACATTTGCACATATACAGTGAAAATCTTTTTTTTCACATATCCCAGCTAAGCTGGGGTCAGACATGTTACAGCACCCTTGGAGCAGATAAGGTCAGGTGGCATCTTGGTGGTGCTGGGGCTGGAACCCCTGACCTTCTGATCAATAACCCAGGGCCTTAACTGCTGAGCTGCCACTGCCCTGAACCACCCCTTCAACCTCTAGACCATGCAGCTGGCCTTGCTCAAGGGCCCAACAGTGGCATCTTGGCGGTGCTGGGGCTGGAACCCCTGACCTTCTGATCAGTAACCCAGAGCCTTAACCGCTGAGCCACCACTGCCCTAAACCACCCCTTCAACCTCTAGACCATGCAGCTGTCCATTTGCACATGCAGCTAGATGTATTCGTCATAGAGTAATATGGTCCAAATACTCTTTGGACTCTGGCTCAGCACCATGCATTAGCTTTGCATTTGAGGACATCTGATAAGTGCCAGCATCTTTAAATAACCCACCCTCAATGGTAGCAATTTTATCTCTCTCATCCACATGCACAGCACAAACATGCCAAACTATACATTCTGGTGTGTTCAAGGTTAATGGGGTCATATATACAGTACATATATATTTTTTTCATTTGTTGCACCAAAAACCATCATAATGTAATTTTACATTCTGTTAATTTGTTTTTACATTTTCCACCCTTTCTCTGAGCCTTACAACTAGTTGGTTGCTTTTTGCTACTTTGCCATTAAAACTTCTAGGTAAATCCCCTGTGTTGTGATTGAATAGCCTCTTTGCAGTTAATATTAACCTTTACTTCAAAAGCAGCATTTTTTAATAGCCTTCTTTACATTGTGACAAAACAATATGTGCTGTACTGTGCTACACAAACTGTCTGACTGACATGATCTAGGACCTTGTTAAAAATAACCTTCAGCCACTTGTTCTTAATTTTGGATCCTCTGGAAGACTATGCAGAGCCACATGTGCTACCACACAAACATCAAACATGTTTTTTATTTTTTTAAACTAAGATCAAGGAAAATTTGATTTGCCTTAATATAATTCCCCTTTAATAGATCTCTTGCACTTAATAAATAACATGCTCTTTATGGTTAGTGGTTGTGGGTTGAGTTATCATGTTTAAATACTGAACGTCACTAATTAGACTTTTTCCCATCTGGTAAATTCTTGATTCAGTGTGAATTTTAGGAATCCCATGTAATTTTATCAATCTGTTGTTTTCGAAACCCCATTATCAATATACTTCTATATTGCCATTTAATATAAAACCGTAAGATTTGCATTTGACTGAATTGTTCTTGCTCTTTTGACAGTTTAACTTGGATGCACAACTGACAACTATCAACTGACTTTTTCACTTTGGGTTATGTTTTTCATCCAGGTCAAGACCAGTTGAGTACCCTTGAAGTCACAGAAGAAAAAAAAAAAAAAACATCTTATCTGAAATGGAACAGATTAATGAGTTGGAGTCTGGGAGACAGTTTAATGAAAAAGAATCCAATACAATTTTGCATTAGCTCATTCATCACTAATGCAGATCTTAACATTTATTGGCATGTACCCTCACCCTCATGTACCCTATCAGAACACATTAACACTGGATCTCATTACACTTTACCCATGGTATTGGTTACTCCAGAGGACACACTAGAGAGGGGAATAATTCAGCATCTTTGTGCATCTGCATTAAACATTTTATCATTTTACTGTATTACCATACATTTTTACGGTAAACACTAACAGAGAGAGAGAGAGAGAGAGAGAGAGAGAGAGAATAATTACACATATTTTTATTTCCCTTGGCTCAGTTATATAATTTTAAAATAAGGTTGCATTTGATCTCTGCAATGTGACATATACTGTAGATATGAGCAAATAGGCCATGCAATGGCAAATTAAAATCAAGCATACAGTATATATATATATATATATATATATATATATATATATATATATATATATATATATATATATATATATATACACACACACACACACACACACACCCACACACGTTGGTGCAGCTATCATTATGAGGACTCTCCAGAGACATAATGATTTTTATACTGTACAAACTATAGATTATATCCCCTAACCCTAAACCTAACCTCACAAAAAAACTTTCTGCATTTTTACATTTTCAATAAAATATCGTTTAGTATGTTTTTTTAAGTGATTTGAATTATGGGGACACTAGAAATGTCCTCATAAACCACATTTATAGCATAATTCCCTGTAATTACCAGTTTGTAACCTAAAAAAAAGTCCTTGTAAACCAAATAAACCTATTATCTGACTGGGCCGCCAGGTCTAGTCGGGGGGTATCCCTCCCAAGGGGAGGACACCGCGGAGACCACACCTCGCCCCAAGAGAGGGGGGGATATTTAAGTGGAAGAATACATCACATGGTCTTTCCAACCATGTGGAGAGCCTTCAAGGTAGATCCTGTCCAATGGGGGAGGCGTTACTACAACATGGAGACTGGGGCAGAGGGAAATGAATTAGCGGAAGATATAGATCGCGTGGGGTTAGCCTTACAGTGAACCGCCACATGCAGAGCACCTACCCCAGAACCGGGCTCTTAGTTAGCACGTGTACTTGGCCGGCAGCGAGTCTCTCCGAAAACTCGACCGCCACAGGGCTCGGAGGAAGTCAACCAGGGAACAACTTTTGTGAACACTACTGGGAATTAACAGCGCACGTCTTCAGCTCAAAAGGAGGTGGAAGGCGCTATGTGCAAGCAATACACCCAGCTGGCTATCCCGGGCTTATCCGCTTGTGTTGCGTGCCACTACCTGGGACGAAACCAGTTCCACCCGGAGGTTGTAGAACCTTGCAAAGGTGTTGGGTGTTGCCCAGCCCGCTGCTCTGCAAATGTCTGTTAGAGAGGCACCTCTGGCCAGGGCCCAAGAAGCCGCTACACCATGGGTAGAATGGGCTCGTAGCCCTACCGGGGGCGGCATGTTTTGGGCGTGATATGCCATAGTTATGGCGTCAGTGAGCCAGTGGGCGATCCTCTGCTTGGAGACAGCGCTTCCTTTCCGCTGTGCACCAAAGCAGACAAAGAGCTGCTCAGAGATTCTAAAGCTCTGCGTGCGATCCAAATAGATGCGTAAAGCGCGCACCGGACACAGCAACGGCAGGGCTGTTGGCGGTTGACATATGCTACCGCTGCCATGCTGTCCATCCGAACTAGCACGTGCTTGCCCTGGATCAACGGCCGGAACCTCCGCAGGGCGAGCAGAATTGCCAGTAACTCGAGGCAGTTGATGTGCCAACGCAGCCGCGGACCCTTCCAGAGGCCGGCGGCTGCGTGCCCATTGCAAACAGCGCCCCAGCCCGTTTTGGAGGCGACTGTCGTGACCACGACGCGCCTGGAGACCAGTTCTAGGGGAACACCTGCTCGTAGAAATGAGAGGTCAGTCCAAGGGCTGAACAGACGGTGACAGACCGACGTAATGGCCACGCGGTGAGTCCCGTGGCACCATGCCCATCTCGGGACTCGAGTCTGGAGCCAGTGCTGCAGCGGCCTCATATGCATCAACCCAAGCAGGGTGGCCACCGCTGAGGATGCCATATGCCCCAGGAGCCTCTGAAAAAGTTTCAGTGGAACCGCCGTTTTCTGTTTGAACGCCTTCAAACAGGTCAGCACCGACTGGGCGTGATCGTTCGTAAGGCGTGCCGTCAAGGAGACTGAGTCCAACTCCAAACCGAGAAAAGAGATGCTCTGAACCGGGAGGAGCTTGCTCTTTTCCCAGTCAACCCGCAGCCCTAGTCGGCTGAGAGCACCAGGTCCCTGTGTGCGCACAACACGTCTCGAGAGTGAGCTAAGATGAGCCAGTCGTCGAGATAGTTGAGAATGCGAATGCCCACCTCCCTTAACGGGGCAAGGGCAGCCTCTGCAATCTTCGTAAAGACGCGAGGAGACAGGGACAGGCCGAAAGGGAGGACTTTGTACTGATACGCCTGACCCTCGAACGCGAACTGCAGGAAGGGTCTGTGTCGAGGAAGGATCGAGACGTGAAAGTACGCATCCTTCAGGTCTACCGCCGCAAACCAATCTTGATGCCGGATGCTCGCTAGAATGTGTCTTTGCGTCAGCATCTTGAACGGGAGTCTGTGTAAAGCCCGGTTCAGTACTCGCAGATCCAAGATTGGCCGCAACCCACCGCCTTTTTTCGGTACAATGAAGTAGGGGCTGTAAAACCCTTTCTTCATCTCGGCTGGAGGGACAGGTTCTATCGCGTCCTTCCGTAGGAGGGTAGCGATCTCCAAGCAAGGTAGCAGCGTTTTCGTCTTTCACCAAGGTGAAGTGGACACCGCTGAACCTGGGCGGTTGCCCGGCGAAGTGAATAGCGCAGCCGAGTCAGACTGTCCGGACCAGCCCTCGTGACGGATTGGAAGGTGCAAGCCATGCGTCCAAGTTCCGTGCAAGGGGGACCAAAGGGACAACGTCATCGGATGTACCGGCAGGTGGGGCCTCGCGGTGGGTTGGAGCTCGAGGTGCCACACCACGTCGTGGCCGTGCTGAGTCCGAGGACATCAAAGCACTTACCTGGCTCCTTGTGACCACCCCCGGAACAGCCTGGGACGGGGGAGGAAGAGGCCTGTCCTCGTGACCCGTGGAGACTGTCACATCGGGGGTGGATTTGTGCCACAACTGGGTGCTCAGGGTGGGAGACCGCCGCTGGAGCGCCAACCTGCCAAATGGAGTGGTGGACGGTGGTCGTGATGCCAGCCGTACACACCGGATACGTGACCCAGGAAACAAGGAAACCACTCTTGCTGAGCTCTTGAGTACTGCAGCCACTTGAGCATGCTGCGCAATTAAATGCAAAAGGTAACAAAAAGATGAAGATCTGCTTACCAGCTCCAGAGCAGCGGGTTTCGTTGTCCCTGGGTCGCCCGTCTCAAGGGCGCTTTGAAGCCTTTCACGGGTTCTGGGCGGCCGCGAGACGGGTGGCATCTGCTTCCTGCGATGGGCTCCACACCGGGGCCGGGCTGCGGCGGAGCCGGTGCAGTCACCGCAGGGGGACGCCCTTGGCAATGAGTAGATGGGGTGCAGGATCTTGAGCCGCGCCGGGGCAGGATATGCCGGCTAGCATCCATCTACTGCTCTACCATCGAGAACTGCTGGGCAAAGTCCTCAACGGTGTCGCCGAATAGGCCCGCCTGGGAAATGGGGGCAGCAAGGAATCGTGTCTTGTCGGCCTCACCCATCTCGACCAGGTTGAGCCAAAGGTGGTGCTCCTGGACCACTAGGACCACCGCCCGAGAGACCGCGCCGTGACCTCCATCGCTCGGAGAGCGAGGTCAGTCGCCGAGCGCAGTTCCTGCATCAATCCCGGGGCGGAACTACCCTCGTACAGTTCCTTTAGCACCTTGGCGGACTTGCAGGAGAGCCATGGCATGCAGGGCGGAGGCGGCTTGTCCAGCGGCACCGTAGGCCTTGGCCGTCAGAGACGATGTAAACCTACAGGCCTTGGACGGGGTCTTTGGGCACCCGCGCCAGGTGGCGGCGCTCTGTGGGCATAGGTGCACCGCGAGCGCCTTTATCCACCGGGGGATTGCCGAATAACCCTTGGCCACCCCACCATCGAGGGTAGTGAGAGCAGGGAAGCTGAAAAGATCGGGACCGGGCAGTAAAAATGCCTCCTGCGACCTTATCAGCTCTTCATGCACTTCCGGGAAGGAACGGGGGGCGGGGCGTGGCTTTGAGCGGCGCCGCGAGCCCAGGAACCAATCACCGAGCCGCGAGGGTTCAGGGAAGAGCGGTGAATCCACTCTAACCAACGCTCGCGGCTGCCCGGGAAAGCATGTCGTCATCTCCGCGTCAGCCTGTGACTGGCCGATCGACCCCGAAGGGAGGAGCCCAGCTGAGGCTTCCGACTGGACGAGCCCGCTCTCCGATGCTGCGCTCGAGAGCTCATCACTTTCGCGGCTCCGAATAAGAGGTCGAACTCGCCATGAGACGAGCCGGCGGACTCACCCGGAAGCCCGATCGGGGCAGACGAGCGTGCTGGGGAATGGGAGGTCCGCGGGGGGATAGCCGGCGGAGGCGGTCCCATTGGGGTCCCCAAATTGTCCCCAGTGCTAGCCGCGCTGGCCTCAAACCGGTGGGTAAAAGGACCGAGGCGGGAGCCTCTGGGGTGGCTCGCTTGCTTACGAAGGCGAGCCGCGACGTTACCATGGACATATTCTCGCAATGAGAACATGACCATCCACGAACGCCGTTTCCGCGTGAGCAGTGCCCAGACACGAAAGACAGTGATCGTGACCGTTAGAAGGCGAGAGATAACGAGCACAACCAGGAATAACACACAATCAGAAAAGCATCTTTAAAAAGACGCGTCTTTAAAAAGACGTTCCGTGTGTGCCGCTCTTTTAGAGAAATATATACTCTTTTAGAGAGGAAAAAATGCAATTTCAGAAAATATACTCTCTAGTTTTTCTGCCGAAGCGCCCAGGGGCGTTCTCTGCAGTGCACAGGAGGAAGAAGCCGCTGAAATGCGCCGTCAGATCCAGCAGAGGTGAATGAACAGTAGTATTCAGCTCAATGAGCATGACCGTTCGGCTCCGAAGAGAAAATCTGTATGAGTGATTGCATACCAGCTCCTTTTATACCCGTATATTCGGGGGAGTGGCATGCAAATACCACTCGCCAATTTTCATTGGCCTTTTATCAAAGACCAGAGGTGTCTCGGGCTCCCAAGAGTGACCCCTAGTGTCACTACATCGACACCAACATCGAGTGAGTGACAGATAGGGAACTTGTAATATGTTATGAAGACCTCAATCATCAATTCATGTCATGCTACTGTAGCTGCTGCAAATATTAGTCTCAAGAAAACTATGCAATATACAGTATATTTGTGTATTCTGTAATTACCACAATTATTGTGTTAAATAGTGCAAATTGCAAATAGTGCATGCATAGGTTGAATTTGCATTGATTTTGGAGGGGCTGAATTTCTGACAATATATTAAACATACAATTTCTGACAATATATTGCAGCTTCTGCAAGTTAAAGTTCTATTTTGTACTTTTCAATTCAAATTTCACTTAAATACCTCAGCCATCAATTCATGTCATGCTAGCTACTTTATCGTGTTGTGAAAAAGATGGGAACAGACAGCCTGGCTTCCTAGCAGATCTACTGTCCAAAGTTATGATGATGCAGATTGTCAAATTCCTTTAAACTTATCTTTTGGTTTGTCAGCCTCTAATTTTGTTGTCAACAAAAAGAAAGAGGGACAAAGCCATGTGCTGAGTATCAGACTTAAGAGTGTATTGTTTGTTTCACTGGCATTGAATATATATATATATATATATATATATATATATATATATATATATATATATATATATATATATATATATATATATACAGTATACGGTTGATATGTGGTGGACATCCGACCTCTGAGTTACCATTGGTTTTCCTCAACGAAATAAAAGATTACAAGTTCAGGTATTTGTGTGGACTTGGTTAATTACTTTCTGAACTTTGTCAGTGTTCAAATACGAGGAATCCTTGCTCATATTACAGAGAGTGTGAGAAAGAGGATACAGGACCATGACCATCAATAAATCATTAAAGTATACTGCAGGTTAATTCTTAGTCAGAGCCATTGTTGTTTAAAAGTAAGGACAGAATGGAGTTTGGGTTTTAGCATATTTATTTATTTATTTAATTTTTGGGAATGACATGAGGGTGTTTGACAATAATAATAATGACAGAATCTTCATTTTAGGTTAACAATTTCTTTAATAATGATAATAAGATGCTCTACCAAGTTTAAATTAGATCGATTTGTGATCATACACTGGTTTTGGTCTACTTCATATGATCATGTTGACAAACTTTTTGTGTGTGATAAGGAAACTTGTGGTTTGTAAATTAAAAAGACAATTTAGACCTTCTAGGAAAAACCATCTAAATGGATGGCCATGTGAGTACATAAAAACAGAAAATGCCCTTGCAATTATGTGATTGTTGATAATGTTGACGTTTGTGTTCATAAATTGTCTACCCCAGGGATTAACCAAATTTTGTGAGCAATCGTAAATTTGTAAAGGAACAGACAGAATATTCATCTTAATTATATCTATGATTCGTTATGACATGGTCATGAGTGATTTTTTTTTTTCAGAGCCACAACACTCCAGGTCACAGCTGTGAGTCCTCATTCTCATTGGAGAAGTGAACACAAAAAGAGAAATGTCATATTCTGTGCTGAGAGATGAAGCCATAATGCTTCAGGAGCACCTAAAGGGGTTTTGAGGTTTATATGAAGTTGCAGTGAAATAACAATGACTACATCAGTGGAGTTTAAAGAAAGACCTGTAGTAATGAACAGTTAGGCCAAGCTAAATGGTATGAAAGAAATTAAGGAGAAATGAAAGACAGAAAGAGTGTGACAAGGATATTGGTTACTGGATAGAAAAAGGGGAGAAGGAGGTCATGGTGAATTGAAGAGATAGTGAAGAGAGTCACCTAGAAAGATGGATGGGGTTACTCTTGAGTGAAAGAGAGAGAAGAGAGGTTGTAGAAATGCCAAACAAAGATTAAACAAAGTAGATCAATTAACAATAATTGAGCACAGTGAAACTGCCGTTTTCTCATCTGGTTATCTCTGTAAGGAGAAGACATGTATGGAATCGATGAAAGCTATGAAACACACTTCCCAGTCCCAACAGGATTTCGCCAAACTTTCTGATTTTTGCAAGCCAAAATTACTGACTTTGCAGCGGCTTTTCTCAAAAACTGCAAAGTTACTTGCAGCATTTTTTGTGTTGTTTTGTAGAGAAAGGTCACCAATAATCATTACGAATGTCTGATTCATACAGTATGTATGTTCATAAAAACTGGAAATTCAGTAAGAATGCTTCAGATACAATTATAACCTATCATTATGTAAAAATGTCATTATGTTATAATTGTGCAATGATTATGAGCAATGAAGCGGTTTTATATTTGTATGCACATAACTGAACACAAAAGATGATGTTAGGCAGAATGATATTCTCAGTCACCATTCACTTGCATTGAATGAAAAAAAAAAAGATGGTGATTGAGACCAACATACCGCCTAACATCTCCTTTTGTGTTCCACAGTAGAAAGTTATATGTGTTTAGAACTAATTGAGGGTGAGTAAATGATGACAGAATTTTCATTTTTGAGTGAACTATCCCTTTATTGTCACAAAGTAATAAAACAGACTTTTTGTTATAAGCACAAACTTTCAGTCAAATTTTGTTGTGTTGCTTGCCAAATCTTGGCATTGAATGGAAAATTGACATGATCATTTCAAGTGACATTTTGGTAGAATGGTGTGTGTCTTGTTGGGCCATTTTCATTTTACAGACAAAATTGTCATATTGGAGCAACAACCCAAGGAACAGTTGTCTTGTTTGTTATGTTCTCTGGGTGGTAAATAACATTGAGCATGACTGAATTGAACAAGCACAATCGGTATTCAAGGTTGGAATAAAGCGTGTGTAGTTTTTATCCATTTATTTATTTTTTCCTGGAAAAAGCCTGGAGCAATGAAAACTGCAATGAAGCAGTTATTCTCTTTTTATATTCCCCCCCAAAAAGCATACTTTTGAAGCAAGTAGGAGAACACTGACTACTTTATGTATAAACACAGAGTTTAAACAGGATTTCATCACTTTCTGACCTTCTGTAGAGACCAGGTGTGAAGAGACTGCTCATGACAATTAGTTGCACTAAATAGGCTATTACCACCTGGTCTTCTCATTAACATGTTTAATTAAACTTTGCACATGTGTGTGTGTGTGTGTGTGTTTGTGTGTGTGTGTGTGAATTCCTGAGGATTATATGAATGCTTAACTCTCATAAAAGTCTGTGAGGTCGTTTGGCACTCAAAGGTCAAAATGAAAATGTTCGGTGATCAGTGTTGGGAAAGTTACTCAAAAGATATAATCCACAAAAAATTACTTCTCTAAAAATTGTAATTAAATTCCTTTACTTATCACTTTTTGGGAAAAGTAATCATATTACTAATTCCATTTTGAGCTACTTTATAAAACACATTTTAGAAAACATAATTGATATATTGAATGTATTCTATATAAATAATATTATTCTAGAAAAATGTGTAACCCCAGTGAAGTACTTATTACAAATAATTAATTTCTTACATTTTCCTTAAAACTTTTAACTTTTACTTTTAAATAACTCTGATTACAAGAATTTAAATTGTAACACTATTTAAAAAAAAAAAAAATTTTTTTAACTTTAAACTACTTTTGAGGGTGATCTGGAGATTGTGTTATAACTTAAAGGAATAGTTCACCCAAAAAGGAAAATTCTCTCATCATTTACTCACCCTCATGCCAACCAAGATGTGTATGACTTTCTTTCTTCTACAGAACCCAAACAAAGATTTTTAGAAGAATATCTCAGCTCTGCAGGTCCATACAATGCAAGTGAATAGTGGTCAGAACTTTGAAGCACTGGAAAAGCAGCATAAAAGTAATCCATTCGACTCCGCATATTCAGAAGTGATATAATAGGTGTGGATGAGAAACAAATCAATATTTAAGTCCTTTTTTACTATAATTCTCCACTTTCACTTTCACTTCCACATTATACTAATAATAATATTAATAATTCCTAATGCTTTTCTAGCCACTCAAAGTGCTTTACATAGTATTGGAGGAATCTACCCAACCACTACCACTGTGCAGCACCCATCTGGATGATGCGATCGCAGCCATAGTGTGCCAGAACGCCCACCACACACCAGCTATTTGTGAGAGGAGAGTAGAGTGATGTGGCCAGTTCATTTATGTAGGGGAATATTAGCAGGCCAATGGGCAAATTTGGCCAGGACTTCGGTGATATACCAACACTCTTTACGAGAAGTGCCCTGGGATTTTTAATAACCACAGAGAGTCAGGACCTTGGTTTAACCTCTCATCTGAAAGACGGTGCCTCATCTGTAAAGGTGGTGCATATCGCCACCTGATCGGGGCTGGTCAAAGGTGGAGATTTATGGTAAAAAAGGACATAAATGGGGCATGGATAGCTCTGTGAGTAAAGACACTGACTACCACCCCTGGAGTCGCGAGTTCGAAACAAGGGCGTGCTGAGTGACTCCAGCCAGGTCTCCTAAGCAACCAAATTGGCCCGGTTGCTAGGGAGGGAAGAGTCATATGGGGTAACCTCCTCGTGGTCACTATAATGTGGTTCTCCCTCTAGATGGGGCGCATGGTGAGTTGTGCGTGGATGCCGTGGAGAATAGCGTGAAGCCTCCACATGCGCTATGTCTCCGCGGTAACGTGCTCAACAAGCTACGTGATAAGATGCGCTGATTGACGGTCTCAGACGTGGAGGCAACTGAGATTCGTCCTCTGCCACCTGGATTGAGGCGAGTCACTACGCCACCACGAGGACTTAGAATGCATTGGGCTTTCCAAATAAAAAAAATAAAATAAAAACAGGACATAAATATTGATCTGTTTCTCACCAACATCTATTATATTGCTTCTGAAGACTTGGATTTAAACACTCGTATGGATTACTTTTCTGCTGCCTTTATGTGCTTTTTGGAGCTTCAAAGTTCTGGAAACCATTTACTTGCATTGTAGTGACCTACAGAGTTGAGACATTCTCCTAAAAATCTTCATTTATGTTCAGCAGAAGAAAGTTCTTGGATCTCGGATGGCATAAGGGTGAGTAAATGATGAGATCATTTTAATTTCTGGGGTGAACAATTCCTTTAAGTACCTGATTTTACACATTCACAGTGGCCCCAAAAAGTATTCTGGCACTTTTGGACACTTACATCAAAATGTATGCATTTAATTGAGTAAAAGAAACAAAATATCAAATCAAGTGTCATCTGCAAAAAAAAAAAAATTAAAAAAAATAATAATTTAACTAATTTCAAGTTTCTGAGCCATCTTTGCAATTTCCTGAACCATATTTGCAATTACCTTTAACTAACTGACCCCAAAGTAATTTAAGTTGATGTATGACGCACCTCAAGTTCACACAGATATCATTCATCATCACGTTAAATATGAACATGTTCCACTAAGTTTGACAACCAGAAAGTGTCTGAATACATTTGTCTTAATTGTAAACAGTACAGTATACATTATCTATTGTTTTATAATTTGAAACCTATCAGACTTTTTAGTTTTTGTGAACTGTTTTGCTTGAAAAGTGTATTCGTGCTATATTTCTTTAAAATACAGTACTGTAAATGTCACATGGTTTGATATTTTGCTATATAACGCAAAGATATTCATACATTTTTAAGTGTGGCTTAAGTGTAATACTTTTTTGGGCCACTGTATCCAAAAGAAGGGATAAACGTCTGTAACTCTTTGCAAAAGTTCTTGAAAAGTTTTTAAGAACTTTGTTTAGGCTTTGTTTCCCATAAATACAGAGGCTTCCCCTTGTGTACCTGTTGTTTAGGAAAGAGATGCCATCCATCACTGACATTTGAAATTCTATCACAGACCAGCTAAACCTTCTATTAAAAGCATGTATGTCTCTTCTTCTGTGTATTTTGTTATCTGAGAAGTTCACATATGTGTTAATGCGTGCAAACCAGACACTAGCCAGAAGAATAATGGCTTACATGCACAGATTTGTTTTGTGATTATCTTTACTTTTTGATTGATTCATATATAGAATCCCATTAACCAACCATAGTCACTGAGACTTGGAAAATCTCTTGAATCTTTGTTGTTCAAGGATCAGGATGGACCACATTATGACATCACATGACCGCATCAGGCAAGGTCAGCCTGTTACACTGTTACACACACGTATACTGTTCTCTCACTCAGGCAGCCTGTCACAACTTGTCTAAGTATTTAATTGCTGTCACTATCTCATACAGTGATTTGTAAGACATGCACAAGTGTAGTAGTAGACCTGTCTTCTCCGAAGCATACTGTAGAAGTAATGCAGTTGATATTATAACATGTCTTCTAATATCATAAAATCAAAAGGATCTGGACTTTTAATTAAATAATTTTGATGATTACACTGTTTCTTTCTACTTAAATTCCATACGGCAGTGGCTGTTTGTCATGGCAGCGTACCTGCTCATCAGTAGCAGATCCTGGCATGGGTGATATAGGCAGCCGCCTTGGGCGGCAGGACAGGATACCTGATCGGCCTACCCCCCAGAGCTGTGTTTCAGCTCTCTAGGTCCACAAAATGCAAGTGAATGTTGGCCAGAATCTTGAAGCTCTAAAAAGCACATAAAGGCAGCATAAAAGTAATCCATAAGACTCCAGTGGTTAAATCTATGTCTTCAAAAGAGACATGATAGATGTGGGTGAGAAACAGATCAATATTTAAGTCCCATTTTTCTCTAAATCTCCACTTCAGACATGAACAGGCATCAAATGTGACTTTCAGATGTGAAAGTAGAGATTTAGAGTATAAAAAGGACTTAAATATTGATCTGTTTCTCATACTGTTGTTGTTGATATTAAGGTGGGCGCCACGTCGGATCTCGCCTATAGGGCACCAATTAAGCCAGAACCACCACTGCTGCTCATGCAGATTTATTGGTGTATGCTGCTCTCTAGTGTTCAAAAGTTTGTGTATTAGATATGGAGTTGCCTCCTATGAACACAGACCATTCATTAACGAGAACATTGTTTAAAAAAAAAAATAATAATAAAAAATATATGTACCTGCCTCATTTGAAGCATTTTGGCTTAGAACATTTTAATTGAATCAAGCAATTAGTGAATTATTGAAGTGCATTAACTTGTCAAATTAAAATAACTGACAACTGTCATACCAAAGCAGCCCTGCGTTCACAAACATTGCAGTTATATTTATGACAACTTATCAAATGGGGGTGTTTCCCCGTCAATGAGAAAAAATTCCCAATTTACCTAAAATCAACCAACATGTACCTCTCTTTAAAACTGATATTGAATTGAATATGCACTAAATGTGTTGACTGATTTTTTTTTTTTTTTTTTTTCTTAGTTTAGAAGGTAGAGCATCTGTGCATCATACTGCTGTTCATTTTAACAGAGAATTCGAAAACATTACGTTTTAAAATATGTAAAACTTTGTGTGGTCGTACACTACCAGTCAAAATTTTGAAACACTTGACTGAAATGTTTCTCATGATATTAAAAATCTTTTGATCTGAAGGCATATGCTTGAATGTTTGAAATTAGTTTTGTAGGCAAAAATATAATTGTGCCACCATATTAATTTATTTAATTATAAAACTAAAATTTAATAATACAAAAAAAAAAGTTTTTGAAATTGATGACTTGGACCAAATAATAAAGAAAAGTAACCAATAAGTGCCCAACATAGATGGGAACTCCTTCAATACTGTTTAAAAAGCATCCCAGGGTGATACCTCAAGAAGTTGGTTGAGAAATGTCAAGAGTACATGTCTGCAAATTCTAGGCAAAGGGTGACTACTTTGAAGATGCTAAAATATAACACAGTTTTGATTTATTTTGGATTTTGTTTAGTCACAACATAATTCCCATAGTTCCATTTATGTTATTCTATAGTTTTGATGACTTTACTATTATTCTAAAATGTGGAGAAAAGAAAAAAAAAATTATAATAAAGAATGAGGTGTTTCAAAACTTTTGACCGGTAATGTATGTTCTAAAAGAGTAACATGCTTTCCTGTTTTAGCCATGAAATAAAAGGTGACCATGGCAGCAAATTACCTTCTAGTCATTATTGCCTAAACAACCCTTTTGAAGACATTTTGCTATTAGCCACAGATCATCAACCTTTGCGAATGCAAATTTCACAGCTTTAGAAAAGTTCAAACTCCCCTCATGAGACTCTTTGATTGCATTTGATGAGCTCATGGACAAGGAGAACTGTGTTAGGTTTTATGTAGGAAAAAGGTCTTCAGATGGTGTGATAGTTTTAACCATCATATGGACACAGAGATGGCTTTCTACTCTTCTACCGCCTACTGTTGCCTGATGTGTATTGTAATTGTTCAGCTTGTAATTGCTGTAATTGTACAGTCTTGAAACTTCATGGTCAAGTACAAAAAGACTAGACATATTTTGATCAAATGTCTTAAAAAATATTTTATTTTTTGTATATACTGTAACAACATTGAAAAGAGTCACTTCTGCAGAGAGAGCAGAATAAACACAGCACTTAACAGACAACATATAACTGCCTATTGTGTAAAAATTTAAATCAGAAGAAGCAAATGTATGAACACCAGTCATTTACAAACAATAATTACTTCAGAAATTTTCTTTTTTTTCTCTCTCTCAATTCATACCAAAACCTGTACTATTATCACGCTGACATAACATCTGTATCAGTGACAAAATTTCAGTTACTTTTGTCAGCCTTAACAAAGAAAAAAAAGAAAAAATAACACACAATTATTCAAAGGTGCACTCTGTGATTTTTTTCCTCATGACGTTCTGGTTATGAGACATGCAAGAACCAATGACGTTTGATGTAAATTACACCCAACTTGAAACATTGACTGTTCTTGGTCACTATGAACTGCCATTATATGGAAAATATCTATGTGAAAATTTTTCACAATTCTCTTTTTGTGTTCTGTTAAGAAATTACAACTTCAAGGTTAATAATGAACAAATCCAGGGAGAATTTGAATCTTTGGGTGAACTGTTCCTTTAAGGCTGACATATTAAGATCATGGCCAGCTATATATTGTTCACTTTATCCCCCCCTCTTTTCACACACCTTTTCTCATGAAATAAATTAATGGCTGACTGTGAATAGCGCACATCTAAAATTTGTATCAAAATATAACTGAGTGCACCTTTCTAGTCAGTCTAGAACGGCATGTTAGAGTGACATATTTTACCATACGAGTGTTGACTTGAGGAATTAAGACAGATGGTTCTGCATGAGAGACTAATTGTGGTTTCAAATAGGAGCACATAAACCCCCCACAGTCACACCTCAGTCTGTGTTGATGGTACCAGCCAAGGCTTCATCATGTATTTCACGGTCATGAACCATAGAATTTCTAACCACTGGCTGACATACCTGTGGGATAGAGATTTGAACTGGGCAGGGTGCCTGGGGTCTCACACAGGACTTTTTGAGGAATCAGGTGTTCCTGCCCGAAATTCAACAGGTGCTAATGGTGAGCCTTGAGGCATTTCAATGGTTGTTTCATGTGAGTAGTCACGGCTATGGTGTTGAGTGAAGGGCATGGAGTTTGACCTTGCTGTTGGGTGGATGACTTGGTCAACCTCTGGCCTGACATAATGCTCAACGTACTCTGGAACTGTAGGCCCTTCATCATGAAGAATATTATCTGGAATTGGCAGGAAGTTCTCAATGTCATCGCCTTCAGAAAGATACTCCATGTCAAGAAAGTCTGGCGTGGTGTGCATTTGCACAAATTCACACTGGAGAAAACCTTGGGTTCCAAAAGAGTAAACATTGTGCATCCAATCTGAGGTGTCCCAGTGATAGCCTGTTTAACAAACATATCCAATTTCACAATGTGATTCTTCAAGTTACATTAAGGCAAAATCATATGAACTTTACACATTTATTTAATAAATATAATAAGGGCTGTCGATTTAACAGATTAATTTAGTGCGATTCTAAAAAAAATTAATGCATTAAAAAATGTACGTGATTAATCATGCCCTCTGACCCTTACGTAAATTCTGTTATAAAAGTATTATCTGCCATCGGAGCAATTCAAGTCTCAAAGTGTTTGTGCTCACAAGCAGTGCAGCTAAATAATGATGCTATATAACAGTGAGATGCTCCAAAAGCTTCTGTCTGAGGCATTTGTTTGTAAACTGACAACTATGACAAAATGATTCAATTTAAAATAGCGCAAATGGAAAGCCAGAACTGTGAGAACAAAACAGACTGAGCAACTCGTGCAACATCCATGCAAAATGGATTGCTGACGACTGTAAGCTTATGTTCAATGACAAACTGTATATTGACTTCTAAAGCCACTTTTGTATTGCCTAATCAATGTTTACACGTCTGTCTCAATAATGCAATATATTTAAATCTGAATTGTTACATATATACAGTGTATAAAATGGAAAAAAAAAAACGAATAATAAACTAATAAATAAATATTGATATCTATCTATCTATCTATCTATCTATCTATCTATCTATCTATCTATCAATCTATCTTTCTACATTTGTGCTCAAAAGTTTGCATACCATGGCAGATTTTGTGAAATTTTGGCATTGATTTTGAAAATATGACTGATCATGCAAAAAATCTGTCTTTTATTTAAGCATAGTGATCATATGAAGCCATTTATCATCACATAGTGGTTTGGCTTTTTAATCATGATGATAACAGAAATCACCCAAATGGCCCTGATCAAAAGTTTACATACCTTTGAATATTTGGCCTTGTTACAGACACACAAGGTGACACACACATGTTTAAATGACAATTAAAGTTTAATTTCCCACACCTGTGGCTTTTTAAATTGCAATTAGTGTCTGTGTATAAATAGTCAATGAGTTTGTTAGCTCTCACGTGGATGCACTGAGCAGGCTAGATACTGAGCCATGGGGAGCAGAAAAGAACTGTCAAAAGACCTGTGTAACAAGGTAATGGAACTTTATAAAGATGGAAAAGGATATAAAAAGATATCCAAAGCCTTGAAAATGCCAGTCAGTTCTGTTCAATCACTTATTAAGAAGTGGAAAATTCGGGGATCTCTTGATACCAAGCCAAGGTCAGGTAGACCAAGAAAGATTTCAGCCACAACTGCCAGAAGAATTGTTCGGGATTCAAAGAAAAACCCAGAGGTAACCTCAGGAGAAATACAGCTGCTCTGGAAAAAGACGGTGTGGTTGTTTCAAGGAGCACAATATGACAATACTTGAGCAAAAATGAGCTGCAAAAATGGCCAAGTTGACCCTCTAGTGGTTTCAGCAGGAAAAGGTGAAGGTTCTGGAGTGGCCATCACAGTCTCCTGACCTTAATATCATCGAGCCACTCTGGGGAGATCTCAAACGTGTGGTTCATGCAAGACGACCAAAGACTTTGCATGACCTGGAATCATTTTGCCAAGACGAACGGGCAGCTATACCAATTGCAAGAATTTGCAAGAATAAAAACTATTACAAAAGACTGCATGCTGTCATTGATGCTAAAGGGGGCAATACATAGTTAATCTTATTATCTCACACCGGACTGTCATAAATTATATTCTCTCTTAACAACACACTGGCAACTTACTAATCAACCGACAGCTTGAATGTCAATACAGTACAATACAACCTATTGTATATTTTATATATACTATATATACTATTTTTTTTTTTTATTGTATAATGTGTATTCTATATTGTGTGTATTGTATACTGTACACTGTATGTTGTTTATTAGATTTTAAATTGTGTTGTGTAAATCTGATGTTTATTGTAAATTGGTATATGTCTCATCACTGTCACAACTATGATGTTGCTCGGAACTGCACCCAAGAATTTCACACACTATTGCACTTGTGTATATGGTTGTGTGACAATAAAAGTGATTTGATTTGATTTGATCTGAATAAGTACTAAGGGTAGGCAGACTATTGAACAGGGGTCATTTAATTTTTTTTCTTTGTTGCCATGTTTTGTTTTATGATTGTGCCATTCTGTTATAACCTACAGTTGAATATGAATCCCATAAGAAATAAAAGAAATGTGTTTTGCCTGCTCACTCATGTTTTCTTTAAAAATATATTACCAATTCTCCAAGAGTATGCAAACTTTTGAGCACAACTGTACCTACCTACCTACCTGCATCTCTCTCTCTCTCTTTCTCTCTATCTCTCTCTCTCTCTCTCTCTCTCTCTCTCTCTCTCTCATTGCAATTCATTTTATTAATTAATTGGCATATCATGTAATTAAAAAATAAAATAATAAAAAAATAAATCGATTGACAGCCCTAAAAGATAACATACTGTTTGTGAGATGAAAAATGTATTTGTCTGAAAAACAATAGGTGTTGGTAAATAACTAGTTTGCATGATATGTAAGCATGGTTAAAAAGTTAGAGCCACTGTAAAAATGTTTATACTGTGGCCACAAATAGTATAAGGACTATTAAGTCACACTTAAAAATGTCTGAATGTCATTGCATTAGACAACAAAATATCAAAGCAAGTTTCATCTGCAAACAAATGATATTAGAGCTTTTCTGAGAACTAACATCACTTAACATTTTTTGCAATTACTTCTAACCAACTGGTGTCAAGATATTTTTTAGTAGATGTTTCAGGTCAGTTCCCCTCAAGTTCAGGAAGAAGTCCTAGCAGAGTAACCACAGGTGTAGTTCATCGCATTTACTATGTTCCACTGAAGTTTGACAACCGGAAAGCATCCAAAAACTTTGTCTTAATTTAGATTTTTGAACAGTCTATTTTGTATAATTAAAAACCTAACAAACTTTTATTTTATTTTTTTAAGTTGTTTTGCTTGAAAAGTGTGGTTGTGCTATATTTCTTTTAAATAAATGATACTTGCTTTAATATTTTTATATCTATTGCAATGCCATTCAGACATTTTTTAGAGCTACTTAAACATCCAAATACTTTTTGTGGTCACTGTAAATTGTTACATCATGCACTTTCTCACAGCTACAAACAGGTGCACAGCACACACTTTTCAGTACAGGTCACATATAGTGTTAGACAATATGGCATGCTTTGAAATTGAAGCTCATTAATGCATTGCATTTTCTTTGAAGAACTTGTTTTAATCTCCAAGCTAAAGAAGATTAAACATCAAAGTTCCCCTGGGATCGATGGCAATGCATTAGAAGTGAACTTGTGCCTATTCACAGGGACCATTCTATTCACACAGAAGTTGTGAAGTGTAAACAAGTTTGCTAAGGTAATAAAGCATGCATGAAAGGTCTGATATACAAATATAAATGCAGAAATGAAAACTGAGATTTTCATGAGAATCTTTTGTTGACAAGTCAAAAAAAAAAAAAAAAAAGATATTCTTACATTTTTAAATGAACCTGCAAGGTGCCAAACAGTGAGTAATAAAACATATTGACTGCATTAGGGTTAGGAGCAGGGAGTGAGCTTGAGTTACAGGCAGATTGCTGATAATTGTGTCAGAAAGATTTCTGAAACCACCAACATGACATGAAATGTAACATATACCTTTTTTGTCACCATGTCAAAACTATGTTTTGACAGGGTGTTTAACTTTGGAGGCTTGAAAAAATAAAGAATAAAGAAGTCAGTTATTTAATCACAAAAGGCCTCATGGATCAAACATACTAATTGATGAAGTATGTAATCGGATTTTGATGATGTTCACAAGGTATTTTGTTAAGTATTCTGTGGGTATCTGACAAAAGACTAGACACTTTCAAGTCTAAAGGAAATCACACACAAGACAACACAAGCCATTTTTCCACCATCGGGCCGAACAGTTTTCATCGATCCAGGCCAGCTGGCACGGTTAAGATTTCTTTTTCCACTGTGGTACATAACAGATCCGTCATTTGGCGACACCGTGAGAGATGAACATTGGAGCGAGTGCAGCGTGCAATGGAGGATGATCGCATATTACAGTTTTTAGGACTGCATTTTCCCCTGATTTTACTCTGCTAACAAACAGCAAAGACATGGACCATGTCGCAAAAAGGAAAGTAAAGAGAAAAAGGTGCGAGGATTACCATAATTTGCTGAGGGCTTGTGTATGCCAGACATGAACGCGCAGAAAGGTAAAAGTTCCCAGACAAGCTAAAAAGGATATTTATTGACAAAATATTATATAAGTATTATATGAAAATAGTATATGAGAGTATATTGATGTATTTTGAGTTTAAATGAGCTAGTAATCTACTTCCCTGACGAAAAAGGCGTGTAGAAAAATACATGTAATCTACAATACTAGTTAAACCATCATAATACAATCATGAAGATACACTAAACGAGTGCCATGTACTAAAGCCATTCAACCAGCACGGTTGAGAACTGTTAAGTATGATTAGCTGACTGTGCAGAGAATTCCGGGCAGAGAATGGTTTATAATCTTGCCGTGCCAAAATGTGCTTAAGTGGAAATGTTGTGCTCAGAACCGATCAGCCCGATGGTGGAAAAGTGGCTAAAGAGGAACCCTTGAATTTATCTAATACTCTACTTCTCTAATTCATAAATGTCAGTTCGCTAGAATATACCAGATTCAATATATACCAAAAATATACCAGACTCATTATAATAAAGGAGTTCTAGAAGCAGGAATCTCAGAAAATTCAAGACAGCATAAATAAGACTTACAGTACACTGTGGTATCTGTTTGAGTTGTTTCAGGGTCTGTGACCAGATTTAATCCAAATGGGGGCTGAAGTCATTACAGGCTATTAATACACCAGTATGTGTTGCATAGCAGAAAACATTGCTCAATTGAAAAGTAACTATTTTTGCTAACATTTAGCAACTTACTGTTGTCATCCATGAATTCTGATTGAAGAGAGCATACCGACCGAAGTCCTCTATCATCATGAGAAACACTGTCGCCCTCCATTGCTAAACAGGAATTGAAGTCTAGGGCTTTTTCTGAAAGAATAAATATAAAACCAGAAAACAGCATTTCTGTAAGAGACACAACTAAGAATAATTGCAAAGATTTAAAGGAATATTCTGGGTTCAATACAAATTAAGCTCAGTCGACAGCATTTTTTGGCATAATGTTGATTACCACAAAAAAAAAATAAATAAATAAATAAATAATTTAAAAAAAAAAAAAAAAATATATATATATATATATATATATATATATATATATATATATATATATATATATATATATATATTTTTTTTTTAATTTATTTAATTTATTTATTTATTTATTTATTTTTTTTGTGGTAATCAACACTATGCCAAAAAATGCTGTCGACTGAGCTTAATTTGTATTGAACCCAGAATATTCCTTTAAATATATATATTATTTTTTTTATTTTATTTTATTTTATTTTTTATTTTTTTTACATATTTATAAAAAAATATAAAAAGGCAAAAATGTGGGGTTCAGTAAGGCACTTACAATAGAAGTGAATGTGGCCAGTACATAAACATTAAAATACACACTGCTTCAAAGGTATAGCCACACGATGTAAACATTATACATGTTAACATGAATTCAGTGTGATACATTTTCACTAGAACAGAACTCTGTTGTTGCCTAATGGCCTCCAAACAAAGATTCATATTGCACTTACCATCATACTCCTCCTCCCAGTCTGTTTGCTGTATGGAATCATTTTCTGATAAAGAATGGGAAGCTTTGTAGTGGGGTAAGTTAGGCGCTACACTACACACAGCTACAGTCTTCCGAAGACCAAAGAGTGGATCTGGTGTAAAGCCTGAAAACTCAGGCATGGAGCATCGGTTGTTTAGGGTTTCTCCAGGAATGCTGGGTGTGTAGGAGATGGGTCGAACAAGTACTTGTGGTGGAGCAACCAGACAGGAACCTTTTTGGGCCTGGTTGTATACATTGGACCTCTGAATATAAGAATCAACAGCATTGTACTTGTCAGTGTCTTTATCCTTCTCCTGAGGCTTACAGGTGCCATTCCACACTATTAAGAAAAGAAGTGCCAATACAAAGATGGCCGTCAGGAAGGCCAGCATTCCAACCAGCTCTCCGAGCCAAGAGTTCCAAGACGATGTCACAAATTGGTTCCTGACTTCTGCGTCCACCTCACACAGTCTCCCAGTGAAGCCCACCGAGCAGGAGCAGTTAAAGGATCCGTGCGTGTTGACACAACGGCCATCATTGAAGCAAGGCCTGTCCACACACTCATCTATATCAATCATGCACCTGAAAATTGCATATTTTAGAAAAACATACTTTCTCTGTTAAGCACACTTGAACAAATTCAATGTTATTGGTTCAGTCAATATACTTTTTTGAAAAAGCAGTAAGCTACATACAAGTAACTATCAATACTTTGTAGATAACTATGAAGTTAACTTAAAGCTAATTAAGGGGGCAATATCTTTCAAAACTATCCAATCTTTTAATTTATAATTTAATTAGAGTTATATTTTTCTGGCACAAGAACAATAAGTTCGCAATAGTGGGCAACAGTGACTGCACACTTTTCAGCCGTCTGGGTTCTGGAAGTATTTTTTCCATAGGTATTACATAAAGTACATCATTAAAAAGAGTTCTGAACAAACCAACCAGCTCCGAGGTGAATCGCAACATTACAAACTTTGATTTGAAGGAAAACAATATCTGAAAATCAGACAAAAAGACAAAGGTACAAGACTTTGTACATCTTTAACAAGGGAATTACTACAATCCCATGAATCAATGCGAATGACGTAATCGAAATAAAAACAATGGAAAAAGATTAAACTATTGATTTAAAGTTGTTTATTATAAGTGTAGGATCAATTTATTGCAAAAATATTCAGATATAAACAAATATATAAGTTGTTTGAGAGTGTGGGGAGACTGACTTGATTGCGTCATTCACAGTGCATTATGGGAGTTGGCGGTCACTGCACAGCTCTTTTGCTGTGGTTTGTTTGCCATGATTGGTGATTGGTGGATCTTTTTTGCTGGGTCTTTTTTGCTGGATCATGGATAGAACAGTTCTTGCAGTTCAGGAATAATGTAGACTGATGACTTTACAGTTGTCCTGTTTTTAAAGGTTTATAAGTTATTGTTAATAATCAATTCCCATATGGAAACATTTTATATGAGATTTTTTACTTCCAAAACCAAACTGTTGCACTCTATTAGAGTGACATCATCAAACTTAAACAGATGAGTTTTTTAATGAATACAACTAGGAAATGTGGACCCTAATTTATAGAGTATAACTTGAGTTGAAATTCTGACATTAAAAACAGTGATGTTTTATTATGTACTGCCACTCATTGGAAAAAGTAGCTCATTGATGTAAAAGGTACACAGTATTTTGAAAACTGCTGAACTACTGTCACGCTACTGAAAAATGTTGTTTTCTCAAAAATGTTTGGTCAGTCAGTTATTGTCTCGTTTTTAGCTATTCCCCGACAATAAGCAAAATACCACAATATGTCCCAGATGCTGAGTAAATAATATCAGACCTTTCTCCTTTGAATCCTGGCTCACACTCACAGATGGGTCCATCAAGACTGTCTATACACTTTCCACCATTACGGCATGGGTTCTCTTTGCAGAATGGTCCTATTTGACACCTGCAGTCACACAGAATTACAGGATTGGGTATACTTCTGTCCCATTTACAGGTCAACTCTATGCAAAAAAATATAAACAATTAAAATCACTTGTACTAAGAAAGCACAGTACCTTTGACCTGAGAACTGGCCTCTACATATACAGTTGTAATCCAGGTTATTTTGAATGCAGGTTCCTCCATACAGGCAGGGATTGGAGTCACAAGGACTTATACTGACCTCACAGTGAGTCCCAGTATATAAAGTTCTGCATTTACACAAATAACCTGCGAGGGAAAATCAAAATAACTTTTACATACTGTATAATATGGAGAGTAAGATATGGATTTATCAAATACGAAATCCAAATAAATTGTTTCCTTTTGTGTTCCAATGAAGAAATAAAGAAATAGGTTTGGAATAACATGAGGATGAGTAAATAATATAACTTCAGTTTTGGCGTGGACTATTTCTTTAATACAAATTCATTAATCTATGTGGGGCTTGATCTACCTCCATTCTGCGTCATTAAGCAGCTCCCTCCGTTGTGGCAGGGATTGCTGGAACAGTCTGGAGATGATGGGAAGAAGACACAGCCAGGAGACACTCCCACCATGTCCTCAATGGCAACCCCTGATAAACCATTTGAGTCCAAGGAGAGTCTCTGTCCGTTTAACACCACTGAATCCATGCAGCCCTGTAGGCTCTTTGATACAGGCAGATTGCTTCTGGAATGGGGAGTGTGTCCACCCAGGACCACCTGGTTGCCCAGGTTAAGGCAGTGAAGAGGGCCGGGCGCAATGCCCGATGCAGAATGGAGCTGATCAAGGACCAACCTGGCATGGTTACCCTTCACCTCAAGCTCTGCCATGTGCCACTGTCCATCATTCACCAGGACACTGTGTACAGAAACTGTAGCGAGACCCCAGCCGCAGTCAAACTGGAACTGCAGTCTGCCTCCCGCTATCTATAAAATGAACCAGATGAGAACATTTTCAGATTAGAAAAATTTTATAATAATGTCATTACCAAAACATTTCATAGATACAAAAACATTTACCCTGCAGTACTAAAAAGCTTAAACCATCTTAAGGTGGTGTATTGGTTTTAAGTGGTTTTAGTTGGTCTACCAGTCAGCCTGGCCAAACTGGTGTTTAGCTGGTTGGCCTCTAAAACCATCATAATAGGCCAGCCTGACCAGCTAACCACCTTGGCTCGTTTAAGCAGATTTTTCAGCAGGGTGTTGACTTCTCTAGGGAAACTGGTTTGATAAGACTTAATCTAAATATTTATGTAACTCTCTTTTTTTTTTTTTTTTTTTTTATTAAACACATAAAACAATCAGTCATTTAACATTCTCATATACCTCTAAAATGCTGTGGCCTTTTCCTCTGGCAAACATGACTGTTCCTTCTCTTGAGAAAGTTTTCAACCAAAGCATCACCTTCACTTCTCTAGTGCTTTCTCTCAGGCCATATTTAATGAAGCTGCTCTCACTAAACGTCATTGAAGATCCTCCTTGGGGCAAAGAGTAAAATAAAGTAAGTACCATAGTAATTAAAAATATACAGTGATAAGTATGGATCCTGGTTTGCACACCTTTTAAACATTAAAGGGATAGTTCACCCAAAAATGAAAATTCTCTCATAATTTACTCACCCTCATTCCCTCCCAGATGTGTATGACTTTCTTTCTTCTGATAAACACAAACAAATATTTTTAAAAGAATATATCAGCTCTGTTGGTCCTTAAAATGCAAGTGAATGGTGACCAGAACTTTGAAGGCACAAAAGGCAGTATAAAAGTAATCCATAAGACTCCACTGGTTAAATCCATATGTTCTGAAGTTATATGATAGGTGTGGTGAGAAACAGATCAATATTTAAGTCTTTTTTAACTGTAAATCTACATGTTCACTTTCACATTTTGGTGTGAAAGTGACATTCACTTTCACATATAGCCACCTACTGGTTGGGGCTGGTCAAAGGTGGAGATTAATAGTAAAAAAGGACTTAAATATTGATCTTTTATGTATTACTTTTATGCCTCCTTTATGTCATTTTTGGTCCTCCTGAGTTCTGGTCACCATTCACTTGCATTGTATAGACCTACAGAGCTGAGATCTAAAATGAGGGTGAATAAATGATTAGATAATTTTAATTTTTGGGTGAACTATCCCTTTAAATCTAGCTGAAAAAAATAACGGTTTTCACCATGGTCATTATATTTTCTACCTCAATACTATAGTTACTACAGTTACTGTACCACAATAAAAATATGGTAACTTGGTATTAGCCTTCATGTTTTTTTAAGGAAGAAAGTTGTGACAGTTTCTGAAAGCTTCTTATACTGTTTGAAGGGTACCCAATATTAATTTACTATAGTTAACAGAGTAACAATTGCTGTAGCTATGGTCCAGGATTTTGGCAGATATATATATATATATATATATATATATATATATATATATATATATATATATATATATATATATATTTTTTTTTTTTTTTATAAAATAAAAAAATAATAATACAAAATTACATACTGTATGTGGTTGTGGGAACTAGAGATAATTACAACTGATGATGTTTTTAAGGATACAATGGAGGGTAGGTATTTCTCAGCTGAGGAAACTCACTTCTTCCTTCTAGTTGATTAACTGTTAAAATACCTCACTCATCATACTCAAGAGAAGCTGTCATTCCATGCATTAATTATGGAAACACCCTTGTATCTTAAATTACCCGTGTAAACACTGCTCCACCTAAATATTAAATCTGCAAATGGCTGATAAATGAACCATTTATTTTTTTACTTAATAAATGTGTTTACACTACTATACCAACTTAACCACTAAATGCTTGCAAATTATTATTAATTATTAATTAAGAGAGCTGGGAACAAATCAGTTTACACCTATGATGGGTACTCTATTTCAGTGTCTCTTAAACTTTTTGTCTTAAATACCCCCACAGCCCCATCAGTAATGCTAAAAAACCCCTTTCTCCAAGTACCCTTCTGACACCAAACCAGAAATGTACTGTAGAAAAAGTAGCATTATTATTAATACTACTAAATAGTGGTCATCATTACAATGATTCAATGGACAGAAAACATTGATGCAGTGGCTGAAAAACAGACTCTTATGTAGCTTCCTCTTAATTTATTAAGAATGTTTTTACAAGACATTTACCTCTATCCAGTGTCTTCATATTATATTTATAAAATACATAAACAGTATGTTTGCTACTGTATGTGTGTCATCCACACAAATTATTGTTTTGCGATGAATAATTTGTGTGGATGACACATATACAGTAGCAAACATACTGTATATGTATTTTATAAAGTGTGTGTGTGTGTGTGTGTGTGTGTGTGTGTGTGTGTGTGTGATGTCTAATGTTACCTGAGCATTTGCCTTTTGTACCACCTGTGCATATGCATCTGTGCTTGTCTTCCACGATGCCTGACAAACACTCATATCCCTCTGGACATGGATTGTTCACACAGCTTTTTTTGAGCTTTGGGCATTTTCCATCTGAAAAACCATAAAATGTCACAACTTTGTCCATCTAATGAAAAGAATATAGAATGTAAGAAGTTAACATAGTTTACCTTTGCACAGACATTTGGCTGTAATGAGGTGTCTAGGTGTGACATAGCTCACTAAGGCAGTGCTATATGTAGACATGCTGGTCTGGTCCAGCAAAACCACTCGCCTGCACATGTTACCAGGGCACTCAAAGCTTGAGCACTGGCTGTTTAAAACCCTCTCTACATGTAGTCCTGTCATCTCTCTGATAGATTCCCTGGAAGAGTTGATCTTCTGAAAGAGGGCTTCCAGCGAGCTGGCACCTTTTCCAGATCTCTCAAAGAACAGAAGAACATCCAGACTGCCACTGATTTCTTCAGTCTGCAGACTGATCAGCTGCATGTCGCCTCTTCGGACCCCCGCAACACTGCGGACCGCTCTTTGGAAGTTCCTCCAGTGGTTCTGGATAAAATCCTCGGCGGTGATGTCAGTGAAGCATACAGACATGGAATTGTCTAGCATCTGCTGAGTGACCTGCTGCACATGCACTGTGACATTGGCTGAGGCTGAGAAATGTCCATCGCTGACTGAGACATTGAGCTGGTAATGACCCACATCCAGGCCTTCACGGGCCAGCAATCTGCCATCCGTGGCAACCACAGTAAACAAGCTGTTTGACTGAGGCTCCAGACTGAATGTGAGTGTGTCATGTTCATCTTGATCCGTGGCTTGGACTCTTCCCAGCATGCCTCCTGAGTACTCATCCTCTAAGAGGGTGATGAAAACATCCAGGGAATGCACAGATGGGGGATACAAACTCGATTGTACTACAAGCACACTGACAGATGTAGTTGATTTCAGTGGGGGCCTGCCATTGTCAGACACCTGTAATCAGCATACAGTATTTTTAATTTGAAACGAATTTAATATTTTATGATAATTTTTATTAATATCAAACATAATTGAAGTATATAATTCATAGCAGATCATGTTAATGTACAATCAAATAGTTAGAAATCTCATGAAACTTTAAAATACTGGATTTTCATATCTGTATTTAAATGTACATAAAATACATATATACTAAGCATTATAGAACATTTTAATGAATTATCAATGAAAATTATTGTAGAAGCACTTTACAACAAGGTTATTTAATTTAACATGCAATGGCTAACATAAAAATAAAAATGAGTAAAACTTTTACAGAATTTATTTATCTTGGTTGAAGTTCATTTCTATATACTGTATATAACATTTCAAGTTGTATAAAATTAACATTACTTAATGTATTATGAACGAACATTAATTAACAATGTACTAAATGTACAATGTAATAAATAATTATCCTAGATTGTGTTAACTTATGGTAACTAATAGAACCTTAATGTAAAGTGTTACCATTATTATAAAGCCTTGAAAATAAATTGGGTATTTTCTAAATTCTGTCAATTTCTTAGAGCAGTAAACTATCCATGACACTTGTTTAACACAAGAGGGAGCTTTCAACACATGAATCTGAGTCCCATTCTACAATGAAATCTTCCACTAAGTGGCTCAAAAATGTACTTGGAAGAAGCCACAATCCAAACGTATAAATGTCATTGTATTAAATATAAAAATAAGAAACCAAGTGCCCAACCTAGCATTTTAAAGAAACAAATATGTTTTATAAATTCACTAAAAATGACCTTGACACCATATGGCAAAAGGTGGTGGCACAAAATGGCCCTAGCATCATTTATTTGCAAATGCTACTTTGTTTGAGATTCTGTTATCTAACATAATGACGTTATGACATTTTAAGTATTACTTGAGTGTCCAAATACTTTTTGGGGCCACTGCATATTTTGATTATAATAAAGTGTTTTTACTTAAACACCAAATGCATTTCCTAGGTTTACATAGACATTAATAATACTGATAAAAATCAGGCCGCCATCCTCACATTCTTTATCCATGCATACCAAAAACAAGCAAAGTCCATAGAGAAATTAAATTAACCGAATTGAGCTCGAACCTGCACTTGCAGTATGTGCTGGCCCTTTCTCAATGGTACTGCTGTCCTGATCACACCCTGCTGGTCTATACTGAAAGTGTTTGTCTCATCACCCCTCAGAAAACTAAAGGAGAAAGGAGGCCCATTTTGGAGGAAATCATTGTCTGTTACATTCAGGTGTAGCACACTGGCCCCTGAGGGCAGATTCTCCTACAGAAAAGAGAAAGAGAGTCTTTCAAACAGACTTAAATTATCATAACCTAAGCCTAGGGCCTAGGCTAAGCACTAAGTAAAAGAGTGTGTACAATTTAATTTGCTCTACTCTATAGGAGAGGGTTCTCTTGCCTGGATGATGAGACTGTAGTTAGCCTGAGAGAAGACAGGGGGATTATCATTCACATCAGACACGACCATGTTGATTGTAGCACTGCTGGATTTGGGGGGATTTCCACTGTCAGAGGCCAGCACTGTCAGAGTGTACCCCGCTACCTAATTTAATGAGAAGACGGATGGATATGATCAAACTTCAGGTGCCATTCTTGCTTTTGCATGGAATGAGGAGTATGTTGACAAAACACATCATTTCAAGATCATGCCAAAGGATGCTATTCAAAGAGTCATGAAGTTTTACCCTTTCTCTGTCCAACTGATGGGCTACTTTCAGTTCACCACTGCCTGTGTCCATGATGAATGGGCAGGTCTGGTTGTTGTCCATAATGGAGTAGTAGATTTGGTTGTTTAAAGGTCCATCAAAATCATTCGCTAGTACCTGTGGATCATTACACTTGAGGTTTATCTCACATGAACCATATGTCTTAATTATTTATGTTGTTTTAGGGACATAATCAAAATAAAATCGTATAATTATAACTAGATTTTTGAGTGATGCTTTCCAAAAAACTTGCCACCACAATGCTAGGGTGGCTGCCAGGACATTAATACGCAGTAGCAACAATGTAATGAGTTTTAGTGCATTACTGTGTTTAGTTTAGTTTAGTTTAGTTTAGTCTAGTCCAGCCATGGCTGAAAATGTATCTTTGGTCTCAACAAAACACAAACAATTACATTTACAACATACCAATGCAAATACATTCCAGGTATAGTACATAGAATATAACAATCATTAGGAAAAAAATACATATAGCAAATATGATGCTCTAATGCCTTCTACTTTATTTTAATAAGGATGCCTTTTGCACATGGAACAAAGGATTTTTTATAAATTAACTTTGTGGACTTTAGTATCCTAAAACGTTGTCCTGATGGAAGAACCAGAAATTTCATGATTAAGAGGATGTATTATGTCATTTGTTATTGACAAGGCCTTTCTGTGCACTATCATAATGTATAAGTCACCCATTGATTTTGTCTGGCACCCACAATCTTTCCAGCTGTTTTAATAATCCTACCCAGTTTTGTTTTATTTGCCAACGTCAGTTGTCCATACCATACGGTTATGTTGAACACTAGAATACTTTCGACCAGGCTGGTATAGTCTCATTGCAGGACACCTTGGCTGACAGCAAACTATCTTAACTTCTGCAGCAATAATAACCTCTGATTTGTTATCTTGGAAATTAGATAAAAAGTTAGTTTGCTGTCAATTAAGGTCCCCAAATACTTAAAACAAACTAAATGAAATATCTTGAGAACCTAAAACATGGCTTAAACTTAACTTCCCACACTATACTTTACTTTTTAAAAATAAAGTGTTGCTTCAGTGCAAACATATGCAAAGCACTTACTGTCAGCACTATGCTCCCTGGCCTGCTGTCCTCCCTAACTACAGCCGAGTAGACTTTCTGGCTAAACTCAGGGCTGTTGTCATTAATGTCAAGGAGGTGGACAGTAACAGTAGCTGTATCACTGAAGGACTGTTTCCCTCTGGCGGTGGCCTTCACTGTTAGGTAATGCTGTGGAGAAACCTCATAGTCCAGTGGCTTGATCACAAAGATGTCCCCTGCAAGCACAAACATACACTAGAATCCCCATAGCCACAGTGGAGTCACACAAAACTGTCAAGCAGAGGGAAAAGTGTGTATGTGTGTGTCACCTGACTGTGCGCCAATGCTGAAAGCTCCTTGCTCGTTGCCGCTGGTGATGGAGTAGGTTGTCTGGGAAGTAATTTCCCAATCCCTACTTGCAGCAAAAACAGTCAGAAGCTTAGTACCTATCGCAACATCCTCAGGGACTGTGGAAACGTAGACTCTGTGCTCAAATGCCAGTGGATGGTCATTTGCATCCAGCACAGTCACAACCACAGAGCAGAGTGAGGAGAGTCTATGGGGAGAGCCCTGGTCTGTGGCACGCACCCTCAGTACATGTGTGGCTTTGGTCTGTCTGTCCAGGGACCTTTCTAAACTGATTATCCCTGAGCTCTCCTCAATAAAGAACAGACCTCCAGCAGAGTCTTCAAACGAGTAACGTATTTTACCGTTCATACCTGGAGAAGAAGAGACAAGATAAAGAAGTTAGGAAAGTGTGTTTTAAGATCTGTATCTGTGGAGTATCACACATTTTGTGGGCCCTCTCGAATCATGACATGGTGCTGTAGTTTGTACATTTTATAATTGGATTTATGGTGCTTAATGAAAAAAATGCAGCATACTCGATTTATCTAGAGGAGTCTACTTTGTTGTAGAGTAGTATTCATTGCTAGACTTGTGCTGTTTGTTTACTGGCTTGAACTTGCGTTGCTTAAACGTGTGTTGGTGTGTGTGCTATATTGTTTTGACTTGTCCCAGGGTATTCACTGCTAGATTTAGAGTTGTTTGTCCAGTGTAAAACCATCGTTGTTTTTAGTGTCTATAAACAGTGCTTCACTCGTTTTAGAGTATAATTTATTGCTGAAGTGTAGCATAATTTATTTGCGGTGTACTGAAGTCGCGTTTGTTCTAGTGCTGTTCACCTCGCGTGACCAGTTGTTTCGGTTGCCCACGTGACTAGGTTTGTGCTAAGTAGCATTAAGGCGTGTCCTGCTTTTTTCACTGTATGGCTCGTTAGTATCGCGTAGAAGCGGCAGCGGAAGTGATAGCCCTCGTGTGAAGACCTACTTGTGTAAAGACCAGTCTACCTGTGTGAGTCCACCAAGCAAGGACACGACAAGGTGCCACTCACCATAGCACTTAAGTATCTTTTGATTGTATCTCTTTTCTTATTTTCCTTGTACATACTAACATGTCTACTTCACAAATAACATATGCCTTCAAGCACATCCCTGTTATCTGTTACAGACCGTTTACACGATATAGATGCAAGACAAAACGCAACCCACACAACCTACGGCCACTTTGCACTTCAGCACCTGCTCTGCTCTCTTTCTCAGTGGGACTCTGGAACTGCCAGTCAGCTGTGAACAAAGCTGACTTCATTCCAGCCTTTGCCACACAGTCCACCCTCAGCATCCTGGCACTGACATAAAACATGGATATGTCCAGAGGATACAGCAACACCTGCTGCTCTCTCCAACAACTTTTCCTTCTCTCACACCCCTCGACACACCAGTAGAGGTGGGGGAACAGGTTTGCTCATTCATAACAATTGGACTTTTTCACCACACTCTTCTCTATGTAACAATGCTACTTTTGAATTCCATGCTATTACTACAATGCAACCCACAAAAATACATGTTGTTGTCATTTATCGCCCTCCAGGTCAGCTGGCAAACTTTCTCGAGGAGTTGTATGTCCTGCTGTCCTCCTTCCCGGAGGATGGTAAGCCACTTGTGGTTATTGGTGATTTCAACATACACCAAGACAAGCCCCAGGACACTGAACTGAATGCTCTTCTGGCCTCATTTGACTTGGAAAGACTAAGCACCACAGCAACACACAGATCGGGCAACCAGCTGGACCTCATTTTTACACGTAACTGTACCAACTCAAATATTCTTGTTACTCCTTGTCTCTGATCACTACTTTGTTCAATTCAACATGACTTTCCCATCTACATTAAAACAGACTCCACCTTTGGTTTCCTTTCACCGTAACCTCCGTTCTCTTTCACACTCTCGCCTTTCCACTGCTGTCTTTACCTCTCTTCCCATACAAAATGTATTTTCCACCCTTGATGTAAACACTGCCACAGACACACTAAGCTCTACTTTAACAACCTGTCTAGACAACATCTGTCCTCTCTCCTCAAGGCCAGCACGTACTACACCACCCAGCCCCTGGCACACTGACGTCCTTAGTGAACATCGGACTGACCTCAGAGCAGCTGAGAGGAGATGGCGGAAATCTAAAGATCCAGCAGATCTAGGTAAATATCAGTCTCTGCTTGCAACTTTTTCACATAACGTTAAATCTGCAAAAACTTTCTACTGCCAGAACAAGATCAACAGCACCACAGACACTTGCAGCTTGTTTAGAACATTCAACACACTTCTCTGTCCTCCCCCTCCACCGCCTGACACATCACTGACAGCAGATGTCTTCGCCACATTTTTTACTAATAAGGTTACAACCATCAGAAATACATTCTCAGCACCTCACCCTGTCAAACACCCATCTCCTGTATGCAACTCCTCTGTCTCTATGTTCTCTCCTCTGACTGACACTGAGGTCTCTAAACTCCTCCTCTCCAACCACCCCACCACCTGTTCCCTTGACCCCATTCCTTCTCACCTTCTCTAGGCCATCTCTCCGTCCATCTTACCTGCACTCACTCACATAATTAACACATCTCTACTTATAGGCACTTTTCTGACTACATTTAAGCAGGCTCGAGTAACCCCACTGCTGAAGAAACCCGCATTTAACCCCACACAAATAGAACACTACAGAGCAGTCTCTCTCATCCCATTCATGGCAAAAACACTTGAAAGGGGCAGTTTTCAATTAAATCTCCGCCTATCTCTCACAGGACATGCTGCTGGATAACAATCAGTCAGGCTTCAAAAGTGGACACTCCACCGAGACTGCCCTGCTGTCTGTCACTGAGTCACTGAGACAGGCGAAAGCTGAATCCAGATCATCCATCCTGATTCTACTGGACCTTTCTGCAGGCTTCAACACAGTCAACCATCAGATCTTACTCTCCACCCTCTCTTCACTGGGTATCACAGGAACTGTGCTTGACTGGTTTAATTCCTATCTCTAGATAGGTCCTTCATGGTAGCCTGGAGAGATGAGGTGTCCAAGTCACATCAGCTACTTACTGGGGTACCTCAGGGCTCAGTGCTTGGGCCACTTCTCTATATACACAACATCACTGGGACCCATCATTCAGGCACATGGTTTCTCTTACCACTGCTACGCTGATGACACGCAACTCTACTTGTCTTTCCAGCCCAATGACACCACAGTGACTGCTCGAATCTCTGCCTGCCTGGCAGACATCTCGGCCTGGATGAAGGAACACCACCTGCAACTTAACCCAGCCAAGACTGAACTCCTTGTCTTTCCAGCCAACCCTGCTGTTGAACACAACATCACCGTGCAGCTGGGTGCAACTACAGTAACGCCTTCCAAAATGGTCAGAAATCTAGGGGTAACCATCGATAACAAACTAAATTTCACAGACCACATCTCAAAGACCGCAAGATCATGTAGATTTACACTCTATAATATCAGGAAGATAAGACACTTCCTCTCTGAACATGCCACACAACTTCTTGTTCAGTCACTTGTCATAACTAGACTGGACTACTATAACGCTCTCATTGCAGGCCTCCCTGCATGTGCAATTAGACCCCTGCAAATGATCCAGAATGCAGCAGCACGTCTGGTCTTTAATCAACCAAAGGGAGCGCAAGTTACACCACTCCTTGTCTCTCTTCACCTACCAGTTGATGCACGCATCAAGATCAAGGCTCTGATGCTGGCATACAGAACAGTCACTGGGTCTGCTCCAGCATACGTAAAATCATTTCTGCAGAGCTACGCGCCCACTAGAAGCCTGCGGTTGGCTAAGGAACATCGCCTTGTTGTACCAACACAAATAGGCACCAAAACACTTTCCCGGACTTTCAGCTTCATAATACCGCGTTGGTGGAATGACCTTCCTAACTCCATCCGTGAAGCTGACTCATGTTCTGTCTTCAAAAAACGGCTAAAAACACATCTTTTCCATGAGCACTTAACCAGTCACAAAAATAAATAAATAATAATAATAATAATAATAATAATTTCCTTGTTGCACTTTAATCTGTTTTGAATGCTATTCTGATGCTAGTGAAACTTTGTAATATGGCACTTTTTCATACCACTGTCTCCTTAAGATGATTCGCTTATGCGTTCCTCTTTTGTAAGTCGCTTTAGATAAAAGCGTCTGCCAAATGAATAAATGTAAATGTAAATGTACAATAAAGAGGCATATAGGGGAGACCGGAGCTAGTTGTCACATGGAGAAGTTTTAATATGGCTGTATCTTAGTAAGATAAGATTTGGAGTCCAATTTTACACGTGTTTTTTCTCTAGCAGAGGATTTGTATGTTGGTTTCAAACACCTAGTTCAAACCCCTTTTAAATTAGATTCATTTTTGTGAATCCTCCCATCTAAAGTAAATTTTCACTATCATCAAATTTTTTGTTTGTTTAGTTTATGGGTAAACACGTAGACATAATCAAATTAAACTGGTGTCAACTACATTATGAAGGCAGATTTTACCAAAAGGTTTCAATGTGTTCAATATGTTCAAAGTCAGGTCAGCGCATGTTGTTGCATTTTTATAAGGGCAGGTTTTCACGTGTTTTAAATGTCATAATTTATTAGTTGTTTATTAGTTTATTAATATTTTCTGACAAAAACAATGTTTTGATATTTTTTTACATTATATTTAAAAAAAATAATTTTTGTAATTAATCATTTTGTGCTTCATAATTATTTTACTTTTTACATTTTCGGAAAATAGGTTCACATTAAGTTCACACTAAACCAATGCCACAGGTTTAGTGACAAATTCAGTTGTGACAACTTGCCCCATATGATGTAAAAATATACCATGCTATTGGGGCGTGTTGTCACAAGGTGTTTTTAACGAACTGTGTAACTATATAGCTTTTCTTTTTTTCTTTTCTTTTTTTCAAGATTTTGAGGTATGTGGCTATGAAGAAATTGACTTTCTTTATTTTTGACCTGTCCTGAGAAATATTCGATGTAGTAAGTAAAAAGCATTATACCTACAGTATATAGCCCCAGTCTCCCCTTTGCTATTTTTTTCACATACTTTCTTTTATTACAATATTAATAATAATAATAATAATAATAATAATAATTTTTCTCAGAACCTGAATTGAGGAAGGGCATATCATTATAAGTTGTGAGTTGGTTGAAACGGAGCACTTGCGGTAAGAGGATGTAAAATTACATCCCACGCAGACCTCTAGTCTATTCCATGTGATGACGCTGGAAATCTGATTGCTTCTTGTTGCCTTAATTTGCATTTTATACACAAATGCCTATTTCATATGCTCATTAGTGCAGTGAAAGCAGACCTAGTTGTTAGTGTTACCCAGTCGTCCAGCGTAATTGCCTTTGACTAATTAACACCTCTGAAATTCCTATGATGACAGCTGAGTGAATTGGAATTAATCACTTCACAATCTCCCCTCCAATCAGCAAATGCTCTTGAACACATCCTGTTGATGTTAACTCCTGGCTGGGCTCTAAACGGAGCTCTAACATGAGCTGGAAGAATGAACCAGTAATTATAAGACATTCACCCTGGCAGTTGTTTATTTTAGTGATTAGTGCCTACAATAGTGTTTGTGAGACAGACAGGCCTCCGCATAATGCTGCAGCAGAGAATCTTATCAAAGGAGACAGGCATCTCACCATCTTCCTGTGGTAAGACAGTTGGAACTGAAAGACACCACAAAGGTCAAATAACAGAGATGGGCAAATATGATCGGAATGTCAAAAATTTGAGTTAAACAAGCAACAGGCACTGGGCATGAGCCCACATCCAGTTAACAGAAAGTTTATTGTAATTTACATAATTTTAACAGATAATTCAAATTCCTTTCAGTTATTTTAAAAGATAGAAAAAAAGGTATTGGGTCTATTGCATTTTCCTAATTCAGAAACATATTAGACTACTTTTAAAGATGAGAGATTCCAAGGGTAGTCCAATGGAATAATTCATGGGACATTGTTCATTAATTTAGGTGACCAGATTGCAAAAACCGTCTGTTTCACATTGCGAGGGCCTAATAAAAAGTAAAGGTAAAAAAACAGCAACACCATGCTTGGTGAGAGTAAAGAGGTCTTGCCATAGTAGTTCTCAATATCACATTAGAAATATCAAGCGTAAGAATATTTTACTGACAGATCATGACGAAAAATTTACAATCCAGGATATAAGTGTGTGGACCACTGCGAGAAGTAACTGTCACCTTTGCATGGAGCCAAGACAATTGTGCACAAAGGGTGAAGATTATATTCCATTGTTTCAATATCAAGGAACTACTACATACTGAGTAAAGACGAGCGCGAAGACAGTGCCACACAGAGAAAAAATGGCATAGGCTAATAACCACCTATGCAACAACTGCTTCAATCAATATGCACAGTCCTTGAAGCAACTAATGTAAATCTGTCAACAATCTAACAATTCAGCATTTGTATTGACTGTATCAGAGAATTTGCACAAATGAAAAGCTCAAACAATCCAAGTTTGTCTGGTCAGGCTGGTTTGATTGCTGGTTTTAGTGGAATTTTGGGCACTTGACAGCTGGCCAGGGTGGGAGACCAGCTAGACCAGCTGAAAACCAGCTTGGCCAGGCTGGGAATCCATCTAGACCATCTTAAACCAGCTAAGACCAGTAAACCAGTTTAGGATGGTTTTAAGCCATTTTCTTCTTCTTCTTTTTTTTTTACAATAACACTTTACAATAACGTTCCATTTGTTAACATTAGTTAACTACATTAGTTAACATGAACTAACAATGAACAATACTTTTACAGCATTTATAAATCTTAGTTAATGTTAATTTCAACATATACTAACATATTTTAAAAATCAAAAGTTGTATTAGTTAATATAAGTTAATGTTCTATGAACTAATATGAACAAAAAATGAACAATTGCATTTTTATTAACTTACATTAATAATGATTAATAAATGCTTTAAAAAATAAATTGTTCATTGTTTGTTCATGATATCTAATGGATTAACTAACATTAACAAATGAAAGCTTATTGTAAAGTGTTACCAAAATCACAAAAAAACTGGTTTTGACAAAGGAGGAAAAGATGTTGATACCGATGTCTGCATCGAAGGCCTCTAGTCGTGCCACGAATGTCCCGGGTTGCGTATTCTCAAAAATGCTCACATGATGTGGGTCAGATGTGAATTTGGGGGCATTGTCATTACTATCATCAACCACAATGACCACAGCAGTTTTGCAGAAGCGATTGCCTCCATCCATTGCACGTACAGTTAGGTTGTACATATCAGTCATCTCTCTGTCCAGGGTTACCAGCGTCCTCACGGCACCTTTAAGAACAATATAAATATGTTTTCATATGTAATATATTTATTCAGTATGTATTATTTAAACATGAGTCTTGGTTCCTGCCAAGGTTTCTTCCTGATCCTACCTAAACATATATATATATATATATATATATATATATATATATATATATATATATATATATATATATATATGCCATTCTCGCCTTTGTCACACAATGGTTGACCTCTTTTGTGAAACTTTTATGATGTTTTTTTATCATTTTGGAGCTTTACAACCAAACTTCCCATTCACTGTCATTGTATTTTTCAACACTTCTCCATTTCTTCTCTTGTGTTCGAAAGAAAGAAAGTCATTTGGGTTTGGATCAATATAAATGTGAGTAAATGATGACAGAATGTTCCTTTTTATTTTTAACCACAGCAAGATAAAATGGTAATATAACTCTCATTTTGTTTATTGTACCTGTTTTGGAATCAATTTTGAATGATTCAGCACCACTGCCACTCAGCTGGTATGTGATTTCCGCATTTGACTGGATATCTGCATCAGTGGCTGACACTTGAAGAATTTGTTTTCCAACAGGTACATCTTCAGGAACAGTTTGAGCATACACATCCTAAAGAAAAAAAAAAGTGAATCACACATTTTATATCTGTATGTGAAACTGGAAGAATGCAGGAAGATTCTACAGTTAGAATGGCTTGGTTCTAAAGTATAACAGCAGCCTCTCTGCTGTTATATTGTAGAGGTGAAATAAAAACAATCACTCACATCTTGTGGGGATTTGCTGTATCTGTTTCTTTCATCATTGACATTATTCATAATCTTATTCATCATATCCTCAATCATTCATATTTTTATCCTCACATTATCATGTGTTCTAAATTGAAGTGAGAGCAAGCAAAAAAGAATGTGACTATATGGAAACATACCCCATCAGCACATATATCATGTCTTCAACTTCATTTTGGGCTCTATTTTCATGAGCTCGCAAATCACAGCGCTACACGCTACAACCGTGCACTATGTCTTATCAATTTTCATGTCAGCACAAAGCACAAGTGGGCGTGGGTAGAAGTGTGGGTGTATGCGCGCAAAGTGTAGGTGTTTTGTGTGTTAATAAAGTGCCGCATAGTGCAATTTGCTATTTTTCTGAGAAATAGGTAATTGTGCTAAGAAGTTTTAGAACCACATCTGTCTAGGGGGCCTGGGTACCTCAGCAAGTATTGATGCTGACTACCACCCCTGGAGTCACGAGTTCAAATCCAGGGTCTGCTGAGTGACTCCAGCCAGGTCTCCTAAGCAACCAAATTGGCCCAGTTGCTAGGGAGCGTAGAGTCACATGGTGTCCTCGTACTCATGATTAGTGGTTCTCACTCTCAATGGGGCACGTGGTAAGTTGTGCGTGGACCGCGGAGAGTAGCATGAGCCTCCACATGTGGAGTCTACACGGTGTCATGCACAACAAACCATGTGATAAGATGCGTGAATTGACGGTCTCAGAAGCGGAGTTAACTGAGGCTTGTCCACCGCCACCCGGATTGAGGTGAGTAACTGTGCCACCACAAGGACCTACTAAGTAGTAGGAATTAGGCATTCCAAATTGGGAGAAAAGGGGATAAAAAAAAATTATATATATATATATATATATATATATAAAACAAAAGAACCACGTCTGTCTAAATTTAGTTCCTGCATTTGCAGTTTGTAGGTTCCACCAGCAGGTGGAACATATATAATATATAGATGCCTCGTTCGACTGGTTTGGATACATGCAGTGCCATCTTGGAACGTTTAACAAAGAGGGCTGTTTGAATCATTTTGAATGCAAGTGAGTGAGTGGAGGAGATGCCTCAGACCAAACTCCTTGCTCAGACTGCTGTATTAGCTACTTTTGTGTGGAAACGGTATAGCGGTCCATAGAAACAGCTGCTAATAAGGTATTTACGGATGAATATCTATGCAGAGGAGGCTTTCACACTTGCGTCATGTGAGAAGCAGTTTGAACTCCATCCTCGTCAATCCACAAACCACAAGCTGTCCGGAAGCGAACATTTTTAGTAAAAAAAAAGTTTTAAATATTGATCTATTTCTTACACACACCCAGCGTTTCACTTCAGAAGACATAAATTAGACCACTGGAATCATATGGATTATTTTTATGATGGCTATATGTTCTTTTTGGAGCTTCAAAAAGTTGGCACCCATTCACTTGCATTTTATGGACTAGGGGTGTGCTATTATCTGTATTTGTATCTGTATCTGTTACTAAGACTAAATTATCTGTATTTGTTTTTGTATTCAGATAGAACCGGATGTGGGTGTGGCTTAAAGTGTCTCAAAACTAATTTTAAAATGTAACTCTCTTACATTTATTGTTTCTGTATATAAAATATGGATAGGCCTATTGAAATATTATTATTATTAATTAGTATATTATTATGATTATTTAATTGAATTAATGAATGTTACATTTATATAGCACTTTTCTGACACTATACACAATGAACAGGGGACTCTCCTCAACCACCACCAGTGTGCAGCATCCACCTGGATGATGCAACAGCAGCCATAGTGCACCAGTATGTTCACCACACACCAGCTATTTGTGGAGAGGAGAGAGTAAAGTTATAGAGCCAATTAATGGATGGGGATTATTATTAGTAGGCCATGATTGAGAAGGGTCAATGGGGGGAATTTGGCATGGACACCAGGGCTACACCCCTACTCTTTTCAAGAAGTGTCCTGGGATTTTTAATGACCACAGAGAGTCAGGACCTTGGTTCAACATCTCAAACAAAGAACAATGCCTTTTTTTAAAGTATAGTGTTCCCATCACTATACTGGTGCATTAGGAACCACACAGACCACAGGGTGAGCACCCCCTGTTGGCCTCCCTAATACCTCTTCCAGCAGCAACCTTAGTTTTCACCAGGAGGTCTCCCATCCAGGTACTGGCCAGGCTCAACCCTGCTTAGCTTCAGTGGGCAACCAGTCTTGAGCTACAGGGTGATATGTTGATATATATTTTTATTGATATATAGTCTTTACTTTTTTCTCACCAGATGAAGCTGAATATGTAGGCTACATTAACTGTGGAATGTGTTTATTAACTTTGGTTTCTCCTGGTATTTCTGACATTAATATCTGCTGAAACAGAATTTTCGTTCATGTCTGTGTAGTGTGAAAGTATAACAATGCTATTCTGGAGGATTGAGGTGTAATGCAATTGTGAAATGTCAAGCACACATGTTGCAGCGGATATTAAATACAAATACAAACATTAAAAGAAATGAGAAAAAAATAATGAAGCCTACAAACAGGTAAAAGCACTGTAAATCTACATCAGAAAGTTTTATGATTTATGAGTTTTATGCTTATTTTGTGTGCACGTATTTTAACATAATGTGGAGGACATAATTATTTAGTTAAACTGCATGTGCAGAATTAGCAAAATGCAGTGGAATAAATAGCAAGAGTGAGCCTCTATGCATTTCCAGAAGAGAAAAGCGGGAAAAATGCTGTTTGGTTTGGTTTTTCTACGCAATCCTCCATGTGCAGAAGTATTCTAAATAGATTAACAAGTATTTAAACTTCTATGGAGCATTTAAACTCTTTGTGAATAAATACTAAACCATGCAATTACTACCTTAAATGGTGATGTGGATATAAATGTGGTCAGCTTTAAGAGACGGACAGACGAGCTCTGCTATAAAATCATCACTTCTCTGGTCAGGAATTCAAAGAATTGTGGTACTCGAGTTTGGACTCGGAATCGATTCCGAGTCATGAGTCCAATTTTAACTCAGACTTGACTTGGACTAGAGCCTTTCGGACGTGGGATTTTTTTCTGAGTCCGGCCAAGTCCATGACATTTGTGATGCAATGAAAAACAAACAAACAAACAGACAAACAAAAAAATAACATAACATAGGGTGACCATATGTCCTCTTTTCCCCAGACATGTCAGACCTGAAAAAAGCATCCGGCCAGGATTTTAAAATTGCCTCTAAATGTCCGGAATTTGGCTTTGTCTTCATATTGATGTGCTCTCTACAGTTAGTACTATCATACATTCTGTGTATTTGATCCTGCGCATCAGTTTTCATGCGTATATGTCATTACGTGTGATTATTCTGGCTGAGAGCAGCAGTGTGCCCTCTTTCAAAGTACTTATTTAACTCTCTCGCCCACGCGCACATGCCGTATGTGTATGCGGGAAAGAGATCGCCATTCGCCAGATGTGCTCTGCCACTCTCATCCAGAAATATCAATAACGTAAGTATACTTTAAAAAGTACGTTCCTCAATCCTGCAAATTATTAAATAGAACAAATGTTTAATCAGACTCACATTACTATGCAAAGTCATTTTTAACTGAAAATGTTGACTATATCGAGACAAAATCAAATTTACTACATATCAGGGACATTTAAACTAATATGACGGATTAAATAGACCATGATGGAAATTGTACAACTCAGTCCGTAACATAATTGCAGCGCAACCTCTGTGTGTTACCTGTAAAGCTGGCGCTTGCGTTTCAATGGCAAAAAAGTCAGAAAATACAATGAAGAACACAAGTGAGTGGAGAAGTCTCTATTCACCTATTATCATACTAAATATAATGTGAAAAGAACTAAACGTCAGCCCAAGGTGAGTTTTATCTTGACTTTAGGGAAGTAGGCTACACCTGGACACAGCAGGAGGACTGAAAAGTGTGAAATGTAGTACTGTAGTATATAAATATTTTTTTAATGGTATCTGATCTTTTCTGTTTTTATTTTATGTTGTTGTATTTAATTTTATGGCCATTATTAAATGTTTTAATATTACCATATATTAAATGTATTAAACACATTAAATGTATTTAGTTAATTACATTAAATGTATTTCACCCATAATTTTAGATAAAACTAAACTAAACTGAATGGACAAATTGAAAATGAAGTAGAAATAAAAACAAAATTAAAATCCGAAATAATAATAACTCTGGTGGAGGGGAAAAGCAACAAATAGTTGAAATGTCAGCAGAACGCAATAAGAAGTGTGTTGAAGGACAGTTTTGTCTTCATACACCTAAAGCATATGCTTTCATCCTGAAACCACTTTGAAATTTGTTCAGCAGGATACTAATTGTTTGTTTTTTGCATTTATATTGAAAAATTGTTTTTCTTAGTTAAAATAAGCTTAAAATATTAATGTTGAGTTTATGGTTATAATTTTAAATCAGATTATTTTTTATTTTATTTTTTTTTCAATTTGGTATGCCCAATTCCCAAGTCCTTGTGTTGGCATAGTGACTTGCCTCAATCTGGGTGGTGGTGGACAAATCTCAGTTGCCTCTGCATCTGAGACCATCAATCTGCGCATCTTATCACATGGCTTGCTGAGCATGTTACCGCAGAGGCATCCACACACAATTCACCACACGCCACACCGAGAGCAAGGACCCCATTATAGCGACCATGAGGAGGTTACCCTATGTGACTCTACCCTCCCTAGCAACCGGGCCAATTTGGTTGCTTAGGAGACCTGACTGGAGTCACACAGCATGCCCAGGATTCGAACTCACGACTCCAGGGGTGGTAGTCAGCGTATTTACTCACTGAGCTACCCAGGGCCAATTAAATCAGATCCTTGAACAGATTCATTCAGACTCGGACTCGACTTGGACTCTGCCTGTTATGGACTCGGACTTGATTCTGACTCAGCCCCTTTTGGACTCGGATTCAACTCGGACTCGATTGTTTAAAGGCTCGGACTTGACTCGGACTCGACAAAGGTGGACTCAAACCCAACACCAGGAATTTAAAATCATGCTCAGGTTTGTTTATGAATCCTTACGTGTGAATTATGTGAAACATTTGGTGTTAATGTGTTAACAGGCATTTTAAGAAGTGGAAAATGTGTATGATATAGTATCTTAGTTAATGTTACTCTTGACCAGATTAGATTTCTGAGACACGCACAATTAACGAAGACTGAAATGGAGTAGAGACCACGGCCGTCCGATGAACTTGAAATCACACTATGCGCATTTTCATTCATAAGGTTTACATTGCAGTAATATTGGCTTCACTGACTCATCATTGCAATTTCGATATGCTTATTTAAAATATAGCTTAATACCCTTGCTCACTGAATGATCAGTCTTTCTAATATTTGTTCTATTATTCGGATGAATTCATTATTAGTTTTGAAGTCATTATTTGAGCCTTTCCGAATAAGGTATTCAGCTTCAGGCACATCCCTAGTATGGACCTACAGAGCTGATTGACTATATAACAGGACACAGACAGTGCAATAACTGGAGAAGAACCTCTGAATTAAATTGCACTTGACCCAGCCCAATAGTGCTTTGCATGTGTAATTTTGTGAAACCCACTTGTGCCTAGACTTAGTGCATGCTTGCACGAAAATAGCAAAACTTCATGGCCGTGCCCTCTGACTTTGCATGTATGACTTAAGGCATTGCGCTGTGCTAAGTGCAAGTGCTCTTAAAATAGGGCCCATTGTGTGAATAATAATAAACCTTCTAATGCATTAAACCTTATCTGGTGAAATATATATACACAAAACCCTTCATTTGTTGAATATATAGGCTGTAATTTGGAAAATATTTAAGTATGTATCGCATGCTAAACGATCAACTGATTAATCGGTTATTGATCTTTTTATCAAATCCACTATCAGTTGATCTCTAATCCGAAGTATGTACTGCATTTGAAGAAGGATGAACTTCTTGGCTGGTAAAACAGTACTGCCCAAGGAATTATGAGATACAACAATGCCCAGTGGATGCACAATTCAGAATCTCGCCAGAAATAGTAGGTCATCCGGGTATTTCTCGCTTATTGTTAAATGAATCCTGAGGATTCGGACATACTACTCCACTGTCATACTGTTTTTGGGATACTATAAAGTTGGGAAGTATGGATATTCAAATACAGCAAGTGTTTTTTAACAATTTGTAAAATTGCAAAGTTCTCCTTTAACTCTTTTCAGAGTACAAAGTTCAGACACAGTTAACACAGTTCATAGTACAGAGCAAGGGCTAATGAATATATGCATTTTACCATGTCACAAACAGGACTGTTGTCATTTGCATCAAGGACAGTGATCTCTATGGCAGCCTTTGTCACAAAGATTCCATCGGTGGCTGTGATGTTTAAAAGATAGAAATCTCTCTCCTCCCTGTCCAGAGTTTTCCTGACAGTGACTGCCCAGACACCATCTGTATACTTCACATCAAACCGGCCCTGTGGATCTCCACCTGAATGCATAAAAAAAGGAAAATTTACTTCAGCCTAATCAGAAATGTGGACATATTTAATAGACAGATTAGCAGTCAAATCATCATGCATTTAATGTAATTCAAAACAGCTTAGGGATTCATTGTCATTTCTAGCTGCATACAAGATACTAATCAGGCATTGTAATAAAACTGAGGCCAATCACAATATGTTCTGAATATCTCTAATCAGTGTCAGTAATACAAAATACTCATATACATATCATAGATAATTCATAACATCCAGCAACTGAGCTTGTGGCATAAGCTCTGTAATATATTTACCGACTTTTCCAAAAGATTAACACACACCTTACAAAATGAATTTCATTGCCGTGATTAAAGGCTAAAACCTTTCTTTAAATGGATAGTTCACCAAGTCTGTTTCTCATTCAAAGCTTTTGTATGGCTTTAAAAGACTTAGAATATAGTGCACAAGGCGTATGGTAATTTTTCGTTATTTTTGGGGCTTGATAGCCACTGGTCACCATCCATTTTCCTTATGTCCTTATGTGTCTCACAGAAGAAGAAAAAATCATACAGGTTTCAAACATAATGAGGTTAAGAATACAGTATGATGAATTTTCATTTTTTGGGAAACTATCCATTTAATAATTCTATTTCTCAGGTTTCATTTACAGTGTTGTATTGACAGTGTACCTGTGATAAAGCAGATGAACCTCCTGTTGACCTCCTCACTATCAGAGTCAGTGGAGTTTAGAACTGTGACAACTGTGCCTGGTGCTGATTCATCTTCTCGCACAGTGCCTTTAAATAATCCTTCAGTAAATAATGAAGGGTTGTCATTTGTGTCCACAACTGTCACTTCCACAACAGTAGTGCCTGTCATCTGTAGCCCCTGGGCTCTGTCTGTGGCCACCACTGTGATTCTGTATCGGTCTCTCTTTTCTCTGTCTATCTCTTTATGAGTGGTTATCCAGCCTGTTTCACTGTCCACTGCAAACATCTCTAGAATGTCAGGGTTCTCCTGGTTTTCATGCAGACTATAAGTGACCTGACCGTTCAGCCAAGAATCCAAATCAGTGGCCCTTAGCTGCACTACAGAAGTCACTTTTGGTAGGTTTTCAACAATATAAGACTGGTAGGGGAAGGACTCAAACTGAGGGCTGTTGTCATTGACATCCTTGAGACGAATACTCAAATCCATAGTTGAGACAATTTCCATCCCCTTTTCAACGTGCTGGACCTGTATTGTGAGCTGATAACTTTTGGTATTTTCATAATCAAGCCGTTTTGTGAGTCTAAGCTTTCCAGTGTTGCTGTCAATGGCAAAGACATCATCTCTGTTACTCTCTGGGGTGTTCCCTGCAACAAGACTATAGATTACAGACCGCTCATCCATGGCTTGGAAGATATCAATCTCATTTCCTACAGGCAGGTCTTCAGAAAGTTCAAGCCCAAGCAATGGTTCAGCAAACTTTGGGATTGACGTTCCGGCAAGAAGTATTCTAATTGAAACAGGAATAATAGATTGCTTTGGAGGGCTACCAGAATCTTTAGCCTTCACAAAGAAGGAATACAGGCCATTTTCCAGACCATTTAGACTTTCCTTTGTGACAATCACACCACTAAGGGAGTCAATTTCAAAGTGCCTTATATCAGAGTCGATAGTATAAATTATATCAGCATTACTGCCCTCGTCTTCATCTACTGCTGATATTTTGATTACTGTTGTGCCTCTGGGAGCATCTCCAGGCACAGTAGATTTATATTCTGAAAGTGTGAACGTGGGTGAATTATCATTCACATCAGACAGATTTACAACAATAGTGCAAAAGCCCAATTTGCCACCACCATCTTTAGCCATTAAATTGATGTAGACTGTTTCCTCTCCTGGGTTTTCTCGGTCAAAGCTCTCAGCAGTGTGAATCTGCCCATCAGCATTGATGGTAAATTTATCTCTAGCAATATAATTTACAATGAAGAATGTCAACTGACCATACATCCCCAGGTCCTTGTCAATGGCTGTTACTTGTATAACCAATGTACCAATTGGAGAGTTCTCCTCAAGTTCTACAAGATACTCATCTTGAGTAAATGATGGGCTATGGTTATTCTCACCCATTACATAGATGTTTACCTCTGCATTACCTCTGAAAACACCATCAGTAACAGACAAAATTAAGCTATAAAAGGGCTCGAGAGACTGTTGGCTAAAGTTTGCAGTCACAATTACTCCACTTGCTGCATCAATGGCAAAGATGTTGTTGTCATTTCCAGACAAAATTGAATACTCAAGAGAACTTGTTGCAGAGCTGTCAGCATCATATGCTTTAACACAAGTCACAAACTGTCCTTGAGGAGAAAGCTCATGTATGGTGGCAATATAAAGATGTTGTGTAAATACAGGTGGATTGTCATTGAGATCAGTTACATATATGATCACTTGGACCTCAGTAGACATTTGAAATGGTCCTCTGTCAACTGCTTTTACAATCAGTTCATGCCGTGACAGAGATTCTTGGTCCAACAGCCCTTCAGTCCAAATGACTCCACTTTTCCCATCTATTCTGAAGTAATCCGAGACAGTTCCACCCTTTTCATACAACTGATAAAACACTATTGCATTGCTTCCTGAGTCAGAATCCACGGCTGCCACTTGTAAAACAGAAGTTCCAATTACAACAGACTCAGAGATGCTAATGTTGTATGATCTTGCTTCAAATTTGGGTGCATTGTCATTGACATCTTCCAATATAATATCTACAAAAACATCAGAGTTAGCCCCGGTTAGAGAGTCTGTGGCCTGGATGCTCAATCGATATGCAGGATGAGCCTCATAATCCAACGGCTGGATGACTTCGATGACTCCTGAATTGAAGTTAATTGAGAACTGATTGAAAGGGTTTCCCCCACAAATGCTGTATACTGTTCGAGGTCCTGCTGACGCACTGGCCACAACCTGGAGTATGGAAGTATGTATTTGAACATTCTCTGGGATTTCGATCTTATAAAAAGGTCTTTCAAACACTGGCATGGCTCTATTCACAACTGAAATAAAGACCTCTGCTTTTGAGAACAGAGGTGGGTCGCCACCATCTTGCGCAGTAATGTTGAGGACAAACTTGCCGACACTTTCTGGCTCAAGAGGATTTTTAAGGGATATTTCTCCTGAGGGGTTCACCTGAAAATATTTATCATGCCCTTTTAAATAGAATGTAACCTCTGCATTTCTGCCAATATCTTTGTCCACAGCAGTCACCTTCCAGAAAACCAAACCTACTGTTTTATCGATCTGCAGAATAGCACTGTAGGGCTGGTCTACAAACACGGGAGCATTATCATTTACATCTTCAATATGTACTCTCACAAGCACCTGAGCAGTTCCATTCAACTTTGGCTCTTTTGCAACCTCCACAAAGATGTCAAACAAATCCTGCTCCTCACGATCAAATGGGATACCTGTGGAGAAAAGCACTCCAGATGTGTGTCCTATTTCAAATCGGCTATTAGGGTTGAGAATGGAGTAAAACAAAGGTTCATTGATTCTATTTCCAACTACAGAAAGGATTGCCAGGGTTTTCTTCTCCGATGAGCTTTCCTGCACATAGGCTGTGAAGATTTCCTGGGTGAACCTCAGATTGTCCTCTTTGTTATCTTTAACAGTGACTTTCACAGTAGCAGAGCCAGTAAAACTCCCATCATAAACTTTGGCCATCAGCCTGTACCTAGTGCGAAGCTGTGTAGCATTTTGCACAAAAATATCACCTGAAATTGGATCAATCAGGAATTTGTTTCCTATGTTGCCATCTACAAGTGCAAAGCGTAGTTTGGTGTCTGGCAATGAGTCATCATCTGTAGCCTTTACTGTTGTCACTCTCACCCCTTTGTAGGTTGGAAGGAAAACGGTTGTCTCATATAAATCCTGACTGAATTTTGGTGCACAGTCATTGACATTAATGACATTGATAGTCACATTGGCAGTGTTTTTTGAGAATAAACATGGCGTGCCAGTGTCATGAACTTGTACTCTGAAGTTAAACACCTTTCTCTGCTCATAATCCAGGCTGCTGAGGATCTGAATAGCTCCAGTCCCTGAATCGATGGAAAAATATTTATGAGCGAATGGCTCCATGATCTCATAGACAAGTCTGCCGTTTGTGTGCCTATCAGCATCTGTTGCATGAACTACAAGTGGAGCATTCAGAGAGGTCAGAACCACACACCCGACAGTGGCTGACTCACTGATAAAGCCAGTGAATTTAGGTTGAGTAAAAACAGGAGCATTGTCATTTTCATCCTTTAGTTGAATGTTTACTGTGACACTGCTTGACATTTCAGCCATGTCTGTACCTTGTACGATCAGTTCATATGATGAAACACTTTCAAAGTCCAGCTTTTTCTTTGTAACGACAGCACCAGAGTTTGGATTGAGCTCAAATGCACCATTCAAATTTCCTTCTTTGATTTGATAGAAGACAGTCGATTGGCTGGAGGCTGAGACTATGGTTACAAAACTCCCAATAGGGACAGATTCACTGACCTCAAATGATATTGAATTGAAGGGGAATTTTGGCTTGGTATTATCCGAGATTGTAACTGTGATCTGGACAGCTGTAACCACACTGAGAGGAGGTTTCCCTTTATCTGATGCTTTTACTACCAGCTCATATTGGTCTATGTTTTCACGATCAAGTTCCCTTGCAACTGTTACGATGCCCGAAGACTGATCAATGCTGAAGGAATTTCCATGATTTCCTGTACCATCAGAGAGAAGGAAAATACACATTAAGAAATTGAGATCAATATTATACATTCAAAGCACAATTGTCTCACTGGCAATTGCTGTACTATGATGCTGCTGACTTAGATACATACAGTTGTTCCACTCTTCAAAAGTCTCATTCAAAATCACCAAAACTTTTCTGACAAATAAGAAGCCCATGCAGTCCCCACACAGCTGTGGAAACATTTTAGTCACCATATAATTTGGTACCATTCTATATGATTTTGAGTTCCCATTTTGTTTCAGGCTTTACAAATGGGTATTATTTATGCAATTTTGTTTTAATTCACAGGAACTTTTTATGAATTCAGAGAAATATTATAGAGGATTTTTTTCAATAAAGTATATTTGAATTTACCAAAATATTCATTAGTGGTCTGCAACCCACTAGATGGGACTTTAAGGTGCACTATGTAAGTTTTTGCTTATTAAAAATGTTTTACACATAAAGACATGAATAGCTTTTTTAAGAAATATGTTGAAAATGATGTACACTCACATGAGATGAATACTCCAGTCATATCAGAAATCCAATAAAAGCTGTTTAATTTTACACAGAGCAGGTCACCCCCTCATGTTGGCCATGTTAATAGCACCTAACACTGTGTCATGCAATTGACTGAGTTATTACCAATAATAATTTACTTTATATAGCACTTTCAGCCCAGGGCTCAAACATAAAAGTGCAAGTAAACAAAACAAGTAAACCAAACAATGAAACAACAAACACTACACACTACAAACAACAGTGGTGCTCAAGTCAACAATATAGACCAGAGTGATGGCATGGCATTGATTAGCAGGAGTGTGATCCAGACAGTCTAAAAAGAATGAGTGCAAGTGAAAAGATAAATGTCCAAACAATAGGGAGTCATGTAACAAACCGCTTGTACCTGCAGCTCTCAGGCACGAATCATGGATAAACGGTGAGACATCAAATGCCAATTGCGAGTATACGGCTACAGTCGAGAGAGAGCTGGCGAGTCGCGCCTGCACGGTCACAGTACACCGCTCAACAACGCAATATTTTTTTTTTATTAAAACCAAGAATGTCTATAATAGGGATGTGTGTAGTAAGAGAAGGAGAATAACACAGATTAAAAGTAATAAAACAGAAGATAAACAAACATCTTCGGTGTGAAGCGGCAGCAAACAAACTTCCAGTATCCAGGACAATGGTTGTCAGTATAAAATCCAAAACCACAAGTACAACTGGGATGGATGGGATGAGTAAGAGCCAGCTAAAATCTTACTTAGCGCACCTTTAAAGGATGGCCAAAAAAAAAAAAAAAAAAAAAAAAGGAAAGTTTTTTTATTTAATTTGTAATTAAATCAAGTGTTTTAGACATAAATTTATTCATGTAATATTCAAGTACATCAATGAATGCCAGCTGTTTTGAGTAATATTTGACTTTTTGGGACTAACAATTAGACTTCTCCTTGACAGTGGTAGTAGACTGTCCTGTACCTGAATCTATGCTGTAGTGGATTTCAGCATTTAGTCCTTTGTCTTTGTCCAGAGCAGTGAGCTGTAACACAGATGAACCAACAGCAGCTGTCTCCAACACACGAGCGGTGTACTGAGGGCTGGTGAACCATGGTGCGTTGTCATTATTGTCCTCCACATTGATAATCACTCTCAAAACATTACTCTTCACAGGGAAACCTTGATCCCTAACCTGGAACAATATGACATTAAAACCAGCAGTTAAATCATTATGTGATGTTTCTTGCACTGAAAGGACTGAATATTATATTGTTATGCAAGCCATAAAAGATCAGAAGCTGCTTTTTAGCCATTATGCCCCAAAGATCTGAAACTTTCTACCAATTGAAATTAGACAGGTTCTAAGCATTTACATTTAATATATAAAAAGTAACTAAACACGTTTTTTTAATTAGCTTTTGGGTAAAATAGCTAACCAAAATAAAGCACTGCAAAGAGCTCATCAGAAATTAGTATTTTAGACTGATCCTGAAGTCACAATTTTATTGTTTTGGTATACCATTCCCACTACTTTTATGAATGAAATTAAAATACATGGTCTTACCATTACAGTGAGGATATGTCTGTGCATAGTTTCGTGGTCCAGTTCTTTTGTGGTGTACAAAAAGCCTGTCCCAGGGTCAAGACGAAACTTCTTCAGAGTAAAATGGTCTGTGCTGCTCGACAGTGTGTAGGACAATTTATTCTTCTTATCTCTGTCCGTTGCATTTATTTCCAGTATCTTCATCCCAGGCAGGGTCTCCTCTGGAATACTTATCTCATATTGGTTTTGGCCAAATTGAGGTCGATGTTCATTTGTGTCTATAACATGAATTGTGACCTGTTTAACAAAGAAGAAAGCACATATATGATTACTTAACAGTGAAATTAGCCCACCTTGGCAACCACACCCCCACCTGTTCGGCCAACCCGGAAGGTCCTATGTCCCATCTTACATCTTCCGTGCCTGGTCAAAAATCCAGCTTGACTAGTGTTGGGGAGTAAATAATAACGCTACTAACTTACAATATTTTTCAGAAGCAAGACAGTTGCTCAGCCATTTTCAAAACAGTGTAGCATTTCCATTAACAAGCAGCTTTTTCCAATGAGTAGCGATGCAGCATTACAAAACGGTAAATTTTTATCGCGCACTCAGCATTGAAGCCAAGGGAGTAATCAAACACGCTCACCTAAGGGACCATTCCCACCATTGCGTTAAAAAAACCTACATGCAGCTCCATGAATAGAGCAGAATGCTGGTGTCTTGAGGCATGTTTTTAATAGTTGTAGAGTTTTTTTAGCTTGACGTAGCGAGCCTTCACGAGACGCTGAAAAAAACACGAGACGTGGTGCAACGGTCGAATATATCGGTCTGGCTCATTTTTACACAGGAAAACAATTTAAAAATAGTGCACACTGATAAAAAATGCATTTGGTGTGAACAGCCCCTAGTCATCCCCTTCATCTGTAGTGTTTGGAAGTAAAATCATTTAAATGAATCGGCTCGTTCATATGGTTCACCTAAATGGACTACTTTCAAATAAATTATTCACTTTACTTGAATCCATGCTGATAGACTTGAGTCACTGCGCAGAACTGCACTGTATTACTGTTAAAGTGAAATACTGTGTTAATTCCTACTGTTTATCATTATATTTTCGACTCAGCTATATAAAATAAAATTGCGCGTTTCTTTTATTTTTGTAAGTTTATATTCAGTATAAATGTATATGTTAATTAAATTTTGATAGCCTTATTGTTTGAAAGGTCACCCTAATTGGGATCTTAATGTTTTTGTGTGTTCTGAATCTGCCCTACAAAGCCAAGATGCAGGTACTATGCTAGCAATAAAACTGAAGAAAAAAAAAATACTGTGAATAAAAGTGTTTTGAGTTACCAGCCAAATGTGGATTTGAAAATACTCTTTCTCTTTTTTCTCTGAATCTGAGCATAGTTGAGCCAAACTCATCTATCACAGGACAGATATTGGTATAAAAGACCTTATTTCTGTTGATTTGTACTTGCTACACTTTTATTTTTGCAGGGCAGATTAACAGATTAACGAGCAAGCAACCTCTGTGAAATACAAATGTCTTCTGGGTTGCTGTGTTGTACCAGGTTAGGACACCAGCAAGTATTATTTGACCTAAGACACAAATTTATGGATATTCATGGTTATATTCATGATACGCACAGACCCAGAAACTGCCCATAAGTAAGGAGCCCATTATGATGTGACAAACTATACTGGGTGCAATCTCCCAGAGGGCATGCTCTCTGCCACGGGAGAAACACAGCTCTCTTTTAAAACATTACTCCCTATCAAATCACTCTTTGCCTCTGGGTCTGCCAACAGTGATGGATGAGTCTCGCATTGTGACCTGATAAGGCTGTCTGGCTTGGCTGATACATGCAGGGATCGCCCAAGGAGTGGTAGGTTCACACCATGAGAAAAGGACAAAGGCATTAGAAAGAGAGCAGAGAGCTTGACTCCAGCCCAGTGTGTGCAATAGTATCGCAGTATGCAGGTGCCAGGGCACATTCCAAAAAGTTGAGTTATAATGTTTTTACAAGAAATAGAAGATGTTCTATTGAGATTGAACCTGATCTTTTCATGTGGAATAGCAGAGTTGAAAGACAAAAGAGTGAAAGGGATAACAGTAAAACTCAAATTCTTTTTTTTAATGTAGTGAGATCAAATGGTTAAAATATCAAGCATTTATAAAAAATAAAAATAAAAAATAAATAAAAACAAGCTGATGTATTCACTTTCTGAAGAACGTGAACCTAGCAATCATTGTATGGCATGAATTCATGTTCTTTTTAAACGGTCTGTAATTTAAGAGATGACGGAATGGATATATAATACCTAGCATCGAAGCAACAAAACAATTATCCTGTCACAAATCAGATTCACGTGTATACAGTCTTTGTCAAGGCAAAGATGTGTATCTTTTTTCTCATCTCTCCATCCATTGTTCAACCGATCCAATTTTATAAATGCATGGGCAATTTCCTGGTAAGTACCATTAAGAAAAAACACCTGAGTGCTGATGTATCTTGTTCCATCTGTTGCTTCAACTGTAAGGTTGTAATTTGACTGGCGTTCAGCATCTAGATCTCCAGCGATGATGATTGTGCCACTAGCCTTCTCCACATCAAACCAGCTGTAAGTGTTCCCACCTGTTAGCACCAACATGGACAGCAACCGCATATTAAATATATGATTTTTCTCTAATAGGTGGAATTTTCACATTAGCATTTGCATCAGTTATTAAAGTAGAAAACATGAGTGAAAAATTTTGTTATTATTATTTTGACGGAACTCTAGCACAGAAAATAGATTGAAAGCACTCTAAGACAGAAAATAATGAAATAATGAAAATTGTGATATTACTATTTATCAGCAGATACCTTCTGTACAGTTCAGGTCACAAGCCATCTGTAGGATGTGAAAACTCTCTTTAGCGTATATGTCTCCTTGTGAATTAAGCAAGCAAGAGGAAAGAAAGCAGTCGAGACAGAAAGGAAACAGGAAGAGAAGATAGAAAAGAGATTTCAGTTAAGTGAAAGCTAATTAGGGCAAAATCAAGGTCGGTTTATTGAAGATCAACTGTTAAAGGAGTATTGATTAAAGAGCTAAAGCATCTAGAATGATTAGATGACTATACATGGTCTATATTAGCAATTCCTTCTTTAAGACTGATGGTGGTGTAAACTGATGGCTTCAGATCAGTAGTCCTAAATTGGTTTGGACATACTTTGGTGACCCAACACAGAACCAAATTAGTTCATTGTACAAAAGTAGAGAGAAATTTCCTTAAAATCAAAAATTGAAAATGGCTTAAAATCCCCATGCATTGGCCCAAAAAAAAAAAAAAACATAGGCTGAAAACAAAAATGGAAAAAAACACTGAGTCAGTTATTGTTATAGTACTAGCCTTATTGCCAAGGGGCAGGTAATTATGCAAAGTTTGATTGGACAGCTTCGGGTGTCAACAACAAAAGATATGGGAAGCATTTTCTAAGCAACCCTATCAGAACAGACCTGTGACCCACTTCTGGGTCGTGACTCACCAGTTAATAACCACTGCTTTAGATCGTTACCTTTGATTGTAAACCATACAGGAGAGTCAAGAGGCTGAGTGCTGATGACTCCCACCATATGGGCCACAGGATCACTCTCCATCACAGAGAATGAGAGCGAAATCTCCTCAAACAGCAGTGGTTGTTTAGGCAGATTAGGCTTTGGAATCCACTCAATGTGCAACCGACAGATGGACAACTTCGAAGGCTGCCCGTTGTCTGACGCTTTAATCTGCAAGAGAACAGTGGGAGCATTTTCTCTTGTTTATTCGCCATGGTGTACTAGCCTTTTTAAGTCATTTAGTGTTCCATAGGGGAAAAAAAAAGTCATACATTTGAGCGAAATGAGGGTGGGCAGATGAAAACAGAATTTTAATTGTAAACTTAAAGGCAAATGACCTGCGGAAGGTGCAATTACTAAATTTAGAAGTAAATGGGTGACTTCTGCCACACCAAGTGTTTTTAGACAAATAATTTTTATACAAAATTTGTACTTAATCTTAATTTTCAAAGACATAAAAATATATATTTTGTGGAAGTTGCATTCACATACACATAAGAATGGAAATGGTGCTTTAATGTACTAGCAATTGCTGACTGCAGAGGCTTACTTTCGAATGCACCTCCAGTGATTTCACTAGCACCATTAGGAGACTGGGAATTGAAACAAACGTACCATGAGAATATGATACTGGCCTGCTGAAAAGGCTTCTGTGGAGAACACAAATCCAGTTTTGGGCTCAATAAAGAATTTCCTGTACTCTTCACCCTCCTCTATACTGTATGAGATATCAGAGGAGGGGCTCTCATCTCTGTCAAAAGCAATCACTCGATAAATTGGCTCCCATTCGACTGCCTCTGGTCGTTCCACCAGCTTGATTTTAAATATCTTCTCCAGGAACTGGGGACTGTTGTCATTTTCATCCAACACTTTGACTATCACATGAACGATGGTAGATTTGGGCGGGTAACCATCATCTGAGACAGTGATCTGTTTGTGCAAAACAGACCTCATGCATGAGCAGTTGAGAAATATACCAAGTAAACAAAGCATGATGGAACATGAGTGTGGCATCAAATGTTCCATTTAAACATCAATATTCTCTTGTTCATAAAAGATGCGGTGCAGCTTACTTCAAGAACATGCTCGGTTTGCTTTTCTCTGTCCAGTTTTCGTGATGTTGTTGTCACCAAACCTGTGCATGACATGACAAATTGTGCAGTTCATTGTATTTCTTCCTCTGATTGAAGAAACTTTAAAAATCAATAATAAAAAGATCCAAGCTGTTCTCCTGAGGCAGGGTCAATCGCTAACAAAAAAAAAAAAGGAAACTTTTGATCTATGTAACCTAGATTCTACATTTTGAAATCTCCTCAGAGAGGTATTCCTTTATATTGCATTCCTTCGTGTATTCTAAAGAAATGATTCAGTTTGGAGTGTAATATACTTGCTACTCCTGGACACACAGTCTGCATGGTCACAATACTTCTCCAAATTAAGAATTAAAAAACACTCAGTACAAAGTGTAGTAACTGAGTTCAGTTGATTCAAATGATTTTGTCAGGGAAGAACTTTGAAAAACTTTTTAACCTGCACTTTATTTCAGACTTGAATTCAGACTTTAAGATGAGTAACTTACACTGAAAAAAAAAAAATTTTTAGGGGGTGTTAATTACTATTCATATGCACTGGTTAAAATATACCCTTAACCTATATTGCATGCTAAACTGAGAAAAACTTACTCAAAGAAAGTGGGTAGAGAGTAGTTTAGTTTTAATTATAAATGATCATTATATATTCTTTTTTGTTTTCTTTGTGTGTGTGTGTGTGTGTGTGTGTGTGTGTGTGTGTGTGTGTGTTCTTATTTGTGACCACAGGGGTGATCGTTGGGGGTCAGGGTGGGGCTGGTGACTGGGGAGGGGGAGGTAATAGTGGGGGTTAAATGTTAAATGTTGATTCAATGTTTATATGTTGTGTTTTTTCTTTGTTATATGTCCATGAATAAATAAAAAATGTTTATTGAAAAAAAAAAAAAAAAAAAAAGATTCTGCCATTATTCCATCACCCTCATGTTGTTCCAAACCCATATGACATGCTTGCTACTATGGAATACAAAAGTAGATGTCAGGCAGAGTGTTAGCCTCAGTCACCATTCACTTTAATTGTGTGGAAAAAGATGCAGTAAATAAGAATGTTTACTGGAGGCTAACATGCTGCCTTACATCTGCTTTTGTGTTCCAGGGAAGAATTTATGTCATATGGGTTTGGAACAACATGAGAGTGAGTAAATGATGACAGAATCTTTAGTTTGTGAACTATCCCTTTAAGAAAGTTTTATCTCTATTGGTGTGTATACATTATACTCAAGTGCAGGAGTCTCAAATGTTTTAAATACACTTTATTAAAGATTATTTAAAGTATATTTAACCATTTATCCTCCTTTTGCTTAACAAACTTGAAAATAATTACTTTAATAACAGATACAGAAAATATATCAAAAATACCATAGGCAGGCATGTTGAAGTTTTGATGAGAAGCAGGAACTTACCTGTCTGAGAGTTTATGGCAAAAAATCCCTGTGGATTCCCACTGGTAATTTTGTAAGAGAGATTATCGCTTGATTTAGAGTCAAGGTCAAATGCTTGGATCTGGATGACAGACACATCTTTGGGAGAGTTCTCAGACACAGAAGGATAGTAAACAGGCTCTGTTGTCAGTGGCGCATTATCATTGACATCCTGAACCTCGATAAAGACTTCCACAAATGAGGAAAACGGCACAATTCCCTGGTCTGTGGCATAGATGGTCAGCCAGTAATGACTTGTGGTTTCATGGTCCAGGATCTCTTGTGTTCTTATAATGCCTATGACAAATACAAGAAGGAACATGTTGCACTACATGTTAAGTACTAATACACAATTTAGACTTAAGGCAGCACCAGCAGTGCTGCCATAAAACCTTGTCACATGGTACTGAGAGTTTTGCATTGTAAACTTGAAGTTCAGATTAGGACGAAACAGAAATGAACCATTCAAAGTAGGAACAGGGACAGACTGGCACAATGGTAATAATATTCTTTTGAAAAGAAAATTGTAATTAACAGAGGCAAAAAATATTATCCAGCTGGGATCTAAGAATTAATAACATTCTCATTTGCATATAAGATTAAATGTGTAAAAGAGCAGACATTTTATAAAATATTGAGAGAATAAGTGTGTGTGTGTTTAAGGGAAGATGAGGCAGCTCTTTTTGTTCCTGTCTCTCTGCAGTGTCTGTTTTCACACTGTGGGCTTTCTTCTAAAGGTAGCAGTGTGGCTTCTACAACTCTAGTAAAACTTGATAAGCTTTCTCCTCGGGATGAAAGTATCCTGCATATCCCTTTTTGTTTCTCCCTCTTTTTCTCTCCCTTTTATTTTCTCACTCTCCTTACGATACCACTATGGTACAAATAATAAAATGCAATTGTCATATGTTAATATAATATACTCAGTTGTTGTTGATGCATAATGTGTCCATGGACATAGTATGTGTCTTAAATATAATTATAAAAATATATAATTATATAATAATTATATTTATATATATACACACACACACACACACACACACACACACACTACCAGTCAAAAGTTTTGAAATACTTATTCTTTATTATAATAGTTTTTTTTTTTTTTCACATATTAGAATAATAGTAAAGTCATCAAAACTATGGAATAACATAAATGGAAATATTGGAATTATGTTGTGACTAAAAAAAATCCAAAATATCTCAAAACTGTGTTATATTTTAGCATCTTCATAGTAGTCACCCTTTGCCTAGATTTTGCAGACATGTACTCTTGACATTTTCTCAACCAACTTCTTGAGGTATCACCCTGGGATGCTTTTTAAACAGTATTGAAGGAGTTCCCATCTATGTTGGGCACTTATTGGCTGCTTTTCTTTATTATTTGGTCCAAGTCATCAATATCAAAAACTTTTTTTTTTTTTTTTATTAAATTTTAGTTTTATAATTAAATAAATTAATATGGTGGCACAATTATATTTTTGTCTACAAAACTAATTTCAAACATTTAAGCATATGCCTTCAGATCAAAAGATTTTTAAGCTCATGAGAAACATTTCAGTCAAGTGTTTCAAAACTTTTGAAAGGTAGTGTGTGTATACAGGTGCATCTCAATAAATTAGAATGTCATGGAAAAGTTCATTTATTTCAGTAATTCAACTCAAATTGTGAAACTCGTGTATTAAATAAATTCAATGCACACAGACTGAAGTAGTTTAAGTCTTTGGTTCTTTTAATTGTGATGATTTTGGCTCACATTTAACAAAAACCCACCAATTCACTATCTCAAAAAATTAGAATATGGTGACATGCCAATCAGCTAATCCACTCAAAACACCTGCAAAGGTTTCCTGAGCCTTCAAAATGGTCTCTCAGTTTGGTTCACTAGGCTACACAATCATGGGGAAGACTGCTGATCTGACAGTTGTCCAGAAGACAATCATTGACACCCTTCACAAGGAGGGTAAGCCACAAACATTCATTGCCAATTGGCTGTTCACAGAGTGCTGTATCCAAGCATGTTAACAGAAAGTTGAGTGGAAGGAAAAAGTGTGGAAGAAAAAGATGCACAACCAACCGAGAGAACCGCAGCCTTATGAGGATTGTCAAGCAAAATCGATTCAAGAATTTGGGTGAACTTCACAAGGAATGGACTGAGGCTGGGGTCAAGGCATCAAGAGCCACCACACACAGACGTGTCAAGGAATTTGGCTACAGTTGTTGTATTCCTCTTGTTATGCCACTCCTGAACCACAGACAACGTCAGAGGCGTCTTACCTGGGCTAAGGAGAAGAACTGGACTGTTGCCCAGTGGTCCAAAGTCCTCTTTTCAGATGAGAGCAAGTTTTGTATTTCATTTGGAAACCAAGGTCCTAGAGTCTGGAGGAAGGGTGGAGAAGCTCATAGCCCAAGTTGCTTGAAGTCCAGTGTTAAGTTTCCACAGTCTGTGATGATTTGGGGTGCAATGTCATCTGCTGGTGTTGGTCCATTGTGTTTTTTGAAAACCAAAGTCACTGCACCCGTTTACCAAGACATTTTGGAGCACTACATGCTTCCTTCTGCTGACCAGCTTTTTAAAGATGCTGATTTCATTTTCCAGCAGGATTTGGCACCTGCCCACACTGCCAAAAGCACCAAAAGTTGGTTAAATGACCATGGTGTTGGTGTGCTTGACTGGCCAGCAAACTCACCAGACCTGAACCCCATAGAGAATCTATGGGGTATTGTCAAGAGGAAAATGAGAAACAAGAGACCAAAAAATGCAGATGAGCTGAAGGCCACTGTCAAAGAAACCTGGGCTTCCATACCACCTCAGCAGTGCCACAAACTGATCACCTCCATGCCACGCTGATTGAGGCAGTAATTAAAGCAAAAGGAGCCCCTACCAAGTATTGAGTACATATACAGTAAATGAACATACTTTCCAGAAGGCCAACAATTCACTAAAAATGTTTTTTTTATTGGTCTTATGATGTATTCTAATTTTTTGAGATAGTGAATTGGTGGGTTTTTGTTAAATGTGAGCCAAAATCATCACAATTAAAAGAACCAAAGACTTAAACTACTTCAGTCTGTGTGCATTGAATTTATTTAATACACGAGTTTCACAATTTGAGTTGAATTACTGAAATAAATGAACTTTTCCACGACATTCTAATTTATTGAGATGCACCTGTATATATATATATATATATAATAACTACATTAGATAGATAGATAGATAGATAGATAGATAGATAGATAGATAGATAGATAGATAGACAATCAGTCAAATAAATAAGAAAGACAAATAAAAAAAATGCAATCACTGTCATATGTTAATATAATATACTCTCAGTTGTTGTTGATGCATAATGTGTCCATGGAGTTTTTTTTATCAAAATCAAGATTTTAGGTTCAAATGTATAAGGGAAAGAAAGTGTCTTAAATATAAATATATAATTATTTAATTATTATATATATATACAGTATATAAATATACATATATATATAATTTATAATAATAACTATATATATTTATAGATAGATAGATATAAAATATACAAATGTTTCATATACAGTAGTTTCTCAATTGATATGATGATAATAATATTTTGTATCATTTAATAAGGGTTTACTGTAAATTATTTTATTTCTTAGAGGGATAGATCAATCAAAAACATTTAATTCTCTAATTATTTACTCAACCTCATGTTATTTCAAACCTGTATGAATTTCTTTCTGCCATGAAGCATAAAAAGCCAAATGTTAGCCTTAGTCACCATTCACTGTCACAGTATGGAAAAGAGATCCAATGAAAGTGAATGTTGACTGAGGCTGCCATTTTTCCTAACATCTCAGTTTGTGTTCCAAGTCATGCGAGTTTGGAACGGCATGAGGGCAAGTCAATTATTATATAATATTTTTGGGGTGAACTGTCTCTTTAACAATGACTGATGAGTTCAAGAAATAAATAAGGACATATAGGGAAATGGTAATTACCACTCTCTTCATCAATCGTGAACACTCCAAGTCCTGAACCGTCTCGTATGGAATAGCGGATCTCTCCATCCCTGCCGACATCTTCATCATAAGCGGTAACTTTAATAACAGAGGAGCCAACAGGTGCATCTTCACTCACAGCTCCCCAGTCCACGAAGAATGGGAAGGAAGGGCGGAATAAGTTCTCATTAACATCCACAATCTCCACTTGAATAAAGCAGGATGAAGATAAAGAGTTTGGCTTTCCTCTGTCTTTGGCCTTTGCTGTCAGATTGTATACTTGCGTTGTCTCAAAATCAAGAGTCTTTGAGAGATACACAGCTCCTGTCACTTTATCCACCTGAAAGCTTACATCTTCTCCATCTGTTAGGCTGTATCTCACCTGTCCAGACAGGCCAAGGTCAGGATCGTGAGCTTCTAGCCAGAAGATTAAGGTTCCAACTGGAATGTCCTCCCTCACTCGAACATGGTATTGTTTTGGTATAAATATAGGGGCATTGTCATTCACATCCTCCAAATTAATGTGCAACAACACAGTTGATACCTTTTTAGACTCATCAGTTGCTTTATCATAAGCAGCCACTTTCAAAACAAATGATGGGTTTGATTCTCGGTCTAATGGACTCTTAACAGTAACAAACCCTGTTTCTTCATGTATGATAAATTTGTCTGTTTTGGTCAGAAATGAGTACCTTACTATTCCATTGACCCCCAAATCTTTATCTCTTGCTTCAAGCTGAATGATGTCTGTTCCCACATCAGTGTCCTCACTTATATCTACTGAATACTCATGCTGTAAGAACTCTGGGCTGTTATCATTGGCATCCAAAATGTTAATGTCTAACATGTGAGATGAGGACTTCTGCGGGTAACCAAGGTCATAAACTGAAATGTTAAGAGTGTAGTGGTCTGTTGTTTCTCTATCAAGCGATTTGTAAACTTTCAGCCACCCAGTGTCAGATTCAATCGTGAAGCGACTATCAAAATCTCCCCCTGAAATCACAAAAAGCAATTTCCCATTGAAGCCAGAGTCTGAATCGGCAGCCCTGAAGAGTGCTATGCTTGTCTCTACGGGAAGGTCCTCTTTAACTTCTATTAGAGTTGGAGTGGATTCTATAAACCTTGGAGTATTGCGGTTAACAGAATGGAAGTCTGCAAATTCATCATCTGGTACTTTTTGACTGTGTAGTTTGGAGCCGAAATGCAGCAACCCCGCTAAGGTTCTCAAAACCCCAGTCTCTACACATTTGGAGCGGACATGTTTATAAGCATTGACAACAGTTAGATTTAAGTACATAGGAGTACTTGACTTTTCTCCATCACTGGCAGTTATTTGTAGACTGTAAAAAGACTGTTTTGCTGCATCACCATGCTTCAACGGCTTTTTAAGTGTCAGCATCCCAGAGCTGGAATCCAATTCAAAGAGATTCATGTTATTACCACTGTCAATTCTGTACTGCACTACTCCTAGTTCGTCCGCGTCAATGGCAGACACCACTATTATTTGCTCACCGACTCCAAGAGATCTTGGCATGGTAACATCACAATCGATATTCTCAAACAGTGGCTTATTATCATTCAGGTTGGTGAGCGTAATTGAAACAACAGCCTCTGCCTCACGGCGGAAAGGGGACCCCCAGTCTGAGGCTCGAACCCTTAGAGAGAATTTACTCTGCATTGTCTCGTAATCTAAATCTTTAGCAGTGCTTACAACACCAGTGAAGTAATCAACCACAAATGGTTGTTTGTTTGTATTGACAATACTGTAAGTCACATAGCCATTCTCTCCATCATCTCCATCAGTAGCACTTACTGTTATAATGCTAGTCCCTATTGGGACATGTTCATTGACACTGGCTTTATAATTAGACTGTTGAAACTTTGGCACATTGTTGTTCATGTCACTTACATTGACGATTACTTTCGCCGCAGCTCGTTTGTCACTCGTAACAACCTCAAATTCATACTGGCTGACACATTCGGCTTTTACAGGTACAGAAGTGGTAATAAGCCCTGTGTTTGGGTTAATAACGAATGGATTCTCGTGTTGTTTCATCTTATACTGTAACTCATATTTAATCTTTGAATCTTTAGGTAAAGCTCTGACCATGACAACAGGGGAGTGAGGTGGGGCAAATTCACTAAGTGTGACTTTGTAGATGTGCATCTCAAATTTAGGAGTCTCCATATATTCACTTGGCGAACTTACTCTGACAACAATCACTGAGGAATACTTGGGAGGATTTCCCTTATCCTTAGCCTGCAAGGTCAGGTTGTATCCAAAACTGTAACCCTCCCAGTCCACTTCCTTTGTGGCCTTGATCTTGTATTCTTTGCTTCCAGGGCCCATACTGAAGGCCTTAAATTGCTGGAGCGGATCTCCAGCTACAATGCTCAAAAGGGCAATCTCGCCATTTAGCCCTTCATCGTTATCCTCCACAGTCACGAAAGCATAAGTGGGATCTTTGGTTGTGTTCCATGGAGTTAAAGGGACAGCTGTGATGACAGGTGCATGTTCATTGGCCTGCAGTACGTGCACCTTTAGCTTTGCCATGCTACTGCTACTGCTGCTGCTTCCATACATCTTCAAGCCTCTGTCCACAACCAACACATCAATCTCATAAAGAGTCACCTCAGAGTAATCCAGCTTGCCAGTCAGAGTTATGACCCCGCTGGCAGGATGAATGGAGAACATGTCAGTCCACTCTTTGAAACTGAAATAGTACTCTCCATTGGTGCCTGTATCAGCATCTGTGGCAGAGACTTTGCCAATGCTTGTTCTAATGGCTGAGTTTTCAGGTACAAAAAAAGTATATGCAGTTGGTGAGAAAAGAGGTCTGAGATCATTTGTGTCCAGCACGTGTACTTTCACTTGCGTTTGCGCCTCAGCACCTGTGTGTCTTTCAATAGCGTTTACAGTTAGTAGATAGTGGTCTTTTACTTCCCTATTAAGTGTGGCAGAATTCCCTCCTTTGGTCCTTATTCGCAGGAAACAGAAATTACCCAAAATGTACTTCTCAGCTTTGAATATATTCTCATGCTCCCCAGATTCTATCACATACCAAATATCCCAAGACTTATTCCCCACAGAAATGCCCATTTTAGCTGGGCTTTCAACAAAGGTTTTTGGTGCTGAATTTTCATATATTTTCACATTGTAAAGTGAATGAGTAAACTGAAAAGGCAATGCATATTGCACTTTCTGGGCACCTATGCAACTCCACAGAAACAGCACTAGGAGATGGTTAGTCCAGAATTTGCCCATTGTGACACATGTAATTACAGAGCCAACTGAAAAAGAGCAGAGCAACAGGTTGGAGGGTATGATTCTACGAAAATAAATATTAAAGTAAAATTAATTAGATAAAATGCAAATCATTAGATAATTCAATATAAAATTAATAACATGGTCCTGTATTATTTTTACAGCAAGCACTCCAGCAATCAATTATCATTGCACTGTTAGAGACCCACATGTTTTTACATTATAAGCTCCTTGCTAAACCAAATGATGTTCACTTCTCACACATTGTAAAAAAAAAAAAAAAAAAAAAAAAAACACTACAACTTGAAAACTTACGTTTAATTGCTGCCTTAAAGTTTTAATTAAAATCAACATGGCTTTACAGATCATTTAAATTATTATTATTTTATTTTTTTATTTTTTTACATCTAGTCTTAAAAAAGTAAGGTCACTACACAGGGTAAAGTTATCAGTTATGAGAGAACTAAATAGACTTGGTATGATTATCTTACACTGTTACACAATAGCCTGTAATACAGTTTTTTTGTTTTTGTTTTTTTTTTAACTGAAAGAATTAAGCAAATAGGAAAACAGTTCTTTCTTTATTATCATTTGAGAGGGGAAAGGTGGCTTTAGTCGTACTTACCATCACCGCAAAATAATATCCGTCTCCCACTCAGTTTGGTCAACTTACATGCAGCCCACACACTTGTCTCGCGTAAGAATATTTCACATAAATAATTCCCTCTCAAAACTCCACATCAGCCGGAGAGAATGCACGCGGTCTCAGTCTGTCAGTGCTTTCGCGCTCTCTGACGCCTCACTGATGCTGGATCTTTACTGCTCCTCAGAGGGCAAGTCCATCCGTGATGTCATCAGTCTTAGAATCACACCTGAAACCGCGAATCGTCTTTCTTTTTTAAGGTGAGGCTTCTTGGTAATTCTGTGACACTCATCATAAAATTAATATTAAATAATATTATGAAGCACATTCCAGTAAAAAGAACGTTCTCCAAACGTTGGTATATGGTTCCCATTGTGTTATTTGGGGGGGGGGGACGAACTCCTAACGTTTAGAAAAGTTCTTTTTAGCCTTCTTTTTAGCCTTTGTTTGTTTTTTTTGTTTTTTTTGTTTTTTTCAATAACCAAAAAAAATTTGCCTTTCCAGAATGTTCTTGGAATGTTGGGATGTCCAAGACCTACAGATTTGGCTACTGGAAAAAGTTAGTTATATTGACTACTAAATGGTTTGCTGATGATCTGCTTTTAGGAGAAAAAAGTGTTAGAAATATATATAGTCTAATTGAAAATATTAATACATTTGTGATTATAAATAAAAGTTTGAAGAAAATGATGTTTATTGGAGCAAAAAACGTCTAGAATTATATTTCTAAAATTATGCTTTTAGAGTCGTCAATCTGCAGAGATTTAAGAATTTCCCCCCTCCCTAAATTTAAATGTCAAGACTATATGTAACACATTACAATAAGGTTGATTTTTATTTTTATTTTTACATTAATTAACTAGATGTTTTTTAACAATATACCATTTTTACTGCTCTTATTAATCCTGGTTAATGTTACATTCAGCATATACATTTTAAATGAAACGTTGTATAACATTAGTAAATGCATTAGGTTATGAACTAGCATGAAGTAACAAGGACAATTGTATTTTCATTTACAGTATTAACATTAAACAAGATTTAATGATAAAATATTGTTAATTGTTAGTTCATGATACCTCATGCATTAACCTACACTGAAAAAACAACAACGTTTTGTTGGCTGAACAACTATAACGTATAAAAATAAAAAGCTTCTACTTAGAAATGTACATATTTACAACACTTTTAGCATAACTTAATTTACAACACAAAATATAAAATTTAAGGGGAACTTAAAGAGTTACATGAAGTAAATGAATAATCGTGAGTTCCTTCAACTTCTTTAGCTTTCAAATCCATAAAATTAAGATTTCAAGTACTAACTCAAACAAAAGAGTACAGAACTGAGGTTGATACATTTGTGTATATCTAACAAAGATTTTCTAGTTGTGCTGACATATAATGACCATAATTTAAATTTACTTAAAAAGTGTGATGCAAAATTGCTACGTGTATATTTTAAGTAAATCTAACACATCAGTTTTTTTTTCAGTGTATGTTAATAAATAGAATCTTATCGTAAAGTGTTACTGCAACTGTAAGAATTGCCATATAATTGATACATTCCTTTTAAAAAAAATGTTTCATCTGCTTGTTTGTAAGACAATCCTTTGAACTTAGGTCAGTGTGTTTGTGATTATCAGAGTTTTACTTTATAGTCTTGTGAGTCTTTGAATAGGATCTTAGTCTGGAAGCTTATCTTATACTTGCCTACTGTCCAGGCCACCATCTGCTGCTTGTTGGTTTAGGTAGCTGGTAGCTTTAGCTAACTATCAATTTCATTTTGTTAATATAAATTTTCTATGGAATGAAATATGTGCCATTGGGACTTGAACTTGAATTTGAGGACTTGAATTTGAACATGTTTACTTGAACTTGAATTTGAGTTTGAACTTGAATTACATCAAATTTCGAACTCTCAAAATTCACATTTGGAAGAGGAAGGGTCCACTGTGAAATATTGCCAACGTGGGATCATGGCTGAACAAGAGCCATCACCTCTCTCTAGATTAAGTTACTTGTTCTGCCCTAATGCAAACTTCAGAGGTAATTAGTGTGATTTGTAAACAGGTTGTTAGATGCATTAAATGAATGTTTATCAGATCAGTGTTTGCCACAGGTTCCAAAACACAGTTAGCTAATATTTGCTTGTTTCACGTGCCAACCACCTTCTGTGTAATGTCATGTTTGCTAGATAGTCTACTCTGCTTTTATTTCATTTTTTGAGTTTAGACGGTAAGTTGGACATGCTTCGAGTGCAGGTATCCAAATCGTAGCAACTGTGAAGCTAACGTTAACTTGACATAAATCAGGTCTGGATTAGAAGGTCGGTCAGCAAAGATTAATGCATCCCCTGGGTGTTATGTAGAGCATTAATACAAAAATTAAATAAAGATAAGCTAACTGCCATGTAGTTACAAAACAGGTGGCAAACGTTGATCTGATAATGAAAAGTAAACACGTCAGATATTCAGATGACTGATAAACATGTATTTCATGCATCAAACTGCTTGTTTACCAATCACACTAATTACTTCTTCGCTAGAGAGAGGTGGTGGCTCTCGTTCAGCCACGATCCCACATTGGCACTATTTCACAGCGGACCCTTCCTCTTCCAAATGTGAACTGTGAGCTACGTTGTGATTGGTCAAGAAGGAGTTCGATTACATACAGGCTCGATTGCTCTTTCTGAGTGTCCCGGATGTCTTTGTCAAATTTACCCGAATCTGAATATAAACCTGAATCAGTGTATTAAAATTGGAATTTAACAATCTGAATTCATGTCACGTACATTTGAATTTCAAGTCTGATGTAATTCAAGTTCAAACTGCAAATTCAAGTTCAAGTCCCAATGGCACATATTTCATTCCATAATTTTCTTCCAAATTCCCTCTATGATTCTTTAACTTGCTCAAGTGTTACAGAAGTTATATAACAAAAAATATCCAGTATATTTCCAATACCAGGCATCTGTTGAGAACACATTACTAAAATGAAGCCATTGTAAACATGTTTATTGAACAGTTCTTGACTGTTTTGGGAAGTAGATGGCAATTAGGGAGCATTTATGTTGTGTGCAGAGTGGTTCTCAAAGGAAATAAAAAGGGGGAAGGCTATTTGCACTTTCCTACACTTCATCATCTTCCATCAACTTCAATCAGTGGGAATCAACCTGAGATCAAAGTGATTTCGCAAGAAATACTTTTGAACAATACTTGAACCTGCTTTGGGACATTGCTCAGAATAATTCAGAAACCTGCACAGTGCACATGCACAGCTAATGGCGATGATCTAATGATAACAACACACTTAAAGGGTCATGAAACCCCAAAACACTTTTTATTTTTTTTATATATTTTTTTTAATGTGAACAGATATGCACAGGTTGCACATCACTGAAAATAATGATAGCACTCATTATGTTTATTGCTAAGGGGAAAGTGGTTATTTTTATTTTTTGTTTTATTGAGCCATTTCATTTTTCAAAACAAAAGTTGAAGCAACATCACAAAAATGAGGTAAATGCGTAAACTCCGAGTTATGATTGGTAGGACAGCATGCATTTACAGCATGCAAAACTGTGATTCCAATTGGCTAGGTGCACAAGATGGCCATAAGAGTATGTGCATACTGAATTTTGGTTGTAAGAGCACTTACTGAAACTGACTGAGATCACACTGTGTGTTGACCACCAGTATGAAGTAAATAGTCTTAAAATTGTTAGTTACACTTCACAATAAGGTTCTATCCACAATATTCTCAGCAAGTCCACTGTATTTCGCAAGGTGAGCGGAATTTCTGGTTGGCTAGTGGAAGTGCGATTGATTGGCATTTTGTGTGTAGCTGGTCACTGCTTGCTTGCGTGTCATGCGGTTAGATTCTTGCTTTTTAGATGTTGTAAGATGTCTTAAAAATTTCCAGTTAATGGTTATCCTAATAATCAAGCGAAACTAACGTTTTGTCTAAAACAGCAATGTTATGATCAGTAACCACTCGCAAAGCAACGCGCTCCAGTCTCAGATGCTGCCTCTTCCATCTGCTGTCTACATAAGGATTGACTTAGGAACATCTGTATGAAAAAGCTTTGGAATAATTTGTTTGTGTGCAGAAACTGAGCGCAGTGTATTACTTATAAACAATAGCATTATTGTGCTAACAGGTGTGAGCACGGGCTGAAAGTTCATTAGAAATTTTGAGAGTTTGTTAATTTCTATTTAGCATCTTTTTTTATGAGTGCTTCACATGTTTTGAAATGGCATTATTATTGAGTATAAAAAGGAACAGTGTTTTACCTGAACTGTCTGTGAGTAGAGACAATGTTTTCAACTGTTTTCATGCTGTGATGCTAAATGGATAAATTCTACAGTGGAAGACCATAATTATTAGATATTATATTAGATACGGATATTATGTATGTAAACTAACAATTATAAAGCTAGATTGAGCTTACAACACAGTCATCTCCCACAAAATAATTGTATTTTATCTGAAAAACTGCAGCATGACAGTATTATCGCCTGAGTCCTGCAATACAAATATAAATCCTGCTGTCTGGACCTCTCCTGTATCTGCAGTAAGTACATCATCTCGGTAGAACAAACTCTTCAGCTCTGATCAACTGATCAGCTCTGTCAGCTGACACCAGGGCTCTTGATAGTTTCAAGCAATGGTCACTGGTTTAATGAATAATCACGAGACAGCCCGTTCGCATAGGATAAGGTCACGCAGTCTCATTAAAATTTATGAGACACTGATGATGCGATGATGCACTGTAGTACAGGGATACGTCACATCGTGTGACGTTCACTCGATGTTGATTTTAAACCCGGAAGATGAAAATAGCGCAATAAATCCCTAAATTAACCACTTTCTTCTTGAAATTAAAAATAATGGATACTTACTTTGTCTTCTATCATGTGTAACACATACATATCTGGTAACATCTCAGAAAATATAGTTTAGTGTTTCATGACCCTTTAAGTCTGACTTGTTATAACTTAAATGCCACTAAATTCTGCAATAGCATTATGTCATTAAACAACACATAAGTAATTGAATTAAAAGCATTCAAAGAGAGTTCTGCAATGGAGTTTTTTATACTGAGTGTCTATTGTTAATGGTGAATTTGTGAATTGTTAAATAGATGCATACAAAACTCAACAATGGTGACAATCAACAATCATACTTTTAGATAAAAAGTAAAACCTGAACTTTAAAAAAGAAGTAACTAAAACTGCAACATAAACAACAGAAAAATAAACCATTAAATAGTAAAAAAAAAAATTATATAATTTGTTCATGTCGCAGTGCATGCTGGGAACTGAAGCAACGACATAGTACTGTAGAACTGTACTGTAATTACTTTGAAAATCAGTAGCTGTCAGTATTTGATGAATACAGTCAAAAGCTGCATTTGAGCTTTACATTAAGTGTGCTGTATATTTGCAGTAAATTGCTGATGAAATTGCCGCCAGTATTTTACTGTAAATCTAAAAGGACATTTTTTACAGTGTAGGCTACATAGCTTTTCAGGTTAGCCTGCTCAGGTTCTTTCATCGATGGATAAAGACTCAAATGAACTAAAACGCTTCTCTTTGCGATATTTGGCCATCCTCCTCAAACCCATAATCATTAACAGATAGGTGGGGAAGAACAATTTCGCCTCGCTATAATTCTGTGATAATATGTTCTCAAGTTTCTGTCATTTTTAATGCTGCGTTAGTACATAACATAACGATTGTTTACGCTTAACTGGAAGTTCCAAAGCATCATGGGAATATTGTGGATACGTGAACATTAGTAAATGCAATAGTAAATGTAAAACAACGAGCAATATTAATCTTGATTAATGTTAATTTCTATGTATTCTAATAGCCTACAAAAGTTGTATACATTAACATTATGTTATGGCAATATGTTATGAACGTACAGTAATTAACAATGAACAATGGTATATTTAAATGAGACATTAACCTAGATTAATGCTGTAAACAAAAAAAAACAAAAAACAAAAAAAGAATCCTAGTTCATTAAATGGAATGCATTACCAGTGTTTATGAATTGAACCTTATTGTAAAGTGTTACCAAAAAGTGAATAAAATTGCATATGTCTAATCAGAAGTGAGGCATTAACAGAAATTGCAACTTTGTTTATAAAGTGGTGGTTGATATCCAGCAGATTTCTATGACAATATTCACCCTGCAGTTGCTTATACAACTTAAAATTGTATATCTTCCCAAATCTTTAACCAAGCCTAGCATTATAAAAAAACAATATTTGTTATTATTATTATTATTATTATTATTTTAATCTATTTATTTATTTTCACAGAAACTAGATGAGCTAGCTACTGTTGTTTCTGGTGTTTATTTCTATGGTTGTTTTTCGATGGAACACCATACATACTGTAGCTTGTTGAAATGTTGTTATGTGGGCAGAAGGGGTTCATCTCTGTTTCAAGTGTGCTTCTCCAAACAGTTACAGAATGTACGGCATACATAAACACACTGTTTATGAGATTGATCTCATGTGTCTTCATTGTGATGCTAAATCACTTTTCTGTAAACACTTCATATTAAACACCATTTTCAGCGGTCTCAACCAGCGCTGGACGAAACCACACTTGGTTGTGACCACACTCGCTAAACTAGAAATCAAAATGGCCCTCATATGCAACTAGACAATGGCACAGTTATTTAAAATAGTTCTAAAAGAAGCCACTGAAGTTTCAAATGTAGCGTGTCGTTGAACAACTGATACAAAGTGATACAAACAGCGAAAGGTTTTGCTGTTTTAAGAAATATCAGCACTTTTGGAATACCACTTGTCAAATCAAGTCAGAGGACTGAAACTAAGTGTTGTATACATTTGTAAGCACAGCTCAACCCTTTTGGGAAATGATTTAATCACAGGATTGTTTATTCTCTCAGGCTGGTTTTATTTTTAAGCTATTTTCTGCCAGATTTTCTCCAAAATGAAATATAACAGAAGACAAACCCCGTAGCTGGCATGGACTCATCTTTAACTGTATTGGCACTTGTTTTGAAAAAAAAAAATTTCTCCCAATTTGGAATGCCCAATTCCCAATGTGCTTTTAAGTCCTCGTGGTCACGTAGTGACTTGCCTCAGTCCGGGTGGCTGAGGATGAATCCCAGTTGCCTCCGCGTCTGAGACCGTCAACCCGCGCATCTTATCAAGTGGCTTGTTGAGCGCGTTGCCACGGAGACATAGCGCGTGTGGAGGCTTCACGGCATCCACCGCGGCAACCACGCGCAACTCACCACGTGCCCCACCAAGAACGAACCACATTATAGCAATCACGAGGATGATACCCCATGTGACTCTACCCTCCCTAGCAACTGGGCCAATTTGGTTGCTTAGGAGACCTGGCTGGAGTCACTTGTTTTGAAACATTAAGAGGATGCACACAGCATGGAAGCTGTAAGCACTGCATTGATCATTCATGAGTGGGAGGATATATACTGGATCAGCCTCTGTTGCTTTTCCATCTCGATCTAAAATGTTATTTGCTTTCATCTCGAGGCACTTCAGAACAACATTTTGCTGCTTTTGAGAGCATATGTGCTATTGAGTACTCAACTCTGTGTAATTTATATCCAATCATGATGCCAAAGATGATCTGCCCCTGCACAGTGGTTGTTATGTTAGACAAAAATTGGAAGTAATTGTACACATAACACAAATGCAATGGGAGAATCAACAACTCATAATTGTTTTCAGTTCATTGGCAGGATGACACAGGACTCTGTAACAAAGCAGTGACATGAAATTAGTGTGGAAAAATGCTCACAAATATCAATAATTAAGCAGATAGAATCTGCACAACAGATTTTATATGTAAAAAACTCACATGTAAAAGATTAATTTGAAAAGTCATATTTGAAGAGTTCTTTTGTTAAGAAACTCTGTAGTATACATAAATCATAAAATGTCAAATCTTAAAGGAAAAGTTAACACAAAAATACAACTTCTTTCATCATTTACTCATCATTTGAAATTGTATTTCTTCCATGAAACACAAAAGGAGTTATTTAGCTGAATATGCATGCTGCTCTTTTCATTCAGTGAAAGTGAATGGTGACATTGGCTATCAGGCAAGATTTTCAATAACACCCGAAACTGCAACTGTTTTTCATATTAAGCTATCATATGGCTTCATAATTCTTCTAAAATAGTGCACAAGTCATATGGGATACATTTATAATGCCTTTATGGTCCTTGTTTGTCCTTTTTGTCCAAGAAAAGCTTGGACATTCTGCTAAATTTCTTCATTCTGTTTCACAGAGGAAAGAAAGACTTACAGGTTTTAAATAACATGAAGGTTAGTAAATAATACCAGAACTTTCATTTTTTCAACTATTCCTTTGTTTTAACTGAGGCAAGGCAAGGAGGAATTCTTCTGTCTATTATTCCTGCACTGGGATATTTGACAAAAAAGGCTGACAACTGTGGTGTTAGTGGTAATTTAAAAGGGAAGAGAAAGTAGCGCTTGTAATATTATTTGTACCATGAATACAAAATGTAAAATGAATGCACAATAAAAACTATTTATATAATTGTCTTACTTGATACAGTAGATGATGATGCAGGGTTTTGACTCTTATGAAGAATCCTAAAACATGTCTGCTGAACTTCTGTTTATCCTGGATTTCTAGCTGTGCATCTCTGTATAATTTATGTAGTTATAAATAGACTGAATTGTTTTCACCAGAGGCTGAAAAGATGTGTTAAATGTGGGTGCTAACAGAGAGTGTTTTTAACAGTCCTCAGCTCTTGTGAATTTTATAATTTATTATGAGGTTTGATAGAGTTCCCTACAGAGCATTACAGTGCTTGCTTTGTTATAAACCTCTAACCCTTAGTATTAATCTCATTCAATTAATTCAGCTTAATATGTTAAACGTACAGATCTACAGATAATTTTAATCTTTGGTGTGATTCTATTTTTTGGTTTACGTAGACTCACTTTTTAATAAATTCATGATAAAAAGTTATAAAATCTCCCACTGACTTACATTGAGAGAATGTTCACCATTCAAAATACAGACAGCAATGTCGCCATCATGACATTTAATGTATCATGCTGCTTGTCTGTGTTCATAGCGTTTCAGACAGGTTGCCAGTCTGTGTTGCCTTGGTTTTGTTTGGAACTATTTTTGTTTGCAGAGCAAAAATAGGCTAAAGAACTGGCAACATTGTGTATAACATGTAAGTTACTTGATATTAACTTATATTTGATCAAATTGTTATATGAAAGCAATATCACACTTGAGGGTTGGTTTTAATCGCAGCACGGCTGTGATTACCTGCAGCCATTGCTCAATAATCCATTGATTATTGATAAACATTTAAACACTGATAGGCTAAAAAATCTCAAGAGTCTTGATTTAAAAATAAGTGTTCAAATAACATCTCCATCAGTATCAAGGATGTGAAATGTTTTTCTACATAAATGTAGAACGTCAAGTCAGTATTTGTGTTTATAAAAGGATTATGGTTGTGTCCTCCATCAAGGACTGAATCATGATTCAGTCCATTCAAAAGGCAAAGAAAGCCTGTGAGATGCATTTAACAAATTACTCTTATGCTTAAAAGAAAAAGGAAAAATGATCATGCCTCAGTAAATATATTTTTATAGGTTTAAATCTAGAGGACATTGATTTAGACAGCATGACTTGTGTTCAGATTAGTCACACCAGGGGATTAATTAGTTTGACTGTCATATCACTATAGTGAAAGGAATGTGTGTTTTGTGCACAGGTACTTATTTGTTTCAGGATACCTTCAAACTAGAGCCACCATCCAATGTGTGCTGGGTGTTAAGATATGGGTAGATGGGCTTTAATTCTAAACTTTAATACAAGACTGTATTGAGTATATTTTTGGGGGCTTTCTGGTGTTTAATTTATTGTGAGCTCCTGGGAGTTTGGTTTGACTCAGTGTCTGGTATGTGTGGCACACCTGCAGAGCACAGATTAGAGAAGATTTATCTGGGGGTCTAAAAAAGATCCAGTTTGCCATTGATTTGGGGTCAATCTATCATTTAATCTTGCTGACTGCAGCTGCCATTGCTGTTGCCTCTTAGGTAAGGAAGGTGTCTCTCTTCTACCCTCCATGGAACAGGAAATGTTGAATGGATTTGGGCACCTTTATTAACAGAATGATTCTATACAGCTTGCCTGTTTACAGATTGTCAGTCAGTGTAGTATGTTTACAAAGCATTTACCTGGAATGAGATTTCTGGTATTTTTTCCGATATGCTAGATAAGTCAACAGGTTTTCACATCGTCCTTTACAGTAACAGGCAAGTATGAGTGTATGTTAAAGTAATAGTTCATCATTTACTCACCATGAAACATTACAAACCTGTCTGACTTTCTAACTTCTATGGAACACCAAAAGAGAAGATTAGCAGAATGTTTGAGTTGCTCTCTAGCATACAGTGAAAATCTATGGGGACTAGGGGCAGACAAGCTCAATCAAGGACAAGACAGCACCATCAACACATCATGAAAGTAGTCCATATGACTTGTGCACAGTTTTCCAAGTTTTCCAAGTATGATAGCTTTGTACAAGAAACAGACTGAAATTTAATCCTTTAGTCACTTGAAAATCTTTCTGGTGACAGCCATGGTCACCATTTACTTTCACTGTATAGATCAGCTTGGACATTCTGCTATAATGAACTCTTGTGTTCGGGTTGCAAAAAACATGAGGGTGAGTAAATGATGATAGAATTTGTATTTCAGGTTAAACTATTTCTTTAAGTTAGAGCCTCATTGACTAAACCAAACCATAATTTATACAAATTAAGTTTTATGGTTTATTTAATTAATTCTTTATTCGTTGCATGCACAAATACCCTCTTGGCTTATCAGTGCTATTGATACAGTGTAACTTATTAATTAAAGCAATTAAATGCAATAAGATAGTGAATTGTTGGGTGCTGTGGTACAGAGGGCAGAGAAACTGGGTAATAACCAAAGGCCTCTCTATCCAAAAGAAGGTAGTGTGAAAAATCAACCCTTGTAATTGTCTTTCAACTCTAGTGAGGAGAATGTTTGCATTATTTTGACGTGCTGCATTTCTAAAATGATATATGTGAATGATGTTATGATGAGACGTTAAACTCACATAGAGTTGTCAATCACATACATGATTTATGAGTTGTAAATTGGGCAATTATCAAGTTCTAAATTCAGGGCACAATTGCATTACATAAAATCAGCTGTTCATGCCTAATTATAAAAAATTTACAGGTAATTTTCCAAACAAAATTAATGTCAGCTTTTATAACAATAAGCTTCTGAACAGACTGAGGTGATTAGGGGAAATCTGACATTTTAAATTGTTAATGTTAAAAGTGTTGTTCATTACATAAAAGGACAAAAATGCAATGTGTTTGTATAACTTTATCTCAACCTTTAAGCAAGTGCTAATGTTAATATTCTCTGTTGTTTGCTTTGTGTTTTGCCCCTGTCATCTGTTTCCCATGGACTACACTTCCCATAATTCCCTGCCCTCATCACTGCCAGCTGTCCTTGATTGTTTTCACCCGTCTTTCATTACTCATTATCCATTGTGTATTTAATGCCCTGTTGTTTGCTTAGTCTTTGTCAGTTGTTATGTATTTTGACCTCTTGTGTATGACCAGTGCCCATCGTGGATGTTTCCTTTGTTCCTGTGTTTTCCCATCGTGGATGTTTTCTTTGTTCCTGTGTTTACACCGTTACGTTGTATTTTGTTTATTTAATAAAACTCTATTTAGCCGAACCTAGATCCAGCTCTTGGGACTTCCTTCCTAACGTTCCATCAAACTTTACAGAACAACTGACTGCAAAATGGATCTAGCGGCTTACTTTGCGGAACTAAGCCAGACAGCTTTATCTATAAGGGAGTTTTCCCACTTCTTCTCCACTGTTGCCATCTACACTGGATTTGATGATGCCACTCTAAAGTCCATATACAAGACTGGACTCACAACACGCCAGTGGATGGAATTGCCGGAGTCCGGAGATTACACGTGGGCGGAATATGTGAGGCTAATTCTCGAAACACTCGCTTCAGAGGATACTCCTCTCTCAATCCTGGTTCCGGCTTCTGAGTCTTCCATGCCTGAGTCCGCTCCATGCGATGTCACAACCACATCTGAGTCAGCTCCAAGCCATGTCACAGCCATGCCTCTGTCTGCTCTGTCCCTGTCGCAGCCGCACCACAGTCGGCTCCATGCCATCTCACATTCAAATCTGAGTCCGCTCCATGCCATGTCACCGCCACGTCTGAGTCTCCCCCACGCCATGTCACATTCAAATCTGAGTCCGCTCCATGCCATGTCACCGCCACGTCTGAATCCGCTCCACGCCATGTCACAACCACGTCTGATTCCGCTCCACGCCATGTCACAGCCACGTCTGAGTCTGCTCCACGCCATGTCACAGCCACGTCTGCGTCTGCTCCACGCCATGTCACAGCCACGTATGAGTCTGCTCCACGCCATGTCACAGCCACGTATGAGTCTGCTCCACGCCATGTCACAGTCACGTCTGAGTCTGCTCCATGCCATGTCACAGCCACGTCTGAGTCGGCTCCACGCCATGTCACAGTCCAGCCTTCGGCGACTCCTTGCTCCAAGCAATCCACAGCCCCTTGCTCCAAACTTTCTGCAGCCCCTGTCTCGAAGCCCTTCACGGCCCTTGTCTCCAAGTTGAATTATCCGCCACTGATATCGGTGCGTAGGGCCACGAAGACCCTTCCCCACAAATTTTCAGTGCCCTTGCCTGCCATGGCCAACACCCATGCCAGCCACAGCCAATGAGCCAATGCCCACGCCTGCCACGGCCAACAAGCTGGAAGTTTCGTCCGTCCCAGAGCCTGCGTTGCCAACTTCTGCCTCCCGGAGGAGGAGCAGGAGGAGAAAGGTTTCCGTTCACGAGTCTCTGCCCATGCCCACGACCACAGAGGTTGTTTCCAAGTCTCAGCCCATGTTCACGACCACAGAAGTCATCTCCGAGTCTCTGCCCATGTACACGACCACGGAAGTCGTTTCCAAGTCTCTGCCCATGTTCACGACCGCAGAGGTCGTCTCTGAGTCTCTGCCCTTTACACGACCATGGAGGTTGTTTCCAAGTCTCTGCCCATGTTCACGACCACAGAGGTCATCTCCGAGACTCTGTCTATGCCCATGACCACAGAGGTCATTCCCAAGTCTCTGCTCATGCCCACGACCACAGAGGTCGTTTCCGAGTATCTGTCCATGCCCATGACCACAGAGGTCGTCTCCGAGACTCTGTCTATGCCCACGACCACAGAGGTCGTTCCCAAGTCTCTGCTCATGCCCATGACCACAGAGGTCATTCCCGAGTCTCTGCCCATGCCCATGACCACAGAGGTCATTCCCGAGTATCTGTCCATGCCCACGACCACAGAGGTCATTCCCAAGTCTCTGCTCATGCCCACAACCACAGAGGTTGTTTCCGAGTCTCTGCCCATGCCCATGACCACAGAGGTCATTTCCGAGTATCTGTCCATGCCCACGACCACAGAGGTCGTCTCCGAGACTCTGTCTATGCCCACAACCACAGAGGTCGTTCCCAAGTCTCTGCTCATGCCCATGACCACAGAGGTCATTCCCGAGTCTCTGCCCATGCCCATGACCACAGTGGTCGTTCCCGAGTATCTGTCCATGCCCACGACCACGGAGGTCATTCCCGAGTCTCTGTCCATGCCCACGACCAAGGGGGTGGTCTCCGCCCCTCGAGCCTCCTACAGCTCCGCCTTCCAAGGCTCCGCCCCTCAAGCCTCCCACGGCTCCGCCTGCCATGGCTTCGCCCCTCGAACCTCCCACGGCTCCACCTACCACGGCTTCGCCCCTCGAGCCTCCCATAGCTCCGCCTGCCATGGCTTCACCCTTCGAGCCTCCCACAGCTCCACCTGCCATGGCTTCACCCCTTGAGCCTCCTACGGCTCTGCCTGCCATGGCTTCGCCCCTCAAGCCTCCCACAGCTTTTCTGCCACGGCTTTGCCCCTCGAGCCTCCCACGGCTCCGCCTGCCATGGCTTCACCCCTCAAGACTCTCACGGCTCTGCCTTCCACGGCTTCGCCCCTCAAGCCTCCTACGGCTCTGCCTTCCATGGCTCCACCCTCAGAGTCTTCCATGGCTCCAGTCTCTAGTCTGTGGCCGCCTTCCAGGTCTCCTGACCCTGTCTCTAGTCTGTGGCCACCTCCCAGGCCTCCTGACCCTGTTTCAGCCCTGTGGCCACCAACCGGGCCTCCTGATCCAGTCCCTACCCTGAGGTGGTCTCCTGGGTCTCCTGGCCAACCGCTTGATCTGCTCTGGTCTTCTGGGTCTCATGGCCATCCGCTTGATCTGCTCTGGCCTCCTTGGTCTCATGGCTGTCCACCTGATCTACTCTGGTCTTCTGAGTCTCCTGGTCACCTGCCTAATCTGCTCTGGTCTCCCTGGTATCATGGCTGTCCACCTGATCTGCTCTGGTCTTCTGAGTCTCCTGGCTGTCCGCCTGATCTGCTCAGGTCTCCCTGGTCTCATGGCTGTCCGCCTGATCTGCTCAGGTCTCCCTGGTCTCATGGCTGTCCACCTGATCTGCCCTGGTCTCCTTGATCTCTCGGCCGTCCGCCCGATCTGCTCTGGCCTCCCTGGTCTCCTGGCTTTCTGCCTGTTCTGCTCTGGTATCCTTGGTCTCTGGCTACATCTAGGCCCTGCCTCCCTTAAAATAAATGTCCCTTAAGGGCACATTTATTTTAATTTTATTTTTTATCAGGCCTGGAAGTCATGTTAACAGGGTACCATGTAGATACAATGAGTGCTTTTGAGAAAAAGCGAATTACTGGACTTGAATTTTTGCACCAGGAGTGGCATAAAGTCACCCAACAGCGTTGTGAAAGACTGGTAGAGAGCATGCCAAGACTCATGAAAGCTGTAATTGAAAATCAGGGTTATTCCACCAAATATTGAATGATTTCTGAACTCTTCCTAAGTTAATACATTAGTATTGTGTTGTTTAAGAATGAATATTAACTTTTTTTCTTTGCATTATTCGAGGACTGAAAACACTGCATCTTTTTTGTCATTTTGACCAGTTGTCATTTGCAAATAAATGCTCTAAATAACAATATTTTCATTTGGAATTTGGGAGAATTGTTGTCAGTACTTTATAGAATAATACAAAAATGTACATTTTAATCAAACCATACCTAAATCCAGAGAAACTGATAATTTTGCAGTGTTCACTTCATTTTTTCCAGAGCTGTGTGTGTGTGTGTGTGTGTGTGTGTATATATATATATGTATGTATGTATATATATATATATATATATATATATGTATATATATATATCAGTGGCGAATTCTCAGGGCCAGAAAAGCCTTCTCTGCTGGCCTAACATGCCAAATAAATAAATATTTTTCATCCTTTAATCCTCAATCACATTTTTGCCTATGTATTTATAATCGCTTTCCACTCTTAATTAATCTACAAACAAATAGAGGAAAAATTAAAAGTTTATCTAGTCAGAATTTATTCCTTGATGCTTACAAGTGAAGTGTGACAACTGTTTCACAAATTGCATGCCAGAAGCAGCGTGAGTCTGAGCTCCACCCCCTCAGGCCTTCAGAATTTCCACAGAATTCCTCAACAGTGCAAATGAATGAGCAAATAAAGTAAGATTGTCAGATTCATCAGCCAATCAGAAATGTATTTGTTCTTGGTGGGTGTGATCTTTAGGATATGTCCCGGTTGAGGCCTTCTAGCTGGCCTTGAATGACGCAATCACGCTTTAAGTGATGTACGTAATTTGAAAGCGAAGAGTGTAAGATCGTCATCACTGCCGCTATCACCACTGAGAAAAACACAAGATGTTCTGCATGACTGTGTGCTTGCTTAATTTATTAAACAGGAAAGGTGGACTGATTTTCACTTCAAGCAAATTGGTAAGTGCTTTTTGCATTGTTATAGCAACATCAGGAGTTTTTTAAGTGTAAATTAGGCTGCTGAAGTATTCAGTGTCAGATCAAGTTTTGAGAAGTAGTGCTGCGTTCCATTCAACTCGGAAACAACTTTCTACAAGGAAAAGTGCAATGGAATGCATTTTGAAGTCAGAATTACAACTTGTAGGCTCTTGCAGAAATTCTCAACTCCGATTTCGCTGAGATGCAGGGGCACGATGTCACACAAACATGTCCACACTCAGGGAGATATACTAAGTGATAAACATTCACTTTATTAAGTAATATTGACAAATGAGTTCGTTTCCACATTACATGATATTAAAGCTTGTTTAACAAACGCCTGCAGAAACAGGTGTATAAAACATTATAATCTCTTTTGATAATCATACACCTGAAGCACAAATGCTAGAGCTGCAGCCTTGTTTATCAGTTGGGTTGCTAGGAGACATCTCTAATGTGAGTCAAACACCTGCTAAGCTAACGGGAGCGTTGCAGTTCCGAATATCGTGGAATGGAAGGCATTTATAGTCGGAGATATGAAGTAGGAATATCCCACATCCAACTTGAATGGAATGCAGCATTACCATGTACCCTGACGACACTAAATGTATTGCAAGCAACATTTAAATCGCAAATATTACTAGATACATTTTTCCAGGTATTATAGTCCTTCTTGGTAGATTAATATGAAAAATTATGATTTTTGACGTTCATTTCACAAAACAGTCATGCTGCAGTTAAAATTAGGCTTGCTTGAGCACTAAGTGTCGTGGTTGGTTTTATTAGTTGACTGCCACATAATGTATGATGGGCATACTGCATCTTATTCATTGTGAAACTGTGTTTTCTTAATGGCATTAATCACACTGAAGGCTTAGACTTAAAATGCACGGCCCGTGGCTGATAAATATATATATATATACACATACACACAGCTCCAGAAAAAATGGCCAGAACAACCTGCAGTGAGGACCAGGCTTGATGTTACATCCTGGCTATGCAAGAGTATTCACTACCTTTCAAGATACTATTGAATTATACAACACATGTTGAAAAAGAAAAAGTGATATTATTGGTCTTTTAAAACTTATATATAAAAATCTTTGCACAGGATTTGTGCTTCTATTGAGGAATACCAACATAATTCAGTGCATTTAGAGTCAAATAAACTCATGATTCTGACTTCTGGACTCCAGTGTTGAATGCTCCAGCTGCTATGCCAAATAGAGACTCAATCACATGGGCACTGGGGCTGAACCTGCACTTTTCTCTATTTCCATAGTCTTGCCCTCTATGCCATTTACTGTATATGACTGGAACCCGGCTCCTGCTGAAAGCTATTAATCACCCTGTCTCCTGCTACAGTCTGACCCGCTGCCCAACTGAACCACTCCTAATAGACCATAACATTCGCCTCAATTCATTCCATTTAGCATGGAGCACAACTCTGCAAGGGCTCAGTCAGAGGAGTGTACATGAAGACAGATTTGTAGCTTCAACAGTTCTCCCCTCAGATGTATGTTCTCAGCACTAAAATGACAGTGAACATGTACATGATATGAGAAGAATGTGAGTGAAATTCAACAATCCATTTTTTTTTTTTTTTTATTCCATTTGGAAGAAATGCAAGCTTAGTCAAAATAAATGTGATTTATATAAACTGCAAACTATATAAACCAATGCCTTTTGGGTCTAAAGGAGTTTGAGGACAATGTGTGGACTGTACCAGAAGTGTAAATGATTTTAGTTTTAGATTTTTGTCATTTTCAACTAAATTAGTTAGATCTAGTCAAGACATTGCTTTGTAGTTTGCTACATTTTTCACGTTGATTGTTACACTATTTTATAGGTTAAACACAAATAAAACATATGAATCCAGTTAATGGTGAAGGGAAAAGAACATTAAATATCACCTATCTTATCGTTATGGTATTGGAGTATTGATAATTATTGTTAGACTATTACTGTCTTTTGTATTTTACCATAAAGTTGTGGCGTCTATTGTATCTTGTGATTTTAGAGTGCTTGTGTCTGTAGCCATTAGTTTAAGGCTATCCACTGTATGTGGTCTACTGTGAGTATTCAGTGACATTAATATCCTACGGTAGTATTGCTACAAGAATGTTGTCTGGCTTTAGCTTACAAAGCTGAAGTTTTTCCAGCTCTCTCCCAGATGACAGCTTCTGTCAACTGTGTCTTTTCTTTTTTTCTTTCTCTGTTCAGATGTCCTCTGTGCTATGGAGCATTTATTTAACTTTTTATGGAGCATGTATTTTTCATCAGAGGATACTGATGTAATACTTCCACATGGTGGGACGGCATGGTCATAACTTGCCACATTCTGGGTGATGCTGTTTTTGCTGTTGTGGTTTTCGTAGACCAGAGTGCTCATGTTAATGACTCATCAGTTCTCAGGATTACTGACCCAGCTGTCTGGGACTTCTGAGTCATAGGCAATAATAATAATTTAAAAAAAAGGATACAGTATGTTATGGCATAGTTACATCCATAGGCTAATTTAATTCTATGGATAAAAAGCCATGTCTCATTTGATCTTTAAAATAAAACAGTGTGGGAAAATAAAATGAGAACAGTTGACAGCCAATAATATAACCTACTATTGACTGTACTTGCACTGATGACCATAAACATGGCAAATATTATCTGCAAGTCCAGCAGATACATTTTTGCATGGCCATATCCCCACGCTACAAAGTTCATCTGTGTATAGCCAGTCCTTTCATGTGAGAAAATGCTGCACTCCTCTCAAACAATAGTATGCAACAGATATAAATTTACTCTCGAAAATAAAGAACCTCCATTTATGCATCCACTACAATGCACAAAAAAATATATGCTTGTATTTTTATGCCCACGGACAATGACTCACCAATGATTCATTCAATTCAATGCATGCAGCATTTCCACTACACATGTTTTATCGAAAGGACAATATATTTATACTTTATTTGACTGTGATAAGGTCACAGTGAGTTCGTGGGCGATGGAGGAGTCAGGAGACAGCGAACAGTTGGGGTGAGTATTTATTCACTCTTTAGCGTCACAAGAAAACTTTAACATAAAAAGGGCTCTCAGTAGCCAACTTGAACACACAGGGTAGACATAGGCTTTTCTGTGGTAAACATGCAGACACCACTCTTCTCTGCCACTCTCTCTCCTCCACACTGACACTCTGGCGTGCCTTTTCAGGTCTCCCTCCTCCATCACTATAATTAGAGACAGGTGTTAGAGTACTCACAACCCAGGTGACGAGCCTTACCATTCTCCCTCTCCCGCAGACTGACACATGACCACACCACCCCCCATGCCACATTCACAAAAATGGTGTAAGCAACAAATATTTCTTTATTCCACAGTTAGAGCATAGTTCACCCAAAAATGACAATTTTGTCATCATTTACTCACCCTCCTGTCTTTGAAATTCACATGACTTTCTTTTCCTTCATGGAACCCAAAAAGAATGTTATTTAGAGAATTTCCAAGCTCTTTTCCATACAGTGAAAGTGAATGTGACCTTGGCTGTTAAGCAAGAATTTCAGTGAATACTGAATTAAATTCTAGTCTCTTTCTCACACTTTTTTCTCACGTATGGCTTCAGAAGACTTGAAATATAGTGCAAAAGTCATAAGGGCTATTTTTATGATGCTCTGATGGTGCGTTTTTGTCCTTTTTGTAGCTTGACAGCTCCAGGTTCCCATCTACTTTCATTGTATGTAAGAGAGCTGCATGGACATCCTGCTAAACTTCTCCTTTGGTGTTCCACAGAGGGAAAAAAGTAAAACAGTTTTGGAATGAAATGAGGGTCAATGAAGACAGAATTTTCATTTTTGGGTGAACTATCTCTTTAATTGATTTTAAATAGATCTCTGAGACCCTAGTAATTATTAGAATGCAAAAGGAACAAGTAACAATGGCAGACTTCAAATACATTTTCTAATGATGCATCAAGACGTTTTAATAGGAGGAGAAAGGAATGATGTACTGTCATGAGTCTTTTTCACACCATTTTTTTTATGTGTGGTCATCATTGCAAATAGATGCTTGATGCCTTTGACCATCATTATACTGTATATTTTGTGGCATTTCTTCATTCAGGTCCAAAATAAACTAAATTTTTTCTTTAATCAGGCTTGATGAAACCTGAAATAAATAACAGAAAAAATTACTTTGGCAGTCACTTTGACCCAAAGCAATTTACAGGGGTTTAAGGTGTGCATTTTATCACACTCTATGTTCCATGGAAAATAAACCCACAACCTTTGCATTTCTATACTCTTCCAGTTGAACTACAGAGAAACACTTTTAAAAGCAGTTTAAAGAGATGGTTTAAGCTTTGGTGTAGAAGTGAAAATGGACCAACCAGATTTTTTGATCAACAAAAAGCTTCTAAGCTTCATGTAAGCTGAACAAAACATCTTTATTTTGTCTATTGATACATTTTAAATACTGTTTGAACAATACACAATAGGATCCATTTACATTTGATTCAGCTTTGTAGCCTAATGTGCAGTCTCACAGGAATACAACTTTTTAAAGCAGAATACAGAAAACAGTGAGAAAATTCTGCACCATATTAATTTACCTGGGGACTCTTCTTATTATTCATGTCTCTATATTAATTAAGCTTCATGGTTGTATTGGCATACTGACAATCTGTAGTTACATAATGTATAATAAAATCCAAAAACAATTACGTGCATGGATGACTCGTAATATGTTAATAATTCAAAATAATTATATTACCCATCCCCCCCATTCCACCCCCCAACCCCCAATTTATTATTATTATTATTCACACTTCCTTATGCAGCATTAAATGATAACAATGGAATCCAAAGTCTTTCTTTTCTAAATGTAATTTGTATCATTAATATTATAACTACAAAGCCTCTATTTTTAATTCATAACAGCGGAGCTATTAATGGCCACATTATCACCAGCTGTTCTGTTATTTCACTGTAATCTGAAACTGTCCAAGTAATCACTTTTATTAATTATGTCTTTAGTCATCTAGAACTCTCTGCTAATTAGGAACGCCATGATTCATTAGCATTCAAACACCTTGCACTTTCGTGAAAGACATTCCAATGCATTTCTATCCTAAAGACACATAGCTTTTATTTTCTTACTCCAAAAATGGATTGTCAAGACATTTCTAGTGGAACCTTACTAGAGTTATTGCCCTTTGAAATACAGTAAACTAAAATACTCCTTCTAACTTCAGTGTGTGTCTGAGGAACCTCCAGACAATGACAGATTAAAGCCTCCCTAACAGAACAAATGAAGGAGCTTCCTGAGGTGAAGCTTCTACCCTGCACTGATAGACACTTTCATTAAGTCTCTGTCCATACATCTTTTGTCACTGGAGTAAAATGACAAAGAGATAAATTGATACAATATTCTCCTTTCTATTTCTGTGCCAGCCATATAATGACATACAGTACATCGATTCTTACCCACTTATTAAGCCACTAACTAATATCCTGTAAACTGATGTCTCGAATGATTGACGTCACATAACGTATACAGCTTGTTGTAGAAATTAGCTAATAAATGATATTGTTGTCTTCACAGATTTTGGAATTCATTTAAAGTTCACAAATCAAACATGTTTCATCACCCTCATCACAGGCAATGGCTTTTGTACAATTTTGAAATGGTCACTGTTTGGATTAATTAGGCTTATCTTGTACTGAGGCGGCTGCATTAAATCATTCTTCATGCACACAGTGGGCTTACAGGGCCAAGGACACAGGTAATGTTAATAACAAATTTGATGTGCTTTTAGTGTAGTGTTTTCTGACAGAGCTTAATAGAAAATGAGTAGTTTAATTTATCAGACAACATTTTGGTAATTAGACTCTTCATGACTATGAACATCTGTAATGCAATATGTCCCTAATGGTTGATTGTGCAGGTCTCCGATACAATTAATGAGGCTGTTATAAGTGCATCACTCACTGAACTAAGACAGAAGCAATTAGAACAAGACAAGTTGAGATTCACTATATATATATATATATATATATATATATATATATATATATATATATATATACACACACAAAATCAGAGGCTGAGACACTGCAGTTTTAGTTCCGAGTACAGCTGTCAGGACTTTTCATGGACGATTTAGAATGATGAATCAGTGTGATAAATTAAATCTTACATTCTGTAGAAATTGACAAACATTGGTTAAGGTATAGTTCCCCCCAAAAATTCAAGTTCTATACCTAATTATCCACACTCCACTTCCAACCCCATATTAATTTTTGTTCTTCTGTGGAACACAAAAGGAGATGTTAGGCAGAATGTTAGCCATGGTCACCATTCATTTTCATTATAGTATGAAAAAAGATGCAATAAAAGTGAATGGTGACTGAGACTTACATTCTGCCTAAGATCACCTTTTGTGTTCCACAGAAGAAAGAAAGCCATACAGATTTGGAACAACATGAGTGTGAATAAATAGTCACAGCTAATTTCCAATTTCTCTGTGCTCTCGGCACTCAATCCAATGAAATGAGCCACTAAAATTTTTTTGATGGTTCTCATCAAGTCCATCCTTCAGAGAGAAAGAAAAAAATATTGAATATTATTCCACAAATATCTAATATTTCTACAAATATTTTAAAAGTCTGATTTTGATTCAGTAGTGCTACATATAATGCCTCAGATGCAACATGGGGCCTTAAAGTCAACATCAACACAAAATTGATCCTCTTTACTTTCATATACATTTCTAGTCGTATTGTGAAGTTTTTGCCTCTAAAACTTTTCAGCTTGAGTCTGGACTGCCTACAACTTAGAACAAGAAACAGCAGAAACAAAGCAACAATCTATCCCAAGAAGACTGAAAGCAGGTTCTTGTAGTCTTTTAATAGATTAGATCCCTTAGATCGATAGAATAGCTTTTAAATCAAACAGAAGGTGTGAAAGTTTCACATTTAAGAAATAAATCTTCCCTATTTATCAAAAGGTAACCACTCCCTATAGCACTGACTTAGCTCTTTAAAATGTGACATGACATTGTGCCAATAAATAACATCTAATTCCTCTCTGTAGCTGGGCTAAGCCTCAAAGCAACTACTGAGCTTGCTAAAGCCTCTACTTTAAATGGCTTAAGATCCAACAAGTCCAGGTGGTTGACTCTCTTATCTGCTTAAAGTTCTCAAGCCCTAGATTACTCTTGAAGAAGATTTGTTTGTGCCCCGCAACTGTCTGATCCACATTTGTGAGTAAGAGTGAGATTCTGGTCACCCCTATATATCTGGAAGTGTTGGGGAGTTGTGACAGTAGTTCAACTATTTTCTTAGTGTAGCTTTAACTGTAACAAGCTACTTTGTACAACTTTGTGGTGCAATGTCACAAAACGTCACAACACTTTTTGGCCACATACACTGCATTGCGCATGCAGTAATACAACAGAAGCAGTAATCCAACTAACTCACCTAAACGGTACTCAGTGTCTCATAGCATTGGGAAGTCCAGATCATTTAAGTGAATCGGCCCGTTCAGGAGGTTCATGTATTGGAACAGGTTAAAATAAATGTTTCACCAATTTAATTATATGTTGCATTGGGAAGTCTCATTTTAGTGAATTGGTTTGCTCAGGAGGTTCATGAACAATTCACAGATTCAAACAGTTTTATAATTGTATAATATACATTTATTTATGTTTAATTTAAGCTGTATTTACTTGTACTTAGTTCACATTTATTATGTTGCATTTTTGTTCAATTTAATGTTGCCACCCTAATAATGAAGTGTCACCCTAATTGAGACCTTGATTGTTTTTGTGTCAGATACTGTTCTGATTGCACAGTTAAGTAAGCGGTAATGTACAGTTAGCTGGTTGTTACTGCACAAGAAACCCTACAGGGTGATCAGGACCCTGACGTGAAGCTGAAGGGGTTTATTTTGTGATAACAACCGGCTGACTGTACATTATCCCACTTTTTACAGGGCTACTAACAAAATAAATAAAATATGGACATAAAATAATTATTTGCATTGAAATAAGGTCATCTGAGAAGAAAGAAATCGCTGAAAATCTGAAATCAACCTCTGGTTTTCATCAGAGTTCTGTTTGGGTTTATTTTGTGGAAATTACCATCTGACTCCTCAATATTCAGCCTATTACAAGACTACTTGCCAAATGAACAAATAAATGGACAAGAAACTTTGATTTGTGCTGAAATTGTGTAATTATGTGAAAAGAAAGAAATCACTGAACAGCAGAAATCAACCTCCAGTTTGCATCAGAGTTCTATTGGTGTTTACTTTGTTAAAATGACCGTCTTACTCCTCAATATTTAGACTATTACAAGACTTCTTGCCTAATAAATAAATAAATGCACATGACACATTGATTTGAGTTGAAATTATTTTATTAGCTTACTTGTAGAGATCACACAGTGATCTGAGAAGCAGGAGAGTCGGCTCGCAGAACCCCGATGAACTGTCTGATACATCTTAATCCCCGGATATGCGGTTGTTACAGAGCAATGTCTGACCGCTGGATGGCGCCATTGACCAATCAGAATCAAGTATTCCAGAGAGCTGTGTAATAAATAATATTATCTAATAGTTCTATTAAAACACACACACAATATCCTTCCCTTTACAGCTTTAATGTAGTTTCTGCTTTAGCTTGTTGTGTACAACTTTTTTTAAAAGCGTGACATACTGTATGTACCGTAGTTTAACTACTTTAAATTATGAGTAGTTTGAGAAGCTAGTGTCAAAGTAGCTTCCCCAACACTGACATCTGGTTATGTGGTCTACTGTATATGATTTTTTTTTAAAACATCTATATAGATAGTCGTATTAGTTTGACGTTACACATTTAATTTCCTAATATGGGTATAAGAAACCTTGTTATTATTTGTAATCATTTGTAACTTTTGAATTATAGGCAGTTTCATTTAGAGCATCAGAACTGAGAATTCAACTGTTTTCCAGTTGATTTGCAATGTGAGAGCATTTTATGATGTCAGAGAAACATTTTAGTCCCAGGAGACTTTTTGAGACAAATGAAAATACTCCAATACTTCAAAGCCATTAGCTTTCAGGCCTCTGTTGGTGCATGATTTATTGCCCTGCTTGACAGATACTTGAATCGTTTTCAGCTTTGACATTATACAGTACCAGTTTACAACTACAAGCACTTTAACTGAAGAGAAATCAGCAATCACTGGGTACTGTTATGTTTGGCTTTTAGATTTGTAGAATACATTGTTTTGTATTCTGTATTATTGTTATGCACATCAGGTAAAAAAGAAAGTTAGATAAAGTTGTTGTCCTTTGTTAGAAACATGCATACATAAAGTATACCAATATCATTAATATGTTATCATTAATGCCATATATATGCTATCTTTTTACTGAGTAGCTGACATGATATACTGAACATTTTTAACATGCAGCCTGCATTGTGCAAGTGTAGCAATTGTCCTCTGAAAACCGAGTATGATGGATGCTTTTGAGCTACTTTTGCTAGTTTTTCCCTAATGGACACATATATAGAGAGTCAAAAAAAGACAAGAAGGCAAAGTAGTGTGGGCAGCTTTCCTTTGTTAGACAAGGTGAAACGTGTCAAAAATGGATGAACATCCTGAAGGCATGACATAATAGCTTTCCCCTTGAATCTGAAGCCACAGACATTCATTTAGACAGCCATTTTACATATGAGATATTAGTCAAAGTGACTACACAGACAAACGTGTAGTGGCTTTTGATAAGGAAATGCACCAGACATATGCTCCATAAAGTTCGTGCATTCATTGCAAAGTGAACATCTATAAGTGTTTTAAAGAAAAAAAAAAAAAGAAACAAAATAAAAATGAACTCAATTTTAAGATTGAGTTAAAACTGCATCCTCCTTTTGTCACTATTTGCACTCTTGAGAGGCAAATAAATAAACTGACTTAAGCTTTGGTGCAAATTTGAAAGCCAGAGTAAAGAACTGAAATCCCTCACATTATGTTTCTGTTTGATGTAATGGCCCATTAGAAGAGCGCACCCCTGACTCTGGAGATACGTTCTATCAGAGGGGATAATCACTAAGAAGTGTTTAATTAATTGAGGATTCTCAGCTGGCTGAGCAGCCAGTCTGCTTTTATCTCCTATTTGTGAAAGATCCATAACTTTCTCTGTGCTTTATTCACCACTCTGCAGTTGTTTGTGTTTGTATATTAAAGCTCTGCTTCGACAGAAAGCTAATTGTTTTAGAGCCAAAAAATAGGAGATGTTTTGTGCAACAACATACAGCTCTGAAAAAGACTGTTTGTCCAGTATTACATTTAGACATTGTAAAACAGGTTAATGACAACAAGTCAAGAGAAAGGATGACAAAAATAATTCAGTTAAGAGTATACAGTTTATATACATATTGTCTTTTGCTGTTTTGTGGTACAGCACCCTTTTATATCTTAAAGCTCTATGTTTAGCTATTTAATGTGAATACAACATAATACTAAGTTTAAGGACAATTTTTCTTTACAGCACTTGGTCAAACAAGGACACAATTTCAGCACAAAAAGTTCACTAGGAATTTATATTCCTTGTCCAATTCACAACACATTGTGTTCCCTAGGGGTTTTTGACTGATCAGCTTTAGGCAAAGTTTAGATAGTGTTTCTGTGGTCCCCCTTTTCCTGGATTAGTAGTGCTCTTTCTCTGCAATGGGAAACTGAGGCTGGTGCTAACATGGCCAGTTTGCTGAAATTGGATTAGTTTAGCTGAACAAGCTGATCTGTCACTTTGAGAAAATACTTTTTTCATGCCTTGGGAAAGGTACAGACAGCAGAGCTGCATTGAAGGCAGCTAGTGGTAAGCACCTCATTACTGCCTGAGGTCAGAGCAGTGTAAACCATGATATGAGAACTTTCAGTCTCTAATTCAACACAAATGGTGATAGTGTATGGTTAAAGATCTGAATGTTCCAAAGTTCATAGGTTAAAATCTTTGGATAAAAAACAAAACAAATACAAAAAAAAAAATCTTCTACTTGTGGGTGAGGCTGAGTCTAATTTGGGTGGGTCAGGCCCACCCCAGCACACCCTTGGCTACCCCACTGCTTGTGTTACTTGAAAGAACTCATAAACTTCATTAACCCAACTGAGATGTTAAATGTTTAGAGAACCTGCTTCATGAATTGTTGGCTCATTTGTAAATAATAAGTAGTAGGCTATAAACATTTAAAATGCTTTCAGAAAAACTTTAAATTTCACTTTTGACATTTGAATAGCCTAAATGGCATATTTCGTATTTGTCTAAGCTCAAAATTAGACCTGGTGAAAAGATGAGTAATAAAGTAGTAAAATGTATGTGAATTCCTTTTAACCGCTGTGAACTGTTCATCAAGATGCTTCTTGTTCATTACTGTGGGACTTTTACTGGGATTATACTGCCTCCTTATGGATACATTGAGTCATTACAAGTGAATAACTCTCCTCATCTCTATTTTAGCGCCGTCTTCCGATAGGCTATATCTTGACTTGTGGTCTGCTTATCAATTTATACATGATACGGAGTTAATAATAACAGACAACTATTGCTCACAAGCCGTGTTCATGTCAAAATCTGTGTTGAGTAGGCTTATACAACACAAGTGAAAGTTACGCTTTTAATCGTTATGCAGTAGGCTAATGTATACAATATTGTGACGAATATGACACGTTCGATATTAATACCGTTAATAATGAACTCGTGAGTCTCTCTCTGTTCACACTACATAACGTGACTTGAACTTCCTTGTTTACGTCCCGGCGTGAAATTCAAGCAGCAGATGACGGGGAACTTGACTTGGTATAATGTTCTCATAAACAAGCAAGGACGAAATATTAATTGATAAAATAACTTTTTAGTTCTGTATTTGTATATGTAATTCACTATCTCGTGGATAAAAGACGTATTTGGGCAATTTTTGCGGTGTAAAATCAATTGAATATGCCAAAGCATCCCTACAGATTATGGTACATTCCGTTGTGAAGCGTATTTCCCCACTTCCTTCCGCAATGGGATGAGTGAACGTTGGGAAAACTAGACAACGAACCTAGTATCCATCCACTTTTCGCGCTATTTTGTTGTCAACAAAGTGAAAAAAAAAAAAAAAAAAAAAAAAATTTAAAAAACACTTTGTCGCATGTTTTGGTTTATCGCAAAAGAAATCTGCCCTTCAGCCGTTTCTATACAGAAACGTGTGTTTATCGCTAATTGTGTGCCTTTCGCCTCCCAGATGTCCCTAATGTTTTGGTAAAATTGGGAGAGTATTGAGACAATTCATTGAAATTAAACAGCTTACTGACATTTTAATTTCACAAATAAATGCAATCAGAAGATGAGGAACTGCAATCAAAAGGGAGCAGTTGCCCTTCTGATAGCACTGTAATACTGGTCCTCCTGATGTTGCTCCTATCGCAGGTTGCCACCGGTTCCGACCCGACAGCGAATCGTCATGGCCCTGTTCAAGCTGGCAACCTGTACCAATAGTGGGGGAAACTTTCGGACTTAGTAGGACCATCCATCGATGTGTATATGCTGTGTGCACAGCTATTAAAGAAAAACTGATGCAGTGTAATATCAGGGATTACATATATGATACATTCCTGATATTCAGTAGGTTGTTTTAAACAATCTTCTAATCTAAAGCATCGCTATCATAACTGCATTATGTCCCGCATATTTGTCCAGCAACTTTTAACGACCAACTGAACTTGATTGTCATTTAAAATTAATTTTAGCGTCATAATGCAATTTACATTTTCTGAAGAAGCTCAGCAAATGCGATCCGAGGTAAAGAGGGTTAGATTTTAAATATTTACAAGTTTTAAAATGTTCAAAAGCTCGTTTTCTGAAAGTGAACTCCGCATTGGACAAATAGTTCTGGAAGTTTATAGTCTTGAAAAAGGTGTAGAACATTCTGAGAATGTCATTCAGCCGACTTTTTACATCTACAGAACAGGGTAAGGCTTATTTAAGTTTGTGTAAAGAAAAGGCAAGTGTATAGGTCTATATATATATATATATATATATATATATATATATATATATATATATATATATATATATATATATATATCATGCTTTATTCATTTGGTAGGCTAATTTATTTAATTTAATACAGGGAATTTTGCCGGCATTTTTTCAAAAGTAGCTAAACAATGAATTGGGTTATGTTAGTTTTCCAAAAAAGCAGACTGAAGCTTTTCTCCTTGTATTGTGTATTTATTTTTAATTTAAAACATCTTCGTGCACAAAAATGATATGTCTTTTGTATTGTGGACTAATTCCATGACTGCCGTCTATTATTTTGAATGGTGTGGAAAATCAACTTTAATGAATAAACGGATGGATTAAATTAATCGCAAACAGTGGCCATTAATTTGTTCTCCGTGAACTTGTCGATGTGCATGAGACGAGATATTTGTGTTGGCACTCTTGGAAGTGTCATGTTTGCAGCATCGGATCTATATGCCGTTAAGATCAATCCATAATCACGTACAATAAATTGGCTTTCAAGGATGTAGGATATACCTTGTCGTCATGATTCACACAGTCTAACGATTGGGGTAAATTCTGCCATGTGACACTACATTTTTGCGTTAATGCCAATTTCCTCGACAAAAAGTATTTCCAAACCAGTTTCGACATTTGAAGAATCCATACAGAGTTTATGCGCTATAGAGTTAAACGGAAAAATATTATGTCGACACTAGTGAAATTTTCCATCAGCTTTATTTTGTTGCGCTAGAACTTTTTTCGCAAAAAATCCTTGGATGGAAACGTAGTTAGTGACGCCAATTTCAGTTCATTACATTTTGATTATTTCTTTATTTTCTCACCCTTTGCTCGAGGGGTAAGGTTAAATGCAGTTTCTTCTCCAGGGTGAGCAGAACTGATTCACGGCTGTTTTAAGAGCCGTTTCCGTGTCTGCTGCTGCTGGTGTCATGCTTTACTCATTTCATCTCATCACTATCTTTATTTGCAGAAGTCGGATGTATACACCTAAAGGACCAACGTACGTGATATTCCACTCCTCATATGCCCAATTAGAATGAGATATAAGACAAAGAAGTGCTCCTTTATTTTTATGAGCAATGTTCTAAAATTCACTCCATCTTTTCTTGTGATGTTGAATTTTTCAAGGTTTAAAGGTGACCTGGTACACTGCAAATCTCGATTTACCCCCAAGCAAGAGATGGACACAAATGATAAAAGCTAAAAACACAGAAGTGAGTAATGTTTCATTATTAATCTGACGTATTGAGGTTTCTATGGCACTGTTTAATGATCTGGTAATTAACTCACTGCCATGAATATACTAGTGTCAACATCAGTATTTTAAATTCTGCTTCTTTGCTGAGTCCCCAGAGTAGACAGTTCTTTAATATAATTTGTGTGGTTAATTGTGTTAAGCTATGGTTGCTCTCATCAGTATCATTATTAGCATTAGCAGTATTAGCAATTATGTTGCATTGCAGTTGATTACAATGGTACAGACAATAAAAGACGTGGCAAAGGGCATTTTCGATGGAAAACTTATTGATTTTGTGGATAGTGAGCTGGTAAGCTGGTATATCTATGAATATATTAGTTTATTATTTTAATGGGTATCATTTTATTTCCTGTGTTGTAGCCTTTGATTTTGGACACACTTCCTTACCTTATTAAGGACTGGTTTAGTTGACAGAACATCATATATTGTTGCCAGAGAAGTGTTCTGCAGAATTTAAAATTGTTGTTATTTATTACAAACATTTCTTGATGACCAGCATTTTTGCCTATGCAGAAAGTTCAGTTACTGATTGGAAATGCTTTTAAACAACTAAAGCCATATTTACACTGTCAAGATGGCACAGAAGCTGCATTTAAACTGGCATTTAGATGCATTTACACAGACTGTTTAATGCTGCTCAGAGCAGGCATAAATGCGTTTGCACAGAAATTACAATTGCATACATAACATGAGATTAATGTTTTAAATATAACATTTTAAATATAGAAATATGAAATGAATGAAAATACAAAATTATACCTTAAATATGAAACTCAATTATAAAATATAATCTCTTTCATGACAAAAACAAAGTTTTAGGCTGCTCTGAGGTAGGTTAAAGCAGGCTTAATTTAGATTGGCTTTTATGTTGCATTGCATCTTTATACAGAATTTTAAGAAGGCACAGAGCAGGACTAACTTAAATAACACAAAATACCAACAAATACCGCTTGTGTGGTGTGATTCATGCACTTCATAGCTGGTGTTCTTCAATTATCCAAGATTATAGGCTTTTCCCAGTGATCGTATGTTGTTTCCAGGACATACCATCTACCAAGCTTCGCATCAAGTCTTTAACATCACCAATCGTAACAAATTCAGAGGGCAGTTTAAAACATTGTAGACAGAAATTTGATTCATGATATGATGTACTCACTCCCAGATAGCTAATGTGTTTATTCTAGTTCAGGTTATCACATAACCTTGGCCCGTTTGGTTACCACCCAAGATGAAGTAGGCTGGTGCAAGCAATTTCCTCTGAGAAAGCTGGTTTTTGGCATCCTCATAACTGCAAGGAGATAAAAAAAATTATGAGGTTTGATTACATTGACATGGTTTTTAGTTTGATTAGAAAACTATACATTTCCATACAAATTCTCTTTCATTAGCTCCTTTGCACATTAAGAAGGTCTTTATTTGGGTTTGTTAAAGCAATTTTGTTGAGAAAGTGAAGCCCTTTTTATACCCTGCCTTCACTCTACTCTACAGCTGACAACCTACACCTCACTGATGGAAGTCTCAACTGGAACTCTGGAGTCCTATATCAGAGACTGCCCAAATCCATGCACACCATGGTGATCTGCCAAACCTTCCAAATGAGCAAAGGAAAATTAAATACTGTTGTGGATCTCTGTCATTGAAGGGTGAATGTATTTGGAGCTTGGTAAATTCAATGTTGGTTGCAGCTCTACCTCTGAAATTTCTGTTACGATTGACACTTTGTCTCTACATCACTTGTGCCATTTAGACAAGCATACATGTTTCTGTTGTATTAAACTCTGCACTGTAAAAAAATCCTGTTAAATTTACGGTAAAAACTGGCAGCTGTGGTTGCCAGAAATTCACTGTAAACAATACGGTAACCACGTTTCAGGCTTTACAGGATATAATTTGGACTCAAGATGGCGCCGAGTATGGCTGCTGCGTTGCGAGCTCCGACACAACATAGTAATGTTTTGTTTGTTTTGTTCACAATTCTTATGTTTTTTGTCTTGGATGTTGTCTGCCTTATTGTCTACGACAGACAAATACTTTTGGACATTGGTTCAGCAATCTCACACCGTAAACCGGACTTCACATTCCTCAACGCCGACCCGCTGTTTACAAACACGCAAGCGGAGCCCTTTGTCTGGGCAGCACGGCCGCGGAAATGCAGGAGGAAAAGGGGAAACAGAGCCGGTGTTCTCATCAGAGTAAGACGCCGTGCAAATCGACCCCCGCTACCCACTATTCTACTGGCAAATGTTCAGTCTCTGGATAACAAGCTCTGCGAGCTGAAAGTGCGGATCTCTTTCCAACGAGATACAAGGGACTGCTGCATTATCTGCCTAACAGAAACTTGTATGTCTGCGGAGATTCCAGACTCAGCCATTGAACCCGCGGGGTTCTCCGTGCACCGAGCGGACAGAGCGAAAGACCTCTCAGGTAAAAGCAGAGGTGGTGTATGTTTTATGATCAACAAATCCTGGTGTGATCAGAGGAACGTACATTCTATCAAGTCTTTCTGCTCTCCTGATCTGGAATTTCTTATGCTTCTGTGTCGACCATTCTGGCTACCGAGGGAATTCATAGCGGTTATTATCACTGCTGTGAACATTCCCCCACAAGCCGACACAGACCGGGCACTCAAGGAACTGTATGGGAGTATAAGTGAGCAGGAAACCGTGCACCCTGAGGCCGCGTTCATTGTGACCGGGGACTTTAATAAATCCAGTTTAAAATCAGTCGCACCAAAATATCACCAGCACATTAGTTTCAACACACGAGGGGACCGGGTTTTGGACCATTGCTGTTCTCCGTTCCGGGATGGCTACAAATCCCTCCCCCGTCCACCATTTGGCAAATCGGACCACTCTTCCATTCTGCTTCTGCCCGCTTACAGCACCCACCCTCAGAACGATCCAGTGCTGGTCGGACCAATCAGACTCTACGCTACAGGACTGTTTTGATCACACGGACTGGGAGATGTTCCGGTCCACCTCTGATGACGACATCGAGCTTTACGCTGATAGCGTAATGTGTTTCATCAGAACGTGCGTAGAGGACGTCGTTCCGACCAGAACTGTACGAATCTTTCCAAATCAGAAACCTTGGATCAATAGCGATGTTCGCGCGGCACTTAATGTGCGGACCTCCGCTTTTAATTCCGGGAACGCGGAGGAGCATAAACAAGCCAGTTATGCCCTCTGAAAAACTATCAGAACCGCAAAACGCCAGTACAGGAGTAAGATTGAAGGACAGTTTAACACCACCAACTCTAGAAGCATGTGGCAGGGAATTAACATCATCATGGACTTTAAAGGGAATAAAAACTTCGCCATGAACACCGCTGCCTCTCTACCGGATGAGCTAAATATTTTTATGCTCGTTTCGAGGGAAATAACACCGCCCTCGCGGAGAGAGCTCTCGCAGCTGAAGCTACAGAGGTTAGTTCACTCTCCGTCTCTGTAGCGGATGTAACCCGATCCTTCCGACGGGTGAATATCCGCAAAGCCGCGGGCCCAGACGGCATTCCGGGCCGCATCATCAGAGCGTGCGCGAACCAGCTGGCTGGTGTTTTTACGGACATTTTCAACCTTTCCCTCTCTTTGTCTGTAGTCCCCACATGCTTTGAAACATCCACCATTGTTCCAAAACAATCAAAAATAACTTGTTTAAATGACTGGCGTCCTGTTGCTCTGACCCCCATCATCAGCAAATGTTTTGAGAGACTAATCAGAGATTATATCTGCTCTGTATTGCCACTCTCTCTTGACCCGTTGCAGTTTGCTTACCGCAACAGCTGCTCCACTGATGATGCCATTGCATCTACAATACACACTGCTCTCTCCCACCTGGAAAAAAGGAACACTTATGTGAGAATGCTGTTTATAGACTACAGCTCAGCATTCAACACCATAGTGCCCTCCAAGCTAGATGAGAAACTCCGGGCTCTGGGCTTAAACAGCTCGCTGTGCAGCTGGATCCTGGACTTCCTGTCAAGCAGACGCCAGGTGGTTAGAATAGGCAGCAACATCTCCTCATCACTGACCCTCAACACTGGAGCCCCGCAGGGCTGTGTTCTCAGCCCACTACTGTATTCCTTGTACACACATGACTGTGTGGCAACACATAGCTCCAATGCCATCATTAAGTTTGCTGATGACACGACGGTGGTAGGTCTGATCACTGACAATGATGAAACAGCCTACAGAGAGGAGGTACACACTCTGACACACTGGTGTCAGGAGCACAACCTCTCCCTCAACGTCAGTAAGACAAAGGAGCTTGTGGTGGACTTCAGAAGAAAAGACAGAGAACACAGTCCCATCACCATCAATGGAGCACCAGTGGAGAGAGTCAGCAGCTTCAAGTTCCTGGGTGTCCACATCACTGAGGAACTCACATGGTCCATTCACACTGAAGTCATTGTGAAGAAGGCTCATCAGTGCCTCTTCTTCCTGAGACGGCTGAGGAAGTTTGGAATGAACCACTACATCCTCACACGGTTCTACACCTGCACTGTGGAGAGCATCCTCACTGGCTGTATCTCCGCCTGGTACGGCAATAGCACCGCCCACAACCGCAAAGCATTGCAAAGGGTGGTGCGAACTGCCAGACACATCATCGGAGGTGAGCTTCCCTCCCTCCAGGAAATATATACAAGGTGGTGTGTGAAAAAAGCTCGGAGGATCATCAGAGACTCCAGCCACCCGAGCCATGGGCTGTTCTCACTGCTACCATCAGGTAGGCAGTATCGCAGCATCAGGACCCGCACCAGCCGACTCCATGATAGCTTCTTCCCCCAAGCAATCAGACTTTTGAACTCTTGATCTCCCACGATCAAATACATCAGCACTGCACTTTATTACCCTTACTCTTATATTTCACACTGGACTGTCATAAATTATATTATTATTATATTATATTCTCTCTTAACAACTGACTATCAACCGACAGCCTGAATGTCAATACAGTACAATAATGTACATTCTATATATATATACTTTTTTATATATTTTTATTTTTTATTTTTATTGAATAATGTGTATATAGTGCGTATTGTATACTGTACAGTGTATGTTGTAATTTGTATATTGTTGAGTGTAATTATGTGTATAACAGATGTTTAAATTGTGCTGTGTTAATTTGATGTTATTGTAAATTGGTATATGTCTCATCACTGTCACGACTGCTATGTTGATCGGAACTGCACCCAAGAATTTCACACACACCATTGCACCTGTGTATATGGCTGTGTGACAATAAAGTGATTTGATTTTGATTTGATTTGAATTTTACGGTGCATGATCACAGTTTATATTATTAAATGATAAACTTGATATTAACCTTCTGAAACTGTAAAAATCTGCTTTTTACTTTATAATATATTGTTAATCACCGTAGTAATTACAGAAGGGCATGATGACATGAAGTTCATCAATAGTGGCCCTTCCAGGAGCAATGACCAATAAACATGTAGAGACAGTGCTCAGTGTCACTCACACAAACACTAAACATCATCAGGGTAACACATGTGAAATTAAAATAATACAATAAACATTTAAATGTTAAATTACATCAAATATAACACAGAACACCACAAAGTACATAACTGATATTAAAAATAAGAAGAAACATAACTAATCCCATAAAATATAATTAAATGTAATGGGTCATGCAGGGAATTCTGGGAACACCCTTTTATTGTTTTTTACTGTAATTTTAACACTAATTTACTGTAAAAAGTGCATGTACTCTTGTTAAACATAAATTTTTTACCATTAATTATATAGGAAAATCAAACTTTTTACATCTAAAAATTGTAATTTCTAAAAATGTTTTCTGTAAAACTACATAACTGTATGTAATATATTACGATTTTGTACCGTATATTTTAAGGTAACTACACGTTCCCTATCTGTCACTCACTCGACGTTGTGTCGATGTAGTGACACTAGGGGTCACTCTTGGGAGCCCCAAACACCTCTGCTTTTTGAAAAAAGGCCAATGGGAATTGGCGAGTGGAATTTGCATGCCACTCCCCTGGACATACGGGTATAAAAGGAGCTGGTATGCAACCACTCATTCAGATTTTCTCTTCGGAGCCGAGCGGTTGTGTTCAGTGAGCTGAATTACTCTGCCGATCCATTCACCTCGAAAAGATGTTGGATTTACGGCGCATTACAGCGGCTTCTCCCCCTCTTGCATCGGTGAAGTGCATAGAAAGCCCCTGGGCGCTTCAGCAGCTAAAAGAGTACATTCTTCTTACTAAAAGAGTATATTTTCCCTTCTTAGAAGAGTGGCATTAACGGAGAGCGTCTTTTTAAAGATGCCTCTCCATTTGTGTATTTCCTGGTTGCAGTCGTAACCTCTCCACTTCCGATGGCCACGATCGCGGTCTTACATGCTTGGGCGCTGCCCACGCGGAGACAGTGTTCGTGGACGGGTCATGTTCTCACTGCGAGAGAGTGACGGTCGTGGTTTTTCCTTCGTTAGAACGAAAGACCACCCCAGCGGCTTCCTGCTTCGGTCCTTCTACCTACGGGTTTGAGACCGCATCAGTTAGCACTGGGGCCAATTTGAGCCACTCTGCCGGGTAACTTCCCATGGACCTCCCATTCCCCAGTACGCTCGTTTGCCCCGCTGGGATGAGACCGCCAGCTCCTCTCAGTGCGAGTTCACGATCTCGTTTCGGTGCTCGCGAAGTGGATGAGCTCTCGATTGTAGCATCGGTGAGCGGGCTGTCCAGTCTGACGTTGAGGACTCTACTGGGCTCCCACCTTCAGGTGTGGTCACCCAGTCACAGCCTGATGTGCAGCTGGCAGCCATGCTTGCCCGCGCGGCTGCATGTGTCGGGCTGGAGTGGACCCTCCATCCCCTTTGAACTCTCGCAGCCTGACGATTGGTTCCTGGGCCCGGAGCGCCACTCATGGCTGTGCCCCGCCCCGGTCCCTTTCTTCCCGGAGGTGCATGAGGAGCTCACGAGGTCATGGCGGGCACCTTTCACTGCCTGGACCCGGTCTCTGAGCTCCTCCGCTCTCACTACCCTCGATGGTGGGGCTGCCATGGGGTACACGGCAATCCCCTAGGTGGATAAGGCGGTTGCGGTGCACCTGTGCCCGCAAAACGCTGCCACCTGGCGGGGCCGCCTGAGACCCCCTTCCAGCGCCTGTAAGGTTATGTCGTCTCTGGTGACTAAGGCCTGCGGTGCCGCTGGACAGGCCGCCTCAGCCCTGCATGCCATGGCTCTCCTGCAAGTGCACGAGGGTAGTTCTGACCCGGGATTGATGCAGAAGCTGCACTCGGCGACCGACCTCACTCTCTGTGCGATGAAAGGTCATGGCGCAGTCTCTCGGGCAGGCGATGTCCACCCTGGTGGTCCAGGAGTGCCACTTATGGCTCAACCTGGTCGAGATGAGAGAGGCTGTCAAGGCACGGTTCCTTGACGCCCCCATTTCCCAGGCCAGCCTGTTCGGCGACACCGTCAAGGACTTCGCCCAGCAGTTCTCAGCGGTGAAGAAGCAGATGGAGGCTATACACTCACGAACGAGCGTGCACAGTTGGTGCAGAACTGTCTGAAGGCGTTCAGACAGAAGACAGCAGTTCCACTGAAACTTTTTCAGAGGCTCCTGGGGCATATGGCATCCTCTGCGGTTGCCACACCGCTCGGGTTGATGCATATGAGACCGCTTCAGCACTGGCTTCAGACTCGAGTCCCGAGATGGGCATGGCGCCACGGGACACATCACGTGGTCATCACGCCGATCTGTCGCTGCCTCTTCAGCCCTTGGACCGACCTTGCATTTCTATGGGCAGGGGTTACCACAGAGCAGGTCTCTAGGCACATCGTGGTTATGACGGATGCCTCCAAGACGGGCTGGGGCGCCGTATGCATCGGGCACACAGCCGCCGGCTCCTGGACTGGCCCGCGACTGCGTTGGCATATCAACTGCCTCGAGTTGTTGGCAGTACTGCTCGCCCTGTGGAGGTTCCGGCTGTTGATCCAGGCAAGCACGTGTTGGTCCGGATGGACAACACAGCGACGGTAGCGTACATCAAACGTCAAGGTGGTCTACCCTTCCGTTGCATGTCACAACTCGCCCGCCGTCTCCTCCTCTGGAGTCAGCAGCGCCTCAAGTCGCTACGAGCCACTCGCATCCCGGGCGACCTCAACACCGCAGTGGACGCGTTGTCATGACAGGTTACGCTCAGGGGAGAGTGGAGGCTCCACCCCCAGGTGGTCCAGCTGATTTGGACTCGATTTGGTCAAGCACAGGTAGACCTGTTTGCTTCCCGGGAATCCTCCCACTGCCCGCTTTGGTACGCCCTGACTGAGGCACCCCGTGGTATAGACGCACTGGCACACATCTGGCTCCCTGGACTACGCAAATACGCGTTTCCACCAGTGAGCCTACTTGCACAGACCCTGTGCAAGGTCAGGGAGGATGAGGAGCAGGTTGTCCTAGTAGCACCCTACTGGCTCACCCAGACATGGTTCTCAGACCTCACTCTCCTCGCGACAGCCCCCCCCCCCCCCACGGCGAATTCCCCTGTGGAAGGACCTTCTTTCTCAGGGACAGGGCACCATCTGGCACCCACGACCAGACCTCTGGAATCTCCAAGTCTGGCCCTTGGATGGGACACGAGACCTAAGCAGCCTACTAGGCTCAGGCTAGGGCTCCCTCTACTAGGCACCTGTATGCTTTGAAGTGGCGTCTGTTTGCTAAGTGGTGTTCTTCCTGATGCGAAGACCCCCAGAGATGTGCAGTCAGATCGGTGCTTTTCTTCCTGGAGGAGAGGCTGGAGGGGCGGCTGTCCCCCTCCACCTTGAAGGTGTATGTAGCCACTATAGCGGCACACCACGACACAGTGGATGGTAAGTCCTTAGGGAAGCACGACCTATTCATCAGGTTCCTGAGAGGCGCTAGGAGGTTGAATCCCTCCAGACTGCATCTCATCCCCTTATGGGACCTCTCTGTAGTCCTTCGGGCTCTACGGGGAGCCCCCTTCAAGCCCCAGGAGTCAGCTGAGCTTAAGGCACTCTCTTTGAAGACTGCCCTCCTGACTGTGCTCACTTCCATCTAGAGGGTAGGGGACCTGCAGGCGTTCTCTGTCAGCGAAACGTGCCTGGAGTTCGGTCTGGGCTACTCTAACATGATCCTGAGACCCCAACCAGGCTATGTGCCCAAGGTTCCCACAACCACGTTTAGGGAGCAGGTGGTGAACCTGCAAGCGCTACCCCAGGAGGAGGCAGACCCAGCTTTGGCGTTGCTGTGTCTGGTGCATGCTTTACGTATCTATTTGGATCACATGCAGAGCTTAAGAAGCTCAGAGCAGCTCTTTGTCTGCTTTGGTGGACAGTGGAAAGGAAGCACTGTCTCCAAACAGAGGATCGCCCACTGGGTCATTGATGCCATCGTGATGGCATATCACGCTCAGGACATGCCGCCCCCCCCATGGCGCTACGAGCCCACTCTACTAGGAGTGTAGCGGCCTCCTGGGCCCTGACCAGTGGCGCCTCTTTGGCAGACATCTGTAGACCAGTGGGCTGGGCAACACCCAACAACTTAGTGAGGTTCTATAATCTCTGGGTTGAGCCGGTTTCGTCCCGTGTGTTGTCAGGTCTGAACAGGTAAGTTCTGGGACAGCTGGCCGGGTGTACCACTTGCAATAGTGCCTTTCTCCTCCCATGAGGTGAAGACGTGTCATGTTCACAAGTTGTGATGCCTGGATGACTTTCCTCCTTAGCCCTGTGGCAGATGAGTTTGCGGAGAAACTCGCTGCCGGCCCAGTACATGTGCTAACTAAGCCCTGTACTGGGGTAGGTGCTCCACATGTGCTGGTTCCCCATAGGTGACCCCATGTGATATGTCTTCCTCTAAATCGTTTCCCTGTTGGAAACAGGGTTCAGCTAGTTGTGGCGTTTTGTATAGGGACCCCTATTGTCACTACATCGACACAACGTCGAGTGAGTGACAGATAGGGAACGTTCTGGTTACTTTGTAACCTCCGTACCCTGATGGAGGGAATGAGACGTTGTGTCCCTCTTGCCACAACACTGAACTACCCGCAGAAATGGCCGGGACCTTGTCTCGGCTCCTCAGCACAAAACCTGAATGAGTGGTTGCATACCAGCTTCTTTTATACCTATATGTCCGGGGGAGTGGCATGCAAATTCCACTTGCCAATTCCCATTGGACTTTTTTCAAAAAGCAGAGGTGTTTGGGCTCCCAAGAGTGACCCCTAGTGTCACTATATTGACACAATGTCTCGTTCCCTCCATCAGGGAACGGAGGTTATGAAAGTAACCAGGATGTTTACCAATTAAGGGTTTTTTACTGTAGCATTTTTACAGTCTTTTAAAATTATGGACATTTTTTACAGTGTGAATATAACCACTCATTTTCATTGGAAGTACTTTTTTTTTTTTCATTAAAGTGTATGCTAATTGTTCTACATGTGGATAACAACTTTTAATATCAATTGCCTTTTTCCTTAATTTTTGATGCTGCATAGAAACCTATTTATTTATTTATTTATTTTTTTTTTTTGTAAATGCTTTTATGAGAATAACAAGCATAAACAAGTCCTTATATTCACTGATCAGTGTTTCAATAAATATTGTATCAAACAACTGGTATGTAATTGTAATAAAGAATAGACCTATTACAGTCCCATAACTGGTCTGTATTATACTTGTGTGTAAACACATTTAAACCAATTATTTGGAAGTGTATAATTTACTGTTTTTTACAGTCGCTGCTCAGCTATAGTAATTCCGTCTCTGTCAGGGAAGTGCTTCTTAAACTTCCTTCACAACAGCAGAGTAGTTAAGTTATACTTTTTGATACATTCAACAATGTATTCTTTTTATCCTTAGTAACTGTCACACTGTCTATTTTTTTGTATTAGGGCCCTTTGAGAGACAATTGCCAGTATGCATGATTTTAATTTAACTGGATCAGACAGGTGCCAGTTGCACTTTATCAAATATATCTGTTTGCAGTTCTGAACTGCTGAAATATTACTTATATCAGGGAAGTTACATATAGCAATAAAGCAGTTGTATTTGTTTTCCGAAGTTTTTTTTTTTTTCATATGTGCAAATACTCCTATCTTAGTAAATAAAAAAATAAAAAAAACTATTTATAGTGCCTTCAGAAATAATTCAGCTATCACTTCCATTGGATATGTTATTTCATTCACTGTAACAACCAAGAATGATTGCACTGTGCAGAGCATAGTTTAAAATTTCCATTCAATGCAATATTGTATGCAGGCAGCATTTTACTCCTCTCCAGATTTAGATATAGACAAATATATATATATATATATATATATATATATATATATATAGTTTAATACAACCTGTGTAAGTATAAAGAGTGAATTTAATATTTTAGATAATCATGGACTCAATGCGTGTATTTTTTATGAAATGTTAGATTCATCCTCTCAGTTATTTTATTTTGAGGTGAAACACTTTTCTCTCACTCCAAGGCCAGTGTTTGCATCATGCGTATTTTTCCCATTTGAACTTTATTAGTGTATCAAATCAGGAGTTCGTTCTTGCAATAGAATCAGACATTCCTGGATTGGTTTATTTATTTATTTATTTTTTGTAAACCAATATTCCTGTTTTATTTTTAGGAATCAAATGCCCTGCCGATGTTCACTTTAGTTTTCGCTCGACCACGATCAAGTTCCTGCTTAGCCAGAAGGGATTCAGTAGATAATTGTGTATTTTTATTTATTTTTTTTGGCTTACTCTGAGTTTGTGTAGGAGTTGGTGTTGTGCTGGGAGCCGGACGTTTGCTGGATTCCATCTCTAAGATAGCATTACCTACTGTTGCAGTTTGTTGTCGCTGTTGAATAGCAGAAGAGAAGCTATTTCTGTCTGAGGCAAGGCTCTTGGGAGCGCGCATAAATGTCACATCCTTTGGATTTTCCCGGCAAAAGCGACCCGCTCCCTTCACATGAAAATCAGTTTACAGGCTCTAATAGGCAACCTAGCAAGTCCGGGAAGGGCTCATTGTTTAAGTTGTGTTACAAGCCGTTCACACATTGGCAAAAAAAGGGCGAATGTTACATGAAAATTGTTACATATTGCACCTTTAATAGACTACCAGTTATTATGGCCTGAATTCTCTGTGTGTTGTTTATTGGTTTAGTATTCTAACTATCAAATTTGTCATGTCAGAACCATTATCAGCTGAAGTTTGGTGACTACACAGGAACTGTAGGGGATGCTCTCTTTGGCAGTTATCACCCTGAGGTTCAGTGGTGGGCCAGCCACCAGGGAATGAAGTTCAGTACACGAGACAGGGATAATGACCACTATGACCGCAATTGTGCTCAGGAGGACAAGGGTGGCTGGTGGTTTAACAGGTTTGCACCCCAGTAACTCCGATAGACGTATAGATTCATATAAAGCTATAGTTTTCACTTTACAATAACAAAATTAAGTTTAATATGATACAGTATTCCAAAAATAAGAGGTTTTTTTTTATTTATTTATTTTATTATTATTATTATTATTCCTCTAGATGTCACTCTGCCAATATGAATGGATTCTACCACAGAGGTCCCTACAGTGCAGTCACTGATGATGGAATAGTGTGGTACCCATGGCATGGCTGGTGGTACTCCCTCAAATCTGTGCAGATGAAGATCAGACCAGCACGCTTTGAGCCTAATGATGTGTAATGACTTATGGATCTGATCTCTTATCTGAACTGAGTTTTAAAAAGGCGATGGATTTGTGGAAGCTGCCAAATAACTTTGTAGTCCAGCTTCGTAGATAATGTCAAATTTGTAACTATTTAGAAATCTAGTTTAAAAAGCTCCTCACCTGCATGTAGCACAATGAAGTTGTCAAAACATCATTGCTGTGTCCTCTGCATTGTATTTCATCATAGTACCTTACTAAAGATTTAGATTTTTTTTTAAATGTAAATATATATATATATATATATATATATATATATATATATATATATATATATATATAAAGGCTTGTAAAACTGTGCATATGCATCAGAGGGTTAAAATAGATAATTTAATAAAAATGTCCACAATCTAAGAAGAAAATGTAATATATACATTTAATGTACAAATATAAATATTATGAATATAAAATTTTATTTAAAAATAGGTTAACTTGAACTTAAGAGACTTGTTTTCTTTGTCTTCATAAAATACAAATGTCTTTCGTGTAAAATGCAGCCTATAATTGATTAAGTTAAATCAATATTTGTTTTATCCCAGAATAAAAATAATAAAAACAGTCAAATACATAAATAAATAAACTCAGAGGTTCTTCTTATCATTACAAAAAGCATAAACACCATAAATATCAGCGTATTTGACAGAACATTCACAGACATCTTTAGTTTTGGTGGCTTGTTTCACTCCAGAAGTGACGTCATTTAAGGAGAGCGTGAGCTTTACCTGAGTTCTACCTGTCCCGGTGCACGCGCTGCTGTTAACGGTAGAAAAATCTGTAAATCTCATAATTAATCTGCTATTTGCGAGGTAAATACGCTACTAATCCGATGCACTGAGAAACTGAGATGTCAGAGTAAAAAAATAAAATAAATCCTAACAACATGTACTTGTGTACCATTTCTATTCCTTATCTACTAGTTAGTCGCGTGAGGTAGCCTATGTTTTTCAGCTGTTCCCCAGACCATGTTACGCCCACATCTAAATTTGAGCAGATTATTTATAACGGTTTTTATTAACAAATGGTCTGAATCCCACAGACACTTTTCACCCCAGCACGTATACCACACAAACTGTGGTAAAGATAGTTGCTCCCATTGTTTATGCTATATTTATAATGTTTATGTTTACGCCAATTGAGCGTTCATTGCACGCTGTATTGTTTGTGTTCATATATTCTTATGATTCGCTGCTTTCTATAGGTTTACAACTTTGTAAAGGCTATGTAGAGAACGGGCTGCAAGACATCGGCTGTGTCTCGTTTCGAAGGCTGCATGCTAGGTAGGACGCGTCCTTTGAAGGCTGCAGTTTACCGAATGTCCTCCTTTAAACAAGCCTAATTTAAACGAGACGGCCTTCGTAGGACAAACGGAAACGGAACGTAACATGGTTGCTATGACAGCATGTCACTCTTTAACAAGCGCGAGCGCTTTGAGTGAGAAGGGAACAAAGTCCCTCTGGAAGGGAATGTATGAGGTACATTTTAGGAGAGTTATAATGATGTAAAGAGAAAAGAAAATAGATTTTACAGGTGTACTTTTAGTCTAATACTTTATTTTAATTATATATTAATATAATTATACATATTATATACTCTGCACCCATCTACTGAGGTACTTCAACACAATCTAAAACAGATTGTGTCTTAGACGGAGGTATGACCTCATGAGAAACACTGGGCAGGAATAAGTTACTAGATTTAAAAGCATCCAGTAGGCTTGTTTTCCTTCTCTGTTTCAGTATTCCCCATTCACAGTTTGGAAGCAGCTTGGATGTTTTTAATGGAATGGAAAGTTTTACTTCGATCACAAAGCTTCTCTTTTCTTGAATCCCATCCATTTAATAAGTGAAATAAGTGTCCTGAGATATCTCACCGGTCTCTGACTTTGTGACAGCTGTAGACTTTGTAAACAGCAAACAAAAATGTGTTGGCTGATTGTGGACATTAACGCTTTTCACCTGTTAATCATTTTGCTCTTACTCATTTGAAGTGGATAATTGAGGCTATGATTCATAATGTTTGTCAGTTGAGGGCGCTATTGCCACTGTTGAATTTGACAGCCACAGGAACAAACAATGCTGCTCTTTTGCTCTGTTTTGGTCTCAAAATTATCTTTGGAGTGCGTTGAATGAACGTTACATTTATATAGCACTTTTCTGACACAGCACTCAAAGTGCTTTACACAGTGAACAGGGGACTCTTTTCAAACACCACCAGTGTGCAGCATCCACCTGGATGATGCGACGGCAGCCATAGTGCGCCAGTACGCTCACCACACACCAGCTATTGGTGGAGAGGAGAGAGTAGAGTTATAGAGCCAATTAGTTGATGGGGATTATTAGGAGGCCATGATTGAGAAGGGCCAATGGGGGGAATTTAGCCAGGACACTGGGGTTACACCCCTACTCTTTACAAGAAATGCTCTAGGATTTGTATTGACCACAGAGAGTCAGGACCTCGGTTTAACATCTCATCCAAAGGACGGTGCCTTTTTACAGTACAGTGTCCCCGTCACTATACTGGGGCATTAGGACCCACACAGACTGCAGGGTGAGCACCCCCTGCTGGCCTAACTTTAATATGATATGGCTGAAATCCACCTTTAATGGATAGTTCTGTGGGACATAAATGCCATGGCCTGACCTGATATGGTGTTCAGACACTGTAGAAAACTGAAAGGGCAGAAGCTTTGAATTCCAGAGCAGGTGTTGGTACAGGTGCACTTTAGGACAGAATTATACATTTCTACTTTTGCTTAGAGATCCAATGTTTTTTATTTGAGTATGGTGCATCTGAAAAAAAGAAGAAAAGAATAGATTTTATTTTTAGATTTTACTGTAATTGAATAGGGGTTTTGAGCATGCATTTATTGAACTTGTATCATCTTACTGTTCAGTGAGTTGCCAATGAGCTACAGCAAATCACTTAATTGGGTTACTTAATCAAAATGGGCAATTTCTCGAGCAAAATCACTGTTTGATTTGACTGAGAGACTAATCTCATTTTATAACTCCCTAAGCAACAGTGTAACCTGCTGCCCAACAATAAATTGGTGTGTTTTGTTAGCCAAGATTATGGATTCGCAGTCTGGTTTAAAGACAGCTTAGTCAGGAATAGAATCAACTGTTTGTTATGACGGGCCATAATGCCCCTTGCTATTGTAGAACTTCAGGACATAAAGGTATTGTGGTTTAGTAAATACAAAAAATAAGGTGCTGTGTGTAGGGCTGCTCGATTATGGCAAAAATCATAATAACGATTATTTTGGTCAGTATTGAGATCACGATTATTTAACACGATTATTGGATACATCATGCATTTATTGAACTTGTCTTTTTAACAGTGGATTTCCTTGTAAACTGCACTGGGTAGGGGAGAAGGCTATTGTCATATGATAATTTTTTTATGTTATGTATGGTAGTCAAATAAAGAAAAGCCTCCATCACCATCATTTACAGCAGGGTTACTCACACTTCTATGGAATGAGATCTTTTTCATCATGCTATTACAGCAAGATCTACCATGTACAATAAAGGCTATACATTATCACAATACCAAAATTTCAGTAGTCGGTAGTGGTTTCAAGTTCTTAAAGCTACACTATGTAACTTTTTTTTTTTGTTGAAAAATAACCTAATTTTATTAATGAGAGAGTGCAACAAAAATCCATCTTCCAAACCATGTCTTTACCCAAATACACTTTGATAAACCTATATTAATGATTTATATTTTAGAGCTGTCAGGACAGATTTCGCGGGAAATTGCATACATATGTCATTCACCTGTGCGTGTTGACATCTGTGACGAGGAGGAGGGTGTGGCCGGGCCGTGATGGAGCACGGCCGGCGCTGAATCAGCTGATCAGCGAACGAGATAAGGGGCAGCCGCAGACTCCGGTTCGAGAGAAAGAGACGCACGTGGCCGCGTTGTGTATGTGTCTGTTTATCTTATGTTTAATGTTGTTTTAAGTTGAGTTTTACATTAAACCTTACATTTACTATTCAGCCGGTTCCCGCCTCCTCCTTGCCCATCCTTTAACTGTTACAGTGGTGCCGAAACCTGGGAGGGAGGAGGGATGCACTGTCGTGGAGTCCTTGCCGCTGCCATCTGCCAGGGGAGCATCCACAGCCATCTGCATGGGGACGGAGGCGACAGCGTGTCCGGGAGCCGGCGAGCAAGTTCTTCTCTCTCTCATCTCTTTCTCTGTGTGTCTCCGCTCGCCCTTTCCCTCTCCCCACGCCTCCCCTCGTCTCTCCCTCCAGGTTCATAGGAGGCGGGGTGGACCACTGGCTGACAGGACGGCCGGAAAGATCTCTGGGTGGGGGAGTTAGTCAGACCGGTGGTGCCCCATCCTGAATCGATCAGGGGAGGAGTGTGACGAAGAGGAGGGCGTGGCCGGGCCATTATGGAGCACGGCTGGCACTGAATCAACTGATCAACGGGAGAGCGAGATAAGGGGCAGCCAGAGACACCGGTTCGAGAGAGAGAGACGCACGCGGCTGCGTTGCATATGTGTCTGTTTGTTTTATGTTGTTTTAAGTTGAGTTTTACAGTTGAAGTCAGAAGATTACATGCACTTAGGTTAAAGTAATTAAAACTCATATTTTAACCACTCCACAGATTTCAAATTAGCAAACTATAATTTTGTTAAGTCATTTAGGACATCTACTTTGTGTATAATTTTTCCAACAATTGTTTACAGACAGACTGTTTCACTTTTAATTGATTATATCACAATTCCAATGGGTCAGAAGTTTAATTACACTAAGTTAACTGTGCCTTTAAGCAGCTTGAAAATTCCAGAAAATGATGTCAAGCCTTTAGGCAATTCGCCAATTAGCTTCTGATAGGTCATATACTGAATTGGAGGTATACCTGTGGATGTATTTTCAGGCCTACCTTCAAACTCTGTGCCTCTTTGCTTGACATCATGGGAAAATCAAAAGAAATTCAGCCAAGACCTCATAAAAACAATTGTGGACCTCCACAAGTCTTGTTCATCCTTGGGAGCAATTTCCAAAGGCCTGAAGGTACCACGTTCATCTGTACAAACAATAGTACACAAGTATAAACACCATGGAACCATGCAGCCATCATACTGCTCGGGAAGGAGACACATTCTGTCTCCTAGAGATGAATGTAGTTTGGTGTCAAAAGCGCAAATCAATCCCAGAACAACAGCAAAGTACCTTCTGAAGATGCTGGAGGAAACAGGTAGACAAGTATCTATATCCACAGTAAAACAAGTCCTATATCAACATAACCTGAAAGGCTGCTCAGCAAGGAAGAAGCCACTGCTCCAAAACCGGCATAAAAAAGCCAGACCATAGTTTGCAAGTGCACATGGGCACAAAGATCTTACTTTTTGGAGAAATTTCCTCTGTTCTGATGAAAAGGGTGAGGCTTGCAAGCTGAAGAACACCATCCCAACCGTGAAGCATCATGTTGTGGGGGTGCTTTTCTGCAAGAGGGACTGGTGCACTTCACAAAATAGATGGCATCATGAGGAAGGAAAATTTGTGTATATATTGAAGCATCATCTCAAGACATCAGCCATGAAGTTAAAGCTCGGTTGCAAATGGTCTTCCAAATGGACAATGACCCCAAGCATACCTCCAAAGTTGTGGCAAAATGGCTTAAGCACAACAAAGTAAAGGTATTGGAGTGGCCATCAAAAAGCCCTGACCTAAATCTGATAGAAAGTTTGTGGGCAGAACTGAAAAAGTGTGTGCGAGCAAGGAGGCCTACAAACCTGACTCAGTTTCACCAGTTCTGTCTGGAGGAATGGGCCAAAATTCCAGCAACTTATTGTGAAAACTTGTGGAAGGCTATCCAAAATGTCTGACCCAAGTTAAACAAATTAAAGGCAATGCTATCGAATACTAACAAAGTGTTTGTAAACTTCTGAGCCACTGGGAATGTGATGAAAGAAATACAACCTGAAATAAATCATTCTCTCTACTATTATTCTGACATTTCACATTCTTCAAATAAATGATCCTAACTGACATAAGACAGGGAAAGTTTTCTACAATTAAATGTCAGGAATTGTGAAAAACTGAGTTTAAATGTATTGGCTAAGGTGTATGTAAACTTCTGATTTCAACTGTACATTAAACCTTATGTTTACTTTGCAGCTGGTTGCCGCCGCCTCCTTGCCCATGCTTTAACTGTTACAATGTCATATCTGTAAATAGAGAAAATAAGCTCCGGCTACTGTAGCATGTGTATGGTGTGGGAGTAGCGTGAAGCTGAAAGTTTGTCACAACAAACGAGAAAAACTGACCATGGATCATTCAAAACGACAAACCTTCGGGGAATCACTGGTTGTAAAAACACAGAAACACCAAACAGAGTCTACAAGCAAAAAGGGAAAGCGACAGAGTCCGTAATAAAACCCGAATCAACATCGGCTTGGATTTTCAGAGGTGGCGACAACTCCGTGATCTGAAAGGATTTAAAAGCGACCCAGAGATGGCTTTTTTCTTACTTAACAGGTAAGATATTTTATTGATATGGTTTATGTATAGTTGTGTAATCACACAAAAACACACACACACACACATCTGTGTGTGTAGTGAAATACAATAATTATACTGTAATCAGTGCAGAACTTTTCACTTGCTAGCTCACGTGTGTATTTTTCTTTATAACAGCAATAATTTATATAAATAAACCCTTTAGTCCTAGGCTTGCCAAGGACATGTGAATCCTGAAATTATGTTGACCACTGGTTAGTAACAATGGCAATCTATAAATTAGTTATTACCGTGGTCTATTTGACCAGAATATCCTGCAGTTATAAAAACTTTACAACGTTTGACCTTATCAGACTAGCAATCGTTATGTCTAATGTTAACAAATGTTGGCAAACTTTTATAATGTAATTTACTTAAAAACATCAATGTTTCAAATAAGTCTAAACAACAGCATAAGATATGGCATTTACCTGCTCAGATGATATGTTTTCAGATATCTGTCTTTTCCTTTCTTTCGTTATTTATTTGTCCATTCGCTCTGATAAGATCATGTGTACACCGGTGCCTTGAACCACATTCCGTGCAGAGGAGCAGAGCCGAAGCACAACCAAAACAATGTTCTTCTGCAAGATGCATGTAGTTTTATTTTTTAACCGCTAGAGGGCCAAAAGTTACATAGTTTAGCTTTAAGTAATTATTCAAGACTAGTAAACAGTCAGTAATAAAATAACAATAAAAAACAACAATGAATAGAAATAGATTCAAAATAATAGAATAAATTAAGAAAATTCAATGCTTTTTTTTAGCAGCTTTAAAAGTTTTTAACAGCAGTAGGCTATCAAGCATTCAAGTATCAGAATGAAATGCAACAAAACTTCTACTGGTCTTTACGTTATTATTATAATATGTGAATACTTTTTAAAGTTACCCAGTCAAGAGCAGTGAGTGTTATCTCATTTTCTTGTTAGTTGTTATAATAGTTATTATAATGACACACTAGACAGCAGCAGGTCGTTTAGCTTACATTTACGCCGGGTTCACACATCCTCCGTGAGTGAGGCACGAGCAGCGCGTTTTCGTTTTGGCACCCATATTAACAGATGACACCGTTTACACTACAAGTGTGAGTCACGAGGTGTGAGTCACGAGGTGAAGCGTCCCAGATGCGGCAGTGAGGAGATAGTTTCACTGTTGAGCCTATTTTTGCCACACAGCTCACACTGAGCTCAGCAGCTCTGGGTGCAATACAACACTAAAATAATCAAGAGATTATTGAAAAAAGACAAAAGCAAATCAAAATTATTCAAACTGAACCTATAGTACACTACAATGTATATGTCTGCATGCAAGTAAACTCAATAAAATAAAGAATTAATAAACTGTTGGACCTTTTGCCATTCTGTGTATGTAAGTGTACAGTATAGACACAACATTAACCAATCACAACAAAGTGTGCTGATAAAGATGAAGTGCACGTGACTGCCCGCTGTTGTCCTTGAAGCAGCAATAACATCAGCTTATTATGACATTATTGAAGAAACAAATTTGGCATAGGACCCCATAGATAATTGTATTTCCTGCACAGAGGCACTGCTGTTTCTCGCGGAAGAGTCGCGGCCAATGTGATCGTCCAACACGACTGCCTCACGGCACGCTCACGGAGGGTGTTTGAACCCGGCGTTACACTTTTAATACAAATCCACTTTTTTCTCCGCTGTTTACGTTCACTTTAGACATCTCTCTCTGTGTTTACATGAATACCTCACCAAGACGGGCATTTTGGTGAACTTTTTAAATGTATTTGACCGTTCAGGTGCGCATTAGCGTGAGCATTTTCACACACACGTGCATGTTCAGCACACACATACACCGCACGTCAGTCAAACAGGGCGCAGCTGTTATTAGATCACTAGTGAATTATAAAATTACGTGCTTTGGATTATTTTCAACCGCAGAATAAGAAAATGAACTTTTGTAAAAAGTGACACAGGCCAAGCCTATCACAAATATAGCTGGTTATTTTTTAATAATTGACCTTTTAATTAGTCTGCTTGTCTGGTCAGGCAAGTAAACTTCTCTTTCATTTGCCCCTTCAAAAATCCACTTGTCCCAGACAAGCTTTAATGTCAAACCCTGATTAAATATTAGATAACATACTACTAGATAACAATATTTTCTTCTACAGTATAGCTCTTAAAGTAAATGTACATTGTTTTAAAGGAGTTTTAGATATTATTTTGGAAAACAAGCCAAACATTTTTTTATTTTGTTCCAGTGTATAATGGGCTAAGACTACTCTCTCTCACCTTTCTGTTTACTTCGATCCATTTTTAACTCATAAAAAACAAACTTTCTCTTCTTAATAGAGCCGCGTATTGGCGATTTTCTTCGTGATAAGATACACACAGTGAACTTGACAGATATGTTATGATTCACTACGTTATAATCTAGCTGCAGCAAACACGCGTGAGTGACGAGTGTCCCCACGCCAGAGTGTGCATCAGCCAGGAGTAGATTCAATCTCTTACCTGGTCACTTCACGCAACTCACAGATGCGGCACTGACCGCACAGAGAAATGCAAGTTTCGGAGTTTATTTTCATAACCCCCTTCCTTATTATTTGAACTTGAATAAAGGATGCTTTAAAGATATAACACCCGGGTGTTTCATTGTGAAACGGAATGCAGCACAATAAATGTTTTATCTCGATGATCTTGTTTTCATAATCGTCGTAAGCCAAAATCGTAATTGAAATAAACATTTGATTAATCGCCCAGCCCTTGCTGTGTGTATAGTAAACTTATTCATCACTATGTATTGAGAGAGGGATTAATTGAATAAATATATAAGGCATTCAAATCCAACTAGCTTTCTTGAATGTTTACACTTAGTACAGAAAACTATACTTTTGATTGGACTGTGTTAGACACCAGAAAATATCTGCTTACCTGCCATTCAGTTTAGCAGTGATTCTCCTAATATCTATTTTGCAGCATTGTCTCCTGATGCCTAAATCCCTTCAAGGCTTCTGGCTGCTTGGCAACAGTGAAAGCTTAGCAACAGTGAATGATGCTTTTGGCCTGACATGCCCAGGCCACTCCCCCATGCAGAGGGGCTGGTCTGGGATAGGGCAACCAGTAGCCGTCCCCTGTAAAGTTAGCTTGAGGCTTTGCAATGGGGTTCAGATAAGGCCCAGGCTGGAACTTGAACAGTCCTGTACGAGTATAGGCGTGTTTCAGTATGAGACAGCCCAAAAGTGTGCTGTCAGCAGCTTGAACTGTGCCACATTCCTATGAGACAGACTATATTGCTGCAAGCCAGGAACGTTATTGAAGGAGGAATTGCTGCAGTTGATGGGAATTTTGGAGCAGGGTGGTTAGTGTTAGCAGTCTTTACATATGCACACAAGCAGAGCAGCCAGTACGTTTAGTCTGGTGTAGTGTTTACCACTAATGGGATTGATCCTGAGGCATGGAACTGTGAGTGCTGCAGGAGCATGAATGGGATGGTGCTGAACTGATATTATGTTTTCCCTGGTAAGGCTCTTTACTTTGATTTTTGATATTCAATGACATGCTATATGGAATAAGAAGAATTGCTAGGTTACAAAATTCCTTTGTAGATCCATGGTCACATTTGTACTGTCACAACTTACATGTCATAGGCATTTGATTCTTGAGAGATTTGGTTATTTATTTTTTAATTCAAACTGTGATATATGTAATGAGAAGTTTAGACACGGGGTTCTGTGTGTTGTCATTTACCTTTGTTTTATTTTACATCAATGGGCTTGTTGTGTAAAATATAGGTTTGTTTGTTTTGCCATATGCCATTTGTGTTATGCCATAAACATATTAAGCATTTTAATTAAGCATAAGCATTTCATGTCCCCGCCATGGCAGGTTTCTGTGTAACTAACATTTTTCCAGACAAGATTCCGCTGAATAGTCGGGCTACTTTAACGAGCAAGAATTAATCACCCGTTGTATTTCCCTACTGCTTTTTATGAGAGTCCAACGTATACATTTTATGTCCCTTTAAAGATGAAATAAGACACATCTATCAATAATTCTCCAGGCAGTGGTAATGTATTAACAGAGGGACTCTTGTTTCTTTATTGTCCAGCCCTTGCATGAGCAGTCAGACTCTAAATGACTAAGCACACTGCAGGTTCCAAAGGTAACCTTTCGCTCCGTCAGTGAACCAAGGAAGGAATTCTTACTCTGCTTTTTAATCTGAATCCTAGAGAAATTTAGAGCTTTTACATTTCAACAAACTTGTAATCATATTTTATAATTACGCCTGGCATAAGATTGATTAACTTTGTTCAAAAATTAGCTGCCAGTTGATAAAAAATAAATTAAAAAAACTTCATGTTTTGACTGCAAACTGGCAATGACTGTATTTGCTTATATCTTTGAGAGTGTGATATTGCTGCAAGAGATATCTGAAATCAAATCAATGCGCCTTTTAAGAGTTTAAAATTCAGCCTAATCATTGTTGGATTTTTTTTTTTTTCTTTACTTTTAAAGGCCTAGTTTGCATGATTATTACTAATCAGAATTAGCTGATGATGAATATCTATTGGTCATTGAGAGTGACCCGTTCATGCAAATTACAAGTGAGAATTTCTGGACATTTTTGTACGATCACGCTTAACAAATAGGTTGTTTTTATGTGATATATGTGATGTAATAAAATTAAATTGATGAAGTTGCAAAACATGAGGAGGATAATCCCTCTTCTAGAATGTGTTATAATTCGAGCCTGTAATTTAAAGCAACTCCCTACAGTCACCCAGTCATAAGGTCTGTTTACCTGGTGGTCAGATCGCAGTTCTATCATTTAACACCAACAGAAACAACTCTTAGCTAAGCCATGTAAAAATAGGGTTATAATTTGTGTAAATTTTGCTCCGCAATCTCAGCGTTCTGTCAGTAGTTCCACATTTAATGTGGCATGTCCAGTTACTGATTGTTCACATAATGTTAATGTAGTGGGGTTTTATGTTTGTTTCAAAAGACTGTCTGCAGCAGAGAGCTTGTTTCTATATCTGCATAAACTGGCCTCTCTCCTCGTTGTGCTTGACATTAGTGCATTAGAGCATGCAAGGCCTTTCCCTCAAAGTATGTCATGCCTCTTCCACTACTGTGGAGTAGTGCAGTGATGTTAAGTTGAGGAGACAGAACCAAACAATAACTGATGAGAGATTCCAAGTTGGGTAGTCTAGCCCACAGAAAAGTATTAAACCAATAGTTCACCCAAAAATGGAAACTTTGCCAAACCATTTTGACTTTTCTTAAAAAAAAAAAAGTTAAACCTTTTCATAGGGTTTAATTTTATAAGGTTTACAAGCTTGACAGACTGGAGTCACTTAACTTATTCACACTCACAGTATGGCAAGTAAATAGTATTATACTGTATATAATGCTATTATATAAAAATCATGCAGATATGGGTCAGGAGCTTCAGTTAATGTTCACATCAGCCATCAGAATGGGGAACAAATGTGATCTCAGTGATTTCGACCGTGGCATGATATTTGGTGCCAGACGGGCTGGTTTGAGTATTTCCGTATCTGCTAATCTCCTGTGAGTTTCATGCACAGTCTCTAGAGTTTACTTAGAATGGTGTCAGAAACAAAAAACATCCAGTGAGTGGAAGTGTAGATGAGAGGTCAACAGAGAATGTCCAGACTGTTTCGAGCAGAAAGAAATGCTACGGTAACTAAGATAACTTCTCTGTACAATTGTAGTGAGCAGAATAGCATCTCTGAATGCACAACACGTTGAACCTTGAGACGGTTGAGCTACAACAGCAGAAGTCCACATCGGGTTCCACTTCTGTCAGCCAAGAACAGAAAGCTGAAGCTGTAGTGGGCCTACCATCTGTGTACCTCAGCAGAAATCGAGATTCATCAGACCAGGCTATGTTTTTCCAGTCTTTAACTGTTCAGTTTTGGTGAGCCTGTGCCCACTGCAGCCTCTGCTTTCTGTTCTTGGTTGACAGAAGTGGAACCTGACATGGTCTTCTACTGTTGTAGCCCATCCGCCTCAAGGTTTGACATGTTGGGCATTCTGAGGAGCTATTTTGCTCACTACAATTGTACAGAGGGATTATCTGAGTTACTATAGCTTTTCTGTCAGCTTGAACCAGTCTGGCCATTCTCTGTTGAACTTTCTCATCAATAAGGCATTTCCATCTGCAGAACTGCCACGCAATGGATGTATTTTGTTTTTGGCATCACTCTGAGTAAACTCTAGAGACTGTTACATGTGAAAATACCAGAAGATCAGCAGTTACAGAAAAACGTCTGGCACCAACAATCATGCCACGGTCAAATGTGACTGAGATCACATTTTTCCCCTTTCTAATGGTTGATGTGAATATTAACTGAAGCTCCTGACCCCTATATAAATGATTTTATGCACTGCACTTCTGCCAAACAATTGGATGATGACATAATCACATTAAGATGTAGGTGTTCAGGTGTACCTAATAAAATGGTCTGTGAGTGTGTGTGTGTGTGTGTGTATATATATATATATATATTGCATAGAGTGCATCTGTTTTCTTTAAAACCTGTAATAACCTGAAAAGGCTGAAATTGTCATTGTGATAGATGTAAAAAATCTGTGTGGCAAATTTTTTTTCCTGCACAGTTTTTGAGTGTAAATCCATAGCAAGCCCTCTGTGTTTGAAAAAAATGGCTTGTCTGCTGGGCTGTAATCTTACCATAACAGAGCTGTCCCTTCTAAGCACAACGAGGTGTTTTCATTTGCACCCAGAACTGCTTAACTAAATATGTTTAGTCCCACTGTCCCCTTATCAGTCTCCATCTGACTTGTCATTTGTCTGAAACTCACAGCATGTTACATTAAGGCTTCTAGAGTGCTCAGTCTCAGTAGTAACTTTCATTAATGGCCCTGTGAATAGTCTAGATGCCCCTTCTCTGGTTACACTTTACTTACACTTAATTTATAATGTGCTAACTTTTTGTTAACACCCTACCAAATACCAAGGATAATAACTGATGAAGGTAATCTTTGGTCTCTTTGGGTTTCTCACAAAAATAAACCATATTTTTGCTGTATTAGTTACTAAGAATTTTTTACATGTATCATATTAAAACATTGTAAAACAAATGTTTTAGTTCCACAATAAGAGGGGCTGGAAATTGATAACCTAAGAGTAGCTGCTTTAATTTTTAATGGTGTTTCTCAGTAACATATAAAGAAGTAAACAGGGTATCAAATTCTCATGACTCAAAGTAACTGGTTATGGATTATGCAACATCTCCACAAAGAGGATCATAATACTTATTTTGGAACCGCCAACATCACAATAGGGCTTACAAATTGTCAGTGGCTAGTATGTGGTGTTGCTCTGTAGGTAATACTTCAACAATAGCCAGGCTTATACCCCCTCTTTTCAGCTCTAGTGTGTAATTTTTAAATCAGTGTAGACTTAAGCCCTGATTAATTAAAGGTTTGCATGATTATAAAATGTGCAAACTTGACAGCACATGCAAAAAAGGTCCGAGCCGATCTACTAACAAAGTGTTCTAAGGGAAAATAGCATGTCTTGGCAAGTTTTGCATGTTTCTGGAAATGAATAAGCAATTTGGAAGCAGTGAGCTCTAACACCTCACATGTGAATTTAGGGAAGCACGTAGACCCAATCCAGCCTTTATTCCTAAGAGAAACCTTCTCCATTGCTGAGGAAATTTTAGTGCAGGAGGATGAACAGAGAGTGCATGCAGATCACTGACACGCTTGGCTGATGCCAGTACCAGCAGCATAGTTGTCTTGAATGACAGTAACTTTCTTCAAGGGCTCGAAAGGCTGCTGTGACGAGGCTTCCAGCACCATGGAGAGGTCCCACTCAGAAACAAGCATTTTAGTAACTTGCAAAGAAAGGTGAGTACCCTTCATGTATCTATGAATGAGAGGAAGGTGCCCCACTACTGCGTCATTGAAGCCAACTTGGCATGCAGAAATAGCTGACAGGTAAACCTTAAAGGAATAGTTCACCCAAAAATGAAAATTGTCTAATAATTTACTCATCCTCAGGCCATCCAAGATGTATCTGAGTTTCTTTATTCATCAAAACAGAATTTAAGATTTTTAGGATTTCATTTCAGGCCTCCTCCTTTAAACAATGCAAGTGAATGTACAACATTTTTTGACAGTCCAAAATGCATATTTAGGATGCATCAGAATAATCCACACGACTCCAGTCGACAAATAAAGTTCTTCTGAACCCAAATGACTGATAATTTTTAGAAACAAAACAATACTTATAAACTTTTTAACTACAAATGTTCGCTTCCATACATCTCTGTGACGCGCACTCATGAGAGGGTTGATGTAAGCTCGTTGGTAAGGTCACGCGGAGGAGGAGGCAGGAAGCGCGTCATTGTTTACAAGAGAAGGATCGCTGTACAAAAGTTTAATTGACTGTAGATTTGTATTTGTATAAGTGTATTGTTCAAAAATGGTTATTTTGTGTGTGTTTCCTGGATGCTTCAACCTTCAGAAACCCCAAAGAAAATGCACGCCGGGAAAAATATTAACTTTTCATCGATTGCCTATACATGATCATGAGCGATTGAAGCTCTGGCTTATCGCGCTGAACCTGGATATTAGTACACCCCTACACTCTCTCTCAAATATTGGTGGGTGTGCAGTGAACATTTTACCCATGAGGATTTCAGACCATCGAAAGAAACAAAGGGTCAATATCTAAATTCATCGGCTGTGCCTGTGCTGTTTTTCCAGCGAACTCAGGTATGTGTGAAACTTTGTCACTGTCACGCCTCCCTCGGGCTCTGCACATCAGCAAGTTAAAGGAGGTTAAAAAAAATCCTAAATTCTGTTTTGATGAAGAAAGAAACCCAGATACATCTTGGATGGCCTGAGGGTGAGTAAATTATCAGCAAATTTTCATTTTTGGGTGAACTATTCCTTTAATGGTAGAAAAGGATTTCCCTTTGTCCAAAAGTATGTCACCGTCTGAACGCTGATATGACACCAGATGGCGTGTGTTGCACCATTTCTCAAATTCTTGCCACTTACAATAATACAATGACCTTGTGGACGAGGACCTGACATTCTATATAGTGGCAGCCACCCCGTTGGGATGCCAAAATGTGGTCAGGTTGGACCTCTCACTGGCCAAACCCATAGCGCCACCCTGTCTGGGTGAGGATGGTATATTTCTCCGTTTGCCTAAGAAAAGAGGTCTGTGCCCAATGGAAGAGGGCATGGCTGGGCATAAAGGAGTGGAATTATCTCTGCCAACCATGATGCTTTGGGCAATATGGGTGCTATGAGAATCAGTGTTAAGCTCTGCTCCCTCACTCTGGCTAGAGTGGAAAAAATCAAGCTGAGAGGGGGAAAGGCATAGAGCAGCATACTGGGCCATGGGTGAGCTAGTGCGTCTACATCGAGGGGAGAATCCTTGTCCCTTAGTGATAAGAACATAGGACAGTGGCCGTTTTCGCGTGAGGCAAAGTGATCGACGGATACCCTTCTGTGACAGCTGTGACATATTTTTTTAAGTCTGTAGATTTGACTGCTCCCAGCAGCTAAGCAATTTGCATAAATACATTTGATTGAAAAAGATGTGATAAAATGTGCTCACCTAAAATTTTCTGGTTCAGGTTTTGGAGAGCAGTGTAACTCAAATATGCCCAGAAAAGCTTAAACATGCCTTCTGCTTTCTGGAACTGGAACATAGATCACTTAAAGACTGCTGATTCTGTTGTTAAACTCACAGCTGTGTTTTGCACAGAGAACGCTCGGATGTTTTATCAAATCTGTCAGAGGACCAGATAAAAGTGATTGGCAGGCTACATCGAATCACCTACGGACTTGTATTAAATAAAGAGATTCCATCATACTGGGAGCCTCTGTCGACTAAATTATTGAATTGCATGTACTGTGTACCGCTGAGTACCCCCCACCTCAAGCACTGTTAAATAGCAGGGATTTTACCATATAAATAAACATATTTAAATTAATATATTACATATTGAATAAAAATAAAATGGTATTTAATGAGAGCCGTACTGTAAGTGTGCGCACACTTGGTACAAGCTCCATAAGCAAAAGCCTTCTTTTGCAGGGTGTGTCCAAAATATTTGCATGTGTAGTTATTTTCGTGATTTCTTTCTTAGTATATCACTTGCAAAATGCCCATGATATGCACACGCAATGTCATAGATTGCTTAAACATATTAGTACCCTATATTTGGGATCTTACAAAATCAGGGCCTGGGAGTATTGTTTGGAATTTCTGCACATTTATGTTTGTAACTTTTATTTTTCAGGAACATCTGAATGGGCTTCAATAAATAATCCTGTGCTCAAACTGGTGAGAAGATTGAATCCTTCTAAAACAAGAGGTGGCTCAGACAGTTCTGATGTGAAAATTTCTCACAGCGGCAGGGACATGGAGACCACACTTGGAGCCATGAATCTTACTTTCTCTGTTGAGGACAAAAATGGAAATAACATTACTTGCTCCAGTGAGCATTCCCCTGATTCAGTGAGAAGTTCTAGCAGCTTGAGTGGTGGCAGTTCAGACAGTCCTCCTGATGTTGAAATGGAGGACTGTATAAGTGATGCCACTTCTGGGGTAAACTTAAAAATAAGGAAAACCATCTCCAGTACCACCTTCACTTGCACCGATAATGGAAAAACTTCTTCCTCAAATGTAGTGGTGAATTCAAGTGGCACAATTATTGTTGACCTTGTAAAGTCAAAGATTAACAACTGGAATCAGAATATGTCACTCTTGAAAGTGGACCCTAAAACTAGTGATGTAGGAGCCACTGAATGTGAAGAAAGTGTCAGTGTTGAGACCAATGACAGGTGCTCAGAATCCTCTCCTGTCTGTGGAGAACGAGAGCTGTATGAGATGGACTCCTGCAAGCCATCACAGCATGGCTGTAGTGAGAATTGCTGCTCTGTGAGCTCTGATGAGATGGTGATGAGGAGCAACAGTTTTGTCTTGCAAGAGACCGACCAGCCGCTAAGCATTTCTCTGCTTGGGGAGTCCAAGACCTCCTTGGACATTTCGTCTGATTTTGGCATGGTGTTGGGCATGTTGCCTGATGTTTGTGAGGGAATTTGTGAAGATTATTCAGCCAAGGTGCCTGAGGGAGACCCAAAGAATCAGGGCTTGGAGCATACCTTCGTCCAACCAAACAATCAGACCTTTCTCATAGAGGGGAATTTCTTTCAAATGCCTTTAGGTCTCTCTGACTGTCAGAGAGAAACAGAGGAAAAGACTTTGCACCTGGGTTCTGACCAATTTGAATTTGTGACACCTGTTCATCATCACAATGTGCAAAAGTTGTCATGCAACACTGGCAGATCGAACCGCTCAACTCCAGCAGAAGGGAAGAAGGTGCTCCTCACAGCTTCTGAGGATTTAGACATAAGTGGCAATGCTCAAACTTCAACTCCAGTGCAGTCTGTGAGTAATAAGACATTTTGCCTCCCATCTCTCTCTGAATCACTTCTCAACAAAGATGAAGGCGATTCAGTGAGCCCAATGGCTCAAGTCATCAATCGGCATCAAAGAAGTGCCTCTCAGAAGTCCAAAACACCCTTGGTGGCAGCAAGAAAAAGTGGTAAAGTAGAAATTAAAATATTTCCCAAGCCTAACTTCAGTAATATAAAGTCTAAAATCCTGTCTCGTGCCACTAACCCCTTCAAGACATCGAGTGTACCAGTCTCAAAGGCATCATCGAGCTCTGTTCCTCAAGCTAATGAAAATCAGACTGTGGGCCACTCTGCTCAATGCAAGTCATCTCCTAAGTCTGCCTCAGCTGCAGTGAGCAACACCGCTGCTACACCAGCCCAAAGTGTAAAGAGTTCCAGTGCAGCTAAAAGAACACGATCATCCACTTGCCAAGAAAGTGGTCCGGCCTCAAAGTCTCAAGCTCACCGTTGGTCTGAAAGTGCTACCTCTTTCAAAGCAAGTAAAGATGGGTCACAAGAAAAAAATTCACAGGTCAATAGGACCTTGAACAACCTTGCTACACCACAAACTCTATCTAAAGGAGGTTCTCAGAGTCTTGGTGGAAAGATTAAACCTGCAGGTGGTCATGCATCCTCTGAAGAAGATATTCAGGGGAAAGAGTCACTAAAGGGTCATGGGAAAAATCTGAAAATCAGTCTGTTTGTAAGTATGTTTTCAATTATAGCTTTATATAATGCTGGAAATTGTCTTTTGGATCATTTTAAATTTCATGACCTTACAATTAATAGAGCTTGTGCGCTTTGTTAGAGGTACAATTTTTGTTTTTTTGTTCAGAGAAGTAAAATTCCAAGGCTTCCACTACAAGCTATTCTAATACTACAGTATATAAAGCTATTCCCTAGGCAACCTGTTCATGCAGGAAATCAACATGCTTCTGAAAGTTCATGTACCCTGAAATCAACCACATTCAGCCGAATCGCTGAAAAGCTTAGTCCTCCATCAGACATTTTTGCATCAGTTCCAGCATGAACATGTTTCTCTCTAGCACTACTGATAAGCGCATTACTTGAGCAACATCCAAGACACAAGTTCTGGTCCCATAGACCATGCACATCAACAGGTTAATATCCTTTCTGTTCTTTACAGTCAGTTGTTGAAAAACAACTAAAATAATACAAAGCACAGATGCTCTAACACCCTTTGAACAAAACACTGTCAATGTCCCTGCTGCTGGTCTTAAAGAGACAGAACCATTTTAACACTTGTACTACATATCAATGTAATTATGTGTGTGTGTGTGTGTGTGGTTGGGTTTGGGTGGTTGAGGACTTTTAGGTTGCAAACTGGTAATTACAAGGGTATTATGCTATAAATGTAGTTTGAGGACATTTCTAGTGTCCCCATAATTCAAATTGCTACAAATACTTACTAAACGAAGTTTTTTTGAAAATGTAAAAATGCAGAAAGTTTTTTATGAGGGTTAGGGGATAGAGTCTATAGTTCGTACAGTATAAAAATCATTGTCTATGGAGAGTCCTCATAAGGATAGCCACACCAACATGTGTGTGTGTGTGTGTGTGTGTGTGTGTGTGTGTGTGTGTGTGTGTGTGTATACACCTATCTGTCACAACATTAAAACCACCTGCCTAATATTTTGTAGGTCCCCCTTGTGCCGCCAAAACAGTGCCAACCCGCATCTCAGAATAGCATTCTTAGATGATATTCTTCTCACCACAATTGTACAGAGCACTTGTCAGTTCGAACCAGTCTGGCCATTCTCTGTTGACCTCTCTCATCAACAAGGCGTTTCTGTCAACAGAACTGCCCCTAACTGGATGTTTTTTTGTTTTTGGCATCATTCAGAGCAAATTCTAGAGACTGTTGTGCGTGGAAATCCCAGGAGATCAGCAGTTCTAGAAATACTCAAACCAGCCCATCTGGCACCAACAATTATCCATGTGATTATCTAATCTGCCAATCGTGTGGCAACAGTGCAGTGCATACAGTCATGCAGATACGGCTCAGGAGCTTCAGTTAATGTTCACATCAACCATCAGAATGGGGAAAAATGTGATCTCGATGTGGATCGTGGCATGACTGTTGGTGCCAGATGGTTTGAGTATTTCTGTAACTGCTGATCTCCTGGGATTTTCATGCACAACAGTCTCTAGAATTTACTCTGAATGGTGCTAAAAAAATTTTAAAAAAATCCAGTGAGCGGCAGTTCTGTGGATGCAAATGCCTTGTTGATGAGAGAGGTCAACAGAGAGAATGGTCAGACTGGTTTGAACTGACAAAGTCTACGGTAACTCAGATAACCGCTCCTTACAATTGTGGTGAGAAGAATGGCATCTCAGAATGCTATTCTGAGATGCAGATTGGCGCTGTTTTGGCAGCACGAGGGGGACTTAACACAATATTAGGCAGGTGGTTTTAATGTTGTGGCTGATCGGTGTATATACAGTTGAAGTCAGGAGTTTATATACACCATAGCCAAATACATTTAAACTCAGTTTTTCACAATTCCTGATATTTAATTGTAGAAAACATTCCCTGTCTTAGATCAGTTAAGATCACTACTTTATTTTAAGAATGTGAAATGTCAGAATAATAGTAGAGAGAATGATTTATTTCAGCTTTTATTTCATTCATCGCATTCCCAGTGGGTCAGAAGTTTACATACACTTTGTTAGTATTTGGTAGCATTGCTTTTAAATTGTTTAAATTGGGTCAAACATTTTAGGTACCCTTCCACAAGCTTCTCACAATAAGTTGCTGGAATTTTGGCCCATTCCTCCAGACAGAACTGGTGTAACTGAATCAGGTTTATAGACCTTTAGGGCTGGGTGATACGTAAAAAATATTTTTGTGAAAATTGCCTTAAACAATATCGCGATATCCAATTACATCGTCAACCCCCCTGCCAAGGGTAGGTTAATTTTTTTTGTTTTATTGATTTTGCCTTAAATTAATTCATTTATTAAAACACTAAAAACTTAAAAGACATTTCTAAATTCAAATGGCACTTTAAACTAAACGAAAAAAGCATTAAAATAACAAAGTGATTAAAAAATCTTAAATATAACCACCTCCACAAATCCAAACATTTACAGTCTCCAATGGCCCCATTTGCCATCACACAAGCATCCATCAACGACACTAGGTGGAAAATTACTAATAGCCTACAGATTAAGAACTAAAGACAATTATAAATGTAAAGACAATGATAATCAAAATAAAAAAGCCTAATAAATTCCCTTGTGTTCCCAAAAAAAATGCTGTCAAATGTGTGTTCTTATTAAATTTGTGTTTGTATTGCATTTTGGTAATACAGTTAATGCTGCCAAAAGAAAAGAAAATAATACTCAATTTTAGGTTCAAGGTGAATGTGTCGTATTACTTTATGATTTATTCACTTTCGTCTTTGTTTCTTTAATACAAAGATATATATATATATTACTGAACCTGCAGAGTTGCGTTCACAATGCATGCCAACCGAGTGGAAATAATGCGAACTAAACTCACAGCACCTCCTGAGATGATCTGAGATCATTTGCAGCATTCTTATAGACGAAAGTATTTGTGCAAACAATTTTTCAGACTAATGAAACTCTTTACATATGCTTGTTCCAGCTCACGCAGCACGCCTATGACAAACAGCGATCAGATGCAAGCAGTAACAAGTTGTGAATTTAATTATTCTAAAAATCTGAATATTGCAAAAATATTGCCTTGTGTTCAAAAGAACAATATCATCACTTCCGGGGAAATTGTAGTGACTGCGTGACTCTTTTATTAATAAAATATTTGCGGTTTAGGATGCACAGACAAAACACTTTAATAACTCGATTCATGACTGGAAAAGACAGCACATCACACAGTTCTGGGAGCACTATGTGTGTGTACGTTCCTCCATCATGACTTTGCGGTGTGGATAAGGTATTCTTTAAAAGTATCAATAAACCTGCTCTTCGGGAAAAAGTGCAAGTTTGTGTTTAACTTATTTGCTCTGCAAACTCTATGCAGGCTTTGGATTTTTAGGACACCCAACACTGGTTCGTCCAGTTATGAATGAATTATTCGGTCACATTCTTTTTTTTGATGCGCATCTTGAATTCCTGTTAAATTCAATAGGAGTTTATTCAGTAAATGTGTTTCCATCATAGTTTATGCACATTTCTTCTTATCGAATAAAAAATTCATCCACCTCAAATGAGCATATCATTTTCCATGCGCATTTTGGAGATTTTATTCGCATCTTGGTGTTTCTATCCAGCAGATCTTATGCAATATCTTATAAAATGCGCATAAAAAAGCATTGATGGAAACATAGCTATTGACGGCTTTTCTTTTGTCTGTTCTTAAAAATATAATAAAGTGTCTTTCTTCAAGCACATGTCTTTGTAACTAACAGCATTTCTTGTCATGTGTCACTCCACGACGTCTTGCAGGTCGCCCGCCTGTTGCGGGTAGATTAGCAAAATTACCCACGCATGAAATACATTTGGACGAGGAGCTCGCAAAGTAGCGATGGGTCGTTCATGAACAAACTAATCTTATGTGACTCAAAAGAACGAGTAGTCTCAGAGAATGATTCATTCATTTTGTGTTGACCGCGCATGCGCATTGCGCAACCTCCATTCGTTTGTTACGTGAAAACCGCATAGGCGCTGTACAGGAAACTGAAATTATTTAGTTCACCTTTCAACTCTTTTGGTCCGAGTCGTTTGTTCTTTTGTCACGTGACAGCCATATACGCTATGCATTGCTCACACAGGAAACAGAAATGATTAGTTCACCTCTCCAGTAATCTGGTCCAAGTCATTCGTTCTTTTGTCTCGTGACAGCCGTATACACATGCACATACGGCTGTCATGTGACAAAAGAACAAATGACTCAGACAAGAAGATTCCAGAGGTGAACTAATCTTTCTGTTTCTCATAATTTGTCCTTGGCTGCATTATCTTTTTTTCCTTATTGTGACTATAATCAAAGTTTGCATAAGTAGATGAGTTGGGGGGGATTTGGCTATTGAAAGTGTAACATTTTAATTTAATTCTGCTCAAATGAACGAAATGACTTGGATCTTTGAATCTCGTTCAGCAAAATGAACGAATCTGTATTCAAGTTAGTAAAATGATACGATCTTCCCATCACTATCCCAAACTGGATTCAGCCTCGCATTTGTTGGGTGGCGGGTGCTAGTTTCACACCCTGGTCACTGTTTAATATATTTGCCGACTTCCCAGATTCATGGTGTTGCCATTTCCCGATATTGTCGATCACGTCTGTTCAGAATCGGCATCGGGATCTTTGTAAGACATCGTCGATATCTGATTACATCGTCCTATCTCCCAGCCCTTTAGGCCTCCTTGCTCACACACACTTTTTCAGTTCTGCCCACAAATTTTATATCGGATTGAGGTCAGGGCTTTGTGATGGCCACTCCAATACCTTGACTTTGTTGTCCTTAAGCCATTTTGCCACAACTTTGGATGTATGCTTGGTATCATTGCCCATTTGGAAGGCCCATTTGCAACCAAGCTTTAACTTCCTGGCCATCTTGAAATGTTGCTTCAATATATCCACATAATTTTCCTTCCTCATGATGCTATCTATTTTGTGAAGTGCACCAGTCCCTCCTGCAGCAAAGCACCCCACAACATGATGCTTCCACCCCCATGCTTCACGGCTGGGATGGTGATCTTCGGCTTGCAAGCCTCATCCTTTTTCCTCCAAACATAACGATGGTCATTATGGCCAAACAGTTACATTTTTGTTTCATTAGACCAGAGGACATTTCTCCAAAAAGTAAGATCTTTGTCCCCATGTGCACTTGCAAACTGTAGTAGTCTGGCTTTCTTATGGCAGTTTTGGAACAGTGGCTTCTTCCTTGCTGAGCAGCCTTTCAGGTTATGTCGATTTAGGACTCATTTTACTGTGGATATAGATACTTGTCTACCTGTTTCCTCCAGCAACTTCACAAGGTCCTTTGCTGTTGTTCTGGGATTGATTTGCACCAAACTACATTCATCTCTAGGAGTCAGAATGCATCTCCTTCCTGAGCGGTATGATGGCTGCGTGGTCCCATGGTGTTTATTCTTGCGTACTATTGTTTGTTCAGATGAACGTGGTACCTTCAGGCATTTGGAAATTGCTCCCAAAGATGAACCAGACTTGTGGAGGTCCACAATTGTTTTTCTGAGGTCTTTGCTGATTTCATTTGATTTTCCCATGATGTCAAGCAAAGAGCCACTGAGTTTGGCAGTAGGCCTTAAAATACATCCACAGGTACACCTCCAATTCAGTACACCTCCTATCAGAAGTTAACTGGCTAACTGTCTAAAGGCTTGACATCATTTTCTGGAATTTTTCAAGCTGCTTAAAGGCACAGTTAACTTAGTGTAATTAAACTTCTTACCTACTGGAATTGTGATATAGTCAATTAAAAGTGAAACAATCTTTACAAGGTCCTTTGCTGTTGTTCTTTTCGCACCAAACTACATCCATCTCTAGGAGACAGAATGCTTCTCCTTTCTCAGTGGTTCCTCATGATGGCTGCGTGGTCCCATGGTGTTTATACTTGCATACTATTGTGTGCACAGATGAACGTGGTACCTTCAGGCATTTGGACATTGCTCCCAAGGATGAACCAGACTTGTGGAGGTCCACAATTTGTTTTCTGAGGTCTTGGCTGATTTCTTTTGATTTTCCCATGATGTCAAGCAAAGAGGCACCGAGGTAGGCCTTAAAATGCATCCACAGGTAAACCTCCAATTGACATCTGACCCACTGGAATTGTGATATAGCTAATTAAGTGAAATAATCTGTAAACAACTGTTGGAAAAATTACTTGTCATGCACAAAGTAGATGTCCTAAACGACTTGCCAAAACTATAGTTTGCTAATATTAAATCTGTGGAGTGGTTAAAAAATGGGTTTTAATAATGTGTATGTAAACTTCTGACTTCAACTGTATATATATGTGTGTGTGTGTGTGTGTGTGTTTTACATGTTTTGCATATATTATGCAAAACATGCATATGTTATATTGCACATATATATACTGTAAAGGTGTGTGTATATATGTATATAATAAAATAGGAATTTTATTAGCCACTGGTGAATAAATATTCAAATTTTTTTTCACCAGAAATTGAGTTGTGTAGTGGCGAAGAAGAACTTGAGCACCTCGATCCTTTTTACTGAATAAGATGCCAGCAATTAGGAAGCTGGATTCAGTCTCATCTTTTACAGCGTGTTGTGTCTTGTGAGCGTGTACTCTGAAGGTAATTGACATTTGTCTGCAGTGGGTCCGGATCTGTCGTGATCTCGCTGTGTCCATCACATTAGTTGAGACTTGGAATGCCACTGACATTGCATTTAACAACTTCAACTCTGATTTTGGTTAAACTGTACGGACTGTTCATTCTCAACGTTCTCTGTTTTAAAGCAAGCCTACAGACCAGTTACGCGCCTGTTGGACTTCAGTTAGAAGGTAAAAGTGTTGCAAAACTCGAGAGCTTGTAGCTTGGAATTTGAGAACGTGTACAATAAATATTTGTACAAGCAAGTCACATTGTGTCAAAGTTTCCACAAGTCAAAGTTTCCTTTTTGTTACGTTTATTTTTTATCCAAAGACGAGACCCAGGCACCCCATTTTCATTTCATGTCTCTTTTAATATAATTTCTGTTATTTACAGTCAGGTGGTGATTAAAAAAAAAAATATATATATATATATATATATATATATATTTCTAGTCATACATTGCACAGATGAGGGAAAAACAACTGTGCAACTTCTCTCTCGTTAAAGGTGCACTCAGCGATTCCTGAGAAACACTGTTGATATTCGAACTCAACTGCCAAAACAAACACACCCCTTATGAATCCGTCTTCAAGCCTTTTACCTCTCAGAGGTCTCTCCACCTCTGAAAAGCCTCGCCAATGTTGATGTGGCTCCTAGTCCTTGACTTATCATAATCCTTCTTTTTTAGTTTATATTCGTCTGACCTTTTGCTCTTGGTCTGTTTCTCAGCCATATGTCCTCCTTGGAGTTTAGAATGTTGCATCAGTCAGATTTGCCATTGCTCTTCTTATGAATTTCCCTCTCGCTCTGACCCCACCCACCCATCCTGTGCACGTGCAAGAACCACCCCCTGTTGCTGATTGGCTGATGTAGTGTTGTGTTGATCGGTCTGTTCCACTTTGTTTTTGTCCCATTTACACAGCCATGGCTGTGTACAAATACTAGATTTTTTCAGCCCACCCACAGAATGGACAGCTAGCAGACTGTGAGGAGATATTTGCAGAATTTGACAAAAAAAATGCTTTGGATTAGAATTACTGAGTGCACCTTTAATGTGCGCTGCGCTCATTCAACCGTAAACTCTTCTCTTTTTTTTTTCTCCCCTTTTCTCCCCAATTTGGAATGCCCAATTCCCAATGCATTCTAAGTCCTCGTGGTGGTGTAGTGACTTGTCTCAATCCGGGTGGTGGAGGACGAATCTCAGTTGCCTCTGTGTCTGAGACCGTCAATCCACACATCTTATCACATGGCTTGTTGAGCACGTTAACCCTGAGACATAGCATGTGTGGAGACTTCACACTATTCTCTGCGGCATCCACGCACAACTCACCACATGTCCCACCGTGAGCGAGAACCACATTATAGCGACCACGTGGAGGTTAACCCAACGTGACTCTTCCCACCCTAGCAACAGGCCAATTGGATGCTTAGGAAGACTGACTGGAGTCACTCAGCACGCCCTGGATTCGAACTTGCGACTCCAGGTGTGATAGTCAGCGTCTTTATTTGCTGAGCTACCCAGGCCCCCTGTAAACTCTTCTCTTAAGGAGACAGAACCAATTTTGTGCTTGTTATTCATATCAATGTAAACTCAATGTAAATAACACAAATGCATATAAAAACATTCAACAAAATGTAGTAAGTGTAATAAATGTGTAAATACATAAATATTTTAAAGTACAATCATGCATTATGAAATTTTTTAACTTCAGAAAACACTGTAAATATGAAAGAATTTCACAAATACAAATCTTCAACAATTATATGCAAGGGTTTGATAGCAGCACTTAAATTATTATTTTTATAATATTATTATTAATTCTATTTTCATTAGGTTCCAACCTTTCAATATGTATGAAATATCAAACAGTGACAACAGCTTGTATCATTAAAAATGCAATTTCATGACATCATATAAATAGAATGTGAAATTTGTACAAAAGCTAAAATGTGATTAAAAGGATAAAATGCGAAATATGAAAATAAAATGTAAAATCTTGCATAATATATTGCACAAAATCATATATATGAAAACAAATATACTGTGTGTGTGTGTGTATGTGTTTTATATATATATATATATATATATATATATATATATATATATATATATATACAGGTGCATCTCAATAAATTAGAATGTCGTGGAAAAGTTCATTTATTTCAGTAATTCAACTCAAATTGTGAAACTCGTGTATTAAATAAATTCAGTGCACACAGACTGAAGTAGTTTAAGTCTTTGGTTCTTTTAATTGTGATGATTTTGGCTCACATTTAACAAAAACCCACTGATTCACTATCTCAACAAATTAGAATACATCATATGATCAATAAAAAAACATTTTTAGTGAATTGTTGGCCTTCTGGAAAGTATGTTAATTTACTGTATATGTACTCAATACTTGGTAGGGGCTCCTTTTGCTTTAATTACTGCCTCAATTTGGCATGGCATGGAGGTGATCAGTTTGTGGCACTGCTGAGGTGGTATGGAAGCCCAGGTTTCTTTGACAGTGGCCTTCAGCTCATCTGCATTTTTTGGTCTCTTGTTTCTCATTTTCCTCTTGACAATACCCCATAGATTCTCTATGGGGTTCAGGTCTGGCGAGTTTGCTGGCCAGTCAAGCACACCAACACCATGGTCATTTAACCAACTTTTGGTGCTTTTGGCAGTGTGGGCAGGTGCCAAATCCTGCTGGAAAATGAAATCAGCATCTTTAAAAAGCTGGTCAGCAGAAGGAAGCAGAAGTGCTCCAAAATTTCTTGGTAAACGGTGAAGTGACTTTGGTTTTCAAAAAACACAATGGACCAACACCAGCAGATGACATTGCACCACAAATCATCACAGACTGTGGAAACTTAACACTGGACTTCAAGCAACTTGGGCTATGAGCTTCTCCACCCTTCCTCCAGACTCTAGGACCTTGGTTTCCAAATGAAATACAAAACTTGTATTTCATCTGAAAAGAGGACTTTGGACCACTGGGCAACAGTCCAGTTCTTCTTCTCCTTAGCCTAGGTAAGACGCCTCTGACGTTGTCTGTGGTTCAGGAGTGGCTTAACAAGAGGAATACGACAACTGTAGCCAAATTCCTTGACACGTCTGTGTGTGGTGGCTCTTGATGCCTTGACCCCAGCCTCAGTCCATTCCTTGTGAAGTTCACCCAAATTCTTGAATCGATTTTGCTTGACAATCCTCATAAGGCTGCGGTTCATTCGGTTGGTTGTGCATCTTTTTCTTCCACACTTTTTCCTTCCACTCAACTTTCTGTTAACATGCTTGGATACAGCACTCTGTGAACAGCCAGCTTCTTTGGCAATGAATGTTTGTGGCTTACCCTCCTTGTGAAGAGTGTCAATGGTTGTCTTCTGGACAACTGTCAGATCAGCAGTCTTCCCCATGATTGTGTAGCCTAGTGAACCAAACTGAGAGACCATTTTGAAGGCTCAGGAAACATTTGCAGGTGTTTTGAGTTGATTAGCTGATTGGCACGTCACCATATTCTAATTTTTTGAGATAGTGAATTGGTGGGTTTTTGTTAAATGTGAGCCAAAATCATCACAATTAAAAGAACCAAAGACTTAAACTACTTCAGTCTGTGTGCATTGAATTTATTTAATACACGAGTTTCACTATTTGAGTTGAATTACTGAAATAAATGAACTTTTCCACGACATTCTAATTTATTGAGATGCACCTGTATATATATATATATATATGATGCCCCCTCCTCTGTTTCCTTAACATCTTTTTTAGTTTTCAGTTGCATTACGCTTACATGTTGACAGAAGTCTGGCAAGTAAAAATAAAAATGTTCTAGCCAATGGCGATTAATTCTCCAACGTGTCTGTAGAGAGTTGACTGTATATAATGTATGCAATTTCAGGACATCAGATATTTTTTAAAAGTTAAAATGTGAAAATTTATTCAAACAAAAAGAATTTATTTCATACTGTATGTGAGAAAAATGGACATTATAGATGAAATATACTCAAATGAATTGGAATTGAAAGCGTGCACATCGAAATCAAACCATGATATTGTGATATATCGAATCGTGATATATGTATCTAGATGTATCGCATTATATCGAATCGTGACGTGTATCGCAATATGTATCACATCGTGAGGTGTCTGGTGATACACAGCACTAGTGTAACTGCCATTTTAATTACTGCTGCGAGAGCGCAGAAAGCTGAAAATATGTTCCATGTGCACACATCACATCATTTTTACAGAGCTAGAGAGAGGAAGGGAAAAAAACTTGGCTGTGACTTCAGAATTCCCATGGGGATTGTATTACAATAGCTACTCACATCTCGAGTCCGCGTAAGTTTGAATGGTGATCCCACTCTTCAGCTCTTTTATGGCAAATGCTGTCGTGAGTGTGGAAAGTGCAGGCTTCGGGTGTCACGCATGGGAGCAAGTTGCTGACAGGGAGCTTCTCTTGCAGGCAGGATCTTCCAGGCCGGCTGCAGCAGCATGCGAGCGGAGTAGAGTGAGGCTTGGCCCTCAGCCATCCCCAGCCAGGACAGGAGGCGCCTGTGCTGCTCTCGGTCCTGCTGCAAACCTTCAGCCACCACTCTCAACTGTGTCTAAGCTCAAACCTGGTACTGCAGGAAAAGATGGCAGCCATACCACTGACATGCCTTCTCCCAGAAACAGATTGAGCACACCTGAGGGTAAGGAAAGCTATTTTACTCTACAGTTTGCTCTTTCTCTCCTGTTTATGTCTGTTTTCCCTTTTGTGGAGTGTGAGTGAGGGCAGGTTGTAGATGCACACAATGAATTATATTTCTAATGATATTTAAGTAATTTGGACTAATTTGTATTCTGTGGTGTTAACGTTATGTGCTATAGTGCCATTCCCGTCAATCTTTTATTAGTCAAAATGTACACTCACCGGCCACTTTATTAGGTACACCTGTACATTTACTTATTCATGTGATTATCTAATCAGCCAATCATGTGGCAGCAGTGTAATGTATAAAATCATGCAGACATGGGTCAGGAGCTTCAGTTATTGTTCACATCAACCATCAGAATGGGGAAAAAAATGTGATTTTAGTGATTTAGACCATGGCATGATTGTTGTTTGCTAGACGGGCTGGTTTGTGTAGTTCTGTAACTGCTGATCTCCTGGGATTTTCACGCGCAACAGTCTCTGGAGTAGGGCTGAAACAATTAATCGACATTATCGACAAAGTCGACAATAAAAAGGTTGTCAACAGAATTTTTTGTTGTCGCAAAGTCGTTTGATGTTTAACATAACGAGATCATACGAAACTCTAATGATGGTGCGCATGTGATGTAGATCTCAATGTTTGAGGAAATTATACAAAAATACCAAATAAGTAAATACAGTAAATATTGTTATCTGAGAATGTTGAATATAATATTAAAAATATATAATAGATCAAAATAAAAAGATGCATTCACCTGAGAAGCAGCATATATGATATTTAGACTTGCTTTTAGAGAATAGATCTTGAATATAAGTTTATTTTGTCTTTACTGCACTCGCAGAAGTATAACCAAGTGAAAAAATACACTTATATACAAAATACACTTATACAAATAGAAGTCTAAATATATTATATGTTGCTTCTCAAGTAAATGTATTTTTAGACAATTTTGGAAAACAAAACAAAAACACTTAATAACAATAGGATGTTGCAGTGAACTTTTTACTGAAATAAACTTAATAAAAAGTATTTTTTTCCTTCAGTTCAGTGAATGTCATTTAGAGGTATTTTTAAAAGATGATTTTGTCCTTGTTATTGTTAGCAAGCACATTTAGTACAACCTTTTAAGTCGAGGCACAAGCTGAATAATCAGTTAAGAGCTAATGATTAATCATTGCAATAATCCCCCGAATAGTAGAATAATCGTTCTAATAATCATTAGATTATTCGATTATCAAAATAATCGTTAGTTGCAGCCCTACTCTAGAGTGTATAGAGCAAGGATCGGGAACCTTTTTTCACCTTTTTTTTATTTTTGGTGGATGCATTTTTTCGAAAGAGCCATAGCATAAATGAATAATTTACTATATTCAAAAAAAACTTTTCAATAAAATAAAATGTTTATATTGCCCGTAGACTACTCAAAAACACAAAAACAAACAAATATGCAAAAATTAATAGGTAACGTTGCAATATGAAATTGAGTACACGTGAGTACATGTGCAGGTCCCCATAAAATTATAATTTTACAATTGTTCATGAAAAATGTAACTTCCCTTTTGGGCTGGGTAATATGTAAAAAATATTTTAATGATAATCGCCTTTAAAATATTGCGATATCCGATTATATCGTCAACACCCCTGCCAAGGGTCGGTGAATATTTTTGCTTTATTAATTTTGCTTTAAAAATTAAATACATTTATTGAAACACAAAAAACTTAAAAGACATTTCTAAATTCAAATTGCACTTTAAATGAAACGAATTAAATAATGAAGCAATTAAGCAATTAAAATAATGAAGAGATTAAAAAATCTTATATATAACCACCTCCCCAAATCCAAACATTTACCGTCTCCAAAGGCCCCATATGCAATCACGCAAGCATCCGTCAACGAGAACATTTGAAAAATTACTAATAGCCTACAAATTAAGAACTAAAGACAATTATAAATGTAAAGATAATAATGATCATAATAAAGAAGCCTAATAAATTCCCTTGTGTTCCCAAATAATGCTGCCAAATGTGTGTTCTTATCAAATGTGTTTGTATTGCGTTTTGGTAATACAGTTAATGCTGCCTAAAAAAATAGAATAGAACTAAATTTTAGGTTCAAGGTGAACGTGTCTTGTATTACTTTATGATTTAATCACTTTCGTCTTTGTTTCTTTAATACAAAGATACCTGTCTATATTACTGAACCTGCAGTGTTGCGTTCACAATGTGTATGAGCGAACTGCTCTGTGGAAATAAAGCAAACTAAACTCACAGCACCTCACAAGATGATCGGAGATCATTTGCAGCATTCTCATAGACTATATTATTCTTGCAAACAGTTTTCAGTCGAATAAAACAGAGAATAGTAATAGTAATAACTCTTTACATGCACTTGTTCCACGAGACAGTGCCCTCTGAACAAACAGCGAATCAGACACGAGCAATGATGGCTTTTCTTTTGTCTGTTCTTAAAAATATAATAAAGTGTGTTTCTTCAACCACATATCTTTGTGACTAACAGCATTTCTTGTCATGTGTCACTCCGAGACGTCTTACAGGTCACCCGCCTGTTGCAGGTAGATGAGCAAAATTACTCGCGCATGAAATACCTGCATTTGGAGGAGGAGTTCACGAACTTGATTGAGCCTCGTTGCATTTGGAGTGTGGCAGGTGCTATTTCACACCCTGGGCGCACATAAAAAAATAACGAACGATCATAATTCACTCGTAGAAAATGCTCTTAACAGCTGAGATCAGTAGTTATTGGAAAACGAGGCCCAGAACTCTATGAATGTGCGTGTCTTGGATAAGCGCTTTCATTGCACTCATGAACAGCAGAGCTCACTGCGCACATATCAAATCAGATGCGCATCAGCGGCTTTTCTTCCATCTATTTTTCAAAATATAATCATGTTACGTCAAACTCACGTCTTTGTGTCTAATTTCTTGTAATATATCACTCTTAGCCTACAGGTCGCCTTCCACAGTGGCTGGTACATCAGCAAAATACTCCGCATGAAAATCCGCATTTGGCGGGTGTTCATTTCAAAACTTGTTCACCAGGAGTAGGCTGTCCGACAAATTCGGGAGAAAGGAAATCAAAACAGTTCAAGCTTTGCGATCGCACCCACACTTTCTGTAGGATAATTATCTCTAGAAAGTTTTGAAGGATCATGTGTTGGTGAATGGTGAGACACCCCACGAGCCACTTGATTTTTAACAAAGAGCCACTTGTGGCTTGCTAGCCCAACCCCTGGTATAGAGAATGGTGTGAACAGCAAAAAACAGCCAGTGAGTGGCAGTTCTGTGGACGAAAATTCCTTGTTGATGAGAGAGGTCAACGGAGAATCGCCAGACTGGTTCGAACTAACATAGTTTACGGTAACTCAGATAACCCCTCTGTACAACTGTGTTGAGAAGAATAGCATCTCAGAATGCACAACTTGTTGAACCTTGAAGTAGATGGGCTACAACAGCAGAAGACCACGTTGGGTTCCACGTCTGTCAGCCAAGAACAGAAAGCTGAGGCTGCAGTGGGCCTACCATCTGTGTACCTTAGCAGAAATCCAGATTTGACAGACCAGGCGATGTTTTTCCAATCATCTACCATCCAGTTTGGTGAGCCTGTGCCCACTGCAGCCTCAGTTTCCTTTTCTAAGCTGAAAGTAGTGGAACCCAGAGGGGTCTTCTACTGCTGTAGCCCATCCGCCCCAATGTTCGAAGTGTTAAATATTCAGAAATGCTTTTCTGCATAGAACTGTTGTAACGTGTGGTTATTTGGGTTACTGTCAGCTTGGACCAGTCTGGCTATTCTCCGTTGACCTCTCTCATCAACAAGGTGTTTCCGCCCACAGAACTGCCACTCGCTGGATTATTTTTTATTAATTTTTTTTCACACCTTCTCTTTACATTCTAGAGAATGTTGTGTGTGAAAATCCCAGCAGATCAGCAGTTAAAGAAATACTCAAACCAGCCCATCTGGCATCAACAATCATGCCACAGTCTAAATCACTGAGATAAAACTTTTTCCTCATTTAGATGGTTGATGTGAACATAAACTGATGCTCTTGACCCATATCTGCATGATTATATTCATTACACTGCTACCACACGGTTGGCTGATAAGATAATCGTATGAATAAGTAGATGTACAGTTGTACCTAATAAAGTGGCCAGTGAGTGTATATCAGGAAAAAGACACCTGAGTGATGCACACTATCTTCATTGTTTATGTATTTTCATCTGTGGTCTCAAAGGCATAGCTAGTTATGTTACTCTTACTGATACCTCTTACATGCTCTATGGATTTCATTTGTAGCCCAGTAGTCTCTCATGTGAGCTCTTTAATTTGTGAAATTTATTTAAAGAGGGCATGACTTTAACATTGCTAATTATTCAAATATTCATACTTGCTGAAATGAAAAGCGTTTCCTCTAATGGCTTTATTACTGTAAATACTAAACAAGACATGTGTAAAATATACTCCCTGCAGTGTCATATCTGTGCTAGACAGAATATTTAATCAAGGTTTTTATTATTATACCTATATTTTTTATTTATATTTTAATTTGAGGCTAGGTCATTATTTTAAAATGTTTATGGATGAGTTTTGATGATAGTGTGCTGATTTGTCAATCTGGATGCAGGTTTTTTATGTTTTGAATTGTTTATATCGATATACATAATAGGGAGAATGCTTTTCCTGGTACTAAGGACCAAGCTTATGTGACAGTTCCTAGACAAAACAGAGGATACAGATGTGCCTTCTGGAACTTCCAGTATTAGTTCCAGAAGGCATAACTAATGAAAAGAGGGTTAAAGGACATTCATGTTTACTGCAACTTCCTGTAAACATGAACTTGGCACAGAACTTTTGTCAAAATCAAAACTTGAGTTTTGTAAAGCTTGTGCTAAATCTGCCATTCCAGATTTTTATAGTGCACTATTTGCAGTGCAAATATTTGCAGAACAAACACGTGTGCTCTTATTTGTAACACATGGCCTGAAAAATAACAGATTTATTATTTGTCGTTTTCCCATTGCAGTTAAGCTCAAAATCCACTTGACTGAGGGCACAAGTGCAATTTCAAGAGAGGCCCATTCCAGACCTGCCCTTTCCACTGCTGCCCCAACAGGATCAGCCTCCAAACCTGTGAAGCCCAAAACACTGCCCAAGAGCTCCAGCACTTCCTCTCAGACCAGTGGACACCCAAAGCAAGGTGAGACTCCTGAAGATTACATGAAGATCTACTTTGGGTTGAGCTGGACAGGTTTAATAAATATGGTTATGCTCAGCACAATTGCACAGACCTTTTGAGAGTGCAGAGTTCTAACACAAACAGCAAATTTAGTTGCTCATGTGACCGATGTTATCTAATTTATGTCAGTCATTCATGAGGGCAGCATAGGAGCCTAGATCAATCATGAACATTTTAGGAACCATACCACACCAGATTTTTAAGGTGACTTGGACTTCATGTACAATCAGTGGGCTCCAAAATCTGAGACTATGGGTGAAAATATTTTTATTTTTATTTTTTCAAATTTTTTAATTTTTTCCTTTTAAATTATATAATCAGCACAACAGTTAGTAAAATGACTTGACCCCTTATTCATTTTGTATCATAACGTTTCTTTGTTTTAAATTTAATGGAACCCACTGTATATATTATATACAATTGCTTTTATTTATTTTTTAATCTGTTGAACTTTTTTTTTTTCCAAACCAATTGGCACACCACCCCAACCTTGCCAGCGTTGCCCTTGTAAGATTTGCATGTACTTGGAGGAAGGATTTAAGAAATGATTGGTTGCCTCAGACAGGATCCACCTCATACTTGTACAGCTTGACCCACATTCCCTGCTAGGTCAGTGGTGCCTTAAATTCAAAGCCAGGATATTAACCCCCCCTTTTTTTTTTTTTTCTCCCTAACTCGGAATGCCCAATTCCCAATGCGCTCTAAGTCCTCGTGGTGGCGTAGTGACTCTCAGTTGCCTCTGCATCTGAGGCCATCAATCCGCGCATCTTATCACGTGGCTTGTTAAGCGCGTTACCGCGGAGATGCAGCGTGTGTGGAGGCCCACACTATTCTCTGCAGCATCCACGCACAACTCACCACACACCCCAAGGAGAGTGAGAACCACACATTATAGCAACCACAAGGAGGTTACCCCATGTGACTCTACCCTCCCTAGCAACCGGGCCAATTTGGTTGCCTAGGAGACCTGGCTGGAGTCACTGGAGTCACCCTGGATTTGAACTCGCGACTCCAGGGGTGGTAGTCAGTGTCAATACTCACTGAGCTACCCAGGCCCCCCTTATTAAACCCCTTCTAAAGGATTCAGTCTTCTTTGACAAGTAGATTTTCAAAACATCTTGAATTTGGAATATAACTGCTGCTTAAAGACTATGTACGGATTTATATTAAACCAATGACCTGAAATCATTTTGACTGGGAGAATCAGTCATGAATATATAGGCCAATTTGTTCAGTCTAGACAGATGATATACCAATAGGCAATGATGCTTTACCTTTTCAATAGTCTGCTGCTCTCACTGGGTGATGGGCATATATTTAAATGGATGGAGTTAGTCCCAGATGTCTGCGAGTCAGGGTTTGTTCCACCTCAGTTCACTTGGAGGAATATGAGAAAGCTGTGCACGTAAACATAATGAGGATCTGTCAATGCAAACTGCATGATCTTGTTTTCCCTTCATTACGTTGAACTCGCTGTGGAAGGTCGTTTCTGCACATGGAGGGACTTTGACTGAATTTTCAGAGCAGGTTTTTAACAATTCCTTTCTGACTCACAAGCCAAGCTCTTGCCCCCAGTGTGATCTGACTGTTTTGACATTCCTTCTTATCGGATCATATCACTTTTGTATCATTCCTTTGTTGGCTGCCTTTCATAGGAAGCCTAAGACACAATTATGGAGAAGTAGATTTTTTTTTTTTTTTGGTAGCACTTTACAGTATGGTTCAAATTGTTAACAGTTAATGCATTAGGTGTCATGAAGTAACAATGAACAATATCTTTTTACAGCATTAATATTGGTTAATGTTAGTTTATTAAAAACAGCTGTTCATTGTTAATGTTAGTTGATATTCCATTAACTTGTGTTAACATTTACAACTTTTAATTTTAAAAATGTTTTCGTTTATGTTGAAATTAACATGAACCAAGTGTTACCCTTTTTTTAGAAAAAGGTATATGGAAGGTACACCAAATATGTAACAAGAGACCTCTTTGTACCTCAATTTATTTAACCAGATATCATATTTGTTATGTCTGTGTGTGCTAACAGACAGAAGCCTGTCTTTTGTGTGACAGTAGCTGTTGTGTATTTTGTTGTCATGGTATATATTTAAATATTCAGTATATTTATACCCACTGGCTACATTATTTTGTCTTAAAACACTGTAAAAAAATGTAAGTGCTGTATATTGGGAATATATTTTGTATTACTGTTTTATTAGTATTATTATTATTGTTGTATTTTTTAATTATTATTCAATCAGACCACCCAGAGCCCTCTGTTGGAGCCTCAAGTAAACCTCCATCTAACAGGATCACGTTGTTAAGAACCAAGCTTCAGTGTCTGTCAACCAGAGGTGTATCATCAGGTATGACTCATGCATGAGAAAACATACTGAGCATTAGCTTCTGATAATTAGATGGAGGGCACATCAAGATAAGTGAGGTCAGATTTGGATTATATTAATGTTCGATTTACTCTAAACCTAATGAGACATCTTCTACTGTGGGAGCAGGATCAAAGAACACGTCGTCATCAGGTCAATGTTCAGCTAGATGTTCAGGCAGTCCTCTGAAAACCCCTGCCTCAACCCGACCCTTGAGACCTGCTGCTACTCCAACAGGTAAGACTTAATAAGATTTTTGACCTCAAAGTGTATTACAGCTGAAGGCATCAGAAATAATGCACATGTGCCTTTATAATATACTTTTAATATAATAATTTAACATTAACAGTTTTAACAATATCAAATTAACATGATAATTGAACCCTATAAATTCCTTTTTAAATGTTATTTTTGTGTTTACTTAAAAGAGGCTTTCTACAATAAAAAAATAAATAAAGAACATTTGAGACCCATTGAGACCCAGACTCTTGTTCAGATATTGTATATATTCACTAAGTCTGTTCATTCTCAAAAATGGCAATAAGGCAAAAGGGTTATGCATATGTCAGGTGTGTTATATATTGGCTGTGTCCTCAGTGAGCATGATGGCAGTTGGTTTGCACTGTTTGGGCTCAGCTGAAATGCCCTATCAGCAATGCAGAAACATTATACAGCAGCCAAGACCATAACATAACATAATGCATATTCACAGAGCTTTTTTGAAAACAGTGTTTATTTTTGCATTTCGGTTGTGTGGTGTGGAAATTACACACTTCAGGTTTAAAAAAAAAGCCATTGCATTGTTACGAAGATTAAGTCAGGTCTTCGCTGTCTGTGTCGAACTAAATGACTTTAGATATTGTGTGTCCCTTTGCAAACTGTTGCACTAATTATAAATTTCAACTTGGTGAAATACTATCCTAACCTTTTCAGGCCTAGGTCAACCTTGGTGGATAGAGAATAATGTTGTATAGAATAGTGTTGCATTCTAGGCCTGACTTATAATAATATGCTTATAGTACCATATTAATGTATTTAATATGATGGTTACTAGTTACATTGCAAAACTGAAAATAATCATTTACTTGTACATTATATTTTAAATTTAATTCATTTTAAAGTGGGAGGGGAAAATGGAATATGTATCTGAACTTCAGGTATCACAGACGAACCAAACACTTTAGTCCAGTTTTTTTAATTTAAACTTTAATGAATGTTCTGCATCCAAACATGTCAACACAGGCATGTTTTACAAGCCAGTTTTTTCATCCTTAACTATTTTCTGGAATTTGTGAAATTACATTTTCAATCTGATGAATGCAGCCTCTAGTATTTGGACTGCAGCCTGAGCTGTGCAGGCATGCATTGTTTGCTGCAGCCCCTCTTAAACATAATTGCGTTTCAAACATAAAATTATAGCTTCAATGGGGTGAGCATTTTTTTTTTTTTTTTTTTTTTTGTGAGCTCTTGCTGGTATCATAGGCTTATATTACACACAGCTTGTTTCTGTGGTAACTTGGCACTGTTCTGTTTGTAACCACAAAGAAAACCGTTCCCATGTCATGTAATGGTTCTTTATTATATAGGTTTATAATGAATGAAATGCAACATTCAAAGCAATGTTGAGTAGGGTGTTTTTTGTTTTTTTTAACCTTGTGTTTCTTAATTGCTTCCATGGAAAAGCAATATATCACATTTTTTTATTTGGTGATCTCCCCAAGGGTTGCTCTTCATCTAACAATCTAAAGTTGCTATTAGCTGTTGCTTTCAATCACACCATTTTTAACCCTCCCCCATGTGCAAGAAACCTTGTTGATATATTGTACATTTATGAGACTGAGAGAGAGAGAGAGCTCCGTATTACAGCCTACCTTGGTTACTCCTCTCTGTGCCCTCCCACTCTTCACCCAGCATCCTGCACCTCCTTGGCAGCAAGCGGTGAGCGAGAGATGCTCTGTGTCATTGGATGGGAGTTTAAACCGATGGATTAATGTTTTCATTTGTCTCTGGGGCCGTGTTGTCATAAGCCACTGACCCTCTTTAATCTAGGCTGGTTCAGTTTTCTTTTTTTCCTAAGTGTGACTGGAGATCTTTTTCCTGCCTCCCTTTATCACAATCTTTGCAGTTTGTTTGGCAGGTTTTTTTTTTTTTTTTTTTGCTGTAATGCATAATGTGCCAAGTCTTTGCATGTGTGCACGCTGAGGCTGTTTCTCTTCTTGTTTTGCCTATATGGGCAATCATTTAAGATGTTTTTATCTCAGAAATTCTCTCTGTCCATCATTCATGTGAGGCTTACTGCTAAAGGCTTACTCAGAAACCTCCAAGTGCTGTCAGAATGCAAGAGCACTGTGGTGTTTCAGGCAGGTCCGTTCTCTGGTTTCTATGATTTTCATAGAAAATTGTCTGTTATTGGGGCTTTTCCTTCATTCTGCTCTGATATTTCAGAGTAAATCTGTGTAGCTCTCAAGGTGCTATCTTTGCACATGTGGTGTTGAGTCTATCTTTAGACTGTGTGTTTCTCTCTCTCTCTGCCAGAGAGTATTTGATATTTGTACATGACCTGTAGGTATCTGCTTTCTATCCACAAATAGAGCCTGGGACCTTTATGGACATGTATGTTTGTGCCACAATTTGGGTTATTCTGTGGATTACCTATCAAATCGGTAGATTCAGTAAGTCATTATTTACCCTTTTCATCTTTTTAAGCATGTTGGTGCGTAGGTCTAGATGCCAAATTTTTCTGCCTCTGGCACACTTGTAAGGTTAGTTTGGGCTGTGGGCTCTAGGATGATGTCTTGTAAAATTTCTGACATGCTAAATTGAAATCCCAATGGAAAAGGCACAGTGGAGATATGTTTGTGGGAGAAACTGATCTTTTTATAGTGATATGCCAAATAAGGTCTGTTTGTAATCGGGGGGAGTGACAATATTTGTTCCACATCCACAACACTGAGATCAAATATAGTCCATATTTAAACTTTGATTTATAAAAAGTACTTGGATAAGGTTGCACCTGTTGAAATATCCCTCTAAAAGTAATGCATATTAGCTATGATTATGGCTTTATGGACAGCTTGAGCAGCATTTAAAGCTGTTTTGCACAGTGTGTCCACCCTTTGGTAAAACAGTTGTTTTACAGTATGTAATCTAGCTCAATGAATCTTTCCACATCAGTGAGTAGTTTTGTATAGATGTAATTTCTGTATATCAACCTAAACACATCACTCCTGACTTCTAAAATTCAAGTTTTTTAGTTCAGATCTTGGAAATGTGTGAGACTTTTTATTTATTTATTTTTTTATTTTTTTAATTTATTTTTTACATTTTGTTAAATGTTTCCTAAACCATTTTGTATCAAATGTTATCAATGTTTTGGAAAATAATGGTAGAGATACCATGCAAAATTTACTTCCAATCAAAAATCTATACGATTTGTAAAGTACATTTGCTTAAAACCAAATAAATGTGGCTTACCAAGCCTAGTAATAAAGAGTGGAAAGAATAGTAGTAGTGCTTACAGGGAGCACATATCTGCTTCTCAAGAGTGTCTAAATAATTCAGGTGTATGAGAAGAGATTGAATTATTCATTTCAGTATGCAGTGAAAACATGAACTGTTTTATTTCTTATCAAAAAGGCCATTTAGCAGCAAAAACTCAAAAGGTCTTTGAAATAAGAAAACTTCTTATCAAAGTAGGTTTAGTTAAGTTGGCATATTTTTTGCTATTACATCTTTGGGTCTCACAGTCTTGAGCCAAAATCACTGTGCATGTGTAGTTCCTAGTTAGCCCTACCACAGTAAAGACATTAACCTAAAACATTTTAATAATTAAGGAATAAAATACTATGTGGTGGTTTACAATGGGAGTAAAATGAACGAGTTGGGATGATGTGCATTGCAAAGGTCATGACTGCATAAACTAAGTGTGTAAGGGAATTTTAGAATACAAAATTAACATAATCTGGTGAAAAGATAAATGGCTGAAGCATCATCAGCAAAAGAGAGAGCTACATGACAGCATGGTGTAATAATCTCCCAGGACTCCCATGTTCTTTTAGAGATTAAATTATGTTTGATTATGTGCGCAGAGACCTCTGGGGGTCACTGACAGAATTACAATAATGGATTGAGAGACACTCATGCAATACACCAGTCAAATGTTTGGACAACGATTTGATTGAATTTATGTCATCATGCATACAAAAGATAGTGTGCCTACGCATACATTTTTTTACAGAGCTAAAATCAATATTTTGAAAAATGTTTGAAATAGAGCAGTTGCAGTGGATAGTGAAGGAAAAGCATCCCAGGTGGACACCTCAAACTTGGTTCAGAGAATGCCTCAGTTGCACAGAGCTGTCATCTAGGCTAAGGGTTGCTGTTGTGTAGAAGCTTAAATGTACTGTTTTATTGTTTTATTTTTATTTTATTTTTTTATGCATTTATCTCTAATGTTCATACTTCCATTTGTATTATTTTATTATTTTGATGACTTCACTATTATTCTAAAAAGTTTAAAATTGTAATAACTAATGAGTAGTAACGAATGTGTCCAAGGTTTTGTCTGGTGGTGTGTACATTTTCAATTGTGGGAGCAATGTGTAATATATTTACTGTACTAAAGCATAAAATTATCATAATATGTTATCAGAGATATAGCAAACATGCCAAGTTGAAATACTGGCTTCTCCAAAAACAATGCTGCAGCCAGTATTCTACTTTGAAATGTCTGTTCCGGGCCGGAATTTCTGTTTGTGTTTTGGCCTGTGTGATCCCATCCACTGCCCATTTCCCATTAGTATTTCGACACCCCGTGTTGCCAGATTTGAAATAAGTTAGCGGGCATCCAAGCAGCCATGGAAGTAGAGGTCTTCACGGGTTCAGCCTAACCCGAGGACCTGAGACCCGACCCCTCCACGTTTTATACGGTCAGCCGGGTCCGGCTCCATTCTATTGCTGCAGGTCCTGGGTCTGTTTAACATTGTGTAATACCCGAGAAGACCCGGCCATGATCAGACAGCGCTGATGATGATGATGATGGTGGTGTGTGTTTGTGTGTGTGTGTGTGTGTGTGTGTGTGTGTGTGTGTGTGTGTGTGTGTGTGTGTGTGTGCTGTAACTTGCAACATTGTAAAATTAGGATGAGAAAGTGCGGGCCGGAAAATAAGGTGAAAAACGGAGCAGAACCACAACGAGCTACGTCAGAGGCAGAGCGGAGTTAAGGCACACGATAGCAAATTAGCAATGCTAACGTTAGCAGCCATGGCAATGAACGAGCAATCATTATTAGAGTTCAAAAGGGCAAACAGTCGAAGTTATCTTATGTGATATACAAAAAAAAAACTGCAAAGCTGATTCTAAAAAGTCCCATTTGTCATCTGTCACCGTGACGGCAAGTGGACTTTTGAAGCTGAAATAATGAGTGGATTAGCTATGCTGTTTCAATCAGCAAGAGAGAAATCAAAGAAAACCTGGATGTATTTTACCAACTTTCTTGGCAAGGAGAATGGATTATATGCGTCACAGCCAGGCACAGGGGAGAAAGCTACTAATGTTACATTAGGTAAGACACAAAGTTTTGTTTTCACAACTTGTAAATTAACTTGTTAATAGCAATCTGCTGAGAAATCGGTGTCGATAGGGTCTGTGTCTCCCGTCCGGGTCCCAGATTTCACATAACAGATGGGTCCGGTTCGGGTACAGCATTTCTCTGTTCTGCATGGGTACGTGTCCAAGCTTTCAAATAATAGACGGGTCCGGTTCGGGTCCAGGTAGTACATTTCTGGGTCTCCTTGGGTTCGGGCATGAATTTTTGGACCCGTGAAGACCTCTACATGGAAGCCAGCAATACATTTAGCTGACATTGACAGAGTTATAAAAAAAATCCACATGAGCTGGTTTTTAATTTGCAAACAATAAAAACATTGCAAGCATGTACATTAGCTGATCAACTTACAGTGTAAGGCTCATCGCTTGACATTGTCAGTTTGCTCGTTCCTGTTTCATGTCCTCAACCTGGCAACCCACGTGAGCTTGGAGTCTGGGGAGGAGGGGGTGGGGGAGACAACTATCTCCAATATTTTGAATTTGGACTGCAGTACCCATTTTAAACGCTTGATGTCAATGTTACAAATTGCTCCTTTAAGCCAGCTGAGGTGGCATTCTCCATTTAGGCTTGGGTTCACAACATCTGCATCAGAAACCTGATTTAAACTGCCAAAGGTCTACCAATTGAAATTTACTATACACTGGCCCTCTATTTATTATCCATAAAGGCTGCATGACCACCTTAAACACCCATTCAATGTGAGCACATTCTTGGACCTCTAGACAGCCTTATTTAAAGATGACCAGCAGAGGGAACACAAATGTTTACCTAGCAGTTACATCTTTGGTTTGAATTGTAATGCACCTCTGTATTACTGGTGTGTTGGCTAAAACGATTTATAATATGCTGCACCAAGTGGACAACCTACATTTTTTGCCCTTCAAAAAATTTGCTGCATTTGGTATATGTAAAAACTGACATTTAGGACCACTATTATTCACATTTTAAGAATCCAAAATGCATCTTTATTGAGATTTACTGTATATGCATTGTTTTCCTGCATTCATGAACTCGGTGTCTGTTATGTCTGCCACATAAAAGATCATTTGAAATGCCAGTCTGTCATTAAATGCAATACCAACAGAGAGGTGTGCACAACCAGAGGTTAAGAACAGCAGCTTAAAAAGCCAAACTGTGCTCATAATATCTCAACCTCTTACATGTGTCACTAAACACTATTTTAAATGCATTTGTGTGCAATGCATTGCAATGGAGTGTTTCCATTCCCTTCAGTCCATGTGATTAGCTAAACAGTTCTATTTATTTTACGGTTGGGTAAAATGAACTAACAGACCTGAGGCCCTGCACCTGTAGTCAAAGCGTTGTTTTCTACAGTGGTATCAGCCCATGTAAATTTATAGGCATTCTAGACAATGTCTGTTGGGAATCTTTTATTGACATTTGGACCAAATTCCTGAAATGGTGGTATCCAAAATGCTGTTCAGTGTTTTCACCCCTATTACCCAGTCGGTTCACAAAGACCCATCTGGTCAGTTTCTTAATAGTGTTAAACAGTGCACATTTTGTTAACTTCAAATGTTGTCACAACAAGGGGTATTGTGCTTCCCTAGCTTGCATTAATTTAGCAGTTGGTTAGCTGCACAGTTACAAAATATATGTTCAATAGTAATTTAATATTGCATTCTTAATGCATGATCTAAGATGCTGAAAATCATGAATTAGTGTTACTAAATTTTTTCCACTGGGAGTGTTTTAAACTCTGTCTAGAAACTGGCATTTGCCATTAAGCCTACAGGTTCAGCACATTTGGTTCAACTCAGGCCGAGACACTTTGATTAGTTTTAAAACCCCAGAAGATGAATGTAAAACATTTTAAAATATGTATTTCTTTCCTTTTTGAATGTACTGTTTGTTGTGGGTTTCGTCTTTATTTGGCACCCTCCACCTTCTGGGTTTCTCCTAAATGACTTTGCAGATGTAAACTTGGAGCTTTAAATCTGTTGACGTTGAAGAGACATTAGAGGAGAAAAGCCTCATGGGGGTTGTGGCCCCACCTCTGCCTTATTAATGCTGGTATTTCAGAAATGTTCAAGGCTGCTCGCACAGAGCTGTTATGTAATAACTCAGCTAGAACATACTGGATTAACAATGTAGACTTTAGGTGTTGGCATTTAAAAAAAAACATTCACCTACAGCACATTGTACTGCATACAGCCATAAAACCCTCATGGGGTGCAGGCAACTTAGAAGTGATAATCTAATTTAGGCAGCTATCTTCAAGTACCCTTCCTAAGTAGCAAGGCCCCTTTATTAGAGGGATTCGTGCCATGATTACACCGTGGTGTTATATTTATAAGGTGATGTAAATGAAAACCACAGTGGCATAGCCCTGCTAAAATAAGAAGGCTCTGATGGCTCTGTTTACAGAGAGAACAATATTATCTGGTGATGGACGTACTGTTATCTCATACATGGGTGCATTTGGTTGCAGGGTTGGATTGCTGCTTTATCTATAGGATCTCGGTGTACCAACATCATCAATGCGTCACATCAGTATGATGCAGACACAGTTGGGTCTCAGCTCAGTGTCTCTTCCCATCCTCATCTAAGGTCTATGATCTGGGATTGGAAAAGCACCTTGAAGGAAAATGATGCTAAATGTTGTCACAGCGTTAAACGCATGTTCTCTTACAGTTGACAAGAACAAGTCCAGGACAAGTTCCCGGAACCTGCAGACACCAACAAATGGCCATCCGGATCTGGTACCACCGGAGAGTAAGGCAAGAAGCGTAGAGTATTACAAGGTTCTGTGTGAGAAGAAGAACCAGACAATCCAACAGCTGGAAAACACTGTCCGATCCAACAACCATAGGTTCGAGGCTGTTGCTGTGGTCATAAAGCACCTATATGCAGAGGTGAGTATTATAAGTTTATGTCTATAACTTATGGTTATCATTAATTATGCTGCGATGCAGCAGTCATGAAGAATGAAAGAAGATGGTGTTTGTAATACAATGTAGAGACCAATGGTCATGTTAAGTGTTAGATATCTTTAATATCTCAATTTATTCTGAATTTAGTCTTGAATCTGACAGCCCAGGTAGTACTGGTTTGCAGTCCTGTTACGTGCACGTTTTTGTTTGCATGCAGGCAGAGTAGAGAGGCTCCCTCCTGCTCTCAGTTTGTTTCGATGATGTCCTTTCATCAGTGCACGTAACTTTACCTCATTAACAACACTTTCTTAATTGGCTCAATGACACACATTTAACATTTTTCACATTCATTCTCTGTGTGGTGTGATTTTATGACCTTCCAGAGCTGTGTCAGTCTTTGCCTTTACTTCAGTTGTTATGTCACACCATAATAGGGTGAATAAATGTGTGTTCAGCCACTTTTTGACAGTCATCCCAATGGAAAAAATGTGTCCAATTTACCTGAATTCACCCTACTACTGTATAGGCCAAAAGCAACAGTTCTTCCGAGAAATACAGTTGGTTAGCAATGCAGTTGACTAACTTTAGGCTGTTTACAGTTACCAAGCAACATAGCACATGAATATAGATTGCGTGTATCACTACTAGGTCTTTCTTGACCCGCATGGGAGCCGGATGGGCTAGCAAGGAGGCTATAAAAGCCACGGCCTCTAGCCTCGGTCACTAGTGCGTCTCTTAAGGCCAGGAGGGTGAGGTTTACACACTGCACAGCTATCACGTACCAGCTGGATACCGTTACATGTGGTCACAGGTGTGTGTTTGTTGGAATTTTACAATTGTGAAGACTGTTCATCCAGTCAGAATTGAGTCTGGACTATCCACTGTATAAATGCATTTATACAACTGTATTCTTTTTATTCACCTTCAACCCTAGATGTATGTGATTAAACTAGGGTTACATACAATATTGTATCTGCAGCTATTCCTGTCTCTGGACATATTAGACTTTGATAACTTTGGATTTGTCCTTGTGGTGACCCTGTGTTTGTTGGAGTTTGGATAGGTGTCTTCAGTGCACTCAAGATTAATTGCTCCGCCCAAATTGCCTCATTGCGCACATCTGGACTGGTAACTTCTGGACCCTTTAAAAAGGGGGCATCGGACTGCTCCAGAGAGGGACAGAGACTTTGTGTTCTTTGGACTTTTGCTTTGTTGTTTTCTAATGTATATTCACAACATCTCCACAGCATATTACATTTTCATCCATGCACATACACTACTGATTGTACTGGCAAATACATCTGACATTCTTCTTTTTTTGGTTAAACACTATATTTTTGTTAATAAATCCTTGAGTTTCATTTTGTACTCGTGTGTCCCTCTCTTTTTGTTGCGTCCGTTGAGTCACGGGTCATAACAGTCCTCGATTAATATGAAAGCATACTGCATTTGACTGTGCGAGTAAATGGTAAAAGCCAACACTCTCATGGTGAAATCATCAGGATTCCTACAACTTTTCTAAATTTGGCTAATTTGTATGATATCATGTGACTGCACTCATTTGAATTCCTATGACTTTCACTACAGCCAGTGACGTCGCTGGACATCATTTCCATCTAATACGCAACAATTACTTGCTTCTGTCATACACAACAGCTTCCTATCATATTTACACACTCTACTGATTGGTTAAGTTTAGATAAGGGGTTTGGGTAAGGGCATAATTTTAATAAGTATGTCCTTAATACCTCGTGCGCGGAACTCGTGCTTACTTCCACATTTAACATCCGGGAATTTGCACGTGATGAAGTTGTACGAGTTTATGTGAACGACATCGTGCGAGACCATACGAAATAGCCAACTTGTAAATTATGTACGACTTTTCATGAGATCGGGTTAGTAAAAGCATAGTGCTTGTGTAGCTGACCTGATAAATAAACCATTAGATATTAACAATGCCAAGCTGCAGTTTCTAGTTACTGTATATCCAAAACTAAGGAATGAAGTGTATTTGAATTATATTCCACACAATAGAAGTGCAGTCTTCATTTAAGATCAAGTTGACAAACATACCCTATATTGTGCATATTGGCTGCTCCTGCAGAAGCTAGAACAAGACCAAACAGTAAATGATGTAGCCCTTTTTTATTGTGTAGTTCTATAAGTGCCACAACTTAATTATGGTAGTGCCTTTTCTTTTAAAGCACTGAAATCAATACTAGTTTGTCTTTGTTCTATAGATCTAAAAGAGTAGACATCATATTACAATCCATGAGTTTTTGGTCTTCTGGGAATTTGTGGAGAGATGTATATTTTCAATGTTATCAATCAATATCATGCCAGTTACACCACAATACAACACTGAACCAATTGTACTTCTATCCTTTGCAGCCCTGTTTTCATTCACATCAAATCAAATATGGTGGCCACTCTGACTAACATCTACAGTATAGCGACTGTTGTTCTCTGTTTTCCCTCATTGGCGTTTTACTTTTCCCATTTTTATGTTTTCTTTTCGTTATAAATTGTCAATGCCAGAAAGACCCATTATAAAACAAATTATGGAGGAGAGAACAGCATTGATTGACTTTAATTAAACCAATTGTCTTTGCTATCCAGTTGGTGTTTCTTTGCTTGTATGAGTAATCATTTCAGCTTATAGTTCCCCTTTGAGAGAAGCATTTTCAATATTGATTGCCAACATATGTTGAATATGAGTGCCATCTTAAATTAGTAGTGCAAGAAGCTGAGTTATGAGTGTAGTTTTATTTTGGGGACACAGTGTCCTGTATTGGAATCTGTAGCTTAAGAATAGGTAGCTGGGCTTTACCATGTCTGTGTGAGAATGTACCAGCTGCCTTGATATGGTTAGAAGCACACTCACATGCCTAGAATGGTGGAGGGGGCTGCTTCATATCACTTGTTTGCATTAAGCTGTCAACACACTGTTTGCATTGCCATAATTTCACTACAAGTGGCCACACACTTTTTGTGAAGCACTGTCATGAATTAACATTGATCGATAAATGTATGTGTGTTGATATTCTCTTAGACAAAAGTAGTTTTTTTTGGTGTGATATCATTCCAAATTGCCTAAGTGATGTGTTTGACTTTTGATACAACCATAGTTATGACTGCATTAATATTAATTTCATGTTACCTCGCAGGTCTGTTAGACATATTGCATATCTTAAGTTTTTATCTACTAAAAGACTGATTTTACTTGACACTGAAGTAAAGTTTTATAAAAATGAAGAATCGTAGCACATTTTATTGTAAATTGTCTATTTTTAGGTATAAAGTAACTGTAGTTGACATGCTTAGATGCTATACTCCATCTAAAACTATTTTAAACAGCTTCTTTTATCATTATTATGCATGCAGTTTTATGACTTTATATTAATGGTGCTACTACATAGAATATTTGTACTTTTAAAAATGTATTTGTCACACTGCAAGACCATTTGAAATGGAGGGGAAAAGGCAAACAGGTGATTTTAAAAATTTCAGTGTGACGAGGAGGAGGGCGGGGTTGGGACGTGAGGACTCACGGCCCTGCCCCGCCCTCCTCCTTGTCACAGTCACACACAAAAAAACTAGAAATGGTGACCAGTCTCAGCACTTAAGCATTTTCCCTTATATATTCACAGAAATTTTAACCTAAAATCTTGATGATTGAGGTGTATATATATATATATATATATATACAGTTATATTGAAAAAGTATTTTGATTACTGAGGAGATTACTTTGCATTTTATTGTCATTTGTTTCTTTTAATATTTAGTCCTTTCAGATGGAAAACATTTATACAAATAAATGATGTGATCTAAAGTGCATTTGAACAGCGGTGAAACACTTTCTTATGATGTGTTACATTCATATGAGCAGACAGAGAAGTAAGTTTGAAGTAAATTTTCACGTTAGATCATAATTTCTTTTTTTCTAGTAAGACCTTTGATATTAGGGCAAAAATCGTATTCTTGATAATAATTTTTGTATTGTTTTCCTGTAAAAAATATCTAAAAATCCTTCAAACAAAATCAATTTGATTTGTCTTGTTTTAGAAACAACACTGCATAAGATATTTAGGTTTTTCAGAGAACATGTATTTTGTCTTACTGTACTGGCAGATTTTTTTTTATAGTCAAAAGAAGTGAATAAATCTACCAGTGCTGAAGAAGTAATTCAAAGTATTTAGAATACGTTACTGACCTTGAGTAATCTAACGGAATATGTTACAAATTATATTTTACAGCATGTATTCTGTAATCTGTAGTGGAATACATTTCAAAAGTAACCCTCCCAATCCTGTGTATATATATATATATATATATATATATATATACACTATATAGCCAAAAGTTTGTGGACACCCCCTTCTAATTAACGAATTTGGCTACTCCATTAAATCCAATAAAGAAAAATCTTAATGTTCCTTTATGTAATGGCTTTATGTTACTACATACAGTATAGTGGAAAGCCTTCCCAAAAGAGCGGAAGCTGTTATTACAGCAAAGGGGGAAATTGATGCCTAAGGTTTTGAAATCAAATGTTCATCAAGCATATATGGTGTCCACAAACATTTGGCCATATAGTGTGTGTGTGTGTGTGTGTGTGTAAATATATATATATATTTATACCTATGGATATAAATGTATTTTAGTTTTATTACCATTTAATAAGAGTTAATAAGGATATTAGCCTTTAACCTAGTCTGTGAAGCACAACGCAACTTTCAGTTAGCAAATAGAAATAGTTTTCATTGCTAAGATGCTGATAAGAAAGCAAGAAAAAGAAAGCACTCTTCCCCTCTCCTCTCATCTCCTGTGGGAACTGGGAAGGTCACTGCACACTTATCTCCTGTAACATGCACCATTTCAATGAGTGCCACTCAATCAACCGGCTATCTGACATGCCATTTTTCCCCTTTCTTCGCTCTGCTTGCAGCGGGTGTCTTGAAGTACTGAAGCACTATAGTCACATCTCCCCGTTGCCCTTCTTTTAGATAAATTACGGTATCCCTTTACCACTGAGAAGGCAAGTGGTTGGAGGAAAGAGCCAATAAGCTTATTCACTCCGATGTAGAGCGAGACAGCAGAGAGAAGAGGTAGAGTAGCAGGGGTTTGTGCATCTGGACTGCTGTTTTCTTGCATTTCTGGACTCAAGTCTCAGAGACTGCTGATCATGGGCTGCTCTGGCAGCAAAGTGTGCCTTAACACTCCCTGCGCGGGACACAGGGTAAAGACATTAACCTCTCCACAGGAACTAGGGCAGAATTAGGATTTGAATAGGGAAAGGTGTGGATGCCTATACAAAGCATGTATAGATTGTGTCATTTCTGTAAAATATGTTAAGGAATTATACTTAATACTTTTATGAGGTTTGCTTACATTTTATTCGTTATACTGTATAATAAATAATTTAAATGCTTGTGGTGTTCTAATAAATATGTTATGAATGGGAGTGAGTTCAGAAGTGGTTGTAGGATCTCACTTAGCCTGTGTTGTCATTGATCTTGGGGGAAGGTGCAGGTTAGGACAGCAGCACATGGGTTTTGAAGCATTTTTGTGTTGGTAGGGGAGGCTGACAGCATTGCAGCTGTGTGGCTGGCTGTCCTCCACTTTATAAAGACAAAGTGCTGAAGAGAAAGAGAGAGCAGTGTACTGATTTGATCGGTCTACATTAGACTCAGCTCCCTAAGGACAGCAGTTAAACCCATTGTTGATGTCATTCATTTCTTTTTATTTAAACTTTCAGAGCGCTCACTTACTGTATAGTGGTGAGTAAACCATAAATCTTCTTTGGGATGCATGCATGACCATGCAGATAGCTGTCTACACCGTCATCGTGATAAACAGTGATGTTTTGCTCTGTCCTGTGGCAAAAATCTAATATGTACATAAGCTACATTTGAGCCATGCTTTTTTCCTTCTCTATGTTCTTTGAACACGGCTAAGAATTGGCTGTATTATTATTAGTCATGCCATTAAAGCACATTAAAGGTGGAGTGAGTAAATATTATTACTATTATTATTTTGATGTTTTAATCAATTCTATCATCCCAGCTAAATATGCAGACAGTGCTGTAATTCATTCGTTGCCTGACTTGCACAAGTATAAACACTGGTTCTGTAGCACTATCAAAGCATTGCTCTGTTTGTTTGAGCATCTGACCCACCAACACCGCAGCATTGGCTCAGCTGGTGTTTGGCTACTTGATGGCAGATGGGGAGTGTTCAGGAAACCTGTTTGAAAACAATCACTATTTTTGAAATTCTGTTTGGTGTCACAGAAATAACATTCTTCACCTTTAAATTTAAACTATAAATTATAATATCCAAGCAATCCAGTCCACTGATTGCCAGCAACACTTAGGAGGCACACCTTAATGCTCTTGGCAACATAATTGTTGGCAGATGATATTTCTTGTGAAATCTGTACTGGACTAATATAATACATGTGTTGCACTGTTAGATGATGCACAGTATTGGACTAATTTTCTTTCTGTTTTCCTGCAGCATGAGGAGATGATGAAGCAGCGCAGGGAGCTGTCTCAGGAGCTGATCACCTTGCGTGAGGAGCTGGGTGAGTGTGTGTATGTGTGAGTCATTTTAGAGAACTGGCTTTCCACTGCCTGCAGAAAGAACTGAGAGAGCTTTTGTAATTAATGTAATATTTTAAATGCAGGTCACAAGTGGTAATCAAAGGTTGTACAGCAGGTGTGCTTTTTCTTGCCATAACAGACAGACTTACCATGAGCTTTTAAACTACTGTGATCATCCTGTAGATACCAGTCAAAATTCTGCAACATCTGCTCAGTCTTTGATTTTTTTTTTAATCCACAGCTTTGAATAATTGTGAATTCATTAAAAAAAATGTTTGAAAAAATATAAATGTTGCATGGAAATTATGTAGTGACCAAAAAAGTAAATGTATTTTAACTTGAAAGTAACAACCCTTTGCCTAGATTACAGCTCTACACACACATTCTCTTAACCACATGTGATGCATTTTAAACAGTATTTGAGGAGTTTCAATGTATGCTGGGCACCTGTTTGCTGCTTTTTCTTCACTATCTGGTCCAACTCACCCATTAAAAAAATCATTTTGTAAAGTTTCAGACATACAGTTGAAGTCAGAAGTTTACATACACCTTAGCCAAATACATTTAAACTCAGTTTTTCACAATTCCTGACATTTAATTTTTGAAAAAATTCCCTGTCTCTGGTCAGTTAGGATCACTACTTTGTTTTAAGAATGTGAAATGTCAGAATAATAGTAGAGAGAATGATTTATTTCAGCTTTTATTTCTTTCATCACATTCCTGTGGGTCTGAAGTTTACATACACTGTTAGTATTTGGTAGCATTGCCTTTAAATTGTTTAACTTAGGTCAAACTTTTTGGGTAGCCTTCCACAAGCTTCTCACAATAAGTTGCTGGAATTTTGGCCCATTCCTCCAGACAGAACTGGTGTAACTGAGTCAGGTTTGTAGGCCTCCTTGCTCGCACATGCTTTTTCAGTTCTGCCCACAAATTTTCTCACAGATTGAGGTCAGGGTTTTGTGATGGCCACTCCAATACCTTGACTTTGTTGTCCTTAAGCCATTTTGCCACAACTTTGGAGGTATGCTTGGGGTCATTGTCCATTTGGAAGACCAATTTCTGACCGAGCTTTAACTTCCTGGCTGATGTCTTGAGATGATGCTTCAATATTTACACATAATTTTCCTTCCTCATGATGCTATCTATTTTGTGAAGTGCACCAGTCTCTCTTGCAGAAAAGCACCCCCACAACATGATGCTGCCACTCCCATGCTTCATGGTTGGGATGGTGTTCTTCGGCTTGCAAGCCTCACCCTTTTTCCAAAGTACAATTTTTGTTGCATCAGAACAGAGGAAATTTCTCCAAAAAGTAAGATCTTTGTCCCCATGTTCACTTGCAATCTGTAGTCTGGCTTTTTTATGGCGGTTTTGCAGCATTGACTTCTTCCTTGCTGAGCAGCTTTTCAGGTTATGTCGATATAGGACTCGTTTTATTGTGAATATAGATACTTGTCTACCTGTTTCCTCCAACATCTTCACAAGGTCCTTTGCTGTTGTTCTGAGATTGATTTGCACTTTTCGCACCAAACTACGTTCATCCCTAGGAGACCGAATGCGTCTCCTTCCTGAGCGGTATGACGGCTGCGTGGTCCCATGATGTTTATACTTGTGTACTATTGTTTGTACAGATGAACGTGGTATCTTCAGGCATTTGTAAATTGCTCCCAAGGATGAACCAGACTTGTGGAGGTCCACAATTGTTTTTATGAGGTCTTGGCTGAATTTCTTTTGATTTTCCCATGATGTCAAGCAAGGAGGCACTGAGTTTGAAGGTAGGCCTTAAAATACATCCACAAGTACACCTCCAATTCAGTACACCTCCTATCAGCAGCTAATTGGCTAATTGTCTAAAAGCTTGACATAATTTTCTGGAATTTTCCAAGCTTCTTAAAGGCACAGTTAACTTAGTGTATGCAAACTTCTAACCCACTGGAATTGTGATATAGTCAATTAAAAGTGAAACAGTCTGTCTGTAAACAATTGTTGGAAAAATGACTCATGTCATGCACAAAGTAGATGTCCTAAACGACTTGCCAAAACTATAGTTTGTTAATATTAAATCTGTGTATTGACTAAAAAAATTAGTTTGAATGACTTCAACCTAAGTGTATGTAAACTTCTGACTTCAACTGTATTTTCTAGGCTTGGGATCAATGCCTTTTTCAAGCATCGATAATCAGAAAATGTTCCTGCATTTTTTTCTCATTGCAGTAGTCTTTGTCTATTAATACATATTTCTCAACACAATGTTAGTAAAGTGTGAGAGGCAGGCTCTGGTTTATTTCCTCTAACATGTTTCGGAAAAAGGGACTCTAGCGGCTGCATATCACCGGCTATAAACTTAGCTACACAGTTGGTTAGCTTCTTGGTAGGGTGGCCAGATGTCCCGTTTTTCCTGGTATACAGTCCCGTATTCAAGCACTTTTTCTAGTGTCCCGACTTATTCTGAAAAAATCGTGTTTTGTCTCTCTTAATATTTCTCTATCACGTATGTGGCTTTCTCAGTCACGTGAGTATTCTAATCAAAGGTTGCCAATTGTAAAACCAATAAAATCACACCGTGTTATTTGAAGTACATGATTGGATTAAACTATCCAATCTCAATCCCCTGTCAATAGACGTCCAGTTAGTGAACTGATTGAAGAGTCAGTTTGAAAGAGCACACAGATTAAATTGTGGCTGGAAAAATGTCAATGAAGCGTGCATGTACATTTAATGAGGATCTTCAAAAAGAGTTTACATTTCTAAAAAAGGAGTCACAGACAGAGCCTAGTAAAGTGAGGTGTGAGATTTGTGGAGCTCGCTTTTCCATTGCCCATGGAGGATGCACCGACATAGTGCAGCATGTTCAGACAAAAACGCATGTGGATGCTGCTAAAAGTAAGTGTGCCACACCAAGTGTTAGCAATTTTTTGTTTTTTTTGTGAAGTAAAGTTCAGAATCTGACAAGGTGCACGCAAGTGAAGGACTTTTTTGCTTATCATTCTGTTGTGCACAACCATAGCTTTGCACATTCATGACCTGAGAAAAGTCTTGCAGGCCAAGCTGGAGGAATCATTCATACCCTCTGACATTAAAAAGTAGTTGGATGCCCTGGTTGAAGCTGGTGACATGCGAGCAGATGATTTCTTATGTGCAGTCATCCCAGAGGCATCCCAGAGTGGAAAGACATTCAGAGCAGCCTCGAACACTTCTACTCCGGAATACCCACTCTCAGTTTGATTGACGAAACCACGCTCTTTGATGAGTGGGCTTGCGCGAAAAACATTGTCACTCGTCGCATCACTGAGTGGAACATGAACAAGATGGCTGTGTCTGAGAGATGGGCAGACGTTTTCGTAAGCTGGAGAGCAAGACCATCAACTTCGGAGTCTTAGCCAAGGTCGTGGAGTTTGTTTTATGCCTGCCTGGGACATCTGCATCTGTGGAGCGTGTGTTATCATTAATGAATGCAGCATGGACACCGGATAAATCTCAACTCAGTGTAACAGTCATGAAGGCAATGTTTTCGTACGTCTTAATTTTGTACTGGACTGCTCTGCATTTTACGATAAACTCTTGAAAGTCAAGCGCACACTGAGAAATATTACTGCCAGCGAAAAGTACAAGGTGACAACAGTTACAGATGCGGATGCACCCTCTACTTCACATTGATCTGCGCCTAGGTAAGGATATGTCAATTTCATTTTTGCTGGGAGGGGGCTGTCCCATTTTCCACAAGCAGGAATCTGGTCACCCTACTTCTTGGCCTGTGTCAAATCAATTGATAATCTGTTCATATATGTGATATTGGCCAGCTCCATCAACCCAGAATCTGAAATGACTCTATTGCCCTTTTCCCAAAACTCTCCAATTTGTTTATAATAATAATAACATTATCCACAAAGATACACTATGCGAAATTAGTTTTAAATGTGCACTCCGTAACTTTTTTTGTTTGTGTCATCTTGGACTTACAGAGACACCTAGTGGTGTGGATGCAGCATCATTCAAAATCAATACTTTTCAATTACAGATGTGTAGTGAGATTCACCCTGGCACCAATTGAAATGAACTGGGCCTCACACAAGACACCAAAATATGTGGTGATTTTTGGTCACATTTCACTTAAGGTGTATGTGTGTGTGATTTATTAATATCAGACTGCCCCTCCCTCCACCCTCGGGGCACCAGCTAAGGAGTTTCACCTTAACAGTAACAGAATGATCCAAATGGGCCATTCAATAAATTAAAATGATGTAAATTGGAGGGAGTTGGTCATCTGATTAATCTGAAAGATTCGTAAAATTTGGCCTAACCTTTAGAGCTCATCTGTATCATCAACACAAGGAACACACAGTTGTAATAAAATTAGTTTTATTTACAAAATGATAAACAAGAATAACTAACAAAAACTAAAAAATGGTACTAATATGCTAAAAGATAACAAATTAATAGGTAAATAAAAGTGCATAGGATGGAAAAATGCAAGTAGATGAACTGTATGTAGCAATGACAAAGTAACTATTAACTTATGGAAGATAAGTTGCTGTTTCTCTGTTAATTAATAAGGTGAAAACCTTATTCCTAATTAAACAAATAACTCATAGATTATTTGCTAGACATTTGATACACAGGTTATGCAATCTAAGGAACAAATATAATCATAAACTGATAGTTTACTCTAATGCCAGGGTCTCTGGAAAGAGGTTTAGTAGTGATATTTGCATTCTCCTTGATTGATCGATGGGTTCGGTGATGGCGACATCTTCCACTGTGGCTCAGGGCCACATTACAGTGGGGAAGGAGCTGGATTCCATTTCAACAGCCTTGGACACGAAGGAGCTGAGGAATGCTGATCTCCTGGAAGCACAGACATGGTTCTTGCAATCTGGAACATGCAGATATACAGCCCTTATGTCGGTGCAAGATTCATCATCTGGAACACGCAGATGCACATAACTTGAAGAGAAGGTTTGCTCACCAGAGCTAAACCTTGTCGCTGTAGTTATATCCCTGGTATAGGGATTCCGAACTTGCCATTGCAATAGTCTCTTGTAGTGAGACTTGGATATCTTAGTCTCTCGGATGGAGACTAAGAACGTTGAATGATCTGTTATCCTCTCTCTCATGGAGTGAGACTTAGAATGTTGGATGGTTTGTATTCTTTTAACGACCCTCTGGATGGGTACTCAGGATGTTGATTATTATTCTGTTATTGCTCCCAAACTCAAACAGCCAGGAACTCAGAACGTTGATCATTATTCTGTTATTGCCTCTCTCTCTCTTATAGAGTGAGACCAGAACAAAGGAGTTTTAGAAGTGTATCCTGTTAATGACCCTCTGTACAGGGACTCGATACAAAGGTGTGGCTGATTGTAAGGATGCTTTATATCTTCCTGATGAGGAGGAGATTTCAGTTTGGCGCTTCTTGTTTCAGGGTTATGATTGGCTGCTGATATCGGAGGTGGCCCACACAGTGTGGCTCACCCTCCCTTCTCTGTGTGTAACATTAGCATATTTTAAAGTACATAGTTAAAACAATGTCTTTAATGTTTCATATATGCATTGTTCCTTTTCCAAACCTCTTCAAAAATACTCTTGGCATTTTTCTGAAGATATAGAGACCAAACATGATATTGAAAGATTACATATTACGCATGCATTAATTTATGCCACCATAGTTCAGTTTGTGTGAACTATTGTGCTAATTGAACAAGTGCAATTTACATAAACAGTTCTGTGAACAAACATCGAGTGGATGTGTTGCTGTTGGTGTCCATGTTAGGAGTAAAAGTTTGTGTGTAAAGATTTGTCTTTGTGGCTTCTTTGTTTCAACTTTAGTTAATGCTGCTTCGAGAGGTCTTGAAGAATATTTATGGTCTTTATCTCAACTCTGGTCTTGGGGCAAACCTTAGGATGGGGGGTTTGGGAGGTTGCTAAGAAATCACTCATGGACCAATGAGAAGTCTTTTCCAATGTGTTGGAAGGTCCGGGGTCTTAATTTCTGAAGTATCTGGTAGTTGTCTGAGCATCTTATCTGATGGCTGTGCTTGGCATTTGTTTGTGTTGGTCCTGCCACAATCCAATCAAAATGGATCCACTCTTCTTTGCCTTGACAGTTAGAGAGGAGCTCTGCCATAAACTGGCTCCTGGAATGTCATCTGGGCCGATTGTTCACCACACATGCCATTGTAGAAATTCACTATTCACAATCAGCCATGTTTAATTTAATCCAAGAGAGAAAGTGTCCAATAACAAGACGGTTACTGAGATTAAGCGAGTAGTATTCAGCTGATCATGTGATACTTAAATATCAGCCCCCATGAGAGCGCCCCTGCCCCATGTAGAATAAAAGGGCTTTTAAAAGGTTACTGATATGACTAGAGTCCTCATCTCATGTGAGTGGTCATGATTTTATACATATGTTTCAAAATTATAATTCATTTCTTTAGAAGTAAAGCTTTTTTAATGGAGAAAAAATTACAGAATACACCTTTAAATACAGAAAATGTTATATCACCCCCTTGTGGTTTCCAAAAGCTATTACGCCAGACTACATTAAATGGTAGACTGTGAATGGGAAAGTAAAAAAATGTGGCTTTTAATTTAAATGTTGGCTAATGTTGATACATCGATGCCTCAAAATCATATCGAGGAAACAACGTGCCGATCAATAATCGATGCATCAATATTTTATGACATTTCTTATATTTTAACAATTTAGATTTGTCTACAAAAATAATTTCAAGCATTTAAGCATATGCCTTTAGATAAAAACGTTTTTAAGATCATTAGAAACATAAATCAGCCAAGTATGTCAGCATTTTGACTGGTAGTGTAATTCACCCTCCAACCACTGAGCATACCCACTAGTTAGCAAACCACCCTGTGATTCTAGACAGGGAGGATGGGCTGTTTGTTTTAATGGTCCTGCCAGAAGAACCCTTTTCCCCTCCCTTAGGGGACATCTAGAGAGTCCTCCAGACCCACCATCTCAAGGCAGCAAAGAGTGATCCGTCTGTCCTGGAATGTGAAGGGCCCTGAGGTCATACTTGTGTCTGCAGATAAGGACAGTGCCTGAATGTGTCTGAGGTGTGTGCCCCTCACATTCTAGTGGGCAGAGTAACACGGAGAAAACATGTAGTACAGAGTAAGAGTCAGTATTTTAATTAGCAGACATCTGATGCATTGCACAAGCTCAGTTTTCAAGTAGTAATATGAGCTGTGACATCAAAGAAATAATATTACATTTTATGTTAATGTTCTTTCGTGACTGACACTAGAAAAGCTGTATTGGATGAGAGAGAAGATAACAAACTTGTAATTATTTTTCCACCTCTTTGTAAAAGTGTAAATCCTGCACATGACTTTTCTTTACCATTATAATCACGGCTTGAGTGTATTAGCACATTCCAACTACTCTGACCATATTTAAGACCTCCATAAATATTCTTTAGACCACATAAGAGTTGTGACCAAATAGAAGCTCCATTTCTCAATTTGCCCACAGAAAGCTTCAAATATTCATTTAAGCGTTTCACCTAATATGACGGGGTGATGTCATTGTGCTTGCTTTAGCGTGGTATGTTATTTGGCACGCACCCATATTTCGCTTATTAAACAAAAGTGTTTTTTTTACATGGGACAACTGCTCTCTGCTTATGAAGCGAGTGCTGTCTTTGCACAAAACCTGCTAGAACTGTTGTGACTATTTGATTTAGCCTGTTGCTTGGCATGTGACATCTTATGTTTCCTCATGTCCTGTTGCAGAGTGTTAATTACTGCTACTTGTGCAACTAGTGTGTTTTATTGCAAGTTTGTGATATATATATATATAATATATATATATAAATATATCTATATATCTATAGATATATCTATCTATCTATCTATCTATCTATATATATATATATATATATATATAGAATAAATTAGAATGTCGTGGAAAAGTTCATTTATTTCAGTAATTCAACTCAAATTGTGAAACTCGTGTATTAAATATATTCAGTGCACACAGACTGAAGTAGTTTAAGTCTTTGGTTCTTTTAATTGTGATGATTTTGGCTCACATTTAACAAAAACCCACCAATTCACTATCTCAAAAAATTAGAATACATCATAAGACCAATAAAAAAAACATTTTTAGTGAATTGTTGGTCTTCTGGAAAGTATGTTCATTTACTGTATATGTACTCAATACTTGGTAGGGGCTCCTTTTGCTTTAATTACTGCCTCAATTCGGCGTGGCATGGAGGTGATCAGTTTGTGGCACTGCTGAGGTGGTATGGAAGCCCAGTTTTCTTTGACAGTGGCTTTCAGCTCATCTGTATTTTTTGGTCTCTTGTTTCTCATTTTCCTCTTGACAATACCCCATAGATTCTCTATGGGGTTCAGGTCTGGTGAGTTTGCTGGCCAGTCAAGCACACCAACACCATGGTCATTTAACCAACTTTTGGTGCTTTTGGCAGTGTGGGCAGGTGCCAAATCCTGCTGGAAAATGAAATCAGCATCTTTAAAAAGCTGGTCAGCAGAAGGAAGCATGAAGTGCTCCAAAATTTCTTGGTAAACGGGTGCAGTGACTTTGGTTTTCAAAAAACACAATGGACCAACACCAGCAGATGACATTGCACCCCAAATCATCACAGACAGTGGAAACTTAACACTGGACTTCAAGCAACTTGGGCTATGAGCTTCTCCACCCTTCCTCCAGACTCTAGGACCTTGGTTTCCAAATGAAATACAAAATTTGCTCTCATCTGAAAAGAGGACTTTGGACCACTGGGCAACAGTCCAGTTCTTCTTCTCCTTAGCCCAGGTAAGACGCCTCTGACGTTGTCTGTGGTTCAGGAGTGGCTTAACAAGAGGAATATGACAACTGTAGCCAAATTCCTTGACACGTCTGTATGTGGTGGCTCTTGATGCCTTGACCCCAGCCTCAGTCCATTCCTTGTGAAGTTCACCCAAATTCTTGAATTGATTTTGCTTGACAATCATAAGGCTGCGGTTCTCTCGGTTGGTTGTGCATCTTTTTCTTCCACACTTTTTCCTTCCACTCAACTTTCTGTTAACATGCTTGGATACAGCACTCTGTGAACAGCCAGCTTCTTTGGCAATGAATGTTTGTGGCTTACCCTCCTTGTGAAGGGTGTCAATGATTGTCTTCTGGACAACTGTCAGATCAGCAGTCTTCCCCATGATTCTCTAGCCTAGTGAACCAAACTGAGAGACCATTTTGAAGGCTCAGGAAACCTTTGCAGGTGTTTTGAGTTGATTAGCTGATTGGCATGTCACCATATTCTAATTTGTTGAGATAGTGAATTGGTGGGTTTTTGTTAAATGTGAGCCAAAATCATCACAATTAAAAGAACCAAAGACTTAAACTACTTCAGTCTGTGTGCATTGAATTTATTTAATACACGAGTTTCACAATTTGAGTTGAATTACTGAAATAAATGAACTTTTCCACGACATTCTAATTTATTGAGATGCACCTGTATATATATATATATATATATATATATATATATATATATATATATATGCACAGGTATTTTGCTGAAAGTCAGGCTATGACCTGTTTGTCCCTTTTTCTTTGAAGAAAATAAATGTTCTCCTCCCTGTCTGTTTTTCCTCCCACTCACATTATTTGGATTATTTATAGGCCTTGAGCTGTGCTCTGCACCATAAATATAACCTATAATAGAATTACACAGCAGATTCATGAAATACATCAAGCCATTAGTGAGCTCTGGGTCTGGTTCATCTACTGTGTGTGGATCTGATCCTGTCATGGCTTTAACTGCATCATGTGCAGCAGCACGCTCATTAGATACTGTGTTTCATCTAGCCACCTCAAGCAACTGTTTAACTATTCTACTTTTGAATCATTAGGATGCTCTTATAAAGAAACACTTTGTTATTTTTAATGCAGAATGTGGATGATTAGATTACAGTGCCATTGTGTGATATGAGCTAAGTTTTTCTTTAGAGAACAGGAGGTGTTGTGTTAAAGGGACAAATTCAATTGACCAAGTAATTTTGCTAATGCGCTCTTGACCTTTTTTATAGCTGTTGTTGAGGTTCAGTGAACAGATGAGATGAGCTGAAAATATGTGGTAAGGACTGTCCTAAAATAATTTATGAGCAAACGGTTTTTGTAAAATTACATACGAGTAGTTAATAAAAAAATATTCTACATATAGCTTTTATGACTTCATTAATTGAGAGACTAGTTGTAACATTTGTTGATTAGAGACAGCTGCCTGGTATTGAGCTTTTGTGTTATGTCACCATAATGCCCAATATGGATCTTTATGGACCTGTAGTTTAACTACTAAGGACCATAGAACATCTAACCCTCAAGTGGTCCCACCAGACTAGCCCATTGTTTATGAGCTGGATGACTTGACAGCACAGGCATACATTACAAAGGCAGGAGCAGCTGCTTCATTCAGCTTGCCACGCATAAACTATAGCAGCACTGTACCCAAGTCCTGTCTGCAATGTTGTGAAGTGCCATCTGTTTCTAATCATAAGAGTTGGGCAAAGACAGCAAATCCTCAAAGGGGAAATATCTGTTACACAATTGTGAGTGAGAGCACATATTGATGGGTTGGGAAATGTTTGTTCATTGCATCACTGTGGATTAGTATTGTTTCTTGTGTCAAAGAACTTTCCATTAGTTTCATGTAACAGTTGAAACTTTATTTACAGAACTGCTGGAGATACCATAACTGTAGAGACAACTGGGAATCAATGCAGAAAACCTTTGTAATGAATCATAGCATCCAGTGTTGGCAGGGCCTGATGTCAAAGCAGCAAATGGAGTTGCAGACATGAATGTCTTGGCCTTTCACATTTGCTCTGGTTATTCCACTGCTGTCTAGATATAGCTATATTTTCATATCACAAACCGGAGCATTAGATATCAGATAACCAACTATTTGTCAAGACAGAGGATAGCTGTCATCATGCCACAGCATAAAAAGGCAAACCTCTAGATCAGGGGTTCTCAACTGGCTTTGCTTTAGAACCCAAATTAAATAAATGTCCAAAAAATCAAACATTAAAATAGGCATAAACTGCAAAGCCCCAACAAATATGCAAAATTATTAACATGACATAAGCTGAATTGGAAAATTGACAAAATTGTAAATGCATAAACAACATTGTAACTATTATTTACTATCATAACACATGGAAGAAAAAAAAACATTGGGCTGAATATTGTATTATTAACCATATTGACATTGACCAAGGGACAGATTAATTTGCACCAAAGTACTGGAGTTTGGTTGGATGCACAGCATTTGTTGTGTCAACAACAAAGGAAAGTGTTTTCTCTTCTCTGTATAATTTGGTGAGCCATTGTATTGTGATATCCCATCTATGCACAATTGTATGGTTAGTTGCATTTTATTATTTGCGTTCAGCTTCAGAACAGATCTGGGACCCACCAGTTGAAAAATTCTGGTCTTGAAATTAACTAATCTTTTCCCTAGTGAGCTCGGCTCACTCATGTGAGCGTCTGGAGCTGGAGAAGGAGGAACTGCGTGTGGCCTTTGATGGAGTTCTGCAGAAAGTCCAGGAGCAGCACTGCTTGGACCTGGCTGACCTGGAGGAGAGGCTGAAGACCTTTTACTCCACTGAGTGGGAGAAGGTCCACCAGACCTACCAGGAAGAGGCTGACAAGTGCAAAGCTCAGATGGAGCAGCAGGTGTGGAGAACAATGAGACTTTTTATTTTTATTTTTTTCTCCAGTGTCCTGACACACTTATTGTTGGATGCACTCTATTACAGATATCTTATGTTGTATTAAAGGGATACTTAACCCAAAAACTAAAAATGTAAATTAAAAAAATTAACCCGTGTTGTATGACTTTTCTTCAGTGGAACACAAAAGGAGATATTGTAAAGGATGTCCAATTAGCTAATTTCAATACAATGGCAGTTTATAGTCACTTACATTAAAGCTTAAAGGACCATAAAAGTAGTCCATGTGAGTAAGTCAAAATTGTCACTGTAAAATAACTTGAATTTCAGTGGGTTTCTCACCAAAATTATCTATTTATTTTTCAGACACTTCTGGGTCCTTTTTAGTTTTAAAGTGAGTCACCAACTGTCATTGTATTGAAAATCAGCAAATGGGACATTCTTTAAAATATCTCCTTTTGTGTTTCACAGAGGAAAGAAAATCACACAGGTTTAGAAAAACAAGTGTGTGAGTAAATTATTACAGAATTTTCATTTCTAGTTGAACTATACTTTTACAAGATCTTTTTATGAATACTGTTCTTTCCCATAACTACATGCACTAATTTCTCAATGGTCTCAAAGGTCTCAATGTCTGGGCTCAATCTTGACTTTTTAGTTGTGTGGATGTATGAATATTATTAGATTTCTAATTATTTAAACACCAAAAGAAATCAATTATGTAATGATTTTATTTGTAAATTTTTAGCTGGAAGAGTTACGAGCAAAAGATGAGGTTTTGAAGAAAGAACTGGAAGTCAGCCATATAGAGGAGGTGGACAGCCTTAAACAACAATTTGAAGCATCTTTTAAAGGTAAATAATCTTGGTAAATAATACATATATATATTAGTGTGTGTGCATGGTGGGGGTGCAGGTTTGGGTGGTTTACGAGGACATTTCTTTAGGTTACAAACTGGTAATTACAAGGGTATTATGCTATAAATGTGGTTTATGAGGACATTTCTAGTGTCCCCATAATTCAAATCGCTTAAAAACATATTAAACCATGTTTTTTTGAAAATGTAAAAATGCAGATAGTTTTTTGTGAGGGTTAGGTTTAGGGTTAGGTTTAGGTTTAGGGGATAGAATCTATAGTTCGTACAGTATAATAATCATTGTCTATGGAGAGTCATAAGGATAGCTGTACCAACGTGTGTGTGTGTGTGTGTGTGTGTGTGTGTGTGTGTAAAGTTTGATTATTATTATTCTGACTTTTCTCAGAACTCAGACAGTCCCATGAAAAGGAAATGCAAACCATTAACACAACACTGAAGGAATCAAAGGAAACATTATCTGTAAGTCGGCGAGCAAAATTTAAAACCTCCTTAGAAACATTCCTGTTCACCACTCTAGATTTTATTTTTTTTTTAAATGATACAAAGGCCTTGTCAAAACTTTAAAAAAAAAAAAATATATATATATATATATATATATATATATATATATATATATATATATATATATATATATATTAAGATATATGTTAAAATCAACAAACCTTTTTATATCATGTATTTCATCTTACTCAAATTCAGGAGCTCATTACAGAGAATAACACCCTTAAAGAAAAACTGAAGGTTGAAGAGAAGAGAAGGAATGATCTGGCTGAACAAACGCAGGTACAGTACATTAACACTCACAACCACAGCTCCGTTGTCAGTCAAACAGACTACAAAAGTGGCATTGAAGCACTGTTTGCAATACTAAGCAACACACTTCAGCTTTGCTCTGAGTAGACTATGCATTTTCCATGAATGGCAGGTTAATATTAGATGGGCCTCTGTGATCATTGTTAAGGAGATTCCGGAACTCTCAACATTCTGAAAATGCAAAAAAGGGTATTTATATAACTACCCAGCATTATGCCACCAAACCCTCCCTTCTATAAATAGTGTGACAATGGCAGCATGGGTAACTTAACCATCACTCACTTGCAGTTCATAAATGATGCGGAGAGCTGCCCTTAATCTTCAGCCAGAACCTAACTACACTAAATCATTCCACAGTTTATAATATAAAACTATCAGATGTGAAAATGGTCACATGATAAACTTTAACATTGATTCCAGTGAATGAAAGATGGTACATGTTCCTGATCTCTCTCCATCTCTCTCTCTCTCTCTCTCTCTCTCTGCTCATTTTTGATGTTGAAGAAGGACTCCCACACCCTGTATTTGGAGCAAGATCTTGAAAGCCTTAAAGTAGTGTTGGACATCAAAAACAAACAGATCCATGAACAGAAAAAGAAACTCATGCAGTTTGATAAACTGGTGAGCTAAATTCTCTCTTTTGCATGAAGCTGTTAAAAAGATTGATATCAAAAGGACGTATTGAAGTTCATTGGATTCACTCAATCAGTTTTAATGTTCTTTTTTGTGTATCTTTTAATCATTTCTGAAGGCGCAAACTTACATTTGTGTAGACTGAACACTTAAGAGTTTCATTTAATTCTAGATGGAGAGGAATGTGAAGCTGGATGAATGTTTCAAAAAGCTGCAACAAGAAAATGAGGACCTCAAAGCCAGAATGGACAAACATGCTGCTTTGTCGAGGTAGCGTACTGTGTGCTGTCTTTCATAAAGTCAAGATGCAACACACCTGAGGCTTTCAAAAATGATTGTTTGTAATCCATCGGACTCACTTATTACACTTGGGAGTTTTCCCCTGTGGGCTTCAGACTTGTAGAAAAACAAGTCTTTGAAGTCATTGTATGTGTTCCTGGGTAGGAGAGGATTGGTGAACTTCAACGCTGATGCTGCTGGCTATGCTTTGACAGTTTAATTTCTTGTGATGGTTGTTTGTGCTCTTATAGGTGTAGGAAAGGGGTGTTTGTTCATCACAGTTAAGCTTGGTTCGCCCTGCTGCCTGTGTAACCTTATATTCTTTAATCTTTTAGAGCAGTTTCCCAACATTTTGTCTTGTGTACCTTCACAGCTCCATCATCAATGAGGCCCAAAGAACCCCTTCACTGACAAAACCAAAAATTTAAACCTTTTGAATTTATACTTGGTATCATCTAGTGGCCTTTTTTTGTTCCCTCAGTGATTCACATTATAAACAGATTCGCCAAGTAGCTTTATCTCCCTAAAGACACCTGAGTTTGTCTAATTACACATTTTGGCAGCTCTAGGGGCAGTTATAGAGAAACGTTCTTTCTTCGGTGGAAGAAAATGCTGTTCTAATGTGGATGAGAGGCAAAATTAATGTGTTTTCAAATGAAAACATATTAGTGTGGACGTGGCCTAATATTGTGTTAATGACATTCCGGAATTTCTAGAATTGGACTTAAAAAAATAATTCACGTGTTTGTAGAACTCATTATTTCAAGTTGTAAACTCTGAATTCTATGAAAGCTCTGACTTGACAGTCATAATGAACCAATGTGGCAACGGCCTCAACAGTTAAAGGTTGTGAACACACATTTCTGTTTGATATGCCACTTTATTATGCCATTGTTACCTGGAGCCCTTTCTTTGTTCTTAAACATTTTGTGGGAACATATAGAGGTGAACTAATACTGATCAATATTTTGCTGTTAACAGCAACAAAGCCGTTATGGCATTATGAGTGTTGCCATAGAAACTAAATATTTCCAAGGTCCTGGGACATGAACAGCTCCAAGTGGAAACTATGTGTTGCCTTGTCGTTACAATAATGAAAAACAAAATGTCTAATCTAAAAGGTATCTATGACCTTTAAAGGGATAGTTCACCCAAAAATGAAAATTCTCTTTTCAATTACTCACCCTCATGCCATCACAGATGTGTATGACTTACTTTCTTCTGCAGAACACAGAAGAAGATTTTAGAAAAATATCTCCATTCTGTAGGTCCATACAATGCAAGTAAATGGAAACATAAAGGAAACATAAAAGTAATCCATATGACTGCAGTGTTTAAATACATATCTTCAGAAGAGATATGATAGGTGTGGGTGAGAAACAGAACAATATTTAAGTCCTTTTTTACTCTAAATCGCCACCTTAACTTTCACTTTCAGATGTGAAAGTGAAACTAAACAGGAACCACATGTGACTTTCAGATGTAAAAGTGAAAGTGGAGATTTAGATTAAAAAAGGACTTAAATTTTGATCTGTTACTCACCCACACCTTTTATATTGCTTCTGAAGATATGGATTCAACCACTGGAGTCTTATGGAGACCTATGTTTCCTTTTATGTGATTTTGGAGCTACAAAGGTCTAATCACCATTCACTTGCATTGTATGGACCTACAGAGCTGAGATAATCTTCGACAAATCTTTGTTTGTGTTCGGCTGAAGAAAGTCATACACATCTGGGATGGCATGAGGGTAAATGATAGAATTTTCATTTTTGGGTGAACTATTCCTTTAAACTGATCCTCAAGTCTCATTCTCACAAATTGATAACAACAATTGACAGCCTTGAAATTTTAGACCATTTCTGTTTCATCGGTTTAACAAAACAAAAGCAAAATCTATAGAAATACTACCTGGAAGCTGTTAAGTGCCCGTATCCCTTGTCAATGTTAATAGGGATTAGTCGTGTCTAATCTTATCAAGTTTACCTGAGTGCACTGCCTCGTTTCTTTCAGACAACTGTCCACAGAGCAGGAAGTTCTGCAGGAATCTCTCCAGAAAGAGTCCAAAGTGAACAAACGACTGTCTATGGAAAATGAAGAGCTGCTCTGGAAGCTTCACAATGGTGATCTGAGCAGCCCACACAAGATCTCCCCTTCACCCTCCCTGACTCTACAGTCACCACGCAACTCTGGGATGTTTTCCAGCCCTCCCGTCTCACCCAGATAACAATGGCCTTCAGCTTCCAGGAAGCATCTTCATGGACTTTTCAGACAGAACACTTCCTGCATGCTGAAGATGATATTAACTGTTGGTCTGGACCATTTCAATGGCTGAAAGCCTCTCCAAAATGGAACTGACTATCAATTCACTTTTGTACTAATGAATGAGTAAAAAATATTGAATATTGAAGACAATATTGCACAGAAGCACTTACCAATGAGGTCACCTTTGTTCTTTTGCCTTTCATGTCTGACTATGGAGGAAAAAAGGAATATCTCAGGGCTTGATAAGTTGTCTCTTTCCTGCTTGGATTGCTTTTTTTTGTGTGTGTGGTTGGTGATTTTAACTGGCTGTCTGTTGTCTTGAATGGTTATCTCTGTAGAGAACTGACATCAGAATCCATGAATTGAAGGCCTTTTTACCACCAGATGCCTTTAAGTGTTCCTACATTTTACAGGATTTTCCTTGGCTTTGTGACAAATGTCCAAGTGGAATGCCCAAATTGGAAATTTCCCAGATGTTTGACTTTAACCCTCAGATTTCAGGAGAACAACATTAACTTTTTAAAGAAGCGCTTGATAGATCTATCAACTCCATAAACAATGCCATAAACTGATGCAGGTCACCATTTAGTTAAATGGAAATACTCAACTGATGAAACTGATCACAACCAGGTGTTCACAAAAACATATGCAACATTTTTGTGTCTTGTTTTCTGTGTAATTTCTTTCTTTGATTTTGTATATGGGGAATTTGATCAACTTTTATTTTGTTCATGAAAACTTGTTGCCTGATACGTCATGCAGTTCAAGATCTTCTTGAAGGCATCTAATGCATGTTTCATCACTGCTGAAATGCTCTCTAATTATATGCTTCATAGATGAGATTTGATCAAATGACTGATGCAGAATGAACTCTGATGATCAAAAAGCTTGAATGTTCATAGCAATGCCTGTATCAGCTATTAAAATGGGATGAATTATCTGTTTCTTCAAACATGATTCAATCAATCATCAGAAATACAGTCTAAAAATGGTATGCTGTTAAAACTGAGTGCTTTAATATTGAAATGGTATCATGTCATAATGCAGCCCTTTGACTGAAAGCATGTATTATTGGGAATTTGCTCTTTTTTTTTTTTTCATAACTGTATCTTATTGAATACAGGTTTTGTATATTATTCAGTATGACTGATCCCTGGGAGACAGATTTATTTACCATATTTACGAAAAAATCTTTTTTATTATTATTATTATTTCTGTGTTTATGTTTGATGATGAGACCAATGTTAATGTCTGACTGAGCATCTTCCAGTGGCCTCAAGAGCACCCCTGCTGTCTGAAAACCTCCACTGCAGCTTTAAATTCAAGCTTTTACAAACCAAAATTGTATATCGGAGTAGAAGTGGTTGAATTGTTTTTTTGTTTGTTTTTGTTTTGTTTTTATATTGGTTGCTAAGCTGTTTGTGTGGATGTTGGTGTGGAACTGAAACTTGAAAATATGCAATTAATAAAGTCATATGTTGAAATTTAAATCTCAAGTGTCTTATTTTTTTGACCAATAGCAGATGGGAGAGTGTTCAGGAAACCTGTTTGAAAACAATAATTATTTTACCAGTTCTATTTGGTGGTGCTAAAATTACTTAAAATTCACCTTACATTTGTTGGTTGCTAGGTCTGCCTCTTGTAAGGGCAAATTCTACTGTAACTTATTGTTGAATAGCTAGAAATTCAATACCAGAAAAGTAGAGACTGGTGTGAGAGGAGAAACATGCTTTGAATATGCTGCACTGAACCAAAATAAGCACTGGCTCCCACTGCACATTCCACATACGGATTCCATTAGAGCAAAGCAAAAAGTCTTCACGCTTCTCAGCCATATGTCATGATAACACAAGGTAGTACAGGAATATAGTCTTAGAACTTAACACCTTCCATTTTGTTAGGTTAATATGATTGAAATGTGCCGATGTAGTCAAGCACATAGGTGGCAATTTCACAGATGACCAATTCTAACAACACCCTTTGTTCTCTTAAATTACAGTTAATAGAGCATAAAATGTACACTGATTGAACACCTAACAAGGAGCTCCCAATAATTTTCTTCTTCATTAAAAGACATTCATTTTAAGGTTCTGTTTAAAAGAAGTGTTTTATTTCCAAGCCATATATAAAATGGATTGCTTGATGTGAATCAAGCAGCAAGAAGCCTGAAATGTGAATGGAGTCCAGCTCAGCACAATATATAATCCCTATGTTCTCCTTCCTTGTCTTCTGAGGAGAAACTATTGATCCGATTTCACTGTTGTAGCAACTGATGTCTCTCCATGCTTATTTTTGGCTGTGCAGATGTACTTTACAAAGTCAGTTGTTTCAGCATCATCCACAATCATGATGCTCTGGGAGATGTGTGTGGTGTGTCCCACACCTCGGTTTCTCAACCTCCAGGAGTCATGAATGATCACTGGCCTCTGATCCTGAGAAACAGACATGTTTAAGATGATAAGGTAGTTGTAAATTAATGACACGTGTTTAAAGAAACTTATTTTTGGGACTTCACCTCTGATCATCATCAACACTTGCCAAACACCCCAAAAAATTAGTGTTCTGAATAATATAATGCCATTTGGCTCCAAAATAAATTGCAAAACGCCTGATCCTAGCTGTTTTTATCTGATGTGAACAATTCAAACATACAAATGCTGCACCCAAGTTGTCTTACAACTTTTGCCTCAGTTTTACCTCAAAATTTACAATCAGAAGTTTATCTAGGATGCCCAATTTTTTTTCCTTCAGATTTCCATGTGGAAACACATACAGTATCTTGCATTAAGCTTATAAAACAAAAGTATGAGGAATAAAATCATGATGGGTCTTGCATTTTGTGACAGATGCAATTTAATTGAGATATTATGAACTATGCTTTTTGTTGTAAATATAATGGAAAAATGAAATAATTAAATTGCATATCGACAAATATCAGAATCAGAATCAGAATGAGCTTTATTGCCAAGTATGCTTACACATACAAGGAATTTGTCTTGGTGACAGGAGCTTCCAGTGTACAACAATACAAAAACAATACAAAAACAATACAAAAACAACAGCAAGATGTGTTGGATAAATATAAGAAAGACTAAACTGTGTATTGCACATAGTTATTGCTCAATGGGGCAATTTAACTGTTCATGAGATGGATTGCCTTAGGGAAAAAACTGTTCCTGTGCCTGACGGTTCTGGTGCTCAGAGCTCTGAAGCGTCGGCCAGAAGGCAACAGTTCAAAAAGGTAATGGGCAGGTTGAGTGGGGTCCAGAGTGATTTTTCCAGCCTTTTTCCTCACAAGTGTATAGTTCTTGAAGGGGGGTCAGGGGGCAACCAATAATCCTCTCAGCAGTCCGAACTGGCCTTTGTAGTCTTCTGATGTCTGATTTCGTAGCTGAACCAAACCAGACAGTTATTGAAGTGCAGAGGACAGACTCAATGACTGCTGAGTAGAACTGTATCAGCAGCACCTGTGGCAGGTTGAATTTCCTCAGCTGGTGAAGGAAGGAAATACAACCTCTGCTGGGCCTTTTTCACAATGGAGTCAATGTGGGTCTCCCACTTCAGGTCCTGTGAGATGGTAGTGCCCAGGAACCTGAATGACTCCACTGCTGCCACAGTGCTGTTTAGAATGGTGAGGGGAGTCAGTGTTGGGGTGTTCCTCCTAAAGTCCACAATCATCTCCACCGTTTTGAGCGTGTTCGGCTCAAGGTTGTTTTGACTGCACCAGAAAGCCAGCTGTTTAACCTTCCTTCTGTATGCAGACTCATCATCATCTCAGATGAGGCCGATGACAGTGGTGTCATCTGCAAACTTCAAAAATATAAATATATATATGCAATTGGCAGGAATTTCAGTTTTTGGACCTTGTTCAAACCTATCCCTGGGTTCTTATGAGTAGATCTGTACCAGCCATCAAAAACATTTTGTTGTTGTGATAAGCACATTATCAACTATAATTGAATCAAACCCAAATCAGAAGCTTATCTGAGCAAACCAGGATAAAAGTATGATGTTCCACTAACCTGGCCAGGATACCTCCAGTTGAAGCTCACATTAATTTTAGGTTCACCTAGGACTGTGCATGTAAGATTAAAGATGTCTCACCCACTTACTGTATTTGAAGAAGCCTCAATAGTTGCAAATGGGCACTATGAGGGAAAAAAGGACAAAAAATACTTTTAGATGCATGCAATGCAACAAAACATCCATCAACAACAACTGCACTAAGAAGTGAATAATGGAATTATAATAATCAGCTCTGTAACTGGTTATCAGCAGCACCATAGTGTTTTGTCATTTGGGCTTCTGTTCTCTTACCCTCCACATAGAGCAGCTGGTACTTAGTGGATATTTGTGAGGTGGTTTTAGTGGTGCTGTTGGCCTTGCAGTAGTAAGCTCCTTTGTACTCTGGACTGGGATTTTGGATGATGAATCCCTTGGTGGGATTGTATGACATACAGTATGTGTCCCATCCACAGGGATTTCTTCTGAGGAACCTCCTTGTGCAGCGAAACTTTATTTTTGGGGTTGGTCACACAACATGGCTTGTCAGGCCACAGATAGATAATCTCAAAATGGATGGCAGAGGGGACAAAAAGCTCATCTTTGGCTAGACATACAGAGAGAGAGAGAGAGAGAGAGAGAGAGAGAGAGAGAGAGAGAGAGAGAGAGAGAGAGAGAGTTGTTAAAAAATAAAAAATACACTTTTTGAGAGCATGTACTGTATATTGTATATCTGGGTAAATATCTATATATTCTGTGATATTATGTTACCATGACGCTAACTTTTGGTGGTGCCGTGTTAGATGCAGTACCTGTAAAGTACATGTAGGTTTTTGAGGCGCTATCTGCAAGCTTTTCACATTCAGTGCCATCACAGAGCTGCTGAACTCCCCCGTATCAGCAGCAGAGGGCGATATGAGAATCAGCTGGCTGTACCTCTTATGTTGTTTGATGCTGGAACCAATGAAACAAGAGTATCAGTCAAATCTCAGACCTGGACCTTGATGATACTGAAGATGAAGAGTCTTTCATTTCCCTGATTTAAACAAATTGTTCTCCAAACACCCTAAATTAATGGATAAAGTAAAAAGGAAAGTATACCTGAGGAGGTTGTCATTGAAGGTGTCCGGATAAGAGGGATACGCCCAGCTAATCTTAGTTCCTTTGCATCTCAGTTCCAAAGTTTTCCCAGGGTTTAAGGAAAGAGTCTCGCCAAGTCTAATGAAACGGACTTTATCCAGAACCTGGGTAAGAATAGACTGGTCCCTGCTACCTGCCTCCTTTTCTTTCATTTTGGGGTAGCGAGACTTAACCCTCTTTCTTGTCTTATGCGATTCTCACCAGCCTCTTTCTTACGCTTCACCTTCTGGCACACACCTGGGTAAACAGGAGAAAGTGGTGCGGTCTTGGAACACATAATATACTGTATGATCACCACATGCAAACCTCATGTACTTCTCATCTACTCATCTTTCATGTGTGGTTGACAATGAGATTAAACCTGCAGTAGACTATTAAATGAAGTATATCTTGCTGAAAAATCAAAATTGCTAGTCACCAGAATGGTCCACCAGCTAGATCAACTCCAGACCAGCACTAACCAGTATAAACCAGCCTAAAATTAATGCTGGTCAAAACTGGTCTATTCAAAATGGTTTTGATGAAAGTGCCAAACTTTATATACAGGGACTTTATATACATTCTCTGCTCTGTTTTGGGATAATGCCATGAAGAAAATACAGCAACATGTATTTCATTTACCTCTTTATGTCACTTGATGACTCCTCTGATTCCAATGACCAAGCCAGAGAAAGAGAGGGTTGTTCTCCCATCTGGAAAACTGCTCAGTAAACTTGAGCTCACAGCTGTACAAACAGCAATGCAGGAAATATGCCTTTTTTGTTCTCTATGCAAAAATGCACAAAACTGACCAATCCATTTGATGTGTATTACATTTAAATTCATTTAAACTAATTCCTTCAACATTTGAGAATAATGACATCTACAAGAATGTAACATATTGGTAATGTTTTGTCAAAAATCATAGTATGAACAAGAAAAAAGTTGCATCGAGCAATAACTTGTGAGTTACAGACAAATTTGGTAGTCCTCCACATAACACTCTGTTTTCTGTTGTGGTAATTTTAGCTTGAAGTTTAAGCAAAAAAGAAAGTCACACATTACAAATTGTCTAAACGTATTTCCTTGCAAGCCAGAAACTGACAATGTTGACTTTTTAAAGGCAAAAGAAGCAAAAAATTTAATTAAATAGAAAAAAAGAGAGAGAGGAAGAGAGAGAGAGAAAGATCCACTCACCATGTTGGAGCTCCAGCCAGATCAGTGCCAGTGTGAAGAGTAGCCAGAGCTTCATGGTAACTGAAGTGGAGCATTCCAGCAGCACTCACAGGGCTGTTCTGCTTCCCAGGAGGTCCAGAGAGTAGCATAGGAACTCTACGACCACTGTCTGACCTGCTTATACACAGTAAGCTCCATCCTTTGTGAAAAAAGAGGAATTTTCCCAAACTCCTCCTTTTGAATCACTCTGAGCCCCATCTTCTAATCCTCTGAAGCCCTCTGCTGGGCTGTTGCAAACCCTGACCAATTTGTGTACATAACTTAAAAGCTATTGTATAACTCAAAAAAAATTGTCCCATGGTGATTATTTATTTTGTAACCTTGCTTTGCAAATATGGGTACACTATATCATTGCTATTTTAAGAGAATGATATGAAGGGTGACTGAGGCTGACATTCTGCCTAACATCTTTTGTGTTCCACTTAAGAAGTCATACAGATTTGGAATTTTCATTTTAAAGTAATCTATCCCTTTAAACTGGAACAATGGGCAGAATTTGATATTTCTAATTTGATTGAGTATTGAAATGTAATACTGAAATCTAATTGTGTGCTGTGCCAATTGCTTTATGCAACAATTTATATCCATTATATAGTCAGTGCAATTGTACTTGTTCTGTAAAATTCCAGCTCCAGACTTAATTCTTTACAAAAATGTGGAAACCTTTGTTAAAAAGGGAGGTGAGAAATCTTTTATTGGTTTGTATGCAACCAGTTTGCAATGTTATGACAAAGGCTTAATCATTACATTACTTACATTACTATGCAATATACATAGGCCTCTGAAACATAATAATTCATGTACATTTGTTTTAATGACACACACATACAAATACTGTGTAAATGTGCAGAAAACCAAAAATCCTGTCTTTAATGATTCACTTGCACTGCAATCTACAACTTTGATTCAAGCAAACAAACACTTTAGCACTGGTAGACTGAAGAAACACTTTCAGATGCTCAGGTTCAAGATAGACCACCACGGACTATAAGCATCACTTACATAAGTGGATCAAACTAACTGACGTTGACTGCAGTGATAACAGCAATACTGGAGTGCAAGTCAACCGTTTCTAACTTTTGCAGATGTAAAATCTTGTGTGCAAACTTGTTGATGGTTCAAACTGTTTATTTATCAAACGATTTCTAAAAAATTCATAGCTAATACTCATTGTAGAAAAATAGTCTTGAAAGTAAAAAAGTGAACAATGGGTATTTTACAACTTGACTTCAAACATTCATTATATAACTTCTTCCTCATCAAGATCATCAGACCTTTTGGTTGCTAAAACTCAGGTTGACCTATGAATACTGAACATAGCAAGATATCCCTGACAAAACTTAAAAAAAATCTAAAGAAGCATGTGTAATATATAAAGTTACAGAATGAAGACAAAAAGCAGTGTTATCAGAATACAACAAAACAAGTAGTGTTACTATATATGAGCAGCTTAATATCTCTGGCACTTAAAATAATATGTGGTCAATTTAATTGATCCTATATCTGAGAAGTGAAAACTTGAAGTGAATTATCAAGACATTAAAGGACATATCTATTCTGTGATGCTGGGCATTTGCCAACATCTGCACTGCATAACTTCTCCAATATCTAATCAATGTTCCACCTTTATTTAAAAATGCCACTATCCCATTTTAAGAACTAAGTATGAAGGCTAGGTTCTAAAATATTTTTATAATTATTCTTTTTATTATTACTTAAACTAACAGTAGAATTAAACCTTACTTAATTTTTACTCTTTAGAAAATAAAGTATTTTTGTGAATATGTTTTCCCTTTCTCTTCCAAACACATTTCAATGCAAATTGCTCATAAACAGACATACGTGTGAATAATGGGGGTGTAAATATTTGTTCTGACAACAATTCAATTTTATACTGGTTGTTTATTAAAGGATGCAATGTCCTGCACTATTGCATATTAAATTACGATACATGATAATTATTATCAATTAATTGAGTCAATCAGTTAATCAATTTTATAATGCATTGAATTTTCATTGTCAGATCGATAATCATTGTCAGATCAGTAGGTATCAATACATTTACACCCCTCGATGTCTTACTACATGATCTGATCACAGCACTTGTGAGAGCATCTGCACTGAGAGCTACAGTGATAAAACATTGTTCATGATGGCAGTGACTGTAAGGCAAAACTATACACATAGGTCTGTAAGCCATTAGGTGAATGCTGTGGATAATAGCCAGTTACTGTGAGACTCTATATCTGCCATTTTTTAACATGGGCTAGTCTTCTCTGTGTGAATCAAATACTCCACAGTGCCTTCATTTACTGTCAGTTTCTTTTTCTCTGTCACACCACCACAGTTCTGTAGATGCCTCTTGTGTTCAGCACTATGCCACATCCCATAACCAAAATAGATGAGAAAACCTGTGGATTCATATCAAAGGTACATTTTAGTATTTAGTGTAATAAGTCTTATTTTCTTTTACTTTACATAGTTCATTGTTACATTGTTCTCAGTTCCATTGTTCATGGTTCATTGGTGTGTGTGTGTGTGTGTGTGTGTGTGTACATGTTTATACTACATTGTGGGGACCAAATGTCCCCACAAGGATAGCAAAACCTGAGATCACCTACCTTGTGGGGCCCAGCCAGCGGTCCCCACGAGGGAAAAGGCTTATTAAAAATAATAAACTATGTTTTTTTTTAAATGTAAAAATGAAAAAAGGTTTCTGTGTAGGTTAGGTTTAGGGGTAGGGTTAGGGGATAGAAATTATCATTAGATCTGTATAAAATCCATAAAATGAATGGAAGTCTATGGAGAGTCCCCACAATGATATAAAAACAAGTTTGTGTGTATGTGTATTTGTGTGTGCATGTGTGTGCGTGTGTACATAGCTATAGTTTGGTAACAAATTTGTCCCTTAGAAGTTAGCTCAATCGAACAAAACCTCCCTTTCAGGATATTTTGGGACATCCTCATTTGGAAAAACAGTCCATAGGTAAATTCATGCTGTTGTTGTTTTTTATGATTGTTGTTGTAAAAATGCTTTTTTTTTCTAATTTGTTACTTTTTCTAAATTCTGAAAATTCTTTTTTTATTCTTTTTGGGTGTTTCTCAATTCTAAGAATGCAGGGAATGGACTTGTGTTCTTATGTAGACCAGTCTTGCCAAACTACCTTGGAAGAACAAACTCGGAAGGACAGGAGGATGTAGAACGCATCTGTTGCAAGCATTGAGATGTGCTGCGATCTTTCTGTTGCGCAATTAACCGGCATAGCATATTTGAATCCAGTGAGAGGACTATTAGCATTATCACACCAGTGACAGCATTAATATCATCACACCAGTGAGGTTTTGCAGGACTAGTGACACGTTAAAAGAATAAAGTTTGTAAACACCCGGGGCCGGAGTGATTCCAGTCAGGCTTCCTAAGCAACCAATTGGCGTGGTTCCTAGGGTGGGTAGAGTCACGTTGGGTTAACCTCCTCTTGGTCACCATAATGTGGTTCTCGCTCTCGGTGGGGCGCGTGGTGAGTTGTACATGAAGCCTCCACATGCGCTACGTCTCCGCGGTAACGCGCTCAACAAGCCACATGATAAGATGCGCGGATTGACAGTCTCAGACGCGGAGGCAATTGAGATTCATCCTCCACCACGTGGATCGCCTCCACGAGGACCTAGAGTGCATTGGGAATTGGGCATTCCAAATTGCGATCCTCTTTCACGGGAATTTGGAGGATGCATGAGGTGTATCCTTCGTGGGCACTCACAATCCACATTTCTTAGCTTCAACGGAAATGTCTAAAAAAAATAATGCCAATATGCCCGTAAATATGATGTTCAAATGCAAGTAATGTTAATTCCCAAGTTGAAGTACCTCAGTAGATGGGTGCAGAGTATATAATATGTATAATTATATTAATATATAATTAAAATAAATATTAGACTAAAAATACACCTGTAAAATCTATTTTTTTTTCTCTTTTCATCATTACAACTCTCCTAAAATGTACCTCATACAGTCCCTTCTAAAAGGACTTTGTTCCCTTCTCACTCAAAGAGCTCGCACTTGTTAAAGAGTGGCGTGCTGTAAAAGCAACCATGATACGTTCCGTTTCCATTTGTCCTATGAAGGCCGTCTTGTTTAAACGAGGCTTGTTTAAAGGAGGACGCTCGGTATACTGCAGCCTTCAAAGGACGCGTCCTACCTAGCACGCAGTCTTCGAAACGAGACATAGCCATTATCTGATGCATCCTCGATTTTAAGGACACATCCGGGTAATTTCCTATGTTCTCGGTACTTGCGTTCTTGAGGAATGGAATCGAACTTCGGCAGTGGATGATGACGTAGAATGAGTCCACGAGAATGTAAGAACACAAAAGAATGCACATTGAGAGACAGCCTTTTTTAAGGGTTAGAGTTAGGGTCTGATTTTGGTTTAGTATATAGTATTAATTATATATTATAATTAAGTTTATTTATATATATAAAAAATAGAAGTCTATGTTATGTCCCCAATTAGATAGCCAAGTAAACAGCACTGTTAGCACTTACCTATTGCCATCCAGATGGAGAAACGGATCCATGTGTCTCCGCTGAGCTGAACCATGAGATACACGTTGACAAATATACTCAAAATGGGTAGAAAGGGTAACAGAGGAACCTGAAGCAAAAAATACACACTGCTTCAAACATCTGCTTGACTGCACTCTGCTCAGCAATCACTAATGAAATGAATCAAAAACACTGTGAATGGAGGCTTTTTCAGGTCGAATAACTTTGTTTTTCATGTCAGATAAGGATAACACACAATGTGACCCTACAGAGTGCTTTGCAAACAGAGTTGTTATATACAGGCTATTAGCCTGAAACCCAGTGCTCTATTGGGCAGAATACACAGCAAACCACAAAAGCAACAGCTTGTTAATTTAGACCCCATGAAATAAAAAAATAAAATAAAATAAAAAAATTAAAAAAATGTTGACCAAATTAACCTTTTAACAGATGTACACATTTAATCTTTTCTGGAAAGACAAACAAAAATACTGTTGACTCAGTGTGCACCACAAAGGTTTTTGTCCAATCAAATGCTGTCTAGAAGTTTGAGAATGTCCCTCCCCCTATTTGCACCTGAAACCAACAAATCATGGTTCAGGGCTGTGACATAACTAAAATACCCATTAGGTTAGACTATTTATTTTTTATTTTATTTATTTTTTTAAAAGCAATGAGCTTTTTATTTACTGTATTTTCTGTCCAAACTTGGTGGTCTATGCATTGTAATGACACGTACACTGACGGCCAAAATTTGTAATAATGTACAGATTTTGCTGTTTCGGAAGGAAACTGTTACTTTAATTCACCAAAGTGGCATTCAACTGATCACAAAGTATAGTCAGGACATTACTGATGTAAAAAAAAAAATTAACAGCACCATCACTATTTGAAAAAAGTCATGTTTGATCAAATCTAGACAGGCCCCATTTCCAGCAGCTCTCACTCCAACACCTTATCCTTGAGTAATCATGCTAAATTGTTAATTTGGTACTAGAAAATCACATGCCATTATATCAAACACAGTTGAAAGCTATTTGGTTAATTTAATGAAACTTAACATTGTCTTTGTGTTTGTTTTTGAGTTGCCACAATATGCAATATACTGGCATGTCTTAAGGTCAATATTAGAACAAAAATGTCAAAAAAGAAACAGCTTTCTCTAGAAACTCATCAGTCAGTCATTGTTTTGAGGAATGAAGGCTATACAATTCTTGAAATTGCCAAAAAACTGAAGATTTCATACAAAGGTGTACACTACAGTCTTCAAAGACAAAGGACAACTGGCTCTAACAAGGACAGAAAGAGATGTGGAAAGCCCAGATGTACAACTAAACAAGAGGATAAGTGCCTGACAAGACAGCCACATCTATGGCAAGTGCTAATGGAAGCGTGGGGTGAAATGTCACCTGAGTATCTGGACAAACTGACAGCTAGAATGCCAAGGATCTGCAAAGCTGTCATTGCTGCACGTGGAGGATGTTTTGATGAGAACTCTTTGAAGTAGTTGAAGTAGTATTTTTTTTTTTTTTTCAAATTGTAATAGTAATTTTTCATGTTATTAATGTCCTGACTATACACTGTGATCAGCTGAATGCCACTTTGGTGAATAAAAGTACCAATTTCTTTCCATAAGAGCAAAATCTGTACATTATTCCATACTTTTGGGCGCAAGTGTATGGCAATTGTTACTTTTGATTGATCAAAAAATACATACCATGAATGAAACTTTCTTCCTCGTCTGAGGTTGTCTGCAAACCAAAAATATGCACATAATAAAGATGATCAAGGACACTGCTAACACCCCTAGGGCCCAAGGCTCCATGGCAACAATGGCCTGTCCATAGTATGTGTTGAGTGTACTTATAACACAAACAATAAGCGCTGCAGGAAAGAAAACAGACACAGATCAGTGTAACTACAGATGTAAACTTTCAGAGCAGATGCCAGATTGTTTGGTATTTCATTTGGAAGTTAAAGGTCAAAGATCTGTCAAACTAATCTTTAAATACTGCAGTACTAACCAATAATAATAACAGACACATTGACAGCTGTGGAGGTCTGTTCAGTGGGCAGCAAAGGAGGGTTCAGCAGAGAGCGTAGGGTTACACCACCATCTTTCAGCATGTTGAGGTGAGACTCAGACTCTGTCAGTTCTGATTCATCAACCTCTTCCTTCCCTTCACTGATCCTAGACTTCTCAAACACAGCATCCGGCTGGTATCTGACATGAAAGTGTTGTTGCAATTACATTTGATTTGTATTAGAATTTCTGTTTCATGCCATTAGAATAAGGGAACATGGTAAATATAATAATCAAATGTGACAGCTTACAGTATACACTCTCTAGAGAATATCTCAAGAAATGAACCAATGCTTCACCAAGGTGAAGTGAATAATTTCTCTGCCACTAGGGTCACCAAACCGAATTGCAAAAATATATTTTTAAACACTTTCTGTTTTAAAGTTGCACTAGAGCACTAGACGGCAGATAAAAACATCCTGCTTGCAGTAGATTCAATTAAACACACTTAAGCATTGCATTTCAGATACAATAACCATGTTTACTAACCTGAGGATAAGAACACATGCAGCTACTAAGGAGTATGCCAGCAAGGTTCCAATAGACATCATATCCACCAACGCTTTCAAGTCAAACAGGAAAGCCATAATAGCTGTTGGTGTGAAATAAAAGCCGATCAGGTGGAGGAAACTTATTTCAGACATTTAAAAAAAATTACTACTCATACAAAAGAGAAATGAAAGCCTAATGGTTGGCAAAAAAAGGAGACCTTTGAAGGGCACTTGAAAAGGGCTTAATAATATGTTATGTCGTTACTGTCATGTTTACAGCTTTTAAAGTTCAAGTCTACGCATTTATTAATACTAAGTTATAGGGTTTGGTTTGAACTTGAAAGGGCAAAATTGTTGGTTTAAGGATAAGGATATGTGTTAAGGATATGACCCTGATGACCCTCACAATTTTAATAGCTCATCTGCATTTTAATTCTGTTAAAGATTGCATGGGATATGATGCCTGTATATGTGGCACTAACTTTCAATGCAAAGAATGCACTTTGAAATATACATATTATACAGTCCTCTTAAAGAGCCCCTCAAGTGTTTGCTTAAAATGTAACTAAATAAAAATCAGCACACACTATGTGGAACAAACTTTAGGAACCTGTACAATTATTTTTACATTCAGTGGCCCCAAACATATATGGACTCTTAAAATGCATGAATTGAATTGCATAGATTTAATTGCATTTAGATGTAATTGATAACAATAAATGCTTGACCTTTTATCAGACCTAACTTTTCTTTTCTTAGCCATTTCACTTGCCAATTTTTTTTGCTAAATAATTGTTGTCTTGCATTGTACAATTTGAAAACACACTTCTTTTTGTGAAATGTTTTGCTTGAAATGTGTTGAAATGCCACTTTCGATATTTTGTTATTTAATGCAATGACAACATTCACACATTTTTAAGTTGGGCTTAAGCATCCAAGCACTTTTGGGGGCAACAGCACAAGAGCATGCACAGCTTCTTTCATTTATATAAATTTTATAATTTAAAATTCTACCTGTTTTGAAGAGCTTGATATGACTGCACTTATATAAATAAAAGCTACATAAAAGTGCCTTTTACATTACATGGGATACTGATATGCTGTGGAGCTTTGTAAATAATTCACACACATTATCAATAATCAATAGGCCTCTCGATTCTAATTAGTGGAAGATTTTAATCTCAGGGTGTAACTGAATAGCTTTTGTATGTTCTGATGAAAGCAGCTCCAGGTGTGCCCTATAACTTCTAATGCAGGTGCTCAATCATCCCTCACAACAAGGAGGCACTGTACAATAACAAACAAAAATGCTACAGTTTAGGCCTAACATGTGTAATATGCAGGGGGTTCCAAAACCAAAAATTGTCCTGCGTCCTCGCCCCTTGGCTATGCTTCCCCTCTGCTCACTCATTCCTTAGAAGTCCTTAAAATCCATAAGCATCCACTGAGTTGACCCCTGCTAGCATCAAAGTGCTCTATTTCCACAGCACCCACTGTAGGGGAAATACTAAGAATCTCTCCCTGCAGCTGTCAACAGTACATTACACATCTGCACCTGACACGTGACTTCAAATATATATAACAAATAGACCAGGCTTTTTCAGGATGGCAGCAACACAAGAGTGATATCCTTTCATTTTTCCAGCCAACTTCACAAAACTATCGCTTTTGCATGCAGTTAATTATTTTGGTAACACTTTACAAAAAGGTTCCATCTGTTAACATTAGTTAATGTATTAGGTATTATGAACAAATAATTAACATTATATTTCTGCAGCATTTTTAATCTTAGTTAATGTTATAAAAATACAATTGTTCATTGTTAGTCATGTTAACCAATGGAAATTTTGATTTAAAAAAAATATATTAGTAGATGTTTTAATGTACATTAACTAAGATTAATAAATGCTGTAAAAGTATTTTTCATTGTTAGTTAATGTTGTTAACTAATGTTAACAAATGGAACCTTATTGTAAAGTGTTACCATTATTTTTGCAGAGATTTTAACTACCTGCTGCTGTACAATCCTATATGGAGGGATATAGCTTGGAAAACAAATTATTAATATATCAAGAAAAGATTAAATATATAATAAATTCAGGAGTCACGTGACACCATGCAAGGAGGGGATGTATAAACGGCAAGCTCTGCGCACTTTGCTTGTTTTTAATTATTTTTATATCATAACCAGTGAGATTCGATACACCCTGTTACATAACTGTTCTATGAAGTCAACATGTCAAAGAATTCAAAATCCTCAGGCTCTGGAGATATTAAAAGACACTTACATGCTCAGACTGATACCTCAGACAGGCCCGCAGACCAGGGACTCTGTTTGGATGGTGCGGTGGGAGAAATTCAACGGCAACTGGCCAGCATGTCTGTGATGATAACGAAAGTTGTTGCTGAATTAGAGGATCTTGCTGTAATACGTCGATTGATTACTGCGATGGGAACGAAATTCTCTGAATTAGTTACAAGAATCAGGGACGTCGAGAGACAGATCGATTATCTGGAGTCATCGGAGAGGGAGTTAGCTGTTAATCCACTAGCAACCAAGATAGACTTGGAACGCATTTTCCTAGACGAGCTCTTCCCGAGTCTGCTCAACATAACAGGCCATAAGCTGGAAATCGAGTGAGCTCACAGGGTTCCGGCTCGGAGATCCATGGAGGGAGACAGGCCCCAATCAATTCTGGCCAAATTTCTGAGATCATCCGTTAAAGATCTCATGTTGCACAAGGCGAGGAGCAAAGGATAGCGTTCTTGGAAGAATCACAGCATTTTCTTGTTCCCAGACTTTGTGAATTCGACAAGAGAGAAAAGTAATCGATTCAAGGAATGCAAGAAACTCTTACATCAACGGAAGGTCACTTTTGCACTGATGTTCCCAGCCAAATTGAGAATAGATACTAAGAATGGCCGCAAAATATTTACATGCCTACAGCTAGCATTGTCTTTCATAGAGACAATGGGGTGAGTAAACCATTTGGTGTTTCTCATGTGGCACCCAAGTGAACTTGACTCACTGAGCATACACTCGACTGTCTGAGGAAGCTGGGCGCCTTTTTTTGTTTCTTTTTGTGTTGGTTCCGCCTAGTGACTGGAGTATGTTTTGTGGAATAACACTCCTTCAAGAAACTTTTGCATCGACGAAGGGTTGCTTTTACACTGAAGTTCCCGGCCAAATTGAGAATAGATACTAAGGATGGCTGCAAAATATTTACATGCCCACAACAAGCGGTCTTTCATCAAATCAGTGGACTGAGGAAGTCCTGGTGTGTTTCTCACATGCCTCCAAGTGAGCTTGTTTCACTGAACATACACTTGACCGTCCGAGGAAGCTGGGCACCTTTTTTGTTTCTTTTTGTGCTTTTTCCACCTAGCGGCTGGAGTTTGTTTTGTGGAATAACACTCCTTCGGGACAGTTGTTGATGAATCTGCTCCTTCTTTGTTCTTATGCCTCCTGTTGGATGGAGTTTGTTTCCTGGAGTATTTTTTGCAGGACATTGTAAGGATTAGGTGCACTCATGAACAGCCGGCTCACTGAACATTTGTTTGACTGTCCGAGGAAACTGAACGGCTTTATTTATTTATTTATTTTTATGATTATTTATTTCTTTCTTTTTTCTTTATTTCTTTATTTTTATTTGTGTGTGCTGGTTCTGCTAGCGGCTGGAATTTGTTTTGTGGAGGAACACACCTTCGAGACAGTTTTGTGAATGAATCTACACATTCTTTGTGTTTATCCTGCCTATTGGCTGGAGTTTGTTTTATAGATTATATTCTGTTATGTAATTCTGTCTCACAAAATATGTACAGAAGCACTGGACTTGAGAAATCTGATGGCAAAGTCGTCGCGGGGACTCTCATAGGTGTATATGGACTTTTTGAGTTTAGAGGAATGGATGCCGGTTGGCGCTGTCGTGCATGGGGTTAATGAGCACATATTCTTTTTCTGTTTCTTTGGTTTGGGGGGAAGTTCGGGGTCTGACTGTGGCACTAATGTTATCTTTATAATTTTATTTTTGACACACAATCTATTTTTTCTAATATGTCAAATTGTCAAATGTTAATATGAGTGGATTTTCTCTCTCCACATGGAATGTGAATGGGTTGGGGCACCCCATAAAAAGAAGGAAGGTTATTTATTTTCTTAAACGTAAGAAATATGATATAGTGTTTCTTCAAGAAACATATCTTTCCCTGCAGGAAGCTGAAAAATTTGTGAAGATATGGGGTAGACATGTTTTCTTTAGTGCTGGCTCAAGTAAGAGCAGGGGAGTTATTACACTAAGTAAACATCTACAATTCAAATGTCTCAAACAGATTAAAGATAAATTAGGAAGAGTCACTGTTGTTTTAACAGAAATTCAGGAGCAAAGGTTGATTTTGGCTAATATTTACGCACCTAACGCTGATGATCAGGGCTTTTTTATAGATCTTGAAGGGATGTTGCAAGCCGCTGGCACACCTCATGATATAATATTGGGAGGAGACTTTAATCTTTTGATGGACTCAGTCCTTGATCATAGTGAAGCAAAAGTGTGTAAGCCCCCTAGAGCAATATTGACGCTTCACAGGATGTGTAAAAATCTAGGTCTTACAGATATTTGGAGACTTTTGAACCCATCTGGTAGGGGCTATACATTTTTTTCATCAGTCCATAAGATTTATTCTAGAATAGATTTATATATATATATATATATATATATATATATATATATATATATATATATATATATATATAGTAAGTCCCTCATTTCTTCTGTCATTGATTGCTCAATTGGAAACATCTTAGTCTCAGATCACGCCCTGGTGAGTTTAGAGGTGTTGCCACATATGAAGAAAAATAAATCATATAGTTGGCACTTTAACGTATCCCCTTTGCAAAATCCTGATTTCCAACAAATGTTAAAGGCTGAAATCAGTGTTTATATGGAGACCAACTGGTCCTTAGTATCCTCTGTGGGCGTGGCTTGGGAGGTACTTAAGGGGTCGGATAATACAGTATGCCTCATTCATCAAAAAATCCAAAGCACGAGAACTCGTGGAGTTGGAAGAGAATATTAAAGTACTGAGACAGAACTGAAGTGCCGAATGTTGTCTCATGGCCTCAGAGGATTAACCCGATTGAAAATACAGATAAAATACTATTTTGTCGTGGAAGGTGGAGTTTTGGTTATTTAGGTTATTTATTAAGACAGTCATACTTTGAGTTGGGGGACAAAGCAGGGAATCTTTTGGCTAGATATATAAAGCAGAGAGAGTTTTTCTACCATTCCCTTTCTACCATGAAATCTGCTGGTGGTGAAATATTTTCCTCTTGATATTAATAATGCTTATATAGAATTCTATCTTGAGCTTTATAGTTCCACATCTTTGTCTACTGATGAAGATATTAGAAACTTTGTGGAACCATTAGAACTCCCTAAACTGACGACTGAGCAAAAAAATTCTCTTGATTCTGAGATAACCGTGGAGGAGCTTGACGAGGTAATTAAGGCCCTGCCTACAGGCAAGGCTCCGGGGCCAGATGGCTTTGCCGCTGAATTATTTAGATCTTATGCTACAGAACTGGCTCCAGTTTTGTTAGAAGTTTATATGGAATCATTAAAGAATGGAAAGCCTCCGCCAACCATGACACAAGCCCGGATCAGTCTGATTCTTAAAAAGCACAAAGATCCAAGCTGGGGCACCCTCATTTAGGGAGTGGAGCAGGGAGATGGGAGAGGTGGCGGCGTTTGAGGAGATGTTTTTTAGAAGGCTGGGGAAATGGGATTTGTTTGTTAGGAAGTGGGGGGGTTATTTGGCTTTTTTGGAGGGTTCTCGGGGAGGGGCTGGTGGAGATGGATTTGTAATTTAGTTGGGTATGTGTTTTATTGATATTGTTTGAATGCATATCTTGTTTTTTTTATTTTTTATTTTTGTATTTCTTTTTTTTATTTTGATGATCTAGTTGTTGGTGACCACAGTAGTGCATGTTTGTGTCGGGGGGAGGGGGTTTAATGTGAATAATTAATGTTTGGAATCAATAAATAATAAAATAATAACAAAAAATATATATATAACAAATTCTATAAATAAAATGGAATGAAATGTTAGCATAAATTAACTAGGCCTAAAATGTAGTTATGGCTATCTATTAATCAAATTACTCACATGAAATGCCAATTAATTAATCACAATTAATTAATGTACATACATTTTTTGAGAAATGCCCCCAAATGTAATATAATATAATATAATAATGAATAATGAAAAATTCCATGAAATATGACAAGTCATGAAATATGCCATGAAATGCAGCTTGAAATGTAATATAACAAACAAAAATAAATATACTGAGAAATAAATAAATACAGTTTTAATTATTGCAACATTTCATGATGTATTTAATTATTCATGATATCTATACCACCACCAGCAACACCATCACACTGAAAGCAAGCACCCAGTAATTAAGTATACACACTGCACATCCACCAGACTGACACAAACGGGACAGCAGGCCATGCAAGGCCTACCTCGGTCTTAGCTTACCCGCGGTAGTGCCTGCTGCCATAGTGGCAGCCACTGGTGACTGACGCTTACTCACTTTGGAAAGAAATCTGAAAAGGATGCCATCTCGTGCCATGGCAAATAGTATGCGTGGAAGAGGGAACATGGAACCCAACAGGCTAAAGATAAAAAAGGGTCATGGTTCAAACACCTGGAACTCTGGAAGGAAAAAAACATATTAACCAACACTGGCAAATGTGAAGGAGCAAATATTGGCCAAGTCCAGCCAATTATGTTAACCCACTAGTGCTTTTTGAATAGTATTCATTTTAGAGCTGAGCAAAAAAAGAAATATGTATAGTATATAGGAATTTCCATGACTTTTACATGCCTTTTAAAATTGTATAAATTGCAATGACTTTTCCAGGTCTGGAAATCACAATTTTAAAATCCCCTGATATTTCCAGGTTTTGCATGATATGGGAATTTAAATTCATGGTCCCATAGCTATTGTTATTCAAGTTTCTAAATTTGCACTCTTTCTCACATTTGCCTGGTGGAACACATTGGCCAGCCTGGTCTCATCAAATGTACGTGATCATTGCAACGTTTTTTGCAAACTGAAAGTACGTACTTCATTACACCTTTGGCTGCAGTTTTCAAGTGAAATGTCCAGCGAAAGAGTTTAACAACAGTTATTTAAAAACATTTTTTTTTTTTTTTTACAAAAACAGACATCCTTAACCAACACCTAAACCATACTGATAATGTTTTAAAATGCAAATTAAAAAAGAAAAAAAAAAGAAAACACACATTAACTTAAGTAACCATGTAATTTTTCTGTCGCTTTTATGCCACTTTGACTATCATGAGTCTTCGGCTGGACTCGAACCGTGGCCAAGGTGAATCTACCAAGCAAACTAATGACATAGGAATAAGTGTGTATATGTAGGTGGGTCTGTAATACAAGAGTTAAAATGTTTTGTTTTTCAAATCATGCGTTAAAGTAAAAGTGTTTTTATATCATAACATAGCAGGGGGTGAGTAATAGAGTGAAAAATACGTTTTTATAAGATCAAAATCAGCTATTTTTACTCATGATTTGTGTGACAATGATTAAACCATAAGCGCCTCTAGTGTTCATTTCACCAGGAAAGTGCAGTGAAAAGCAGATAATGGCACGTACAAGTCAATTTGCAAAAATGTATATGGAGTAACGTTATGAGACCAGGTTGCAGCGGCAGTTTGCACAGCAATTGTGCCTCCAATTCTCACCTGCAACTACACCAGAAGACATTGTGGCAATAAGTGGGGTCTTCGTCTTAGGATTGATTTGGGCTAACACTTTGAAAAGCACCCCATCCTGTGCCATAGCATAGATTACACGTGGCATTGGGAAAATGGAGCCCAGCAGACTGCATGTGAGGCAAAGACATCAGCAGAAGCAACAGGTCAATTAATTACATGCTGAAGAGCTGATCCCAAAGACTTCTTCTGCTGTTAAGAGGACTCAATAAACAGTTTCTTTTCTTCTTCTTCTTCTTCTTCTTCTTCTTTTTAAAATCAACATGAAATCAAAATTTGTCTTATATACTATCTTAATACAAACTCAACATCTTATTGTGGACATTTGTCAAAACAAATGTTTGCCTTCATAATATTTTATCAAAATGTAACAACTTGCTCCACCTTTAAAATAACTTTTTCTTTTTTTGTGTGACATCACTAAGCCCTAGTTTTCCAAACACTCTCTTCCAACTGCCGGTCATAAAGAGACCACTTTTCATAATTTCAATCAATTTCCTATTTATAAAATCAAGTCCCATCCCACATTTGGTCTTGTTGGAAATCCTGTTTCACTCATAAATATGTCACATTACAGAAGTAAAATGGGTTGGGTTGCAAACACAGTTTCATGTTGACTTTAAGAAATAACAAATCTGATCATTGTACACCACTTAGCAAATGAAGCAAATGGGACCAGACATACAGTTAAATCATCTTCATTTTTTTCCTGGGAGCTTTGTAAAAGGCCTATAGGCTATGGTATTTTGGATTTATAATACCAAGCAAGTATTCAAATAAAATTGGCACCAATCAAAAATCTTTAATGAACGTATTCCAGAACGGTATTAAAGCAAATCCAACAGTGGATAATGTAATTCATGTTGATTTAGTGGCTGTTGCCTAATGCCAAACAATACTTCTCATTTCACTGATTTAGATCACCAGGAAAAAATAAAAAACACATGTGGCACGAGTACATTTTGTTCTGAAAGAGAGCAAGAACAAACCTGATCACAATTAAATGCTATGTTCAATGGCTCTCTTTCAAACAAATCACCATCATAAAGTCATTAGAGATGCAAAGCATAGAAATCAATCCACCAAAGACCCAACGATAAACTTCAACTAAGAATATTCAAAGATTAGAAAGGAATTGTGTTTAAAAATTCTCCTTCATTTACTCACCCTCAGACCATTTCTTTCTTCTCCAGAACACAAACAAAGATTTTTAGAATAATATCTCAGCTCTGTAGGTCAATACAATGCAAGTGAATTGTGACCAGAATTTTGAAAATCCAAAAAGCATATAAAAGGCAGCATAAAAGTAATCCATACGACTCCAGTGGTTAACTCCATGTCTTCAGAAGATATACAATAGGTGTGGGTGAGAAACATATCAATATTCATGTCCTTTTCTACTATAAATCTACATTTTCACTTTCACTACCACATTATTCTTCTTTTGTTTTTTTGGTGATTTTTTGTTTCACATTCTTCATGCATATCAACACCAACTGGTCGGGGCAGGTCAAAGATTTGTAGTAAAAAATGACAAATATTGATCTGTTTCTTACCCACGCCTATCATATCACTTCAGAAGACATGGATTAAACCACTGGAGTAGTATAGATTATTTTATGCTGTCTTTATTTGCTTTTTGGAGCTTCAAAGTTCTGGCCACCATTCACTTGTACTGTAGGGACTTGCAGTGCTGAGATATTCTTCTAAAAATTTTAATTTGTGTTCTACAGAAGAAAGTAATACACATATACGGGATGGCATGAGGGTGAGTAAATGATAAGATAATTTTGAAAAAAAAAAAAAAAATCCTTTAACTCAATTGACAATTCACAAATAAGAAAAATTTATTCTATACTGTTATATTACTATCTGCAATGTTTGATCTCAGCATGCTGCCTAAATATTCAATCTTACAAGAAGCCTTGACCAGCAAAACAGCTTTGAGGAAGCAAAGAAGTACATTTACCTGGTTGATAGAGCACAAAGTGATCCTGCTGCCACTACATATTTCGCCGGTCCCCAGCCCACATATTCAAAGGCTACAGGCAGAGGACTCTTCTCATCCAACAGGTAATAAGGCATCATAAGGGTGAGGGCCGCAGACACTCCAAAGTAGGCAAGGAAGCAGACCAGCAGGGAGACGACTATACCAATGGGAATGGCTCTCTGGGGGTTCTTTACCTCCTCGCCTGATCACAATAACACATTATGTAAATTTATTCATCCAGGATCATTCATTCTTGTCTGTTGTAGTAAACTGTTAATAGGCAGGCTCAATTGTAATATGCAAACTTATTTCACATTTTGTGTTGTAATTTTGGGGGGAAATCTGCAGAATTTTAAAACGTTTTAAACGTAACTGAGAGTAGTACACTTTTTGATTGCTAAAAGCACAAATTAGTTGAGATATTAGAAACACGCAAGGGGTGGAAGATGTATAGATCTTTGTAAATGGCACTCTAAGGGGCCGTTCACACAGAACTCGTTATTCCTTTAAAAAAAAAAAAGGAAAAAAAAGCTAGATGCATTGCAATGAATGGAACATCTTGAGATGCACTTTTAAAAGTTGAGTTTTCTTTAAACTAGAAAAAAAATACCAAAAGAGTGCATATGGACACACACACACAAAAAAAGCATCCTGTGTAAACAGCCCCTAATTCTGTTCCATGTACAGATTCTGTGTGGGTCTGTGATTACTGAAGAGTTAATGTATGTTTATCTATCACGTGAAAAGCTGTGTCTGAGTACCTGTTGTTGCAATGCAGTCAAATCCTACAAATGCATAAAAGCATGTGGCTGCCCCAGCCAGTGTCCCGCTAAAGCCATAAGGTAAAAAGCCCCCTGCACCATAATCACTGGTAACATTAGCAGTGTGTGAGAGGTTCCTGTAATGAGACATTTTCACATTTTACAAATAAATTGTTCTGATCACCAAAAGTTTACACATCAAGCTGGCATTCTTGATCCAAGTAAAAAATAAACAAAAGTCATGTTTAACAGAAGACATATTCTTCACCTTGTGACAATTGTGGCATTTATGAGAGATTCTTCTGACAGATTCCAATTGAGTGAGTCTCCTTTGACAAAACCAGATACAATAACAAACATAAGCACCAGCACGTTTACAGCTGTGAAGATTTTGTTGACCCAAGCTGACTCTTTCACCCCAAAGGACAGAAGACCTGTGAAATAAATGACAATGACAGAAAAATTGTAATTGAATTTAGGGAATATTTATGCCAATTTAAGTTAATTTACACATTTACAAAATGCTTTCAGGAGTTTGACTTACTGGACCTAAGATTAAATTATCCAAGACAAATATCAAAGGTTTGCAAAACAGCGTAATGAATTGAACAACAGAATTTTAAGAGGGCTTTTTTTTTTTTTACCTGACAGAAGTAAGATCAGACAAACTGCAAAGAAATCAGGGTACTCTGCTAGGCCAGGCAAGCTCATTTTGAAGTACATTTTGCAGAACTTCTCAATGTGGCCCCCTATGAGCTCATCAAATGTCCCACTCCAGGCCCGTGCCACACTAGAGGTCCCTGTTCCAATAAAATATCAGTTTGTGTTGAAAAAATATATTTTTAAATGATTCATATGTATAGTATGTCCACAGTGGAAAACTGTATTAACACTGATTGATTGCAATAATAGCCTATTAATAATTCATGTTTACCTATTACATATGACAGAATGAGGTTCCATCCAGTAATGAATGCCCAGAGCTCCCCCACTGTCACATAACTGTACAGATAGGCCGAGCCCGTCTTGGGTACCCGTGCACCAAACTCGGCATAGCAAAGGCCAGCCATCACAGATGCTAGTGCAGCTATAAGAAAGGACACCACAATGCTGGGGCCAGAACTGCCCTTGGCCACTTCCCCAGCGAGCACATAGACACCAGCCCCCAGTGTACTTCCCACCCCGAGGGCAATAAGATCAACAGTGGAGAGGCAACGGCACAGCTTGGACTCCTCAAGACAGTCCTGGTCCACATTCTTCCTCCTCACAAGGGAACGGCCAAATGTGAGGCAATGTTTCAGCATTATTCCTGTGAGCAAAAACTGTCCAAAGAACTTTTTTTATTGTATTTTTCAGATAAATAAATCAAGTACAGGTTTTCTGTTTATTTGTTTTCTAGAGTTGAGTACACACCAAGTGAACTTTGGTTAAATACAGGTAAAATGCGACCCTTATGCTTGCTTAATCATTATGAGTATTTTCTTCTATAACTAAAAATCTATATTCATTTCATCCTTAACTTGTACGATGACATTTTTGTGCACTCACATACGCCGTTGTGAAAACTGCTATACAAATAAATTTGACGTGAATTGACTTGACATTTATGTATTTGGATCATATTTTAAAAATAAAGTAAATTACAAATTATTAAAAAATTGTCCCACTTTGCCTGTATTCACCCTAACTTGCTGCCTTTAGAACTTTTGTGTAGATGATTTGATTAACCTTCATAAAAATCCTCATAATCATTCAGAAAACACACTCACAGACTATCAATTCAAAAGTTTTTTTTTGTTTTTTTTTTTTGCTTTATGCACTAAGCACAATGAATGCACAATATACTGTACTGCAAGATCAGTTGTATCAGGAATAAAGTGGAACTGGGGCATGTACATCTGTACTATTCAAATACACCCCCGGCCTTTGTTCTTACTTGCAAATGTCTGCAGTTTAAGCAGGTTTAAGCGTTACATAACAAAGAATAATGCAGAAAGCCTTGGGCGATATTGCATAATAAAGAGATAAAGTGATTTTACCAAAATTGTACACATTGTTTATTGGTCAGAAATACTCTTGATCAATTAAAAAATGTTTTCACTAACGACAATGGTTTACATGTTTAGAAGAGCATTATAAAAAATATACTATGAGTTACATTAAAGTTTTTTATTACTTTAAATAAACAAAAATGGCAATGTACAAACTAAAACAATTACTAGATTTGTCTCTGACTCATATAATTCAGGGTCTCACCTTTTTACTTATACTGTAGAATCTCATCTTAAAAAGCTCTTTAAACAGCCATAAACATATTGTTGTTTTTGGCTGTGAGCCAATTTGCATGCTCATTCAGTGGCAGTACTACAAAGTACAGAAGTTGTCTTCATAAAATTACTCCATTGAATTACAAATGTTACATGTAAAATGGGAATTTTTAGGAAAGTATGGGATATTCTGGTGCATTTGACCTAATTGCTGGACATTAGCATTTCATTGCGCCTGTTTACAACCTGTGAAAGATGTTAAGGAGTTACAAGCTGAGAAGATTGACATGCATGAGGCTGTACCGTACCTGCGAGCTGCATGCCCAAGGGCTTATCTCTCTTTATGAAGCACAACTTGACAAGCAACTCGAAAGCTGCAGTTACAGTACAGCATATTTTACATGAATTAACCCAGTTAATTCATGTTGTAATGTGTAAGGAATAAAGTGCTGGCTATCATTAGAATTTTAGTAACAGTTGCAGGTATGGACTTTGCCAATCAAATGGTCATAAATCAACTTTTATATGCAGTATTTGTCTTTAATCTAATATCATCATCACAATTTAATTTAAATACATTCTTGAACCATTAGGGAATTCACAGCTTCATCTACAAAATAATCTAAAAATAATGCATTAACATTTTTTTTAAAAAGACTTAAAAACTTACCACCTGATGAGACTGGAGCTGTAGATGAGTTACCTTTGGGGAAGTAATGCCTTTAAGAAAGTTCTTGCAGCTTTCCCACAAACACCCACATACACGCCCCCAACACACACAGCTCTCAGAGATCTCCTCTGATTTCTTTAAAAAGCTCACTGAGCTCCTAGTCGAGTCAGTCCTTCCCAAGTCTCAAGTTTGCCCCTTCCTTCCCTCTAGCTCAAATAATATGCAGTCCCCAACTGTACTACTTTTACTCCCTTATTTACTCTGTCTTAACTTGTCCTGCCCTCCAGAGAACTGGTCTGGCCGCCGCCCCCAAAAAGGAGGGGCAAGGGGTGAGGTTATACTTTTCAGACTCAAGAAGGCAATGCTCCAAAATCACTATTTGACCAAGTCACCAGGGCTCATGGAGAACTTTGTGTTTGTGTTTGTGTTCATAGGCAAATTATTCATTTTGGTGTTGGATTTGCCTGAAAATTCTTATAAAAAAAAACAAAAACACTCACATGTCCGAGAAAGTCCCTGCTGCCAGGGCACAAACTGACCACTGATAAATGGTTCAGCAACTGACATTGACAAACATTGAGATCTGTTTGCCCAGTGCAATGTGGAAGAGTCGCTAAAAGCATTGGCGCTGATTGGACAAAAAAGCCTGCAAGAGTTATCACAGGTAAAGTGCTTTAATTGATGATTGTTTCCCTTAAATATATAAGCCCATAAGCTCAGGTATACTGGGTCAACAGGCCTCTCCAAAACGTGCTGATATCATAGTGAAGTGAGTTACATGATAGTAAAATTTTAGTAGTAAGATGATCACATTTGTAAATGGTATAGTCTAAGAAAAAAGTCAGGATGTGCTAATTTTTATTGCCACTTTCCATGAAAAGTGTACAAAATAGATTTTTTGTCTTTTTTTCCCCCAACAAATGGTCAGTAAAAGGCTGTGCTAAACCTTTGTAAAATGTTGATTGTCATCCTTAGGAGGTCAAGCGAAATATATGAGCTGTTTAATTTTCTATCAATTTTATAATTTAGTTTTTAATGCATCATAATTTGTATGATGTTGCAATGTTTTTAGCAATGAACATTAAAGAAACAACAATTGTAACAAAATGTATAAAATGTAAAAAATAAATACATAAAAACTGTTAGATTGGGTAACATGGTTACTCGGTAGGAGCTAGCTAGTTTTGGTCCAAATTTGGTTTGTAGTTATTGATAAACTCATATTTCCCATAAATATTTGCTTGAACATTTTTTCTTCTTGGGTAACAGGGTTTATGGTTGAGTTTGACAAATGCAGTCAACACAACAATATCTGGAATGAAATTCTGTATTTGTAACTTTAGAAAACTTGCCTTCTCACTTGCCATGATGTAGAAAGTTCCAAATTATATAACTTGTAGAAGGGAAATAATGTGGTAACCACACAGCGAGCAAACTGTGGGACTATGAGTCTTTCTGCGATAGCATTTCTCAATCTCGTGTCTGGCTGTGAAGTTCTTCTCTTTCAGTTTGTCATCAATTCAAAGCCTTTGTCCATTCTGTTCCATTTATTTATCTGAACACCACAGTGAAAGCAAATGCCACCCTTAATGGATGGGTAAGTAATGGGCACCACTGCAAACATTCATACTCTGTCCAGGGAAACAGCTGAGCAGAAATTCTAAAAATGCTGTCCATTGGATTTGCCAGTGCTGGCACATTCATCAGGTAAAGACAGATCTGGCGTGAATCAAAAGAAATGAGATCAAACGCCTGATGCAACTTCGAGTAGTCTAACTAAAAATGACTTTGTGTGATATCTGTGAACAGAACAGATACATTCTGATATAATTATGTAAACTGTAGGTTAATTTCTCCATAACAGCCTTTAAAGTTTATTTTAAAAAAAGTACTCAATGGGCAGTTTGAATAAACTGGCAAACAGCTCTCACTGTTGCTCTGAAACCCAGAGAGGCCTTTCTTTGGACACAAAGTCCAAAGGGCAGCTATGTACATCTGCTAATGCAGTCCTACACAGCAGGCAGACCAAAGAAGCACAGAACCTTTTGAGAAGAAACTCAGTGAACTGCTTATTTTTTAATTTTGATGCCCAAGCTTTCATTTCAGGCCAAGTTTCCCTCTGCCTCTCCGAAATAATTTACTAGATTTGAGTGCCAATGTCCCACACATGGCCATACTTAATTAATCTAATGTGAAAATATTGGTTTCAGTGTCAACAGATTGACACCGCAATACAGCACCGTTAACATTTTGACATGTGGACACCTCACACCATTTACCAGAGCTGTCACCAGGAATGACTGACATAAATGAGCTGTCACAAGTCAATTATTAGTGATAAGACTCAGGAAAGTACAAGCTGCTGGTTACAAAAAGTTTGACTTGGAATATCCATCACAGCGGGGATACAAATCCAAAAATCATTGGCCAATCAATTTTAGATGTAGAAATGAAATGATGTTCCAAATATAAGTTCAGGAGAAGCTTGTTCTTCTAGGTCTGCCAGTCATATCCCAAGGATATATAAGCGGCTGCTTCCCTCAGACCAGTGGCGACTCTTCCAACATCCCTCCACTTCCCCGTCTCCTCCTTTACATTTCATAAAACCTATACCAATTATCTACAAATTGTCCTTCTATTTCTTGCTTTAGTCAGATAGTCCAAATAGTGAAATAGCCCTTGTTACAAAATGCATGCAATTATTACAAATATGAACTGCCCTCTCTCCCTCTTTATCTTAAAATCAAATACATTTTAAGCAAAGAACATCACTTCATGCTTGCTTTTGTTTTGATGGCGCACAGTCTCCTTAGACTAACACAGTCCATAGAGTTCAGTTAACTGTTAAATGATCTGAAATACATGACCAAAAATACAGTGTTTAAAATATCCAGTCCAGTTGAAGGAATGAGAACATATGATATTAAAAAGATCCTTTAAAATGCAGAAACATACAGTACAGCTATTTGGCAAAAGATTACAGACTTGAAAAATGATATGCTAACTTTGTCAGAATTGAATTTCTAGACAGATTTGATCCATTAAATTGAGCATCATGAGAAACTGACATCACTGCATTTACTGAGAGGTTGATGTTGAAGCAATAAGACAAATAAGACGATGCAGGTTAAGACATCAGTTCCAATATTTATATCCTAAGTAAGAAACCAGTATAATAACATAGTGTATATAGAATGGGGTGGATATGGATAGTGACATCCTGATCTGGTCTCCACCGTAATGAGCACAATCTGCCTAAAAAGGCATATCTTCTTTATATTAAATGTGAAGGCTGAAATGATCACCTGTGTGCATATTGCAAGATCTTCTAATGCTCTCTTTATTAAAAAATGCTTGATTTGCCTAAATCTCTTGAGCAGTGATTCTGTGAGGAATGGCCCCAATGTTTCTCCAGCTTAGTTCATTTTCTGTGCCTACCACACAGCGAGCACACATACTAAGGACATGCAGTTTCAAAAACATTTTAGACATAGAATAATATTTTTTGTATGATATGTTAACAATATATACAAACAATATAAAGGTCCCCCATAATAAAAAAATAAACGAACAGTATGAACTAAATCAATCATGGCGACTGGAGGAGAAATGTTCAGTTGCTGAACCAACTCAAAGTCCTTAACACCATTTCTCTCTTAACATTAATACTATATGTACTGAACAGAGCAGCAATACGAGCTGTCTAAAAAGGCTCACTGATTAACCTGACTAAAAGATTCATGTGACATCACAGTAGTGTCAATATGTATTTTGTAGAGAGAGATGGGAGAGAGAGTCAGTGAATGTTTGAACTGAGAGAGATAGGTTCATTGAACATGATAGCTAGTTATCAACTGTAAACTTGTGGGGGCAACTGTAAAATAAATGGTGCAATATGATCAACGGGCAAAATAAATGTAACCGAGATGAATTGATTTCATTGTTTTATCATTCATTTGAAATTTCATTCATTAATTGTCTTCAGGTCTTTACACTGGCTTACAGTTACATTTAGAAATTATTTTAAAGTACTATTACTAGTTTATAAATCACTCAATGGCCTAGGACCTAAATACATTGCAGATATGCTTGTTTAATATAAACCTAACAGACCTATAAGACCATTAAGATCAAGTAAAGTGTTCACTCAAAACAAGGTGAAACAACATTTAGCTAGGTTGCCACCTGCAGCTGGAACCAGCTTACAGAAAATGTTAGATGTGCTCCAACACTATAGCCACATTTAAATCCAGACTGAAAACACTTCTGTTTAGCTGTGCATTTTCTGACTGAGCACTGTGCTGCACTTACTGCTTTCGCTGTATCATTTAATGTCTGTATTCTTTTCCTTTTTTATTCATTTTAATCATTTTTTTTATTTTATATACACTCATTTCTTGTTCTCAATTGTTTTTCAAATGTATTTTTATGTATCTAGTATTTTCTTTATCTTTTTTATGAGTTAGCATTGTGTACAAAATGTGCTATATAAATAAACTTGCCTTAAAATGTAATTTTCAAATGTATCTTTCTCTTTGATCATTGATGTTGCACTTCTCCACTTTCACATTCTTCCTCTTTTGATTTTTGGCGATTCGGATTCTTCATGCATATCGCCACCTACTGGTTGGGGCTGGTAAAAGGTGGAGACTTATAGTGAAAAAGGCTACACACTCTCACGGTGAAATTGTAAGGATTCAATGACTTTTCTAAATTTGGCTAATTCGTATGATATATCGTACGACTGCAGCCAGTGACGTCGCTGGACATCGTTTCCATCTAATACGCAACAACTATTTGCTTCTGTCACACACAACAGCTTCCTATCATGTCACACTCTACTGATCGGTTAGGTTTAGATAAGGGGTTTGGGTAAGGGCATAATATTAATAAGTATGTCCTTAACGCCTCGTGCGCGAAACTCGTGCTTACTTCCGCATTAGACATCCGGGCATTTGCACGTGATGAAATCATACAAATTTATACAAACGAACTCGTAAGAAATCATACGAAATAGCCAACTCGTAAAATGTGTACAAATGTTCATGAGACTAGGTTGGAAAAAGGACTTAAGTATTGATCTGTTTCTCACCCACATTTACCATATCGCTTCTGGAGACATGGATTTAACCACTGGAGTCCTATGGATTACTTTAATCCTGCCTTAATGTACTTCAAATTCTAGCCACCATTTACTTGCATTGTCTGGACCTACAGAGCTGAAATATCCCAGCTAACAATTTTTGGTTCCCAGAACGTCCTGGGAACATTTGTTTTTGGTTAGCCAGGAAAGTTGTCTTTATGGAAATAGAACGTTATGCTAATGTTTTCATGTTACAAAAAACATGAGAACATTTTCATAGATAAAAATGTGCAAGAATATTGTATAATTAAAAAAAATATTTTGTAACTGTAAAAACTGATACATTTTTGGTAAATTTCTCCACTCTCCAGGTGAACTTCTTCCACCACTGTCATCTGTAAATTTAACAAAGAAATTACAAAGGCAACATAAATTTCATGGACATTATATTAAACAATTAGACAAACAATTAAATAAATAATTTTCCACTGCTATATAGGCCTTTAATATCATGAAGTGTGCTCACGGCCGCATCTTGTTTGTGATGTTATGCGCAACAGCAAATGTAAATTAACACAAGACACAAACATGCATTAGATATTAAGACTTGTTTTGTGTATTTTGTCATAAATATTGTCAATGGAAGATAAAATAGCCTACACTTAATCCTCTGCAGTTTGGTTCTCAGATTAATGTGTTTATTTTTAAGGATGTTTAGGCTATATGCAATGTAAGTTACAAAATAAGTTAAACACATCATCAGACATGATATGGAGTTATGGATAAGTTAATGGTTACATTTCCATCTATTCATTTTTTTACCCACTTATGTATGGTTGCACCGTCACAGGTATACCTCAGGCCGAATTAAGGCAGCCAGGGAAACACTAACAGGTGGATTTAATTAACATGTAAGATGTACTTTTCCATTAATATGTAAGATTTGCATATTACATTTTTTGCATAAAAAGACATGTATTTTTTATCTAACATTGTACCATACTGAAAACTGAGCCTTGATTTGTGCGTTTCTTCAGCTACCTCAGTACCGGACATTATGCAGATATTAAAGTTGGTACAAATAATTATATATGCTATTTACACCCCAGTGCAAACAATGGCAGATATTATTTTCACCCTAACCCTGGTGCAAATAATGGTAGATAGCCTACTAATTGCACCCTGGTGCAAATAGTGTCAGATACTATTTGTACCCATATTTAAATACTAACATACAGAATATGGGCATCACTGCAGTGTGTTTATTGTGTTTATTTAGTGTCCCACAGACACACTACATTAACCCCTACCCCTAAACCTAACCTTAACCTTACCTTAGAAAAAAATAACCTTGGTTTTACTACAGTAACCATGGTATCACCATGGAATGTTTTTGTAAATTTACAGTAACAGCAACATTAACCATGGTTACTATATTGCCATCATAATACTGTACTAACACCATGGTTAATAGCATTAAATCAATGGTTTCTGCCCAAAAACATGGTTGCTACAATATTAGTAATCGCAAAATAGTGGCGGTTCATGCTATGTCTCGTTCAGATAATACTGTAAATCATAGTAGCAAAAGAAATTATGATGTTATTCCATAAAGTTCATTGTTTTAAGCATCAAAAGTGAAAAAATTTGATCCAAACAAGGGCAATCAAAGTTAGGGAGTGTCTCAAAATTGCAAAACGCACAAATATCAGTTAAGAGATACATCATTCCATGACTACATAAAAAAGTTTTTGTGTGTGTGTGTGTGTGTGTGTGTGTGTGTGTGTAATGTTTATGTTTATGTAAACAAATTAAGTTACATTTAGATAATTTTTTTATTTTCTTATGATTTATATCCCTGTTATAACAATTTAATGTAAAATGAATGCTTTAATGAAATAAATCTATTTAACTTTCTGGCTTTTTTACCTAAAGATCTCACATCACCTACATATCTTACACAGCTTTGTTTGTGTAAATATGTTTTTGTGTATTTTTCTGGAATTTTTAAAATACTAAAATCCATTTAACATCTTGTTAATTTGACCTGATGATGTCACACCACCTGTAATATAATCACAAACACCTGACACACATCGTACATGACTTGGATTTTGGAAATATGATTTTGTGTATTTTTTTTAATGAATTTTTGAAATGTTCAAATCCATATAACTTCCAGATCATGTGACCTGATGATGTCACACCACCTGTTATATATTTTCAAACACCTGACACACATCGCACATAACTTGGATTTTGGAAATATGATTTTGTGTATTTTTATGAATTTTTTAAATGTTCAAATCCATATAACTTCCAGATCATGTGACCTGATGATGTCACACCACCTGTTATATATTCACAAACACCTGACACACATCGTACATGACTTGAATTTTGGAAATATGATTTTGTGTATTTTTATGAATTTTTGAAATGTTCAAATCCATATAACTTCCAGATCATGTGACCTGATGATGTCACACCACCTTTTATATGTTTACAAACACCTATACACATCTTACACGACTTGAATTTTGGTTTAAAATGTGTATTTGTTATGAATTTTAATTTCTGAAATATTTAAAAAACAATCTACCTCCTTTGACACAGGCCAGACTTGAACTTATGTTACCAACATGCCTACCTTAATGAATCATGGCAAAGCACTTGCACTACCCACTATGCCACATCTCAGCCTGCATTGCTGCTATTTAATATGCAATAAGTGACCATAACTTGTAGTTTGGATGATGCCTGACATGGGGTTTGAACACATGCGCTTGGTGTTGTGAAGACCCAGCTCTATCCATTGAGATATAGGACTTACTCCAAATGACCTGGAAGGACAGTTTACCCCCAACTAAAACTTCTGTCATTAATAGCATTGTATGCTCATGTGAAACCCTTATTACTGTTCTTGTTCCATGTTACACAAAAGTCATTTACATGTGAGTTATTTAGCTGATTATCCAGGCAGATGTTTTCCATACAATGAAAGTAGATGCTGGTGGATGTCATGCTCCAAACAGGAAGCAAAAGAATAATACTCAGTTGTCCTTATAACTTGTACAATAAATTCCAAGTCACTAAAGCCATATAATACATACAGCATATACATTTGTGTGAGGAACTGATAAAAATTTAGGTTGTTATTCCTTGAAAACCCAATGAAAACAAGTTTCCCTACATTTAAAATGATCTCATTCACATGAGTACCAATTGTTCCCTTTCGATTACGGTCTCTCAATATAGCGTCAGTGATGCTATGGGAAATTCCTTTCTCAATGACCTAATTGAAGCCCTTTGTACAATAATGGCAATTCTAAAATTGGCAATGGTGATTGAGCCCCGCCCCTTTAGGTGCACAGTTGGCCTATATAAGCGGGTCCAAACCACCATTTCCTCAGAATTCTTCTCCTTCAAGACAGCGAGTTCATCTCACATCCTGACAAGCCCTCTCATCTCTGCATCACCAATGAGAAACACTCCACCAGCAGATGGGTTCTTTGCCAAGCAAGACGACTCATCGCCTTGACAGCACAGCACCTGCAGTGAGACGACTGACCTGCTCCCCTGCAGTGTTCCAGCGGAGACATTTGTATCCTTTATTATTGCTATGATATATTGTGTACAGTATATATTCATTTGTATATCTAAAAGAGTCGCTTGTTGTGTAGCGCATCTGTCAAGTGTTTTCTATGCGAGAGACACATCCCGCCGTCAGATGGGCATGAGATATGTAACCACTGCCTGGGCCGCACCCACGCTGAAGTGGCTCTCATGGAGACAGATTCCCTCACTGTGAGGGCATGAATATCAGGATGCTCCACTCTAGAATCGCCCTTGTTCTGAGGGACAATTCCACCTTCTGTGCCCCCCACCTGCCTCCTCTGAGACTTCCGAGGGACCACATGAGCGAGGAGGCACGGCGAGGCCACGAGGTTGAGCTGGAAGACTTAGGGAGGATCTCGCGCCAGCGCAAACCCCGCAAACCCCTCTGTCTCCTGACACAGCATCCTCGCCCCTGCAGTATGCCCATGAGGATCTCCGGCCCTCTGTCAGAGCACATGGTCTCATTACAATTGGCGGATCTGATGATGGGGACAATGCCATGTCCATCGCAGCATCTATGGCGAGTAGTCAGGCCCGATGGAGGTCGTTGCCGCTCCTCCCCCCGGTAAGGGTGGAGAGCGTACACACGCCACTGATACTGAGCTGTTTTGCGTCCTCTCACGAGTGGTCAAGGAACTCATGTCATCAGCAAAATTCGAGAGGACAGGGAAGCGGTTCTACTGGTTGCACCAAAATGGCCCAATCAGTCATAGTTGTCAAAAATCCATAATAAATACACAAAATCATATTTACAAAATCCAAGTCATGTACGATGTGTGTCAGGTGTTTGTAAATATATAACAGGTGGTGTGACATCATCAGGTCACATGACCAGAAAGTTCTGAATGTCACAAATCCATAAAAAATACACAAAATCATATTTCCAAAGTCCAAGTTGTGTAAGGTGTGTGTCCGGTGTGTGTGAATGCATTACAGGTGGTGTGACATCATCAGGTCACACAATAAGGAAGTTATATGGATTTGAACATTTCGAAAATTCATAAAACATACACAAAATTATATTTCCAAAATCCAAGTCATATACGATGTGTGTCAGGTGTTTGTAAATATATAACAGCCGTTGTGACATAATCAGGTCACATGACCAGAAAGTAATATAGATTTGAACATTTCAAAAATTCATAAAACATACACCAATATATATATATAAATTCCAAGCCATGTAAGATGTGTTGCAGGTGTTTGTGACTGCATTGCAGGTGCTATAACAACAATGTTATTGTTTCTATGAGTTTTAAGAAAATGTTAGAATTCAATGTAATAACATTGTTACAGTTCCTAGTGAATAACCCATTCACAGCTTTAAATTATTTATTCATGCTACTCCGCTTAATTCACACCATTACATTCTATTTGTAAGATGCTACGCATATTTTAGGATCTTGGAATGATTTTTAATTTATTTTTTAAACGTTATGTACATTTGCGACAGTCCCTTAATTTGCTCAGGCGAATGTCAAATGAATATCCAATATGAAAACATCTTTACCGCAGTGACAAAGCGTGGAGGACAACCGTACACAGTCACGTACCGTCTTTACACCCCACGCCACTGGAGTGACATCTCTTGATAAGTTTCTCGTATATTTCTGTGGTTTAACCAAACGGGAACCATACGCTAGCGTTAGGGGAACGTTGTGTGTTTGCTGGGATTCTTCTAAAATTCTTAATTTGTGTTCTGCAGAAGAAAGTCAGAAACATCTGCTTGGGTGTCAAGGTAACCCTTGCTTGCCTACATACAAACAATATCAATTGGCTTTGCTCATCTAAAAAAAGATACATGTTGTGGCTTACGTTTCAACACCGACGGCTTTAGGACCATGCAGCGATGTGGAGGAACAGCAGCACTGAAACCTAATGGTGAATCACTACAAACAACGGGAGGGGCCATATGCATCCGAAACAAGCAGCGTTTTTGTCATATTCTCAAATATTTTGTTTAAGTTAACACAAGAACACTCGTTCAGTATGACACTTAGTATTATCATTTCAGTACGCTGAGAAATTGTGCTCGATTCTGAGGTTTGGTCATCAGGGATGGAGCACATCAGACTGCCAAAGGTAAATGTCCAGCATCCATCCAAAGATACAATGATGATTCATCCAGTAAAATCTCTTTTGATATCATGCTTCCATATGCTCGACTGTTACAATCTGGGGATATTTGTTACATTTAAATGCATTCATTCAGAAGTGTGAGTGAGAGCTCAAGATTGTAATTGACACCCATTGGTGTAGCTGTAGTGTCGTCATGTCATGTGCAAGGAGAAAAAATAGTATAAAAGCAGTAGGCTACCTTACATCTGACCAGTTTCTTAATATGTTAAAGAAAATGATTGAAAAGCCTAAATCAGCTTGATCATTTTGAGTTTTGATATTGTGTGACAACTCACAAATCAAATTATTCAAGCCAGAGGGTTGTTCACTAATAATAATCATAATTTGTAATTCAATGCATATTATGCAAAATTAAACCATATTTCAATTTTAATGCACAGTTATGACAAGTAGCCCAAAAGTCATTGGGGGATCTTTGTGACGTGGTACTTTACAGTGCATCACTAATAGTTGTGTTTGTTTACCTTGGTTATATTTTGAATTTGCAGATTGAAAATGTCCGTTTAGTGTCCGGTTACTCCTCTCAAAGAACTCAATTGGGCACACTTTACCTGACTGCTACACACACTATCTTTGTAGGTAAAGGATCTGAGGTCAGAAATGAGCTGTGGGTAAGTGATCTGTCACGTGTTTTGTACAAACATCTTTTGACATTATTGGTATGTCATTGTAAGTAAGTCATTTGGAGGTAATTGTTATACATAGTTATATACAATTTATTGTTACAGTATATTGTTATGTTGTTATATATGGCACTGTATTTTTAAATCACAGGTTCTGCACAGTTTAGTGAATAATGTGGTAAAGCAGAAAGCATCTCAGAGCGGGTACCCTTTATTGGTTCACTGCAAGAACTTTCAGCTCATACAATTTATCATTCCTCAAGAGAGCTTCTGCCATGATGTGTTCATTTCACTCACGCGTCTCTCCAAGCCAGGTGGGCTTTGTAATGTCACCTAGTGTACATTTTGGCATCATTTTTTAAACATTTGCTATGATGGCAATGCCATCACATGGATAAGTCTGAGACCAAGAAAAGGGTTTTATTCAATTTAGCATTTTTATAATTCAAAGTAGTATAATCTTGTCTACATAACAATTTGAGTAAAAAGTTGAACTGAGAAATTAAAGGGTAGTTCACCCAAAAATTTAAATTATCTTATCATTTACTCACCCTCATGCCATCCCAAATGTGTATGAATTTCTGTCTTCTGCAGAACACAAATTAAGATTTTTAGAAGAATATTTAAGCTCTGTAGGTCCATACAATGCAAGTGAATGGTGACGAGAACTTTAAAGGCCCACATTTCAGCATCAAAGTAATCCATAAGACTCCAGTGGTTAAATCCATATCTTCAGAAGTGATATGATAGGTGTGGGTGAGAAAATATTGGGAGATCAATATTTAAGTCCTTTTTTTTAATTGTAGATCTACACTTTCACTTTCACTTCAACATTCTGGTGTGGAAGTGACTTTCACATTCAGCCACCTACTGGTTGGGGCTGGTCAAAGGTGAAGATTGATAGTAAAAAAGGACTTAAATATTGATCAGTTTCTCACCCAGATCTATCATATTGCCTCAGAAGATTTGGATTTAGCCACTGGTGTCGTATGGATTACTTTTATCCCTCCTTTATGTCTTTTTTGGACCTTCAAAGTTTTGGTAACCATTCACTTGCATTGGATGGACCTACAGAGCTGAGGTATTTTTCAAAAAAATCTTCATTTGTGTTCTGCAGAAGAAAGAAAGTCATATGCATGAGGGTGAATAGTGATGAGAGAATTTTCATTTTTGTTTGTATAACATTTTCAAAAATCCTAACATCTTTATATTATATTTTCAAGTTTAAATTACATTTTGAATCCCAGATTTTCAATATCGTCTCAGAATTTGGGATTCCACTGTACTTAATATACATAACATAATCAAATCTTTCATTCAGGAGAATGTTGTCATTTGTTTTTCCTGTCTTGCAGAAAGATACGAGGAATTGTATTGCTTTTCTTTTAATCCTAATGTTGACAAAGCTGAACGAGAGCGCTCGTGGCAATTTTTGGATCTGAAGGCAGAGTACAGTCGAATGGGACTTCCAAATAAACTATGGCATGTCACTCCCATCAACCGAGAGTACAGAGTTAGTACATTACCCAAATACCTATTTTACCATTTATCATTTTTGCAACAGACTACTGGAGTGTAGTTAAGATTTCAAATAGCAAAAACCATTTAAATAATATAAAAAGACATTGATTAATTCATGTGTTAATTCAACATCATGTAAATGAATATAAGTCAATAAGAAATTGATCCTAAGAATGTACTTTTTTTTTATTTTTTTATTTTTTTTTTTTTTTGTAACTTATCTTCTATTGGCAGGTGTGTGATACTTACCCAGCTGACCTGTTTGTTCCTAAATCAGTCACCCTCCCTGTCATCATAGGCAGCTCCAAGTTTCGTAGCAGAGGTCGATTTCCCACGTTGTCGTACTACTGCAAAGAAAACCATGTGAGTCTAAGTCCAGATCTGGCACAGTCACTCTGCTTCAATATTCTTCTGTCATTTTTAGTGAGGCTGTGGAGAATTGCCCTGTCCTGATTCTCCCTGCCTGCCATGGTTCAGGGTTCATGTACATTGCGTTCTTAAAGGAATATTCCATGTTCAATACAAGTTAAGCTCATTTGACATTTGACTCGTCCCTCCTTTTCTTTAAAAAAAACAAAAATCAAGGTTACAGTGAGGCACTTACAATGGAAGTGAATGTGGCCCATTTTTGGACGGTTTAAAGGCAGAAATGTGAAGCTTATAATTTTATAAAAGCACTGTCATTAATTTTTCTGTTAAAACTCATCTGTTTTTTGAGCTGTAAAGTTGTTTAAATGAACATTTTACAGTCATTTTAGGGTTTTTTTGTCATTACATCATTGTAAAATTAGCTATAACTTTACACAGAAAAGGTTAGTAGCGATTTTATCACACTAAAATCATGTTAACACTCATATTCTTTATGTCTTGTCGCTATACTTTTAAAAAAGTGAGTATTTTAACATTCAGAAATTGGCCCCATTCACTTCCATTGTAAGTGCCTTACTGTAACCCAGATTGATGCTTTTTTTTATTTTTTTATTTTTATAAAAAGAGGGGCAAGTTAAAATAAATGTTTGTGGTTATTACCATTATGCCACAGATGCTGTCAATTGAGCTTAACTTGTATTGAACCCGGAATATTCCTTTAAGGCTTGTGTGTTTTTATATATAATCAAATTTTAAATATTCTAAATTATCCCCTTGCAAAAATAGGGAGTTCATTGCAAATTTGAGGCAAATTGTCCATTGTTGCCAAAGGTTAGCTTTCACTAGCGGTGAAGAACTGCATACTTCTGGCAAACATTTGTGGCGTATCACAAGCTCGTTTGCATGTGAAAATAATGAGTGGCAAATTTGTTGCAAGCTTGCGGCTAGTTTACCAGAACTCTAGATTTTTTTTATGTGATGCAGCTTGTTTTAGCTCCAAATTCTAGCTTGATATGATTTCTTTGCTAATAATGTATATGGATTCCTCCAGCTTGTTTTAGCTCCAAATTCTAGCTTGATATGATTTCTTTGCTAATAATGTATATGGATTCCTCCAGCTTGTCATAACACCAACTCACAGTCAGTTAAACATTAAACTGTTCATTTACTATGACAAGAGACTAAATGTGTCATGAAGCATACACTTTATTTATGAATTACGACAAAAATAATGGATATTTTAAAAGCTAGATCAAGCTCTTTCTGCACTCTTGTGGGTTTGCCTCTTTGGTAAAGGACATTCATCTCATTGAGGTCAATTATTCCCCTTGGAGTCTTTTCTGTGTTTACTTTTGGACTCTTGAATTCAAACCACATCGAGAAGCTTGTGTGCAACTTCCACATAAGGATCATGGCGGTGGGACTCAAAGGAGTCAGTTACAGTTTAATATCTGCCCCTTTTCATGCTTTGTTAAAGCCCAAGTATGATCAGGAAAATGTCTAAAAATGTAATATTGCAAACTCAGCCTTTAGAATTTGAGGAGGACGGCCAAATTCTCACGAAGTGGAGCCCATTCCACTGAGAGGACAGTGTGATCTGCTCTTCTTGATTTTATGACCAGGGGGTGGAAAATTGGGAAGATTGAGGAGAATTTTGGTGCATGGAAAGTATGATGAATTATTCAAATGTGCAAACACTTGCACTACCATGCAAAAGTTTGGAACTTACAAACCTACTCGTACTTTATTATTACATATACTTTTTCTCCCAATTTGGAATGCCCAATTCCTAATCCAACCTTGTGGTGGTGTGAGGACGAATCTCAGTTGACTCCGCATCTGAGACAGACAAATCCACACATCTTTTCACATTGCTTGTTGAGCGCGTTACCGTAGAGACATAGCGCGGATGGAGACTTCATGCTATTCTCCGCGGCATCCACGCAGAACTCGCCACGCGCCCCACCGAGAGCAAGAACCACATTATAGCGACCACGAGGAGGTTACCCCATGTGACTCTACCCTCCCTTGCAACCGGGCCAATTTGGTTGCTTGGAAGACCTGACTGGAGTCACTCAGCATGCTCTGGATTCGAACTCATGACTCCAGGTGTGGTAGTCAGTTTCTTTACTTGCTGAGCTACCCAGGCCCCCCACATATACTATTTTCAAAATTTAGAAACTATGAAATAACACAGAAGGAACTATGGGAATTATGTTGAAACCCAAACATGTTAAACAAATCTTATCTACTGTATATTATATCAGATTCTTCAAAGTAGCCACGCTTTACTAGATTACAGCTCTGTACACTATGGGCATTCTCTTAACCAGCTTCATGAAGTATCCACCTGGGATGCTTTTGAAACAATATTGAAGGAGTTCACACGTATGCTGGGTATTTGTTGGCTGCTTCTCCCTCACTATACAGTCCAACTCATCTGTTAAAAATGTATCTTTCTAGGCTGCGATATGTCGCAGCAGTCAGCCTCTCTCTGGCTTCAGTGCACGCTGTCTGGAGGATGAACAAATGTTGCAGGTCATCATGAAGGCCAATCCTGGTAGCAGATTCATGTATGTTGTGGACACTAGACCCAAGGTGAGTCCATTTAATATTTGTATCTGGACCATTATCAGAATTAAAATAGAAAGACACTGTATGGCCTATGTGGTTTTGTGAGATGTTTCAAAACTTGCATGTATTCCCAGCTAAATGCAATGGCAAACCGGGCTGCAGGCAAAGGCTATGAAAATGAGGACAACTACTGCAACATTAAATTCCGGTTCATCGGCATTGAAAACATCCACATGATGAGGAACAGTCAGCAGAAACTTATAGAGGGTATTCTCTCACCTATGTCTCCATATTATTAAGCATGAAAATGAATGCTACCATAATAGCCACATCTTTAGTATGGTACTACACGGACAAAAGCAAAAGAAACCCTATTTTTAATTACACCCATAGGCAAAAAAATGTCAGTAGAATGGGGCATACCATTTCTGTTCAAGTATGGCAATGCCCTGTGCACAAAGCGAGATCCATATAGAAATGGTTTACTGAGTCTAATGTGGAAGAACTTGACTGGCTTGCTCAAAGCCCACCTGAACCCCATTCAACACTTTTGGGATGAATTGAAATGAATGGGTGTCCGTATACTTTTGGCAAACCTCTTCTCTTAGACCAGCTTGAACCAGTACATAGCAGCTTTCAATTTTTCAGAGATTTTCCCATAGTCCTATTTGAACTGAGTTTGGAATACCATGACTTGAGACCACTTAGTTTTTTATTGACTCTAATAATGACATTCTGCAATGAAGCCCTAGATTGTACCACAGGAGGGTTTCTTTGCAAAGCAGACAGTGTAGTAGGGGTGCTTTGATTCCATCTGGCTTTTATTTCTTGCCTATTTTTGTTTTGTTGACTTAATGATTGGGGACCCTTTTCCCCCCATTTGAGATAAGGAGGGCGTGAGAATGATATCCTCCAGTGTTAAAGAAATAATAGCAGAACTGGGTGTGATAGCTTTTCGACCTACACAGCATTAGGGAGACATCGGGATGAATAATCATAAATTAGCCTTCCAGCAGAGCTGGACCAATGTGACCATTAGAGCTCTCATTCTTTCTGGAATGGCGGTTTCCTTGAAACGCAGTTAGTTTCATTCCTTCCACCAAGAGTGACTGAGTTTGTCAATGTATTGGCTTGAGCTCTCATCTGGAGTGTTCTCATAGGACGTCACCAGCCCTCTTTCTTATCACATTTGAACTGTTTACATACAATATCAAGACTTACAGTACAGTGCTCACAGTGAATGTTTATTTTGGTTTGTAGGTTTCTAAAGGACTGAATGCTACTTATAGAAATACAGATTTATTTGGTTGTCATAATAATTAATGAGCTGTCTGATGAAACAGTCATCAAGAATGTGATTTTTTTTGACCTCTCAAACCAAAGCCGATTTATCAGTACTGTATATTTTAAGTAACATAAATAAAGAGGACACTAAAACTTTTGTTATACATGTGATTCACCAGCTTTCTTAGCAGATCCAAAATAAATATTGACCAATTTAAAGAGGAGGTCTTATGGATTTGAAACTAAGGATATACAAAAATGTTTCTCGTTTCAGTTCCCTTTTGTAAATTCTCAATGCTGCTCCTGGCTTGCATCATTGCCCCTGAAGGATATAAGAGAATGAATATTTATGGTAGGGGTGACGGGGCAAATATAACTTTTTTTTTAACTTTTTTCTTTAAATATCATAGACTTGTTTAAATTCAAACCATCCAAACTTTAGAACGCATAAGACAAATACTGGACATCCAAAAAAAAATAAAAAATACTTTTATACATCAACATTGTGTTTTGTTAAAAAAAAAAATCACAAAATGATATTAAAGTTCTCTGTCCCTGAGAAAAGCTGAATAAAACTTGTTTGTGATTGAAAAAGTTTAGAGTGTTTTGCTCTGTTGCCATTGCCCCATTCTCTGCCAAACTTTACCAGTCAATTTTGTCTGGACCTTTTCAAAATGTTTGTTGTCATGTTTGCTTTTTATAGTTTCTGCACTGCGTTCTCCATCCACTGAAGAATTTCTCTTGGGGGTTGAAAATTCGGAATGGTTAAAACACATCAAATCAATCTTGGAGGCTGGAATCTTTATATTGAAGGTAAAAGATCTCTTTGAGAGTTCTGTGGTCAATGCATGACCTCTGTGGTACTGATTGCATGCTCTCACGCACACAGGCTGTAGCAGAGGAGGGAATCAGTGTCTTAGTGCATTGTTCTGATGGCTGGGATAGGACAGCACAGGTGTGCTCTGTGGCCAGTGTGCTGCTGGACCCCTACTACAGGACCATCATGGGATTAATGGTAAACAACTACACTCATTTTGTTTCATTTTGTTTTTAAAAGAGTATTTTAACTAAAGCACAACTGATAATGGATTTTACTAAAATGGTGGAAAAGGTTGATAAACGATTAATTGGCTTACCTCTAATTTGAACACTTAAACCGCAGTTTAAATGTATGAATATCATTGCGTTAAATAGCAAAATATGAAACCAACTGGCATTTATATTAAAGAAAGATAGCACAAGCACACTTTGCAAGCAAAAACATGTTTTTAGGTTTCAAATTATAAAATGATAGATAAACTGTTTAAAATGAAAGCAAAAGGTAGTTGTTCACTTGCTTATTGTTAAACGTAGTGGTACATGTAAATAGTGAATGTGATGAAGTAATGTACACCTATGGTTACTTTGCTAGGACACCTATGTGAACTTATCCATTTAAAAAATCACGTTGACACCAGTTGGTTAAATGTTATTGCAAAAATGGCTCCGAAAAGTGAGTTCCGGCATTATTTGTTTGCATCATCATTCATGTTTCTTTAGGATTCAACAAACATAGTGACTTTGCTTCAGTTAAAAAAAAAAAAAAAAATTTTTTTTTAAAATATATATATATATATATATATATATATATATATATATATATATATATATATATATATATATATATATATATATATATAGAAACTACTATTCACCAGTCACAGAGATCACTGTGTAAGATGATTCAGGCACAATTTACAAGCTGCGCATGTGGCTCTTACTTATTTCATCGTAGGGATTGACTCTGGCTGGATCTCTGCTGGAGGGAGGCTGGATCTCTGCTGGAGAGGTTTCAATCAATACCAGTTTTGGAGAATCATCTGTTACTTCTTAGAAATTGGCCCTCATAAGGGATAAACATGAAAGGGAAATGTGCCTTGTAGCACAGATTAGTTCTGTCTGGGAATACCATCTTATGAAGTATTTCATTTCCTGATACACTAGAAAGAGTGGGAATTCCAAAGAATCGATTCTACATGCACATGCTTTGCATATAATGAATTTATGTGACCCATTTTTTTTTTACTGTTCATTAGGAAATAAAACCACACTTTGACAATGTTCATGTTTTGTGTATAGGTGCTGATTGAGAAAGACTGGGTTTCATTTGGACACAAGTTTTCGCACAGGTTAGCCTTCATTTTGTTATATGATATGTTTTCTGACATACTGCTGCAGTGCAAACGTCAGCTTCTTAGGGACTGTTCAGACCAAACGTGCTGTTGCACTAAAAAAAGCTAGATGCAGCACAACACATATAACAGAATGCAGGTGTCTCTCAGACTCTCTATTAGAAGTTGACATTTTTTGCACTTGAAACGCAGTGTAAATAAGCAACAAGATGCTGAAAAAACAGCAAGTCGTGGTGCAACATTCAAAGATGTTTTACACTTTTTTGACTTGGTCCAGTAAGCAACCACCCGCAATGCCCTAGAAACCCCTCAGAACATCCTAGCAACTGCATAGCAACATGCTAAAAAACACTGAGAACCATTTAACAACTGCATAACAACACCTTGACAACAATTCTTAACACTGTAGCATTGCGGTGACAACTTTTGCACAAGCAAGCACTTTTCACATTGTCTTCAGAAAATGTTCAAATGTTGTTTATGCATGTGAATGCAAATTCTGTTTCTGAGTGCATCATTACAGTGGATCAGTCAGATTGTTTGTGGTTTACTCTTTGATGGCTCTTGTTCTGTCTTGTAGATACAGTCATCTTGATGGAGAAGCCAAGGAAGTGTCACCTGTCATTGATCAGTTCCTGGAATGTGTGTGGCAGCTTATGCAGCAGTTCCCATGTTCTTTTGAGTACAATGAGAGATTTCTTATTAGCATCCACAATCACATCTATTCCTGTCACTATGGCAACTTCATTTGTAACAGCCAGAAGGAAAAGAGAGAACTTTGGTAACTATCCTGTGTAGCTGATTACATGAAATAAAATGTAAAAATTATTACAGATGTTACTATTCTCTGCATCTACTGAATTAGTTTTATTTCTTTTCTTTTTTCTCTCTTTTTTATTTTTCAAAGTATCAAAGAGAAAACACATTCCATATGGCCTCATTTATGGGAGAAAAAGCTGGACTTCATGAACCCTCTGTTCAAACCCGATCACAGCCAGACTAAGGGACTTTTGAGGCCCAGTACTGCCCCCTACTGTTTCAAGTATGTCAGAGCATGTTAAACTGTCTTTGCCCTTCATTGATCTCACCATTTTAACCAAACAAAAATTACTTTTAATACGTGTTTCCTTTAAGAGGTTTGGTTCAATTTTTTCACACACAGTTGCTCACATTGGTGCTAAGCATTCACCCATTTTAAAGTCACTACAACTACAAAAATAAAATTCTTTCCTCTTAGTTATGAACCAAATTTTATAAATGTGAAAGGGTATGAATGTGATTTTGTAGGTTCTGATGTGCCACTATAGCTGTTACATAGATTGCACTTTATTTCACTATTCTGTCATCAGAATTGTCATGTATGGGTGAACTATTCCTTTAATTTGTTTAGCTGCAAAAAACAATTTGTCTGTTATGCGTTCAGATACTGGAGAAGTTTGTATAATCAGTTTGATCGTGAGCTACAGCCGCGTCAGTCTGAGCTGGATTGCCTGATTGCTGTAAAAGAGGAAACAAAACAACTTGAAGAAGAATTAGCTCTCTATGAGCAGGTAGAATTTTATATATTTTCCATATTTGCATTAGTTTTCATAATTTTGCTTTTAATCTCCTTTAAAGTGATAAACAGTTTACGTTAATACATTTGTTAATTAAATACAGAATTTGCATTCATCAACCATTTTAGCTTTAGAGATGAACTCTTTTCCCTTTTCAGAAACTGTCTATCCTGGATAAGGAGCGTGCAAAAGCACTTTACATGCAGAAAGGTGTGTTGGACAACAAGCAGACCATTTGGGCCGCACCTTCAGATATAAGCCTGGCCAATACACCTCAGGATTACATTGGTGGATTTGTAGGTGGCGCTCCCAATGTTTTCAACCTCCAACAGAGGGAGAGAGAAAGTACAGAGCTACTGTTTGTAGATGGACTGAACAGCTCAGATGCTGGTAACAGTGACCAGGAGTTGGGAGTGGCTGATTTCTGCTGTCATTCCTCTGGCGAAGATTCCCTGCCAAGTGAGGACAGTGTGAAGGATCCTGACTCCGATGAGACCGGCTCCAGCAGAGCATGAACAACTGCAACACACATTGTAAAAAGAGAAAGCTAGAGGATTTCCAAAGTGACTATGCGATTAGTATGAGAGCATGGGTATTTCAAAATATGCAAAGATATTGGACAGTGTGGACCTGTTTCTCGTGTTGCACTAAAGAAGCTGTCTGATTGTGCATTGCAGGTTTACTACAGTATGTAATGTGTGATGTTTTATTCTATCATGTACATGTATACGTATGTTACATGATTTATATTTATGATTTCACATTGCCATGTATGTTAACATTAAATACTTGTGTAAAATAAATGATCTCATCCTAATTTTTTGCACCTTATGCACTTGAATAAGACTACATAAAAATACTGTTTGTTGTGAAATGATTATGAATATGATATTCTCATTTTGGGGGGTGTTATCATTTAAAGATATTTATTCCTTGGAGCATTCAGCAAGTTCTGGGTAGTTTGCATAGTTTACAACTTCTGAAACCACAGCGTTTATGCATACTCTAATGTTTTACACACTAAAACTTGGCCTAGCATATGTTTGTTGAAAACAAATTCAAAGAAAGAAAGAAAGAAAGAGAAAAAAGCCTAACCACACCAAATAAGATATACTGTATTAGATGCAGCACACTATACATACTGAATGTTCCATTACGTTGTATTTATTCAATCAGTTTTGGTACTAGTGAAAAAAATATGTTCTTGACAATAATTTTGAAGGATCAGATGGAGACAATCAGGTGTTGGTTACAGTGCAGATTCCAAGTTTCAGATTTACTCTCTCATCTATCACAAATTTTGTAATGTTGATATAGATATATAAAATAAAGGCAACATTACAAGAAACATACATTTATGTTTATTTAAGACCAATAAAACCCATATCTGCCCAATTCTCCAAATTATAGTATATTATTTTATATTATATCTGTGGGTGGTGGATGGGACAAATCAATCATACAGTAGTTATAGGAGCATTATATTATAATTATCCACTAAACTGAAAACAGTGTTTATTTCATTTTTTATTTTTTTTTTAGCATGGAGCAATACAATAACAATCAGCATAATACAGCCTTCTGATAGCAAACGATCTGACCGCGGCCCGGACATCTTTTTCACCGCTATTTATCGAGCTTAGGGCTGTTACAGAGACAGGTGGGATGTTTCATGGCACTTATTACTTTTTATTTATTTATGTAATAATTTATTTATTCATGGCATCTATTTCAATTATATCTGACCGGTAATAAGTACGTCTTCTATATGTCATTCAGTAAAATAAAATAAATAATAATAATAAAAACAAACCAAAAAAACAAACAAACAAACAAAACAAAAAAACACCTACAGCACCTTTAAATTATTAAAACAAGACTAATAAAATAAACAGATACCAGATGAGTGACAGTGGAATATAAATCAGAGTAAGAAAAGAAATAAGGAAAAAAAAAAAAAAAAGAAAGGGAAAGATTACAATATACATATAGAAATGTATGAAAGCAGTTTCTCTTTTTTTTCTTTCTTTTTTTTTTTTTTTGTTAAATTTATTTTCATTTAACAAATTTAGAAACAATACATTCGAAATCCAGTATCATAATCCACATTATCATTGACAAACTTTAAACTCAAACATATACAATATCAATCGCCTAAGTAATAATAAAAAATAAAAATAAAAAAAATAAAAACAAAAATAAATAAATAAAAAACATCGGTTTGGTATTACTGTGCAAAATATTAAAGGTAGTAGAAGGTACAGAATATAAAGGAGAAAATATTGCTCAATTATTGATTGTGTAAAGTAAATGTTGCATAGTAAATTACAAGGTGCTATAGGGTAGAATTAGGGGCTTTCAAGAAAGAAGTATTTCTCAAAACAATTTAGTAAGGTTTCATTTTTCTTATTTACAATCATTTTTGAAGATTCCTTCAGAATATCCATTTCTAAGGAGAAAGAGTAAGATTTTGGTTGATTGATGGCAACATTTTTGTTTGTGGATGTAATATTTGCCATGCAGAATATTAAAATTGTCCCACGCGCAGTTGAAAGGCCCCCTCGTGGTGACTTGACGTCACGCTGAAGCGTTGTGATGTAGTTTCAGAGGTGGCATGCAGCTGGTTGTTGATATCGGTGCTAGCCCAATAAAACTATATAAAAGTCAAGAGCAAGGTCCCAGTCCTTTCTAAACAAGGTGATAGTGTATTACAGAAGCTGTGTACGCTTTGAGTGTAACTACCTTGTTTGAGGAAAGGTAAGTCCTGAGAGGAAAAGTCAACTTTGATCACAAGAACAGGACAAAGTGGCTAGGCTAATTGCTAGCACGCTAGCCACTTACACAAATAAACATTCACCCCGACACCAGACAGTACTCCTTTATTCACCATTCACATCTTACAAGAGGGACTATTTACAGATACCTCCAAAAAGCTGAGTATATACATAAAGCTGAGTATATACATAATTTCAGCACGTTTTCGATGTTAAGTTGTGCTAGCTGGTGCTGCTAACCTGTCATAACTTGCATAAATGATCCGTGCATTTAAGAAAATACAGCTACACGAAACGCATGTATTGAATTAAAAGGGCGCTTAAATGTGCATATGTGTTCAAAAGCATTTTTGGCACACTGCCATTCATCCGCCTACTTGATTTTTGTTTTGTTTTTTATGCTCCTCCATTTAGCATGCGACTAAATTGTCTCATTTGGCACTTGTAATGTTTATTCGCTCTCAGTTTTGTCAAGTGCTTTTTGTGGGCTGATTATGTCCTAATCATATGCTGCCATGAAGCAAGAATGGTAGATGAGTAGTTAAGTTATGTTTGCTAAGTACAGGTCGAAATGGCTGGAAACAGCATATGGAGTATTCTAGAAAAGTCCCTCTTTGTTTATAGTTATTATGATTTGTAGAATGATCATGGAGCACTCATCTAACATCTAGTTTTAAGTCAGTAAACACATGAGCAATAGTTCAGTAAATCAGCCAGGTTGTTGTGCAGAATATGTTGAATTGCCCACAAAGCAAGACACTTACAGTGCATATAAATCTGAGAATATATGTAGACTTTTCTTTCTTTTTTTAAGTTGAAAATGCAATATTTGTCCATTGCAGAATGTACAATCTAAGGCAAACAGAACATTCAGACTGGAAAGTTTCTTGTGCTGATGTAAATCCACTGCCTCATGATAGTTTGATTGTGGTGTAATTTTTTGTATTACAGGTAAAAGAGGGAACAGGTGACTATTATTTCATGAAAATATCCCCTGGGAAGTGTTTGTTTGGTTTTGATGCCGTGCACCTGAGTGTGGAACTATGCCCGCAGCCACTGTGGATCATAGCCAAAGAATATGTGAGGTTTGGGCCAGCAACCTGGATGAGGAGCTCAATAGGATCCGACAGGTGATCCGAAAATACAACTACATTGCAATGGTGAGCTTGAAGGTCTAACAGTATGTGTCCATTGGCGCAGAAGAAACCCACTGTGTCTGCAAAACGTACAGCGAGTGTGGTTCAGCATGGTCTGTGAATGCTTTTAATACACAATCATCATATAAATGTACAATTGCAGTTGGAAACATGCTAACTTTATAGTATACAAACATTGGCAATTTGATACACTTTTGTTAACCAAGCCACATCATAGCCAGAATGATAGTGTGCAAAGTGCATTTGAAATCTGAATTAAATATTTGATGTACCAATGTTATTTAAAGACTGAATCCACTTGAAATTCCAGCACTACTAGTATATTTTGATATGCTTATGTCATTGTGTATATATGTACCGTAACACCTAATGATGCATTTTGTCTGCTCTTGTAGGACACAGAGTTTCCAGGTGTAGTTGCAAGACCAATCGGAGAGTTTAGAAGCAATGCAGATTACCAGTACCAACTGCTACGGTGTAATGTTGACTTGTTAAAGATCATCCAGCTTGGCCTTTCATTTATGAACGATCAGGGCGAATACCCACCAGGGACGTCAACATGGCAGTTTAATTTCAAATTTAACCTCACGTAAGCATTACAGTTTGCACCCTTTTTGTATACATACTTAATGTTGAAGAGATATGACAAGATCACTTTTCTCGTCTTCAGGTGTATCCATAACCATCAGTGTGATTCTTTATGAAAGCTGGACATTACACCAACGGTACTGTCTTTTGCAGGGAAGACATGTATGCACAGGATTCCATTGAGCTGCTCACTTCGTCAGGTATCCAGTTTAAGAAGCATGAGGAGGAGGGCATTGAGACACTGTACTTTGCTGAGCTGCTTATGACCTCGGGTGTGGTGCTTTGTGAGGGGGTCAAGTGGCTCTCATTCCATAGGTAAATTTACAATACAATACTGCAATGAATACAAGTGGAGATTCATGTCACTTCCTTAATAGTGCACCTACACGGAGCTTTTTTTTGCCAATGGATGTGCGTGCTTTTGCTTACTGTTTTACTTACTTAATAGTGGACAAATTTGCCCAGCTTCAGAAATCTATTGTTTTCAATTTTATATTGCATCAAAATCTTTTTACCAACCATTAGCTACTGACTAACCATTAAGTAGGAATTATGAAATTTTATTCAAATATACACCTATTTTAAAGCACATTTTGTGTGTCTCTTCCAAACAGTGGCTATGACTTTGGGTACCTGATAAAAATGTTGTCCAACTCAAAATTGCCAGAGGAAGAGGTTGACTTCTTCGAGATTCTTCGGTTATTTTTTCCCATCATTTATGATGTGAAATACCTCATGAAGAGCTGTAAGAACCTGAAGGTATTTTAGTGTTTTTTATGTAATTTTTTAAATGTGCATGAGGTTGTTGTCTTTAGAGATTGATCTCTTTATTTGATCATTTTGGATGACACCACATTCATCAATACAACGTTTAATTAAGCAACCCGATGGGTTTAAATAGGTTTAAATCTCAGGTAACATTTAAAACAAATTACCTTCATTTTCATTGACAAGGATGCACCTCCCAAGATCATGTGATCATAAACAGCAAAATGACTTCTTTGAAGTGAACATCAGATATTCCCTTCTAGAAGGGATCCAGTTGCTCACTTTCATTTGGAACGACACTTCGAATAGTGCCTTCTCGCCTTTCAAGAGCACCAAGTTGCCATTGAAATTTACCCAATATCTTGGATTTTAGCATGCTGAAACACTGTATTTACACATACAGGACCAGAACAATCTGTTTAATAATATGTATACCATGGAGTTGTTAAATTTGTAGTAGTTAATGTAAAGAGATGTAATCAGTCTCTAAATTTCCATTATTTGATGTTCAGGGTGGTCTGCAGGAGGTGGCAGAGCAACTTGAGCTGGAGAGAATTGGACCTCAGCATCAGGCAGGTTCTGATTCACTTCTCACAGGAATGGCATTCTTCAAGATGAGAGAGGTATGCCCTCAACTGAGAAATCATCTAAGCATGTGCTTATTAAATATACCAAAAGTCCATATAAAGACAAAAAATCATAATTTTTTTAGTGTGGAAATGGGTTGCTCAACGATACAGACTGTGCCAGAGAGAAGTTAGAGCAGTATTCGATTACAATGGGGAAATTAGTTGAGTCAACTTACTGGCTGTAGGCTCCCTCTCAGCAATGTCTGTTTCTTATTTACAGAGCTTATTACTGATGGTAAAGTGGCATGGTCTCCAGCATTATAGACTCTACTGACAGAAACTGACTTATTATCTACTCTCATTGCAGATGTTTTTTGAGGATCACATAGATGATGCTAAGTATTGTGGCCACTTGTATGGACTGGGTTCAGGCTCATCCTATGTCCAGAATGGCACTGGAAATGCCTATGAGGAGGAGGCCAACAAGCAGCAGTCATGACACAAAAAGAATCCCTCACCATAAAGAACCTACAGGGCTTAAACATAGGTTTTTAGTTGTTTTTGTTTTGTTTGTTTGTTTTTTCATGAGATATTTTATAGGAATTTGCACTTTAAAGCTCCCATCTGACAGAAGAGAAAAAAACTTCTTCCCTTTGTTGCCTTCTCTGGGTTAAATTGTTTCACACAATGTTCATCTTTTATGGTTAAAGAAGAGGAACCATTTGGTGTTTTAGTTTTTCCCCCCACAGCTGAGCCTTAATATTAAGCTACATTTTATGTTCATTTTTTATTGTTCATTTATTGTATTTTTTTTTTTCATGTACTGTTACATAGTTCATTGACTAATTTGGCAAAACAGAGTATGCCAGTCACCTACGTGACCTGTCATTCCCTGATCACAGGAGTTCGGATTTTTCACAATTTGCAATAACTTTAGACAGATGGAGGATCTCACAGACATGAAATACAGGCACTTGTAATTGTGAAGTGAAGCCTTGCACTGATTTTACCCTTTATGTTGGGTTAGCACAGATTTTACCACAAAAGTAAATTAAGAGTGATAATGTAACTGCCACTATTTAAGTGATCTGAGGTCACCTCATACTTCTGTATCAAGATTGTCTTTCCATTTTCATTTTTAAAAGAGATTTAAAGGTTTTGTAGTATTTTAGTATTAAAACATTCAAAGCCTTTTATTCATTTAAGAAATAATGCCTCTTAAATAATCTTAGCCAACTCAAGTACTCGTATCAGTTGAATTAGTTTTACTTGTAGTGCTGGTTTTTGAATGGTGCACATTTTGTGCTGTTTGGGGTTTTCTCCTTTTATTTTCTCTGTTTTGTATTGTATTGCTTTACAATTCTGTGTTGACTAGATCTGCTGCATGAACTGAAAAAACATTTGAATAAATGCTGTGTTAACTAATCTGAGCTTTTATAGACAATTGAATCGCTTGAACACCGCTTGTCTTTTTTGTTGAAAGTCTGATTTGGTGAATGATGATTATGATAGCTCTTAATTCCCCCTCATCCCCTTGTCCATCTTAATGTGTACAGTAGCCACATTGGTATTATGCAATCTAAAGAGTGACTGATTTTAGAGTATTTGGAAATAAAAGCCTCAGATTTTTATAACATATCCAAAGTCTGTTCAGACTTATGGCGTATTAAAGTGGTAATTCACACAAAAACGAAAATTTCTCATCACTTACTCACCCACATGCCATCCCAGATGTGTATGACTTTTTCTGCTGAACACAAATGGAAGAATTTTAGAAGAATATCTCAGTTCTGTAGGTCCATAAAATGCAATTGAATGGTGGCCAGAACTTTGAAGCTCCAAAAAGTATATAAAGGCAGCATAAAAATAATCCATAAGACTCTAGTGGTTAAATTTATATCTTCAGAAGCAATATGATAGGTGTGGGTTTTACTATAAATACTCCCCCTTGCCCAGTAGGTGGCGATATGCACAAAGAATGAATTGCTGAAAACAAGAAGAGATTTATGGTTAACAGGCTTAAATATTGGTCTGTTTCTCACCCACACTTATTATATAGCTTCTGAAGACATGGTTTTAACCACTGGAGACATATGCATATGGATTACTTATGATGACTTTGTTATTTTGGTGCTTCAAATTTTTGGTACACATTCACCATTGTGAGGACCTACACACATGAGATGTTCTTCTAAATCTTTGTGTTCTGCAGAAGAAATAATGTCATACACATCTTGGATGGCAAGAGTGTGAGTAAAGGATGAGAGAATTGCCATTTTTAGGTGAACTATTCCCTTAAGTACTGTTTTGAAACTATACTAAACAACACTGTTGCATTTAATAAAATATCTGTTTATTTCTCTCACAGCTTAATAACATTAATCCAGTTATAATTCAGTAGTCTAATCATACAGATATGTCATAAAACATTAAACAGGTTAAGCTACAAACAAAGAGCCAGCAGAAATAAAGTAATCTCAAAGAACAAAAGCAGCAACTTCTGTGTACAGGACAATCAGCTGGTCTAGGTGCACAAATGCAGAGACCAGGGGTAGAAATCTTGTATCACAGTTTATTTCTGCCTAATGACAAAATAAGCACCAGAAATCTTTCACGATACATTCCCATAAAAAATACTAAACATACCACAACTTTGCCATATACGAGGTTTGGTTCACACCTCAGTCAAAATCAAGTACAAGTTCATCCAAGTACATTACATGCAATAACTGGAATCAAAATAGAAATATTGTAGTTAGTACATTAGTAGAGCCCTTAGATCAATCAGATGTGATCTTTATCATAAAAAAAAAACACATCTTTGAGTTTTGCATTAATTGTGCAAACAAACGATTAGATAAAGTATGCTAAAAAAAAAAAAAAAATCTGATATACTGACAATATGAATTTTTTTTTTTTTTTTATTTTGTTTGCAGCGGAAGTATAAAGTATCCCATATATGGGCGTAAGTGTTAAACCAATACATTACTATAACATACTTGATTTAATAGGAAACAAGACAGACAATATGAAATTGGAAAAATGTGCACCTTCAAGCGCTGTTCAAAGTGCATACAGAAAGTTTTTTTTACCAGGTAAAAACTTTATTATATATTTTTTTTTCTATTTGAATATCCTTGGACGTCTAGTGTAAAAAAAAAATTTTAATTGGCATATTTGCATTGAAAACAACCTATAACATTTGCTTCATCAATCATTTTGGTATTGTATGACTTCAGCAAATTTCTGGATATATGAGATCCAGATTTTATGGCTGATATTGGAAAATCCAATTTGTATGAGTGAAACTTTGGTCAAATAAAACCGATTATTGATCATGACGTCCAAATTTATGACATACAAATGTATTTGTATGTATGTAGTGATTGAAAAAATACATGTTCTTTAGAGATGCTTTTCACATTTTAAACATTACAAAACACTATGTTCCACCATTATCACATAGCATGCATAAGTACTTCACGTTCACCTTCTTCAGCACTGCCTACATCACGCAAGCTATATTCAAGGCATTTACCATACAAACTTCTAAATTTTTAACCTGTCAGTCATGTAAGGGCACACAGTAATGTTATCAAATGTTCAGCCACTTCTGTAGGTATCTTTTAGGCACATTGTTTATTTCAGCCATACAATTTTCAAAGAAGACAAGAGACTCTGTGGTCCTTCATGTATATACACACCATAATCCTGCGCTGTTAGTTCTTATGAAAGATCATAACATTTTATTAGGTAGAGAGTGAGCAGAGGTCTGTGAATGAGCAGTGTAGCCTTAAAGGAATAGAGGATTCCTCTCTTTAACACAGATAACACTACCACAAAACTCCTAGAGAAACCTAGAAGATAGGTAAGTATTAATTTATAATTGGAAGAATAAGTAAAAATAAATAAATAAAAAGATGATAGATTGAACAAACCTTTCCAATAAAACCAGTCCAATGTTCATGTTCCTAAGTTTCCTTCTCAATAGTCAAGGCTGGGTTGCTTGTACCTGTTAGGAAAATCCAGAATGAGCAGTTTATGCTCATTAACACTGTTTGAGTCTATTCTGTTGACATTGTTTGACTCAAACAGCTTAACACTGTTTGAGCCCATTAATCACAACCATTGCTGATTAATACTCTACCATAAAATGTTTCTGAAGCTCTGGTAGATCATGGCACTAACAATAAATATCAAGGTCATTGATTTGGCACAGATGTATAGCCACCCGGTAACACTTTATAATAAGGTTCCATTTGTTAACATTAACAAATGCATTAGGTATCATGAACTAACAATTAACACTATTTTTAAACAGCATTGTTGTAAAAGTACACATGCTCATGTTTAGTTCATGTTAGTTCATATTGCATTAATTAATGTTAACATATACTGTACAGCTTTTAATTTTAAAAATGTATTTATAAATGCTGAAATTAACATTAACCACGATTATAAATGCTGTAAAAGTATTGTACATTGATATTCATGTTAACAAATGTAGTTAAAGGAATATTCCATGTTCAATAAAGTTAAGTTCATTCAACAGCATTTGTGGCATAATATTGATTACCACAAAAAATAATTTCGACTCATCCCTCCTTTTCTTAAAAAATCGAGTTTACAGTAAGGCACTTACAATGAAAGTGAATGTGGCCAATTTTTGGAAGGTTTAAAGGAAGAAATTTGAAGCTTATAATTTTATAAAAGCACTTACATTAAAACTCGTATTATTTGAGCTGTTAAGCTGTCATTTTAGGGTTTTAGGGTTTGCTGACATTACATCGTCATGGCACAGAAAACAGAAACGTTTTGTAAGTGATTTTATCACACTAAAATCATGCTTACATGCATACTGTTTATGTCTTGTGGCTATACTTTTGAAATAGTGAGTATTTTAATGTTTAAAAATTGGCCCCCATTCACTTCCATTGTAAGTGCCTCACTGTAACCCAGATTTGTGCTTTTATTTTTAAGAAAAGCAAGTCAAAATACATTTTTGTGGTAATCAACATTATGCCACAAATGCTGTAGATTGAGCTTAACTTGTATTGAACCCGGAATATTCCTTCAACTAATAATAACAAATGGAACCTCATTGTATTGTCACCAGTCACCCAAAATTGTTTATACTCTGGATACACAGATCCCCAAATTTTGCATATGTTCTGTAATGATTTATAGTAGATCTCTGTGTTAAATGTTTTGTCTCTCTTTTTATACATTTTTATAGGCTTATTGGGATCGTCTCCGGTCACACATGTAACCTCGGTTCCCTGAGATGAAGGGAACAAGACATTGCCATAAGCACAATGGGGAGTGTCCTTCTTACACATCCTTGTTGAAACCCCACAAACTGGGGTTGGCAATGGTGTCTGAGCCCTGCCCCTTTAGGCACGCAGTTGGCCTATATAAGCGGGGTGCTCAGTCACCATTTCTTCATAATTTTCTGACTGAGGGACAAGAGTGAGTCATTCGATTATAAACTCTGAAGTAGTAGTGCGGCCAGCTTTGGCAATGTCTCGTTCCCTTCATCTCAGGGAACAGAGGTTACATGTGTAACCGAAGACGTTCCCTATCGATTCAGTTCACTCGACATTGCCGTAAACACAATGGGGAACGGTATCCCAACATGCTGCACTACGTAACATTACACTCCCAGAGTTATAACACTAAACAGAGATATTCATAAGGAGCCACAGGCTGATGACTTATAAGTCATGTTCTAGTGTATTCGAATAGTCCCACATGGCAGATGCCAGATGGAAATTAACGCAGTCTGGAATCTATATGAACCATATTGACATTCACAGTATGGTTTATTAACCCTCTCACAACATAGTTGGAAAAGTAGGTTTTATTTCTTATGGGAGTACTTATTGAAAGAGCATGATGCCGCAGTCCTGCGGGAAGGCGACCGACATGAGTATGCCGCAAGTGAATAACCCTCATGGTGAGCCAGGAGGGGAGTACTTAGAATGGATATATGAACTATATGGTCATATAGTGTGAATAAACCCCTTCATGAGCTCAGTCAGAAAGGAAGTTTTATTAGTATGAATATACTTGTGACTTTATGGGAAATTTACAGCTGTCTGTATGCAGGCAGTTGTGTAAAATTATGGGGAAGCCCGTACTTAAAAAGGGGCACAAATTTGAAAATGGCAGTTCAACAGCATGTAATTAGGTGGCTATGTTGATTATAGTCAGTATCCCACCCATAATAAGGGCTTGGGCTCACCCGCTTGAATGTAAGAAGCACTCTATACAGAGAGGACTTATAAGGAGATGAATGCCAGGTTATAAAATCTTATGAACGTGTTTTGCGAGGACCGTCCTGCTGCCAAACATATGTCCTGTAAGGACACACCATTTATGCATGCCCATGAAGAGGCCATGCCTCTGGTTGAATGCGCTTTGACACCAATAGTGCAATTCACACACTGTGATTCATAAGCGAGGGTGATCACATCACCAATCCAGTAAGAGAGCCTTTGTTTGGAGACGGACATTAATTTTGTGCGTCCTCCATAACACATAAAGAGCTGATCCGACAGCCTAAGCTGACGGGTGCGCTCAACACATGTATGCAATGCCCTCACTGGGCGTAACATATGCATAGATTGCTCTTCATCTGAATTAAATGGTGGTAAAAAGAAGGCTTGCAAACGAACCACCTGTAGGGTGTTGATAAAATTTTAGGCACGTAGCCTTTTATAGGTTTAATGGAGTTTAAATGACAAGCCAGCCTCCAGTGTTCATCACTGGCTGAGCCAGTTCTGGCTCGTCCGATGTGCTCTCTTCAGAGGCCACACATATAGGTTCCACAGTTCTGGCTGGGGATGCCAAATCATGCCTTGTGCTTGAGAGAGAAGGTCTCTCCTCAGCTGTATTTCCCATGGAGGGCAGTCTAGTATTTCTATCATCTCCAGAAACCAGGATTTTTCGGCGCAATTAATAGAACTGATTCCATGTCCACTCTGACTTTGCTGATGACAGAATAAAGGAGGCGCACCGGGGAAAACGCATACTTGCGTTTCGCCGGCTATTTGTGAGCCAGCACATCCACGCCCAGAAGGGCTTAGGACATGAGTACTAAAGGGGACAGTGGGCATTCTCTGCGGAGGGAAATAGGTCCACTTTCGCTTTGCAGAATATTTCCCAAATCCTCAACACTATCTGAGGATGAAGTCTCCATTCCCCTGGTCATGCTCCTTGGCGTGACAACAGATCCACTCCGAAATTCAGATGGGCTGGGACCTGTGTCATACGCAATGAGAGGGGATGACGCCCGCTCCATTGGAGGAGGCATTGTGTCATGCTCATTAATTGTGGCGATCGGAGTACGCCCTGGCAATTTATGTATGCCACTACTGTTGCGTTATCCGAACGAATCAGCACGTTGTGAGTCACAATGCCGGAATGAAAAGCTCTCAAAGCTAGAAAAACAGCCAGTGGTTCTATGCGATTGATGTGCCACACCCGTTTCACAACTGTCCAGAGACAGAGACAGACCGAAAGGAAGGACTTTCAATTGATACGCAGTTCCCTCGAATGCGAATCTCAAAAACCGCTTGTGACGGACCACAGATTGCAGAACGCTGGAGAAGTGAGGTGGCCGGCATACAAACTGAATCGTATAACCGTGCTCGATCATTTTTAGCACCCAGTCTGACATGTCTGTTATGGCTCGCCACGCGTCCACGCAGCAGGACAGCGGGCTTATTGATTTGCTTGCTATAGGTGATGAAGCAGCGCTCACCATTGGGAAGCGGTTGAGCATAACGTGGGGTTTGCATGATATGTAAAGAGAAAATGGCCCTTTTTCTGAGAATGTATGAACGTCCCTTGTTTGTACAAAGGGTGCTTATTTCTCTTTTGCGAGAACAATGTCTGTTTGAGTAATACACACAGAAGCAACATTTTGAACAAAGTCCTTTTCTCGACTAAAGGGGCGGCGCTCAGACACTATTGCCAATCAGAGGATTGGCGTGATTGTATAAGGGTTTCAACTAGGTCGTGTAAGAAGGACAATCCCCTTTGTGTTTACAGCAATGTCGAGTGAACTGAATCGACAGGGAACAGGAAATTACATGGGCCAGATTCGAACTTGCATCCCAATAAGCACAACAGCTAGCCACTCTGCCACAGCTCTGACTCTCTGTTTTCTACATTAGACTCACCTCGCTTGTCTCTGTCCTCACTCCCCTCTGACTGCGTGTTACTGATCAGCCGGCTCTGAGACTCTCTCAGAGGTTTTGGAGGAAACTGATGAGATTCTCCATCACTAGCAGAATGAAAAGAGCATAAATGGAAAGCTAACAAACTAAAGACTGAGAGTCTATAATAACTGAATATCACTGTTAAGTTTTTAAAATGTGTTATTTTTAGAAATTACACTATTCATGTCAAGATCAGCTGGATCATTTTACTTCTATGAAATAAATAAACTTTATTGTTGTAAAAAAACAAAAACAAAAAAAAAACAAATGGTAGCATAAATTACTGATTCATATGAACTGTGAACCTTTTGATTGAAGGGTTGTGTCCAGGGGGTGAGGAGGGCTGTTCAGGGTCTGGGTTCACTAGACAAGTGGGGAAAGAACAGCCATCACCCAGGCTACAGAAACACATGCATTAGAGAGGGAGTGAGATAAATAAACACTGACGCAAATATTATAAGTGACGCCGAACACCACTTTTACTGCTACCTTGAAAATATAGGCAGAAGCCAGTATTTCTTTTCATCTCCAAACACTTGGCGAAAGTTCTTGTTTAGTCCTAAACTGAAGCCGTTCTTGTCTGGTCCATAATGGAATGCAGGTGCTCTAAAAGCCTCTGACAGGAGATTTGTTTGAAAAAAAAAAAATAAAAAAAATAACCACAATCAAATACATGAAGATGCAACATAAACAATGCTACCAGGACACAAAGCCATCTTCCAACTGCTAAAGTGGCACAGAAGCTGCATCTGAAGTGGCATTTAGATGTATTTATTTAGGCACACTATTAAATGCTGATCAGAGGTGCCATAAATGCATTTACACAGCAATTACAATTGCATAAATAATGTTATGAGATTAATGTTTTAAAAATATTATTACACATACACAATTACACATTCACATGTATATTAAATTAATTAAAATATAAAAATACACTTTTAAATATGAAGCTGAATTGTGAAATACTGTATATGCTCTATCATGACAACAACCAAATTTAAGGCTGCTCTGATTCTGCATTTTACGTACACATAACCAAAGCAGCATCAGAACTGCCTTTGATACTAAGGACTCAGGTGGGTCAGAGCAGGCTTAATTTAGTCTGGCTTTTATGCAGCATTGTGTCTTTACGCAGAATTTTGAGCAGGCACAGAGCAGCCTTAACTCGGCTGTGTAAAGACGCCTTAAGTTATTTTTCTAATTAAGTGTAGTCTGGCACACCATAAACTAAACTGCACATCAATGGAAAGGAGCAATATTAACATTTCAGATTTCTGAGGATGAGGATTTGCCTGATGCTCAGTTCAGTTTTCAACATTTACAAACTTTAAACCATTATGTGCCTTGAAGATACACTCGTTTTTGCTAGAAGACTGAGAATGTTGTCACAGTTACATCTTCCCTCGAGGATTTGCCACAAAGGACAGACTGCAATAGAGGCACAATCACAGACACACTACTAAACAGCAACTGCTCCACATCTCAATCTCTTGATGTACTGTATGACTTACAGTAGCCCAAAAATGTATTTAGACATTTTTGGTCACACTAAAAAATGCATGAATGTCATTGTATTGGAAATAAACTATCACACCAAGTGGCACTTGAAAAAAAGTGCTGACAGACATTTTCCAATGCCACTTGGTTTGATATTTTATTATCAAATTCAAAGACCTTCAAGTGTGGCTTAAGTGTTCAATATATTGTGTCACTATATTTGATCAGACAGTTTGGACAGATAAGAATTTGTTTAGAATTGAAAATACCCAGTATTGATGAGCCCATGTGATTCAGTGCAATCCAAGTGGCTAATTAAAGCGCAGCCCACTCACCCAGTGTGGATCTGTTCTTGCAGACAAGCCAGCAGTGATAAGCAAACAAAAACGCCAGGCTCAATGAGAACGTGGAGGCGGCGAAAAACAGGAACATAATGTGGAACTTGGCTTGAGTATCAGGCAGACCATTCTGTGAGTATTCAGTTGTAAACACATGGGAATGCTCCTTAATACACGGCAAACTTGACAACATGTTTTGTAAAAATAAATAGGCCTATGTTTGCTTAGCTACTGGAACTAATGGGAATTGTTAAGTGGATGAAACACTACACTAATATTGTGCTGAGGCAAACTATAAAACTATCTAAGAGGAATATATACTGTAGGTCAATCATTGCACATCATCAATGTTAGTGATTGACTCATTCCTACCAATTATTCAATTAGACGTTCATGCGTTTTACCATCAACCTTTCAAAATAAAGACGCTTTTGATAAAGGAATGATCAAAATATCTCAGTGTGTTTTATTTAATTAGAGACACCCTATTTGCACATTCAAATGATCACAGTTTCTTCATATAAGCCTAGGAAATTAATAATTTATACTTACAGTCCAGAACTGAATGAAATACTGCAAGTCTGTGGCAGTGATGAAGAGGCAATACAACAGAGAATATGCTAGAAAGAGCATAAAAAACTTGTAGTTGGAGAAGCCCACACAATTGTTTACCCTGTCAAAGAAGATAAAATGCATAGGCTTAATAAACACGAGTGCTAATATCTATTTTCTACAATTGCTATTTTACATGCTGTAACAAGTGAAAATGTTGTTACGTTAAGGAGCTAATTTTACCTGATTTGACCCTTTAACATTACTTCAGTAACATCATACTTATTGTATGTATTTCTTTACTTGAATAAAACTACAGTAGCTAATTTACAGTAGGTTACAACATGATTTTAGGTTACCAGAGGGAGAAAAAAACACTTTACAATGTAGCCTTTTTACAATTATACAAAAAACAATATCTTTAGAAAAAATATATTTTTAATCAATTATAAAATCCAGAAATCTTTGGAGCATGTGTTCCTTCCATGACAAAAATGTTTTTACTCTTACTTTGCATTAAATTTATTGAGCTAGTACATACCACGGGCAATGGTGATCCATCTTTAAAATGCACCTGTAAAACAGCAGAGGGAGAGGCTGTTAAAATGTAAGAGCACAACAATCTAATAAATATGTGTTGTACTTAAAAAAGAAATTAGGAAAGTCATACTTATCACAGGCAGAGCAATGATGACATCGATCAGGCTTCAGCAGCAGACAGTGCTCACAGTAGCGGACAGCTGTATCAAGACAGCTTGTTAAAATAGAGATCGATAGAATTCACTGAAGACTGAACACAGATTGAAAATCATATGTAATTGACTGTGGCCATTATTTGTTTCTGAGCCCAATTCTGCACTAAAAAAAATAAGTTGTTACCTTAAAAGCTATTTCTGCCTGATCTGACACTTAAAAATGACTTTTATTGGTGTAGCCCAATGTATTCAAGTCGATAACCTTTTGTCATAAAGTTTTTAGATGACACACAACAAATTTTGTGCAAATCTGAGAAAGCTCCTAACAATAAGTTTAAAAAAGTATGTTGGAGTTTGGAGTTTTTTTCTGTCAAAAAATGAAATCCATATGACTTATTTAGGAGTACTTAAGGATTCAAAAGAAGAAAATATGCTTGCAACTGCAGTTCCGAAATGATTACTAAAACAAGTATATATTCGATTTTTTTTAGCACCACCTTGCAACTGATTCTCACAAAATTTGGGATCCAAGCAGATTTTATAATGACTGGATGTTCAAAACACAAGTTATTATCTGATGAAATCTGATTGGCTGCTGGCGGACATTTTGGTGTAGAAGTCCAATCAATATTTTAAGGAAATATTAGCACAAGAAGAAGCACGCCAAATTCCAATCAAACTGTTTTCCTCGATCAAACTGTTGCAGAGTTATACTGTAACTGGTTTTTAGTTGTAGCGACCCCTATGGGCAGAATTGGACGAAATTTGGCATACATCCTTAAAATCTCTTTATGTCGAAGTTTCCCAAGTTTTGATCGGACTTTGCATTCAGAAAATATAAGTTGATAAGTGAATGTGGGCTATGGCCAAAAGTTAATAATAATAATTCTTTGCAATTACTTAGCACTTTTCTAGGCATTCAAAGCGTTTTACATTGTATTGGGGGAATCTTCTCCTCGAATCAGTTAAAATTTGAACATTAAAATGTGTTTAACTCAAATCAAACCAGTTAATTTAGATGCTACTACATCTTTATTAAAAAAAAAATGTTAGCCTAAAACGAGTTTCATATTTATTTTTTAGTATCACTGAATCGACCTGAATACATTAGGTTACATGAACAAAACTAATTTTTAAAGGCTATATCAGGCAGAAATAACTTCTTAAGGTAACAACTTTTTCAGTGTAGAGGATGCCTGACAAAACATTTTCTTACAGTGTGGGACTCTTGCTGACTTGGCCTGCTATCAGTAATGTCTTGACACAATTTGGATGTGCTCAAATTAAATTGTGCCCACCTCCAGACATTGTGTGTGTATAAATGGGCAAATCCTTAGCAATTCTTCTCAAGATCTCCTGTTGAGATTCTCTCCGATCTTCATGCTCTAATAGCTCTTTGTCAGAGTGTGACAGGTGGAACTGAGGGAAACAGACAAAAAGCAAAACATTTTGATATTTCCTGCATGACAAGCACCGCGCCTCCTTTACTGCAACCAGAACGTCTCCGACATCAGAAATCTGAGAGCACTGCAACTGATTGCCAGTTTGAGCTCTATGTGGTTTCTCTATTACAGTTTGTATCTCATTCTCTCGGCTTGAAATAATAACCACCTGCAGTGAGGTGCTATAGTTACACTGAAGATCACATGCAATTTACAACCCAACAATGTGTTATACAGTGCATCCGGAAAGTATTCACAGCGCTTCACTTTTTCCACATTTTGTTATGTTACAGCCTTATTCCAAAATGGATTCAATTCATTATTTTCCTCAAAATTCTACAAACAATACCCCATAATGACAACATGAAAGAAGTTTGTTTGAAATATTTGGAAATGTATTAAAAATTAAAAATTAAAAAAATCACATGTACATAAGTATTCACAGCCTTTGCCATGACACTCAAAATTGAGCTCAGGTGCATCCTAATTCCACTGACCATCCTTGAGATGTTTCTACAACTTGATTGGAGTCCACCTGTGGTAAATTCAGTTGATTGGACATGATTTGGAAAGGCACACTCCTGTCTATATAAGGTCCCACAGTTAACAGTGCATGTCAGAGCACAAACCAAGCATTGAGGTCCAAGGAATTGTCTGTAGACCTCAGAGACAGGATTGTATCGAGGCACAGATCTGGGGAAGGGTACAGAAAAATTTCTGCAGCATTGAAGGTCCCAATGAGCACAGTGGCCTCCATCATCCGTAAATGGAAGAAGTTTGGAACCACCAGGAACTCTTCCTAGAGCTGGCCGCCCTGCCAAACTGAGTGATCGGGGGAGAAGGGCCTTAGTCAGGGAGGTGACCAAGAACCAGATGGTCACACTGACAGAGCTCCAGCGTTTCTCTGTGGAGAGAGGAGAACCTTCCAGAAGAACAACCATCTCTGCAGCACTCCACCAATCAGGCTTGTATGGTAGAGTGGCCAGACGGAAGCCACTCCTCAGTAAAAGGCACATGACAGCCCGCCTGGAGTTTGCCAAAAGGCACCTGAAGGACTCTCAGACCATGAGAAACAAAGATTGAACTCTTTGGCCTGAATGGCAAACGTCATGTCTGGAGGAAACCAGGCACCGCTCATCACCTGGCCAATACCATCCCTACAGTGAAGCATAGTGGTGGCAGCATCATGCTGTGGGGATGTTTTTCAGCAGCAGGAACTGGGAGACTAGTCAGGATCGAGGGAAAGATGAATGCAGCAATGTACAGAGACATCCTTGATGAAAACCTTCTCCAGAGCTCTCTGGACCTCAGACTGGGGCGAAGGTTCATCTTCCAACAGGACAACGACCCTAAGCACACAGCCAAGATAACAAAGGAGTGGCTCCGGGACAACTCTGTGAATGTCCTTGAGTGGCCCAGCCAGAGCCCAGACTTGGACCCGATAGAACATCTCTGGAGAGATCTGAAAATGGCTGTGCACCGATGCTCCCCATCCAACCTGATGGAGCTTGAGAGGTCCTGCAAAGAGGAATGGGAGAAACTGCCCAAAAATAGGTGTGCCAAGCTTGTAGCATCATACTCAAAGACTTGAGGCTGTAATTGGTGCCAAAGGTGCTTCAACAAAGTTTTGAGCAAAGGCTGTGAATACTTATGTACATGTGATTTTTTTCATTTTTTTATTTTTAATACATTTGCAAATATTTCAAACAAACTTCTTTCACATTGTCATTATGGGGTATTGTTTGTAGAATTTTTAGGAAAATAATGAATTTAATCCATTTTGGAATAAGGCTGTAACATAACAAAATGTGGAAAAAGTGAAGCGCTGTGAACACTTTCCGGATGCACTGTACCATATATTTATAAATATTACACAGTAATCACAACCAATTGAAAATAATGTTCATTGTGAGCCAACACCTTGTGAGTCATGCCGAAATATGCTGGGTAATAACATTCAAACTGACTCATTACAGACTAATCACACTGTGAATTTAGCGAAATCCGCCAAAGTTCTGCTGCTGTAAAATCAATCCGGGCTTACATTTCAAACCACTGCCCCCAGTGGCCATAGCTGAAAGTGCTGTTGACCAGTTTTCAGGTGAAATGTCCACAGAGTATCGGCAAAAGCAAGTAGTATTTGCAGTTGTTAATGATCTAATACAGTCAACAAGAATGTATATTTTATAAACCCTACCACCTAACCTAATAGCAGTCTAACCATCAGAGTAAAAATGTATGTTTAAAGTGAAAAACTCTAATGTGACTACTTCCTGGTTTCCATGGGACTAGAACCCAGGTCTTGGAGATTGCTCGTGCAACACACTATCAGTAGTGCGGCAGTGAGAGGTGAACTCATTTGAATTTAAGCAAAAATATCTGATGGGGGTGGGGTTTGTCAGAAATTCGGCAGAATGGGGTCAACATCAGCATGTTGATTTTCTGTGTGATCATGTAGGAGATTAAGAAGTTTACACCAAATGTCTGATGGTTTTCAGTTGTTCATGCTTGGTGTTTACCATTATATTAATAATCATAAACACATAACTGTAGTATTCATAATCAAATCACATGGCAGTACAGTATAATTTATTCTCACCTCTTTGAGCGGGTTCATGGGTTTTGTGAAGATGGTTTGCCAGTATGACCACACAAACATGCTGAAAAGCACATGATATGCCAGGAGGTAAACTACTGTAATACAAGATAAATATTCACAACTGGTTAAAAACAGATAGACATCATGATTAAAGTATCTCTAACATTGTGACACTGTATGTCTTTTTAAATGATAACTTTAATATTACATCATTAGTGGTAGCTGCAAAGACAAAAATCACCATTACTATTGCTCATACTTGGGGTTGGGGATTTGAACAAACCCTTAACCCTAAGCATTACACTTGTCTCAGTGTCAAATCATGCAACTTTTAGAAGAGAGTTGTGCTATTACTTTTCTAAGCAATGAGAATATTCACCTGGAGGACAATAAAGCAGGTAAAAAAAAAAAACAAAAAAAAAAAAAACACAGACTTACATTTAAGGAGGTACCCGACCCATATCTAGGGATATCAAATAGACTTGGGGGTGGGCTTTTGACTTGGGCCAGTAAGCAACCACAGATCTAATTATTGTTATCCAAAGGAAATGCATTGCTATTTCAATTGTCTGGAAGTGATAGTAAAACATTGTGGGAAAAAGCTGACTTACTTTTCTCTCCCATGTTTTCAATAGTTTCTGCAGAGGAAAACAAGAAAGAGCAAGTCTTAGGTAATATTTATAATAAATTTGATCACACTGTATAATTTGAAGCAGGATAAGCACAGTGTGTCTTTATACAAACAGTAGCTCAATAACTCCTTGTGCATTTCATAGAAGGTCAGCGAGCAGCAGATGGTTCTCAGCACAGTTGCTCTGATCGCTGTTACTGAAACCCACACTGTAGGGAGATTCTTGATCACATGCCCAAGTTCACTAGCTCAAACATGCATCTCTGCAACTGGTACTCTTACGAAGAGATAAACTATATTGTGGTGATGAGGGCAGAGATACCAACTACTAGCAACATGAAGAAAAAGTATTCAATATCAAGATATGACTGTCCACACTGATTACACTGAGGCTTTTTGTTCTGCACGTTTGTCTTTTTAAGGATAAACATTCTGTCTGCAATTATTCTGATTCATTCTAACTACATATGTGCCAGACTTTCTGTAATTGATCTATGTCTTGTTCTTTAAGTTTACCAAAGTTACAGTGGCCTAAAAGCCTCATTAGTTTAGCCTCGAATGTGGGCTGCATTACTCTCTATCCAAAATATGCTCTTTGAAAAATGATGAGGCCTGGCACTAAAGTAAAATGATTATAGTTCTTTTGATGTACACAGCATACAAAAGAATGCCATGCATCTCCATCCTGGTATTTTAGTTTACCATTTCATTTTCATTAGCTCAGATTTACTTGGATGGTTCTAAAATCACAGTCAGTATTGATAAGGCTTGCATCATTAGGATGCATTATGGAATAACAAAAATCTTCATGATCTTAAAATAATACACAACAACAACATTTAAAGATGTACTGCAATCGCTTCATGTGGAAATGTGCAGAAAAGCACTAGAGGTGTAAGGGGCCGTTCACACAGGAAATGTTCTTGCAACAGTCTGCACTGTTTTTTAATTGTATTTCAATGGAAATTGCTTATTGCAATGCGTCTCACTGTTTATTTCGTGTCACACCATAAGTACTGCATTTTTACTGTTAAAAACACACTGTAAAGAATTTTTTTTCAGGTAACCTAAGAAATGTGCTTCAAGAGGTAGCATATAAATGAACTGGTTTTATTAAGAAAAAAAAAGATCTAATCTGATGAAATTAACCTGACAAATGAGGTTACACCAACAAAAGTAATTTTTATGGGTAAGTAGAAATAGATGTGTGAGGTCACAATTGCAGGTTACCATTTTTTTCTGTGCAATTCAACTTTTAAAACTGCATATCAAAGCACCTGTGTTTTATTCAAATCTAGCTGTTTTGAAGGCAATCAGCATACTGTATGAATTGTCCCTAAGGAACTACAACTGGCAATCACATATACAGTATTATAGGGTTGTTATCATAACATGCCATCATCGGAACAAGCCTTGCATTTAGAGCAAGGAAAAGTATCAATAAATGATGAGAATCGTTTTTTAAAAAATTCAGCGATTATTCAGTTTCTTCTCCTGCGATGTCGATGTTGCTGTCTAAGAAATGCATTTGTTGCTAAACTCAGTGCAAGTGATGACAGCAGAAATAGGTCAAGTAGAGATTGGTGAGGTTGTGTTTGACAGCTTGGCAAAGATTAGCTTTGAGACATAAGGATCAGCAGACAGTACATTTATAACAACATTTGTCTCAGATGTGCACCACAAGTTGTGTAAAGGCTTATCACTGACCACCTTAAGCATGATGGTAAAACTTACATATAGATGCAACAGAACCATTAGTGGTGCTATTTTCAACAGTAAATCACTCTGCTTTAAAATAGGCACTGTTACATTTATCTGCATTTGCATGCTCGTTGCAATGAGCCAACTAGGCTCAGGTAATTCCACAAAATCCAAGCAATTTAAAAGCCTTCAATTTATGTTGAATTTCAAACATAGTGGCTAAGTTCACACAGTAAGTATTAGGGATTGACAAACATATTTACTAACAGGTGTGACTCTTGAATTGTCCTTTTCATACAATAGTTTACAGGAGCAGCTCAAATGCAGTCTGTATAAACGAATAACCTAGGTCAAGCCCATTTTCTGTTCTTGCAATAGCCATGAATAATGCCTGTAACCATAGTGACAGTGACAGTAACTTCCATAACACCAGAATTGACTATGCTATTTAACAAGTCTTCTAATGAAGTCCAATAAAGACGCAGTATGGTTGTAAATATCCCCCATCATGAAATCTTAAATTTGATCACGATTTGACCTGATCCGATTAATTTAGAACGATTCATAATTATTTTCAAAAATATGCAGAAAAAATATTAAACATTTTTAGTGAATGTTCTTAATTTAGACAGCATAGACATGCACAAGACTTGAGCATTTGAGTCACAGATGCATTTATGACCAAGAAGGATTGGCTTATGTGTGGCTGCATATATAAACACAAAATTAATACTAATGTTACATGCATTCTAGATCTGATATGAAAAAAAGAATAACATAATGCAAGACAATGACTTGATGCAAACACACACAAAAGACGGTATGTAAATCTTGGAATTAGCATTGTAGATTTACATATCATGTAACGTTATCATTTAATGCACCCATAATACAAAATAAAATGAATGTCATATGCAGACAGATAAGTCCGATGTTTAAATCAAGCAGTGTCATAGAATTAAAAACAATCAATTAGTAGCATATAAAAGTGGTTTTACAAAGTATGTCATAGACCTACCTGCAAGTTCCCTTTTCATTTTCAATGGAGCAGAGGTGGAGGGGGCAGAACAGAAGCGGCTGGGCTTGTCAAGCACGTTCACGAGAATGTTTTGTCTTTTTGCAGCTTCCACGTGCCATTGACCAATTAGAGGTAACTTCAATCAACAGGCATTTAGCTTTTAATTATTTAGTTCAAAAGCCTGAAATCACTCCTTATTCCTTATATAGTGCACTATGTGGCATTCACTATAGAGAGAGTGAGTGAACGATTAAGTGATTTCGCTCATTCTCATTTATTAAGACTGTGTTCTATTTGTGGTTAAACTATTTTATGGATAAATAATTTTATGAAGATATAGAGCAATATAAACATAATATATTGTAATTGTAGAAGAGAGTGGTGACAATTAACTTCCTTTGGTCAATTGGACGCAAACTGTTATGAATAATGACACCCAAAGCCAAACTCGGCAGCATCAATCCATCTATTTACCTGCATATCCTATGTAGGGTCGCAGGGAGAGAACTCGGCAGCATGATCTTTCTTAATTCAAAGAGCAATTTTTTTCCTTTAATCTCGCATGCTCCTCATCTGTTGCAAGAGGGCTTGTGTAATCTGAGACGGCCTCTGTATCGCATTTGGTATTAATATAAAAATTCCCTAATCGATGCATAGAAATTTCTTTGGCAGATCGATGCATTGAGATGCATTGATGCATTATACCCCTAAGGCACATGTTCATCTTTGAAATCTTAATTAACATACAGCATTTTCAAATGCTTTTTTAATTTTAAAGTGTAGAGTGCAGCATTTGGGTCACTCCCAGACCACAAAACTGGTGGTAGCAGCTCCAGTGAAAAAACCTTTGAATGCAGCCTGATCTCATGAAAATTACGTGACTGTGACAGTATTTTTGCAAAATGATGTTACGTGGTTCCTTATACCTATTGCAGCAGTTCTAAGGTGAAATATATCCACTTTGTGGCACTAAAAGCAAGTTAAACTCTCACCCAAACAGATGATTTTTTAAAGGCTGTTGCTCTATCAAGATTTAAATCAACAAAATCTACCTTCCAACCCTAAACTTTCAAACAAAACCTAACCGATAGTGTTATAAAAAGCATATGTGAGATGAAAAATGCAATTCTGATATGAAATGAAAAAGCTGTTTTATGTACTTTGCACTTGAATGTCATTTGATTCTATTAAAGGAGTCCAAACAAATGCACCAACAGTCTTCATTGGAAAAATGGGGCATCCTCATGATTACCCACCATTCAAGAGAACAATAAAGTCTCTTGATGCAAGGTTTTATGAGAACATGATAGCAGATTCTGTCAAAGCAGAGAATGTTAGATATTGTTAAGTCTATGTGAATACAAGTCTTTACTTGTAAACAAGCCACAGTCTAATCATATGATACATAACATAATAATGCAAAAGGTACAGTGGTGATATCCCATCTTGACCAATTACTGATTTCAAGTATGAGGGCAATGGAGTAGCTATAGTGATCCCAAATTCACTCTACACATTATTGCACATAGGTATTTCAATTTTGTAATTAGGGTGCAGATATTATAATATTATAACACGTTTATATTATATATGTACAGTGCAACCCATTTCTCTGGATCATCTCTGAGATGTTTCTACACTTTGATTTGAGTCCACCTGTGGCAAATTCAATTAATTGGACATGATCTGGAAAGGCACACACCTGTCTATATAAGGTCTCACAGCTGAAAATGCATATCAGAGCAAAAACCAAGCCATGAGGTCAAAGGAACTGCCTGCAGAGCTCAGAGACAGGATTGCGTCAAGGCACAGATCTGGGAAAGGCTACAAAAATTTTTTGCCTGCACTGAAGGCTCCCAAGAGCACAGTGGCCTCCATAATTCTTAAATGGAAGAAGTTTGGAACAACCAGGACTCTTCATAGAGCTGGCCACATGGCCAAACAGAGCAATCGGGGGAGAAGGGCCTTGGTAAGAGAGGTGACCAAGAACCCGATGATCACTTTGGTTGAGCTCCAGAGATCATGTGTGGAGATGGGAGGAACTTGCAGAAGGACAACTATCACTGCAACACTCCACCGATCTGGGCTTTATATACCCATACACTGTATATGTATATACAGTGTATGGGGGGGGGGGGGGGGGGGGTTGTTTAACAGAATATATATATGTATACCGTCACAAAACTTGTTTTTATCCTAAGACTAAAGAAGATAATTACAATTGATTATTGATGCTATTAACATGCAATAACATATGAATAACCATGACACTAATTATGATATATATACACTAAGTAAATCAGTTAATAGGCAAATGGATCCCAAAAGCTCTAATAACATAGACATATGCATATATGTAACCAGACATACGCAAAACACATGGTCGAGGATAGGTGTTATTTATACATTTCTCTTGGTATCACTCCAACTTTATCCAGAGAGAGCTCTCTAGCTGTTTTCAGCCTTACCTATGCAGAGCTGCACTACATACGCGTAGTAGGACCATGCCACGATCACGCAGATGAACAGCACAGGGATCCAGTACAGAACTCTCCAGCAGTCAACGTTGCGCGAACCCGACGGCGCCATTTTTCTGTTTGGTCACCAAAAGTGGCCAAAACGACAAGTTCACCCACACCGACTGACTGCGCTGATGCTAAAGCATGGTATCTTCAGCGTGCAGCTGTTGACCACCCGCTACGTGTTGTCTGCTCCTCCATCCTCCGGTTCGCATGATCGCTCTCGTTTGCGGTGTAACATAACGGTACCGCCCCTTTCTACAAACTTGACATGATGCTGTGAAGGTGTTACTACACTACAACCTAATTCAATCCTATGCTGAATGAACATTGGTTTGTCGGTAGTAATTTAGTTGAGAGTAGCTCTTACCTGATAATAACTGAGTTGATATACAGGCGACTTACTGAAAAATCTTTTTAAGAATGGAAATAAAGATTGACTAGGAATAGTGATATAGTAGCAAAAGGGCAAAATTGGTCAACTTATGCAAATACTTTGGAGACAGCAAGATGCTTTTTTGAGAAACAAATTAAGATAATGCTTATTCAAAATAACCACTTCAGAGATGGGTACACCATTTTTTGTTAATTTCAGTCACATTTGGCATTTCATCACATAGCCTGTATTCTAAAGTACTCTATAAACAAATAAAGATACTCCATTGTGATTGGATATGTAAATGTGAGCCTACATTGAACATTATTCATAACAAATAAATTCCCCCCGCTTAAAAAAAAAAAAAAAAAAATATGTTTAAAAGGGGCCTTTAGACCCTGCAACAAAGGGGCTTTTTTATTTTTATTTTTTTACTGCAAATAAATATCCTTGCACTAATTGAAAACTTTTTATTTGATCACCTTGAACAAAACTGAAAATGACAAATAAGTATTTTGTTTCAAAATAAATGTGGTAATTTCAGGGATTTTCATTAGCTATTTAAATTTGAAACATTTACAAACATTTTTGCTTTTTAGTGTTTTGGGAGAAAATAAAATCAAAAGTGCCTTTTGCCCCAGGGGGATTTTTAGCTCCGTTGTACCCTGCATTAGTTAATTAACTTACTCATACTGTCAATTAAAAACAAACAATACTTTTCCAGCATTCAAACGGTAAATCTAGGTTAATGTTAATTATACATTTTTTGAGTTAAGTTAACAAATGTGTTTACATTAGCTAATGCATTATGAACTAACATGAACTTATATATTTTCATAAATTATCATTGATAAATGCTGTAAAAATATTTTTCATTGGTATTTTATTATACCTAATTGTAACAGTATAAGGACGGGCAAGGAGGAGGCGGGAACCGGCTGAACAGACAATGTAAAGATTAATGGTATAAATAAACTTAGAACAACATAGAACATAAAACATAAGACGAACACACATGCAGCGCTGCCGCGTGCGTCTCTCTCTCTCTCGAACTGGTGCCTCCGGCTCGTCTTTATCCCCCTCCCGGCTGATTAGCCTAATCCAGGGCCGGCCGTGTGTTCACGGCCCGGCCCCACCTTCCTCCTCGTCACACTCCTCCATCTCCTTTCTGGAGGGGGGGCGTTGCCCTTCCGGCCGTGCCTGCCGGCAGGTCTTCCCCACCTTTTGGAGCCCTGGGAGAGACGAGGGGAGGGAGAGGGAAAGAGCGAGGCGGAACGACAGAGAGAGAGAGAAGGACTTGCTCGCCAGCTCCCTGACACGCTGCCGCCCGGTCCTCAACCACTCCTCTTGCAGAAGACAGATCGCTCCTCCCCAGGCAGACGGCAGTGAGCCCTCCAACCCCTAGCGGACGGAACTGCTCCTCCCCTTCTCGGCAGATGGCAGCGACCACTCCGTCCCCAGGCAGACTGTCACGGCTGCTCCTTTCACGGACGGCAGCGGCGAGGACTCCACGACAGCGCATCCCTCCTCCTTCCTGGGTTTCGGCACCACTGTAACAGTATAAGGACGCGCAAGGAGGAGGCGGGAACCATCTGAACAGTCAACGTAAAGTTTAATGGTATAAATAAACTTAAAACAACATAGAACATAAAACATAAGACGAACACACATACAGGTGGAGCGACAGAGAGAGAGAGAGAGAGAGAGAGAGAGAGAGAGAGAGAGAGAGAGAGAAGAACTTGCATGCCAGCTCCCGGACGCGCTGTCACTTGGTCCTTAACCGCCCCGCCCTCCTCCTCATCACACTAATGTATTTACTAATGCTAACATATGCAATCTTATTGTAAAGTGTAAAAATGTACTGTAAAAATCTTAGTGTTCCATATTTAATACAGACTTGAATAAAAACCACAGTTAATTTAGCTGTTACCACATGAAGCACATTTTTAGGTTACTAGACTTTTTTTTAGTGTACACATGCATCATGTTTCTATAACTATTTACTAGCTATAGTAGTCTAAATGTGAAATTGTAAGTAACTACCAAAATGATTGCTCTTTTTTTTCTTTCTTTTTTTAGAGTTATTAAAAATGATTTGAAAGTAGTAGACAGCACACCACTGCAAGCAATACATAAACAAGACATGAAACAAACAATTACCACCACAATATTTTATTTTGATTGTGGTCTTAAATAAGTAATTCAAACTGTCTAGGCAATCTGAATACTAATGCATAAAAAGCATACTTCACTTTTGACAGCAGTAATGGAAGATGCACACTGTCATATGCAAAAGGAAAAAATTATTGGCCTTAATTGCCTAAAAGAAAGATATGAAATAGCTAATGAAAAAAGGTGAATAATAAAACATGGTCAATATTCTAAAGCCTGATGCATCATACAATTATATTCAGTGAGACAACTACTGTTATAATGACATTAACAGAGATTGATGCATTTTTAGATTGTTTGTTTGTAATTTTGGCTTTGCAAGATGAAGGAGCAACAGAGTAAGAAACTCAAGAGGAGAGGAGAGATCTGTATGTGCAGCACATTGTAAGATTACTGAGGAATAATTATTGCTCTGTGGGCTCAGCACTGTCAGACCCTGTGTAAACTGATCTGGGTGGTGAGTAGTGGACAAGCTCAGAGAAACTATTAGCAATGTGCTCATTGTAAGGGAAGATTAGCTGGCTTATAACTCGTACAGAATCAAACTGAACAATGCATTACCGATGCAGCACCAAAGTAGGGAAAGATACAGACTTTGTCAGTTTCTCAGCATTAAAACCCAGGAGAACATTTTCTTTACATAAAATAGATATAAATAAATAGAGATTAAATAACTCTATATTCCATTAGAATTCAGCACTTTTAACATTGACATTTTCAGTTCAACGTAATAAAGAGGATGTTTTGTGGGATGCCTCAGTCAGGGTTCCCACACTTTTTGATCAAATAATTTCTATGAATTTTCCATGACCCTTCTAACTGTTTGTGAATGATTAATGGATAATGATTTTTAAGAATCATTCAGGTGGATTTGTGAACCCGTTTGAAAATAACCGAATGAAAATATGAAAATAATAATTTGCTCACAATTCAGACATCAGTATGACTTACAAGCAAGTTTTACTCTCGATAAAATATTTTAGATCAGAGCATAACTATAAAAAAAAAATGCATATTATTTATATTTATATAAAGTGTATATGACATACTGTGTGTGTGTGTGTGTGTATATATATATATATAGTATTGTATTTATTCAAAGATATTTATTTGACTTTCAAGATTTTAATCATTTCCATGATTTTTCCAGGCCTGGAAAACAAGATTGTTTTGGAACTTGGAAGACACTTCCAAGTTTTCAGTGACTGTGGGAACCCTGCACAAAGATTACAAAATATGTTTGGCATATTCATAATAAACAGTTCCTGAAAAAAGGTAAGTCATATGGAAAATTAAACATTTTAGTTAGTAACGTTTCATCATGAAAATGGAGAGGCTACTTTACAAATCATTACAGCAGCGTCATCTATCCCAAAATGTGGGCACTGGACCTATTTAAATTTATAAGACCATTAATTAATAACTCTGCTTAATAAATAAAAGTCATGGCTATTATACCTTTTAGTTAATGGCTTTTAAAGAGATTAGAAAATGTCTGACAAGTGACAAAGCTCTAAAAGTAGGCCAAAGAGGTAGCATGTTAATCTAATTGTGGCAGTGTTTGTTTCTTAAAGAGTTTGAAACAGGTCTGGTATAATTGCATTGGTTCACTGAGAACTTTAAACCAACTTGAGATTTCTTCACCGTGATGGCTAAGGATGTGAAGCTGAGCAGGAATTGTACCTACAGAAATCAAAGGCACACAGAAGAATAGCAATATCACTTCACAGAGGAATAAACATCAAACAAAGAACATTCTGATTATTTATCTACTTTGAAGCACAACATAACTGTATCCATTAAGGGATATTCTGAATAAATTACTACATTCATAATAAAAAATATATTATATACTGTAGTAAATAAAAATAGTGTAATGTGCTTTGCTTGTGGGTTGGCCATTGTATTCTATTACTAAGTTAAGTCTGAATACACTATGTTAGGCTGGTATCTTGTATCTATCGATAGCACACATTAATTTTACAGAGTAATCTGATGCTAGAGAAAGAGCTTTGCCTGAATGCTGAGCAGTGCTAGAGCTGTGGTTCAGTATCATTAATTCACAGTTCCCCAGAGCAATATCATGAAGCTAAACCTAAAACACTGCATAACTTAAAGGTGCACTCAGTAATTTTTCCCCCATTAAAAAAGTTTTACTTTTAAAGAAGTTAATTGTAATTTTGAAACATATGTATAAAATCATGAACACTCACATGAGATGAGGACTCTAGTCATACCAGTAACCTTATAAAAGCTGTTTATTCTACATGGGTCAGGTGTGCCCTCATGGGGGCTGATATTTTAGAATCACATGACCAACTGAATTCTACTTGCTTAATCTCAGTAACCATCTTGTTATGTGACACTTTCTCTCTTGGACTGTGAATAGTGATTTTCTACAATGGCACCTGTAAATGAAAACTACTGATTTTGAATGGTTCTCCATCCACACCACTAGGTGTCACTGTTAGTCCAAGATGACACAAACAAAAAGTTACTGAGTGCACCTTTAAGATAATATTTACTGCATTTTTCAGCGTGATCTCATGAAATTTACGTGAACATGGCAACATTTTTGCTAACCAAAATTACGTGTGGTAGGGTACAACGGGGCTAAAGGCACACCCTAAGGAAAATTTGCTTTTTTACTAGTCACAAAGTGTATCAAGATTCAAGAAATACATGTATTTTCATTGAATACTGAAGGAGCAACATAATTTGTGAGAAAAGAAATAATAACAGAAGGTTGTTTTAAATAAAATTCATTAAAAAAGAAAGTGGTGAGGGGTAAAAGGCCCACAGGAGTTTTTAGTGATATTGTGTAGATACCGAGGCAATAGTTATAGGGCACAATTTGTCAACTTATGCAAATACTTCTGAGACAGCAAGATGTTTTTTTAGTTTAAAAAAATAAATAAATAAGATAATGCTTATTCAAAATAACCACTTCAGAAAAGGGGGCATCATTTCTTATTACTTTAAAACACATTTGACATTTCAGAACATATCAAGTATTCTATAAACTAATTAATCACCATTGTGATTGGATCAGTCATTGTGAGCCCACTGAACATTTTTCAGAACAAATCTATTCCCTCCACTTAAGAAAACTGCGTGTTTTATGGGGGCCTTCAGCCCCTGCAACAGGGGGGCTTTTTACCCCAGATACTATCCTTTCACTAACTGGACAGTTATTGACTTTTTTATATAGATAATCATGTCAGGCAAAATTGAAAACTGCAAATTACTATTTTGTTTCATTAAAAAAAATTATGAAATATTAGATCAAATTACCTTACTACTGACTTGAAATGACCGGTTGAAAGCCAAACTGAAGTCTACAAAAAGGATCCTGGACAGACCAGTTTTGTGGACTTCAGTTCGGCTTTCAACAGCATCATCCCAGCTATACGCCGGACTAAATTAAACCAACTCTCTGTTCCCACCTCTATCTGTCAGTGGATCACCAGCTTTCTGACAGATAGGCAGCAGCTAGTGAGACAGGGGAAATTCACCTCCAGCACATGTACAATCAGCACTGGTGCCCCCCATGGATGTGTACTCTCCCCACTACTTTTCTCCTTGTACACAAATGACTGCACCACCAAGGACCCCTCTGTCAAGCTCCTGAAGTTTGTAGATGATACTACTGTCATCGTCCTCATCCAGGATGACGATGAGTCTGCATACAGAAGGGAGGTTGAACAGCTGGCTGTCTGGTGCAGTCAAAACAACTTGGAGTTGAACACGCTCAAAACGGTGGAGATGATTGTGGATTTGTGAACATCCCAAGAGTCATTCAGGTTCCTGGGCACTACCATCTCACAGGACCTGAAGTGGGAGACCCACATTGACTCCATTGTGAAAAAGGCCCAGCAGAGGTTTTACTTCCTTTGCCAGTTGAGGAAGTTCAACCTGCCACAGACGCTGCTGATACAGTTCTACTCTTCAGACATTGAGTCTGTCCTCTGCACTTCATTAACTGTCTGGTTTGATTCAGCTATGAAATCGGACATCAGAAGACTACAAAGGACAGTTCAGACTGCTGAGAAGATTATTGGTTGACCCTGCCCTCCCTTCAAGAACTATACACTTCCAGAGTGAGGAAAAGGCCTGGAAAAATCACTCTGGACCCCACTCACCCAGCACACTACCTTTTTGAACAGTTGCCTTCTGGCCGACACTTCAGAGCACTGAGCACCATTTTTTCTCTCAGGCTATCCATCTCATGAACAGTTAAAACTGCCCCATTGAGCAATAATTATGTGCAATACACACACACACACACACACACACACACACATATATTGTCTTATTGTGTATTTCTATATATACTTATATTTTCTATTCACTTTTTATTTTTATTCACATTTTTTTTATTATCTCTGTCATGTTGTATTGTTTGTGCACTGGAAGCTTCTGTCACCAAGACAAATTCCTTATATTTGTAAGCATTCTAAATCTTTTGATTCTAAAATCAACCCTATTACACGTTTGACTTCAGTTTCCTTGTGAAATGTTCAGTGGGGGGTGCCAAAAACAAGTGAAATGATGTTCTAATCAGACAAGGTGAATTTTAGATGGATGTTGTAATGAGTAAAACTTACATCCCTAACCTAAAACTTTAGTCTAAACCTAACCAATAGTGTTTTAAAAGCAAATTCGACATGAAAAGCAAATGTTTTTTTCTGAAGCACCCACGTCAATTCGTTTCACATCTGTCAATTTTGTTTTACATTCAATTTAGTTTTGAACATCCTAGACTGAGCTCGAAACACGGTCTTCCAAATGTAAAGTCAAACACTCTAGCAGGTGAGCTATGCCAAAGCTTACACGGTCTGGAATAAGTGTGTAAATGTGGGTGTTAAAATGTATCATGTTTCAAATAATGAGAGTAAAAGTGTTTTGGTATCATAACATAGCAGTTTCTGAGTAATAGAGTGAAAATAAGTGTTTATAAAGTCAGAATCAGCAATTGTTCTCGTGATTTGTGTGACAGTGAATAAAACGCACAGTTGTCAAAGTGCCTCTAAGGTTCATTTCACCAGAAAAACTGGAGCAAAACATAACAACCGGCATGTAAAATTCAGTTTGCAAAAACTGTATTATAGTAATGTTTATTCTATGACACTAAGTTGCCATTGTTTCTGCTATTCAACCATGAACGTACCTATTTGCTAGTGAGTTCCTTCTTCATACAGGCTTTAAAGGATGTGAATCTCTCTTCAACTTTGTATCCCTGAGGTCAGAATGGTAACATGACACACATTATCTTTTCATTGACAATGACAAAAAATATATATTTTTGACGATTTGGCTGCTAATCATTAAGATAACTAGCATACTGAAGGGTCAATAAATAGCCACTAGATGGCAGCGAATTTTCACCCACAAGAATACAAATTATATTTTTGTTCTAGTTGATTGGGAATTTGGGATGTAATAATAATAAAGCTAATAAAAATAGCTTAATAGACTAATAATGAATAATATAGGGTTTAAATGTATTACAACAACATTAGCCTTATGTAGCTAGACTTTTCACTTCTATCTGGTCCACTTGCAGCCTAGTCAGAAAACGGCCACTTATGCAGAGATCATCTTGCCAACATGTAATGCAATTAACAACAGTTTGTTTTGGTTTTTTTGACATTTAAGGGCAGGTAAGTCTTATATCATACCACAATTATAGTCTGGCAAGAAAATTATAGAAAGAAAAGAAAAAAACACAATATATGGTACATCAATCTCTACCAAAAGTAAAAAGTACTGATTATTTCACAAATAGAAAACAATATCACTGTAAAATCTAATAAGTTAACCTTAATTAAAAATGTACTTGTAAATGTACTTATTTGGCTCAAGTAAAGTGAACTAGGAATAGTCCACTTAACTTGAGCCAAATAAGTATATTTTATATCCTTACTTTTTAAGTAAAGTCAACTTATTAAATTTTACAGTTCTGCTTATGAATATCTAGTTTACTTGCTACTGAGTGCCTCAAACAAAACTTATATATATATATATAAATGTGTGTTTGTGGGCAGGTTTAAGTGGTTTACGAGGACTTTCTTTTATGTTAAAAACTGGTAATTACAAGTGTATTATGCTATAAATGTGGTTTATGAGGACATTTCTAGTGCCCCATAATTAAAATCGCTTAAAAAAACATACTAAACGATGTTTTATTGAAAATGTAAAAATGCAGAAAGTTTTTTGTGAGGGTTAGGCTTAGGGGTAGGCTTAGGGGATAGAATCTATAGTTCGTACAGTATAAAAATCATTATGTCTATGGAGAGTCCTCATAATGATAGCTGCACCAACATGGGGGTGTGTGTGTGTGTGTGTGTGTGTGTAGGTGGGTGTATATAAATATGTGTGTGTGTGTGTGTGTGTGTGTGTGTGTGTCTGAGTATATATATATATATATATATATATATATATATATATATATATATATATATATATATATATATATATATATATCTTTAAAAGATTTGAAGGCACAAACCTGGCAACTTTTGGCAAACCCAGGCACTCATAATATCAACCTTTTGACAAAAAAATAAAAATAATTCCCCTGCATAAAAAAAATCTTGGAAACACTCTACTAAATATAAATACAAATGCCTTGTATCCATTTAAAGTCTAGATTTATAACTGCCTTTGTGCTTTCAAATGTGGATAAATGGCATTTAAACAACCTCAACCATCAACCTTCAAGCCAAATTTACCCAAGAACCACGGTGCAGCCGATCCTTCATAATCCCAATGAACTCTTTGTAGCTTAGCTGGTCATCATGGTCCACATCAAAGATCTTGAAAATGGTGTTCACTAGGTGTCGTGAGAGCTTTAGACCAGTGGCCACATAAACTGCACGAGCAAACTCATCTGTGACAAGAAAGCCAAACATGATTAGAAACAGCTAATCTCCAGAGTCATTTGTGTCAGAAACAGTTTGTGGAGTAACTGGATTATAGTAACACGTTTACCTTGTCCAATTGGGCGATTTGCATAGTTGTACATCTGCATGGCAATGGCAAAATCCTCCAAGTTATTGAGGAACTGAAAGAAGGACCTAAACTCTTCAAAAGTGATTCCCTGTAATAAAAGACCCAGTTGTTATATATTTACAGTTCATTCCCTGGACAGTTTTTAAATAGTAATTAAGAAGATCCTTTTAAGAAGCTTTGGGCAATAAAAAGATAATTAGCTTAAGCCGGTTTCTTTATAAAATGATAGCGCTCATGCAGTGAAGAAACAGAAAATTGATGACTTTCAAAAAGATGACTCCACTTAATAATTCTCCATATAATAAATGTAACTATCTAAACAATGCAAAACTGTATCACACCTAACCTTTCAAACAAGAGGAGACAGATCCCAAGGCAGAAAATAGCAAAGTCAAACAATCCCAGCACACGTCTCCAGCCCCTGCTCCCTATCTATACAATCTGAGCTGTCAACACCTCTGGATTGTTTTGTGTAAGGAGAGGTCGGGTGGATTGTCAACTTGTCTAAAGAAGATTAACCTGATACTTGCATAAATAAAAACAAAGGGATGTATCCAAAATATTTCACCACTAACAGATTATCTGAACAGCAGACCTTTTGATTTCCACTCATCCATTTCCAGGCACTAGACCCATGTCTTTCTCTGAACACCCTCTTGCAACTAACAACTTCTGTTTTACAAATGAACTAATGAGTAATATGTGATGCTTTGTTGCTTTTACGAGTTAAGCTGCATTGCAATATCTCTTAACTTAAGAAAAAGAACCACTTATATATCAATTGCCGTCCACCAACAGCCTCCTCAAGCAACTGAAAAGAATCTAACCTCATAATGTGATGGTCAGTGTGCAACGAGGTAAACAACCCAACTCTCAGATTATAAATATCCTCCTCTATCCACTTCTCCCAAAAGATGTGCTGTGATGATCTTTGCTATGCTATGCACTGATTTGAATGGACTAATTCAGACTCATTAACAAAAAACAAAAAAGACATGAAAAAGATCAATCAAAAAGATAAAGTAGTAGCAAGGCAGATCTTGGAGTGGAATATTGTCATGGTGTAACTTGATTAAGTACTTAATACTAATCTGATCTACTTTACAATCATTAGGCAATTCCCAAACAACATGTTGGAATACATTTTAAATATGGTTTAATATATAAAAACAAAGATTTTAGATTAACATTTATATAAATGTATAAGGAAAAGTGTATATTTTAGGTGTTGTCACTGGTCACCATTTGCCTTCACTAGTTCATTTTAAATGGTCCTGTGGTGTGGCAATTTAATGTTTACAGGTACAAATATTCCATGTAGTCTCAATTAATATGAAATCATAAAAACTGCATGCATAATTATTATAAAAGAATAAGCAAAATGCAGTTTTGTAAAATAATTCACCATGTCACACCGCATGACATGTCAGCTTCCCAGAAATATCTCATGTCAACTAACCAAATGCAAATGGGCATGAAATCAAATGTGGTACCTGTGGTGCTTTCGTCTGAAAGGCTCAAACCTTACATTTGATTCTGCTGAGTGATGATGGTTTTGAGTGTGTGTGTCCAGAGCAAACGTATTACCTTCTCATCTGGTATGCTTTGATTCACATTCTCAAGGTAGCCAGCGATGTTCTCCACTGTGGTGTAGTGCAGCAGGATCCGAGCAAAATCCTCCTCACTGATGGTGGTCATTCCTTTTGAATAGCTGAGGAACTCAATCTCAAGGACTTCTGTCTGCAGGTTGTCCATGAATCTGCCGACAATGCGTGACACAGACACAGTGTTAAGAGAAGATGCCATCACTTGCTCAGTGGGACACCAGACTGAGTGACAGGACCATCCCAACATGCTTTGATGAGAAAACACATGCTCCTCTCTGATTGCCTCCGGGCATTAAAAACAATTTTAAGGGCTATGCATTAATAATGACATCACCAGCAGCCAACATTCAACATCACAAAATGCTCATAATTTGTCTCTCACCTGTAGAAGTCATCAAAGCTGAGTTCACTTTTGCCCTTTCTTCCAAAAAAATGCACCAGCAGGGTTGTGTCGGTGGCATTTTCTGGTTCGTGCTGTGAAAGCAAATGATGAAAACACATTATTCAGCTGCACTAACTGAATGAGGAAGCAAATATTATCAGAATAAAACCATCACATGTACACAAAAACATTTGACCACAGTACAGTATGAATGTGTTGGAATGGACATAACAAATAAAACCGATACAAAGACAAACAAAAACAAAAGCTAGGCATGACTTGAACAAAGTGTTTGAAAGTTCACACGTACTAATGTTAATATGCTTGATAGAGCAAAGACACTTCATGGAGCAGCCATTGCATCCTCTCATGCCAAGCAGACAACAGGTTCCTCATGCAGAAATCTGCATATCAGTGTTTTGCATTTCAGGGTGTAGTTGTTTGTTTATTGGAACATGCTCCCATTGTACCTTATTAAATCTTCCTTTGCAGCCACATACTGTATCTTATACAAAACAAGAGCTATTGTGTATCTGAAGGTATTTTCTTTTTTCAAAATGATGCCTTGAAATGTCAATTGAAATTATTTTAGAGAGATAATTTAACATTATATACTACATTTGCATGTACAACCAAGCATCCAGTCTTGGTAAATGGGTCAAGACCAAGATCCATATACTAAACATCATATAATACATTTTCAAATGTATTCAAATGGAACAAATGATCTTTTGCTGAATAGCCTATTTACAATTTTCTTAATTTTACTATCAGAAAGTTCTATTACTCTGTAAAAAAATAAAAGTAAATATGAGGTAATCTAAAAGTGTGCATCATATGGTAACATCTAGATTAACTGGGTTTATTCAGTTCAAAAATTGTATTATTTGACAAATGAGGTTACACCAACGAAAGTATTTTTATGGGTTAGATCAAGCAGAAATAGATCATTTAGGTAACAACTGCAATTTGTTTTAGTCTTATATCTAACTTGACCAACATGAAACATGGTGATACAGTAATTAATAAATAAAAAATTAAATAATGCCAAAAACATAAAACAATGAGCTTAACCTCACATGAGATGGGGGGACAGTGAATGGCCAAAGTTATAATGGAATTAGAATGAAAAAAACACATGAGCTTGAGGATACTTGTACCTCCATCAGATCTGAAAAGACAATTATTCTTGCACCGTGCCTTAGAACATCCCAGAAACTTCTGGGTTCAGACTGAGGCTGTTCTTTTTTAAGTACCTGCGTATCAGAGGTGAAGATGTTAAAGGCTTAACAAGATTCACCAAAAATATCAAGCAGACTGACAACGCACGTAAAATGTCTAATCCACATGCAAAATCGATCTGAAGTAATGCAACAAAATGTCAAATTTAGCGACACCCTTTCACTGAATTTCCCCTAAGGGATCAATGCTGTTCTATCATAGATCATCTCAATTGTGGCCTTAATTGTTTTAAAGAAACAAAATTAAGTTTTTTGTTTTCTAGGTTGTTTTAGTCTTTGAATGAGCAGGGCTTGTTTCCTTAATCTTAATCCAAGGAACCAAACAACGCTCTCAGCTAGAGAGGGCAAACATGTCTAACAAACCTAAAATGATTTATTTTTAGTTGTCTATGCATATTAAGTTGACATAGGACAAAGTATTTTAAAAACCAAAGAAATTTACACACATCACCTTTAAATCAACATCAGTTCATTGAGATGACGTGGAAAAAAACATGATGACTGCAGGAACGTACTGCACAGAGCTGTAACAGCTCCTTCCATCTCTTGTTTGGTGCCGACTTGAGTTATATACTTTGAGTGACACAAAACTCTTCATGGTCAAGCCTTCGAAAGAAGTAACCCAAACCCAAATACCACTTATCAAACAACAGTAAAAATAAAACATGGGGGTCCAGGTTGAATTGTCATTCTTCAGTTGAGGGCCTTTTAACGTGATTCTGTGAGACCATTCTTTAACAAAAAGCACCTGACAGTAGACAAGCAACATAAATCATCTGTGTAAGTCTCGGGATGATTTTTCTGGTCTCCTAAACAATAGAGCTGCATTTCAGACTGCGTTTGACTGAGCCCCATTAGAGCTGCATTGTCCTTCTTCTCTGGAGGTGAGCCATGCATGAGAGTCACCCCGTTACACCTTACCCAAACATCTTATGTAAAATAATATTGCTGCCTGCTTGTCTAAAAGAAGCCAAATGTATCCCAAAGTTTTAGTCTTCTGGTTTATTGAGCACTAATTAGGATTAAGCTGCAAATCAAAACATTAGTGGTTATGATGGGCATGCATGGTTGCTGAAGACCAAGACTGTAAAAGATCAATCATGCACCAACCATGTTAACTGGCATGCTTAGAATACATGTCAAATTCATGCTTGTAGAATTCTACAGATACATACATTGCTGTTGACAGAGCCTTGATATCCGTACATTTCCACACTCTTACACGCAGAAGATTATGGTGGCGTGTTGAATAAAGTAAAAAATCAAATCATCATTCAGCATCTGTCATTTTTCACAACATTTAAAAGACAATGAAGTCTTAATGCAATGTGCGTTCTTAGTGGATAATGTGATGTTCTGCATATTAAAAATGTGTAAAAATTGCAGCAACAAAAAAAAAAAAAAAAAAAAAAACAACAACAACAACATTTGGCTCCATAGCAATGATAATTTGTTGGGTTGTAATGACTCACCAGTCAAAGTTTAAGCAGTGGGCATAGATTATTTGAAGCTATGGCCCAAAGTTAGTAGCATTGCTGTTATTAAATACTTGTAGTGTACTTGTAGTGACGTTGAGCCTGACTCATTTTTATTCCGACTAACACTTAAAGGTTACACTTAACAAAAAGGTTCCATTTGTTAACATTAGTTAACAACATTAGTTAACATGAACTAACAATGAACAATACTTTTACAGCATTTATTTATATTGGTTCATGTTAATTTCAACATATACTAATACAATTTTAAAATTAAAAGTTATATTAGTTAACATTAGTTAATGCACTATGAACTAAACTGAATTAACAATGAACAATTGTATTTTAAATAACATTAACAAAGATGAATAAATTCTGTAAAACAATATATATATTGTTAGTTGTTAGCTCATGATACATAATGCATTAACTAATGTTAACAAATGGAACCTTATTGTAAAGAGTTTCCAATTAAAGTGGTTGTTGTTCTGGATCGCTTGTTTTTGTAGCTTTTATACTGCATATGTAGACTGGAACCAAAAATCAGTCCAACGGCAATCAGAATCAACATGGTGGTGCCCAGTGGTTGGTCAGGAAAACGCTGGATAATTGGAATAAACAAATGTTCTGCCAAGGGACATAGTTCATTAGCCGAAACCATCAGCTATTTGTGTTTACCAAGTAACATAGCAACCTGGAACATTAAAATATAATGTGTGGTCACAGGTGTGTATTTATAGTCATTTCACAACCGCTTCGAAAGCAACTCATGCAATCGGAATTTAGAATCAGAAATATCCATTTTATCTAGATGTGGCAAAATAATGTCCTCATATTACTGAGGGCTATAAAAGGCTTTTGGTGGAAAGATTAGAAGAATAGTTGCACATTTGTCTTACCAGTGTAGATGAAGTGTCAGTATCTCCTTCCCGCTCTTTTCTCTTTTCATTTTTCTTTCGGAATATCTCCTCAAGCTAAATGAAATAAAGAAGAAATTTTCTTCATGTAGATTGGCGTGCATATGTTATAAACAAACAAAAACTACACCTACCACCATGAATTCCCTCTTATCCACCATTTCATTGCCATCTGCATCAATCATGTTGAAAGCTATTTTAAAACCTGCATGCGGCTCTAGAAAAAAACAAACACATATGAGACATCTATAGATCCTTTTGTATCTATACTCTTTGTGACTGTGATTTTTATTTGGCTTAAACAAGCGTGGAGAATCAAACTAAAACACATACTCACTTGTCAAAATACAAAGCAGAAACAGATACTCTGTGTAAGCGATGATGCCTGAAAAACAGCACATAAACGTTTGCTTTTAGAGTTTAAACAAAGCTTGTGTTCCAACATCCGGGAACCTGTATCCAGAATAATTTTCATCATCAAATGTTGTTTTAAACTCAGCCTGATCTCACAGTGAAATCGGGAAGAGTAGATCAACTTTTCTTTTGTCAAAATCGGTATACGTTGACCGAAATTTCGAAACACTGCCCCCAGTGGCCAAAGCGGTAAGTGTTGTAGGGCAAATGGGCACGTGTGAGCACCATTTATGTCCAGGAGAGGTCGCCAAAAGCTAGTAGTGAAGCAAATTGTTTTCAGATTTACAGGATGTTATAAAATTAAGAGAAAAGCATATATTTATAGATTCTATCCCCCAACCTAAACCTTACCTTAACCATTAGTGGAGTAAAAAAGTAATGTTAGAGGGAAAAGTGAAACCTCCGAATCATGCTTGTCATTGATTATTCAAACGTGGTTACTGCCTGGCTTTGAACCCTAGTCTCCCACACAGCTGACACATTGAAACCACTGCAAACATGACTGATAAGAATACTGCATGTCAGCGCATCGGCATACAGTTGCCGATCCTAGTATACCGAAACTATCGGAAACATCATGCCGACTTCACATGTGATCACGTTGTTTAAACTAGAGAACCTTTCTTCTTTTACGTTGATAAGATCTAAGCAGATCCCATTCTTTACTTTGTTTGATGTTCTCTTTGCACAAACAGAGACATTAAAACATAAAGTAACCAGGCTGGACACAACCCCAAACAAAATTAAAGCAGGCCACTGGCTCCTAAGTTTCCCTCTGTTTATTTTCCTAGGTGTAAAACATTCTCAAGTGATCTGTAACTGATTGTTGAAGCCTGATGTGGGTTTGTTTTCTTTTTTGACTTGGTCTGCAAGTCCTTTGTTGTGTGAGAGGAGAAGAAAGGAAGAGCAACTGTCAGGTCTCTGTCTAGGAGAGACATAAGGAGAATTGTTCCTGCCACTGAAAGCATTCCCAAGCTTTTGTTTGAAGGAGATGATAGTGACTTGCGCACAGATAGTTCAGGAGGGCTGCTTTGAGTGCTGTGGGAAAATGACTTTGGAATGTCTTAGGGAGGATAAAGAAAGGTGTTCGTAAAACATAATATCAACCACAAATATATTTTCACATTTCAGGCCACCTTGATTCTTGATGTTCCTTCTATTTGATTCACCATCTTAATATCTGATATATTTACTGTACACTATCAGTCAAAAATTTGGACACACTTAACTGAATCTTTAAAAACCTTTTTGATCAAAAGATTTGTGCTTATATGCTCAAAATTCATTTTGCAAACGAAAATAAATGTGGCTACATCTGAATTTCTTTACAAAATGAACATACAATTTTTATTTTATTTGTTTTGTTGTTGTTTTTGTTTTTTTGGAAATGGTTAAGTTGTCCCAGATGGTGAAAGAGAAGCATCCAACAAGTGGCCAGTATATATGGGAACTCCTTACTGTTACTAATACTGTTTAAAAAGCTTCTCATGAAGTTGGTTGAGACAATGTGCAGAGCTGTACTCAAGGCAAAGGTTTTTGAATTGTGGCTACCCATGCATTTAGTCTTTAGGATCCTATACAGGTTTCATTAGAGCCACACACCTTCAGTCTTGCAGAAAGAAACCCAGCCCATGAGCTCAAACAGTTGTCAGAACACAAAGAATTCCACAGAAACAATTCATATAGAGTGTCAGTGATGGAGATGTAATCCAAGGCCATTCTTAGAATTCATACTGTCCAGAGTGATACGGGGCTGCCACTAAGACAAGTCTCAACATTGCAAAGTTCAAACAGCTCTTTTCATTTTCTGAAGCAAGGCTTTGTTCACAGATCAAGCCTATCTCCTTTTTTTTTTTTTTTTTTTTTACCTAAGTGCAGCTTTAACATTTAACAGGTGGATTAAAAGCCCAAATCCAGGCATTGGCACTCAAGGAGAGCAACAGCAAGCAGAGATATCATGCACTACGTAGAGTGTTTTAGTGTTTTAAGTGTAAGAAAGAACCCTACAAGGAAAGTACTGTTAGTTTCTTGAAACCACCACCCCCTGGGACCATGGGACCATGTGCCCTATTCATGAAACACAAGCAGAATGAATTTTGGTGTAAATCGTAAATTAATCCGTTCTTAAATAAATTGTTCAATTGAACGGAATGCAACAATTTACAAAATAATGTTTTTACGCACAATTTAAATATAAATCCGTTCTGCTTGTGTTTCACGAGTAAGACCCAATAAGTCTAAATGACCCAAATAAAAAATACCCTTTTGACATCTGTGCTGAATGTAGTACTGTACTGTATTTAGAATTCTTGCAATAGCATAAATTGCTTTTTAATTTGTGCATTGTTGTTAATATGTCAATTATGATATGCAAACACTGGATTTTCAAAAAGGCACGTCTACAAAGTAAAACCTCAGGGCAATATAGAGCTGGGTAATTTATGGATTAGTGTGTGATTGTGTGTGCATGGTGCACCCCTCTGCTCTTTTTTCTATTCAAAACAACATACCACAATGTCATGGTCCTGTCACTTTGTCAGGTTGGGTTTTTGTCTGACGGGACCGTGACATCATCGCCCCATGGTCTGTCTTGTGTTTCGTGTACGTTCTTTGTGTGAGCGCATGGTGGTAACTCACAACTGGACCCGTGTGCTCACACAAAGAACGTACATGAACATACTCTTTGGTCAGTCTTGTTTGTGTCCGGAGCATGGTGTCTGGATCCTGACTTCCTGTCTGGTTCGGTTTCGGTCTGTGTCGGGATCTGGACACATGCTCCATGTTCTGTTTGTTTGTTCTTTCTCTCCCTCATGTGTCTCTCACACTGCTGGCATGCATGATCAGTGTTTTCATGGGAACACTGATTGTTCCCAGGGGAACGCTGATCATGCCGCTAATGAAGGTACTGGCAGCACCTGTTTTGCTGCTGATTCCCTGTCCATTTAAAGCATTCATTGTGTCATTGTCATTGCTGGATTGTTGAATGTAGTCTTTAGTGATTGTTATGTGTTATCATTATAGAAAGCTGTTTGATGTGAAATAATTTACCTCACTCTCTTTGCCTAGTTGGGCCTGTCTCATGTATCTGTTTGGTTGCCCGTCTCTGCCCACGTGTCGTGAGTGTGGTTACCTTCCAGCTTGCTGTACGCTTGTTCTCTGCACTCACAAAACTTCAATGGAGGATTCCTCGTCTCTGCCTGCGTGTTGGGAAAGTGATTGCTCTCCAATCTTCTGGGCATTGTTCTCTGCACCTCACTACGCTTCTACGGAGGATTCCTATGAATCTGCTGCTGACTTCCACAACGCACACACTCATCTATGAACATACTCTTCACAGATCTGCCCATTGAGCGGCTACAGCATGCATTCATCCCCAAAATTCCTTCCCTTTACTGCAGCCAGTGCCATGATCTCCAGTCTTCGCCAGCAAAGTTAAAGTTATCAGTTATTGTTAATAAATCCTTTGAACTGTTCCTCTGTTATTGGGTCTCTTTGTCTCACTCTCTGACAGAACAATCCAGCCAAGATGGACCCAGTGGAGGAATCTACTCTTTGCTCCACCCTGTCTCAGCAGGGAGCTTTACTGGGACGTCAGCGGATCAAATCTCCGCTAATAACCAGGCTCTGGAGATGATGGCGTCACAGCTCACTGAGCTCACCTCAGTCATCCAACAACTCCGCCGGTCTCCCAATGCCGGCCTCACCCAGAAAGTGCCCTCACTGGCTCCGGCAATTCCCCACATTTCTGGACACTCAAAGGCCTGCCCCAACCCTCCAGCCCCGTTCTCAGGTGAGGCTGACTCTTGTTACACCTTCCTTGCACAATGTTCCTCGTACTTCTCATTGCAGCCCTCTGCTTTCCTGTCGGAGTCAAAGAAGGTGGCATATGTCATCACACTCCTCACCGGAAGGGCCGCTGTTTGGGGAACCGCCTTGTGGGACAACGGACTTCCTTGTTGCACATCATTCGTAGAGATCCGGCCCTGTTGCAGTGTGGATCTGCCAGTCACGCTGTTTCTGCATTGGTGGATACCAGAGCTGAAGGGAGCTTCATGGATATCGATGTGGTGTCCAAGTGGCAAGTTCCAATGGACCAGTTTGACGAACCTGTCACTGCCCGGAGGAGGTGGAGGAGAAGCCAGGTGCCTGCTCATCAGTTGCTGACACGGCTCTATGGCCACGGAGGCCATTTCCTTGCTGCTGCAAGCGCCCACGGCCACAGAGGCCATTCCCCTGCTGCTGCCAGCGTCCACGGCCATGGAGATCATTCTCCTGTCACTGCCAGTGCCCACAACCACAAAGGTCATTTCCCTATCACTGTCTGTGCCCACGGCCACGGAGGTTGTTTTCCCTTTCCTGTCTGTGCTCACGACCATGGAGGTCGTTTCTCTGTCACTGCCAGTGCCCATGACCACGGAGGTCTTTCCCCTGGTACTGTCTGTGCCCACGGCCACAGAGGCTGTTTCCCTTTCCCTGCCTGTGCTCACGACCATGGAGGTTGTTCCCCTGCCACTGCCAATGCCCATGACCATGGAGGTCATTCTTCTGTCAGTGCCTGTGCTCACAGCCACAGAGGCTGTTCCCCTGTCACTTCCAGTGCTTACAGCCATGGAAGCTGTTCCCCTGTCACTACCTCTCCTCACAGCCACAGAGGCTGTTCCCCAGTCCATGTTGGTCTTCACAGCCATAGAAGCTGTTCCCCTGTCACTACTTGTGCTCACAGCCATGGAAGCTGTTTCCCTGTCTCTGTCGGTGCTCACGGCCATGGAGGCCATTCTCCAGTCTCTGTCTGTGCCCACAGCCACAGAAGCCGCTCCCCAGTTGCATTTGCCAATGCTCACAGCTGCGGAGGCTGTTCCCCTGTAGCGGCCAGCATCCACGGCCATGGAAGCCATTCCCCTGCCGCGACCAGCGCCCACACCCGAGCTTACTACGGCTCCGCCCCCGACCCTTCCATGGCTCCGCCCCCTGAGTCTCTCCCCCTGGCCGTTGCCCAGTCCTTTGACCCATGTCCAGCAGCCGCCACCCAGTCCTCCGACCCCTGTCCAGCGGCTGCCACCCAGTACTCTGTCCCCTCTGCCCTGAGGCCACCTCCCAGGCCTCCAGACCATGCTCCTTTCCTTAAACTCACTCCCTGGTTTCCCTCCCTCTCCTCCCTCTCTTTCTGTTGTGTTTTCTGTTCTATGTTAGTGCTCGTTTTGTTTGTCTTGTTTGATGTTCCCGTTTGGGATGCCAGGAGGTGTCCCTTTGGAGGGGGGGGATGTCATGATCCTGTCACTTTGTCAGGTTGGGTTTTTGTCTGATGGGACATCATCGCCCCATGGTCTGTCTTGTGTTTCGTGTACGTTCTTTTTGTGAGCACACAGGTCTGGTTGTGAGTTACCGCTATGCGCTCTTCGGTCGGTCTTGTTCGTGTCTGGAGCATGGTGTCTGGATCCTGACTTCCTGTCTGGTTCGTTTCGGTCTGTGTCGGGATCTGGACACATGCTCCATGTTCTGTTTGTTTGTTCTTTCTCTCCCTCATGTGTCACTCATGTTGCCGGTGTGCGTGATCAGTGTTTCCATAGGAACACTGATTGTTCAAATGGGAATGCTGATCATGCCGCTAATTAACGTACTGGCAGCACCTGTCTCTCTGCTGATTCCCTGTCCATTTAAAGCCTTTGTTGTGTCATTGTCATTGCTGGATTGTTGAATGTAGTCTTTAGTTATTGTTGTGTATTACCATTATAGAAAGCAGTTTGATGTGAATTAACTTAACTCACTCTCTCTGCCTAGTTGGTCCTGTCTCGTGTATCTGTTTTTTTTTTCCCTTCTCTGCCTGTGTGTTGGGAGTGTGGTTAACTTCCAGCTTGCTGTACACTTGTTCTCTGTGCTCACGAATCTTCAACGGAGGAAGCCCATCTCTGTCTGCGTGTTGGGAAAGTGATTGCTGTTCAGTCTGCTGGGCATTGTTCTCTGCACCTCACTATGTTTCCATGGAGGATTCCTACGAATCTGCTCCTGACTTCCACAATGCACACACTCATCTACAAACACGCCCTACACATGCCCATTGTGCGGCTACAGCGTGCACTCATCCCCAGAACTCCTTCCCTCAACTGCAGCCGGTGCCGGGATCTCCAGTCTTCGCCAGCACAGTTAAAGTTGTCATTTATTGTTAATAAATCCTTTGAGTTGTTCCTCTGCTCTTGGGTCTCTTTGTCTCGCTCTCTGATACCACACATTATGCACTGGGTGCTATTTTGTCACTTTCCAATCTGCTATTATCCCAGAGCAATGTCACAGTAATGCCAGCCTGTTTGAGAGATAAAAGACCATTTACAGCCAGTGTACTCTCTCAAGGCCAAGTTTCAGAATCCTGATTGTTTCATAACACTGTGTATGTGGATGGCATAGAGTAAGCATCTGTAAAAACTGTTTCCTAATTGCAGTTCCATCACAATATCTGTTCATTAAGGATGTTGCACCTTTATGCATATCATCCATAATTTGGCTACTATTGTCTCAGGGGAATTGTAGCAGAACCTCTCAAAATCGAGCTGCCTGAAGGGATTTCCCAACGATGAGTAAATAGTGATCAAGTGACAAAGCAAGTGATGCTGCCTTTGTGCAATACATTTCAATATTCAAAGTGAGATGTTATGAGGTCACCTTTTTCCCGCAGGTTTCTAAAAAGACAGGAAGATCCTTTCCAAACTGGTGGTGTATCTGACATAATCTTGTCAAGATCCTTGAAAAAGAGTGCATATGTTCAGGATCATTTAAAATTTTGAAACTAAAAATGTATAAATACATTTAACAGTCATCAAAAGAACATCAATGTACCTGTTTTGTGAGGGATCTCCAAAACCTCTTTTCTAAAAAAAGAAAAAAAAAAGAAAACAGATATTAAAGCATGTTGTCAATATTACTGGTACAGGAAACATGCAGAGAAACATGGTTAAGATCAGAAAATGGGCCTAATTGTTTATAGGCTAATAAAACAAATAATTAATTATATACTGACAACATAAAAATATTCCACCTTTTTGTTAAATAAGCCTGGAAAGTAGTAGAGTAAGAAAAATAAGAGTAGAAAACCTAAGAGTTGGATAACCTTGAAAAGATACTGTTACGATGAAGCAGAACACTAAAATGTTTTGGCTAGGTAAATCAGTTACCCCTTTCTCAGCAGTTTGACAGTACCTACATATATAACCATGATTTTATTTTTTAGCATTATCTGCAAAAAATCCAAGTGAATGCAGATAAAATGCCCTGCAATGCAAGACTGCTTATATATATATATAATGTATTAAATATTAAATTTTGTGTGTGTGCGCGCACGCGCGCGCGCGTGTGTGTGTGTGAAAAACAAACACTCTTCAACAGTCTCAAAGTCTTTGGTAAAAATGGAAATAACTATAGGTTAAAATATGAACTATAGCTTCTGTTTATATAATGCACTCAAAGTGTGCTTTACAACCACAGCATAAAATCATAAATGCCAGAATTCCATTCCGTCACGCGTATGCCATTAAAAATGGTGACGCAATGCGTGCCCTCAATATTAGAGTTCACATTTTATTCCTGTCTGCACATTCCAGGAAGTCTAAGTTTCAGATAGCAGCAAACATGACTGGTTGAAACTCAACTCCTATACAAGTACTCTTCCATCTGGACTTAAGAGAGATCCTCTGTACCTGACACACATGATTAGAAGCTGTCTTTCTAGTTGGTTTCAGATTTTGGTAACAGAAATGAGCCATAAGTGTGATGCTGGCGGAGAGAGATGACTATCTCCATGCAGGTGTTACAGCTACATATGTTGTTTTTTGTCTACATGGCCATTTGCGTTAAAGATAAAAGGGGTATAATATCTCACAGAAGCAAAGTTACTACAAAACTCTGAAATTAACTTAAATTAAGGTAGTGCTTCTCATTGTTTATCTCAAAGTTACTTTGCATTGGTCAGACACTAGCAAAATGAGAGCTTCACATTTAGAATCTGAGTTCATATGTTCTGCTTATGACAGCCTGATCTCATGAACTTTACGTTAGCCTGTAGGTTGTATGTCCAACTGGGGGCGCCAAAAGCAAATAAAATGGTGTTGTTTTCAGACGAGGTTTTAAGGTGAATTTTAGATGGATGTTTTTAAAACATAACTCCCTAAACTAAAACTTTTGCTTGAACCTAACCAAAAGTGTTTTAAAATATAAATGAGATGTTTTTAAAAAAAGACATCATTCTGTGTTATTTCTACAACTCTGTAATGTCATATATCAGCTTGAGTTCATAGCTGGACTAGAATCACAGTTCTCCAACTCTAAGTCCAATGCCCTATCAGGTGAGCTACTGCAGACACTATTTAGACTAGAATATGTGTATATATGTAGGTGGGTCTGTAATACAAGCATTAAAATGTATTGTTTTTCAAAAGATGTTTTTGAGTAAAAGTGTGTGGATATCATAAAATAACAGGGTCTGAGTAAAAGAGAGAAAAATAAGTATTTATAAAGTCATAATCAGCAATTAAAGTCATGATTTGAGTGAAAGTGAATAAAACACACAGTGGTTGAAGTGCCTCTAGTGTATATTTCACCTGAAAACTGTGGGAATTGTACCTGGAGACACGTATAATAAGTTTTGCAAAAGAGTCACATTTTTACTATGAGACCAGGTGGCTTAGGAAGATGAACTGAAACTCACTCTTTGGTTCACTCATAGTGACAGACTCAATGAAGTCAAGGGGAGTCATGTAAAGCTGTCCGTCATACTCCAATGAGCTGAAGAGTCTGAACCTGCGCTCATGAGCTGACATCGACACCTCATCTTCAGCCAGTGCATTGGTCTATAATCAAACAAATACACATGTCAATTAGAGGACATTGTACAAATATAGGAAATAAAGAAAAATTATTATTAAATAAATTGCCAGATACTCATCTCATGAATGGGGGGGCATCATAATATAAAGCATTATATAACGCAACAGTCAGGTTCCTGAAGTAAAAATCCCAATTATTTTCTCTACAGGCCAATTGATTTTTAATGCTAAGTTTTAAAACTTTAAAGACAGACCTAACATGAGATCTAAGGTAGTTAATCGATGGTCTATGCTGCTGTTGAAGCCATCAGTCTGATTATTTCATCATCATTGTTTAAAAATCGTGTTTAACAGCAGAATTCCTTGTGAAAAACTACACATCTCATGTTCCAACAGAGAAAGATCCACCAATCAGAGAATCACGGCTAACAAAGTGCACCAAACAACCACCCACTCTAATGACACTCTATGAATGACACAATCAAGTCAGTCTCCCTACACTCTCAAACTACTTGTATATTTGCAAATATCAGAATATTTTGCATTAAAATTCAAATATTGTTTCTATACTTATAATCAACAACTTTCAATCAATAGTTCCATCTTTTTTAGTTTGATTACGTCATTTGCAATGCATCATGGTAGTTCATGCCCTCATTAAAGACAGTAAGTACACAGTTTTGCACGTTTGACTTTCTGTCCAATTTTCAAATACTTTTTTGCATCAAATCAAAGTTTGTAATGTTGTGATGCACCTCAGAGTTGGCTAGTTTTGATTAATAGCTTATAACACTTTTATACAGGAATTTATGAAATCTCAATGGAAGAAATGAAAAAAAAAAAAAAAAAGACTTCCGGAAACAAAACGGATGAAAAAGTGGGCGGGCACTGTTGTGTTTTATTGATAACCAGGTCTGAAATTTCAACACCAGTAAGATTGGCTGAGTTATGGTTTGGTCCAGGTAGTCCCTGCAGGTAGATGCTGAGCAACTGCAATTGAGATGAATGTGAATGCTAATGGACAGCTTTCTCCAGGTGTTTATAGACCTCCTTGGTTTTGTGTTTGTTTTGTTTTCCTTTATTTATTCCCTAATGTTTTGTATTATTTTATTACTGCAACCATTCCTGTACACAAGTTTGCACACAAACATCCACAAGCAGACATGTCAAGGGCTAAACCTCATATGAATAGTGTCTTCTCATTCTACAGTGGCCGACAGCCAGGCCCACTGGGCACTGTGCAAACACCCTGGGAATGTGTGCCCCATTACTTATTTCCCTCATCAAACGTCAACCCGGCTGCCAAGCTACCGTGTCCAATTACCTCAACCCTGGATTCCTGCGTCTCAATCCACAAGTCAAGGATGCATCCAACCCAAGCAGATAAGAGTACAAACACAAAAGAGAACAAGGTGCAGGAAGAGACGTAGAGAGTGATTCAGTCCTGTTTGGTTTAATTATCCGTCAATCTGATGAAGGCTTTTGGACAACAGTAACGTAGATCACTGTCCAGCAAACCTGCCTGACAGACTCATGCCAAGATCATGTTTGCAGAAAAGCCTTGTTTGTCTGGCTTTGTTTGAATTTGCATGCTTAGTAAAATAAACCATGGGAGCTTAAGTCACCACTGAACATTCAGAATACATGATCTTTGACAATGTAAAATACATTTAATTATATAAATATTTGTTTGATTATTTCTTTATTATATCGTTATAGAACCATAGTACATCACCTGACTCAAGAACTGAGACCAAATGAATTCAGCACTTCTCTGGTGGAGAGCGCCTTCATTGATGTCACTCCACCGAATATGAATGTTAAAAAAAGGATGCTATAGCAATAATCAGTGTGTTAAAATGTGAGGATTAATCGCTAACATTATAAAAATGTAATTCAATTTTAATGCTTGCCTTCTCTTTTGCAGCTACTGCTGGGAGCGGAGAAATCAATGCTCGCAGCCGTCTCGCTTTGTATCCCAGATCCGATGTCGCATTGTAATGGTAGTAAACAGCGCATCCACCGAGAGTGATACACAGCCCTGTCCCTACACATTTCACAACAGCTCTTCCCTTGAATGATTGTCTGCTGTTAAAGTAAATGCTTGAACCATTGTTGAAGCTGGTGAACTTGTTTCGAAGAGCCATAAACAGACGCATGGCGGCCATCATGACTGTGTCACATAACGGTCAGATTGCGCTCACTCATCGCGAGATGAAATATTCTACCTCACTCGTGCATGCTTCTGCAAGAACACATTAACAGCTGTAGGCTGCTGTTTTTGCGGTTATATATACGTTCCTCTGAAGTCCGAATCTAGGAAGTCTAATTTAGCCCTCAGACCTCATTTTAAAATACTGGTTTGACATTTTTTGTGTGTGTTTTAGTGTAGTTTTCTCTCGCCTCCTTGCAAAAAATAAATAAATAAATAAATTACCATGGTAAACATAGTATGGTCCCAAAATACCATAGTTAATACCTAGTCATTGTTACTACGATAAAACTGTAATACAGTGACGTCAAAAAAAAAAAAAAAAAAAAAAAAAAAATATATATATATATATATATATATATATATATATATATAAAACATTCTTACACTCTGTAAAGAGGATGTCATATTATTTCATTATAATTTGATCTTTAAACATTTATCAACTAAAACAGCTTAGGAAACTAAGCCAGACTTTGCCATTGTGGTCTTTGGCATGCTCAGAGAGGAGTTTGTCAGGTCTGACCAAGGCACTGTTCTTTGTGAGGCACTGGTCTTTTTAGAACTGATTTTTAACAATCAATCTGAAAGGCGCAGTACAAATCAATTCAATAATTATGAGTTTACAGTAGTTAATTATAACTGCATTAACTATGCTATTTTAGTGGGAATCATGATAACCATGGTGCATTTTTGTAAGGGTCTTTTCTCCGTTTCTCTTATCATCTCCCTTTACTACAGACACACACACACACACATACACACACACACATACACACACACACACACACACACACACACACACGTTGGTGCAGCTATCATTATGAGGATTCTCCATAGACATAATGATTTTTATACTGTATGAACTATAGATTCTATCCCCTAACCCTACCCCTAAACCTAACCCTCACAAAAAACTTTCTGCATTTTGACATTTTCAATAAAACATCGTTTAGTATGTTTTTAAGTGATTTCAATTATGGGGACACTAGAAATGTCCTCATAAACCACATTTACTGCATAATACCCTTGTAATTACCCATTTGTAACCTAAAAAAAAGTCCTCGTAAACCACTTAAACCTGCCCACACACACACACACACACAGGGTATTCCTACAATTCGGTGCCTTTTAAGTCACAGTAGCCTACCTAACAATGATATAGGCTATTTATATAATATTCAAACTATTTATATTTAATGGGCATGCTAAAAATAAAATAAAAGACTATTTGCAATCTTACACACTGCTGTCAAATAATTTAAATATTTCTAATGTATTACACTACAGTGTCATTTCCTCATGTTCCCAGAGATCCGCATCAAACATCTTTGACAAACAAATGTGCTAAATCATTGGATTTATACAATTTTTCTATACAATTAGGTGTTTTGTATTGCATTCTCTCACCAATCTGTTATTATTTGTGGTAAATGTGTAATTTTAGCACCGGTATTAGAGGATTTTGTGTGTCCCTTGAATTATTGTCCACCCTGTTATGTCATGAAACTGTGACCTTTAATTGATCACATCACATCACACACTGGATATGACATCAGTCATACAGCAAAATAATATTTTGTTATTTGAAGTGTGCAACTCTTCTGTTTTATTTATGTTTTCCTTTTTGTGATATTGTTAGTCATATGTGGTCAAGAATAACATGTCCACTCTGTTAAGTGGGAAGATGCATGCAGATTAATGGAATATACATGCAAAATTAATGTAATGTAATGTAATTTTAACATATTTATATATTTAAATTAATAGAAATAAAATAATCAGTATAAGGGTCATTCTGCAAAATCTGTGCCTTTTGTGTCCCTCATTAACATATCACAGAGCACTTTATGAGGAACACTATGGTCCTAATAAAGTGCCCGACGTGGTCTTCCGCTGTTGTAGCCCACATTCTGAGATGCTGTTCTGCTCACCACAGTTGAGTGGTTATCTGAGTTACCATAGCCTTTTTGTAAACTCGAACCAGTCTGTCTATTCTCCGTTGAGCTCTCTCATCAACAAGGCATTTCCATCTGCAGAACTGTCACCCACTGGATGTTTTTTGTTTCTGGCATCATTCTGAGTAAACTCTAGAGACTGTTGTGTTTGAAAATCCCAGGAGATCAGCAGTTACAGAAATACTCATACCAGCCCGTCTGGCACCAACAATCATGCCATGGTCAAAATCACTGTGATCACATTTTTCCCCATTTTGATGGTTGATGTGAACATTAACTGAAGCTTGACTTGACCCATTTCTGCATGAATTAATGCTTTGCACTGCTGCCACACGATTGGCTGATTAGATAATCGAATGAATAAGTGGGTGTTCCTAATAAAGTCCTCAGTGAGCTGTATGCAAACAATGACTTTAAAAGTGATTAGCTGCTGCCAGCTTTTACGACGTGTTATTATAGGCAATATCAAAATTCCAGTCATTTTATTTCATTTTAATTGTCTTTCTTTATGAGGATGACTTTTGGCCTGTGAACAGCCCTGTTTCCAACTTCTCCATGGGTATTAGCAAAACATGGTAATAAAAGCTATTTAGTATGCATATATTGGTACATTTTAGTGGACATAATATATATTTTTAAAGACTTAAAGTTGTGTCCTCAAGTGTTGTCAACCTTGTTACCATCATACTGTAATTCCCACTTATTAAAATAATGTAGGATGTGAACTCAACAAGTACAAGTATAAGTTTCTCCTCTTTTTGTTTTTCACTTTATCTTATACAGTATTTTGTTAAGTTTGTCAGTATGGTGATGATTTTAAATGTTCATCCCTCTTACCATGATTTTGTACAGAAAACAACTGATAATTAAAAAAGTGTTTTTTGTAGAAATGTCAGCATTAAATTCTCTTTCTAACAAACACTTTTTAGTGTCATGAACTGTAAAACTAACAGCTCTGTTACAATCAACCCTGTTGCTTTTTTAAAGGCATAGCTATATCCCAACAGCTTTAGATGGCATAGTGCAATTTCTTAACTCTTGATGACATTATTTTTTTATGATAGACTGTTTAAAATGTTTGAAATGTTTTATTAAAAATCACCTTTGTGAAATGGAAAAGGCATCAATTGCGCAGAACGACCCAAAAATGTATAAATATGTTAGATATCATTCACAGACCATATAGTGGCTACTTTTACCTGCTAAATGCCCACCCTTGTATTCCCCACCCTGGCCGGCCTACCCAGCTTAACCTGTATGATCTAGCTATAAACTCTTTCACATGTCCCTTTAAAAATGAAACATGAAGATACTTATAAAAGTATGTTTCATTTTTCTAAAAATTAAGGCACAGAATTGTAGAAACTACCCACACATAAATGAATACCTATGCACTCTTTTAACTGTGATTGTTAAGAGTCGCAAGGCTGGACCGAACTGATGGCCCCGCCCACAGAACCCACAGCTCTGCACCTGCCCCACGCGCATACCAGCCACTCACTGCGCAAAGCACTTCCCACAACAACACATACCTGCTGCTGTCTCAGACCTGCTGCTGCAGATTTATTCATGAACATGTTCTCACTCTCAGCAAACACCACTGCCCACCATGTGATTGAGAGCAGAGATTAAAGAACTTATTTAACTTGTCTGCACAAAAAGCCAGTTATTTGAAGTGCTTGTAAATTTCTTCCCCACTGGATATTTTAAACTCTACAGGAGTCAAGTGATATTTCATATGCGCTCAGCATGGAACCACTACAAGTAACGTGCTCATATGGATATTATTCGTCGTAACTTGCATTGGAAGTTTGCGTCACTATCCTGATCAAGTTTACCTGACCGATCCTGCTCAATTGAGTTTTGTAATGGCAGCTATTGGAGAGATCGGGACCTTTTTACAGAGCCAAGAGGGTTTCGGGCAGGTCGGATCACAGTTCTTTCTACCACCTCTAGGAGAAAACCTCGGCTTGTTGAACGATCATTTAGTTCCCGCAGAGAGACTGTCACGGAGCGCCTCCGCAGATTTCACACACTTGAAAGGGATCCTGCGGAGAAGACAGTTGTACTGCAGGACTGGATTTCACCTTGAAATACTCCCGGATGGCACTGTGCAGGGAACGAGAAAGGACCACAGTCGTTTTGGTAATCACTACTTTTCAGCATTTTTTTATTTGAGCTCAATCTAAATTAATCTAAAAATAACGCGTGTGTAACGTTGTACGCTGTGGTACTTGAAATTGTTAGCTCAAGGATATATTTTTCAAGGATATATATCTTACCAATAAAAAATACTTTTAAAATACAATTACAAAATACAACTGAAAAATAAAATAAAAATTAATTTAAAGAAATCCAGTTAATTTATATGTAACCACATAAGGCACTTTTTTAGGTTACCTGACAAATTTTTTTTTTTTACAGTGTACACCGAAAAATATGCTTCATGTGTTAACACCTAAATGCATTCAGGTTAATTCAGACTTCTTGAATTAACCTGATTGCATTGGGTTACACAAACAAAACTAATTCTAAGGGTCAGGTCAGGTAGAAATAGTTCCTTTAGGTATAAATTGCAGGTTTCCACTTTTTACAGAGTATGCTAATTGTGCTATATATAATTGCCTGTGCATGACAGAGATAGGAAATGCATTGCTGTTCAAGCAACTTTATCACAATATGAGATGAGGATTTAGACTTCAAAGGACATCACTGGAACAATTGATTTATTCTTCTCCAGGTATTTTGGAATTCATAAGCCTCGCAGTTGGATTAATAAGCATCCGAGGAGTGGACAGTGGTCTTTACCTTGGGATGAATGACAAGGGAGAACTTTATGGCTCTGTAAGTCGACTGTTACTCAATGTCTTTATGTGAGCATTGAATTTTTAAGATTATATCAATAGCACCATGTTGCATGGAATGGTTTACTTTTTATCCTCTTGTTTTCCTTATTTGAGCCCAGCAGATGACATGTATGTTTTATGTCTTTATGTTATAAATAAGAAAGATATTGCATTATTTAGTCACTATATATGTTTTTTTTTTCATAGGAGAAACTCACAGCCGAATGTGTCTTCCGTGAGCAGTTTGAGGAGAACTGGTACAACACATACTCCTCTAATCTCTACAAGCATGGGGAGAGAGGAGCACGATATTTTGTGGCTTTGAACAAAGATGGCACACCACGTGATGGGACAAAATCGAGGAGACATCAAAAGTTCACACACTTTCTTCCAAGACCAGTGGACCCTGATAAAGTTCCAGAACTTTACAAAGAGGTGCTTGGACAAAGCTGAGACTATCGGTCACATTTAAGGGATGTGAGAGAGATGCCCAGTTTCCACTCTTCGAGTGGAGGAGATGATAATGGTTGGCCTTGACCACAGTGTCCAAGCTATGAAGAGATGTGAGAAGTGACTGATATCTGCTACAGGCCAGTACTGATGGTGAAGAAAACGTCACGAAAGACTCCCTAAGTGAGAACGTCAAGATGCAGTTGGTGCCCTGGTTGCTTATATGGTTCTAAATGCACCTATACAAAAATAAATCTTAATGAAAACTGACTAGTAGCATAAGATGTCCATGAAAACCTAAAGAGAGATATGGAGGTTTTAACATGGTGCTGCTCTGCTCTAGATATATTCAATATGGGTTAAGAAGGGCTTGAAGGAACAATGCTTACATGATGCTCAGAGATGACAGAACTGGACAGTGGAGAACGAGAGATGCCATCTCACAAGATGTTATTTATACAGTTCTTGATACGCATAGGCTATTTATTGTATGTATTTATTTATTTGAAAAAAAAAAAAAAAAAAAAAAAAATATATATATATATATATATATATATATATATATATATATATATATATATATATATATATATATATATATATATATATTTACATCTAAAAGTAGATTGTTTTTATTAGACCAAACAGTAGAATGTGCTTTGAAATAGCGACAAAACTGTTCTCTTTATATGACTGAAACTAGTTACTTATTATCACTGCTATGATATTATGGACGGCAAGAAAGATTGTGATTTCCAGTAGCAAATGTATGAAGAATGCCACACGACTCTGTGATTTTCATAGATTTGTTTTAAACACGGTTTCCCCATAATGGCATGCTGCACATTACATTTTACAGGCCATTAAATCAAGAATTATAAGAAAACGTTTGTTTGGTTTGATATATTTTCTTAGTTCTGACATGATCAGGAAAACTTGGTAGATCTAATTGGCATGGCAACATTAGATTCTGAAACTACAGTTTTGAAACTACAGGTTATGTTACGCATCAAATCAAAAGCGCCTTCTTTTTCTAAGTTGCCATTTAGCCACTCATCAGCATCAAAGTTCTTCTTGGAGACCTTCTCATGTAACAGCTACACAACGATTGAATCTGAGTGACATAAACACTGGCCTTTTCTTTTGGGTCAAACCCCTAAGTTGTCAGTAATCTCTATTGATGCTTAGTAATGATACTTACTAAAATGCCAGAAAAGTTATAAATGGTGGGCATTTGTATCAAGATCAAAAAAGATTCCAAAAATAGTTTCCAAATATAGAAATATCCTTTTCAAATACCCCCTTCTATTCAAAGAGAGAGAGAGAGATACTTCTGAGAACCAGCATTGTCACATTAACCCAAGCAAGACACTCTGAGCAAGATGATATGAGATTTAGACACCATGGGTTAAACTTTCGTTAATGTTGATCAATGGCTGAATGAGCCATTTCCACAACAATGACTAAAGAGGCACATCTATAAACAGTTTCAACAGGGGATAAGAGGACATCTTATTTTGAAGCATGAAGCTTATGGTCTATGATCTCAATTTCTCTGTGATGGTGAGCCAGGGTCTGTCTTTAGAGGGGAGTTTACCTGTAACTTTTTGCCAGTGTTACAATGTGGGATTTTCCCCATCTCAAAACCATAGAGAGCTTGTTAACAACAGGTATATGAAGGTAGAGGATGAGTGTATATGTGCTTCAGACCATAAAAGGCTAAAAGATGAACACCTTGAATATGAAGGTGAACAACTGAACAAGTAATTACATCTAAAGCAAAGATGGAACACTATTGTATAATTAAATCACAAATGCACTGATTATAATAATCATATATTTAGTTTAAAGGGTTAGTTCACCCATCATTTACTCACCATCACATTGTTCCAAACCCATATTATTTTCTTTCTTCTATTCAACACAAATGTAGACGTTTGGTAGAATGACACCAATTCACTTTCATTGTACTCTCAGTCACCATTCACTTTCATTGAATAGAAAAATTATGCAATGAAAGTGAATGGTGACTAAAGCTAACATACTGCCTTTCGTCTTCTTTTGTATTCCATGGAAGACAGAAAATTACACTGGATTGGAACAACTTGAGTGTAAGGAAAAAAGGATGACAGAATTTTATTTTTGGGTGAACTATCCCTTTAAAACCTATAATGATACATACAGAACTTCCTGAATAATTTGAAGCTATTAATTGCATTATTTCGTATTATCTTTAGCCGATAAAACTATATTTTACAATGTTTGTAAAAAAGAAATAATTTTGTTTGTCTTGTGCCAATGTCTCTGTAACTATTAGGTCGGCACTTTAATGGAAGAGAGTTTTGTGTCACGAAATACTCCCTGGTGCTTGAAGAACTGATATTTTGCCGTCTGTCTGGACTGAAATAGATGCCTTTGTCCATCCCTCCAGCAGGTGGTCTGAGGCACTTTACAGGCTACACTTAAATCCTTCATCCATGCCCTCTCTCAGCCCTGCCTTTTGCACTTAATGGATGCGCCCTTATTTTCATCACCTCAGACGCGGCCTCAAAGAGCTCTCAAGATAGGTGTGTGTGTGTCTGTGTGTGCATGAGAGAGAGTGTGTGGCATGGTTCCACAGACAGGTGTGTAAATTAGGATTCTCTCTCCCTCTCTTCTGTCTCTGTGGCCCAATAAGACACTGCAGGTGTTCCCACAGCACATGTCAGCATGTCCTGGCTCTCTGATCTTCAAGGCCCAGTGTTTGTCAGCTGTGAATATGGGGCGTGCATTCACACAACCCCATGGAAATACAGCCTTAGTAGCTTTGTAGTCTGTGTGGATAACAATAGTGCATAATTCATATCTTTACAGACTAGGGGAAGTATCACCTGGTGTTTTAAGTTGTAGTCTCATGGCAGATTTGTGTTTGCACAAGGGTGGTGTCTGACAATATCCTCAGCAACTGTTTATCTAGAGCACTTTTTTTGTCAATGACCTCTTTAAAGCCAAAGGACAATACTGAAATGTTTACATGACTGACACCTGAAAAGTCTTTTCATTAAAAAAGTTTAGATGTTTCTGCAACATATAATGGCAAATTTTCAATGATTTTAACATTATGAGATTCTAGATTAAAATGAAGTTTGATTAGAATAAAATTATTTTATTATGTCAGAATATGCACATTCACCTTGCTGAATTTTGCTGTGTATATCTTACCACACTGCAAGTACGCAATAAAAATGTTATGCTTTTATATTGACTTTTGACTTTTACAGCTGTCAGCTGCAGCACGATTGAGTTTTGTTGATTGCATCACTATGGAGACATCAAAATTTACTTGCACGATTGACCTCAAATATATTGTTTTATTACTTTGTCTATGATGTATTTAGGAATGAGTAATGCTGCGCATTTTAACAAATGATGGGAATTTCTAAACAGGTCTTTTGCAAACTAACAAACAATATGCCTAATTTTGCCATTTATTTCAGAGAGTGAAAATGTTCGGCTTGTAGCTTTAAGATAAGAAATTAACAAACACTGATAGGTCCTGTTGATTTTGTGCTTACTTTAGGTATTTGTTTTTTTGAAGTGACTAATCATGCATTCAGGTAAAATGATGGCAAAGTCATCAAAATAATAAGCAAGAAATGTCACAGCACATGGCGAATTCATCACAGGTCTCTGAAATTATCCTTTTGAGTGTCTCTCGGTGTCTCTTGGTTGTATACTTCATGCCTTCTGCAGGCTCTTCCCCACCCCCAGACTTTTACCCAGACCATCTCACATCTGCTGAGCAAACTATTCCAGTCCTCCCAGAGGGGCGCAGATCTGGCCCTCTCCTTGGCCCATGTGTCCACATTATAAAGCCACAAATTAGCTCTTGACATTTGAGCACTATAATTGCTCCTCAAAAGCATGAGGCATCAATTAGGCTCCCAGCATTGTGACAGCTTATCCCTATAGGATATGTCTGCTCTGGGGACAGGACCTGCCCACTGCCTGACCAGAGACCCAGATCCATGTTAAGCTGGGTTCATTCAGTTAATTCAAAGCAAACTGTTGCACTCAGAAGGATCACATATGTAGCTTGACTTACAGTAATAAAACTGAATCCAAATTATATTCATAGTAAGTACATAATACTTTAGCTGGTAAAAAACAAAAAAATAGTTTAGGTGGTAGCTTCTCACCTGTAGGATCTCAATTAAATCAATCAGTTGTTAAAAATTCATTTGTTAGCATTTCCACTTGTGGGAATTGAAGAATAAATGCTTTTGGGTGTCTGAGTAGCGTTATGGATGTCCTTGATTCTCCAGGATTTGAGCAGTCCAACTGTGGCTTTTCCTACAAGGCTCCCTTAACCTAAGGGTCAAAACAAAGGTCATTTGGTTAATTTCCATACTTTCACCTAAAACATTCTTAAAGCACTCAGAGTAATTCAGTCAGTAGCTTGAACATGCAATAACATCCTTGAATGAAATAGAAAGTCATAAGTGTTTGTTTTACACGCTAAGACAAAAATGACTGTGAGATTAAAGCTATTCAGTTCAAAATAACCATGTCTGATTGAAAAATTAAACATACTGCAAGAAAATAATAAAATCAGGTCATAGTTTAGATTTATTTGTAAAGACGTGTAAAGACAGCGTTGCAAAGTTTGCAGAGTCCACAGAAGGCATGTGCACTGTACACTCTATGCTAGCAAGTGAAAGTGGAAATGTGCATTGTTGGCCATAAGTGAGGCGGAAAATTGCTAACCCATTTGTCATTGTGCTCCTTGATGTAAAGGTCAATCAATGGATTCTTTCTTGACAAGCCTGCAGAATTGAATGTTTTTCCACGGCCTCACCCCTTCACACCTGGACTGCCAGGTAAAATAACAAAACAAGGGGAGCGCAGTTGAAAAGAGGGTTTAGCGGAGGACTGCCTTGTAGGCCAAGGAAAACTGATAGGTGAGAGGAATTTGTCATGCATCTTGGAACTCCTACTGGCTATGTTCAGTTTGCCTGAGCATACCCATTTATACATCATCAGTGAGCATGAATAGAGTGTATAACCCATTAATGTCAGAGGAAATCTTTGTGATTTGATCACAAAATCAACTAAACTGTAAAATGAAATTAGGAAAGTATACAGCTCCCACCGTGACCAGGTATGTGATACATATAACCACTGGAAAAAGTTAACCTTAAAATATCTAACCTAAACATTTAAACTAAATGGTTTGATTCAAGTCAAAAATATCAATTAACGTGTCTGAATCAACCTGATAACATTAGGTTCCACCAACAAAACTACATTTTTAAGGGTTACATCAGGTAGAAATAGCTCCTTAAATGAAATAGTTCACTAAAAAATTTTAATTCTCTCAAAATTTATTTACCCTCATGTCATCCCAGATGTGTATGAATTTCTCTCTTCTCCAGAGCACAAACAAAGATTTTTAAAAGACTATCTCAGCTCTGTAGGTCTATGCAATGCAAGTGAATTGTGGATCTTTGAAGCTCCAAAAAGCATATAAAGGCAGCTTGAATGTAATCCATATGAATCCAGTGGTTAAATCATCAGAAGTGAAATAATATTTCTAGGTGAAAAATAGATAATTATTTAAGTCCTTTTACTATACATCTCCATTTTCACTTTCACTTTCACTTTCACTTCCACATTCTTCTTTTGTTTTTTTGGTGTTTCGTATTCGTCGCGCACCTACTGGTAGGGGCTGGTCAAAGGTGGAGATTTATAGTAAAAAGGACTTAAATATTGGTCTGTTTCTCACCCACACATATCCTATAACTTTTGAAGACATGGATTAAACCATTGGAGTCATATGGATTACTGCCTTTATATGCTTTTTGGAGCTTCAAATTTCTGGAAACCATTCACTTGAATTTTATGGACCTGCAGAGCTGAGATATTATTCTAAAAATCTTTGTTTGTGTTCTGCAGAAGAAAGAAAGTCATACGCATCTGGGATGGCATGAGGGTGAGTAAATGAAGGAGAATTTAAATTATTGGGTGAACTATTCCTTTAAGGTAACAATTGGCAAATTTTACAGTGTACATAGCATTTTAGTTTATACCTTTTCCAGAATTTATTGTGAGCATGATACAACAGATCTATTACAAGGAAATTATTACTAGGTTTTGGCCTAATAATTTTTGTGGATTCGGAAAACAATTAAGAGGGCTCTGTTAATGGATTTGTGTTGTTTTCCATAAACTCATTACATTGAAATTACTTTGTTGGTTTTCCTGGCTCAGCATTAAAACACTTCTTTGATCATTACAAATTAACTTTGATTTGAGTTCTGCGTTTAAGGGTGAGAGAAGATTTCACTTTACATGACAAATTGCTTGTTGTCTAAATGCAAATATCTTTGATTCCCCTTAATAACCCCATCAGAACCTATTGACTTCTCTTGAGGAGAAATTATTTCCACTTTGTCAGGCACTTGTCTGGATTCCAGTTGCCTAAATCAATAGTCTCTTCCCTCATTGGGTCCTGTGGATGTTATTTCAGTGAAAAAAGCAGTCTCATTCTACTACTACTAATCTTATTAACCTTCGTAAGTATAAAGGAATTTAAAAGGAAATGCCTTAAAACATACACTGTCAGGTTATGTTCCATACAAATAAAGTTTGTTGCTCTGCAATGACAGAGATTGTTAATGCTCAATTAAATTTAATGATACCAAAACACATGTGCATACTTTCTTTTAAAACTACATCAGCTGTAATGTCACCTGAAATCCAAAGGATGTTTTTCCTTGATGAAATCTCATGTGCACAGTCCTGATTTCTTTGACATGGCCTGCAGTGTTTGTACATACAGAGATCAAAGTGTAAATATCAAAAAGAGCGCCCACCTATCAATGTGTACCTATGCAATTAAAACACTCCCATCAAGACAGTTTATAAATCATAGGGGAGAGCACTGCAAGTTCAGACAAGCCATCAGAAGTGAAGGAAAGCACTACAACAAATCATGAGCAGCATGGGAAGATGACTGAAGAGGTTTAATGACTTGATAAGACATTGTCATTATTCTTTAATCAAAGTAATTAAATAAACAATTGGACCATTGGGTCTACATTTATTTGTTTAGCAGACTCTTTGATCTACAGTAAAGATTTATCATAGGGAGACAGTAGCATACGCAGTGCCACAATACAATTTTTTTTTTTTATGAATACGAGAAACAACCATCACTTTTCACACTCATTTCATCATGTCAGTGAACATACCAGCATCCCTCACCTCTCTATGAAAGATCTGAAAATAAGAGAATATATTGGGCTCGACTGGCACGCAGGAGTGTAAGCTATACCTGATGTTGTGGGGGACTTCAAAAAGACACTTCAGCACAACACTAAACTTCCTTCACAGTAATTTCGGAGGCCTTCTGAGGAAAGGAAATCCCCTGGCTTTGAGAGTTCTATTTCCCTGATCGAAAGTTTTGGAGAGAGATAAAGAGTTTGTGCACACAAACATCATATTCAGCTTGGTTATTTACCAAAATATCTTGTGACACAACTGCAAGGATGATGCAGATCAATTTGCTAAGGCGAGATGCTACAACATTAAAGGCCCATACTTATGACATTACATCCATATTTATCCTCGTTTTGTTGAACACATATTATTTATATATCAGAAAATAGTTGACTGCTGTGTGTATTTCCATGTCTGTATATGGGCACAAATTAGGCCAAAACAAAATCTCAGATGGATAAACCAACATCACAATTAATTTGATGTGATGTCTCTTCTGTGCTATGCTATTAAATAATATTGCCTTAGGGCTCTAAATTTTACTTGATACTAACAAATTCAAATGGCTTGAGATCAAATGTGCACATTCAGCTTATCAAATGAGCACTGTCTGCATGTACTTATAATTTTTAATCTGCTGAATGTTAGCAGTTCATAACATGCATTGAAGTCACTGACATAAATGTCACTGAGCTCGAAAGATCATGTGCCTGTTTAAGAAGAAAAAGAACAAGATTTACCATGAGAAAGTCTTCACCAATGAAAAGAAAAAAAAGGACATTCCATTCCATTAAATGTTTGTAACATGTATTGAATATTAAAAGCTGATCAAATTAATTTATGGCAAAGATAGCAACTGTCAATAGAGGCCTAAAAGAGTATGACATTATAAGCACTGAAAGAAAATCCAAACCCATCATAGAAAAGTCAATAAATAAAACCAACAGGATCCATGGTTGTCGGCTTTTTGAGGATGGATTTTTTCTTGCCTTATCAGGGAGCTCAGGTACAGAAGTTAATCAGCGGAGTACAAAGGAGGCCTTTATTTTGGTGAAACCTCTATGTTCTCCGATATCAAAGGCAATACAAGCTACCACAACAAGATGCTGCACAAGGTGATAAGATGTATAACGTCTGACAGGCAGAAGAATTTCTGGAGAGTACCTGCTGAATTCGAAATGTGAGATTCTGATATGCAAAGGTCACTTATTAGATATGGTTCAGTTCAAATCTCTCTAAGGGCATTTCCCAGCCTAGGGGTTTGAATTTCAGGCAATTATAATATGAATAACTGAAAGTGACAAAATTCTCAATTTCTAAAAAGGAAGGACATAAAGGCAGCATTAAGGTAATTCACAATACCCCAGTGATTTAATCCATGTCTTCTGAAGCGATCAAATCGATTTTAGGTGAGAACAGATCAAAATGTATCTTCTTTTTCAATATCGTGTATCATCATGATATTGCAGTCTCTAGGCATGATAATGATTTCAAGCTTGATTACTCTTCCTGGTGCTCGACACATGCAGAGCTACTGTACATGGTGCTAGGAAATGTAATCGAGCTTGAAATCATGATTGTCAAGGAAACTGCTTATGTCAAGATTTATAGTGAAAAAGGAGTTATATTTTGGTCTGTTCTCATCCATAATCTATTGGATCACTGTAGAAGACATGGATTAAACCACTGATTCTTGTGGATTACCTTTAAGCTGCCTCTATATACTGTTTGGAGCTTGAAAATTCGGTCACCATTCACCTGCATTGTATGAACAAACCGACATCACATCGTCATTAAAATACCTTCGTTTGTGTTCTGCGGAAGAAAGAAAATCATACGAGTTTGAGAAGACATAAGGGTGAGAAAATCAAGGCAAAAAAGAGTTTATCAGCAAACTAAAAGTTGGTTTGGGAACCAATTCATATAATAGGCCTATATGGGGCAGACAGGTAGGCTATCATTAATCCAGTATCTGAAATTATAATGCCAGTTCTATAATAACACCTTTTTCAAAAAATAAAAAATTATCACTAATCCTGAAAGCTAAGAAGATTTTTACCAATTAATTTAAGAAAAGATTATTTAAACTTGTTGTATTTTTCTTCCTTTGAACTGAATCTGTATAATTTGGGGTTAAAATGTTATTTCTGTGAAGTGCTTGGAAAAACTTCCTGTCCTCTGAATTTAAGTTCGGCTCCCGAGACCAATCTGACCCCAGCTGTAATTATCCGAAAGGGAAAATTGCTGTGTGTGTAGGTATACTTGGAGTTCCCACCGAGAGGAAGCACCACGGTCTTGAGTAATTGATTAACATAAAAATGACATCTTCTTCCTCCAAATAGAGATTTTAAATCAAAAGTAGTTATACTAGTTGAGTTTCAGTTAATCTTTTAATGCCATTCCTGTATAGATCCAGAGGAGATATCACGATTGATCAAAGACGAGTGAGTAGCTGAAGAATGCATGTGCCAGCGTTTCCTTACAGAGCAGGGCTTAAAACGACCCAGTACCTTAGATGTTAATTATCCCACAGTAATGTATGCACACCCCCCTTTGGCCTCTGCCCTGCCATGTCCCTGTAGTCCTCACATCTCTTCCCTGTCAAAAAATACCTTCTGTGTGTGAATGCAGTCCTGTTTTACCAAACAACCGGTCTCAGGGAGCATGAATAATTCAGGGTGTCCAACGCATATTTGTAACAGTCATATCTGACTTTTATACACCCTTTTTAATAGAAAGGTAATCCATATGTACAGTTCATTCATACATATTTATTTTAGTACCTAAAAGTAAATAATACTTAAGAAGTGAAATCAGTTTCATTGCAAGCAGTCTGATCTGAGAGGCATAGTTGCAGTATGGGCCACCTGGGCATCTTCAGCTAGTTACAGATGTGCAATAACAAAATTCTCATTAGTGTGATATAACAGTCTTCAAATTGAATAAAAACAAATAAATGTAGGCTACTACATTTCTAAAATTTGATTCAATAATTCTATAATTGTTCTTAGCGGACAATCTGTGTGGCATCAACAAAATCGGAAAAAGAGATTCTTTGAACATTGATCCAAAGGATTGCTTGGTGATGCATGATGCCAAAAAGTCCAAAACATGTTTTGTGCTGTAGAGCTGATTTTGAGCTGTCCAAAGTAGGAAACTATTTTATCAGTTAAGAAGTTAGACTTTGCATATTTCTATACAAAATGTTCCATATTACAGTCAATGATTCCAGAAAATCTAAGGCTCTAACTTCAAGTGGGCCTTTCTACCAAAAGTGTAACAAGAAATCAGATTTATTCCACGCTTGTTGCAGATGTGTAGAGGCCGTGCATCAAAGTAAATCTCTGTGCACACTATGGCTTTTCTGAGGTTTTAAGGAGCTGAAGTGCTGCTTACTCTGACATTCCCCTGTCACCATCAAACAAAAGCATCTCTCTCTCTCTCTCTCTTTCTCTCTCTCTCTTTCTCTTTTTCTCTCTCTCTCTCTCTCTATCTCTCTCGAAAGGGGTGTAAGATCCTAGATGAGCTTCAGCTATGGTGACCAATCACAACAGTGTACACAATCTGCTGCCTAGAGGCAAGAAACAGTAAGGTTTATGTTGTCACTTACAAGGCATCATATGTTTTTCTTTTCAGTGTTTCTGCTTACATTCTTGAACACCTGTCAAAAAAGAAAAAAGGCTGAAAACATGGGGAGGATTTTTTTTATTTATTTATTAATAACAGTGTCCCCAAAAAGTACTTTTTGTTGCTTAAGTGTATGTGGACACTTAATCGACATTAACATGTATAAATTCCAGTGCAATATATTTTTTATATAAAATGTTTATCTGCAAGTAAACTCATTTTAGTGGATGTATGAAGCTGTGTTGGGGAGTATAGCTAACTAAAAATAGCTACATTAAAATGTTTCAGTAGTGTTTATATTAACTCAAAGGTAATTATATTTTCACAATATGTAGCTTTGACAGTAACAAGCTACATTTCTACAAGCTACGAGTCAGTTCCCCTCAAGTTATCTGTCTTTAAAATAAATGCCAATTGATTTACATTTACATACATTTACATTTAGTCATTTATCAGACAATTTGATCCCAAGCGACTTACAAATGAAGAACATAGCAAGCAATATGTCATACAAAAGTCAATAATATCTGCAGTTTTGCACTGCCAAGTTCTCAAAGTGGCTGGAGTAGTATAGAAGCAGAAGAAAGAGACAGACAAGGAATAAATATATATCATTGTATATAGATAGTAAGTGCAATTAGTGTGAATTGGTTAAGTGCTATTGGTTAAGAGAGTGAGTTGCGACATAGACCTGGAGGAGTGAATCGAAGAAAGAGGGTCCTGTTCTATTGGCTGTCCGGAAGGCCAGAGCCTTGAATTTGGTGCAGGCAGCTACAGGTAGCCAGTGGAGTGAAATCGAGAGTGGGGTGACATGAGTACTCTTTGGTTGATTGAAGACTAGACACGCTACTGCATTCTGGACCATCTGCAGTGGTTTAATAGTGCTAGCTGGGAGGCCAGTCAACAGGGAATTAGAGTAGTCCAGTCTTGAAATGACCAGAGCTTGGACCAGGAGCTGTGCAGCATATTCAGACAGGACAGGTCTGATTTTCTTGATGTTGTAAAGTGCAAACCTGCAAGCCCGGGTGGTTGATGAGATGTAAGCAGAGAAGTTAAGTTGGTCATCGACCATCACTCCCAGGTTCCGGGCTGTCCTGGTTGGTGTAAGCATACTTGAACCAAGATGAATAGAGAAGTTGTGGTCAACAGACGGGTTGGCTGGGATCACAAGAAGTTCTGTCTTGGCAAGGTTGAGCTGTAGGTGACATTCCTTCATCCAGGCAGAGATCTCCAAGATCTCGTTAGGCTGGAACAACTGGTAGAGCTGCGTGTCATCTGTGTAGCAGTGGTAGGAAAAGCCATGTGCCTTAACGAACGCCCAAGTAATGTAGTGTAGATCGAGAAGATGAGGGGTCCAAGAACTGATCCCTGAGGAACACCAGAGGTCTGCTGGTGTGACTTGGACACCTCTCCTCTCCAGGTGACCATGAAGGATCTGCCTGTTAGGTATGACTCAAACATCCAAGCACAGTTCCTGTGATGCCCAGGTCAGAGAGAGTGGACGGGATAATCTGCTGGTTCACTGTGTTGATTTTATATTTTTTTATCAAACAAAATGACATTAATGCATTTTGAAGTATGTGGCTGAAGTGTCTAAATATTTTAGGGGCCACTGTATTTGTTAACTGCTGTAATGTTCCTCGTCACAAACTGGCAATATCACAGACCCTTGATCATGGGAATAAATTCCTTATTAGCAGGCCATGTATGTACAGTTCTGTGTATGTTGTAACCATGAAGCGTTTAAAAGAAAAAAACAAGCAGGGAAGTAAATATGTAGTGATGTCATGCTGAAAAATCCTTTTCTGTCATCAAGAAACGGTTTTGCCATGTTTAAGAGCAGATATAGTGTTGCTCTCAGTAGTCTGCAGTCTTCGTGCACCAGAGGGCTGAATACTGTCTAAATTATAATACGAACAAAAGATTATTTTATGCAGGGGCCACTGGGCAGAGATGACAGCTATAATATTGGCCTCAGATACATACAGGTAACATTTTAGCTGAGAGGAAATAGCCTTTTTAAGCTTGACACTGATGTCCACTGACATGCAGAACTGATAACATATGGTTAGTGTGCTTCGTGGGATATATGTGGGGTGGGGGGGGGGGGGGGCTGACAGTAGAAGGCATTAATGCTATGCTATGCAGAAGTGATTAAAAAAAAACGAAAAAAACAAAAAACAGCAAACAACTTATTTTGGGAAATTCCCAAAGTACACTTCAATTGGTATTGTCATGGTAATAAGGGGGACATAAATATATACACTGTATACTGTATATATATATATATATATATATATATATATATATATATATATATATATATATATATATATATATATATATACGCCATGTATATACTGTATAGACACACTACCAGTAAACATGTTTGATACTCTTTACAATAAGGTTCCATTTGTTAACATAACTTAATGCATTGGGTAGCATGAACCAACAACAAAATATTTTTACATAATTTATTAATCTTGGTTAATGTTAGCTTGTAAAAATACAATTAATCATTGCTAGTTCAAGTTAGTTCATAATGCATTAACTAATGTTAACATATAAACATTTTAATTTAAAAAAATGTATTACAGTAGTATGTTGAAATTACCATTAACCAAGATAACAGTAATAAATGCTGTAAAAGTATTGTTCATTGTTAGATCATGTTACTGTAACTAATGCTGTTAACTAATGTTAAAAAAATGGAACCTTATTGAAAAGATTTTAACCTAATGGTTCTTTGTAGATAAATATGAATTGAACCTTTAAATGAATTTCTTTACAAAACTAAAATGTTCTTTCTTTCTCTATATATATCAGTGGGTGGGGTTGGGTAGGCAGGCAGGCAGGCGGACGGATGGATGGACGGACGGACGGATGGATACACAGACAGACAGACGGACAGATGATAGATAGACAGATGTTTTTTTTGTTTTTGGCACCATTCTGAGTAAATTCTAGGGACTGTTGTGTGTGAAAATCCCAGGAGATCAGCAGTTACAGAAATACTCAAACCAGACCGTCTGGCACCAACAATCACGCCACGATATGCACATGCACTGCACTGCTGCCACATGACTGGCTGATTAGATAATCGCATGGATTGTTTGTGCCAGACGGGCTGGTTTGAGTATTTCTATAACCGCTGATCTCCTGGGATTTTCATACACAACAGTCTCTAGAATTTACTCCGAATGGTGCCAAAAACAAAAAACATCAGTTGAGCGGCAGTTCTGTGGACAGAAATGCCTTGTTGATGAGAGAGGTCAACAGAGAATGGCCAGACTAGTTCGAACTGACAAAGTATACGGTAACTCAGATAACCGCACTTTACAATTGTGGTGAGGAGAATAGCATCTCAGAATGCTATTTTGAGATGAGGGTTGGTGCTGTTTTGGTGGCACGAGGGGGGCATACACAATATTAGGCAGGTGGTTTTAATGTTGGGGCTGATCTGTGTAGATAGGTGAAGGAGTGTTTACTTGATGTATATACATATTATATAACTGGAAAAAAAAATTGGCACGAGTTGAAAACTCTGGAGAACACACTGTTCAGATTATTTTCTTCAAAGACACAGAAGCTCTGCCTGCCTGTCAACCCATGCTGCATCTCTGCCAATTCCACAGCCCTTTCAGATGCCCCCTGCTGCCATCATCACGGTGATGTTGGGAAAAAATAACACAAAAAAAAAAAACTGATGACAAGCTCCTTTCATGGCACTTATCATTGCATTCTATCTGAAATCTAGATGAGCCAGACAAAGCACCTCTACCACTTAAGAGAGCATAATCACTCTCAGCATAAGAAGTTAAGCTCATATCATGCTACCTTTATTCCTGTATGTGAGGATCTCCGCCTGGTGGTCCACATATCTACCCTGAATACCACATGATGGCGCTTGTCTTTATCCAAAGGAGATATCATGGCGTTTTAACCTCGGTTTAACAAATAAGAAGGAACAAAGTCTTGCCACAGATCCTTGGAGCCACACACACTTACAGGCTATTCTTACGGGGTTGATGGATACATTGTGGTGTTGGTTTCAAGATAGGACAATGCAGCACTTTCATCAGCACTCACAATGTAAAAAAAATAAATAAAAAAATGCAGACCGCAGTCATAACAACCTAGCGCCCTGCATGCGTTATTTTGTGCATTGACATGTAATGCATTTTCATAATTTTTTTGTTCCACTGAATGACACATGAATGATGCCAAGGTTAATGTTTCTGCACGAATAATGTCAAAACAGCCATTATTTCTGATGCCATGCCAGCACATTAAAAACTTCCCACAAAGCTTTTCTTTGGAGTAACATCTCAGTCTCAAACATCAAAGGAAAAAGGACAGCAAAAACAACAACGGAATGAGCCATTTCAAAAGAAAAGTGAAGCTCCATTCGCACTTTTAAGACCCTGCCCCACCTTCAGTCTGAAATCATGACACCCACGACTACCTACATGTTCAGCTTAGCCAAAGCCACACTAAGAGTTTGTGCCACCTGGACCACCTTGTGGTTGATTTTATATTGTTTAACAGTCTTTGTGATCTGTATGGCTCTGATACTCTGGGACAATACCTGTCCTCCTTGTATCCATGTGTCTTCAAGCCCTCTCCATAGTACAATCATTCTGCATTGACCATTGATCTGCAGGCTGTTAGAAAATGTGTATTGTAAACACAGAGGGCAAGATGAAGGTGACTGTGGTTGGGAGGAATCGCAAAGTCCCTCTTAGAAGGTGCTTTCCTGTTAATGTGGATTTGGCTGGAGGTGCTGTTTCAAGTTCATATAGAAAGATCTTCTCAAATGGGGTGCAAGTAAAAAGAAGCACTTTACATTCTGAAGCCTTGACAGTATCTGTGGTTTTAAAGACACACTTTTCATTTTTTATTTCAAGGTTATTAATAATTGTTCATAAAAGAAAAACAACAAAGCTACACAAGATCAAAGTTGTGTAAGTGGTGTAACATTTATACTCTGCACTGAATCACAAAATGTATTGGTTTAAAGTCTAACTCTACCCTATAATGAATTTTCATATACTTATATACAGTAGTTATTTATTTCTTAGAATTATCTCCCTACATATGATTGATATTTATAAATAAAATGTCATTTTAAATTGACAAAAAGTATTTAAAAAAAACTAAATGCCATGATGTACAAAACTATTTTGCATGTAGCATCTGAATCACTCCAACAAATGTTTTAAGCTGTAATGTGGTTTTTATGATCTGTATTCAATTCAATAAAAGGCACTTGTTTTTGGCTCAGAGCCAGCCTGTACTTTCCAAATGTGACTATGGTGCTTTTCTGATTGGATTCACTAGATTTGCTTTGGGAAACCCCTCATGTAGGCCAAAAGTTGTTTTCTCAAAGTATACACTGTAGTGCTGTAGCAATGACGCCAAGTGTTAACTTGATTTTTTAAATACCTGTTCCTACTGCATATGTTGCCAGTCTTATGTCAAAAATTATCCCATATTACAGATACAGCCTGATGGTGATGTGATTAAAAATGTTAAAATATGACAAAAGTAGTTGTATAGTTTGTATTTGAACACTCCTGTTGAAACACTTACTTTGGGGTTCAAGATGATTTCAAACACATTGGCATAATATCTAAAAAAAAGTCGCATTTTAAATACCCAGTAAAAAGTGTCCATGTCCATGTTTTCGTAAGATGAAATGAATGTAGCCATCTTTTTCCCACCAATTACCTCGGTGTGCATCTCACATTGCTTTTCAGGCCTGATCAAAACCATCTCTCTTTTAGTATTTTTAGCCAAAATAGAAATAGCTCACTATTTTTAACTGCCACCAGCTTTTTCTTGCTCTGACCTTTGAACTGTTAAGTTCTCCCTGGTTTTTAAAAAAGGGTGTTAGTGACGGTAGAATAGTATAACCTCTTGATTGAGCTGAAGTACATCCTGAAGGATTACAAGAACCTCCAGAGCAGAAGTTGTTACCCAGCATCACTTTAGGCTATCTGGGTCACAGCCCACCCATGGCAGGGGGTGCTAGGTCAAAGGAGCCAGCAGAGAGCACTGCTCTCAGAAAGCAGAGAGACTCCTCAGTTAACACAACCTCAGGGCATGACAAACTAAACCTCTGCCAAAGCCTCTGTTAATGGCAAATGCTTGAACAATGCAGCTCAAACTGATAAACATGGGGAAAAAAAATTATGTGCTTCATACTTGTGAGTTCATCGTCCAAAATGTACACAATTACACATTGTTGGTTTCAAAGGAGCTATTTATAAGACGGAATAATTGTGCTGGACATTGTGAAAGAGTTTATTTTTGATGCATTCAAAGACAAATTCCAACAATTGACTCTCCAAATTAATAGAGCATTTGTATAGTTCCCCACTGAAAGACATTATTCAGCAGAATGAAAATGGACAAGTGCAGCCCAATTGCTAGTCTCCAAAGCTATTGTTAAAAGTTTTTGTTTTGACTATCTGGGAATAGAGTATATCACATCTGTTTACTCTTGGTTACAGAATTGGGCGTTGCTCTTTACTACAGTGGGTTATAAAAACAGATTTGGCCCACAGAGCAGCTATTAAGGACTTGGGATCTGTGATAAGGACAATATTCATCATACTTCCTGACCAAAATATGATCATGAACAATGGTAAAATAGGCCTCTGCTGGGATTCAACACTGCAGTTTATGTTCTAAGGAGGCTGCCACGACAGAGCTTTGTTAAAAAGCAAAAATATACTAAAAAACATTATTTAATGGCTGGCAAAACATGTTTCTTTACAAACAAATTCTTGCAATGCAAAGAATGAGTATTAGTCCTAATAAGCACGCAAGTGGACGTGAGAGCTGAAAGTGTCATAGAAGCACCACAAAATGACATGGTTGCTTCAGCCATTGTGTTTATCATCTTACATTTGCTTTTATGACACTATCGGTTAGGTTTAGGTTTAATGTTTAGGGTCGGGAGGTAAGTTTTGTTTATTTAAAACTTGATAGTGCATTAATCTAAAAATCCTCATCTATTAAGGAGAATATTTAACTAACATTTAGCGCCACACAATTGACGTTTCACCTGGGAACAGGCGCGATGTGTAATTAATCATAATATAATTTTGTAAAAATGCCACCACAGTTACATAATTTTCACAAGATCATGCTATGAATATAACTTGCTTAATCTTATTGATGCCTTGTGATTGAACGCTGACTGAGTATAGCTAATTTTTACAATGACATCAGTAACTGAGAATTTCTGTTTTTGCGTGATGCTGCATCTATGCCACTAGATGTCAGTGCAACATTAACTAAGATTTTACTGAGCGTACATTTACAACATAATCACACGGGAAGTCACGGGACGTCACGTTGTGTTCGATAGTTCCAGTACCCTAGGATCAGCCACATTATGACGACTCACTGACAAGCATCATCTCCCATCAGACATTTTTGCATCGGCTCAAGCATGCTTACCTTCCCTTGTTGCGTGACCGGAAGCATGTTGTTTCCGCAGCATGGGAGGCCTGGATTTGCATCTCGTATTTAAACCAAAAAAAGCAATCGCATTTATGTAATTAGTGACGAGTGCAATTCAGAGACTGCATTTCCCCCCCTAACATTATAGTTTCACTCCACTAATGATTAGGTTTAGGTCTGTGGTTTGGGTTGGGGGGTTCAGTTTGTAAAATATGTAATCCTCTTCACTCTACAGTATAACAGACTGTACAGCTGAAAACAACTTGTTTTACAACTCACTTTTGGCGCCCCTTTGTGGACACTCACACATGCCCATATGGCCACCAATACTTACTGATTTTGCCACTGGGGGCAGTGTTTCGAACTTCGGTAAGAACAGACCGATTTTATTTAAAGAGTAGTCAACCTACTGTTTACAGTTTCACTGTGAGATCAGTCTGATGTTTAAGATGTAAGTTGCTAAGAACAATGTCTAGTATGGTTTCTATTAGTCATGGCACAGCCAAGCTGGTCTCCCCACCTGTGGTTACCTTTGTGGTGATGCATAGGCAGTGGCCCTACTCTGAAGGCTGCCTTGTCCGTCACTGCTACCTGGAAGCATGTTCAGCTTTCCTGTCACTCTGTCAGCAACGCTGCCTCTCATGGTCCAAGATTAAACACTCCCGATGGGGCCTTCAGAAGAAGTGGCTCACCCGCCTCTTAGGACTTATGTCAAAAATGTTTCAGCCCAGGTAATTTGCTACAGTCAGTGCTCCTTTCTCTGTTAACATCAAAAGCCCCTGTGAAGGCAAAAAAGAGAAATGAAAGAGGGGAAAATGGTGTTTAGTTGTGAGTAGCGAAAGATTGAATTCTTGAGGTCTGGGATGGACTCAGGAAGAGGTGTCTTCCTCTAAGTACACCAAGCCAAATCTCAACAATATCTTTGCATTTCTATGTCAACTTATAAAAAAGAGTACTCCGATAGTGCTGCTAGTGCTCTGAAACTCATTCAACAAATTGCGAATTTAAAACATTTTGTTGTCTACCTTATGGTAATGTTTTTTTTTTTTTTTTTTTTTTTTTTATCTGACCCCACAGTTTTGTCTTTATAAAATATTTGGTATTGGAAGCATGCAAAAAAATAAAATAATAATATTACACAGAGTGGTGATGGCATAGTGGGCTAAAACACACAACTGGTAATCAGAAGGTTGCTGGATCAATCCCCACAGCCACCACCATTGTGTACTTGAGCAAGGCACTTAACTCCAGGTTGCTCCAGGGGAATTGTCCCTGTAATAAGTGTGCTGTAAGTCACTTTGGATAAAATCATCTGCCAAATGCATAAATGTTAATAATAAAAAATAAGGTTTTAAGCAGTTCTTAAAATTTCTCCGTTGCTTTGACATAAACTAACAAAACTTTTTCTCGATCTGTGGAATGAGGATATGAAATGGACCCCTTTGCCCTATTTACCAGATCTGTCAACATTACAAGGAAGTTGGAATCATTAATGTAGACTCATTGACCTTACAGCTAAACATTAAAATTGAGCATATTGAGACTTACCGTTGGTCTACAGCTAGGTAGAATCATTTTGAAAAGGAATGCAAACTCTTTCTCCTAGTTAGAACATTTGACTTTGTCCATTCTGTACAATAAAATGTCATTAATGGGACATCAAGGTTAATCACAGATTATATGTCTCAAAGACTTAAAAAAAAAATGATTGTGCAAAAGTGGGATCCATTTTCAATTAAGTCACAACATTTGTGTGTGCATGCCTGCGAGGTTGTCTGTTCTTTGAAGGACTGGGCATGTACAAGTGTGTGCACGTGTGATGAAAGTGTTTGACAGCAGCCCTGCCTTGACAGATTGCTTTTGAGATGTGCCAACACAAATGTATTTAACTCTGAGTCCAATAAAGCGTGGCAAGAGCAATGACATCTCCACACTCAGTGTTTTCTTTGAGTCTCTCCCTCCCTGTTCTGTGCCAGATCAGGAATGTATGAGCTGCATTCACTATTAACAAGACAAAGACTACACAGGTAACAGGATCAGCTGTAATCAGAATGGCCTGAGAAAGCTTGGAGGGGGGGGGGGTATTTCTTCCCCCAACACATTTAATTATGATTATTGAGACAGCATGCCTTTGTCCAGGCAGAACGTCCTCTTTAATTTGTACTTCACCTTTTCACTTTTTTGCAGGTCGTCACAATGATCAAAACTTGCAGAAAGACACTGAGGAAAATCAAACTAGCCATTATGTCCTCACTTCTTTTACCTCACAATGAACAATGGCCATCTTATAAGTAGCCTAATGGCACTGGTACAGAGAGATGTTCTGAATGTGAAGACGGGAGAAGGAGAGAGGAGAGAGGAGAGAGGAGAGAGAAAAAAAAATAACCATTATCCAAAGACATGTTCTATCATGTCAGAAACTCTGTTTTCTCCAGCCAAATCCCTTGGTGCCTTGCTCAGAAAATATTCAGGCTTTGTAATAGAGATGTGAATGGCAGATAAGGAAGATGTTATACGGATTTATCTGAGACTGAAAGACTGATAGAAAAATTCTGACATTTATAAGAGAGACAAGTCATGCATACTCGGCTTATCGCCCAGGAAGACTGGAAACAATAACGGGCCCCCTTGTGTCTGAAAATCAGAGCAACATTCAGTTGCAGGGATTCTGGACTGAATCTGCAAGCTCTATCTTATATTGCCCTCTACTGACCATTAGCCTGAATCAATGCACTTCTCAGCAAATGTGGAAAGGGAATATTTCAAAATGCAAATAATAGAATTTTACTGCAAGAACACCTCATGTTTTGGTATTGGTTTGTATAGTAAATCTTTCATGTCACCGTTTTCACCATTATAAAATGAGCTATCGAAAGAATAAATCCACAATACTTATGTTTGGCAAGACATTGACATGGAACAATATTCTAGGCCATCAGCATTGCTGTCCAAGTCCAACTAAATAAATATCTGCTTCAATCCATATGGCAAAAGTAGGCTAAACATTAAATGTAACTGCCTGCAACAAAACACAAAAACAATTTTAAAACATTTTGTGTGACTTATTAAAAATGCAGTATTTTCTGTCATGGTGAAAATAAATTATGAGTTTCATTTTCTTATTTGAAAAGGGTAAGCTCAACCACAAGATGGCAGGACAGTATTGGGCAGGCATTAAATTTTTGATCAATTCCCTTTTGAGTTCGAAAAATCCGTTAAATGTTTGCCGAGATTTCGAAAGGTTTGTGCAGAAACATGTATTCCGTTACTCCCCAACCCTGCTTTAATGTATATAATATATTTAACTGTTTTACCCTTGTCTTAGACTTTCAGTGTTAAACAATGAAAATCCAATCAGGAAAATATGTACTATTTGGCTACATGTTTAAAACAAAGATTTTAGATCATTTTAGTATCCATTTCAAGATTTATTTTGTGAAAATAGATTTTTTTTTCCAAAGATTGTGACTGTCCCACTGAGTTTGTACTAGTACAATAGAAATAATGTAAGTGAAATTTGTACTTATAATATAACAACAACAAGACTGTGAGTCCCCTGAAAGCATTTGTAATCAAAAGATTATGTTTTATTACCATACAGAACACAGTGCATAAGAACAGTTCAAATTAATGTACATATATATAAAGAAAATACTATTAAGTGTATGCTGTGCATCATACAAAACATTATTCCCTATCAGAAAATGTGTATTCTAACGTGCTTATATGAAATGCCTGCCTTCTGCTGTCCTTGACCTATATATATATATATAATTTTGTGTATTTAGGATAAATAAAATGCTAACTATGAAATTAACCTAAGAGAAAGGAGTCTTTTCTTACAAAAAAAATAAAAAATAAATTAAAATGTCATCACCATGGCATTCCCACCACAAAATGCTATTAAACACAATATATTCTGGACTGATTTTGGACATTTTAAAAGTTCAAAAAACTTCTGATACCATGCATTATTAGTAATATTATTGTATTGTATCGATTTAGTTCAAAGTTTTATATATCACATGCTTTTCATGACACAATGGCAGGCACTGAGAAAAGAAAAGAAAAAATCTGTTTTAAAAAAAAAAACAGTCACATTAACATAATGTCATAATCCCTGGGGTTTTTATTATTGTTAGTGAATATATGCATCTTAATTTAGGATCCAGATGGTTTGGAGGCAGTAGCTCCTCCTGAACTGTATTGGTCTAAAGACTCTGATATAGTGACATTGACCTCAGCAGTGTGAAGACATAGTCCTTAGTTATTACATTTATATACTTTTTCATTTTTTCAGAAAATGAACAACACCATACAAAAGTAATGAAACTGTTAAAACAGATATATTCCTTTTCCACTTCTAGAATTACAGGTAACAATAAATAAACATTGGACAAAACAGTAAGTAATCAAGTGAACCAAATATGTAATTGAAAACATGACAAAAGTAATACTAACTGGAGGTAAACCTAAGTGACAATTAAAAAAAGCAAAGCATGTGCATCACTCTGAGAGACCCTGATTATTTCTCCATTGGAGCCAGTGCCTTTATAAAGCTATTAATCCAAAGTGGTTCGTGGTATGAGTTCAGCTCCACGGTCTCCATGTGGACTGGGCTGGGAAAGGAAAGAGTTCCTGTCTAAGGACAGGTGACTGTGGTGGAGTAAAATCTTTAGTGATGTGGGGGAGAAATGGCTGAGATGAAAGTGAAATTGGTGTTGTTAAAAGAGAAGGCAATGCGTCAGGACACCATGACAAAGAGAGAGGCTGGGGGCAAGATGTGGAAACAAATGGAGGAGAGTTACTGAGAGAGGAGGCCGTGCTGGTAACAGTGGGAGATGATGGTGGAGAATTATAGTGTGATGATGATGACGATGATGATGATGATGAACTGAGAGGACAAGTTGTTTGATATGAAAGTTTCGAGCCACACAAAGATGATCCAGGGTGTAAGAGAAGTTCTTGATGGGAGTTTTTGCCTGATGATGGCAAAAAGGTCTTAGCCTGTGAGATGCCTGTCTGAACTTTTGGATTGTTTCCTACTTTGGAAGTGCCACTTAGGTTATTTTTAAGATTAGTCCCCAGTTTCAGAAGAACCGCTTTCTGCTCAGATGGATTAAATCTTCCATTGAAATCTGATACATATGCTGGAAAGTCATTTTTGTAGATGCTGCCCACAGAAACAGTTGTATTCTTAGAAGCCTTGGAATGCATTTCATTGGACATCCCTAAAGAGTAAAGAAAGAAAATATAGGCTATTTAAAAAGGCTATTTCAAGCAAAATATTACTACACATACTACTTTAAAACAAAAATGGATAGTAAATTCAGATAGGGCAGATGGATGAAGGACACATAAATTACCTTTTGTCTCCATCTTTCTTGTGGTCTCTCTGATGTACTGAACTGCGAGGTATAAAATCTCGGCTTTTTCCAGTTTATGATTTTGTAAACGCTGAAGGGATGGAAAAGAGGAAGAGAAGAATTATGTTTAGGCATTTGTCAAGTAAAAAAAGTGGATCAGGAATGATCTAAGGGAACTGCACAGAAACTCACTGTGTCAGCAGTGTTCTTGAAAAGCAGATCTCTCAAAACATCTAGATTGTAGTTAATTCGATCTCTCCTCTTCTTTTCTATCACTGGTTTCAACTTCTAAAACAGAAGTTAAAAGAAATTAGTAGGCCTAATTATGATTTAATTTTTCCAAAGATAGCATTAAATAGTTTAAGAATAAGCAGTTGTGTGGAATCCAATAAAATGTACGTTAATTAAGACATTTAAAAATATAATATTTGGGAAATACACTGTAAAATATCCAACTCAAATTTTATAAGATAAATTCAATTTAAAAAGTTAATTAAACTATCAAATGTAGAAAAGGCTGAGATTACTTAAAACAATCGATAAAGTCAACTTCTATGACATTTAAGTCAGACTAACTTAAATGTTTAAATTGTAAGCACACACAATGTCAAGTTTGGTGGTGAAGGTAGAACTTAAAGGCTTTTGAGCATGCTCAGTTTGATCACAGTAGATCTGCTTATTAAAGAATATCTTTCTATATTATTTTCAAGAATATGGAAAATGATGGACAGCTGTACTTAGAAAATGCAAGTTTAATGGACTTAATAATCATATTTTTTAGCTTGCTCAGCATATTGTATTGAGTGCATGAAACTTACAATCCACCTTGAATTAAGTTGGTACAACCAATTTGCCTGAAGCTGAGTAAACTCAAATACGCTTTGTAGCTGTTTGCTTTAACTTTTTAAGTTTACACAACTTCTTATTTTTACAGCGTAGTTGTTTAGGAAAGGAAAATATTTAAATGAACGTACTCTTTTGACGCCCTCTGTCTTCGCCATGCTGAACGTTTGAACTGCTTTTTCTTGCATTCACAGAATAGCTGTAAATGTGTCCTCGTAGTTGATGTGGACAACTGTTGAAGTCGAGCCAAACGGGGATTTTAATGCATACTGATGTCGGACCTGATTGGTGGAAAGGTGTCAGTGACGTAGACATTGTGAACTTTCCACCCATCTTTATATATATATTTAAACGGTGGTAAATTACAGGCCTACACTGAGATTTATGCTTGACACAAAAGTTTTTTTTATTTTTATTTTTTATTTTTTTTATTCTTGCTTAATATGGTGTTCGTGGATATGTGGCTGATAGAACATTTTAACTTTTAAATCATTGAAGATATTTTTTTCCCAAGAATAAAATAGGCCTACAATGTGATGAGTAGGCCTACATAGTGCCATGCACTTTTTGGAGTCGCGCGTCAAAGTGAGACGCGCGTGACCAGCACAGCAATAGTGCTCTATGGTTGATGTGGGGGAGGTGGAGAGGAGTGATGTTCAAGCTTTTAGAGCAAATATGTTAAGTGTGCTGTATGTGAGTGTTTTGACAGAAGTGTGCGTGACTGAGCCACCCATTATTGTCCCACGCTAACACTTATGAACTGTTGGAATGGTTAAGATGGTCAAGTGGATCGTAAGGAATTTAAAACTTGGGATGGAATTTGAAATCCTTAAATCTTATTGAAATGGGCTGAATAATCGAAGAGAAAACGGTTGTTCTATCTTTGATAAGATTTTTCTCGTTATGCTTTATGCATAGGCTATTTGGTAACAAGTCAACAAATCATTATTGGCACTATTATCAACATATACAACAGCATATTACTAAAGCGTATTAAAAACTATTATAGTAGATCTATTCAATTAAAGTATGACAACAGATTACAAGCAATATTTTTTATTAAATACGACTACGCTTAAAAATTGGTTAAGGATCAATCAATTGAGGTCCTTAAAAGTAATTTATTCAAAATGAGTAGATGCAAACAGAACATAAGAATAATAAATAAATAGAAGCTAAACAAAAATATTTTGTTAATTTAAAATTAATGCGATAATTAAAAAAATAAGTAATTAAAAATGAAACATAATGTGTGGATTCATTTTAAATTAAATTTAATTGAATTAAATCATATCAATAACAGGCACAGACTTCAAAGATACAGCATTCTTTATTATTGGCAACAAAAGCACATTACTCTCCATTCCCATTGTCACAATAACAGTAAACACTTTTTAAAAACATTGTGAGAGTAAACACTGTCTTTTTTTTTTTTTTTTTTTTTTTTTTTTACATTTTAAACAATTATTTAACCTTTCTCAATTGCACTTATATGCATTTCTTTTTACACTGTAAAAATGTTTAGTCAGGTAACCTCAAAAATGTGCTTTATGAAAAAACAGCTGGTCTCATTCAAGTCAAAAATACGGCAGATGCTACTGATTCACTTGAAAGCTTCTAAAAGGACCAAAATGTATAATACAAAATAGTCAGTAGTCCCTTTCACACATGCAACCAGGTAAATTACAGGAAAATTGTTGGGTTGCCTTTACTGGAAAATGTACCACATGTGCTGTTCACACATACCATCAATATGGAAATATGTATGTAATGACATAACTTCTCATTAAGGGAAATTGCCAGAGCAAAATGTACCTGTATTTTCAAAAAGGTTGTGTTCACACATGACCTCTAACCTGAAAAATGCAGAACATTTTCTGGAAAAGGCTGTATGTGTGAAAGGGGCTAGAGAGATTGTGTGACATATTCCAAGTCTTCTGGAGACATATGCTAGGTTTTGGAGAGAAAAAATTAAATCATTTTCAGTGAAAATCTCAGTGTTGTGTGTTCATGCTATGAGAGAAGCTTGTTTACACTGACTTGCATTTACATGAAAATTTGCATTGTTTATTTCAATAAAAAAAAAAAGTTCTTACATGAGCATCAAAGTTACTGTGAACAAGCTTCTCTCATAGCACTCATGAATGCACAGCAGACGTCAAGATTTTCACTGAAAAATTACTTAAATTTTGGCTGTTTCTCACCAAAACTATATCGTATGCCTTCGAGTCGAGTCGCACTGGCTGTTTTTTTATTTGTATTTATTTTTTTTTATACACGTTTGGGTGCTTTTCAAGCTTTAAATTCTGTTGCTATCAACTGCCATTGTGTTGAAAAGACTGGTCGAGAGGTATAAAAAAAATAAAAAAAAAGTCATAAGGGTTTATAATGATGTAAGGGAGAGTAAATTATGACAGAATTGTTATTTTTGGGTGATTTATTGTCTGTTTTGTCTATCTCCATAGAACAAACACATTGTTTAATATTTCCCAATTGTACTGTCATACTGTATGTAGTTTACTTTTTTTGTCACTAAAATTTGTTTATGTGTCTATGCTTTTGTACGATATATAAGACTTTTACAAGACAGATAACAAAACTCTGGCTCAAAATTCAATGCAGTAAATAAATAATAGAAACAAAATGCCCATTCTAAATACATAATCACAAAATGGGATAGCTATGTTTATGCCAAGTCCTCAGAACAGGTTGTACAAATGATATCAATTTCATTTCAAGCAAGCAATTAAGACATCAGAGACTAGACTTTGATAACTTTGAAGCATCCTTTTTAAAGAAAGGTTTCCGTCACCTGGAGACGCTCCACCTTTCCAGGTCAGAAATAACTATCTCTCTGTTCTTCATCCTCATGACCTGCTGCAACATAAAATAGCAATATCTACTGATCAGAATAGGAAATTGGAAAATACAAACATTACATTGTTCCATCAATATTGTATTTACTGATAACCCACCTAAGGGATGTAACTTTTTTCAAGACACATTTTCCAGGTCATTGTTTTTCTTTTTATTTGACAGACACCTCTAATATTTACTTGGTGTTCCCTATGCAGTTAAGCAAGACTTACTGGCGGCATAAATGAGGCTGACAAGCGATGCCGCTCTCTCTGTCTTCCACTGAAAATGAATTGCGATCTCATTACCGCTTGCAAAACTCCAAGATTCTTGCCTGAGCTTTTTTTAAAAAAAAAAAAAAAAAAGGTGAACGGTGTTCTGCGTGTTGGCCCGAATCCGAGTTTCACTGCCTGTGCCGTTTTTTGCTGCATGAACAGCTTATTATGACTTGACGTTCTCCCTATTCAGTGAAAATCCAGGTCTCTAGAGCTGTCGCCTGGCGGTGCCTATATTAAACACGCTTCTCCACCGCCGCTGGGAGCCGGGAACGCTGAAGGCCTACGTCATTCACTCCGTAATGTAATACTAATAATGTAATAATAGCCATCTCGCTTTTCCCGCTGTCGTGAGCTACGCGAGGAGGCCGCCTCGTTTCAACGGAGAAACGCCCTGCGGTTGTCGGGATAGAAAATTCAGCCGCGAAAATTTGTCCTGCACAGCGGCCGCGTCCAGATTAAAATGGCTTAAAACTTAACTTTACACTATATCTAACCAAATACAAAATAGTGTGTGTGGTGGAATTTAATGTAAACTAGTATGTTTGGCGAAATGACAATGGAGTAAATAATATTAATTTAGACCAAATCATTGAAGTTCAAACGAGACCGTTTTAACCGTTAATTTCAACCCGATCTCATGAAAAATCGTACATAATTTACGAGTTGGCTATTTCATACAGTCTTGTATGATGTTGTTTGCATAAAGTCATAGGACTCCATCACGTGCAAATTCCCGGATGTCTAATGCGGAAGTAAGCGCGAGTTCAGCGCACTAGGTGTTAAGGACATACTTCTTAATATTATGCCTTTACCCAAACCCCTTATCTAAACTTAACCAGTCAATAGAGAGTGTAAAGATGATAGGAAGCTGTTGTGTATGACAGAAGCAAGTAATTGCCGCGTATTAGATGGAAATTGTGTCCAGCCACATCATTTTCTGTAGTGAAAGTCCTAGGAATTCAAACTATTGCAGTCGTAGGATATCATACCAATTAGCCAAATTTAGAAAAGTCGTACGAATCCTGACGATTTCGCCGTGAGAGTGTGTTGCTTAATTTATACAGTTAAAACACACACTGATGTCAATTTTAGATCAAGAAACAACACATTTCAAGTTATAAATATACTAAAAGGCTTTCTTACCTTTATCAAAAAATCAATTGAAGAGTATCCCAGTCAGATGTTCCTTGTTTGTATCAAAGGTCCAAAGCAGGACAAACTGGATTCAACCGGTTTGATCATCAGATATTTGGACAGAAAATGCTTTTAAATTTAAAATGACTTATTTGGATTAAGTTGGATTCACTTAATAATGTCTTCCTTTGGAATTACATTTAAAACTGCTTATTTGCATTAAATTGGATTCACTCAATTATGTCTTCATTTGTTATTAATTAAACAAAACGCTTACACTCCAATCAACAACAATGATTACATCTTATTACAAAGCTTTTTTAATTTATTTTAAATGAAAATCTGGTTAAAAAACCATGAACATAATTATATTAAATATAGTTTATTCATTTCATTTTCATTAAATCTACTAATGCACAGAATAGTTTTTACAGTGTATAGCCAACATAAAGCTTTAAAACAGAGGACAGAAAAAAAAACGTCCCTGTCACATAAAATGTGACTTATTCGTTTAATTTTCATTTGTTAGACAGGAGGTACCCTAGTCTAAATTATTTCCAGCGCAGTCGGTTTATCAGAAGACTAAAAAAAGATCACGCTTCATAAATTAAACCAATCCTAGAAACCCAATTACCTTCGTTATATGCATCAGTCTTTGGAGGAAAACTGCAAAAGGTAACCTGATGGAAAACCAACGGGAATAAGTAGGCAAATTAAAATATCCTACTTCATTTTAAGTTGGACTGACAAGATGGATGGTTCTTGTAATGTAAGCCAGTGTATCTTTAAGTGCGAGTGACACATTCATCAAGTAGGCTACTGTAAGGCAGTATTTATAGATATTTTTTACTTTTAAATAATTATAAAGTAGATTTATTAATAATAAATGGTGACGGTTCATGAATGTGTTGCTGTATGCAGCCTACATGGAACAGAGACAGCGACTGAAGTGTTATAATTATCTAAATACTGCACTGTGCACTGTGTATATGATTTATCAATAATCACGATACTTTGAAATTACAAAAGGACACAATCGCCTTTTAGCGGATCTTTTAACTGTTTGGCGCCTTTGAATGACCCAAGCCTTCTTTGATAATCTTCAGTAATAGCTTAACTGAATAGCCTAAATGGGTTATTATTGGCTCTTACTTCACAAGTGACATTCTCTACAGTCATTGCCCTTTTCGTCCAGGAAGCAGGAGAATATTAATGAGGGCGATAAACTGAAGGACGCAGACATGATTGGTCTATGTTGTTTAATTATTCATTATTCAGCGCTGGGGGGAGGAGATTGGGCGTGGCCTGGCTTTACAATAAATGTCGTGACTCGTGAATTGTAAAATGTTGCTCATAATCTCTCAATTTAATGATTCGCCGTTTGTGTTTCAAAATGAGCAACCAAGCTGCTGACATGCCGCAACAAAAAGACTCGAGACGGGTAAGAAACGAAACGTTTTTAACTAGTTGTCAGACCCCTGAAACTATGTGCCATATCTAGGTACTCTTTGAGTAGCTATATTAAGTGTTCTTTTGTGTCAGTATGTCAAAAGATTTTTATTATTATTATTATTATAGGCCTAGGATGTTAAGGATGGAAATATTTTACCAATACTGAACCTATACTTTATTTAATATTATAGGTCCCAAAGCCTCTCATGGAGAAAAGGAGGAGAGATCGCATTAATCAAAGCCTGGAAACATTGAGGATACTCCTACTTGAGAACACACACAATGAGGTTCGTTCTATTTTCTGTTCTAAAAGACTCTATTTTATTACTACCGATACCTACTGGTATATAAAAGGCGTTTATCAGACCATCTTTCATCTTCTTATTAACAGAAACTCAAGAATCCAAAAGTGGAAAAGGCTGAAATCCTGGAAAGTGTTGTGCATTTCCTAAGAGCTGAACAAGGATCAGAGACTGACCCTCATCAGATCAACAGAGGAAAAAGGGGGCGCACAGAAGAGTCTGATGAAGACCTGAGATCACCTTGCAAACGTCAGAGCTACCGTAATGGAATGAGGACATGTCTCCTACGAGTCAGCCATTTCATTGCAAGCAAGAGCCTTGAGTTTGGGCAGGGAGCAGAGAAAGCATGTGAAAACCTTCAACACAAACCAATGGACCGCCCAATGCAAACACTGTCAACAATGTCTGCTACACCGCTCCAAAGAGAAACTCAGATGCATCTCTATGATGATTCATCACTACTAGCACAGCAACATCTCACTCATGTCCAACTGGGCAATTCTTGCCCACCGTCTAGCTGTTCAAAACTTGCAAAAAGAACTGTTCTGTCTGTCCCCACTATGACTTCAAGTTCTAAACAACCTGTAATGCTGTGTGACCCTGTCTGGAGACCTTGGCCACAATAGAAAATTATGGCTCTCATATGACTGAAAATGTCCAGCTGGGTCTACAGCGATGCATCCCAAATCTTTCATCAATGAGGATTAATGTGTAGCAAAGTGATGAAGAGTGGGAACAACACTGGAACAATAGACTGTGAAATGTGTAAATGTTCAGCATGTGTAAATATGTGGATTTTGTACAGTAGATGCCAAATTTTATTTTGTTATAAAAGGGCATTGACAAAATTGTGCCTGTACATATGTGTTTGTTGTGCTTACAGCCAAACAAACAAGACACACAGTTGTGTTGATGTATATTTTTCAGCTGAAAACTTGTGCTTTTTAATGACTTTTTAGCAGCAGATTTGCTAGCATTTTTGTAACAATCATTGCAGTCAGTCAATTACATGACTAAGAACTGTAAAGAACTCCACTGATGGTGGAGGAATCATGTACTCAATGTGTTGAATGCATCAGGGTTCCTTTTTGAACTTGAGTGTAAAGAATCAAGAACGTAGAGCACAAGTTCATGTAATCCTTTTTTCCCACTGTGGTAATTGCTATACGTTTGTAGTTTTGAAAATTTTTACTTTTAACTCTAAATTTGAGTGAGTTAGATATTTTATATTTTTTAAAGGCAACATTTGCTGTATTTTTATTTTGTTTTTGGTAGAATTTCCAAAGAACTCTTTGGGGAAAAGTGGATTTTTCTGAATATGAACAAAGAATTAAACCTCTCTGGGGATATATTCTTTTATTTTGGATCTGGTCTATTCCTGTTTTTCAATATTTGCATGTCCATTATTTCATTTCCTGAGAGATATTCTAAGTTGTTCAGCATTGTTCTTCAATCATGGTGTAAATGTTGAGTATTTCAACTTGATAACAGGCCTGACATTTACAGATTTTTATTGGGCATTCAATTGGTCATTTCAGTGATAGTCACTTAATCTTGGCCAATGTCTGGCAGATATTTAAGTATTGAGTTGCAGATTGCTTAACTGCCCTTCTATGAACTTAGGTGTGGTCTTTGCAGGCTTTTCTCAAAACAGTTATCTACTGAAGTGTCAAAAAATGATTGCTTATCAGAACCTGTTTTACATTTATATATTTAAAAAATGATTCATGGTAATTAAATTACTAAGCATATTTTATCCTAAAATTTCTTTTAAAAGTGTTTATGCTGTTTGATTGCTGAGATAATGATGATATTTGACGATAAATGGTTAAAGCCACAGACCAAAATCTGTCCATTTTAGACCATTACCTGAACACAAACACTCAACACTAAACTTTAAGTGAATATTCCAGGTTCCGTATAAGTAAAGCTCAATTGACAAAATTTGTGGGATAATGTTGATTATTACAAATAATAATAATCATTTCTACTTGTCCTTCAAAAAGCAAAAATCTGGGTTAGGCTACAGTGAGGCACTTACAATGGAAGTGAATGGGGCCAAGCTGTAAACATTCAAATACTCACTGTTTTAAAAGTATAGCCACAAGACCTAAACAACAGTATGTGATTTTAGTGTGATAAAATCACTTACCAACCTTTTCTGTGCCGAACTCTGTTGCCATGACCATATTATACAGTGAACACTAAAACAACTGTTAAAACTACGATTTAAGCAACTTTACAGCATAAATAATAGGCCTACATGAGTTTCTAAAAGAAGACATTCTAAAAGAAGAATTAATGTGCTTTTATAAAAATATAAGCTTCCCATTTCTGCCTTTAAACACTCAAAAAACGGGCCCCATACACTTCTATTGTAACTGCGTCATTACCTTTAAAAAAATAACTAAAAATAAAAAACAGACGAATAGAAATTATTTTTTTGTGGTAATCACATGCTATCAAATGAGCTTAACTTCAATTGAACCCGGAATATTCCTTTAAGTCATATAATTTCAGTATGGGCTAAATCCTCTATATAGGCTACTTGTAAATAAATTATTAAAAATTGTTTGATATTAGAACTAAGGAATTTGTGTGTTTCTTTGGTATAAAAGTATATTGTCAAGATATTCCAAGATCCGTAAAACTCGTGCGTCGTGAACAAATAGGCATTTATCATTGTCAGTTTAGGCAAATTCTTTGCGTAAAAAAAAAAAAAAACAAGTCTAAAATATTTATTCATACCAACATTTGTCATAAAATATCGTCATATCAAAGGAAAATTTGGAAAGTAAATTCACGAGTTAACATTCTTGACAAGAGAGAATGGCTTAGTTCGACTTAACGCGTACTCTTCCCTAAATCAACTTTTATGTGCAGCTTTGTTTCGCTTTGTCGCTCTGGATAAGCTCTTAGATAAATGAGTTTCATCTGAAATGAGATTAGAGCTTCAGAAGATGAATGCACTCGCCAAATAACCGGCTGCCGCTTGAACCGGTTATTACAGGGGGATAAGTCTCCCAAATGCCATTTATCACAAAAGGTGTAAATAGATTAGATTTTTAAAGAGGACTTATCCAGACCGGATGTGTGCTTTTATCTGTTCTGATAAAAAGTCAGCCACGTACCTTAATAAAATATGGGGATCTAATGGTTTTCTTCTTTGATTAAGAATATTGAATGCAACCTACTTTTACATAATTCTATAACCGTGCAACTGCTTTATTCATGTGGAGCAGATCAATTCTTCTGGAATATTCAGTTTCTTAGTCATTTTTTATGTTTTATTTTTACGAATTGTTCTTGGAGATTTGTAGCGAATACGCAGACAAACTTACACTTAGATGTAAACCACATTCTCAGATTTGTGTGAAATAGTGTAAGCCTAGCTGTCACCCGACCCTTATTGTTTCTCAGAAGGTGGCGGACACGCGTACCTGTCATGCTTTCGCAAGCACATTAAAACTCACAGCCTTCTTGTATATTTTGAAGGGATAATTTTCCGTTAAATTTAACCAGCATGGAGGAATGCTCAAACCCATTCACTGTACAATTTAAGTAAGTCAATTCAAGTCAAAACAGGCTACTGTTTTTTCATTAATCAACCTAGATCATTTAATTTTAAGTGTTAATAACTGCGCACATCAGCGCAAAGATACTGTTGATGTGTGTCTGTAAGTTTGGTCACATTATATATGTTATATGCTCTACCAAGACAATGGGTTGACCGGCCCTGAGCGTAGGTGCCGACTTTTTCTCTGCCTTGTCACTCCTGGGAACAACGTTTATAGCATCGCCATCACCCCACTTCGCTAGTGTAACATGTGGTTTCATGTCCATTTGTCAAAAACTGTCAAATAAAACCGACACGTGTCCTGGCCTGATTATTAAAATAAATGCAGAGTGGGAAAGGCACGTGCAAAAAGCCGGGATGGTGGAGGTGGCAAAACAGAACGTACCCACAGAGACCACTGAGCATCACCAAATACCCAAAATATACCCCAAATTCACTTCACCATCCAAAATGTAGCCTATAGGCTACTTGGTATTGATATGGCTGAATTTATTTCTATAGGCCACTTTAGCCATTCAGTAACTGCCAGTCCTGCTCTGAGTGCAACCCGAAATAAATGGATCATGAGAATCTGACAGCTGTTTAAGAATTGTTTATGAACAAACCAAACTACACAACACCTTAAAAAAAATCCAGTCCAAAAAAGGTCTAGGCCCTACTTCAAACACAATCAAATCAAATCACTTTTATTGTCACACAACCATATACACAAGTGCAATAGTGGGTGAAAATCTTGGGACTTTAAATAATACCTTAAAGTCTGTCTGTTTAATTAGCTTTGCATATTATTGGTTCAATAAATAGCTAATCCTTTTAGAAGCTTTTCGTCACAGTTTACGATTTCGGCTTAAGGTGGAAGTGCTGAAAACCTTATTCATCTCCCTTACAAGTAGCGCCATTCTTTTAAATGCCTTTTATTCATGTGCTTTAATCCCCAGCGGGTGGGAAATGAAGGGGGACAGATCCCCTCCACGGGGTATTAATTGGGGTAAGCATCCACAATGCGGACGTCTGTGCTTCAGTGGTTCTTCATTCTGCGTCCGATGGCCTGTTGCGCAGGGGCGGATACACACCCTGTTGACCGAGCGCTTCAATGACATTACCTTGACCAACATCTGGCCGTATGCACCACTTGCCTGCCCTTTTAATTAGAAAACGAGTCATCTCACCTCACTGGTCAGCTCTCAATGCACTAATATGTTGATGTAGCCTATTATAAGAAACACTGACCTTGGTTTTATGCTTTTAGCCAATATAAAAGTTTTTAATGCGTAAATAGCTATATGTCAACCTGTTTAACATTCTTACTTTTATAAAATACAATTTGAAATACAATTTGAGTTGGGTAAGTTGTGCCACTTTATATTTAAGTTGTCTGCTAGTCTAGGAAAGGGGAAATATGCTTGATTATTACAGGATATCTGCTACCGAAATTAAAAGCAGCTATAGTTTACCTTTGTTAAAACATGATGACTTTGTTTGGGAAATCCTTTATCATTTCCCTCCTCAGATTCTTCTGGGACACTTTACCCCACTTCAAGTTTTTCAATAAGATCAACGTAATTTCCTGCATTTTATTGGATGCAATGTTTGCTATCAATATTGTTTGAGCCATTGGCACGGCTAACCCGAAGGATCTGGCACACTTTCTGCCAGAGCTACATTTTAAGGAGAAAAAAAAAAGAATGAATAATTCATAGCCATTATTAGCCAAATGATTTATATTGTTTTCTTAATTGTCAATTCACAGTATGATAAATATTTTTTAACCTGGATAAGCTTGCTTTTACATAGCCTGCCATATAAAAAATTTCTTTAGACAAAATGTTCAGATTATTTTTAGCCTAAAATTGCATCACTTTTTCTCATGTGCATTTCTTGCAGCTGTGTATGATGGACCCTTCCTGGATATACACTGATCAGCCACAACATTAAAACCACTGACAGGTGAAGTGAATAAAATTTATTATCTCATTACAATAGCACCTGTCAAGGGGTGGTATATATTAGGCAGCAAGCGAACAGTCATTTCTTGAATTTCATGTGTTGGAAGCAGGAAATATGGGCAAGTGTAAGGATCTGAGTGACTTTGACAGGCCAAATTGTATTGGCTAGATGACTGAGTCAGAGCATCTCCAAAACAGCAGGTCTTGTGGTATGCAGTGGTTAGTACCTACCAAAAGTGGTCCGAGGAAGGGCAACCGGAGAACTGGCGACAGGGTCATGGGCGCCCAAGGCTCATTAATTCACGTGGGGAGCGAAGGCTAGCCCGTCTGGTCCGATCCCACAGAAGAGCTACGGTAGCACAAATTGCTGAAAAACTTAATGCTGGCCATGATAGAAAGGTGTCAGAACACACAGTGCATCACAGCATGCTGCGTATGGGGCTGCATAGCCGCAGACCGGTCAGAGTGCCCATGCTGACCCCTGTTCACTGCCAAAAGCACCTACAATGGGCATGTGAGCATCAGAACTGGACCATGGAGCAATGGAAGAAGGAGGCCTGGTCTGATGAATCATTTTCTTTTAGATCATGTGGACGGCCGGGTGCGTGTGCATTATTTACCTAGGGAAGAGATGGCAGCAGGATGCACCATGGGAAGAAGGCAGGCTGGCAGAGGCAGTGTGATGCTCTGGGCAATGTTCTGCTGGGAAACCTTGGGTCCTGGCATACATGTGGATTTTACTTTGACATGTACCATCTACCTAAAGATTGTTGCAGTCCATGTACACCCCTTCATGGCAACAGTATTTCCTGATGGCAGTGGCCTCTTTTAGCAGGATAATGTGCCCTGCCACACTGCAAAAATTGTTCAGGAATGGTTTGAGGAACATGACAGAGTTCAAGGTATTGACTTGGCCTCCAAATTCCCCACCATCAATCCGATTGAACATACACTATATTGCCAAAAGTATTCACTCATCTGCCTTTAGACGCATATGAACTTAAGTGACATCCCATTCTTAATCCATAGGGTTTAATATGACGTCGGCCCACCCTTTGCAGCTATAACAGCTTCAACTCTTCTGGGAAGGCTTTCCACAAGGTTTAGGAGTGTGTTTATGGGAATTTTTGACCATTCTTCCAGAAGCGCATTTGTGAGGTCAGACACTGATGTTGGACGAGAAGGCCTGGCTCGCAGTCTTCGCTCTAATTCATCCCAAAGGTGCTCTATCGGGTTGAGGTCAGGACTCTGTGCAGGCCAGTCAAGTTCTTCCACACCAAACTCACTCATCCATGTCTTTATGGACCTTGCTTTGTGCACTGGTGCGCAGTCATGTTGGAACAGGAAGGGGCCATCCCCAAACTGTTCCCACAAAGTTGGGAGCATGGAATTGTCCAAAATCTCTTGGTATGCTGAAGCATTCAGAGTTCCTTTCACTGGAACTAAGGGGCCAAGCCCAGCTCCTGAAAAACAACCCCACACCATAATCCCCCTCCACCAAACTTCACAGTTGGCACAATGCAGTCAGACAAGTACCGTTCTCCTGGCAACCGCCAAACCCAGACTCGTCCATCAGATTGCCAGATGGAGAAGCGTGATTCGTCACTCCAGAGAACGCGTCTCCACTGCTCTAGAGTCCAGTGGCGGCGTGCTTTACACCACTGCATCCGACGCTTTGCATTGCACTTGGTGATGTATGGCTTGGATGCAGCTGCTCGGCCATGGAAACCCATTCCATGAAGCTCTCTACGCACTGTTCTTGAGCTAATCTGAAGGCCACATGAACTTTGGAGGTCTGTAGCGATTGACTCTGCAGAAAGTTGGCGACCTCTGCACACTATGCGCCTCTGCATCCGCTGACCCCGCTCTGTCATTTTATGTGGCCTACCACTTCGTGGCTGAGTTGCTGTCATTCCTAATCGCATCCACTTTGTTATAATACCACTGACAGTTGACTGTGGAATATTTAGTAGCGAGGAAATTTCACGACTGGACTTGTTGCACAGGTGGCATCCTATCACAGTACCACGCTGGAATTCACTGAGCTCCTGAGAGCGGCCCATTCTTTCACAAATGTTTGTAGAAGCAGTCTGCATGCCTAGGTGCTTCATTTTATACACCTGTGGCCATGGAAGTGATTGGAACACCTGAATTCAATTATTTGGATGGGTGAGCGAATACTTTTGGCAATATAGTGTATATGGGATGTGCTGGACCAACAAGTCCGATCCATGGAGGCCCCACCTCGCAATTTACAGGACTTACATGATCTGCTGCTAATGTCTTGGTGCCAGATACCACAGGACACCTTCAGAGGTCTTGTGGAGTCCATGTCTCAACAGGTCAGAGCTGTTTTGGCACCACGAGGGGGACCTACACGATATTTGGCAGGTGGTTTTAATGTTGTGGCTGATTGGTGTATGGTCACATTACAGAAATTGTGTTATTTCTTTGATCAAGGCTACACTTCTCACCAGATAATTGGAAAAGAGTGTTATGGATCTTAACCCCATTGAGCTTTTGTGGGATCAGCTAGACTGTAAGGTGTGTGAGAAGTGCCCGACAAGACAGCCACATCTTTGGCAAGGGCTACAGGAAGCATGGGGTGAAATGTCACCTGAGTATCTAGACAATCTGACAGCTAGAATACCAAGGATCTGCAAAGCTGTCATTGCTGCATGTGGAGGATTTTTTGATGAGAACTCTTTGAACTAGTTTAGTTGTTTTTTTTCAGATTGTAATAGTAATTTTTCACGTTATTAATGTCCTAACTATACATTCTGATCAGTTGAATGCCACTTTGGTGAATAAAAGTACCAATTTCTTTCCATAAGAGCAAAATCTGTACATTATTCCAAACTTTTGGTCGCCAATGTATATATACACCGATCAGCCACAACATTAAAATCACCTGCCTAATATTGCGTAGGTCCCCCTCATGCCGCCAAAACAGCGCCAACCCGCATCTCAAAATAACATTCTAAGATGATATTCTTCTCACCACAATTGTACAGCGCGGTTATCTGAGTTACTGTAGACTTTGTCAGTTTGAAGCAGTCTGGCCATTCTCTGTAGACCTCTCTCATCAACAAGGCATTTCTGTCCATAGAACTGCCACTCACTGGATATTTATTGTCTTTGGCACATTATGAGTAAATTCTAGAGACTGTTGTGTGTGAAAATCCCAGGAGATCAGCAGTGCCCGTCTGGCACCAACAATTATCTATGCGATTATCTAATCAGCCAATCATGTGGCAGCAGTGCAGTGCATACAATCATGCATATACAGGTCAGGAGCTTGAGTTAATGTTCACATCAACCATCAGAATGGGGAAAAATTAGATCTCAATGATTTGGACCGTGGCATGATAGTTGGTGCCAGATGGGTTGGTTTGAGCATTTCTGTAACTGCTGATCTTCTGGGATTTTCACACAAAACAGTATCTAGGATTTACTCAGAATGGTGCCAAAAACAATAAATATCCAGTGAGTGGCAGTTCTGTGGACAGAAATGCCTTGTTGATGAGAAAGTTCAACAGAGAATTTCATCTTAGAATGCTATTCTGAGATGCAGGTTGGCGCTATTTTGGCGGCATGAGGGGGACATACACAATATTAGGAAGGCGGTTTTAATGTTGTGGCTGATCGGTGTGTGTATATGTATGTATGTATTCTAGTTAATGCAATGAGCATTTTTAATGCACTTTTGTCATATTAATAATTCACAGTGGAAACTTATTGAAAATTAAAAGCTTAATCCAAATCGGTATTTCTTTTCTATTTAGTTTAGCCTAGAATCCTACTCTTGTATTCCACACTCTGTTGTCTCTAGCAAATTATTATTTCATTTCCATTCTCTCAAGACCTCAGTGGATCTTTTATATATGAACTAAAAGACAACAGGTGGAGACTGAACATAAATAAACAAAATTTATTGATAGCGTAATAGCATCAAACAAAAACCTCCAGCATTCTGTTAATGGACATGTGAACAAGCATGTGTTATTAGCAGGTATATTCAGTCTCTGAGTATCGCTGGATAAAACTTGTGTCCCAGTCTGTGAATATATTTATAATCCATTTAGACCTTCCCAACTGGGTGACCCTGAGCACGCTGGTACTCCTGCTGTAGGCTGGATAGAACTTCTCGGTGCTGCTCAGACTTCCTCTCCATGTCCTTCAGTAAATTTTCATAGCGCTGACTGAGATGAAGGAGAAAACAGTTCAATTCAAGTGCAAAATACAGACTGCCACAACATAATAAAAAGCAGACTTGCAGAGTCCATAATGTTGTTTCATAAAATCAATGCATTATGTAAAGTTGTCATTATTTAGACATACATTTCACCATTAATGTATTCCAATCTCTTGCCCACTGTTGCTTTGGCTTCATCTAGATCCTGTTTTACAAGAACTGGCCCAATTAATTTGTAAACTGTATTTTGGCTATCCAACAAGTTAAGCTCCTGTGGAGGGAAATCAATATGGTATTTATTAAACTTAAAAAATATTCTATATATAAATACAATTTCAAATATAGTAGACATTTATACCAAGTATGTTGTAGTAAACTGAAACAATATGACAACATCAAGAAAAAGACAATTCTATTTGCATTCTTACCTCCTTAACAATATTATTTTCAGTCAACTGTGCCTCCAGTTTCTGTCTTGCTGACATACTTTTGTTGACATCTGTGAAAAACAAACAAATAATTGTTCACATGGGTTCATAGGGCCTCTATTTACAATAAAACAATCTGACATATCCATAAACAGAATATCCGTCAAACGCATTTATAATGTACACTACTTTAAATCAATGCATTTCAATAGTCAGAAGATAAAAACACTTATGTTTGCATGTAGTCTATTAGATATTAAGTAGAACAGCATTAAGCTGTTTACAAATAAAATATAAAAGGCATCCAACAATGAGCTAAACAAATGAAAACCCTTTTAAGTGACTTAAGAGAAGAAGCAGATGACAGCTCAGGTGCTGATTAGCTTCACTCCAACTTATGAACCTTACTGTACATGTAGAGAACATAACAGACTTCTCAATAAGAAACAACTTTGCAAGAGCACGTAATATCTAAAATGTATGGTAAAATGTTCATGCTCAATGCACAAGCAGGTGAGAATACTGGAAGGCTTGGTAACATAGTTAGCATTTCTGCTAGCATTGTGAGAAGATACCTTTTTGCAGTTGTTGATATTTATCCAGTTCAGACTGTAATTTCTTCTGAATAACTTCAGCCATCACACCAGTTATTTTAAATTCTAACCACTCTTCACTTTACTTACTAATCACAAACAGAGATATCTTGAATCAAAACCAGTCATTCAGCACACGGATCATGCACACAGTCAGAGGCGCACAGGAAATGACGCAATATTCATGTTCATGTTTTTTTTATTTTTTTGATAGTGCAAAGACGCCATCTAGTGTTGAAAATTGAAAGATTTTATGGTAATCCAGAGATGTAATAAAATAATAATAATAATAATAAATCTGCTATGCCTTTAATTTCTTGGTCTAATAATTTAAGAAGAAAAACTAATGTTTTGTTTTAAATAATTTGAAACTTTTGTTACAATGTTTTATTCATAAATATAGATTTTAAAAAACACCACCTCAACTGTATGGAGCTGTGCCAGTCTCTTGATGCCCTAAAAATACAGTTAAATCCTCAAGCCAAGAAATTGTATTATATAGCGTATTTGTTAGATATATATAGTGGTAGAGTTTGATTCCAATAAGAAACGTAATCCAGAGCTTTTCTGTTTCAGTCTTCTCGTTTACATTGATTTGGTTCATCACTTGTTCAGAGTAAAATTATTTTAGTGTCTACAAACGGCGAACACTGTCAAAACTCATTTATTACCGATATATTAAACCTACATTTGATCTGTAAATACTGGATATTTAACCCTTGTGCGACCTTCGGGACATTTTTGTTTTTTCTATCATTTTGGTTGTGTTATATTTTGCCAAAGGTGTATATTTTGGGGGGGAATTTTGATTTTGATATTTCAACCTCAGTTCCTTAAATACATCTATAATACACTGTGTACACAAAATAGTTACACTCTGGAACTTCAGGACAAAAATGTCCCCATTGAAATATTTGATCCCAGTGCTATTAAAGCATATAATCGTTAATTCTATGATATTATGCTTTCATTCCAGAGCCCTGGCTTCAAAAGTATTAATTTTTTTTTATATTTCCCATCAGATGGTGCCATTTTTCTCATGTTTAGCCTATGGAGCAAATGCATGCTTTTTTCCTGTTTTCTGTTTGCTGTATTATAGAGCACTGTAGGCCAATTGAATAAATTATGCAGCTAAAATTGTGTGGGTGTGTTAGTATGGATGTCAGTGTGTTTTGTATGTGTGTACTGAGAAATTTGTGTGTGTGTTTGTGTGTGTGTGTGTGTGTAAAAAAAACAGTGGCATTATGTAAACAAACAGGCATTAAAAGGGTTAAAATCACATTACATTTTTGTCCTCTAAGGTCCTGAGTGTGTGTGTGTGTGTTTTAAATCTGACACTGCACAAAAAATAATAATGCATCAAAATGTAGTTGTTTATCATTGGCATTATATAAACAAACTGGCATTTAAAGGGTTAAAATCCTGAAAATGAATGAATATTTGGTAGTTATGATCAGGACTATCTCATTAAAAGTGGAAAATAATATTAATATATAATATTATTATGACAGTTTTTTGACGTGGACATTTTTGTCCTCGAAGGACCTCTGAGTAACTTTTTTTTATTGACGCACAAGAGCTCAACATTTATAGGTGTAGTTTGTCTTCCTGTCCATTTGGGGGCAATCGAGTTTCGTCAAACCATTTGCTTTGACAGTAAGGATGCAATATGGCAGCCCGCATGGTTCAAAACTAACGTGAAGGTCTTTATCGTTTGTGCTTGAAAACAGATTACCCCTCTGTCAGGTAATATCAATGATATGTCATCTTACCAAATGTATTGCCTGTTTTAAATCTGCACTCGCAAACTGCTTGATATAACCAAATTTAGGCAGTGCCACGTGCTGTTTGTATGTGCACGTGATACGGTTCTGCTAGACTTGAGAATTATTATAATTAAACTGGCACCTTTCCTCTTAATCAGTCTCCACCGTAATTGATGCTAGAGTTGAGCAAGGCTAGGTTCACATAGGACTCTTCTCTATGAGACTCGTGTCATTTCATTTATCACCATTATACATAACACATCATACATTTAATATCTACTGACGTACTTAAAAAACGATTTAAAAGAAGAAAATGATCACAAATGTTCAGTCTTGAAACTCAGATACTTAGCGGAATATCATCTGAACATGCTAGTTAGAGTGTCAGCGTGTGTTGTGCAATCTGGTGTGGTAGTATTACAGCACTGCAGGTTGTAGGTTCAGTCCTTAGAAGGCATGAACAGTTACTGATAGAGGTCACTATATGACCATGGTACACTGTTGAAAAGCAGTAGAATAGATAGTACATAATTCCCTGTAGATAGCTGGAGAAGACTGACACTATATTAAAATTGCACTATGTAAGATTTTTTGGTTAAACATGAACAAATTGCCATTATTGATTGAGTACATAAACAAAACAATGTCCTAACCTTACCCCAATTCACTACGGTAAGCCTATAAAAATGATTTGTAATTTGAGCAGTCAAATTATTATTTTTTTTAATCTAAAATTGTACAAAATAAAAATAATACATGCCACTGTAGTCGCTGTCCATGTGTCAGTGCTGAAATGTGACCATATAGTGCTGCTCATCATTGTAACATCATTATGTTTGTGCGTAACTTTACAATTTGTCATTTACCTTGCTAAAATGTGTTTTAAAATACTTTAAAAAAAATATTTGACCTAATTAACTGCATATTTACATATTTGTTTTGCAATAACTTTGTGCAGAACAATCTTTTTCTTTTACACAATCTGCTTCCATTATCAGGTGTGCATTTGTAATATTACATTTTCACAAATTTCTCTCGAAAGCTATGAAAGCTTCCAGGACTAATGAAGACAGCGGAGGCCCTGTGTATGATCCTGCTAATTACAAGCATTCATTGAATATTATTCCGTGTTATCACAGAATACAAAATAAGGAGACGTTTGGAAGATGCGCTTTAGGGACGTTCAGCAATAAAGCAGAGGTCTGCTCTTTACTCCCAAAAGTGATATCGGTGACAGTAATGCTGCATGTGCAGTTCTACACAACTTGTAGTGCTGACGAGTGAGCCTTTGGGTGTCAGCAAGGAAGAGGACATGAGGATAAAAGCGTCTGCCAAATGAATAATTGTAAATGCAAGATGAGCAAATATATACAGATGATTTTCATGCATGGCAGCAAGTTAATTACTTGTTTCTTCTCTTTCTAATATTAATTTATACAGTTGTCAGCATCAATCATGCCACAACTGTGTTGTTACCAACTTGTCCAACTAATCCACACAAATAAATCTATTTGCTTACTAATTAATCTATTCATCCATTTAGATGATCTATTTTACGTATTTCATTATTATTATTATTATTAATATTATTATTATTATTATTATTAGACTTGTCTGTTAAAATAAAAATAAATAAAACACATATATCCTGATATTATAGTCTCAGCATGTAGTGTAGCTAATGGTATTTAAATTGTATAAAGTGTAATTTTGCGTTTGTTCTGCAGGTGTCTGCATAAGTCTATGTCCTTACGATGCTCTTAGCGCTGTACAATTACTCCAGAGCACTCGTTAATCTATGAGTATTTTCAAGCACTAAAGTTACGATGCTTTTGGGAAACGGGCCGCGAAACTAAGATGAACTGTAAGTCAGATTCTACGATCTACATAGGCTTACAATGCTTTTGGGAAACGAGGCCCAGTTCAGTAACACTCACACAGTTCAGGACAGCATTACTGCATTCTAGGCAAGGCAAGGCAAGTTTACTTATATAGCCCATTTCATACACAATGGCAATTCAAAGTGCTTTACATATAAAATTTAAAGAAAATACAAGATACAAAATAATATTAAGTTGTTAACACCATCCATAACTGTCATTAACCTTCCCTGATTAAACAGAGGATAAACAAAAATTGTTAACACGCACATTGAGAAAAAGTTACATAAAAATAAAATAAAAAGGATAAAATAGAATAATTAAAATGAAAGAAAGAGAAAAGCTAAATGATTCAGTGAAATCAATAAGTGCAGCACAATGCTCAAAAAGAAAATGCACAGCTAAACAGAAGTGTTTACAGTCTGGATTTAAATGTGGCTATGCTGTTGGAGCACATCTGACCTCTTCTGGAAGCTGGTTCCAGCTGCGGGTGGCATAATAGCTAAACGCTGTCTCACCTTGTTTTGAGTGAACCCTCTGTATGTTTAACTGACTTGATCCTAATGGTCTGAGAGGTCTGTTAGGTTTATATTCAACAAGCATATCTGAAATGTATTTAGGTCGTAGGCTATTGAGCGATTTATAAACGAGTAGATGGATGTTTATCTGTTATCTGTTTGCTGAAGTTGTTTACCTGCTATAATGCTTGGATATTTTTTATGGTAGGGTTGTTGAAGCTTATATTGCTTGTCATGCTTTTATGAATCGAACATTACTCTTGTGTTAACCAATATGTTGTCCGGTGAAGTTAATGACATGTTTAATATGTATGACTTATGAAATTGACTTCTTGTAATTGTTATATTGCATATTTAAGCATTATTGAATCCTCGTTTTATGTTTTTAGTGTACGGTGTTATTGTGTGCTTTACATAGAAATGCTATTGTAGTAACTGAGGCTGGACAATATAGTATAAAAATATAAAGTCTTCTATTGAACTCATATCAGTCATATCACAAGTTTAACCTCTCAAATTGAAAACTGTAGTGCAATTCAAACATTAATAGTAGATAAAACACTTGAATAATCATTTTAAGATCTACTGGTGGTGGCTGTGGAGAGTCCCCTGTTCTCTATTTAAAAGTGCTTTGAGTGTAGTTTCAGAAATGTGATTTAAGTGTAAAATTCATATAAATATGTAAATAAGAGTGTTGTTTATCTTCATCAAAACAAGTAATATTTCTGTTTCAAATGTTTAATCGTATAACATAATATCAACATGAAAATAGTAAGTTATGACTCCCGCTCCAGTCATGATCACACACAGTCGATGTCCAGTTTCGCCAGAAGAGCAGTGCCAGAACAAGACTGACGTAATGTATTCTTCCGCAAATTGCTTGCAATTTTAAGGTTCAACCACAGATGTCGCTTGAGAGCACAAAGTTACGTAGTGCAGTTTAAAAAAAAAAAAAAAAATAGAAAAACGATAAAATGACACCTAAATTGTCCATACGCACAGTACTGTAAAAAAGTTTTAGACATTTTTGAAAAATGTTGCATAGTGAGGATGTCTACAAAAATGCCATAAATAGTTTTCATTTATCAGTTAATGTCATACAAAGCCCAGTAAACATAAAAAAAATAAAAGCGAAATCAATATTTGGTGTGACAACCTTTGCCTTCAAAACAGCACTAGTTCTCCTAGGTACACCTGGACACAGTTTTTCTTGGTTGTTTGCAGATAGGATGCTCTGAACTTCTTGGAGAACTTACCACAGTTCGTCTTTCTATTTAGGCTGTCTCAATTGCTTCTGTCTTTATTAGTAATCCCAGACTGACTCAATGATGTTAAGATACGGGCTCTGTGGATTATCATCATGATGGCGCCGCAGATGGCTGCCTCGGTGTGGAGTTCCTCAGTTCTTTTGTTGTTTTTGTTTGTTTGTCCTGTGTTTAGTAATCTTTTTCCAGTCAGTTTTAATAGAGACGAACTGCTGAACGTTCGACAGCATGTACCAGACAATCTTTTCCCGGTTTTCGAATATTCCTTATACTATAGCCTTTCTACTCGCCACGGGAGCTTTCCTCGTTTATTCTGGTGAGTGTGTATATCGCACCAAACGTGTGTTTGAACATAGCGCTGCAACAGCTGGCTGATCAAATCACAGACATGGAACAACAATACTCAGTTATTATTATTCTTGGGGATTTTAACAAAGCAAATCTCACACGTGAACTGCCCAAATACAAACAGCACATCACATGCCCCACCAGAGACAGGAACATACTGGATCATTGTTACACAACAATAAAGGATGCACATCTCTCTGTCCCTAGAGCAGCTTTGGGACTCTCTGATCACTGTCTGGTTCATCTTTTTCCAACCTACAGGCAGAAATTAAAATCAACCAAGCCAGTAGTAAGGACTGTAAAGAGATGGAACAATGAAGCAGAGCGGGAACTACAAGCCTGCTTTGATTGCACGGATTGGAGTGTTTTTGAGGCTGCAGCCACAGACCTGGATGAGCTCACAGATACTGTTACATCATATATCAGTTTCTGTGAGAATATGTGCATTCCTACTAGGACTTATTTAAAGTTCAACAATGACAAACCGTGGTTTACAGCAGAGCTCAGGCAGCTTCGTCAGGCCAAAGAGGATGCTTACAGGGGTGGGGATAAAGTCTTGTATAATCAGGCCAGGAACACACTGAACAGGGAAATCAGAGTGGCTAAAAGAAGATACTCTGAGAAGCTGAAAAACAAGTTTTCAGCTAACAATCCTGCATCAGTGTGGAGTGGCATGAAACAACTCACAAATTACAGGACTCCTACACCCAACCCTGTGGTGGACCAAGAACTGGCTGACGACCTGAATGTGTTCTACTGCTGATTTGAAAGGCCCAATCTCAAACCCCACACCCACTCTGACCTTCACTTCACACAACCACCAACACCTCCTGCAACCCCCCTCCTGCCCTTCCTGCTACTCAACCTGCACTTAAGATCTGTGAAGATTATGTGAGCCGCGTCTTTCGGAAACAAAAGACGAGGAAAGCTTCAGGCCCAGATTGCGTCTCACCAGCGTGTCTTCGATTCTGTGCTAACCAGCTGGCCCCCATCTTCACACAGATCTTCAATAGATCACTGGAGCAGTGTGAAGTCCCATGCTGCTTCAAATGCTCAATCATTATTCCTGTCCCAAAGAAACCAAAAATCACAGGACTTAATGACTGCAGACCTGTCGCCCTGATGTCTGTGGTCATGAAGTCATTTGAGAGACTGGTGTTGGCCCACCTGAAGAACATCACTGGACCCTTTCTAGAGCCCCTTCAATTTGCAAACAGGTCTGTGCATGATGCAGTCAACATAGGATTGCATCATATCCTGCAACATCTGGACAGACCAGGGACATATGCAAGGATCCTTTTTGTGGACTTCAGTTCAGCTTTCAACACCATCATCCCAGCTATACTGCAGAATAAATTACATCAACTCTCTGTTCCCATGTCTATCTGTCAGTGGATTACCAGCTTTCTGATGTTCAGGCAGCAGCTTTTGAGACGGGAAACTCACTTCTAGGCACCTGTACAATCAGCACTGGTGCACCCCAGGGATGTGTGCTCTCCCCACTACTCTTCTCCCTCTACACCAAGGACTGCATCGCCAAGGACCCCTCTGTCAAGCTCCTGAAGTTTGCAGATGACACCACTGTCATCGGCCTCATCCGAGATGACGATGAGTCTGCATACAGAAGGGAGGTTGAACAGCTGGCTGTCTGGTGCAGTCAAAACAATCTTGAGCTGAACATGCTCAAAACGGTGGAGATCATTGTGGACTTTAGGAGAAACACCCCAACACTGACCCCCCTCACCATTCTAAACAGCACTGTGGCAGCAGTGGAGCCATTCAGGTTCCTGGGCACTACCATCTCACAGGACCTGAAGTGGGAGACCCACATAGACTCCATTGTGAAAAAGGCCCAGGAGAGGTTGTACTTCCTTCGCCAGCTGAGGAAATTCAACCTGCCACAGGCGCTGCTGATACAGTTTTACTCAGCAGTCATTGAGTCTGTCCTCTGCACTTCAATAATTGTCTGGTTTGTTTCAGCTATGAAATCAGACGTCAGAAGACTACGAAGGACAGTTCGGCCTGCTGAGAGGATTATTGGTTGCCCCCTGCTCCCCCTTCAAGAACTGTACACTTCCAGATTGAGGAAAAAGGCTGGAAAAATCACCCTGGACACCACTCACCCTGCCCACTACCTTTTTGAACTGTTGCCTTCTGGCCGACGCTTCAGAGCTCTGAGCACCAGAACCGTCAGGCACAGGAACAGTTTTTTCCCTCAGGCTATCCATCTCATGAACAGTTAAATTGCCCCATTGAGCAATAACTATGTGCTATACACAGTTTAGTCTTTCTTATATTTATCCAACACATCCAACCTCTTCTGCCATTTCATTCCTCTGAAAAAAAAAAAAAAAACTGTACATAACAGATTTGTACTTGCACTGTACATAACGGATTGTATTAGATTTGCACTACCCAAGTGAATGTGTATATGTATGTATGTGTGTGTCTGTATGTATGTGTATAATTAGTTTTATTTTTTAATATTATCTATGTCTTGCTGCTGTTTTTGTATTGTTTTTGTATTGTTGTACACTGGAAGCTCCTGTCACCAAGACAAATTCCTTGTATGTGTAAGCATACTTGACAATAAAGCTGATTCTGATTCTGTGGGGGCCATACCATCTGTTGTAGGGCTCCTTGTTCTTCTTTTATTTAATTCTATCTGCAAAGGTAATGTTGAATTCTAAAATTGATATTTCCTACTGATACACTAAAAGCAGAATATAAAAAATAACCTATGTAAACCAACTGTTCACCAGGGTAGAATTTTATTGATAAAAATGGTCAAAAACATAAGTAATGTTGCAAATATTATTACAGTTCAAAACATTAGGAATGTTGGAAATAGTCATTAATGGTTCATAATAACCATTTTGTAATTCATAAGGCAAATGATGGCAAAGCCCTTTTTTCAGTACTCATCTCTCCAGTTTACTAACATTGTGTTGTCTGTAGTCCTTAAGAAATCATTGAGCGTGTTTGCATGCACATTCTTACACCAGTTGTGTTTAATAAGGTCATGTAAACAGTGTTCCTTTATAGTGGTAAGGTCAAAAACGTTTTAAGCATAAACAGATCAGCGCACATAGATTTTTGCCCATTACCCCGATTTTGTGTTCGATTTAAACACCTTTACTGGCATTCTTACTGGCTTATCCAATGTGTGCAAGTGTTGTGTGTTGAGAGTCTTTGAGAATAAAAACCTGAGAATAGCCACCAAGGTTGCTGTTTACAATGTGGTATGTGTTTCCACCCTCCTTTACGGGGCAGAGACATGGACACTGTACAGACGACATATTACACTCTTAGAGGGCTTCCATGTGCGATGTCTCCAAAAAAATACTTGGTCTCTCTTGTGAGGGTTGGACGCCCCACACAGAGATCCTTGCTAAAACTAAATCCCTCTGTGTGGTAACAATGCTCACCAAGCGTCATCTTCATTGGCTTGGGCATGTCATCCGCATGCCAGAGCATCGCTTACCATGGCAAGTCCTCTATGGTCAAGTCCCTGCAGCAAAGTGTGCTGCTGGTGGGCAGAAGAGGCGCTTTAAGGACTGTACAAAAATCATTCTAAAACGCTGTGGTATTGACCCCACTACCCTAGTTCACGATAGGCCAGCCTAGCATGCCTCCTGTGCCAAAGGGATTGAAGAACTGCATCACAACATTCAGCAGTTGCAGAACGAAAAACGCGATCAGCTTCGCCGGAGGGCAGCAGGCATTGCTTCAGCATCAGGGCTCTACTGCCCCATTTGCAATAGAGTGTGAGGCTCTAGGATCTCCACAGCCACATGAAATGGCACCAGCATCAACCTAGCTGACAACTTTACCCAAATCCCTTCCTACTCCTTTGAAGCAAGCGTCATCATCGGACATGATTAACAAGCAAGAGAGTCTGTTTTTTTTATTTTTTATAAACTGATTTTTGGTAGTTATCAGCATATTGGTGTTCATGTAAACACACATATTATATGATAATTTGGTAGTAGAGGTACCATTTGTATTATTTTAGCACATCTGAAAGTCTTTCAACGAGTGCTACCTGAAGTGTGTAAATCACTGTCTCAAGGTCCTTGAGAAATTCCCTACGAGCCAGTCACACTTATGGGATATGCTACAGAAAGCATGTAATGCAACTTCACCTGAAAATCCAAGTATAACTGACTGCTAGAATGCATAAGGTCAGCAAAGCAGCATTGCTGCAAGTGAAGAATACTTTAATGAACAGCAATGAATGTTACGAACACATAAATGTCATTTTTTAAATCGATTTAATGCAGTTGTGTTGAAAAAAAGTATCAAGGTTTTTTTTCAAAAACAAATATTTCATTGTGATTCTAAACTTTTGAACGTTAGTGAACGTACTTTACGTGCTGGATTCTGGAATATATTCTATATTACACCTGCTTGATTCTCTTGATTTAGATAAAAGAGTGAAACTGAAGATACTGTGCTTTTCAAATTAATTAAAAATTGCCACAGCAAAGGCTACAGACTAACTTTTATCACTCACTTAAAATTACAAAGGAAAGTAGCTCATAAATAGTCATTGTAGTTTTGTCAATGACCCACTAAATTGGATATTGACATGGAGAAAGTTAAAACTCGGGACAGTAATGGTGTTTAGCCATTTAAATGCCCTCTGAGAGTATATGTAAAAAGGGATTTTAGTAGCCCCCAGCCCCCCACAGACACAAAACAAAATACAATTAAAAAGATTCAATAAAAATAATAAAATACAATAGTAATGCTGCCTTACCTTTAGTTGAGCCCAATATATGGTATCTACAGTCTCTTAAATATCATTCATTTGAACCATAATATTCACATGTTGATATTCTTTGTTGTCTTGTTGAATTAATGTGATACTTGCCATTTAATTCATATAGCTGAAAGTCATAGCAGTACTTTGATGTCATTTGTGTATTCCCACCTCTACTTTGCTGTTGCAATTAGGAGGTAATTAAGCTTTGCATTGAGGTTATCTCAAATAACCAGAGAGCTCTCTTTAGGGCCTTGTCGAAATCAATATGCACCTGGAGGGTGCCAGAAGAATTGTGCTGAATTCTGAAACACCAGCATGCTCACTGAATTGGGTTGTTGCACCTTTGTTCATTATACTGAAGAATTGAATCAATCTTGTCTAATTCACATTTTTGTTCTTACGCTGCTTACAAAAGTTGGTGTACTTGTGCACATTCACCAAAGCAGGGAGGCCAGTTTTGCCAAATTTTCCCATTATGTGCAAAATGAAAGCTGTTAAAGGAAATTCATTTATTCTGCCTGGTAAATCATTTAGCCAGTTATTTCAGCTATACATAAATATTTTATATACTTTCCTCATCATTTATTCTCCCACTTTTGTCTACTTTGCAAAAACAACAATAGCTTGCTCAGCAGTATTTTAAATGGGCTATTCTTGCCTCAACAAACATGTTTTCCCATGTCTGCAAGTTCAATTTGCCTCAAACCAAAAACGGATATATCAAGAGAGTGAGAATCCAAATGAGCTGGCTGGCTTTCAAAACCTGTGCTGTAAATCTATAAATGCAAATGTGAGGCTGCAGAGGGAATGATTTTGAGCTTCTTAAATCACTTCATAAAGAGAGTCATGTCTCTTTGTGTCATCTTAAATCAGGAGTGATGTAGCATCGCTAATGCCATTGACTCTCTTGAGTGTTCAGAACAGCATTATGTCTCAGAGGTTTTTGCTTTTTTTTTATTTATTTGGGATAAGATATTCAATGTTGATTTGTGAGGTAACTTTACTCAGTCAAGGGACTTTTGTTATCCAATGTTTTTTCAGCTAATGGACAAAATCAGTTTACCCCCCTAATAAATAAATGTGAGCCACATTTGTTTGTTGCCAATGGGATATTGCCCCATTTTCCCAGTCCACATCAAAATCTTAGCATGTTTTTTAATAATTGCAATTGCCAAGTTAAATCAGTGTAAAACATTTAAATTCATTTTGAGGGATCAATTGATTTACTTATACTCTTAAAACAATAAAAGAAAATCAAATAAGCTATTAGACTGTAGATTGATGCATTGCAACTGGACCAGTGTGGACATACAATATTTTTCAGTGTTGTGGGACTAAGTTAAAGAAAGGGCCTAAAGTCTTTAATTGTAGCCTATAAACTACATTTTATCCAGACTATTTTATCATGAAAGCCAAGTAAAGCTTTTTGTCCATTCACAACTTAATGTGCTTTGCTGAACAATCAATGATAAACCAAAATAAGAGCTATTAGGCCACATAGTACCGACTTTGTATTTAAGTTGGTCGATAGTCACAGTTTTTTTTTCTTTGATTACACATTATTGATGTTGAATTAATTTTCAGCTTATTTGTTCAATATTTCTCTGAATATGGCTTGTTCCATTTACACAACAGTTGGTACATTTAAAATGCTCTGAAATTGGGGTTGTACTTTTGCAGTTTACATGTGTATGGCTATATGCAGTGAATTATTATTTTTTATTTAAACTAATAAAAAAAACAAAAAAAAAACTGAAGAGAGCATCAAAGCAGCGTTTGCAGCAAGCACAATAAAGTTTGACAGAACATACACTATATTGCCAAAAGTATTCGCTCACCCATCCAAATAATTGAATTCAGGTGTTCCAATCACTTCCATGGCCACAGGTGTATAAAATGAAGCACCTAGGCATGCAGACTGCTTCTACAGGAGCTCAGTGAATTCCAGCGTGGTACTGTGATAGGATGCTACCTGTGCAACAAGTCCAGTCGTGAAATTTCCTCGCTACTAAATATTCCACAGTCAACTGTCAGTGGTATTATAACAAAGTGGAAGCAATTGGGAATGACAGCAACTCAGCCACGAAGTGGTAGGCCACGTAAAATGACAGAGCGGGGTCAGCGGATGCTGAGGCGCATAGTGCGCAGAGGTCGCCAACTTTCTGCAGAGTCAATCGCTACAGACCTCCAAAGTTCATGTGGCCTTCAGATTAGCTCAAGAACAGTGCGTAGAGAGCTTCATGGAATGGGTTTCCATGGCCGAGCAGCTGCATCCAAGCCATACATCACCAAGTGCAATGCAAAGCGTCGGATGCAGTGGTGTAAAGCACGCCGCCACTGGACTCTAGAGCAGTGGAGACGCGTTCTCTGGAGTGACGAATCACGCTTCTCCATCTGGCAATCTGATGGACGAGTCTGGGTTTGGCGGTTGCCAGGAGAACGGTACTTGTCTGACTGCATTGTGCCAACTGTGAAGTTTGGTGGAGGGGGGATTATGGTGTGGGGTTGTTTTTCAGGAGCTGGGCTTGGCCCCTTAGTTCCAGTGAAAGGAACTCTGAATGCTTCAGCATACCAAGAGATTTTGGACAATTCCATGCTCCCAACTTTGTGGGAACAGTTTGGGGATGGCCCCTTCCTGTTCCAACATGACTGCGCACCAGTGCACAAAGCAAGGTCCATAAAGACATGGATGAGCTAGTTTGGTGTGGAAGAACTTGACTGGCCTGCACAGAGTCCTGACCTCAACCCGATAGAGCACCTTTGGGATGAATTAGAGCGAAGACTGCGAGCCAGGCCTTCTCGTCCAACATCAGTGTCTGACCTCACAAATGCGCTTCTGGAAGAATGGTCAAAAATTCCCATAAACACACTCCTAAACCTTGTGGAAAGCCTTCCCAGAAGAGTTGAAGCTGTTATAGCTGCAAAGGGTGGGCCGACGTCATATTAAACCCTATGGATTAAGAATGGGATGTCACTTAAGTTCATATGTGTCTAAAGGCAGATGAGCGAATACTTTTGGCAATATAGTGTATCTGCAGTCCATAGAATTTTTTTCTTTCATCATTCATTTTATATCCCAAACAGAGATTCCTTTAATGAAAAAGAAATTTCATGTCTATTTAAAAAAAACAAAAAAAAAAACAGCCAGAAACGTTATTGCCAGCACCAAGTAAACTCTGGAAGAAAAAAAAAATGTAAATCATTGCCAAACACAATGTTCAGAATAAATTGGCTTAATTCAACTCACAGTATTGCTGATTGTCCTCTTCTGCTTTTGAATATGTTACAATGGTGGACCTCCTGCCAAAGAGTGGAGGTTTACCAGTAGCTCAACCTTCCTTGGCTGACTCTTAAATTGATTTGAGGTAAAACATGCTTTTTAAATAGCACAGATGTGTTTGGTGAACAGCATGAAATGGAGCGCTGAAATGAAGGGCAGCATGTGATTTGGCATTTTAAAGAAAACCCAGAATGTAATTTTGAACTAAATGTATTCATACTGCTGGTGACTGCAGTGCCTATATTTGCTGGTTCTGTTCTATAGATAACCTTTGTTTTCTGAGATTCAAGACATTTGCACTGTCTCAGTGCTTATGAAAATGATTTCTTTGCTTGTCTCCTTGTGTGCACATGTTGCAAGAATTATCTTTGCATTATTTAAAATGGGCACTAAAAAGTGTGGCTAGTGAGGTGTGTTTATTTCACCTCCACCCTAATTTGCCTCCCATTTATGAATAAATAGTGAAGTTAACCTGGGAACAGACAGATGTGAATAATTTGGAGAAATTGTTTTCACCTGAGCTCAACCGTCCCAAAGTGGGTAAAGTTCTCCGATCCTATATTTAATTGGACATGCTGTGGTCAGGCAAATGGCTTTGAACACGTAGTGGCTTTTATTGCATTTCGTCTCTATCAGATTATGGGGTAGGGCTGCAACTAAAGATTATTTTGATAATCGACTAATCTAACGATTATTTGAACGAATATTCGACTATTCGGGCGATTATTGCAACGAGTAATCATTAGCGCTTAACTGATTACTCAGCTTGCGCCCCCACTTAAAAGGTTGTATTCAACATGCTTGCTAACAATAAAACGGACAAAATCATCTTTTAAAACTACCTCTAAATGATATTCACTGAATTAAAGGGAAAAAATATTTTTATTGAGTAAAAAATTCACTGCAAAAAATCCTACTGTTATCGTGTTTTTGTCTTTTTTTTTCCCAATTAAAATAGTCTAAAAATACATTTACTTGAGAAGCAACATATAAGATATTTAGACTTGCTTTAAGAGACCAATATAAGTGTATTTTGTATATAAGTGTATTTTTTTCACTTGGTTATACTTCTGCGAGTGCAGTAAAGACAAAATATATTTATATTCAAGATCTATTCTCTAAAAGCAAGTCTAAATATCATATATGCTGCTTCTCAGGTTAGAGTTAGGGTTAACCCTAACCCTTTTTGTTAATGGATTTTTAGATATTTTAAAATATTTCTATTTTTAATATTATATTCAACAATCTCAGATAACATTTTTTTCTTCTGCAGTATAGCTGCTAAAGTAAATGTATGTTGTTTTAAAGGAGTTTTAGATATTTATATTGCCAAAACAAACAAATCAAAAATGTATTTTGTTGCAGTGTATAATGGGGTTAAGACTACCTCTCTCAACTTTGTTCACTTCAATCCATCTCACAAAAAAACAAACTCTCTCTTATTAATAAAGCTGCATATTGCCAATTTTCTTCACGAAAAGAAATGCACAGTGACACATATACTGTATTATGATACAATAAGTCGCGAGCCATCACGTTATAATCTAGCTGCAGCAAGCACACATGCGAGCGTCCCCGCACCAAAGTGTGCATCAGCCGGGTGCAGTTTCAATCTCTCCCCCTTAGATCGGGACACTTTGCGCAACTCATAGAAGAGGCGCTGATCACACAGAGAAATGCCAGTTTCAGAGTTTGTAGTTATTTACATGATCTGCTTCCTTATTATTTTAACTTTAATAAAGCTATAATGCATTAAATATAACTGCATTAAAGATGTAACGCTGGGGTGTTTCTTTTAAAGACGCTCGACACACAAGTTGTGCTTTAGCGGAGCGGCAGCTCCTGCTCTGCTTATTTCACAACGAGAGTGCTTCTGTATTTACTTATTTGGTATTTTTGTATAATTCCCTCATACTTCGCGATCTACATCACCTGAAGCTGTGAAAGTTTAGAGTGCATCTGGACTGTGAGCTGTGTTTTCTTCACACGGCATCATTAGCGTTTAATGTGATCTCATGTTACGGTTAATTACATCAAATTACTATTCGACAACAAAAAATTTGGTCAACAATTTTTTTATTGTCCATGTTGTCGATAACATCGACTAATTGTTTCAGCCCTATTATGGGGTGTGGTTTTTATGACTCATGCTTCCCCAGGCGCATAATGTACATTTCAGGCCATTTCCACCACTCCACTTATTGACTGAATCAGGTAATTGAATTGTTTAATGGGGGAAAAAAACACAGATATTACCCTTTCACCCTTGTGTGCGGCGTTAATTCTGAGCGTTGCCATTTTCAGCACTTTGTGGCTGCCGACCAGTCTGCTCCATCGACCCTCTCTGATCTAGACCCATAGAGTTCTAACTAACTATAATGGATCAGCAGAGTGCAGGGAATCGTTGAAATCAGCCAAGAACAGAAGCTTTTTGAGTGCACCTGTGCTTTTATCCCTTATCTCTTAAGGCCCTGAGGTTTCATGGCACTCTGCCTTGCATCTGTCTTCGCTTACAGTGTCTCCAGATAAAGAGGGACGTGCACTCCTGGGAGAGCTTTTATGTATCTTAAAGATTTTGTGTAACTCACTTTTCAACCTCAGGACATGAATTGATTATTTTGTTTTTAATATTTAATGAATTTAGAAGACCTCAATAATTATCTTTCCCAACAGGCATAAAAGACGGACAGACGTGCAGTGGTCCAGACACTCATACAGTATGTCCAAGATATCTAAAGTGGCCAAGGCAGTGAAAAAGGTGGATACTGGCAGTGTGATCAGGGCAATTGTGCGGTCTGGACAGGCAGCCCCTGGGCCCCCACTGGGCCCCATCTTAGGACAGGTAAGCTTTTAGACTACCCTTTTCATTTTTACCCTTTGACTTTTTATTATTTTATTATTTTTCTTCTGTCTTTTTGGGCTTTGTCATGAAATGTCAATGGATATTACAGTGAAGACAATCAGGAACGTAGTGAGAGAAAGGGAAGAATGTAGATGGAAAATGACCAAGGAGGTCTATAATATCTGGAGATAGCCATCCGTTAGCATTCCCATTCATCTCAATGGCAGTTACTCAGCTAGTGCATGATTGGCTGATGGCACCAGAAAAAATATGCACAGTCCCAAGCCCTTCACTAGTGACTATCATGAGCTGTGATGTCAGAGAAAGCAGACGGGGACAAATCTAAGTAAATTTCACACTTTTAAGAGCCCTCCAAAAAAATTGGTTACTAGCAGAATAGATTTGATAAAATATTAAAATGTTTGACTCAAGGTGTATCATCTTCAGCAAAGGATGTATTTTCAAAAGAAAATGTAATATTTTTTTATTTATCTTTTAGTGAGTAACAGATAAAATATATGATAAAGATATGACCAACTCCATCTCAATAACAGAGATCTAATGTTTCTTAAAAGGCTTTGTCCTCCATCAGAGTAAGTTGTTTAGTGTAATGTTGACACAGGCTTTCCTCAGGCTTTCCTCCTGTAAAACACATTCATAACTAACAAGCTAATTACAGCTGTAATGATGTCATTACAGTCCTTTGCCCATCATGATGATAATAATTGAGACACATTTTCTTCTGCCAGCACATGTTAGCTGGGCCTCCAGAGTGTGCTTCCCCTCTGAAGAAAGCTGTTGTGATCTAAAAATGAGGTGTAATGAGCATCAGTCAAGCAAAGCAGCACCATATGCCTGCGAAACATGCACAGTTGCCTGTTTATGTGCGTATCTACGCCTGCACTTGTCAGCTTTGTTTGAGTTTTGCCTTTGAGCGCATGCTGCTGTCTTTGGCTCAACTTTGCACTTTTATGTGTATTAAAATGTAAATAAATTGCAGCCAGCAGGCCTTTAGTGCACGTCTCTGGCACTTTAATCTTCCCGCTTTCTTCCTCCCTCGTTTTTTCCTCTCGTCTGTCTAACCATCCCTGACAGAGTAAGCGCATAGAGGTAGGCTGACTGTTGGCCATGGGGCAAATTTAAACAAACTAGAGAAATAAAAGAGGGAGCTTGGGAGGAAAGAGGGGGAAACTGACAGTTTCTGTGGTGGAGAGTAATTACAGTCCAGAGATAAATTAACTCAGCTGGATGGATGAGAGAAAGAGAATACAGAATAAAAAGAGGGGCGTTCAAGAGAAAAGTTCAGGTGTTTTGCATGCCAACATCAAGCCTACCGACCGTGTAATTTCTGGGTGAGGTATAAGGGGGAATCTCGAAAAAACATATCCAGGACACATTTCACCCAAAAATCAAATGGACAAAATAAGAAATTATATTTTGTAGATAAATATAATTTTCATTACTACACTGATGAGTGCCGGGACATTTTGATGGTTCTTTGTTCCATCACCTACAGTTGAATTTCACTGGTCCAGAATCCTGCTACTAATAACTATACAGTATATTATATATAAAATTGTTCTGATTGGCTGTGATTTGTGCCACATTTTTGCTTTCAATTGGACAGACAAATTACATATTGGTGTTATCTTGTCATATCACACCTGTTTTGGACACTGTATAAGGCGTATGGACATTTTACTAATAAACGTTTTTGTAATTCTCATTATTTTCAAAGGTGACTGATTACTCTAATACAGTATTTTTTTTAATGAGCAGACATTACAACAAATAATACCATGATGTATAAATACTTTACAATTTAAATAATATATTAAATATTTTTCACATTATAGGAACAGGAATTAAATTGTTTATTTTTTCATTATAGTAATGAAAATTGTGGATATTTTCATGAAAATAACGTCACAACGCAAAAAAGAAAATACATTTATTTTTTCTTAATGATCCAAAAAGAAATTTCATTTTCATTAGCCAAAATATAATGTATTTGATTTGGGGGTCAAATATGACCCAAATATTTTCTAATTTTAGGAGATTCACACAAATAATGAACATTTCGCATGCCTCCTACCTTCTTGTTTAGTTCTCTATACTGATTTCTCTTTATTAACTGAACAGTTCCCATAGGGCAGGGGTCGGGAACCATTTTTTTTTTACTAAGGAGCCAATTTTGTAATTTTTGGTTGATGCCTTTTTTTCGAAAGAGCCATACCACAAACGAATAATTTACTATTTACAAAAACAATGTTTTTCAATAAAATAAAATGTTTATATTGCCCATAGACTACTCAAAAACAAATAAATATGCAAAAATTAATAGGTAACACGTTACAATATGGAATTTAGTACACGTGAGTACATGTGCGGGTCTCCATAAAATTACTTCATTTTTCATTTGTTCATGAAAAATTGAACTTCCCTTTTGAGCTGGGCAATATGTAAAAAATATTTGAATGATAATCGCATAAAATATCACGTTATCCGATCATATGGTCAACCCCCAATGTCTGTGAATATTTTAGCTTTGTTGATTTTGCTTTAAAAATGTAATTAATTTATTGAAACACGAAAAACTTAAAAGACATTTCTAAATTCAAATTGCACTTTAAACAAACTGAAAAAAGCAATTTAAATAACGAAGTGATTAAAAAATCTTATATATAACCACTTCTCCAAATCCAAACATTTACCATCTCCAGCGGCTCCATTTGCCAGTATGCGGCAACAGGTGCAAATTAAGAACTAAAGACAATTATAAATGTAAAGATAATAATGATCATAATAAAGAAGCCTAATAAATTCCCTTGTGTTCCCAAAAAATGCTGCCAAATATGTGTTCTTATCGAACGTCTTTTGTATTGCGTTTTGGTAATACAGTTTATGCTGCCTTAAGAAAATACAATAGAACTAAATTTTAGGTTCAAGGTGAACGTGTCTTGTATTACTTTATGATTTAAACCCTTCCTCTTTGTTTCTTTAATTCAAAGTTACCTGTCTATATTACTGAACCTGCAGAGTTGCGTTCACAATGTGTATGAGTGAACTGCTCCGTGGAAATAAAGCGAAACTCACAGCACCTCCTGAGATGATTGGAGATCATTTGCAGCATTCTCATAGACGACATTATTCTTCCAAACAGTTTTCAGTCGAATGAAACAGAGAAAAAGGAGTGAAAACTCTTTACGTGCGCTTGTTCCATGAGACAGTGTCCCGTTGCAGTCTCTGAACAAACAGCGAATCAGACACGAGCAATGATGGCTTTTCTTTTGTCTGTTCTTAAAAATATAATAAAGTGTGTTTCTTCAAGCACGTCTTTATGATTAACAGCATTTCCTGTCATGTGTCAGTCCGAGACGTTTTACAGGTCACCCGCCTGTTGCAGGTAGATGAGCAAAATTACTTGCGCATGAAATACCTGCATTTGGACGAGGAGTTCACAAACTTGATTGAGCCTCGTCACATTTGGATTGTGGCGGGTGCTATTTCACACCCTGGGCACACATAAAAAATAACAAACGATCATAATTCGCTCGTAGAAAATGCTCTTAACAGCTAAGATCAATAGTTTTTGGGAAATGAGGCCCAGAACTCTATGAATCTGCGTGTCTAGGAGAAGCACTTTTATTGCACTCGTGAACAGCAGAGCTCACTGCGCACATATAAAATCAGATGCGCATCAGCGGCTTTTCTTTCATCTGTTCTTCAAAATAGAATCACATTTCGTCAAACACGCGTATTTGTGTCTAATTTCTTGTAATATATCACTCTAAGTCTTACAGTTCACCTTCCACAGTGGCTGGTACATCAGCAAAATACTCCGCATGAAAAATCAGCATTTAGCGGGTGTTCGTTTCAAACCTTGTTCACCAGAAGTAGGCTGTCCAACAAATTCGGGAGAAAGGAAATCAAAATAGTTCAAGCTTTGCAATCGCACCCACACTTTCTGCAGGAAAATTATCTCTAGAAAGTTTTGAACGATTATGTGTTGTGAATGGTGAGACACCCCGCAAGCCACTTGATTTTTTAACAAAGAGCCACTTGTGGCTCGCGAGCCATAGGTTCCCGACCCCTGCCATAGGGGAACGTAACGAAAGTGTGTGTATTTGAAATAAAAAAAAACAGGGAGAGAGAAAGAGAGATGAAAGGCTGAGGAACTGAATTCTGGTCTGAATTCTGGTTCATATCACTAAAACAGATTTTATGAAACATATGAAACTAAAACAGACTCCCAGGAACTGCTCTCTGTAATTCCATTAATTTGTAGTGTAGAATTAATATTAGCTTTTTTCGTCATGCAAGTTTGTCCGCTTTTACATTCTGTAAATACTCTCTGTAAATCACAAATTAAGTGCGGTATAAGCTCTTAGCTCTTTGAAAAATGAGTCCCATTTCAATTAATAGGAGCAATAAAGGTTTATCAGAGCAAGGACGAGGGGATTGTAGAGGGCTTTAGTGGCTGCTGATGGAGAGTGAATAATCCCCCCCCCCCTCCCCATCATCTTCTGCACCAGGATTCATTCTCTGTCACTGTCTCTTCCCAAACATAATCCTCAGACACATAGAAAGCTCAAAGAAAGGTAACCACAATGAGGCTGACACTTTGGTTTATGTGGTAACTATGATACATTTAAAGTTGAAGGTTAATCATCACTGTGCAAATGCCTTTTTGAAAGTTAAAACTGTATTATGAACAGGTACTTTTCACGTTTTAGTTAGGAAAGTGGAAAGGGAGACAGGAAACAACAGAGGTCGGTTGCACAAGCTATGCGTAAGTAAATGCTGTGACTATTTATTGCATAATTTAGTACTAAGTTACATTTATGCACTACTAAATAACTTAGCATTGCACCTTAAACTTAGGTGAAATATAACCCTACGTATAAAGTTCATATTTACGGAAGCCTCTGACTTTGAGTAACAGTTGGAATAAAGAAGCATGTTTTGCATGACAGACTTCATTTAAAAATATGATGTTGACATTTACACTCGTTTACATTTACGAGAGAAACATTATGTAAAAAACTGACTTCAGCGGGTCTTCAGCATAAAGCCAATCCAAGCGGTTCACTTTCCTGTGCGCATTGTCTGGTGTCACTGGCATGCCAGGTTTCAACACAAAAAAAATAGATAGGATACTACAATGAATAAATGTAAATTTTCTAGTCTTTGGTGTTAGTATTTATTAATTGCCCCTTATTAATTACAGTTCCTGAATATTATTTACATATTTAAATATTCTATCTATTATATTTACAGATTGAAATGCACCGCTTCTCAACATTTGTTTACAAATTTGAAGGCTGCTTATTGGATCAGTAAATGTAAACGTCATATTATGCATATTTACATTGCTGTATGGGGAGCTTATGACCTACTTACTAAGACTTGCCATAAGAACTGGTGGTGCCGTAACAACTGGTGGTGAAACTAAATTAAGCACTGACTTTGTACAAACTAACTAGTAATTATAAGCCCTTAGTTTGAAATTTACGCCCCAACTTAATTGAGACCTTATGCACAGCTAGTGCAACTCTACCAAGGGGAGAAGAGGGGATATGAGATCGGGAAAGGACCTTATGTCGGGACTTGATCCTGGGTCACGCATGACCCTACTGCACCATATGTCGGAATACTTCCCAAAAGGCTAAGTCTCTGACAAAAATTACTTTAAGTTGGAGGATATGATTAATTTGTTTGTAAAGACCAACAATGGAAATTGTGATTTCGATATCACACAGCATTCATGAAATGCTTTCATTATGTGTTGATGAATCTCCACCAATTTATCTGAGAGCTCCCTCAGTCTCAGTTGAACCCATCATTTGTTGGTTTGACATTCAAGAGACAAAGTAACATGTTTGAGACATGTGTCCATTGAAGATTTTATTAAAGAGTGTAATATTAACAGTGATCATGCTTCACAGTACATGGTATAATCCAAGTCCTTGACAAACACCAAGCTGAACCAGAGTAACAGTATTAATTGTTGTTCTTATAAGAAGGCACTTAATTAAAACAACTCCCACCTCAACCCAATTATCGTTTTGTCTGGGAGCTTCACACCACAGTAGGCTGCTCATGTTTGGCTTTAAAAGTCATCAGTTATACAAACGACAAAGTGTGCTAATACAGTGAGATCTCTGCTAATCTTGGCAAAAGCAAAGAGAATTTAGGGATGCTCATGGACCACAAGCCCAATTATTGGCAGTTCCAGATACAGGGCTTTTCATGCCTTTGGATGTCTAGAGCTCATGGGAAATGTAAGCTGGCCCCAGCGAGGTCTCAGTGGGATCCAGACTCACATGAGAGAGCGAGTGGCTGTGCCCATGAGTGCGTGAAAGTGTGTGAGAGCGCGTAGATGACGGCGTTGGAGATGTGCACCCTTGCTCCTGCTCCGTCGCCTGTTCTGAAGCCACCCCACGATTCTGGTTTCCAGGTCCTGTGATGGCTTCTGCTCCCTGAACCCCTCCGCTGCTCTTTCGGTGCCTCTCCCAGGCAGAGCTCAGCTTCACTGCAAGAGCTAGCAGGTTTTTCCCCAGAAACACTGTAGATACACGTGGGTCCCTGTACCACAGCATCCCTACCCCCCTCGGCACAAGTGTAAACACATTAATGGTGACCAAACTGAGCCAAGGATAGATGGCCTCCTTCCGAGCCGCCTGCAGCCCAGGCAGTGCTGTAGCACCCAGCTCCGTGAGCGACACACATGGCAGCAACAGCAGCAACACGTAACAGTAGAAGAAAACGATACCCTCCACCCAAAGTGGAACTCCCACGCTGCCCTGTACCTCCCATAGCCCGGCTTGAAGATCCAGCACATCAAGCAAGTCTACCACCACCCACAGAAGTCGACTCCGCACCTCCTGTTTTCTGCGAAGGGGGGTCATGTAATCGGTTCCTGTCAGGATGAGAAATAGCGAGGGCAGGCAGACAGAAAGTAATAGAGTTAAAGTCTTACGGGCGAGGGGATCTGGAGGCCGCCTCTCTTGTCTGTAATTTTGACACACAAAGAAAAGCTTCAGCTGCAGCAGAGAGAGGAAAAGGAACCAGAGGGAGTTGGCAAAGCCCCGGCGGGAAGAGTGAGCTTCTGAGACCACACCGGCAGAGACGAAGCGCAGTGCAAGTAGGAAACACAGGTCACCCAGCGCGACAGCAACACATGGCCATACCGCAGGACGGGCTCCGCCTCGAGGTCCCAGCATGCTCTGCTCCAGCAGGTAGAGGTCAACCACTGCCATTGTGCTCACTGTCACCAGAGTAGACACGCACACCTGGGGCGAGGGCAACATGCTTGAAGTAAAGGAGAAACAAGGACATATTAGGACTTTAACTTATTAAATGAGACAAAGAGACAAGAGGAAGTTTTTAGATGATAAATCCTTGATGTCTTAAGGATACAGAATGCATGATTATATGCTATTAGAAGACAGGGCTATACAGAGAAAAATGCCATTGCAAAGTGAATTGGCCAGATATCTTAAAAGCTTTTGTACATGTTTTAATTCTATTTATGGCCTTTTAGAACACAGCCAATTTTTTGGACTGAGCAGACAAATTGCATGATCTACAAAGAGCAGGTCAAGAAAAACCCATACATATTGTCCCTTGATGTATCTTTATTGTTTGATGTTTAAATGGAAGTTATTCTTTGAATCCTTCATATCAAAGGTAGTCACAGAATGTCTGTACAAAAGGTCTTGACAAATGTTGTCTGCAATTCTTGGCGAATAAAAGATTTATGGCATTTCAAAGACAAAGGCTTGTTCATTTTACAAAGCCTGTAAAATTGACAAGGTTGTGCAGAGTACCAACTCCAAGTACAAGTATTTGCGTGTTTAAGACAGCATGTTATGCTGGTCATTGTAATTTTTTTCATCACATCCCTACAAGCGTATCTTTCTTCTCCTAGTCTAATTGTGTTTTCTCCAAGTTATGCCCCTGAAATCAGAGAACGTGCCAGAATTCTCTCTCTCTAAATGTGATTTCTTAACTCAGAATCTTTCAGTCCCTTCATCTTTTCAAATGTCCAAGGTTTTCTACAAAATAGATAATTTTATGTCAACCTTTATTCCATTATAAATAAATCATATTAATAAGGGAAGCCAGGCATGCTTTCAAAGGCTTTTCCTTATAGCCTGCATTGCTTTCCATGCTTGTTTTGTTTTGCAGCTTTTTTCAAGTATTGCTGTACTATATTATACAGTTTTGGTTTCAGAAAAAATATGACATGATCAAGTTTGATTCTCAGGATCTGGTGTGTTTTGTATTGGGGAGCTGAGTTTGTATGGGTGCCTGCAGAATGCGGAAGCTCAGTCTTAATACTGTATAAGATATTCTGTAATAACACTGCATACTAATGTTGATTTTATTCATGTTTCCTCAAGTCACATTTCAGAAACAGACAGTGTAAAACTGTTGTATTGATTAGTGTGTGGAGAAATTATTGTGGGCTTTATGGCGAAATTGAATGCAGCGCTTCTCAGCTTGTTGAACTTAATGGCCGATGAACCATAGCTGGCTACTGACCATTCGTGTCTACTTTGAATGTCAACGTCACCTGAGATAGATGACTTTTTAATATGAAAACCATTACTGTTTAGGATATACAGGGTGTCATTTTTAATCTGTGATCAAGATCTCAAAATGTTCAGCTTTAATGTTACCACTGCATTGAGGTGAAGTGTGTAATTTATGTCACTGGCATCACCAAAAGGAATTACTAAAAGTACTGTATTTAAACAGGTTTCCTGAACAATCCCTTGTCTGCTTTTGGTCCAATATACATAGTCCTACCCTAAACTCATCTCATTGGTTGAGCCAATGTTGCTGTTTTGGGTTTGTTCGGATACCCAAACGAACAGCAATGTGTGAATAAAAGCGCCACTTTTTTGGGGCAATCAGTACAAATGTCTTGCTTATAGTTGTCGAGAGAGGGACGGAGAGAGCAAGATGGTGATTCATTCCCTTGGCTTTTTAAAGATCTAATAAAGTGTGATGGTAATAGCTCATAAATGAGTGAAATGAAGAAGGAATGAGGTATAGGCCAGACACAAAAAGCACAGGAGACCTGCTCTGGAAAAAAATTAAAGAGAGAGAGATGTACCAGTACTGTTGGAGAATTCTTGATGAAAATGGATTCAATACATTCATAACTTGGGAACTGTAGAAATTAAACACATTAATATGAAGTGTGGAGGAAATGAAGGGGGTATGTTGGTAAATGACCTAGAATGATTAATCTTCGCTAAGCTCGGTGGAATGAAAAGAGGGTGTGCGTCACTAATATCTGATTTTGGCTGTAGACTTTTTTTGTTTCTGTGACAGATTTTTCTGCTTTGAAATTCAATTGAATTTCATAATCTCAAACTATAAATGTTGTACTTAGGGCCACTTGCTCCTTTTGAAGAAAGATGCTTTGATACTGGACAAATCTTTATTTATTACAAAAAGTATCAGAAGACAGTTATTTTTGGACAAATAATGAAACCAAGATGGCTTGCTTGTAGGTGTAGAGCTTATCTTTTTATTCCACTGTCAGCACATGCATCAGGTTATCAAATCTCTTGGATGACACTGTGCTGTTTTTCTCCAAGCACATCAATAATGACTAGACTTCAGTACTGACAGCCAATGCATCCTGATAAAGCTCAAGCATTAGTGAGTGTTTGAAAAATCTGCAGGTGACAGAGCAATTTATACATAGTTTCATGAATGGTGAACTGAGAGAAGATGTATGCATAATCCCTTTTGCATTGGAAACAGATGCCTTCTTTGGTCTGTGTTTTAGTGAATGAGAACAGATGATGCCTCAAATAGTCTGTTGAAGAAAATCAACTAATATTCTTTGGTATTATGTAGGCTACTAATTGTATAATTAGAATTTAAAAATCACACCGAACGCACCTTTGCATTAAAAAAAAATAAGGACAGAGTGCCATGAATAGAGCAGAATGTTGAGACACGTTTTTACAGTCAAACTTTGTTTTTAACTTAACGTGGTGTCTAAACAACACAGTGCTTCTGCACAAGACACGGCACAACGGTCAAAGACGTCTGTCCAGTGCATGTTTACAAAAACAACTGAAAAACAGCGCAGACTAATGTAAAACGGCTCTGAACGCTACTGCACTGAAAGAAAATTACTAGTAAGATTTACTTCATTTTTATTTCGCAAGTTTTTCCATGCAGTTTTGTTTTTTTTAGTACATTTTTATGGTATAAAATGGAGTAAAATCTACTTCATGAGTGGTGGTGTAGTGGACTAAAGCACTGAACTGGTAAGTAGAAGGTTGTTGGTTCAATCCCCACAGCCACCACCATTGTGTCCTTGAGCAAGGCACTTAACTCCAGGTTGCTCCAGGGGGATTGTCCCTGTAATAAGGGCACTGTAAGTCGCTTTGGATAAAAGCGTCTGCCAAATGCATAAATGTAAATGTACTTAAAAATTTACAAGAAGATTTCACATTTACAGTAGTGATGGGCGCTTTCGAAACACGCATCATGAAGCTTAGAAACCTTTAGAGCATATTAAAATGGCCAGGTCACGTGATTTCAGCAAAAACTTCATTACAGAATACAGTTTCGAAATGTTTTGCTGTTATTGATCCCACAGTAGAACCCTGAATCAGTATTAAATGCAGGCTGTAACTGATCTCGAGTCAGTTCAGCAATAACTTGGGTCTATAAAGTCAGACTGATTTCCCTGTCAATCACCTCGAGTTGTGTTCCACAGGAAAAAAATTAAAAAATGTTTTTTAATTGTTTTACAAAAAGTGAATGTGGAATTGTGTCTATTGTACATGATAACGTTCCTTCACTTTCATTTTTTTTATGTAGCACACCCACTTTCATATCGCTAGAAATGCTGCATTGGGTAGTGCTTAACACTCTCACGTTATCATTTAAAGTACTTGATATTTGAGTTCGAGACCCACACTGACTGTGTGAAACGTATTACCATCATGTCTCATTTTTAAATGTTTACTGTGTAACGGGAGCCAGCTAATACGTGATAGCTGTGCGGTAAACTTCACTCCCCTGGCCTCAAAGAGGCACACTAGCGATTAATACCAGAGGCTGTAACCTTTAGCTTCCTCGTTAGCGCCCCGCCTCCCATGCCGGAGATGCCGATTCGAAGCCCGCTCGGAGCGGGTCAAGCAGGACTGGTTACAATTGCACAATCTGCCAAAGCATACAGTAAAAAAAAAAAAAAAAAAAAAATATATATATATATATATATATATATATATATATATATATATATATATATATATATATATATATAAATGTGTTTATACAAAACAAGGTGGTGTTTTAGAATTTTTTAAAAAAAATTAAAAATTGGTATCTAAAATAATCATAAAAAGGCCAAATTATATATGAAGGTCTACATATTTTGCAAAGATTTAGATCCGTTACTCCAGGATATTGTAGACAACCATGAAAAATATATAAAAATACTGGGCAGTAAATAATTTGTCATGCATTGTGTCATTGTAGATCCTTTTGACTCGATTCTTCCTATTGCATTTTATACACCTGTGACCAGCAGATGTCCTCAGCGTGCGGTGTTTCGAGCGCTTTGAAACAGTGAATCATTTTCCAAATCAATTAGTCCAGTTGACTCAAAGTTTTGAAAAGCTTTGTTTCTGCCATCACTTACATACAGAAGCCTTTCACAGAGATTTGTAATGCATGCTATGTAGTCTATTAGGCTACATAATTTTTTTCATAACTGACAATAGATACAAGTTATAAAGCTGCGCACAGAACCCTCAAAACTTGGTGCTCGAAACACGATGCCGATAACAATCAACAGATTTTTGTTTTAGTTTTTTAATGAACGAGTAATTTTGAGCAGAAAATTCACTTCAGACTTCACAAAAACAAGAAGTTACCAAACATAAAAAAAACAACAAAAACAAAAGAACAAAACAAAAAAAAACTGTGCATAAACCTGCAAACAGAGAACCCATTCAAGGTCATTAATTCAGTCTCCGTGCTGGGAACACCAGCTTCAAAATGTTACGATTTTAAAATGTACTTATTTTATTTACCTGTGAAATTTAGATGTCTACTTTAGGATTGATACATGATGACACATTGTCAGGATAATAAAAAATCATAAATAATTTTTACTTAAGCTAGTGCATACATTTTTACATGTTTGAATTTGATTCAAATGTAGAATTTACTAAAAGGGATAGTTCACCCAAAAATGAAAATTCTCTCATCATTTACGCACCCTCATGCCATCCCAGATGTGTATGAATTTCTTTCTTCTGCAGAACACAAATTAAGATTTTTAGAAAAATATCTCAGCTGTGAAGGTCCACACAATGCAAGTGAATGGATGCCAAAATCTTAAGGCTCCATAAAGCACATATTGCCATCATAAAGGTAATCCATACACTCCAGTGGATTAATCGATGTCTTCTTAAATCAAAATATCGATTTAATATTTTAAATGTTTTTTTACTAAAAATGTTCGCTTCAGGCCAGCTGTGGTATACATGTTCACGAGAGTGGAGTTCAAAACTGCCTCTCGCATGATGTAAACGCGTTGGCACGTCGACGTTGTCGGATCCCTCGGCTGGTCTGAAATCGGCAGGGGAAAGGTTTTCACTGCACACCCTCAATATTTTGAGTGACTCAATGGGTGTATTGATATCCCCGTGAACTGCGAGCAGCCATAGCTTCAGTCGCTTAGGATCATTGATAGGGAATCTGTGAAATCTGTTAGTCTTTCCTCTTGCGATGATGTCCGCGGACGTAATCTAATGTTTTTAAGTAGGTTGAGGCATCACGCAAGCACCATCTTGAAAAAGAAACAGATACAAATACAAATCTATAGCAAAACCAATTCAGCTTCTGTAAAACATTCGTCCTCTGTTGTAAACAACACAGCACTTCCGTATTTTACGTATTTCACACGTAGTTCTCACGTGAACTTTCCAACGTGCTTGTGTCACACGAGAGGCAGGATGTATTTGACCCCCGTGACCGAGCTGGGCGGAAGTGACATTTTATAGTTAAAGTTTTAAATATTGATGTTTTTCTTACACCTAGTGTTTCGCTTCAGAAGGCATTATTTAATCCACTGGAGTCATATGGATTACATTTATGATGGCAAAATGTGCTTTTTGGAGCTTCAAGATTTTTGGCACCCATTCACTTACATTGTATGGACCTACAGAGCTGAGATATTCTTCGAAAAATATTCAATGTAGAAAGTACTAAATCTTTTATGCTATATTTACTTAATCACAAAGTAAGAAAAAAATTTCAGTATGCGAAATGAAATAAAAGCTGTTCATAATAAACTCTCAGAGATGGTCCGCATTACTGGCCAAGGTTTAATATAGTTGTAATAAATATTGCCAATCTTTAATCTGCAGCTGGTATCGTAAAGTACCCATAAACACGACTATAGCCTACCTCTCATTCTTTGAGATGCTGTCTGCTGGACTCATGCCACATGCCCTCATTCACGAGTAAACGACTGAAAATGCCCGTCGGTAATGTGCTATCGAATCATTCCCAAACACAGAGAAGAATATCTGTACAGTGAGATCATCAGTCTCCGTGAATAAACAGAATCATCTGTCTTGATGCTTGTAAGTGTCGTGCCGCTGCCACCGCAGGACATATAAGATCAGACCTGTGCCAGTTTAACATCAACATATTGCGACAGGTGTCCTTGTAATTTACACATCAGAATTAGCAGGTGCCATTCTCACCAAATGAGCTATTAAAACAGCCCAAAACTGCACTCCATCTAAAACATTTTACATTTTTGTGCTTGCATCGGGGATTTAAAGGATGCATGAATAATGAAATATTCAAGTTGCAACAGAACTCAACTTTATGTAACGAGTGATAGGTGAAGTGGAGAGTGTATTTACCCCAAAGCATGCGGTTGGATGTCTGATGTCGGTCCTCTATAGACTTCACAGAGCAGTCTCAATCTATTGACCAGCGCAAACCTGCATGCATCAAGACGATATCATCTGAATCCAGTGTCTCAGTCGCATTCGTCCGAAATCGTGCGGTTCGTCCAGTAATAAAGACTAGGTGGCTTCTCCGCATAACTAAATGTGGAAATTAATCCGGAAAAGTCAGCTACGTCCAGCTCTAAGGTTACATTGTCCATAATATATAGTATAGTGGTGAGGAAGCGAGCGTTTCTCTCTCCCGACTTTTTTGCAATGTTGGTATGTCGCAAAACCCTTATATAATCGGCATGGGGTTTATTCCCTTATCTCGAACAGGCTCAGGTAAATCCTTCCAGATTTATCTCCGGTGTCGAGATGTTGCTCCGGCTGCTGTGATGAAGCTTTTGAGGGCTGAGGAGAGTTGAAGTCGCTCAGAAGTGCCTTAGAAACACGTTATCCGTTGAATCTGTCACGGAAGCCGAATTCTCCGATGTCTTTTCATACTTCATCAACGAAATGGTGTGAAACAAGAGAAAGAACGCGTCGCGACACAGTTTATGATTGCAGTGTGTCATTTGTAGGCAGCTTATGTGCACTTGCTCCCTCCCTTTGCTCTCTCTCTAAGTCAGTCTTTGGTTCCTCTCTCTCTCTCTCTCTCTCTCTCTCTCTCTCTCTCTCTCTCTCTCTCTCTCTCTCTCTCAATTCAATTTTTCAATTTAAAGGGGTCATGAAATGCTCTTTTTTATATATATATATATATATATATATATAGTTTCATTATCTTCACTGAGGTCCACTGATAATGTTAGTAAAGTTTTTGTTTCACCAAAACAGTCATAATTTTGTAATATATGATCATTTACCACCCTGTCTCTGACAATCTTTCTGAAAAGCTCGATTTTTGCCTCAGCTCCTGCTTTAAACTTCAATATAAACGCCCTCTGTTATGATTGGCTAACAGCGTGCAGCCTCCTCAAATTCAGCCATTTTTGAAACTCAGTCAGAAGAGAATAAACAAGCTCCAAAACATTAGAAATGTACATTTCATGGTTTACACATGACACACATCCAACACATTGCAACCGATTATATTACACTATTCATCTCAAGCACAACCATTAACACTCGCGCCCTGTCTACACCGGATGCTATAATCAATGATGCTGTCTACCATGGAAGCCACTCCAACAGTAAACAAACAGCTAGTACTGTCAACAACACACAGAAACGTTTCAGAAAGTTTGTGTCGACGCGCCCGGTGTGGACAGCCTCGAGCCGTCGCATCAACAGACGTGCCCAGTGTAGACAGCGTGTCAGCATCATAAACGATCATGACATTTGAAATATTAATGAACGGAACTGTATACTTGCATTTTTTATAGAGTCCAATAGTGTTTTTAAATGTCCCATATCCTTCAGTGACAATTCCTTGGCAAAGACTCGTTTTATTCTTCACAAGACGCACACATCCAGTTTATCATCCTGCACGGAGGTGCATATCGCTGGAACCAAATCAAAACGGTCAAAGACGTCCATCTAGTGCATGTGTACATACACCAACAATTAAAAATAGCACTGATATGGTGACTCCAGCCAGGTTTCCTAAGCAACCAAATTGGCCCGGTTGCTAGGGAGGGTAGAGTCACATGGGGTAACCCCCTCGTGGTCACAATAATGTGGTTCTTTCTCGGTGGGGCACGTGGTGAGTTGTGAGTGAATGCCGCAGAGAATAGCGTGAAGCCTCCACACACGCTATGTTTCCGCGTTAACGCACACAACAAGCCACGTGATGAGATGCGCGGGTTGATGGTCACAGACGCGGAGGCAACTGAGATTCATCCTCCGCCACCCGGATTGAGGTGAGTCACTATGCCACCACGAGGACATTGAGCACATTGGGAATTGGGCATCCCAAATTGGGGAGAAAAAGGGGTGAGAGAAAAAATAGCAATGATAGGCGAAAGAACAGTTTGTTGAGCAGTTTAAGCAACAAAACAACAGGAGCCACAGCAGCTGATAAAACGCATCTTCTCTTCAGAGTTGAAACTTGACACTGCATCTTTTAAACATGTGCCAGAGAGATGACAACAGTCAAAGACGTATGTGTAGTACATGTTTGTATACAAAAATAATGCAAAATAGTCCAGATGGGTCCCCTTTCTTGTTCAGGCCACAGACAGTAGGCCTTTTGTCCTTCTCTCTGTTTACGAGCCAAGTGAGCACCAGTGGGCAGGGCCATGGGTGCAGTGATTTTAAAATATGCGTTGATGTTGTTGCTATAGAGGCCTTCTTGAATTTAATAAGTACCCCAAGTGACGTAGGGTTGTTGCGGAAGTAGAGAGTGGGGCGTTTTGGCAGCTTGGTTTCAATAAATGCTTTTATTGCATTGGGGATTAAGTTTTGAGTTCTGGAATTTACAGTATTTATTTATTTTTTTTTTTATAGTAGAATGACCTTTTATATGTCAAAATATCAGGAAAAATTGTATTCTTCATGACATGAACCCTTTAAAGTACTTTATTGGCATGATTGTTTTACATACAATATTGCCAAAGTATTAATACACAAAACAGATAATGACAAGAAAATAAAAATAAATAATAATACTCGGATTTGACTTCAGAGAGCAAGCAGGGTGTTTTGAATGGTCCCATGGACATTATATGGGAGTTCGCCACCTGAATGGGTCTGTACTTACTGCTGCCTGTGCAATCATTGGTATGATAATTACATTGTTCTGAAGAAAACAACATGCTCAATTTCCCTGCTTTTAGTGACACATGTTTGTGTATTAAGATAAACTAGATGGGGCTTTCAGATTTGTTATTTGTCATTTAACAGACACCTTTTTTTGTCCAGAATATCTAATTGCAAGGATAGTCCCCTCTGGGGTTGCCAGGTATGTGTGACAAAAACAGCCCATCTCTGAGTTTTAATCAGGTCAATGGGAAAGAAAGATATAGAAGACAAAGTCATCCTTCTTGTCATAGTCGGCTATGCGCACCACTGGTTTCCAGAGACAGATTTTCCATTCCTTGCTTTCAATATTTTTTTTTTTTTTAGCTCCATCTTTTCTCCTCTCTCACTCTCTCACCCTTCAGTTCCCGTGGGGTTGAAGTGCTTGAAGGTCACTCTGCTCTGGCTTACTTTCAGCATGGAGGGAGTGAGAAAGATGGAGAAAATGAGACAACAAGAGTCCAGCAGTGCAGAGTCAACACTTTTGCCCACATATAATGGCACAATTTGTAATGACATGCTTTTTTTTTCTCCAAGATGTGCCTCTTGAATGTGAGGGCCTGATTGGTGCCCCAGGTGTGCACTGGCAGAAGCTCAGCCCAAACCAGCACAAGACATTCTTCACTGCAGCCATCTGTCACACGTTAGAGCTCTAAGCTGACGCCACACATGCTTTAAGCAGCAAAACAATCTGTCTTTTGGACTGAAAGATTCCTGAGGGCACAGTTTTATATGCTGTTTGTTATCTTAAATCCACAGCTTAAAAGGATATTTTCTCCAAAAATAAAATTCTGTCATCATTTACTAACCCTTATATTGTTCATAACCTGTATGACTTACTTTCTTTAGTGGACCACAAAAGATTTTAGGCAGAATATTAGCTTCAGTCACCATTCACTTTCATTGTATGGAAGGGAAAAAAAGATGCCATTAATCTGAATAGTAACATACTATTCAGTTTGAGTAAATAATGACAACATTTTCATTTATGGATAAGCTATCCCTTTAACTTCCTGCCTTATTGTCTGAAATGAAAATCTGTCATTTTTATATTAAAATCAACAGTGGCTCAACTCAATAATGATGCTCAGTGAATTATCTTTTACTTCATAATTAAATTAATCAGATGTGGTGGAGCTTTGATGAGATAAAACATCCTCTGATGCAATATAATTCTGTAAAGAAAAGTTCTAAGGAACTGGGCTCTTTTCTTTAAAAACATACATTTAATGGAATATTTTCACACTCCTTGATTTCTGTCAAATGCTAAACATTGGCACATAATAATGCTCCATCATAACATCTATTGTCCTTTTACACTTTTTTTGTTCGTGGTGCTTCATGCTGTGTCTTAGACCTTCACCCTGCATTTGATTATTGATAAATAATGTTTGTTCTGCTTTAATAAAATTTATGTCAAGTAATCACACATGCTGTTCAATATTCAAGGACCAAGTGCTTCCTAGAATCCTCGTTAGATGAAGCAAAGCCTGTTAATTTGCTACCAAACAGAAGTAGGTAAGTGTCAATACTGGCTGTAAATACGCATCATAAAATTGACGGGAAAGTAATGTGTCCTCTGTGGCACGTCTTGCCCTATGGCATTTGCTTACATGGATGGTGAATGCATTAAAGGGATAGTTAACCCTGAAATAAAAAAAAATATGTCATTTATTCAGCCTCATTTTGTTCCAGTACTGCTTGACTCTGTTTTTTCTTCCATGGAACACAAAACGAGATGTTACTTTCATTGCATCTTTTTTCCATAAACCGAAGCTTAAAGGGATAGTTCACCCAAAAATGAAAATGCTCTCATCATTTACTCAGCCTCATGCCATCCTAGATGTGTATGACTTTTTTTCTTCAGCAGAACACAAACGAGGATTTTTAGAAGAATATCTCCGCTTTGTAGGTCCATACAAGTGAATGGGGTTCAGACATTTGTAGCTCCAAAAATCACATAAAGGAAAGTAATCCATAAGATTCCAGTGGCTAAATACATATCTTCAGAAGTGACAAAATAGGTGTGGTTGAGAAACAGATAAAAATTTAAGTCCTTTTTTTACCCTAAATCTCCACTTTCACTTTTACATCTGAAAGTCACATGTGGTGCCTGTTTAGTTTAGAAGATAAAGTGGAGATTTAGAGTAAAAAAGGACTTAAATATTGTTCTGTTTGTCACCTACACCTATTATATCATTTCTGAAGATGTGGATTTAACCACTGGAGTCTTATAGATTACATCTGTGTTTCCTTTATGTGATTTTTGGAGCTACAAAGGTCTGATCACCATTCACTTGCATTGTATGGACATACAGAGCTGAGATATTTTTCTAACAATCTTGGTTTGTGTTCTGCAGAAGAAAGTCAGACACATCTGGGATGGCATGAGGGTGAGTAAATGATAAGAGAATTTAAATTTTTGGGTGAACTATCCCATTAACATCACCTTGTTGTGTTCCACAGAAGAAAGTCATATTGATTTGGAACAACGTGAGGGTAAATGATGACAGGATTTTCAATTTTGGGAGAACTTTCCCTTTAAGTTGTGGATGTATTATCAGAAACGGGATATCAAACTGTGCACTCACTGTAGGAATCTTCTATAGTAATAAGACAGATTTAGTTTGTTTTGCTGTGGTTGGAGCATATGTGGTTTCAGCTAAAAGCTCAAATGCCATAAAAGTATCTTTAGAGTTGTCCTTACATCTTGTACACCATATTCCAAGTCATACATTAGCTTTGTGTGAAGAACAGATCAAAAACTAATTATTCACAGAAACTCTTGTCTTGAAATTTTACTTGACAGCAGTGATCACCATTAACTTTCATTGCATGGAAAAGAGCCATTTGCCTTGGAGAATGTTATAAATAACTCCTTTTGTGTTCATGGAAGGGGGGAAAAAAGTCATATGGGATTTGAAATGCACATGGGTGAGAAAATGATGGCAGAATTTTCATGTTAGGGTGAACTATCCCTTTAACCATCACTGTGCGAACTTTTAGAAAATGAGATGTGTCTTTAGATGTGATTGAGGTTACAGGGGAATTTAGGATGATCAAAGATAAAGCCATTAGCAGACTAGACAAACTTAGCATTCCACAATGTCTGATGCAAACATTCTGTGATCCCCCATGGCTTTTGAAGACTAGCAAATGGCCCTTAATCCTCATTGCACCCATAGGCAAAACTGTGCCCATCACTAGGTCTTGTCTATTCCTCTCCTGAGGTCTCAACCACCATGACGGGCCAAAGTAGTTTGAGGGTATGAGGCTAATCAGCTGTATGACACCCTTATAGGGAAGTATGTAATAAAATAGGAAGTTCAGCACATTAAATTAGGTAAGGGGAAACAAAGTAATTAATTAGTGTGTCTCACACTACAGAGTTTAATTAACCCCTCGTCCACACCCCTCACTTCACCCCCATCCTTCAAGCACCAGCCTGGGCGATAAATTGCCCGTTCTTGTGTGCCAGGGGCAATTAATCCTGCCTGCTGCCCCAAGGCCACGTCCCCTTTCATGCTTATCTACACATCCCCTTTTTTGCACCTCTGTTTCAGTCTCTGTTACATATCACTGCACACGAAGGAACATGCAGTGTGGCGTACTCTAAATCCCACACTGAGAGAGCGGCCTGAAAAGAAAGTGTAGTTCTCTTGATTTTATTATATTTATCTATTTGTTTTTCTCTATTTTACTCCCTTTGTGTCTTCTGTTTCTAATTCTCTGAATCATAAGTCTCTCATCCTGTGGTAATTTCATTTTTTAAAAGGATAGTTCACCCAAAAATGTATATTCTGTCATCATTTACTCACCCTCGTGTTGTTTCAATCCAAACCCATATGACTTTCTTTCTTTTGAGGAACACAAAAGGAAACTTTTGTCAGTAAGTTAGCCTCAGTTACCATTCAGTTTCATTGCATCTTTTTTGCCACACAGTGAAAGTGGATGGTGACTGAGGCTGTCATTCTGCTTTGCATCTTCTTTTTTCCACAGATGAAAATCATACATGTTTGGAACAACATGGGGGTGAATATATGATGACAGAATTTACATTTTGGGGTGAACTATCCCATTAACATCACCTTTTTGTGTTCCACAGAAGAAAGTCATATTGATTTGGAACAACGTGAGGGTGAGTAAATGATGACAGGATTTGCAATTTTGGGAGAACTTTCCCTTTAAGGTGTGGATGTATTACACTGTGTAACAAATTATTATTTTTTGGGGTTCCTGGGTTGTAAGTGTTATTTCCTAATTGCTTATGCCTCAAAAGTATAGAAAATTGCTATTATTCCCCACAAACTTTGCTTTTGTGACCAGGACAGTGATATTTTGAAATTTACCTATTTCCAGTGAGAAAACGGGCAAATTTGTGTTTTTTCGTTCACATAAAGTCAGAAAAAACAACATACGAGTCCAAATTAACATGTATTTATACTAAAGTAATACAAAAATGACTACAAAAGATTTAGAAGTGAGTAGTTTTTCGAGATTTATGAATATGCTGTAAATCACTTTCACGAATCAGCCCCCAAATGTAGTCTCCCATCATGTTCTCATTTTACTGTCCTTGGTAACGGCGTTCAAAGTCCAGTATATCTTGATGGAAGCGCTCGCCTTGCTCCTCCGAGTACGCTCCCATGCTCTCCTTGAATTTATCAAGATGAGCATCAAGGATATGGACTTTGAGGGATTTCAGTGGTGGAGCTGAGGAGAGAAACCCATACTATCCCAACCAAAAAGACCTCAACGACTTGATTAGAGATCTTGGTCTCATCAAGTCCAATGCCGAGCTTTTGACCTCTAGGCTCAAGCAGTGGAGCTTGTTGGATAAATTGTGCAAGTCGCAGATCAGAGGAAGCATCACCAACCTTTTTCCAGCTTCTTTACCCATCAAGATGGACTCTGCTTCTGCCACAATGTGACCAGTCTGTTCGAGGCAATCGGAATCACCTGTAACCAGAATGAGTGGGGCCTCTTCATTGACAGCTCATCCAGGAGCCTCCAAGCCGTGCTGTTCCATAAGAATCAGAATCAGAATGAGCTTTATTGCCAAGTATGCTTACACATACAAGGAATGTGTCTTGGTGACAGGAGCTTCCAGTGTACAACAATACAAAAACAATACAAAAACAGCAGCAAGACATAGATAATAATAAAAAATAAAAAATAATTATACGCATACATACAGACACACACATACATACATACACACATTCACATGGGTAGTGCAAATCTAATACAATCTGTTATGTACAGTGTAAATACAAATCTGTTATGTACAGTGCAAATTTTTTTTTTTTTTTTTTTTTTCAGAGGAATGAAATGGCAGAAGAGGTTGGATGTGTTGGATAAATATATGAAAGACTAAACTGTGTATTGCACATAGTTATTGGTCAATGGGGCAATTTAACTGTTCATGAGATGGATAGCCTTAGGGAAAAAACTGTTCCTGTGCCTAACGGTTCTAGTGCTTAGAACTCTGAAGCGTCGGCCAGAAGGCAACAGTTCAAAAAGGTAGTGGGCAGGGTGAGTGGGGTCCAGAGTGATTTTTCCAGCCTTTTTCCTTACTCTGGAAGTGTATAGTTCTTGAAGGGGGGGCAGGGGGCAACCAATAATCCTCTCAGCAGTCCAAACTGTCCTATGTAGTCTTCTGATGTCTGATTTCGTAGCTGAACCAAACCAGACAATTATTGAAGTGCAGAGGACAGACTCAGTGACTGCTGAGTAAAACTGTATCAGCAGCGCCTGTGGCAGGTTGAATTTCCTCAGCTGGCGAAGGAAGTACAACCTCTGTTGGGCCTTTATCACAGTGGAGTCAGTGTGGGTCTCCCACTTCAGGTCCTGTGAGATGGTAGTGCCCAGGAACCTAAATGACTCCACTGCTGCCACAGTGCTGTTTAGAATGGTGAGGGTGGTCAGTGTTGGGGTGTTCCTCCTAAAGTCCACAATCATCTCCACCGTTTTGAGCGTGTTCAGCTCAAGGTTGTTTTGACTGCACCAGACAGCCAGCTGTTTAACCTTCCTTCTGTATGCAGACTCATCGTCATCTCGGATGAGGACGATGACAGTGGTGTCATCTGCAGACTTCAGGAGCTTGACAGAGGGGTCCTTGGCGATGCAGTCATTGAATGGTAAGAAGTACCCGTCTCTTCCCCTGGCTCACTCGGTGCACCTCAAAGAGGATTGCAACAGCATCAAGACCTTGCTGGATGCCTTGAAGTATGATGAGTATGGCTGGGAGGTCATAGGAGACTTCAAAATGGTAGCATTCCTGATGGGTCTCCAAGGTGGTTTTACCAAGTTTCCCTGCTATCTTTACCTTTGGGACAGCAGGGACACCAAGGCGCACTACCACAGGCGGGACTGGCCACAGCAGACCGAGTTCTCCGTGGGGAGGAACAATGTCAAGTGGGAGCCACTGGTGGACCCCCGGAATGTGCTGATGCCACCACTGCACATCAAATTGGCCTTATGAAACAATTTGTCAGAGCTCTAGATAAGGAGTCGGCAGCCTTCAAGTACCTTCAAGACTTCTTCCCTAAGCTGTCTGAGGCAAAGGTCAAAGCTAGTGTCTTCGTCGGACCACAGATAAAGAAGATCCTGGAGTGCAATGAATTCCCCAAGAAGCTCACTAGTAAGGAGAAAGCAGCTTGGAACAGCTTTGTCGCAGTGGTTCAGGGCTTCCTGGGCAATCACAAGGCCGAAAACTATGTGGAGCTGGTTGAGACTCTGGTGAAGAACTACGGTACAATGGGCTGTAGGATGTCCCATATCCTTGATGCTCATCTTGATAAATTCAAGGAAAACATGGGAGCGTACTCGGAGGAGCAAGGTGAGCGCTTCCATCAGGATATACTGGACTTTGAACACCGCTACCAAGAACAGTATAACGAGAGAAATGATGAGAGACTACATTTGGGGGCTGATTTGTGAAAGTGATTTACAGTATAATCATAAATCTCGAAAAACTACTCACTTCTAAATCTTTTGTAGTCATTTTTATATTACTTTAGTATAAATACATGTTAATTTGGATTCATGTTGTTTTTTTCTGACTTTATGTGAACGAAAAGACAAATTCACCCGTTTTCTCTGGAAATAGGTACATTTCAAAATATCACTGTCCTGGTCACAAAAGCAAAGTTTGTGGGGAATAATAGCCATTTTCTATACTTTTGAGGCATAAGCAATTAGGAAATAACACTTACTACCCAGGAACAAAAATTGCATTACATAGTGTTATCAGAAATGGGATATCAAACTGTGAACTCACTGTAGGAATCTTCTATAGTAATAAGACAGATTTAGTTTGTTTTGCTGTGCTTGGAGCATATGTGGTTTCAGCTAAAAGCTCAAATGCCATAAAAGTATCTTTAGAGTTGTCCTAATATCTTGTACACTATATTCCAAGTCATACATTAGCTTTGTGTGAAGAACAGGTCAAAAAGTAATTATTCACAGAAATTCTTGTCTTGAAATTTTACTTGACAGCAGTGATCACCATTAACTTTCATTGCATGGAAAAGAGCCATTTGCCTTGGAGAATGTTATAAATAACTCCTTTTGTGTTCATGGAAGGGGGGGAAAAGTCATATGGGATTCGAAATGCACAAGGGTGAGAAAATGATGGCAGAATTTTGATGTTAGGGTGAACTATCCCTTTAACCATCACTGTGCGGACTTTTAAAAAAAGAGATGCGTCTTTAGATGTGACAAACTTAGCATTCCACAATGTCTGATGCAAACATTCTGTGATCCCCCATGGCTTTTGAAGACTAGCAAATGGCCCTTAATCCTCATTGCACCCATAGGCAGAACTGTGCCCACCATTAGGCCTTGTCCATTCCTCTCCTGAGGTTTCAACCAGCATGACGGGCCAAAGTAGTTTGAGGGTATGAGGCTAATTAGCTGTATGACACCCTTATAGGGAAGTATGTAGTAAAATAGGAAGTTCAGCACATTAAATTAGGTAAGGGGAAACAAAGTAATTAATTAGTGTGTCTCACACTACAGAGTTTAATTAACCCCTCGTCCACACCCCTCACTTCACCCCCATCCTTCAAGCACCAGCCTGGGCGATAAATTGCCTGTTCTTGTGTGCCAGGGGCAATTAATCCTGCCTGCTGCCCCAAGGCCACGTCCCCTTTCATGCTTATCTACACATCCCCTTTTTTGCACCTCTGTTTCACTCTCCGTTACATATCACTGCACACGATGAAGGAACATGCAGTGCGGCATACTCTAAATCCCACACTGAGAGAGCAGTCTGAACAGGAAGTATAGTTCTTGATTTTATTACATCTAGCTATTTGTCTTTCTCCATTTTACTCCCTTTGTGTCTTCTTTTTCTAATTCTCTGAATCGTAAGTCTCTTATCCTATGGTAATTTCACTTTTTAAAAGGATAGTTAACCCAAAAATGAATATTCTGTCATCATTTACTCACCCTCATGTTGTTTCAGTCCAAACCCATATGACTTTCTTTTGGGGAACACAAAAGGAAACTTTTGTCAGTAAGTTAGCCTCAGTCACCATTCAGTTTCATTGCATCTTTTTTGTCACACAGTGAAAGTGGATGGTGACTGTGTCTGGTCATTCTGCTTTGCATCCCCTTTTGTGTTCCACAGATGGAAGTCATACATGTTTGGAACCAAATGGGGGTGAATATAAGAATTTTTGGGTGAACGATCCGTTTAAGTCTCTCATTCTGTTGTCATTTCTTTTTTCAATATCTTACTCCATCACTGAAGATGTCTTTTGTCCAACAGCTTCTATCCTCTTAACTGACACATAATGCTCTGTTCTTCATGGGAAGTGTTAACCATTTTCATTTCTCATTCACGCACTTAATTACACATGTTTTCACAGTTGGAAGTCACTCTGTCCTCTAATACCATCTCCTTGGAGGATTTGCCGTAAAGTGAATGGACCTCTTGAACATACTTGAACATTGTTCTCTTTTTACTTTCCTCTCCTTTAATGGAATGAGCTTCCAGCCCTCACACACACATTCTTTACTCATGCGGGTCCCCGATGGCCTCCCCAAACATAGTACTCTGAAGCCTTTCACCTGCTTTTGTCAAATGGACCTCCTCAGTGTTAATATTGATCTTCATTATTGTCCTCATAGGGAACATGATTCCAACACTGTTCTTTTCCATACAGCCCCAGAAATATGCTCATGTGTGTGCAGTACATTGCAGTTACAGTATGTTTCAAGTCTGTTCTCACACTTTTTGTCATTCATCCATGTCAGTGGTTATCTTGTTAAAAAGAACTGCTGAAGCTGAAAACTTACATTATAATAATGAAACAAATGCAAAGTGGGAGAACAGATGAAAATTATAAATATAGAAGACACTGTTATGTGAATCACAAACAAAGTCAGGGTGCCATTTTAGCTTGCAAGACTGCACTGTATTGATATTACTCAAACGTTCTGAGTAGTTTTTCTAAAGTTTAGTTAAATCTGTTATTTTTCCCTGAAGTACTAAACTTCTACAATTATTTCAGCCTGAATTGCTTAACAAACATGGACTATTCAAACTTAGTTTTGTAGATAATATCAGTTTTACAGATGTGCTATTTTTGTGTTTTGTCAACTTTTTACAAAATCTAAAATTATGTCTGGGTAAAAATATAGATTATTTCTGATTAATTACATTGAAAACCCTAATAAGTTGACTTTACTCCATTAACTGAGTAAACTCGTTCCCTCAATTGAATTGAATAATGGCCTCTCCAAAACTTGTGTTATTAAGTTCACCTTAACTTGGTGTTCATATAGAATGAAATTAACTATTTAAGTTAAGGAAACAAAATTCAAGTCAACTTAACTCAGATTTGCCATTTAAATATTGTTGTTTCTACTTAATAAATTTAGTTGAATTTACTCAAATTTAGATCATGCAATAACACAGATCAAATAAAGAAGACTATAACCGATTTTGTCATTAAATAAACTTAATTCTCCACTGAAGTGCATCTGAAAATTTCAGACTTTTTTTATTCGCATAGCATTAGATTTGTTTGCAGATGTGAGTGATTTACTCACATTATAGAGTCTAAAAGACTTAAAAATGTATGCAAATAGCGTATGCACAAGGTTTTACAAAAGTTGCACATGCACAAGGTGAACATAATTTATCAGGGTCCAGAGTTAATAAAGGGGACACAGATCACCCTAATGGTGACATCACATGAAACAACTATTTGCAACAAAAACATAAATAATACCACTAGAGAGCTAAATTAATAACCTCTATTAATTATTAATAACAACTATTTAAATGCACCTATAAGTTCTCTTTGACCAAGGAAACATAATTTAATAATTCAAGTACAAGGGATTATGGGTATTCCCCATATCCTCAATTTTGTACTCAATCATTTCAGTTACTAACACAAAAAATCTATAGATTTTTTTTAAGATAAATAAGTTGGATAAATCAATTACCAAAACGTTATTAACTTTTATAAAGTGCTTCCTGCCAGCAGTTGACGCATCACGTAGTTGTAGCGTGACATAAGTATGTCAGCGAGTTCACACAGGAATTCGGAAGCAGAGCTTATTTACAACAGAAGAACGAACGTCATGCGAGAGTTCAGCCGTTTCAAACAGCATCAGGGTCCAGGGCGGAAGGGCCGATTTAAAGTTAAAACTTTTAATTATCAACTTATTTCTTACATAAACCTGTTGATTCATTTCAGAAGACATTCATTGATTGACGAGTTGTATGGATTACTTTTATGCTGCCTAAATGTGACTTTTGGACCGTCAAAGTGCTGGCACCTGTTTACTTGCATTATAAGGTCCTGAAGATCTGTCTTCTTCTAAAAATCTTCATTTGTGCTCTGCTGAAGAAAGACAGTCATACATATCTGGGATGGCATCAGGGTAAGTGAATAATGAGAGAATTTTTATTTTTGGGTGAACTATTCCTTTAAAGGTGCTGTAAGCGAACTTAGCTGTTCTGGAACTTCCACCAGCTTAACCATTGAATTAGCCATGTCCTGTCTTTGCAAAACCACGTACACAAAATACACGTGCACACTTGGAGACCATTATTTCATGGGAGCAGGGTAACATACCGGCACCTTTTACAACAATATATGGGCTGCCCTGTGAAAGCGCACAATGATTGACAGACAGAAAGTCGTCTGACTGGCTAAACAAACAATCTGACCGCAGCCCGCAGACATTTTTTTCGCCACTTTTTACTGAGCTGGGCTGTTACAGAGACAGGTGTGATATTTCATGGCAACTATTTCAGTGATATCTGACAGGTAATTGGGGCGTTTTCTGCATGCCATTTAATAAAAAAAAATTTAAAAAACGTACAGCACCTTTAAATTATTCACTACGTTGTTTGTCTACCAAGAGTCAGTTGACCCCAAGAAGATATTTCAAAGCACGCTCTTATGAAATTGATCTATGAGCATGTTTGTTTTGAAAGCATTCTGTGTTATCTTCTTTCACAAATTCAGGCAGGTTTTTCCATTTGTCAGTATGAATGGCAGCTTTATTCTAGAGAGTACCGATGTGATAAACACTTGCAATATTCAGGTAAAAAAAATAACATTCAGTGTCCAAGGTTGGTAGCACGCCTCCATGACAGTGATATACAGCAGCCATTTTGGTCCACACAGCGGTGCTTTTATCAGTCACCAGTGAGGAAAGAGCAGATTTAATTGGACTGCTTGACTCCTGGATGATTAGATCTTGGGTTTTAGAGAGCAAGACTGGCAATTTGGCCAGCACTTGAAAGTGAATGCATCTGCCATTAAACACACAGCGTCTTGGTAATCCAGAGCTCTATATTGTAAAGGTTGCCAAAGTGTTCATCTTCGAGACTTCTCTTTTCAACCAATGACAGATTCCTATTTCTATAATGGCCTCACTTATGATATTAAAATCTCCATACAAAGCACAACTGCTCCTGTTTTCTTCCATTGCATCTTTGTTTGGCACAGTTTGAATGTCTTGTGTGTCTGATGCTGATAGACCTCTATCATCTTTCATCCCTGTTGTCTGTCCTCCACCACACATTGTTAGATGACCTCTTATTCGTATATCTGGCTCCTATCTGCTGTTTGTCACCAAGTGTGTTTGCTAATTTGAACCCCCTTAAAAGTTGTTTTTGGTCTAAAAGTAGTTAAGGCAGCAGATGAAAAACGAAAATGGATGCAGCGTGAAATCTCAGTATCTTCACCCCAGGGTTTCTGAGGCTCTTCTAACTACCTCAGTTTAATATGAATCCATATTTAATTAGGAATCACTCGCTGCCTTTCTTGTTTACTTAGATCTGTTGTTCTCTGTGAGGTTAGGGCTCGGGGATATGCTGGTGGGGGTTGATATGGGATTACTATTAATAATCAAGTCTGGAGGGAGATAGGCAGGCTACCATCCGGGGGCCTTTGTTTTTAATTTCATTTCTGTTTAATTTTTTGCATTATTATGCAACATACTAGATAAACAGCGATATAGCTGGCAATGCGGGAAAATATTTGCTGTTTTTGCTTGACAGTCATTGCTTTAATCTGAAAAGATTCTAATAGGATTTGACATCAAGATACTGCTTTGAAGGAAGTTCTTTACAATTTTACTCTGTTTCAAAAAAGTGATGTTTATCTTGAACTTTGAAATAAAATAATTATACTGTAATCGGCGCAGAACTTTTCACTTGCTAGCACACGTGTGTATTTTTCTTTGTAACGGCAATCATTTATATACATAAATCCTTTAGTCCTAGGCTTGCCAAGAATATGTGAGTCTTGAAATTATGTTGACCACTGGTTAGTAACAATGACAATCTAAAAATTTGTTACTACCGGTGTCTATTTGGACAGAATATCCTGCAGTTATAAAAACTTTACAACGTTTGACCTTATCAGACTAGCAATCGTTATGTCTAATGTTAACGAGCGTTGCCTAACTTTTGTAACCTCATTTATTTCTAAACATCAATGTTTCTGATAAGTCAATTCAACAGCATAAGATATGACACTTACCTGCTCAGATCCGTCTTTTCCTTTCTTTCGTTATTTATTTGTCCATTCGCTCTGTATCCATATGTTCACTGGTGCCTTGAACAACGTTCATCCGCGCAGATGTGCAGAGCCAAAGCACAACAAAAACAATGTTCTTCCGCAAGACGCAGGCAGTTTTATATTTTAACCGCTAGAGGGCCAAAAGTTACATAGTGTAGCTTTAATTGTTATCAAAAATAAATTAGTTGTAAAACAAAATAATAATTATTGTTGTTTTTTTGTTTTTTTAAATGATATCCACATCGGATTTTTCCACAATTCATGGATGTACCATCCGCTACCGCCTTTAATCTCGCACCACAAGAAATCTTATCGGGTTCCACAGGAATGCAGACCTCTAATTTGCAGCATATTCTGGACAAGAACCACCAATTGAAGAAACCAACATGTAAAGTGACCAACTGCAGAACATTTAGATCTCACGGGGAACGTCTTATTGTGTGCACACTCCTGCGACATGCTGAGACTAGTCCCAGACGCTACTGCAGTTTTCAAAACAGCTTGATATCTAGACGTCTTGTTGTCAAGTGTGAGCACTGTCCCAATGAATGAGAGACCTTTATGAGCCAAAACCAATGAAATATAGAGAGCGCAAGAGAACGGAAAGGTATTAGGAAGCAGAACACAAAAATAATTAGAAAAAAAATACAATTTCACCCACATCTTCTCACCCGCTGTCTTTATTATTTTCAGCTGTTCTATAATTAATTACACGAATTATAATTTTACACAAATAAGCGTAAAAACGGGCACGAGCTATTCTTTCATGTTTGTTGAAAAAGGAGAGCAAAATATTGGGTAGCTGGAGACAAAAAGTTATAGAAAATAAAATAAAACATCACCCATAACTCCCTACTTGCTGTTTTTATTAATCTCAGCTGTTTTTATAAATGTTTTTCCTTTGCGGTGCCAACAAGCGCAAAAACGTTCTGTCATGATTATTGACATGTTATCAAGAATAGAAAGTGAATAGAAGCCATGAGTTGGATTGCATTTGTGAATGAATTTCTTTATCTTAATTTTAAGATGCATTTTGGGCGATCCGTTGGAAACAAGACGATGCTAAAGACAGCTGTAACAGCCGTTTCTTTGCAGGTTACGTGCAGATTTAAAGGGAAATAAGCTTACGATCTGAAATGTTTTTTTCATTTATTCATTTTTTATTATCATCCAGTAATACACAGACATAATGACTGATGTATGTCCTCATGAAATCAGAGACTCTCTCCTTGAAATCTGAACACAAGTGATCAAAAGAGACGACCAGGTGTAACTGTGATGTGTCTTGCTTGTACATTTGTGGATGGATCACCCAAAAAATATCATAATACCAGTGTACACATGGCTTTTGTCAGGGACAAATGGTCGTGTAGTTGATGCACTACAGTCCTGTATTGTGCGCACCAGCATGACGGAAAACAAGACAAGAGTCGCAGAGTGCCAACTGCAAGTTGTGTAGTGTATGCTTGGCTTTATGTCAGTGGGAGGTGTTAATCACTTGACCGTTGGGACTCCCTGCTGAGTTAATGGCTTCAAAAACTGAAAAAACACATCCGGCTTGCTTGAAAAAATCATTCTGTCACTGAGGTGGGGTCTTGTGTTTTTGGCAAGTGACCAATGAGCTTCTTCTTTTACTGAAGAACAGACAAGATGTCAAGCTGATATAAATGTTTTCAACGCACTCAGATTCTGTCACCAAGCTGTATTCCTGCATTTTTTTCCTGCACTAAAATTAGTCTGTTTTTATTGGATGTATTTCTTTACTCACTGAAAGCTCAAGCCTCGATTGGATAAATAAACGATCACAATCATGTAAATAACTGCTGCAACAGGGTGTACTGAAAACACAGAAGAAACCTCAAGTAACAAGTGCAGATTATTTCACTGCATTTTGCATTAATAAAAAAAATTGTTTACTTGCTACTAAGTGCCTCAGAACTCTTGAGTATGTTTCTAAGATTTGATTCCACTTTCCTGGCTTACTTAGACATCTCTTGCCAATTTGTGTGCATTATGCATCAGACGGACAGTGAACAGTCTGTGGGCTGTCAGTGGATTTGCTGTCTGAGGCAGAGGCCAGTTCTAATTTGAATGTTAGTGGTCGCAGCAGTCATTGACTAATTGTTCAGACAGTCACATAAAGCTCTGTAACATCTACCATAGGATGAAATTAGTGTTTCAGTTACTGTGAATCCTTTGTAAAGTTTCCTACTTCAAGTGCAAGGAAGACTTTCGCAACTGTAATAAGATTACAGATTAGCAGCCGCTCATGCTCGGGTGAAGGCACACAGGAACCAATGTTGACTTAATGTCAGCTATACATTTAGTTTCTGCCTGCCTTGCCGGGCAAGGGCCAGGAAAGAGAATCTAATTTATCTCAAGTCTCAGAGGCATGATGACTGCCATACTCGTGACACATACACAAACACACATATACCCACACTCTTGGGTAAATAGGCTTCCACCAGGCTCTCTCTTTCGCTCTCTCACTCACTCACACAGGCATCCAAGCATGCCGAGGCATTCACAGTGCACCAATGAGTTATCGAATGATTGACACTGTGCAGCCTTGCTGAATAGCCATTGGTATTCATCAAAAGAATGCCACAATGAATGACAGGCTAAAATATGTGGGGGGGTCTAAACCATTTTACTTATGCCATCTTTTTTCAGAGAGGCATTCCCATCGGGGCCTTTTGCAAAGACTTCAATGAGAAAACCAAGGACCTCAAAGAAGGCATTCCTCTTCCCATCAAGATCAATGTGAAGGTAATGTAACAATTAATTTGGAACACTGTTATCGTTTTTCTGTGTCACCAACACTTTACCGATCAGTCAGAGTTGAAACGACTCGTGGGCCTCTTAATTACTACACATTATTGTTTGTAATTCATCTTCGTCTCGTTCGTTTTGTCACTTTTTTTCTCAGTTTTTACAAGTGCCTGGAGGTGCTCGTTTACATTCGCATCCCAAACGCATTAGCAAGCAGCTTAAGACGCATCTTGAATGCCAAAGCACAGATTAAGCCTTCTACCACCATTATGATGAAGGTATTGACTGAATTGGATTCTACAGAAGAAGAGAACAATCCCAATCGGACAATGACTTGTAAATTAGGAATATTCGCTAATTCAGTGTATGCGGTTCATCTGGGCTAAATTTATCTCCCCACGCACCTTCTCAAGAGCTTCGGCATGTTTATTATAATCTTTTGTCAAGGAAGCACTTTCCTTTCTCACTTTTGAAGTCAAACACCATAAATGTACTTGAGCTTAGTGCATTTTATGGATTTCTCGCTTGTGCATTAGCAGTGTCTTACCTGACACCTTTAGCCTTACTTTCACTCGTACGATCATTCTGTCTCTTCTAATCTACTCATGCCCATTTTTCATACACCATCTGCAACAAAACGAGAGGTCTAGCACTCTCTACTGATTCTCTGACTTGAAATAAAGATGGATTGATGGCTGTTAGTAATGCTTGCAGAGTCAATGGCAGAGCGCAGAGGTGTTTGAGCAAAGCCCCATTATGAAGGTTGCGAGAAATGGCTTTTTATTATGGAGGGGTCATTGATCACGTATTTTAAAGTAGCATGACTGTGTGAAATGAAAGTTCTCATTACAGGTCTCTATCTCTTTTACGTTACAGAACTGTTGAAAGGATCTTGTGTGTTTTCAATTGGAAATCCCTGTTTTAATAACCCTCTTTGTTTCTAAGTGATATGGGGGGATGCTGTGGTTGACCAGACAGTAATGCAGATATTGAGAAGAAATTATATGGCCAAATTATGCTCCTGCACTGCCACCCAACCTAGTCTGGGGTGTTTTAATGTCTCTGACTTATGTCTAACACACCATCTCAGTCAAAACCCAAACACATAATCTTTTCTTTTGAGCCGATTAGGCAAGTATCTGTGAGGCAAGTGTCTAGTTCTGCCACAGTCTGAATCTAGATGCTTCTGTTGCATACAGTAAGAGTAAGAACTTCAGCAGCAATGTCACCTTCATCTAGCTCATCCCTTTGTGTTTTTCTGTCTGTTGTGGTGGCCCGAGGGTGAAAATTGTCAGCCTTTGTTGTTGCCGTTCCTCTGCAGGTACATAAGCTCTCGTTCCAAGACCAGTTGCAAGAGGAAGAGAGCAAAATGTGGACTTCAGTTATGTTTCCATTCATCCAATATCCTTGTAATACATGCAAAAGCTCTGAGATTTTGATATCTTGATGTGATAATTCACAACATTCTAATTATAATTATAATAATATTTTTTTTTCTACATCTCTCTGTAATACTTTATTTTGATCGATCGTGGAATTTTGCAGTCTAATATTTTTGTATAATGACATCTAAACTGTATATTTGACCATTGTCCCTGGCAACCGATCTCCTACTATGTTCTAGTTCCATGTCTCATAGCATTCAGTGGTCTCTTTCTTCTCTCATAATAAAATAATTTCAACTCAAATCAATATTTCATGTCCATTTATTTATTTTGTAATTAGCCATGTAATAAGTGGGATAATGTACAGTGAGATTATCATTATCACAAAACATTAGCCCCTTCAGAATAATGCAAGACCCGTCCACTTCATATTGGTGTCCTGATCACCATGTCAGGTTATATTTTCTGCTATAATGACTGTATATTATCCCTTATTTATTTATATAGTGCCTTCCACAAACCCAAGGATGCTGCACAATGCACATCAAAAAAACTAAAGCATCCACTAACCAAAAAGAAGCAAAAGTAATGGAATACACAAAAAAGAATACAAAATAAAAACAGAGTAAGCAAATAAAAGGAAATATGACATAAATAACTTAATACTATTTAGTGATTTCCCGGTGTTTATGCCCTAAGACAATCGGAATATGAAAGTGCATTGCCATTTGCCCAAACAAATGGAAAATAACTATTAATGATTCATTCTTTTAGTCCTATGGACGGATAAAACTTTAAAGCTAGTGTCCTCTCTGTGATAGTGATTAGGGTTCGACAGGGATTGAAGATTAGCCTGAGCTGTATGTGATCTTTAGCTCAGGGGAATGTAGAGGAAATTCTGGTTGAGTTTGCAGCACAGTGCTTGCTTAGGCTTTAGCTAGATGGCTGCAATGGATTTGAACCCAAGTCTGGCTGCATGTGAAGTCTCAGTTGTCCCATTAAGCTGTCTGCTGCACACTCATTGTCTTTGAGCCTCTCTATGCAGACTAATCCTTGCCTTAAAAAATTTGGTTTTGGCAGGCCTTATAGTCGAGGGTGTGTGTCAGGGGTGTGAATGTGTGTGTATAGCTTTACTCGAATGAGTTTATGAGAGGCTGTCAGACTCTATGGATGTCACTGAGAATCTGTCAGGCTCCAGAGATTCTATTGGACGCTATAGGATTTGAGCTCTAGAAGAGGATAGAGTGTTACTGATACCACCCGCTACATGTGATGAGCCTGACAGACCGAAAGTGATTGCTGGATGCACACAAACCCGAAAATTAAAACAAGATTTTGTTCCCACTGTCTCTTCAGATGATCATCAAAAACATAAACCCAACACATAATCCATAATGTTCCAGATGAACTGCAGCATACAGAGTTTACTGTACAACAAGGGTTTTCAACAGGGGATTCACGGTGATACTGCAGGGGGTTGGCAATTATTGTTTGATCTCTAACTAATTTTGTGAAAAAATGTTTGTTTTTTAAAAAAATAAAATAAATACAGTATTGATTTAACTTCAACCAATGCTGAAGTTAGGAAGATAAAGTGCAGCTGAATGTTTCGTTGCCCCTTCCACATTCAAATGTATTATTAAATACACAGTAAAAAATGTATGTAATGCTCAAGTATATAACATCAATAGTGAATATATCAATAGTTTTCCAATGTAAGCGTCAAAACCAGGTATGTACTGTATGCATTTTATTATCAGGATTTTCATGGTCATGAAAACATGTAAATATCAGGGAATTTTAAAATTGTGATTTTTTATTTTATTTTTTATTATTATTTTTTTTATTTTGTTTTTTTAGGTCTGTCAAATTTATTTATTTTTAATTAGTAGGACATTTCTATAGTCAATGTCATTTTTTTGGTAACACTTCACAATAAGGTTCAGTTTTATAACATTAGTTAATGCATTAGGTATTATGAATTAACAATGAACAATCTATTTTTACAGAATTTAACAATGCTGTAATTTGGTTATTGTTAGTTTATAAAAATCAGTCATTCATTGTTAGGTCATGCTATTTCATAATGCATTAACTAAATTTAACATATACTTGTAATTAATTTTTTTTTACTAATATATCTTCAAATTAACATTAAAGATTAATAAATGATGTAGAAGTATTGTTAATTTTTATACTAATGAAGTTAACTAATGTTAACAAATGGAAACTTAGTGTTACAGTTTTCCTTGCTGTCCTCAGCTCTAAAATATTTGATTAGCTAAAAATTGCTTAATGAGTGCAGTCTCTCCAAAATTTGGTTTAAAATCCATATCCAGGTTTCACAAACAACTATAAAAGTCATGGTCCAAAAGAGTGGGAACTCTGTTTTATAGGCCATGGTTAAAATGCCACATAACATGCATTATGTATCATTTATGCATCATTTTTATAGGTAATATAGGATTGTATGATACTGATGTTTTACTTTCACTAGATTCTAACCAAGTCACATTTGATCCTGTTCTCCCTAAATGGATGAGCATGTTCTGAGCACAGCCCTCTTTTCTTCCTCTAGCCTGACAGGACTTACGACCTGAAAATCGGGCAGCCCACTGTATCATATTTCCTAAAACAGGCCGCAGGCATTGCAAAAGGAGCCGGAAAGACGGGTAAGCCAGTCCCATTACAGCCAGGGCAGCCGTGGTCATACCTCCCTCCATACCATCTCTCAGCAGTCTATTTGTGTATCTCGCCACTGACTTATGTTTCAGTAATGGACAGACTTCCCCCTGCAGGGTGTTTTGAGTGAGATTGAATTTTTTGACTGATGATACATTGATGATGAGCTGCAGTGTAGAGATGTGTGCAATTACGAAGAGGAAAGCAGCAGTGAAGGTGGCACGTAAAGAAAAGAGTATTATGGATTTGCTCAATTATTCTTTCTTATACGCCCACTCTTTCCCTCCCCCTCTCTTTCTTTTACTTCACTTCATCTCACTTCTGTTTTGCTCAACCACTACCAACCACACCTCCTGCTGGTTTCTCTGTCTGTGCTACTGTGTTTCATTACCTTTCTCGCTCCCCACCCGCCACCTTCCCCTAATTTTCTGTGTCTTTCAGGGCATGAGATGGCAGGTATGGTGTCTGTGAGGACCATATATGAGATTGCACGAGTCAAATCCCAAGATGACAGCTTTAAGCTGCAAGACGCCTCAATGCAGACCGTCGTCAAGAGCATCATTGGTTCAGCCAGATCGCTCGGCATCAAAGTCATCAATGAGTGAGAATCCTTTTAGACTTCATTCTAACACACATTCAAAACAAGCACTGCTCGTCAAAAGTTTGTTTTAAAAAAACAGTAATCCTAAAGTAATCATAAAACAAATAAATAAATAGTAAAGTCATCAAAATTATGGAAATGTAAAGAGCTCCTTAGAAAACATGGAGGGAATTTATTTTCTGAAATTTTTGTATTCCCTGAAATATGTTTTGCGCTCCCTCACAATTATTTTGGGTTCCACAATTTATTTTGGCAATACCTTTATCCATCCCTTTTAAAAATTAACCATGAATTTTAGAACAGTAACCATAGTTCAGCTATGGTATTTGTAGTACAACCACAGTTACCTGAAAATGTACCATTGTTTTACTTCAGTAACTATAGTTCAACTATATTTGTAGTAAAAACATAACCACAAAGTGTACCATGGTTTTACTACAGTAACCATATTTTAACCATGATATTCATAGTAAAACCATACTAATAATACAGTAAAACCAAACCTATGGTAACAAAAATCATCTGGCAAAAAAACATGGTTACTACAGTTTTACTATAGTAACACCATGGTTAGTCGTACAAGTATGGTTTTTTAAAACCATGGTTTCCACTGATAAACATGCCCTTGGTTTTTGCTGTTGTAAAACAGCAGTAATCATTTAACCTTGGTTTCAAAAACCATGGTAAATGTACCACAAATTAACTGTTATGTTACTATAGTAAAACTAACTATGTTTTATGTCAGAATGATTTTTATTACAATGGTTTTGGTTTGCATGGTTTTTGGTTTTTCACTAGTTTTACCATGCATACAGTAACATGGTTACAATATGGTTAGTGTAGTAAAAATGTAGTGAATTTTGTGGTTATGGTTTTACTAGAAAAACCATTGTTGAACTATAGTTACTGTAGTAAAACCATGGTAAATATTGTGATTACTATAGTTTTATTAAAAATACCAAAGTTCAACTAAGGTTACTGTAGTAAAAACATTGTTATTTTTTGTAAGTTATGAATAAAGATATTGCAAGGGAATATTCCAAAAATAATTGTGAAGGAAAGCAAAACTGTTTCGGAAAATGAATTCCCTCACTGTTCTCTAAGCAGGGGCTCTGAATAAATGTGTGATATGTAGTAACCACAAAAATGTTAATTAAAACCAATCCAATAAACTAATCAATCTTATATTTATCTTCTAGATGCTAGAAATAAATTCACTCTAGTGTGTCCTAACTTTTGACTGGTAGTGTAATTTTTTTGTTGCATATGAAATTTGAGGTTTTAATATTTGAGCACCTTGTCTATTCTGCATTGCTGGTCCCTACACTCTACTGTGAGTTTTCAACATCAATCTTTTCCTTGAACATTTTTTGCAAACAGCATCCCACCACCTACTAAAAACCTTAATAAGAGTTCTGAATAAGTCATAACTGAATAAATCAAGTCTAACTTCCGACACCCACCAATGAATTTAGATCTCGTGCTCTTGTAGAAGTTTTTTTATCCTATTTCCTCACTGGTGAGAATTGAGCTCGATTTGCAGACTGTTATAAAATGAATCATAAATGTCATGTTTTGTATAATTAATGATTTAGTAATGATGAGAAATGGTAAGGAATGCTATTAGCTTATTTATTGAGAGCATTATTAGAGGTGCATCATAGCTTTTTCCTGTTGCTCAGTTCCTACGATGTGCATCAGATGTCACTTTGCTATTTCAATATGGTTTGGACAAAAATTTGGTTGGGCAAAAAAGCAGCGTGTTCTGGTAGCATTTCAGAGTCTTTTTTTTTTTCTGAAACTGAAGCTCTTTAATAAATGAACCATGTCACTGAGGCACAAATGTTCAGACCCATCATTTGTGCATGAAGTAAGAGCAATGCTCTCCTTGCATTTCAAATGATCAACAGAAATTTTTGAAATTCTAATGTAGATGTATGTTGATTTGCCTCTCATCTCCATCTTCTCTCACCCTCCACTGTCACTCTCTTGATGTGCCAACCGCCCCCCCCCCTCCTGTCATCCCTCTGTCAGCCTGTCACCAGAAGAGTATGGGGAGTTTCTCAGAGAGCGCGAGAGACTGAGGGCTGAAGCAGAAGCAGCCGCCGCCGCTGAGCTAGCAGTTGGAAAGAGAAAATGAAGAGCTGGTGTGTGCTGGAGTTATTTATCAATACACTGCTGACATGTCCACATGACATGTTTGGAGTTTTTGCTAATAAAATGTGCTTTGGAATATATTGAATTGGGTTTTTTTTTTCTCATTGTTGATTCCTGTCTTTCCCCATCTTATCTTTTCCTCACCTCCCCCACTCTGTCTTTTCTGTTTAAATATTTTCTCTGCCTCCTACATCCTTTTTAGGCCTTTGAGCCACTTTCACCTACTCTTTCAAACACATCCCTGACTCGCCCATCTCTCCTCACCATCTCTGGGTTTTGTATACATGCCTTGTTTTTTACAGCTCTGGTGGAGGAGATTGCCCTGTGGCAACACAGTGACATGAAATATACAGTAATAGTTGATATGCAATGACAAAGTAGGACTTGTTCAGTTTTTTTAATATTATTTAAATGGAACTGGGTACGCACAAACCAGCAGAAAGATTATTCTCAATATGTTTTCTAGCATTCAAAAAACATGTATTGGGATATAGCTTGGGGAAGGAACCAAAATGATGCTTTTTGGAGGTGCAAAAAAGAGTGTCAGCACACAGAAGTTCCATCTGTGATGGGATAGCCAGACACCCATCAAGTTATCAGTGTGAGACCTCTTAAACACAGTCCAGTTACTTACCTTAAAAAGTCAAACACATTTCTGATTGTTCACCATATGCTTTACAATATTGAGTGAAGGGCAGAGTCTTTTTGTCCTCCCTGTATGTGCCAATAGAAATTTTGGCTTCTGGTTTGATTTTAAAAAGATTGCAGTCTCTGACATCAAGAGTGCTCTATCAGTTTAGGAAGCTTGGATAGAGTGCCTTAAGAATTATATTTTCACAAAGAGAAGGTTTTCAGGGTAGAAGCTGAAGTGTGTAAATTTTGTGCAACTAAAGTCACCAAACAGAACATTTCTTCAAGATGGTTTTCCAAACACTCCACCTGGCTATTATTGGTAAGGCTCATGTGGCCCAAATCATGTGAATGTGACTTCACAATTGGTGTATAAAATGGATGGCCACAAAAATATTGTGGAGGTTGAGAGTTTAAGAGATTGAATGCACATTGCAATGAGTACTCAACCTATGGGGACAATTCTTTTAATTAGTCAACCTCCCACTTAGACATTGGGAAGCATTAAATGCTACTTGAATTGGTGCTATTTTAGTGCCTTTCTATCATTATACTATGGAATACTGTTCTTTTCTAAGAAGGAATTTGTGATTATGAAAAATCATGCGATTAATCGAGTTAAATGTTTTTGTCTGACAGCATTCATTTTGACAGAAAAATGACACACTTAAGCTATAAAAGGAAAGAGAACGAGGATGTCATCTCACATGTGACCTCTTGTTTTTTTTCCCCCTTTTTAAGTTCATAGATGAGTCCTGGCTGTTAAATCTGGTGTTTGTACTGGGGAAGGGGAAAGATAATTTCAAAAAGAATATTTTGGTATTTATCAGAATCTGTATCTTGTGCATAAAACCTTTTAGGCATTTGGAGGTAAGTTTAGGTGAGAGTCAATTCTCGAGACATGGTCTTGTGATCATTGAGAAAACACATTGCACATCGCATAGAACGATTTTCACGTAATCCAACCCCAATTCATTTTCATGTAGTGACCTCACAGACTACACAACCTCCTGAATTAAAGTAGAAAGGCACCTAATAAAGCCACTCAAGAGTGAATTAGACAATGGACATATTTAGAATTAAAAACTAGTGTACTGCTTACTGCAAGGTATACTGTTACTTCCTACTATATTCTCAAGAAAATATGTGACACTGTGTGCAATATGAAATGAGAAAAATTTTAATCAGTTACATGCTACAATGTTGTTACATGGCATTACCATGTGGAGTCCAGGATTCTCTTTGTTAGTCTAAGAAATAAATCCATAATCAATCAGCTGGATGAGTATTGAGATGCCATCTGACTTCAAATATATTATCATCTGCTTTCTCACATTTTTTCAGTATAACAGATGAGGTACCTTTTTTTTTTTCTTTTTTTTTTTTTTTTTTTTAAGGAGAAGTGAAATTCAGCCAAGCTGAGGTTTGCTGTTTACCTGTTGCCTGAGTACCAGAATTCATTGCTATTAGATACATAGATTTAGTAAGAAAGTTTAGGAAACATTTATAAACTTCAAAAAAAGAAATATCCCTTTTTCAGGACACTGTATTTCAAAGATAATTTTGTACTAATCCAAATAACAAAGATCTTTATTGTGAAGGGTTTAAACAATGTTTTCCATGCTTGTTCAACGAACCATAAACAATTAATGAACATGCACCTGTGGAACGGTTGTTAAGACACTAACAGCTTACAGACGGTAGGCAAGTAAGGTCACAGTTATAAAAACTTAGCACACTAAAGAGACCTTTCTACTGACTCTGAAAAACACCAAAAGAAAGATGCCCAGGGTCCCTGCTCATCAGTGTGAACATGCCTTAGGCATGCTGCATGGAGGCATGAGTACTGCAGATGTGGCCAGGGCAATAAATTGCAATGTCTGTACTGTGAGAGACGCCTAAGACAGCACTACAGGGAGACAGGAAGGACAGCTAAACATCCTCGCAGTGGCAGACCACGTGTAACAACACCTGCATAGGATCGATACATCTAAATATCACACCTGCGGGACAGGTACAGGATGGTAACAACAAATGCCCGAGTTACACCAGGAACGCACAATCCCTCCATCAGTGCACAGACTGGCTGAGAGAGGCTGGAATGAGGGCTTGTAGATCTGTTGTAAGGCAGGTCCTTACCAGACATCACCAGCAACAACGTCGCCTATGAGCACAAACCCACCTTCGCTGGACCAGACAGGACTGGCAAAAAGTGCTCTTCACTGACGAGTCGCGGTTTTGTTTCACCAGGGGTGATTGTCGGACTCGTGTTTATCATCGAAGGAATGAGGCCTGTACTCTGGAGCGGGATCAATTTGGAGGTGGAGGGTCCATCATGGTCTGGGGCGGTGTGTCACAGCATCATCAGACTGAGCTTGTTGTCATTGCAGGCAATCTCAACGCTGTGCGTTACAGGGAAGACATCCTCCTCCCTCATGTGGTACCCTTCCTGCAGGCTCATCCTGACATGACCCTCCAGCATGACAATGCCACCAGCCATACTGCTCGTTCTGTGTGTGATTTCCTGCAAGACAGGAATGTCAGTGTTCTGGGCCGCATTATTTCACTTCTGTTAGTCACATGTCTGTGAAACTTGTTCAGTTTATGTCTTAGTTGTTGAATCTTTTTATGTTCATACAAATATTTACACATGCAATATGCTGAATTTTTGCTGAAAATAAAAGCAGTTGAAAGAGAGAGGACGTTTCTTTAGGACGAGTTTATACAGGAATTTGGGTGTACAGTACAGTAAACCTATTTCATGGAAAAGCCTTGCCAGTTTATGTAGATGATGAAATAAGATCACACAAATATACCTCCTGGCATCTCCACAGTTCCAGAGTGTTTAATTTTACTAAATATGCACCAATTTTTGTCTGGCAGGCAGCAATGGAAATGAAAAAGTATGCTGAGTTTATTCTGAATGAATATTTCATGTTTTTAGTTTGCCCCATTGAACATTTCTGTTATTGATTTACATTTGTTTGCTTAGACATCATACATTAGTAGCTCAAACCACATTTATTATGCAAAATAATTCTAATAAACAGAACTTGATTAAAATGTGTTGTCCCTTTTAAGTGGTTTTGTAACAGTCTCCTCATCCTTTTCTTTTATACCTTTTTTCCTCTTGTGTATAGGGTGAAGTCATCTAAAGTGGGCCATCAGGTGAACTGAGCCAGAAAATGTTGGTGTGTCATAGTTTTAGATTCAATATCTAGTCACTGCTAAATCATTTAAACAGTTGCCACAATAGTACTTGACATTATTTGACTCTTTTCATTGGTCTGAGTTTGTAATGGTAGGAAGGGCAAATTATTCTACAGAGGCTGGATAGGGAAAACACTGGATATATTCATAAGCAAAGCAACTATTCAATATCTAAATGTAAGGTATCATGAATTATGTTATGATGGTTTCTATAAGAAAAGAATCTGTGATTTTCAAAACAACCTACTGTAATTGTTTGATGAAAAAAGACAATTGAAAACTAAGTTGCTGGCCCATTTTAGTGAACCCCCATCTGCTAAATGGGCCACTATGTTTTAAGCTAAAATTGTTCACTTTATAAACTGACTTATAAAAGATTTTTTTGATGGTTTCTTTCATTAAAACTGCTCAAAAAATATTTTAAATATATATTAAATATTTGTATATATTAGTGTTGTATAAATGCGTAATCAATAAATGTGCTCAAATACTGTACACACAGCCACCTCACACACACTTTAACCAAAAACTCGTGCCCATTTTATTACATAACACAACTGTTTTAAGTAATAAAATAATAATACAATTACACTTGAAAATAAATTACAAATACTTTATTCCAATTGTCAAGACTTTTTATCAGCCATGCGGATGCTATATGAAGTCTTTACAGAGCAATACAGTATTCGGTCTCACGGTAACAAGAACTTCAGTGTGGTTTAGTAAGAAATGTTGCCTTTTAAAGTTATATCTTTGTTGATGTTGTATTGTTCGTATTCTAACACCTACAAACCCATCTCAATCTCTTTCAACTCAACATCCCCCACTACACACTTTTTATTAAACATTATAACAACATATTTATTTGACCTTTCGAAATAATGCTATTACATTTTTCAATTACATTCAAAAGCACAGACAGCTTCTTCAACGGCCACACGGTGGCACTAGATCTTTGAAGAATGTTGCAGGATCATCACAGTCATCATGGCCCTTGGTGAGTAACTATTTTACAAGAATGAGAAACAGCTTCCCAAAGTGTCTCCTGTGTTCTGCTAAAGTTTGCCGCACTAAACCCTGCACGAAAAGTTGAAATTTGGTTATTTTAACAATCTGCAATTAGCGTGTGTCTTTCAGGCCAACACACAGTCTTCCCTTGTTTATTAAAAGTGGAATTAGGATTGAGAATGTTAGACCTATATTGTTTATCTTCATACACAGCTCTTATTTGTGCATTGCAGAATTATTACAGAACATGTTAAATAAGGTACAATATTTCGTAGCTATATATCTTACACAATATTCTGACCACTCTTGGAAGAATTAAGTCTGGTCACATGATGTGTAAGAACAAATGAGGTTTAATGATACTGAAGTGGCGCAATATTTGATTTGTGCTCGGTTTTCAGAAGTTGATCAATGATTTGAGTTGAGAGTAAATTAAGACTTAAAGGACTATTTTGGGTTCAAAACAAGGCTCAATCGACAGCATTTATGGCGTAATGTTGATTACCACAACAATTAACTTCAACTCGTCCCTCCTTTTCTTTAAAAAATAAACAATCTAAATCAAGACTGAAGTGAGGCACTTGCAATGGGGCCAATTTTTTAGGGTCTAAAGACAGAAATGTGAAGCTTATTTTATAAAAGCACTTACATAAATTCTTCTGTTAAAACTCATGTATTATTTGAGCTGTAAAGTTTTTTAAATCATTGGTTTTTTTTTTTTTTTACAGAATTACAGGGTTTACGGCATTGTGTTTTCATGGCAACGAAGTTGTAAAATTGGAAAATACACAGTTGCAAAAATATACAGAAAAGGTTAGTAAGAGATTCGATCACACTAAAATCATGTTAATACACATATTGTTTATGTCTTGTGGCTATACTTTTGAAACATTGAGTATTTGAATGTTTACAGATTAGCCACATTCACTTCAATTGCCTCTCTGGAACCCAGATTCACTCCTTTAAAAAAAAAAGGACGAGTCAGTTTTATTTTTTTGTAGCAATCAAACATTATTCCACAAATGCAGTCAGTTGAGCTTAACTTGTACTGAGTCCTTAAATTTAGGTGTGTTCAAGTTGCATGGATTATATTTATGACCATTTTGGGTGCTTTTTAAGCTTTTAAATTGACTGGAAATCAGTGATCAGAACATCCTTTTAAAACATCTCCTTTTGTGTTCCACAGAACAAAGAAAGTCAAATGGGTCTGGAACAACATGAGGGTGAGTAAATGATGACAGAAATTTTGGGGTAAACTATTCATTAAAAATCTCTTCTTATTTATCTATGTTGCAGACATACAGATGTAGTATTGCTTTGCTTTGCTTTGCTTTGCTTTGCTTTGTGTGTGTGTGTGTGATTTTCATGGGGGGAAAAAAACAAGTCTAATTTCTCAGACACTTCACCTCTGAAGCTTCTTGCCTTCCTTTTTTGGGCACCTGTGTGTGGATTTTCTTTTAAATTAACCAACCTTTGTCACCCACCTCTACTAACACTAACTTCAAAAGTCTTCTTCTGCATAATATGTACAAGCAATCTGTCTGCTTTTCAGATGGTTTAAAAAGGCAAAGTGGAGTGTCATAGTTTCATTGCTGTTTTATAAATGAAAATCATGCCCATCCCATGACTAGTGTGCTGCAAATGTCATGCAACAAAATAGACATATGAAACAAATTCACTCTTATACACATTTGCATTGTGTTCAGGTTTATTCTAGGTCAGTTCTGAGGTAGGCTCGTTTGTCATCTGTATTTTTTTCTTATCTTTTAAATCAAAGATCCCGCTTCCTTACTAATCAGTGTCCGGAAGGGGCATCTATCATTCTATTTTATTTTATTTATTTGGCCCCAACCACTGTTATAGTTGCCCTTATGTATTGACCTATTGTATTGAATTTGATATTATGATTGAGTCTTTTGCTGTGTCAGAATTTCCATAATTCCCTGCTATGTAGTATGCCAAAAATAGTATACCAATGGAGTAGTATGTCCGAATCCGTAATACTCATAAAAGAGTAAGCAAGAAATACCCGTATGACCTACTTTTTCCATCGAGATTCTGAAGTGCGGACTGACTGAACACTTTACTATCCCATAATCCCTCAGTAGCTGAAGAGACAACACGTTAAAAATACTGGATTTAAAAGAATGGCAGAGAACCGCAAGTCGGGCGATTTCAACTGTAAGCGATACACCAAGAATGTAGTTCCTTGTGCTTAAATGGTGCTTGTTAAACAAAACCAGAGTAGATTATTTTCATGGCTGTTGTTATTACGTCATACTGTATGTTCGGGTCAGAGGACAATGCCCAAGTTGGTGGATGAAGTAAGTTTGGAATATATTCATCCTACTCGCATACATACTTACAGTATAGAATGTACTGTTTTACCGGCCGAGAAGTGCATTTTAAATACAGTACATACTCTTGGTTTAGTAGGGTTTCTCTTTATAAGTCTGTTAAGTATTGCTATAAAGGAAAATGTAAAAATAAAAACAATGCTTTAATGTTTTAACACTTCATAACAGGGTTCCATTCATTAACAGTAGTTAATGCATTAGATATCATGAACAAACAATTAACAATATATATTTTTTACAGCATTAATTAATCTTAGTAAATGTTAGTTAATAGAAATAAAATTGTTCATTGTTAGTTCATAGTGCATTAAATGCTGTAAAAATATTGTTCATTGTTAGTTCGTGTTAACTAATGTTATGTTATGTTAACAAACGAAACCTTATTGTAAAGTGTTACCAAAAAATTAACTATCGCCCCATCTCCCCTACATTGTTACACCCCAAACAAACATATATTTAAAAAAATAATAAAAATAAATAAATAAATAAAACAAACAAAAACAACACACACGCATATGTGTTCTGTTGGAATAAAACTTGGAAACAAACATAGTGACCTTTAGTTAGTATTTCGATTCTGGATGTGTCTACATGTTAGCATCTTTAGCAAGTACTGAAAAAAACAAACAAAAAAAAAACACATAGTTGGGCTGATTACTGAGATGCCATGTGACCTGAAAGATACATCTTTCTGTTCCACTCTTTTCCATCCTTTTCCTTCCTTTATCCATGGTTAATTATTGTAGTTGGAGGTGAAATTCACTGCTTACCTATTTTATCTATTTTATCTGTCTGTCTATCTGTCTGTCTATCTATTGATAGTCTGGCTTTTAAATGTTTCCTTTTGTGTTTTTAAGATTGTGTAACTCTTTTATTTGACACCAGATGGTGTAAGAGAGCCTATCAAGGTTTCTGTGACACTATTTATTCTCAATAATCTCCAATGGAGGACAGAGGTTGGAACAAAATGTTCACATGCTGACGCAATACACAGTTCTGCTCTTTTATGGCAGATGGATACTATACTTATGATGCTTGATTATATCTAAGCTCCCCAAGGTGCATTGTGCTTAAAAATAGAAGGAGAGAGAGGGAGAAGCAGAACAGTTAAAGGTGATTGTAATTCACATAAAAGAGTTAGAATTGGGAGGAGGCTTTGAATTGCAGCTTTTGGTGACTTAATATTGGTTGCTTTAATTGGCTGGCTGGCCCTTGTACGTTAAATTCATTAGCATAGCAACACAGCTCTCCCCTAGCTCACACACACTTTATCTCTCTCCTTATTGGGAAGGATGCTGTGAGGAAAGGGAGGAGGGGAGTAAAATTGGTACCCCTGTGCAGGAAAGACCATATATGGAGTCTTACAACGCTGTCATACAACGTCAAAATAGCAGGTACATTGAGTGTGGGCTGAGAGAATGAGAAGGGGTGGGGGGGGGGGGGGGTTGGTGCTACGTGCGTGTGGCATTCAGTACGTGTGTGCGTCAAAGGGGGAAGCTGGCGGTCTGTGTAAGCGCCTCTATGTCAAGTGTGTGCGTCAGTCTGAGTCAGAAAGCGTCTCATCGTGTGCGTGCGTCAGTGCTGTTGCTGAACAGTCCGCGCTCCAGAGAAAGAACGAGCAGAACGCTCTGAAAAGAAGAGATGCAGGGACAAGGGTGACAGAGGGATGGAAGCGATAAAATGACAGTGGTTAGGAAGGGAAGGCGCTAGAAGGAACAAGAAACCGAGACATGAGTACTTTTAAGTGCACTTTAATATAAATGCCTCTGTTTTGACAATCAAATACACTTATCAGCGAGACAAAAGAACACTGATCCACAATGTCCATTCTTCATAAATAGCACATGTCAAGTATGTTTTCATCTCATAGGATAGAAATGTCTCTGATATGTACATACTGTTGTTTGTACAAATGTACAAATGATTACAATCTTTAACCATTCCGCAACATGCCTAGCTAGAGGCATGTGCACCAAGCATCCATTCTGTAAAACAGCATACATACAATAAAATACTTTTTATTTTTAAACTTAGCATGTAAATAGCTAGAACATAGGAATCAATCCTTTACTTGACCGTAGACAACTCTACGTTAGCATGTCGACACCATGGGAATAGAACCATTCTCAACCCGTGTCGATAAGTAATTGAATAGAAATAGAACCCCATCCCTATTTTCCAGTGCATTTTTTAAAAACAAAACTTTGCTTTGTTTTTTAACCCCTCTCAAAAAAGAAGAATCAATCATCCACACAGTCTTTGTCACCACTCCACACCGCAGACAGCAAAGTTACGATGTCACCGTGGTATTCACTGAATAAAGGTGCTGTTTCGCTTATTTCTGCATCCTCTTGATGTAGCAGGCACACAAGAGCTTCTACAGATTGCGAGCATTACAAATATTGATGCTGCAAAAGTCCAGTGCAATTTCTTCTAGCCATGCCCATCACAGTAGCTGGCTGTGGAATTTGTTACTTCATCTCTCAGAAGTACTGTAGCTAGAAATATGTCTGTCCAGTAATGTCCATGCATGCAAAGCCATGCACAATATTTTGTCCGTCTCCCTGGCGTCGTCCCCTGCAGCTTGTGTCAACTGGCCAATAGGAGAGCAACGTGAAAACTTGACTTGTCTTGCACACAAAGTGAAATTTGTTCACAATTTAAAGAAACATTTGTACATCACGTTGATACACATTTGAAATGAAATGTTCTAGAATTGCATTCACAGACTCGAAGCCCAATGTAGTCTGATTTCTGTCATTTACAGTATAATGGTGTTTTTGACATTCATATTAAAGTTAAAGATCTGAAAGATTTGAGAGACAATATGAATCAGCTATGCTGAAGTTGATTTATTTAGAAACTGATTACTTTTTAAATAACCAGTTTTTGATCCATTATGCTAATACATGTGAATACTTTCCACACATTGGGCTATGTGTATGTGATGCTGGATGACTAGCACTGAGCCATAAGGTATCTGTTGTTTCTTACTGAAATATTGAAGAAACTTTTTTTTTTCCATGTCCTCAAAGTTCACAACTGAGTTTTTCACTACAAGTGAATACAAATGCAAGTCTGTAAGTCAGTTTGCACTTACAACGTCAGAGCTGTAACTCTCACTCATATAAGCTCATGTTACATTTGTAGCAGAAATACATAAATTGAACTCATAGTCCTGTTAGGACTTAAGACTTTAAGACTAGTATATTGCATTGCTACCAAAGGGTTGCACCAATATTAACATAAATTAATGGATAATTAGATGAACAATTGTGCACATGATATTTTACACTCAATGGATTTGAGGAAGTTCAAGTATTTTTTGGCATTATATACATTATGTATATATTTATACAGTTAAATAATATTCACTTTTCAGCAAAAGTAGCTCCATGAAATATGACAATATGCCATACTTAATGAAGTAAGTCACAGACTTATTTTAGAACGGAGGATCACTTCCACTCTCATCTGTAAGACATCAAAAGAAGCAACAGGGAACAATGTTAGAAAATGACATAATTTTTTCAGAAAAATGTCAACAGATACATGCATCAAAGTTATAAGTAAAAAATACCAACTCTCACCTTTGCGGAAGCACTGTTGTGGCGCATGACTTTGGAGTTGATACAACTCAGGTTGTTGCCCCAAGCCAGGGGCGATCGAGGCACCTGCCCCAAACATGTGTTCCAGGGCGGCCAGCTCCTCGAGGAGGGACTGGGCGCAGGGCAGGCCGGGCGACACAGGGCTGACTGGTGAGGAGACAGGCACCAAAACTTGGGAGGCGGGCGAGGCAGTCAACTGCAGTGGTGGAGATGTTGGTATGCCTGTGAACAGAGGTGATGATGCTACTTCTGTCTCCATAGCACTTTCTTCTGCCGCCTTCCCATCTGCCATGTTGCCTGTGTTGACTGGTGACATAGTAACCCCTCGCCCGGCCACATTGTTACAGTGCGCCGACTGGACGCTACAGAAGTGACCAGCACTCATAGCAGAGACCCCATCAAAGTGCAGGGGTGGGCACCAGCACTCAGGAGTGGAGGGGGAGAAGGGAGGGCTTGAGGAAGAGGATGTTGGTGAGTGAGGAGGAGAGGATGTAAGGTCCTGAAGAAGGATCTCTAAGATGCTCTCTTCAAACAGAGACTCATCATCAGGAAAAATGGGCAGGTCCAGGCCTTTCCAAGACTTGAGTGGGTAGAATTCCCCCAACAGTGGGATTGAATCAAGTCCCATAGAATCCAGAGATGGAGATTGAGGGCGTGGAGAGATGGCGGAAGGAACCAGCTTTGCGAAAAGGGGATCTATGTAGAAGCCTTCGGCTAGTCTGCTGATGTGCTGGGCTAAAAGGGAGATCTCTGTTCTCTCTTTTTCTCTCTCACGCAATGAAGAGAAAAAGGATAGGCTGGGCTGTTTTCCAGGTGAGGCTTCAGGTGTGAGGAGACCCTCTGGTGGGTAAGGGAGGGGTCCATGGGGGACATCAACATACAATGGTCCACGAACCTCTGGCAAAGTCATAACTGTGCAGTCCCCATCACCTGGACTGTCAGGAGTAGGAGGAAGTTTCTCATAGAGTGAGCCACTGCAAGGCTCTACTGGGAAGAGAATCTCAGTGGTTGGAGATGTTATAGTGAGTGGCAGCAGAGTAGAGAGTGTTGTTGTTGGAGGAGGTGGGCTGCTTTGTGGGTTTGAAGGAGCAGATGGAGAAATAGATGGAGCTACTGTGGTTGTTACAGTTGCAGTTGTTGCAAGAGGTGGCGGTGAGGTGGCCCCAGTTGGATCAAAGCTGAAATGAGGTTCCGCAAATGGAAAATTGCTTCCACCTAGCTGAGGTGTATATGGGGGCGTGCACACAAACTCCTTGGTCTGTTGGGCCTCAGAGGTAGGTACAGGAGGAAGAGGAAGGGGCAAGGCTGGTAGAGGAGGATCTATCTGGAATGCTGGTGGCAGCAGAATATTCTGAGTGAGGAAGTCCAATTCAGACACTGTTGCAACTGTGACAGGAATGGGAGATGATGCAGAAGATGGACTGGCCACAGGTTCACTAGGTACATTCTGGAAGAAGCTCTCCTCTTCCAAAGAGGAGAGGCTGGAACGTGGGCCACTTTCCACTTGTGTGGGCTCCAGTGAGGAACTGCCACCTTGCTCCTCTGTGGAACCTGCACTGCATGCAGCAGTGCTGAAGTCAAAGGACTGACCGGAGAGGCCACTGCTTCCTGGTGTAAACACTTGGTCAGGGCTGGAGAGTGTTTCTGGACTCTGTAAGCTAAGGCTCTCCTGTTGAGAAGTGCTTGAGCCCAGAACCAAGGAGAGCTGTGTCTGTTCAGAGCTCAGCTGCTGCCTGACTGACCAAGCCTCTGTCTCACTGTGGTACAGATAAAGAGACAAAGAATTACTGACATTATTTCAGCTAACATCTCAGACTTGATTTGATGGAAGTAGGCTGAGCCTCACCTGATAATAAAGTTGTTGCTGACAATGGGGGTTTCCCCAGTTTCCAGCTGCAGGACCATGTAAATCCAGACCCAGGAGTGATCTGCAGCCTCTATGCGAACCACCATCTCAGCCCTGCCCTCTCCTCCCTCTCTTACTGTATGGGAAAAGGAAAGGAATGGTAAGTTAAAATATACGTATATATGAGTATTGCTCGCTCTGAGTGTCAAACCCTGGAAGTGTGATCATGCTGGGTCTAACCAAGCAAATAAAGCTGAGTGTATTTTTGTGTTGAATCATTAAGCATTGATACTTACACAGACTGCAATGCTGAGCAGAAGCATGTGTAAGATCCTGAGGATGCAGAAAGCTGTACCAAGAGCGTGAGCGCAAATTCTCCACATTCAGACCCAAATAAACATTCACGCTGAAAGTTCAAAAAGGCAAAAGTTAGAAAAAAGTTAATCTTTCCATGATCAGCTGTAAACATTTTATCAGTACAGTATTAGGAAGTAATTTGTCCAGGTATTAAACCTCACCTCTCTTGTGCCTCCTGTAGTCTCATGTCACGGCTATGCTGAGAACGGAAACATGGCAGGAAGAAGCTGATTTCTAGTGCTGGAGCTGAAGATGTTTCAGGGGTAGTTCCAGTTCGGGATGGGTGAGGCTCCAGAGGAGCACAAAAACATACCCAAACAGGGTTGGAAGTCCAGTAGGATCCTGGGGAAGATTGACTGGAGGTTTGTGACAGGCAGTGGGCTCGTATTAGAACGAGTTTATTGCCTGCACTCTGCCTTCGCACTGATTTGGAGGTGTTGAATCTGCAGCGGAACAAGCGATCTAAGGGAGAAAGACAGAAAAATAATAAACACTTGTATATCTTGTGTATATTATCTATCTGTGTGTCTCTCAGATAAAGTAGTTGTGTGTTGACATTGTATTTTTCAAAAGTCTTACCTGTGTCAGGTGAAGTTGGAGGCACCAGGTTACTCCTCATAATATAATGGTCCATAGGGTCTATTATGTCATACACACTGTCCCCTTGAGCGACCAGATCTACCTAAATATTCAAAAGAAAATTAACTATAGGTGAACTGCCTCTTCCACTCATGTTGTTTATAAATAGACTCATATAACCTAAGATGAAAGGCAGAGGACATCTACAAAGATTGAATGTAATTTAAAGAGTTACTGTTTTTCAGAGAGTCGCTCACCATTGAGTGTCCGAGGTGCTCAGAGACGCTGTCTGACAGGTACAGTAGCTTCCCTTCTCCGGTCAACAGCAGCAAAAAACCTGGCATCATTTGTACCAACTCATTCAGTTCATGAAATGAGAGGAGTTCCGCATTTTCCTCAGCACTGCTCGATGCAGCTGTATCTGAAAGAAGTAAATTCAAGCCTGAATAAACTACTACCTTTCATTCAGAATGACGTTAAAGCAATGCATTAATGCAATCGCACGATCAGCACCACGGACAGCGTTCCTGTTTCAGCACCACGGAGAGCAATGTCCTTTTAAAGCGCTGCTCTCAGTAGACATTCTTTTGTATTTAAAAAAAACAATTTGTATAATACAAAGGTTTTTTATTTATTTATTTATTTATTTATTTATTTTTGTATTACTACAAACACAAGCAGCTCAGATGTTAGTAAAAAAATCAAGTCAGACATCCACCTGTTGCTTCAACTTGCATTGCTCGATGCTCGAGCAAGTAAAATGCAGTAATACATTACACAAACTCCGATCATAAAGTCTGCTTTTAATGCTTTCAGAAACATAACAGTAAACAACGTTTAAGAACACTTCAACTATATTTGCATAAGATACTTAAATGATATTTACCTTGAGTGAAGAAGACAGACTTTCTCGTGTACATGCAGGCTAGCGACATGATATGAAGATAGGAGAGTCGAGACTTGTCCGCATCGGAGATGGGCAACAAGTCCTTCAGGTTCCTAATCTCTGCGTTTATTTGGTCCCTCCGAGCTTTTGACGCTCCTTTAGTGGACCGATACATTGTGGTTTTTGACGATGAGGATTTCTTCTGATCGAAGCTATAAGTGTTGACTACGGCGTGAGTCGAGAAAAGTGTTGAAAGAGTTGCGAGCTCTCACTTAAAGTGTTTTCACTGTTGTGTCATCTCAGCATATATCCAGAATACGGCTTCTCTTCTTTCGCCTGCCTCTCCCCGGTGTTCCCCCGCGGTTCCGCCACAGCGCCCGGCTCAGGTTGCGGACCAGAGGCTGGATGGATCTCTCCACCGGGTCGGAGTTTGAGTCAGTCGGCTGCCGCTGAAGCCGTCTCTCGCCCAGATGTCGGGATTCTGTAAATCTGGTGGAGTTACCCTGCAAGCCGGTTACTTATATAGGTTGGGTCTCCACCAGTGTCGGGGGGGTCCCAACGCGCCAACACCGACGTAAAAAAGAAAGAAAGGGGAGGGGAGGGGGGATGGAGTAAAAGGGGGGGCCGAGGGGATTTATACTCTCATATCTGTGTTAGCAATGCTGAAACAAACTCCTATCACCCCTCCCAATCCTTGCGCTCTGACTCTGCTCCGACGTCAGCCTCCCATCTCTCCGCTGATGACGTTGGCTTGAAATCGGGAGCTCCGGCGACGCAAAAAGCCCAATTTGGACAAAACCGAACAGTGGGCGGGGACTGAAGGTGCAACGTAGACGGAGTCACCGCACTCCGGTGTATAGACGTGTTGGGGAGAGGGGGGTTCTGTTACTGATCTGCATCCTCTTGTGTAGCCAAACGACCGAGTTCAGTTATGATTCAGAATATGATTCTTGTGTTGTATTTCAATGTCTTGCACTACACGTTCATGGATGCAGAAAGGTTTTTCAAGCAAGGATACAATGCCTGACATTGACTGGGATTGGTGCTGTTTGTCCCATGCCTCACTGCATCATATCAGAGCCTGTTTCCACATATTTGTGTGGTTACAGAATGAATCTTTGCAGTACAGAATGTTGTGTGTGAAAGTATTTGAAATAATGATAAGCATTTATGCTCTTGTGCCAGTGATGCCGTTAAATGCAGCGGTGCAAGTGCCCCAGACAGCTGCGTAAACACTGACATTATTGCATAAATCCTTGCTCCCTCTCCTTATAAGGGAAACGTGGAGCGAGTATAGAAAAGGACAGCAGTTGAATTGAATTTGTCAAATGAGTTTGTGTGCGTAAGGAGACATTATTGGGACTAGCCAATGGCTCCATCAGAATTTATCAGCGCATGATATTGCTTTTATAAATAACTTGAGCTGCAGTCTGGGTGATTCAGTAAGTTTACGCATTAAAAAACGGACAGCAGGTAGCGGTTATCCATGATGTTTTACAACTGCCTGATGATAGATTTTGTGCATTTGTGATTCCGTTTATCCTTCCCAATATAGAAATAAGCATTATTGAATCTAAAACCCCCGTAAAACAGTGGCTAATTTATAGCACGTTATCAACTGAGGCATCTGTGCATTTTTTGTCTTTATCTGTTCTGCACTGATCGTTCTTTCCAGAATATACGAGTGTTAGGCTCCACTAAAAGTCGCATAGCTTTCAATGTGCTTCTGCCCGTTGATTAGCTCTCAGAAGATTAGACAAAGTGCTGTGAACATGAACTCTTTTTAGCAACTTTTAGAAACCCTAGGTCTTTTAGGAAAGTTATCTCACTGTTATCCATATGCTCTTTATCAAGCCAGGAGCGATTATTGTATATTTAAATCTGGAGAGGAATATCTATTCAAACAATAATGTTGAAATAAAACGCTACTTTGTTAAAATTATATTCTAAACAGTTTATGATGTTAAGATGTGAAGATGTTAATCGTTCAGTAGTCATTCCCGGAGGAACACGAGCGCAACAGGTTGCAGAAGAGCGCGCGTGAAGTGTCCTTGTCGTATTTTCTAAAAATAGCTCCATGGCAATGTCAGACAAACGCACTCAAAAAGATTTACCGTCCTCTGTGACACATTTAGTCTTTTTAAACACATATTTTATTTTTCTAAGTCGAAAATAGATCACTAAATGCGAGTCGTTTGAGGTCCTGGCAGGGGCGAGGCCAGAAGAGTGGCACGGGGTGGCAGCTGCCACCCTAAATATGAGCTTTTGCCACCCCACGTCCATAACAACGTTCATCCCCCTCCCCACGGGTCAGATGAACTTACTGGATGCCACCCCTTACTCGACTCTTGCCACCCTTTTGCCACCCCTGGCAAAAAAAATCCTGGACACGCCCCTGGGTCCAGGTAGAATATTAATTGTCAGTGGGCTATAAGAAATTGTGTGGTATTTAATTGCTGGCCACAATTTATGCAATATTGATCTTAAGATTGTGGCAACACCTTAGTGTGCTCCAAACATTGCGTTGTCAAGTATGTTTAAAGTAGCCAACTTTTCCATTAGTTTTGATCACATTCATACAATCAGGTTAGAGTGTGGACACCACATGAAAAAGTGGCTTGTGCAAATGTGTGGGAATATGAGGAAGACACTGTGAAAACTAAAGAATCCCAAGAGAGATGCTATACACACAATGAAAACAAAATTTTATGTTTGAATTACTTAAATTACAGTATGTGCAGTATGTAGCTTTAAATACATTCAACTTATGGTAATTTTATGTCAGCATAACTAGAAAACCTTTGTTAGATATACACAAATGTGTCAGTTCATTCAAATTTATTTACTTATAAAGGTATGTCATACGAATACGATTTAACAACTAATATCATGTTGTTTTAAATTAACATTTAAATTATTGTTTCTACTTAATTTAATTGACTCAAAAGAAAATAATGACTGAGGTCAGTCACATTCACATGTGCATGGAAAAATTACTTGCATTGTACAGGATCCAGCTTCACTAAAGGGAACACTAATCACCCTAATATTGACTTTACACCAAAAGTAAAGTAAAACAACATCAATAATAATAAAAAAGAACTGAAATCTCTATAAATTCTTAACAACTACTTAAATGCCCCAATAAGTTTCTTATGACCTAACAAACATGCTTAAATTAATAAACTTCAAGGGCTAATGAGGATTCCCCACAACCTCAGTTCCGTACTTGATTGTTCGTGTTAGTAGTACTTAAATCTTAATTTTATGGATTTTTAAGCCAAAGAAGTTCAAGGAACTCACATTTATTGATTTACTTCATGTATTACTCTAAGTTCACTTTATTATAGTGTTTTTGTGTTGTACACATTAATGCAAATTAAGTAAAGCTAAAAATTTTATAAATATGTACGTTTGAGTAGAAGCGTTTTATTATCATACATCATGGTTGTTGAGCCAATGAATCTTTTTTCTTTTATTTTTCAATGCAGGGCCCTTAATTTGCCTTCAGATTCTCATTAACACAGAGAATGTCCTGATATGTAGGCCCTAGACTATTAAATATTTACTGATAAAGTCTGAATTCAATGCAGAATTTAATCAAACTCACAAACACAACTCTGTCCAGCATTCATTTGTGAATCGCACGCATTTATTTGTGGATGGCTTTCTGTGCATTTGCGGATCGCTACACGCATTTGTAGATTTTGAAACAAATCTAGCGTCAAGACGTGCACACAAATCTACAAATAGTTGGACTCCACCCATCGTCTGCTCAAGCCAATCAGATAATGGCCACATTACTCAGACCAGTCGTAGCACTTTCTATCTTCAACCAATCACGCTTCGTTTTACTATCAGGGCGAGACCAGAGTCACAGAGCTCTCATGAGCATGGAATCAAGTACATACAGATAAGCTCCAAGGCCGCAAACTTTTAAAGAAACAGACGCCATCAGAGGAATACTGTGGTTTAAGGTTCGTATAATTTTCTCTCAATTATAAACATGTGTAATGTCTTGTTAAATGTCGACAGCTGAAAATTGCCCATTTGTAGGGTGTCCTGATCATTAGATTTATAGCTATCCTGGCTGACTGTATGAGTCTGCTATTTTAATTTTAACCAAGTTTCTTGACTGAAATGTGTTATCAAAACCTTTACTCTTAATGTTACATGGCAGATCCAAACAGACACTACTAGACACTACAAAAGTAAAAAACTTTTGTGCTACTGGTGGTAAGACATCACAAAGCTCCATGGCCCAATCTTGTTTGTGTAACATATTCTTTTCTATACAGTAATGGACTTGTTTTTAACATGTAACTGTTATTTTTTCCAATCATTTGTGCAGAATGCTCTTACCCTGACCAGGAGTATCCATCCCAGACAACTGATACAACACCATGACGTGGTAATGAGGATGTTTGCCCAGTTTACGTGTGATATCAGTAGCGCCATTGGAGTGAGAAAAGAACAAAAAGGACTACAAAAAGTTGCTAAATAGTGCTTAACATTGTTTGCCTGGATACAAAGAATGGACCAAACCATCTAACCATTGACTCAATGTTTAAAACAGAGTGGCGTGAGTAGCACAGGACTGCTGACCCACTGAAGTGCTCACAGTCAGCCAGGTTAGCTATAAAGCTAATGATAAGGACACTCTTCAAATGGGCAGTTTTCAGCTGTCAGCATTTAACAAGACATTACACATGTTTATAACCGAGAGAAAATTATACGAACCTTAAATCACAGTATTCTTCTGATGAAGTCCGTTTCTTTAAAAGTTTGCAGGCTTGGAGCTTATCTGTATGTGCTTGATTCCATGCTCATGAGAGCTCTGTGACTCTGGTCCTGCCCTGATAGTGAAATGAAGCGTGATTAGTTGAAGATAGAACGTGTTACTACTGGTCCGAGTAATGTGGCCATTATGTGATTGGCATGAGTAGACAATTGGTGGAGTCCACCTATTTGTAGATTTTGTAGACAAATAGATGTGTGCGATTCATAAATGAATGCTGGACAGAGTTGTGTTTGTGAGTTAAAAAATATATTTGTAAATCATTTTTGTATTTGCAAATCTAATTTTATTTATTTTTGAATTCACTTTATTTTTTATGAAACTCCTAACATATGTTTATAAATCTCATTCTTTTTATTTGTGAATTCATAACATTTTTGTGAAACTCCTTATTTGTGGATCTGATTCAATTTATTTGTGAACCAACTTTTTATTTGTAAATCTCTTTCATGTTAATATGTAACAAAAATAACCCCATACAATTGTGTTCAATGGCAAAATCGTGCATTAACAGATGCTGGATATAGATCAGCTCTGGCAGTGGTCACCAGTTTACAAATGTATGTTAGATCTCTTAAATGAATGTTCCGGGTTCAATACAATTTAAATCTAATTAACAGCACTTGTGGCATAATACCACAAAAATGTATTTAGACTCGTTCATACTTTAAAATAAGCAAAAATCAAGGTTACTGTGAGGCACTTACAATGGAAGTGAATGGGGGCCAATTTTTGGAAGTCACTGTTTCAAAAGTATAGCCACAAGACATAAAGGATATGCATGTAAACATGATTTTAGTGTGATAAAATCACTTACTAACCTTTTCTGTGTAAAATTACAGCCGATTTTACAACTTTGTTACCATGACGATGTAATGTCAACAAACCCTAAAACCCTAAAATGACTGTAAAAATATAAATGTAAACAACTTAACAGTTCAAATAATACATGAGTTTTAACATAAGAATTAATGTAAGTGCTTTTATAAAATTATAAGCTTCACATTTCTGTGTTAAAACCCTCCAGAAATTGGCCACATTCACTTTCATTGTAAGTGCCTCAATGTAAACTCGATTTTTGCTTTTTTTAAAGAAAAGGAGGAACGAGTCGAAATTAATTGTTGCGGTAATCAACATTGTGCCACAAATGTTGTTGATTGAGCTTATACAATTTTACAACTTGGTTGCCATGAATACATAACACTGTAAACCCTAAAACGACAATAAAACCAATGATATAAATAACTTTATAGCTCAGATAATACACAAGTTTTAACAGAACTATTCATGATAGTTTTGTTCAGTTATAATCTTCATATTTCTGCCTTAAAACTCTCCAAAAATCAGCCCCATTTACTTCCAGTGTAAGTGCCTTTTTGTATCCTCGATTTATGCTTTTTTTTAAAGAAAAGGAGGGACAAGTCAATATTTTTTTAATTATTATTATTATTATTTTTTTTTAATCAACATAATGCCACAAATGCTGTCGATTGAGATAAACTTGTCTTTAACCTAGAATATTCCTTTAAAGGGATGGTTCACCCAAAAATGAAAGTTCTCTCATCATTTCCTCACCCTCATGCCATCCCAGATGTGTATGACTTTCTTTTTTCTGCAGAACAAAAATGAAGATATTTAGAAGAATATCTCAGCTTTGTTGGTCCTCACGATGCAAGTGAACGGTGACCAGAACTCTGAAGGTCCAAATATTACATAAAGGCAACATAAAAGTAATCCATATGTCTCCAGTGGTTTAATCAATGTCTTCTGAAGCGATCCATTGGTTTTGGGTGCGAACAGACAAAAATGTCATTCCTTTTTCTCTATAAATCTTGACAGCAGTCTCCTTGGTGATCATGATTTCAAGCTTGATTACACTTCCTATAGCACCATCTAGCACTGTGCGCATGTGTCAAGCATTAGGAAGTGTAATCTAGCTTGAAATCATGATTGTGCCTAAAGACTGCAATAGCAAGATGTGCAGTGAAATAGGAGTTATATTTTGGTCTGTTCTCACCAAAACCGATTGGATCATTTCAGAAGAAATTGAATTAACCGCTGGAGTCATATGGATTACTTTTATGATGCCGTTATGTGATATTTGGACCTTCAGAGTTCTGGCCACCATTTAATTGCATTGTGAGGACCAACAGAGATGAGATATTCTTCTAAATATCTTAATTTGTGTTCTGCAGAAGGAAAAAAGTCATACACATCTGGGATGGTATGAGGGTGAGTAAATGATGAGAGATTTTTTTATTTTTGGGTGAACTATCCCTTTAAGCTGGCTACCTTGAGCACCCACTTGGTAAATGGACTCTGGTCAAAAGTACCCTTGAATGGGATAATCTAATCACTTAGTTATTAGTATCTAGTCCATAAGATGGACACCATTGCACACATAGTAGTTTCATACTGTAGCTTGTTGTCTACATTAGGATAATCCTTCTGCTTCATACAGAGACTTTACTCTTCAACATTATTGCTTATGTGTAGTTTATGTGTGTGTGACACCATTAGTAAGGTGTCTTAGTTTTGTATTCATGTCATGAATGCTTTATAACTGTTTGTAAAATAATTATTGGACAAGTTTGAACCCATGGAAGCATATTAACATTGAGCATTTCACTTTGTATTGATGTTGTATTGCAGGAATGTCTGAGACATGTCTATTGGAAATAAAGGCATATGACTATATTAAAACTGTGAAAATAAAGAGTTGCTGGACTTAAATGTCCTCAGTATTACACAGAACCTTGTAGTGTCCTGGTGTCTGTAACGGATGTTGCTGGACAAAAATCACCTAAGAGCCAACACATAATATGTAAAAATCCTCGCAATTTTTTTAGATTGGTCGTTATGTCACAATCTGGATTTTGTGGGTGTCATGTGGCAGAAAATAGGAGTTCAATGTTTGACTGGTGGATGTGAGTAAATGGAGGAAGAGGAGGTGAGAGGAGCAGGCACAGGAGGATGCCCAGTTTGATATTATCCCTCTCTGTTAGCAGTATGTCCCTGCAGACAGGAAGAAGCCATTTAGCCTGTGCCCAGAGAGCACGACTCAGGTGTCTGTGCCCAGTTGAAGCCACCTCTGAAATGATTATGGATAAAAATAGCCAAGCATGAAGTAAAGTTTCAAAAATGTGTCTTAGGTTAAGAATTAAAGGAAAAGTTCACCAGAAAAGGAAAATTCTGTCACTATTTACTCACTCTCATGTTGTTCAAGTATGACTCTAAAAAGACACACATGCAAAAAACAAAAAAAAACAAGTGGTCCAAACAACTCATGCACTATATTGCGCAATAAGACTTCTGAAGTTATGTGATAGATTTGAATGAGAAACAGAAAAAATGAGAAATTCTGTAAATTTAAATCACTTTTTGTGTTCCATGGGAGTAAGAAAGTCAAACAAATTTGGACCAACATTAGGGTGAGTAAATAAAATATTCTCATAATTTTTAACCCACTGGGAGAGCCCTTACTTTGGAACAATCTTAGTACATTTCAAGACTTGCAATTTGTTAAATGAGGGTAAAATAACGCAATACATGATATCACCTATCATTTCATACTTTACAAGAAGAATTTAAAGGAATAGTTCAACATTTACTCACCCACATGCCATTCCAGATGTGAATGACTTCTGCTGAACACAAATGAAGATTTTTAGAAGAATATTTCCACTCTGTTGGTCCATACAATGCAAGTGAATGGTGGTCTGAACTTTGAAGCTCCAAAAAGCACATAAAGGCAGCATAAAAGCAAACCACACGACTCCAGTGGTTAAATCTTCAGATCTGGTCTTCAGAAGCGATATGATAAGTGTATGTGAGAAACGTATTAATATGTAGGTCTTTTTTTTTTTTACTATAAATCTCCACCTTTGACCAGCCTTGACCAGTAGATGGCGATATACACAAAGAATGTGAATCACCAAAAAACAAAAGAAGAATATTGTGGAAGTGGAGATTTATAGTAAAAAAAAAAAAAAAAAAAGAAAAGAGACTTAAATATTGATCTGTTTCTCACCCACAACAATTATATTGCTTCTTGAAGACATGGAATTGAATGGATTGCTTTTATGCTGTCTTTATATGCTTTTTGGAGCTTCATAGTTCTGGCCACCATTTGTTTTTTTTTTTTGTCCCCTTTTCTCCCCAATTTTGGAATGCCCAATTCCCAATGCACTCTAAGTCCTTGTGGTGGCGTAGTGACTCGCCTCAATCTGGGTGACAGAGGACAAATCTCAGTTGCCTCTGTGTCTGAGACGTCAATCCACGCATCTTATCACGTGGCTTGTTGAGCGCATTACCATGAAGACATAGTGCATGTGGAGCCTTCACGCTATTCTCCGCAGCATCCATGCACAACTCACCATGCACCCCACCGAGAGCGAGAACCACATTATAGCAACCACGAGGAGGTTACCCCATGTGACTTTACCCTCCCTAGCAACCAGGCCAATTTGGTTGCTTAGGAGACCTGGCTGGATTCACTCAGCATGCCCTGGATTCGAACTTGCGACTCCAGGGGTGGTAGTCAGCGTCTTTACTCGCTGAGCTACCTAGGCCCCCGAGCGTAGATGTTCTTCTAAAAATCTTTGTGTTCTGCTGAAGAAAGAAATTCATACACATCTTGGAAGGCATGGGGGCGAGAGAATTTTCATTTTTGGGTGAACAATTCATTTAATATATGTTTGGACCGACTTTCTGTGGCCATGGACATTATAGTGAGAGAATTCTAAAGCCATCTGTCCAAAGTTAAACTCTGCATTTTCACCAAAGCATACAAGCAGAATTGTAAGAGTGCAATCCAGCTGAGAAATAAAGAATACTAGAAGAAAATACTTTAATGAGAAACAAAATCTCTGCGGCCACTTCTGCTGTTGAAGTACGCTTGTCCTCTATCTCAAGATTCTTTCTCTCCGCACTGCTGTGTATTTTTACACAGAGAGAATCAAGGTCTTCACTCTGTCTCTTGAAAGAAAGGAGCTAACCTGTCGCCTAGCAACACCTCCTACTCATGCTGGAGCTAGAGTGAAAGAAGAGAAGAAGAGGATGGATTGAAGAAGTCTATGATGAGAAAGATAAAGGTAAGAAATTGGGTATGGAGTGCACTTTAAAAGCAAGAGAGGCCAGTACATTACATCAACAATTTGTATGTGATTTTATATTCTCAACATTCACAGTCTACCATGGAATTTTAGTAATCTAAATGTAAATATAATTATCAAACACATTGTTCATGCATGTGTGCTGCTTGATTCAAAGACACTATTGTGAATAAGCAGATGTAACATTCATACACCCACACACTACCTCTCTCCTGCTCCGCCCCCCTCCCTGTTCTTTACCCACCTCTGTCAGAGATACTTCCCAGCCTGCAGCCTGGTGAGTTTTTTTCTTGTGTAGTATATTTTTAGACCCAGGGCTCAGAACAGTGGGAATATTTGGACTTCTTTGAATTGTATCTCTCTCTCTCTGTTTCTGTCTCTTTTCTCTCTCTCTTGTGCTTTCACTGTCTCTGAATGGTGAATACTAATTTATGCCTCTAACGTGCATTTTCATTGACAAATGTCAGCACTTGCTTTTCAGTATGTATTAATGAATTAATGAATACTGCAAATACCTTGCCCCTCATGTAACTTTTTCTTTTTTAAAAAAAAAATGAAGTAATTACTACCAGGCTATTCATAGTCAAGCAAAATACCATTATGGTATATTTTGGGCATTCCATTATTCCATAAGATTTTTTTCCCCCTCGCTGTTTAAGCTCGCTATTCAATTCTAGCACTACATGCCAGCACATTGTGCTCTCCCCCTCTTTTCCCTCTCCCTCTCCTTTCGTAAGTTGTTGCTGATGCAAGGTTGCTATGGTGACGTGATGTAGATGTGTGACATCAAAACAGACCTCGAGCAGCAGATTTTTTTCTTCTTTCAGTCTGTCTCTCTCTGTTCTCTCTTATTTCATATTAAGCCAAAGGCATTGCATTACCAAACACCTCACAATTGTAGGAACGATTTCTCCTTTTAACTGCAAATCCCACCCTCTTAAAATAATGCAGCACTCAGTGACCATAGTAGGTCCATTTTTCTCTGCAATTCAAGTCTGCCTTTTATAAAAGCAAGAAAACAATCAATGAAACAGTATGTTCTGACTCTTCTCCTTTGCATTCTGCATGCCATTCTCTGTGCTTCACAGTCTGACAGTGATATGCTTGCAAGACCCTGTAGTGCAGTTATTGTTCTAATGATATTTGGAATACCCAGATTTTTCCTCCATTCCTCATCAAAAGTCCTTTATTTTGTCACAGTAATTTGTAGTAGTTGTAACACAATTTTAATGTGGGCCATTTGAAAACCATTAGAAAACTTGACAAATAATGGGAAAACAAGCAGCTATGAAGTTTGTTGGAGCATTGCATAACTATTTGAAAAGAGAGTGGGCAGAGAATGTTAGAAAGTGGAAGAGAAAAGGATGGAGGGAGGGAGAAAGTATGGTACTTCATGGCCTTTTTTTAGCTACAGGCTAAAGTTACGATTATCGCTTTTATCCATCCTCAATTTCCTCTTCCCTTTCCATGTTTTTCCTCCCATGAACCAATATTTTCCCCATGATTAGTGATCATCTCAGCATTGTGGATGCTTCCGTGCTTTTGTTGGTGGTAGAGACGTAGAATGTGGTGTGTCATACACTATGAATGAATTTGAACAATAGCAAGATTTTTTTATTTATTTATTTATTTATTTATTTATTTTTTGGCCCTCTGAATCATTGGTATGAATTTATATTTATATCTTTTTACCTGAAAGACTTCCTCAATTCACACTCTTGGTCATACGCTACAGATTGAAAGCCGCCTATTTTTATCTCCTCCCTGCATTTGTCTTAAAGGTGTCATTTGATGAGGAATACAATTTTTGTTGATTAGACCTTGAAAACATTGTCCCTTTTAGAAATCAAAGCTTACTTACCATTCTAAAAAGACCATTGTAACAGGTAAAGGACTGGCAAGGGGAGGCGGGAACCGGCTGAACAGTAAACAAAGTTTTAATGAGAAACTCAACTTAAAACAAACGTAAACAAACACAGACACCGTGTGTGTCTCTCTCTCTCAAACTGTCGTCTCCGGTTGCCCGTTATCTCACTCTCCCGCTGATCAGCGGATTCAGCGCCGGCCGTGCTCCATCACGGCCTGGCTACGTCATCCTCCTTGTCACACTCCTCCCCCGACCGATTCAGGCCGTGGTGCCACCGGTCTGACAAACTCCCCCCCATCTCTGGAGGGGAGATGCTGCCCTTCCGGCCGTTCTGTCAGCCGGTGGTCCACCCTGCCTCCTGTGAACCTGGGGGAGAGACGAGGGGAGGCGTGGGGAGAGGAAAAGGGCGAGCGGAGACACACAGAGAGAGAGGAGAGAGAGAAAAGAAATTGCTCGCTGGTTCCCGGATGCACTGTCACCCAGTCCTCAATGCTCCACCGCCCTCTGGTAGACGCCAGCTCACTCCTCCACCGGTGGATGGCAGCGAGACACTTGGCCCCTGGTGGATGGAACCGCTCCTCCCCTTCTCTGCAGATGGCCGCGGTTCCTCCGGCTCTCAGCGGCCGGCAGTGACCCCTCCGTCCCCAGGCAGACGGCCGCGGCTGCTCCCCTGGCGGATGGCACCACGACAGCGCATCCTTCCTTCCTCCCGGTTTCGGCACCACTATAACAGGTAAAGGACGGGCAAGGAAGAGGCGGGAACCTGCTGAACAGTAAACATTACGTTTAATGATAAAACTCAACATAAAACAAACATAAACAAACACAGACACACATGCAGCATGGCCACGTGGGTCTCTCTCTTTCTCGAACCGGTGTCTCTGGCTGCCCTTTATCTCGCTCTCCCGCTGATCAGCTGATTCAGGCCACGCCCTCCTCCTCATCACAACCATTAATGAAACTAAACCAAAAGCATTAACATATGACTGCCCATATTTACAACTAAGCCTCTTTTGATGTTTAGAAACTTGGCCTGTCCAGTCATAGTGAGATCATAAGTAGGAAGTAGGATAGGCCTATATACTATCCACCTTCTTCCTGAACATGGAAGTGTTCCACGTTTCTTAACGGAAGCCAGTTTTTGTTTTCTCCAGTCTCCAGTGTTTTCACTACCATCGGCATGTTTTTAGCAGATAATGAGATGTTTAGTGTTATTAAAAATGTTACATTTCCATATAAAAAGCATGTGGCTTCATAGTGCAGATAATTTACAGAGTCACGATGACCATCTTTTGACAGTGCCTCCTCTGAGTAGGAAGATGACATGAAGCGATGGTCCGAGGTTAGTTGAAATCATAAACTACTTTGAGTTAATATGACACAAAACTGCACAAGTTGAGCTTGAACTCATTTTCACTCCAACACTTAAAATGGTTGTTGCTCTCTGTCTTTATCACTTTTTTCAGTACATTTTAATGGATTCCTATGGAAACCTGAACCAGAAAACAGACCAGCAGCAATCAGAATAATCATGGCTCTGCCCAGAAGAAACTGTGGATTACCCCTAAATAACAGAAGAACTACAGATAAGAGTAAAATAAAAGATAAAAAAGCAAACCTTTGTGTTGCACCTGCCACTTTGTGTACCTTTCCCAATGTATTCCCAAAGTTAGAAAACAATGACTGAAATGTATTCTGACTCCCTGATCATTTCAGTCTGATCTTAACAGTTTCTGCAGCACATTTCAATGTGAATTGTTTTGTGATTCTGTCATTAAATGTAGGCTTTGAAAAGAGGCTTTTATTGAACGACAATGCCATTTAAAACTGTATTGCAAACCAAAGTGTGAGAGCAACAAAGCACTGTTCTCACTGCACATAAGAAGAGGGTGTGTCTAAAAATATACTGTCACAATATACTGTGTGTATATATATATATATATATATATATATTCTGTGTCAGAGCGATGGTGGGAAATGGCAATTTTAGTCCAAAAAACACTTTACTAAAATTATAAGTGGACCTTAAGGAAAAATATATGATATGATCCCTTTAATTTACTACACAGAGGGAGAATGAAAAGAATATTTTACCCCACATGTACGGTATGTTTGTACTGTATGAATAGAATGGAGTCATCTGGTAGAGACATTTTTTCCACCATTTTTGCAATATGGTGTTAAATCTGCTTGGAGTGTCATTTCGTTTTGCCACAGAAGCTGTTTTTAACACCCTATGTTTACACAGCAGTCAGACTCTCACCCGCAGACCCATTCATGATCATAGTCTCTCACACATTTCTCATTCGCTCATCACGAGGATACAGTCACTTTACTGTCTCTCAATCCATCTCTGACATGCATAAGCAGCATTGGTATGTCCCATGACCCCTTCCCTCTTGTGCTTCAATTTGAAGCTATAGGTCTCAGAAAATAAAACTGGTACATCTCTAGGTCACATTTTAGGTGCACTACAACAGCACTATCATGAAAGTGCTGATGATGTGAATGGAGAGTGGTTCATATACATCTCAGGTAAGAACTGCAGTTGTAGTGATGCAGAAATGATTTTTACTGATTTGAAGAACTGTGCTCCCTTCTTTATTGAAGGAACTCTCTCTTTATTGCCATTCCCCTCTGCATGTATGCCTACGCACCCATAGCAACACGTTGTCATATCATAGTAACCATTACGCAGGGAGAAAAATTAAGTGTGGGTTGTAGAGGTATCTTTCACTGACCACCATGAGCATGAAGCTTAAAGATGGCTTCTCTTTTTCAACCAAAAATGAGATTATGAATGTTGTTAATTGCGACTAAAATTCTGAATATCAACCCTATATTTTAGGGGTGGAGAAAAATGTGAATAATTGTATCATACTGAACTTTTCCATAATGTTCCTGTAAAATCCAGGTTAAGCTGGCAGATGTGTTTTGAAACATGATAGCTGGTTTCTAGCTGATCTTTATCTGGATCAATCTGATAGACCATCTAGGACCAGCAACAAACCAGCTACCACCAGGTCTTGCCATCTTAAGGATTTCAAACTTGTTTTTGGAACATGGTAGCTGGTTGATCAGCTAATAACCAGCTTGGACCAGCTTGGAACAAGCTACAGGATTCATATTTGTCAGGCCTGAGATTGTAATGGTGTCAAACCTGATTCTAGTTCCCATGTTGTGAGCCATATAATGTAATTAGCCCTCCTCATTAGGTTCATCTGAATAGCCAATCAGTGGCAAAGGAGTTAGATTACTGTTGTTATCAAAGTCACTCTAGCTCAGACAAGGCCTAACATCAGTAATATTCAGAGGTCAATTGAAGTCCCTTAAACAAATGGCCCAATTATCAGTGACCAACACATGTCCCTTTTCACTCTCCATATGTGAAAGAGCCTCTCAGTCCCCCTTTCTGCTCTTCTGTGGAGATTCTCATTTAATCAGGATGCAGTGGACTGGAGCTAATGAGGCATGATAATGGGGCAACTCTATAAAACCCTAACCGCCCATTTGAGCAGGTCATTCTCCACACAAACGGTTGTAACTGTCCATTGTGGTGTCGCAAAACATCCCGATTGACACCTTTATTTAGAACGGCTATTTCTAATTCTATATTAGCTTGTCTTTATTAGATATTTTGGCATGTTTACCTGGTGTTTATATTTAGGTTTACATGTTAAATGAAAATAGATGAGCTTCCTGTTCGTCCAATCCCCTCCAACACACACATGATTAGCAAATATAGATAGTGTTTATACTTAACTGTTGTTTGTAATGCAACGGATGTCACGGATGGTGAGTGCTTGTTTTGTAATGGCCTAATGTGTATTTAAAAGAGGGGGTGGATGAAAATTTTGTTTCCTCCTTTCATTCAAAAATAACCATGGATATTTGGAGAAACATAGTGACTGGCATCTGTGTTTGTGGGGAATTTCCTGGGGGAGAGATGGGGATCATATGCATCAATTAATGTGCGTGCTCCGGCCTGAAGGAAAAACTCATTATATAGAGTAAGTTGGCTCACACAACTATTTGTTCTTGGCTACTCAGGTAATCAGATCTGCAGTTTCTTCTAGAAAAGCCCACACTAACACAGTTATGGTATAGTGAGGACAAAATGATTGCAGACACAGCATTAAGAATCACTTTCATAGTAAGAAATGGATGAATAAATGCAGAATGAATTAAGAACAGACTAAAAGAATGCAATTTTTTTTTTGTAATTTTAACGGGAAAAGAATGTCAAAATGCTACATTAAATTACAGTAAACTGTAACTGGTTAAATGGTGAGAAAAGATTTAACCAATTACAATTTTTAAAATGATATTAAACAATACATCAGACAATACTTGTAATTTTACGTTAAAATATTGTAAAAAAACAAGTATGATTTACCTAATAGTTAATAGTGTAAATGTATATTATATTTAACAAGACAATATGTATGCTTTTACGATAAACTATTGTTAATATTACAGTGAAAAATAATAATTGGGCGTTCCCAGAAGTCCCTGCGTGACTCATCACATTTGATTATTTTATTGAAATAGTTTGGTTTCTTCTCATTTTTGATATCATGTACATTAGGATGTTTTATTTTATGTTGTTTAGTTAATGGTTATACAGTATTGCATTATTTTAGTGTCAGGTGTGTTACCCTGATGATGGTTTGTGTTTCTTTGAGTGACACTGTGCACTGTCTATATTTTTTTCATTGACCTCAGCTGCCATTTTTTTACCGTAAATTTAACACGATATATTTACAGTTTTTTTATTTGTTTGTTTTATCACCACATTTGGCTTGTACAGTCCTATTAGTGACCTGTGTAGGTTCAAAGCCCTGCAGTTTAGCTCAGCACATGCAGCCAGCAGTCAGTTCATAAAAAGTTCAAAAGAATCAAGTTGACAAATAGGTGAGAGTTTTTAGTCTTCAACTTTTTCAGGTCGAAGACCTCTTGGTAGAAAAGAGATGGAGCAGGGGCCCTCTTTCACATATTGTATACAACAGAGAGTTGCATTTTAAGCCTTGCGTATAGTATAGTATAGTAACATCTATATGTGTTTACATACTTAACACAGCTTACATTGAAAAGCCATTAAAATAATCATTATTCATGTACAGAGTCATAGCCTTTTACAATACATTTTAATGGAAGGACAATGCATGTAACTGACCTTTAGGTTCTTAACATTAGCTTTGGTTGAAGTTAACTTAAAATTGTATTTTAAACAAATATGTTTTTTTTTTTTTTTCACAAATATTTGTTTGAGATCAACAATAATTGGCAGGACCCCCTTGGGGTCGCAAACTGCTGTTGAAGACCTCTAGGATAGAGTTAAAAAGAAAGGACAGGGAAGGGTTGTCGGCCAGAAGGACAGTTCGATCCTTTTGTCCACTTGCGCTGCCTGTGCTATAGACTGTATTCACAGTAGCGTCCTATTTGAATTTTGAGTGAATGAAAACGAGGCTGTGAGCTGAGGGTAGTCTCTTCAATGGCATCCTGTGTATAAAGCTCCTAGTTCATGTCTAATTCTCAACTCATGTTCTCAGAACTTTTTTGTCAACTGAAGATTTTTGGAAAGATGTGTTTTTCAATGTTTCCTCAGTGGAACGATCCAAAAACACTTTAAACAACAGTGCAACCCACCGAAGAGACCGTAAGTCCCTCACAGCCTTGTTGTCATTCCCATTAAAAATGAAAGATGGCACGGCTGTGAAAAAGGTCCGTTGTGCTGGGTTGGAAATACGTAGGTTAATACGTTAGAGGGTGTTTTCCCTGGACCTGGAGCTCAGTTTATTTCCACTCCACCCACTCACCTAGGCATGTTCCGGACCGACCCAAAAAATGAGGTCATTGACATGAGCTGAAATAGTGTCCCTCCGCTCCACAGTACACAGTGACACACGAGTCTGTATACACAAAATGTTCATACACTCATGTATACTCACACATACACACACAAACCTTTTCTCAAGGACACCTCCACATGCAGAGGCATATTGGCACAGTTCATCAGCCCTCCTCTCTCTCTCTCTGTGCATGCTGGGTGGGTACAGCACATCTTGCTCCTGCATTTGGCTCACAGTTGGGTTTACCGTTTGCCTGACATCCAGCTGGAAATGGCGTGAGAATGCCACGTTCTCACCCACATACATCCCCGTTACCCACTCCCTAAACAACATGTCTCTATCATGATCTCTATGAGGTAATAATTAAAACAACCTGCTGGTACCATCTGTGTCCGCCTGTGTTTATGGATGCATATATAGACGTAGGTTGTAACAGGCCCATATCCACCATAGACATTGTATGCAGATTAGTGGTTGACCTATATTCGTTTTTAATGCAGATTTTTTAAAACTAATACAGTTTGTCCCCCCCAATCGTGAATATGCTGTTACAGTCTTGGGATGTAAGATTCTCAGCTGTGTGTATGTGTGGGCAGGTTTATGTGGTTTACAAGGGAAAAAAAAATTAGGTTGCAAACTGGGAATTACAAGGGAATTATGCTATAAATGTGGTTTATGAGGACATTTCTAGTGTCCCCATAATTCAAATCACTTAAAAAACATACCAAACGAAGTTTTTTAGAAAATGTAAAGATGCAGAACGTTTTTGTGAGGGCTAGGTTTAGGGGCAGGTTTAGGTTTAAGGGATAGAATCTGTAGTTTGTACAGTATAAAAATCATTGTCTATGAAGAGTCCTCATAAGGATAACCGCACCAACATGTGTGTGTGTGTGTGTGTGTGAGTGGATCATTGTGACTGAACATTTACAGTTTTACTGTCTAGCTCAGTACAGGCGGCCAGTTCAGTTCGTGGGAAGGAGGAAAATAATCAGGTTCACTGGACAAGTAGGTTACAAAACCAGCTGCAAGATTCCATCACTTCGGGCTTCTACTCTGTGTGCTGCACTGCCCCCAAGTGGCAAACTAGAGTCAGGCTTCAGAGCCATAATTATGTAAGACTTTGCAGGGAATGAGTCATCATTGGGTTGTGTTTTACACACACACACACGAGAGAGAGAGAGAGAGAGAGAGAGAGAGAGAGAGAGAGAGAGAGAGAGAGAGAGAGAGAGAGAGCGTGCGTGCGTGCCTGCGTGCCTGCGTGCGTGCGTGCGTGCGCTCGGCGCACGTGGTCATTCCTCAAAACGTGCCAAAGAACAAACTGAAACGCAGGGACGCCGGAATTGCACTAGTGTCTGGTACTAGCTACACATTGTTCAAAACCTCATGCATTTAGCTATCCTTGTCAGTCGCTGTTTTTTAGCTCCAATATTTTTATTTTTTTTTTTTTTTTACATAATTAATTTCAAATGACACAGCCTAATGAACAAAGGAGGTTCTAACTTTAGGACTTTATCACTCATTTCATCATACACCCAGTCAAGTTAGCATTGTGGCATCATTACCCCATTAGCTTCAAGTACAATGATTCTATTATGATTCAGACTTCCTCTCTCTTTGTCAATCTGAGCATAGTCTTCCTTTGTTTAAAGATCAGATCTGAAGAGCGCTATTAACCTGCAACTGTGTGACTCAATGGAACACAACAGTGTGCTCATCGATCAGTTTTGAAATAGTTCTTAGTACTTTTCTAAATGAAATTACATTGTCTAGCACTTTAATAGTGTAATATATATAATTCAGGCAAGATACTTTAAATGGATATACTAAATGCAGAATTGTGTCTAAAGGGGAGACCAGGGTTAGTCGTCACACTTTTTACTCCAGTGAGTATTTCTCAGGACAAAATTCTTCATATGAACATACATTAAAATCGAAAAAAAATTATATATACTGTGTATATATATATATATATATATATATATATATATATATATATACACACAGGGTAGGGGAGTAACGGAATACATGTAACAGGAATACGTATTTAAAATACAAAATATAAGTAACTGTATTCCACTACAGTTACAATTTATATAATTGGTATTTAGAATACAGTTACATTCAAAAAGTATTTTGATTACTGAAGAGATTACTTTGCATTTTATTGTCATTTGTTTCATTTAATATTTAGTCCTTTCAGATGGAAAACATTTATACATATAAATGATGTGATCCAAAGAGCGTTTGAACAGCGGTGAAACACTTTCTTATGATGTGTTACATTCATACGAGCAGACAGAGAAGTAAGATTGTAGTAAGTTTGGAGCAGAAGAAATAGAAATAAACCTTGTGTAAATTGTCACCTTTACACTAAGCTAAAATGCTATTTCTAGCCATTTTACATGCACATGTTACCAGGCACGATCATATTTTTTTATCAAGAAAATTCATGTTGGATCATAATTTCTTTTTTTCTAGTAAGACCTTTGATATTAGGGCACAAATCATATTCTTGATAATAATTTTTGTATTGTTTTCCTGTAAAAATATCAAAAAATCCTTAAAACAAGATCAAGTAGATTTATATTGTTTTAGAAACAACACTGCATAAGATATTTAGGTTTTTCAGAGAATGTATTTTTAACATGTGTATTTTGTCTTACTGTACTGGCAGATTTTTTATAGTCAAAACAAGTGAAAAAATCTACCAGTGCTGAAGAAGTAATCCAAAGTATTTAGAATATGTTTCTGACCTTGAGTAATCTAACGAAATACATTACAAATTACATTTTACAGCATGTATTCTGTAATCTGTAGTGGAATAACCCTAGTAATACACTTAAAACGAATTAAATTAATTGAAAGTCAGTAACTGTAATCTGATTACAAGAATTAAAAATGTAATGTGTTACACTAATTTTTTCTTAAAGTTATTAGATTACAAGTAACAAATTACTTTGTAATCTGATTACATCCAACAATGGCCCCTTTCTGACATTTATGAAACACAGTTCAACCTTTCAGTTAAAATCTACCTTCAAATCATTGCTGACCCTTGCCTGAATTTATCCCAGAGTTGTTTTATGGTGTTCACTTATTTACCTAACAGCAATAGCAAAAATATAATTGGAATAAAAAAAGATTTTAATTTAAGAGGATTTACTGTATAAAAAACACTGCTAAAAAAACACACACATTATAGTTACCAGGATTTAGCTTTTGTAACAACTAGCCCTGGTTTCCCCTAAATGGCTATGTACATATTGCTAACAAAACCTCTTTATTTCAGTTCTCTTTCTCATCAGGCTTGTGCTAATGAGGCAGCAGAGAGGCGGACAGTTCAATAGCGGGGTTCCAGTCTATCCCGTGGTTAGATGACTCAAGAGATCGGAAGGGTGGGCAGCAGGGCACGTGAGCGAGACTTTTCATTAGGTGGAACAGAAGGCAAAGCAAAACTATAACAAGAAAACATGCCCAAAGGAGTACAAACAAATGTGGGTCTGAAGCCAGATTTTTATGGTCTTATCAAATTTATTACAGTAATAAATCCAGGTTTGAAAATACAACATTGGCAACGTGGTATAAAACAAAAACAACACAAAGTAATGTGAGCATTATTGATGATGGTGGGGGTAGAGAGTTGGAATGAATGAGTGGTTACTGAATAACAACAATGAATAAAAACAAATACTCAAGGATGGAATCTAGATAGTGGAAAAATTAACAGACTTAGACTTAACACTACAAACATACACGGATGTATGTATACAGTCTTAGTGCCTTGATGTTGTTATTGCTACAACTATTTCAATTGGATGGATTAACTAGTATTGCTGAATTCTGCAATGGAAGAGCAAACCAATGGAAAGAATCTGCTTTGGGACAATAGCTGCACCCCTTATCCTGAGAAAGAGGCTATTTAAAAAAACAACAACATTAACAACAATGGAAGAGTGGCAAAAGACATAAGCAACATAGGTCATACAGCAGGTTTGGAGTCATAGTGCAGCTGGTAAGTTCCATATGACACAATATAGTAAGTTGGTTAAGACAATTTGTCTTTAAAATATAGTGCCTGTCTCTAATACCCCTTTTTATTATTCATGATGTAATAGTTGTATAGATTAGTACATCTCTCATGAGACCTCTATACAATCTTACAGAGCCAGTATATCCAGCTCATAACCCCTCCTTGTTGGATAAATCAATCAGTGCTTCCACCCCTTAACCTCTTTTTCCCTCTCTAGCCACCTCTATATCTCTCTCCGTTAAAAAGCATAAGGCCCCACGTAGATGGTTAAGCGCAGAGCAGAACTGGTGTGGTAGTTCATGAGGGGGTTGATGGAAACCATCTCCAGATCCAGCACATACTCTCTGGGGCCATTTACGGTTCGGGCAAGAACAAGCATGGCACTGATGTTGTTGATTTGCTGAGGAAAGACACGTAAAAGGCACAAGATCATTCCAAAACTCTGCTCTGATAGGAGGAGATTGAAGCTATTTCACAAGTTTACCAGTCTGGATGGCAGTAATCATGAATCTTCTTGATTTGACAGACAGAGTACTGTGACTTATTTAGCATTAAATGGGCATTAATTACTGTAATTTATCCTGGCAATCTCCTCTGTCCAAAACAACAGTGCTTGCTTGTTCTCTGTCACGCATTCTTTAATCAGCTATCCAACAAATTGCCGTGAGATGTTTACAGCCCATTTTTTAAGAAGTAGACTGAAATTCTCAAACAAAAAACTACTAATCTGCATAGCAGTGCTCAGTATAATAGTATGTAATTAAGGTATTTGTTCAGAATATGAACAATCGATTAAATATATTTATCATACCCTGATGTAGAAGTCTCCATTGTCATCTCCAGAGCGGATGCGGAAGGTGTTATAGGCTCCAGGGTAGATGCTGGTGGCCTGGATCTGAAAGATATCTGATGGGACAGAGCGCTCTGAGGTGATGCTCATGTAGCGATGCACTATGGAAAACGGCAGGTCTTGACAGCCAGGCTTTGTGACAGGACACATACAACGACTACAGTGAAGAGGGAGAATTACATCAGTTTGAAAAGACTTTTGAAAAGAATAACATTTTGTCAGAGACTATTTGTGCTATGTGCAAATAGCGATAGATGCTATTTACACTAAGTGTTCTCTAAATAGCAAAAAAAAAAAAAAAAGCATCTTCTTGGCAGATACTATTTGCACTCCTAATTAAATAACAGTGTGTTTATTGTGTTTATTTAGAGTCCCACAGACATGCAAGACCCACCCCTACCCCTAGACCTAACCGTAATCTTACCTTAAAAAAATAATAGTTTTACTAAAGTAACCATAGTATCATCATGGTATTTTGTAGTAAAATCATGGTAACCACAAAATTAAACATGGTTACTATATTTACACCTTATTACTGTAGTAACACCATCATTGCATTAAAACTGTTGCTTCGGCAAAAATAAACATGGTTACTATAATATTGACTATTCTGGCTATAATCACCGTGACCAAATCACTGCAAGGAAATCCACCTTTGTATACATTTGTATTTATTATTAAAAGTAGTATTAAATGTAATACACTGCTCAAAAAAATTAAGGGAACACGTAATTATCACAGTATAACACCAAGTCAATTAAACTTCAGGGATATCAATCTGTCCATTTAGGAAGCCTAAGCGATTGTGAATCAATGTCACCTGTTTTGGTGCAAATGAAAGTGATAACAGGTGCACTGGTGAGGCAAAAGCAAGACAACCCCCAAAAAGGGATGGTTTTGCAGGTGGTGGCCACAGACAATTGCTCTCTACTTATCTTTCCTGATTGATTCTTCTCTAGTTTTGCATTTTGCTAGTGTCCTTGTCACTACTGGTAGCATGAGGCAGTACCTGCAGCCCATTCAGGTTGCACAGGTAGTCTAGCTCCTCCAGGATGGCATATCCATACGGGCCGTCACAAGAAGGTTTTCTGTGTCTCCCAGTACAGTCTCAAGAGTATGGAGGAGATACCAAGAGACGGGCCATTACACGAGGAGAGCTGGACAGGGCCGTAAAAGGGCATCAACCCAGCAGCAGGACCGGTATCTGCTCCGTTGTGCGAGGAGGAACAGGAGGAGCACTGCCAGAGCCCTACAAAATGACCTCCAGTGGGCTACTGGTGTGCATGTTTCTGACCAAACTGTCAGAAACAGACACCATGAGGGTGGCATGAGGGCCCGACTTCCTCTAGTGGGACCTGTGCTCACAGCCCAGCACCATGCAGCTCGATTGGCATTCACCAGAGAACACCAGAATTGGCAGGTCCGCCATTGGAGCCCTGTTCTCTTCACAGATGAGAGCAGGTTCACACTGAGCACGTGACAGACGTGAAAGAGTCTGGAGACGCCGTGGTGAACATTATGCTGCCTGCAACATCATCCAGCATGACCGGTTTGGCGGTGGGTCAGTGATGGTCTGCGGAGGCATATCCTTGGAGGGTCGCACAGACCTCCATGTGCTAGCCAACGGTACCCTGACTGCTGTTAGGTACCGGGATGAAATCCTCAGACCCATCATCAGACCTTACGCTGGTGCAGTGGGCCCTGGGTTCCTCCTGGTGCAGAACAATGCCCGGCTTCATGTGGCCAGTGTGTAGACAGTTCCTGGATGACGAAGGCATTGATGCCGTTGACTGGCCCTCATGTTCCCCAGACCTAAATCCAACTGAAAACCTTTGGGAAGCTATGTATCGATGCATCCAATGCCACCAAGTAGCACCACAGACTGTCCAGGAGCTCACTGATGCCCTGATCCAGGTCTGGGAGGAGATCCCCCAAGACACCATCCGCCGTCTCATCAGGAGCATGCCCAGATGTTGTCGGGAGTGCCTACAAGCATGTGGGGGCCATACACAGTACTGAGTCACATTATGAGTTGCCGAGATGAAATTCAAGCAAGTTGGAACAGCCTGTGATTTCAATTGTTTACTTTGATTTTCGGTGTGAGTTTGAATCCAGCCCTCAGTCGGTTGGTGATTTTGGTTTCCATTGACCGTTGTTACGTTATTTTGTTCTCAACGAATTATACAATGTACAGTAAAGATTTTAATCTTCAATATATTTCGTTCATCGAGATCTGATGTGTGATTTAAGTGTTCCCTTAATTTTTTTGAGCAGTGTATTAAGAATGGAGACAGGAAACAGGATGGGGAAAAGTGGGACAAAGGGGGGAATCAAACCCAGGTCCTTCCGCCCCCCAAAAAATAAAATAAAACACATTCATACCATCTTTACACGCTTCACCATTGCAGCACCACTTGAGGATGCAGTTTGTCTTTATTTCTGTGTTTCCACCAGACTATCTGAGTGCAAATAGCCTGTGTGGCAGGTGCTACATACAGTTAGTGCAATAGAGTCACTGTATTGAATTGAAATTGAATTTTAGCTATCTAAACTGGACTGCTTTGACAGAACTTGACTGATTTTGATTTAATTGAATTAAATTAAATTGTATTGCACTGAATTTAATTGAACTTATCTGAACCAAGCTAAAACAATTTTACAGGTCTTTACTGAATTGAATTAACTGAACTGAATTAAACTGAACTGAATGGATACAATTTGACAGGAATTGATTGAACTGAATTGATTTGAACTTATCTCAACTGAACCGATACAATTTGACAGGACTTGACAGATTTTGACTGAACTGAACTGAATAGAACTGAACAGAACTGAATTGAATTCAACTGAATTAAACTTATCTGAACCGAACTGATACAATCTTACAGACTTGACTGGATTTAATTCAGTTTATCTGAAATGAACTGATAAAATTTTACAGGACTTGACTGATTTTGACTGAACTGAAAGGAATTCAGTTAAACTGAACTTAACTGAATCAAACTGAACCCAAAAAAATGACAGGACTTGACTGATTTTGACTGAATGTAATTGAATTAAACTGAACAGAATTGAACTTATAATGAACTGAACCGATAAACTTAAACAGGATGACTGATTTTGACAGCCTGGTCTCATGAAATTCACGTGAACATGACAAAATGTTTGCAATTCAAAATGAATGTGCTATCACGTTTGTCTGCAGGTTTCCAGTGAAATGTCCAGCTGGGGGCGCCAAAAGCAAGTAAAATGGTGTCGAATTCAGACGAGGTTTTAAGGTGAATTTTATATTATTATTATTTTTAAAAACATACCTCCCTAACCTAAAACTTTTGCCTGAACCTAACCAATAGTGTTTTAAAATATATATGATAAGTTAAAAAAAAAAAAAAAAGACATGCATTACCTTATCAACGCCTAAATCTAACCATTAGTGTTTTATAATGCAAATTCTGAAGTAAAAACCTCATTTCGTGTTGCTTTCATGACTTTGTATTGACGCGTGTCATCACTTGAACTTGAACCACGTTCCTCAGACTTGACAGCCCAACGCCCTGTCAGGTGAGCTACCGCGCAAGCTGTCCGTATATCGGGTTTACACATCCTCCCGTGTGGGGAGCGGCACGGGTTCGTTTCGGTGCTCATATTAACAGATGACACTGTTTACACTGCAAGCATGAGTCTCGAGGTGACGCGGCAGTAAGCGGATAGTTTCAACGTTGAGCCTATTTTTGCCGCACGGCTTACGCTGGACTCAGCGGCTCTGGGTGTAGAAAATTAAAATAAAAAGAATCAGGAGATTATAGAAAATAACCCAAAGCAAATGAAAATTATTTAAGCCGAACCTACAATCTGCATACAAACAAACACAAATTAACTAAAATGAATGAATAAATAAACCGCATTGTTTTGCCTGTTTATGTATAGGGATGTATGGGCTTTACTACATTAACCGATCACGACCAAGTTCGCCTGATAGGGTACCACGGGGCTAAAGGCACCCCTTAAAGGTGCAGTATGTAAGATTCAGAAACCCTTGTTATTAATGACACCTGTGGCCGTTAAGTGAACTGCAGCCAGCTACCTGTTGCTCGTGCACACACTCCATAGGGACGCGAGCGAGCATCGGCCAAAACAATGACGTAACGTACAAAGAGACTGAACGTGATTCACTGGCATCATGCTGACAGATGAAGTAGCATAATTAAAATTACACAGTTCTGATTGTTTTACTACAAACTTTGAGACTAAACTAAAACTACTTATCAGCTAACATAGCATACTGATACACACATACAGCTACATACTACCGAACTATACCAGACAGTTTACTGTTGCACTGCACTGTTATGTGGCACTACGATCAAGAAACCAGCGTATTTGCTTAAATGAATCCTGTATACCTGACTTTTAGTATCAAGAGAAGATCGTTGAAATTATTTGAAAGTTATGAAGCAAGGTAGCTTGCAATTCGTCAGCGTTAGCAGGCAAGATCAAGTTAGCTAAAATTACACAGATCAATCCTTATGGCACTATATTTCACATGCTTTGCAGTTATGTAAGCTTACTTGTCTAATAAGTAGAACGCCAATTCAGGGTCGGTTTTGATCCCCAAAACCAAACAAAGGTCCCTCCAGGAATCAAATGCCCTGCCGATGTTCACTCTAGTTTTTGCTCAACCACAATCACGTTCCCGCTTAGCCAGACGGAATTCAGTAGAAGCCTCTCAGCAGCGCGCATAAATGTCACATCCTATGGATTTTCCCTGCAAAACCGACCCATTCACTTCACATGAAAATCAGTCTACAGGCTATAATAGGCAACCTAGGAAGTCTGGGAAGGACTCATTTTTTAAGTTGTGTTACAAGCCGTTCACACATTGGCAAAAAAAAAAAAAAAAAAAAAAAAGAAAAAGGCAAATATTACATGAAAATTGTTACATACTGCACCTTTAAGGAAATTTAGCTTTTTTCTGGTCGCAAAATGCATCAAGGTAAAAAAAATATATATTTTTTTTAAATATTGACTATTGATGGAGCAACATAATTTGTGTGAAAAGAAAAAAATAATGTAAAGTTGCTTAGATTAAATTTCAGTTTGAAAAAAAAAAGGTGGTGAGGGAGCCTTTTACCCCACCCTTGGGTTAAAAGGCCCGTAGGAGATTTTAAGTGCTATCGTGTTGATACCGGGGCAATAGTTATATGGCACAATTTGTCAACTAATGCAAATAATTTTGAGACAGATGCTTTTTTGATTAACAAATTAAGATGATGCTTACTCAAAATTACTACTTCAGAAAAAGTCAACCATTTCCTGTTAATTTCAAACACATTTGACATTTTATTACATCTCAAGTATTCTAAAAACAAATTAATCTCTATTATGATTGGATGAGTCAATGTGAGCCCACTTTGAACATTTTTCACATCAAATCTATTCCCCTCACTTAAGAAAATCAATGTGTTTAAAGGGGCATTCAGTAGTTCTCTAGCTAGCATTAGCATTGCTCTTCTCCGTGTACTTTCAGTACTGATACGGCAGTGATGTTAGACGCTGTACTGCCATCTATCGACGTGGATCAGCATGATCGTCTCTGCTGCCGCAGACAGCTCTTGAATATCATTTGCACCTGGAAAATGTCGGAGTTTGAGGTAATTTCTAAAGTTATTTATTACTACTATAATATAATTGCTTTGCCTAAAAACAAACATCAGCTTTCAAGCGAACAGACTTCTACAGTTAAGGACAGATTATTATTGTCCCTCATATCAATAATCTTTGGAGACTGTCTATATTTCACGTTATTTCTAAAGACAATAATTATCTTTATTAGAGAACTGCTTGGTGTGAAATAAACCTCAATTATCTAGTGATACGGAATGTCAAGGTAAAGGAAAGATTAGAATTGTTTTATGATCAAATTTAGCATGTCCATGAAAACTGTATTTGAAGAACTTGTTTTGTTTCCAAACAAACAAACGTCATGGTTTACTCAAAATCCACAACAATCGCTGTGCCAAGCTGCTGAACGAATAAGGACGTATGCCCTTTCGTAGAGGTGGATGTAGATGGGCCCCCCTTACTATACACGTGATAACAAAGAAAATAAAATTACTCGTTGCTTTCCGGTTGCATTTGTAAACACCACTGAGAATTGTCCATTATTAACATACGTTCACTACACACATCATTTTAAAAAGTTTGAGGGAAACTTGTAGGAGTTTTCTGTAAATTAAACTGATACTATTTAGAGAGTGGTCTAAACAATTAATAATGTCTTACCTGTCTAACAAAAGAGAAGCAACATTGGCATCACTACTCCGTCATCAAATCTTTCTACCTTGTGTATGCCGTACCAATGTTTACTCTAGTTTTTTCTGTCTTTCTGTCTTCTTGCTTTGGTCCTTTTTTGCTTCTTCGGCAGAACAGCTACTGAATCTCCTGTTGTATCTGCTTCTAAAGCACGATAATAAATATGTTCCATTGTTTTCTTTAGCTCTTCGCATCACCAAACAACACTGCGCTAAGCATAGCCATTCATAGCCAGCGTATCTATACATAGGTGGCTGCCAATGAGCGCGAGGATTTTCTTCAATGTTTAGTGAAACACAGCGGACCATGTCATTTCAACATGATGAAACACATTGAAGGGGTGACCCGCACCATGTATAATAAAAACACTTTTTATAGAAAACTATTATGAGGGCAGTATTCATCTTGTGAGTGTACACCATTCAGATCACTCTTCACAAAAACACAAAAAACTTTTTAAATTAGCCCCAAATTACTGAATGCACCTTTGATAGGAGCCTTTAGCCCCTGCAACAGGGGGGCTTTTTACCCCAAATACTATCCTTTCAATTACTGGACAGTTATTGAAAATGTTTGATTTAATCACCTTAAACAAAACTGTAAATAATAAATAAGTATTTTGTCTCAAATAAATGTGTTAATTTTTTGGGATTTTCATTAGCTACATACATTTGCAACATTTTACAAAATTAGATCAAATTGCCTCAAAATCAACCTTTAGACATTACACCCAAAGATCTCATGGATCAGGAAAATTTTGAAGTGCATGGTGACAAACTGGTGTTTAGGGAAGTACTGTGATGGTTTTTGTTGCTATTTAGTGTTTTGGGAGTAAATAAAATCAATGGAGCCTTTTACCCCATGGAGCCTTCAGACCAGTTGTACCCTAAACATAAACAAATGCACATGACGTGACTTCCATTTTCGTTGAAGCAACAATTTACCTCATTCGGATTTGCATGGCCACAACAATGGACGAGACTCGACTGATTGTGGAGGCTGAGAATTATAAAGTGCTGTACAACCTTCAGCATTTATTATAGAAGGATTTAGTAGCAAAATAATAGGTGTGGGATACAGTAGCTTCAGCAGATTTGTGCAGGTAAGTTAATGTTTTAATTTACAGTATACCTTCGTGTTGTACAATATAGTCTACATTACACATTTTTTCAGGTGTTTTTTTTTTCTCAAAAAAGCGTTATTTTAATGTTATTACTTATTTAATTATTTATAGGCTGTCGGGCTGGATGCAAACTCTCGACACAGGAACACAGTTTTTTTTCGGACTAAATGCAGATGATAAAAGACCCAATACTGTGTGGGCTGGGGTATATTTGTAAATTAGTTATCACTGTGGTGTAAATGTTGTCCTCCTACTCATGTACAAATGATTTAATGAAGACCAAATTGTTATAGTTGCCTAATCAATTACCCCCTCTCAAAAAATACGTTATGGCCTTATTAAAGATAAGTGTAGGAACCCAGAGATATCTTTATTTTCTGCACAGAGCCGCAGCTGTGTATCGCAGAAGAGACGCATCCAATGTGAAAGTCCAACCTGACCGCGTGCTCACACCCCACTCATGGAGGACGCCGGGTTCACACATCCCCCCATGAGCGAGCGGCACGAGAGACATTGGCCGTGTCTCTTCCGCGAGAAAAAGCAGCGCATCTGCGCAGAAAATAAAGTTATCTATGGGGTCCTATGCCAATTTGTTTCTTTAATAATGTCATAATAAGTTGAGGTTATTGCTGCTTCAAGAACAACAGCGGGCAGTCACCTGCACTTCATCTTTATCAGCACACTTGGTTGTGATTGGTTAATGTTGTGTCTAAACTGTACACTACATACACAGAATGGCAAAGGTCTGGCAGTTTATTAATTCTTTCCTTTATGAAGTTATTTTATTGAGTTTACTTGCATGCAGACATATAAATTGTAGTGTACTATAGGTTCAGTTTGAATAATTTTGATTTGCTTTTGTGTCTTTTCAGTAATCTCCTGATTATTTTAGTGTTGTACTGCATCCAGAACCGCTGAGCTTAGCGTGAGCCGCGCAGCATAAATAGGCTCAACGGCGAAACTATCCACTCACTGCTGCATCTGGGATGCTTCTGGGATGCGTTACCTCGTGACTCACGTTTGCAGTGTAAACGGTGTGATCTGTTAATATGGGCGCCGAAATGGAAACGCGCCGCTCACGCTACGCTCACGGAGGATGTGTGAACCGGCATCACGCTTGCAGTGGGAACGGTGTAATCTGTTAATATGGGTGCGAAACAAAAACGCACCGCTCACGCCACGCTCACGGATTATGTGTGTACCCAGCAGTGTATATATGTAGGTGAGATGTAATAAAAACATTAAAATGTATTGTTTTTTCAAAAGAATTTTTTGAGTAAAAGTGTGTGAATATCATAAAATAGCAGGGTCTGAGTAATAGAGAGAAAAATACGTATTTATAAAGTCATAATCAGCCATTAAAGTCATGACTTGAGTGAAAGTGTATAAAACACACAGTTGCAGGGAATTGTACCTGGAGACACATTTAACAAGTTTTGCAAAAATGTACATAGAGTAACATTTTCACTATGAGACCAGGTTGCATTTTGACTGCACAGAACTGAATTGAATTGAACTGAACGGAATTGAATTGAATTGCTTGACTGTTTTGAATTTAACTGAACTGATTTTTGACTGAATTTAACTGAACTGAACTGCAGGGCTCAACTGTATTGAAGTGAATTTAACTTATCTGAACTGAACCAATCAAATTTGACAGGACGACTGATTTCGACTGAACAGAATTGAATTTAATTGTACGGAACTGAATTGAACTTATCTGAACCAAACTGATAACATTTTACAGGACTTGATTGAATTTGACTGAATTTAATGGTATTGTATTGAATTGAACTTAACTGAACCAAACTCAATTGAATTTCCTTGAATGTAATTTATCTGAACTGAAGCTATAACATTTTATAGGATGGATTTTGACTGACTTGAACTGAACCGAAATGAACTGAATTGAGTTATATGGAATTTGATTGAATTCATCTGAACTTATCTGAACCAAACTGAACCAATACAATTTTCAAACACTCTTAAAATGCTGATTTAGCCATTTCAGAAACCGTGTCAGGTATGCCACAAAAAGACTATTGATGAACAGTGATTTGAATTATAGACATTTAATGGAGGATAAAATATCTCAGAAGTTCCAGTGCATAAGAGTGTGTGATTGGAACAGACTGCAAGTGCTTGCGGTATTTCCAAATTGTTTACTTACTTGTCGGACACTTGCACATAGGGTTCCTGACAGCTTTTGGAGTTGACACATTTATGGCCTCCATGAATGTTCACACAAGTTTGTCCATCAGAGCACTCTTGAGTTCCAGTCTCACATTCGTTTATGTCTAGTTTTAGAGTAAAACACAGATAGCAATTTAATCAATCAGTCAACAGGGAGAGAATGTCTCTGATTTTTCTTCTCAGTGTATCGGGAAGCTGAAGAATATAGTGTGTCCGTAAGAGTGCATTGAATTGAGGAAAACCTTGGCAGAGACGTGTGCCCAGGAGCTGATAGCCATCAGGACAGATACAGGAGAATTTGCCATGCTCATTTACACACTGATACTGGCACAGGTAACTGGAGTAGCTGCACTCATCTATGTCTGAAAACAAATCGAGGGAGGGAATATTGTAGTAAAGAATAAATAGTAACAATTTGAACTTGTCAGTAGCTCCAGTTGTAAGTTGTATGTACTGTGTATATACAGTAAATTAGGGCTTAACAATCAGGATTTTTTTCTGCTTGCCATTAAAATTGCTCAATTTTATCTACCCTGAAAACATTTCACTGGTCCCACCACAAAGTTATACATATTATTTTTAGTTACATAAAATATACTGAAAATAAACAGTATTTATATTCTTTATTTATAATTAAGTTTTCTTTACAAAACACAATTACTACAAATAATTTATTTAAATGACAGTTCTGTCTGTCAGCTGGCCCGAAACTCTTACACTGGCCCTGGGTCACATTTCTGGTTGAGCCATGTACTTTTATTTTTGTATTTTCAAATTCAAGTTTTTCATGTTTGTGTCTGCTCCCACCTTACCATTGCAAGCAAAGCCATCTGGCCCCAGCTCATAACCCTGCTCACAACGACAGAGGAACGTCCCATACGTGTTATAACACCTCTGACTGCAGGGGGCCCCCATGCCACACTCATCAACATCTGAGCTCAAGCAAAATGACACAGCAGATGGGATTACATGTCAAAATATTCTGTGTAAGACAGCCACTGAAAAGTTACTGTAAATAAATTGAGAATCAGAAAACCATGTTCAATAAATCCTTTTTGAGCTGTATTATCCATTTTTTGGCAAACACTGAAGTGTGTAGTTTCCGCTCCACTAAATCCACCAAAAGGAACTGCAAAAGTAATAAATGTTTTTAAACAGGTTTCCTGAACAACAGACAGTCCCGCCTCAATCTCAGTCCATTGGTTAAATCAATGTTGCTGCCGGGCTGGTCAGGTTTCCTAAACTTACAGAGCAATGTTTTCATAGCACCTCAGAGCTACAGTTTGTACACTATTCAGAAAATCAACCTTTAAATGACTTACTTACAGTTCTCTCTGCATATGAAGAAGTGATAGGAGAATGTATTTGAACATTTAAAAAATGTAACACTTCTGTTGATTCAGAAATATCCTAATGGCGGCATTCAGTTTAAATTATTCCTCATATTTTGTAACAGTATTAACTTCTCCCTTCCTGCTTGTGCGTCGAACACAAAGTGCTCTTTTACTGGTTTTGGCTTTTACTCAAAGTAAATTAGGTGTAGGATGTAATTGTACTAAAAACATGGGCTTGGATTCTGAGTGCTTGTGTGTGTGTGTGTGTGTGTGTGTGTGTGTGTGTGTGTGTGTGTGTGTGTGTGGTGGGTTGGCCTATGATTCAGGGTATGGCAAAACGGGGCGTGGGAGTAACCGTGTGGGTTGGCTTACCGATACAGGAACGATTGTTGGCAGCCAGCTGGAAACCAGGTTCACACTGGCAGGAGAATGAGCCAGGGACATTAACACAGCGATGTTGACAGTAGCGGTACCGGCACTCGTCAATGTCTGAAAAAGTATCAAATGTAAAAAATCTGAGGTCACATATGCATTCTTATATTCTTGTATTGAAATTGTACCCCATCCTAATTTCTAACACCATGCTTTCTCATTCCTCTTAAGAGTTAAGTGGTCCACATCTATATATCAGTATGTGTTTCCTATTGCTCAGCTACTAGAGCATGGCATAGCATAATGGCAAGGTTATGGGTTTGATTCCCAGGGAACACACAAACTAATAAAATGTATATCTTAAAGGAAGAAGCTTTTTTCCTATAATATATGCATATATATATATATATATATATATATATATATATATATATATATATACATACACACACACACACACACACACACACACACACACTGGTGGCCAAAAGTTTGGAATAATTTACAGATTTTGCTCTAATGGAAAGAAATTGGTACTTTTATTCACCAAAGTGGCATTCAGCTGATCACAATGTATAGTCAGGATATTAATAGCGTGAAAAATTACTATTACAATTTGAAAAAAATGTTCAGAACTTCTTAAACTACTTCAAAGAGTTCTCATCAAAAAATCCTCCATGTGCAGCAATGACAGCTTTGTAGATCCTTGACATTCTAGCTGTCAATTTGTCCAGATACTCAGGTGACATTTCACCCCACACTTCCTGTAGCACTTGCCATAGATGTGGCTGTCTTGTCGAGCACTTCTCACGCACCTTACAGTCTAGCTGATCCCACAAAAGCTCAATGGGTTTAAGATCCATAACACTCTTTTCCAATTATCTGTTGTCCAATGTCTGTGCGTCTTTGCCCATCTAACCTTTTCTTTTTCGGTTTCAAAAGTGGCATTTTCTTTGCAATTCTTCCCATAAGGCCTGCACCCCTGAGTCTTCTCTTTACTGTTGTACATGAAACTGGTGTTGAGTGGGTAGAATTCAATGAAGCTGTCAGCTGAGGACATGTGAGGTGTCTGTTTCTCAAACTAGAGACTCTGATGTACTAATCCTCTTGTTTAATTGTACATCCGGCCTTCCACATCTCTTTCTGTCCTTGTTAGAGCCAGTTGTCCTTTGTCTTTGAAGACTGTAGTGTACACCTTTGTATGAAATATTCAGTTTTTTGGCAATTTCAAGCATTGTATAGCCTTCATTCCTCAAAACAATGATTGACTGACGAGTTTCTAGAGAAAGCTGGGGTTTTATTTTGTTGTTGTTGTTGCCATTTTTGACCTAATATTGACCTTGAGACATGCCAGTCTATTGCATACTGTGGCAACTCAAAGACAAACACAAAGACAATGTTAAGCTTCATTTAATGAACCAAATAGCTTTCAACTGTGTTTGATATAATGGCAACTGATTTTCTAATACCAAATTAGCAATTTAGCATGATTACTCAAGGATAAGGTGTTGGAGTGATGGCTGCTGGAAATGGAGCCTGTCTAGATTTGATCAAAAATAACTTTTTTCAAATAGTGATGGTGCTGTTTTTTACATCAGTAATGTGCTGACTATAGTTGAATGCCACTTTTGTGAATTAAAGTTCCATTTACTTTCCATAAGAGCAAAATCTGTACATTATTCCAAACTTTTGGCCACCAGTGTATATATATATATAAACACACACACACACACACACACACACACACACACACACATACACACACACACAGTATATATATGGGGGTATCTTTTTCAACTTCGGGCAATTTCATGTCAAGCGTTGATTTTTATTAAAACTAACAGATTTCCACTTTTTTTCTTTTTGTTGTATGAAGGTCACATAAAACTTGACAAAAGTATCGTCAAAGAGCATGTTAAGTATCACTGGTGAGCAGAATAATTTTATTAGACATCATTTCTAATCAAGCTATAATTTTGACAAATTATGTAAAAAGTGTGAAAATATTATTAAATTGTGTGTATTTAGGATACATAAAATGTTAGCTATGAAATTAGCCTTTAGCCATTTTATTTTTTAAAAACTTTTAAAATTTCATTATAGTCACTGTCATTTCTACCACAGAATTACAGTATATTAAACGCAATACAGAATTTAAGATGTACTGGAAATGACAGTGTTGTAAATTGTCTTGACTTTCAGAAAAAAAAAATTACAATGTCATCTCCTGTAATCCATCTACATATAATGTAAAATATTACTGGTAGACAAATTTAAAACATATATTTAGAGTGTAACAAGGTTATTATCATAAGCAAAAATTAAAACTAATTGAAAAAAAAATCGTAAACTAAAAAAATAAATAATAAATAACATAATTGGAAAAATTGAAAGTAAAATAAAATAAAAATAATCTTAAATAAGATTTAGTTTTTGTTGCGGTGTGTTTTTAAACCCTTAAAACTGCCATTACCGTAACGTGAAGATGCCACTAGACAGAGATAATAGACGGCCTGAAACCTCATAACATCAGCAACAGAACGGGAATCACTACCAGAGAGGCAAAGCAGGTAGATAACAGTCTTTTCACTCGTTCTGTCTTACCCTGTCAATCTGTGATTTGTTTTACATTTAATTATGTTAATTAAAGTTAAAGTTTTCTTCATTTTGTATTTTTTGTTCTATTTTAATTTATTTCTATTCATTACTGTATTGTTATTTTATTACTGACTGTTTAGTAGTCTTGATTAATTATTTGAGTACAATTCTTACATTACAAATTACTTAGTGTCATTGTTTGTTGTGAAAAGCTGTATTGAGAATTGTCAAATTTCACTTACAACTACAGAAATATTAGTTTTGTGACGATGTACATATTGTGCATGGTAGATCTTGCTGCAAATTGCAATAACATGAAAAAGTAGATCTCATTCCAAAGAAGTGTGAGCTGTAGATGATGGAGATGGAGGCTTTTCTTTCTTTGACTATCGTACGTAACATAATTAAACTACCATTTGACAATAACTCCTCTCCTACCCAGCGCAGTTTACATTTCTGTCGCAGAGAATCGAGTTGATTGCATAAGTGTACTTTCAGTAGGGCCATTTCTATGGATATGGGGGCCCTAAGCGAAACCCTACTTGGAGGGCACTCACAATAATATTGTCTACAAAATGGACATTGGGGAGTCCAGATATATGACCCACATTACACAAATGCCTGTTTTCCCCATTCTCCAATATCGCTTAATATAAATACTAAAACTAAAATAAAAACTAAATGTACTGAAAAACTAAAACTAAACTAACAAATAACTAACAAACAAAACTAAAAATAAACTAAACCTAACAAAGAGCTAACAAACAAAACGAAAACTAAACTAAATTGGAGTGAAAAATTGAAAATGAAATAGAACTAAAAACTCAATTAAAAATTCAAAACTACTATAACCTTGGAGTGTAAAATGTTTTAACAAGACTACTTTCTAGAAGTCCACAGTGGTAAAAGTACCTAAAGCTGATGAAACCTAGAAACACTCATACATTTAATATATTACATACAATTAAATATATATGGTGTTGCTACTAAACAGCTCTAGAGTAGAAAACAGACAGATTTCTCACCAATGCATTCTGTGCCCACTTTGCGATAACCGTCTGGACATTGGCATGTGAAGGAGCCTTCTGTATTGAAACACTGCTGACTGGGCTGGCAGTCGTGAATGTCCCGTTCACATTCATCCACATCTGTGTTCGTGAGACAGAATCATGGAAATTGATTTTGGACAAGAATCTGATTTAGCTTTGTGCTTTCCTGATCTTCTCAGTTGTGGCACCATGACTACCATGACTTTGGAATGTTGTTTCTGAGGCCAAGAAGAACATTTATTGTTTCACATCTCATGGGACGTTCATAAATCCTTGCTAACTTTTTGCATGTCTACATGCCGGTCCTGAGTAACGCTATCTCTGTTCACTTCCTCTTGATGGTAGACAACAGCTGCGATGTTTCAGCCTTAATAAATCTAGAGACCCCCTCCAGACCAGCCCCCTGCCAAGACTTCAGCATGACTCCATCACAGTTGTCTGACCACTTCCCTAAAAAACCACCTGTTTCTGTCTGAATCATTAAAGTGTTGAAAGTCAAAACTAACATTCCAACCCGCATACAAGAACTTTCAATAAACTGTCATCATTTACTCACCCTAATGTTGTTCCAAGACCATATGGCTTTTTTTCGTTTTCTGTGAAACACAAAAGGAGCCTCAGTCGTCTTTCACTTTCATTGTGTGGAAAATAGATGCTGTAAAACTCAGTGGTGTCTGAGACTGTCATTTTGCCCATCTCCTTTTGTGTTCCATGGAAAGAAGAAAGCTGTACGGGTTTGGAAAAAACTGAGGGTGAGTAATTGATGACAAAATAAAATTTTTAACACCTGTTCGTAAAACACACTCATCCAAACATTTTCACATGCTCACCCACGCAGCTGTCTCCCTGGGGCTCAAAACCTGAAGGACACGAATTGAATGGCTCGCTGACTGTGTTCTCCAAGCCGGGGTGGATCGGGTTGGGTGGATCAGGGGCAGGGATGACTGAGGCAGAGCGAGGGAGGCACAGGTAACCGCCATAGTGGTTGAAGCACTTCATCTCCCCCTTACAGGCCTCTGGGATTGTCTCACATTCATTTATATCTGTGGACACAAATTTTAAGTAGAACACATGATATATGCTGTTTCTTGATGATGTTTTAGTTCAGGGGTTTTCAACTGGTTTATAATAACTTTCATTAAGATCTTAAATATTATTACATGAAATAATGCTAACAAATCATTATAATGTTCATTCATATAATTTTGAATATTTAGAATTTTTTATAATTCTGTTATACTTCATAATAAGATACATGTTAACAATAGTCAAAGCATTACGTACAATAAACCAACAATGAACAATTATTTTACAGCATTTATTAATGTTGGTTGATGTAAATGTATAAATTACTATTGTTAATTGTAAGTTCATAATGCATTAATGTTAATGAATACAATTTTAAATGTTAATAAATAAGTATATGTAGAAAATAACATTAACCAATGAACTGATGCTGATTAATTAAAACCAATTGATAAATGTTGTAAAAGTATGGTTCATTATTAGTTCATGTTAAATATTGTCAACTAACTTATGTTAGTGTGTATACAATCTTGTTGTGTGTAAAATGTGACTGTAAATTCTATGTTTTGCCTTCTCAATGGACCCCTGGTTGAAACCACTGAAATTAGGTGATGTTAGATGCATAGCCTACTGTATGTTTTACCTTTGCAATGCTGGGTCTGTGGATCCCAATGATACCCATCTGTGCATTCCTTTAAAATAACAACACAGTCAAATTAGTGCATAGTTATCCACAGTATGTGTATATTATGCATTGTTATGCACTAAAATTGACCTCTAAGATAAACAAGATAAGACAATGAGAGGATATTACATACACCACAGCTGCCTTTAATTTAGGAAGAGAGAGAGAGAGAGAGAGCAAGAGAGAGAGAGAGAGAAACGTTTCTTACCGTGTAGGTGTCAGTTTCTGTGGGTGGCTGTGAAATGGTATGGTGGAGAAACACAGAGATACACATACAAAAGAGCAGAACACACCCAGGCCGCATCCTCACACACACCTTCAACAGGCTCTTATGAGCACAGAGAAATAAACACCTCCAGGAGTGTTGACAAAAGAGAAGGACTCACACAGACATGCACACAAGCACATATGCACTCATGCACACACAGTGGTAGAGTGAGAGTCTCTGGTTTAGATGCTGACAAGACGTTGCACTGAGAAATCTGTGAATGAGGGAAAAAAAACAGGGTGAGAAGACCTTCTCAGTTTAAATATACATGTGATACCTTAAAAATTACTTAGTTGGTCAATAAGACTCAAAGTTGCAAATATAATTTGATATTTAATGGAGCTGATAAATCATTAAAAACTGCATTATTTATTTTTATGACTTTTACGTTGTTTCATTTAATTTAGCAATAGCCTACTTTGAAATCTACAATTTTATAATGTGTTTTTTTACACTCGTTACAATTGTGATCTTTTACATGTGTCCAGTGAGCATGGTTTATATGGCCACATCAATTTGAATAATACATTAATAATAGACCCTTTAAAAGTTATGTTCCAAATCTGATATGTCCAATAGAGCATGTTTTATTTCATTTTATTGAATTTTGAGACGCATCACCTTTCAAATGGGCAAACTGGAATTAATTGGCTCTGCTCATGTGACTATTTACCCCACCAATGTAAACATTTTCATGTTAAAATCAAGACAGTCTGCATTATCGTTTATAGTTGACAATTCCATTTAAAACACACCAACAACTCTTATTAGACCCTTCAAACTAAAAGTAAAATTTTGGTCACAAATGTTACTAGTAGCATTAAATGAATGAATTATAACCAGTGTTCAAGGTAGTTGTTTGTGGTTCATTTTAACTTTATAACGTTTAGTGTGTGCTTGATAACCAGACTCCCCCTGGTGGTGGTATTAAAATAGCAATTTTCTCACATTGTGGTGGAGAGTCACAAGACAAAGGCTTATAATCGCTTAAGATATTTGAATGGTTAACATGAGCAATCATGTAGGCTGGAAGGGAAATTTAACCTGTCAGTTATTTTCTAATTATTGTGTAATCAATCACTGATTGTGATGTGGAAAGCATGATGTGAGAGATAAAAAAAGTGTAAAACTTGAGAACATATAAAGAATGTTCCTTGTGAGAACGCAAACACTACAGGCCTTAAGAAGTTTTAGTGCAAAGACTATAATAGGTCTTGGTTATAAACTCAGCAAAAAAAGAAACATCCTCTCACTTTCAACTGCTTTTATTTTCAGCAAACTTAATGTGTAAATATTTGTATGAACATAAAAAGATTCAACAACTAATACACAAACTGAACAAGTTTCACAGACATGTGACTAACATGGGGGGTCAAAATCAAAAGTAACAGTCAGTATCTGGTGTGGCCACCAGCTGCATTAAGTACTGCAGTGCCTCTCCTCCTCATGGACTGCACCAGACTGCCAGTTCTTGCCAACCAAGGCAAGTTCCCAGACATTTCTGAGGGGAATGGCCCTAGCCCTCACCCTCCGATCCAAAAGGTCCCAGATGTGCTTAAATGGCATTGAGATCCGGGCTCTTCGCTGGCCATGGCAGAACACTGACATTCCTGTCTTGCAGGAAATCATGCACAGAACGAGCAGTATCGCATTGTCATGCTTGGAGGGTCATGTCAGGATGAGCCTGCAGGAAGGGTACCACATGAGGGAGGAGGATGTCTTCCCTGTAACGCACAGCATTGAGATTGCCTGCAATGACAACAAGCTCAGTCCGATGATGCTATGACACCGCCCCAGACCATGACGGATCCTCCACCTCCAAATCGATCCCGCTCCAGAGTACAGGCCTCGGTTTAACGCTCATTAATTTGAGGATAAATGCAAATCCGACCATCAACCCTGGTGAGACAAAACCACAACTCGTCAGTGAAGAGCACTTTTTGCCAGTCCTGTCTGGTCCAGCAAAGGTGGGTTTGTGCCCATAGGCGATGTTGTTGCCAGTGATGCCTGGTAAGGACCTGCCTTACAACAGATCTACAAGCCCTCATTCCAGCCTCTCTCAGCCTATTGTGGACAGTCGGAGCACTGATGGAGGGATTGTGTGTTCCTGGTGTAACTCGGGCAGTTGTTGTTGCCATCCTCTACCTGTCCCGCAGGTGTGATATTCAGATGTACCGATCCTGTGCAGATGTTGTTATACGTGGTCTGCTGCTGCGAGGATGATCAGCTGTCCTTCCTGTCTCCCTGTAACGCTGTCTTAGGCGTCTCACGCCTGGACATTTAAATTTATTGCCCTGGCCACATCTGCAGTCCTCATGCCTCCATGCAGCATGCCTAAGGCACGTTCACGCAGATGAGCAGGGACCCTGGGCATCTTTCTTTTGGTGTTTTTCAGAGTCAATAGAAAGGTCTCTTTAGTGTCCTAAGTTTTTATAACTGTGACCTTAATTGCCTACCGTCTGTAAGATGTTAGTGTCTTAATGACCATTCCACAGGTGCATGTTCATTAATTGTTTATGGTTCATTGAACAAGCATGGAAAACCTTGTTTAAACCCTTTACAATAAAGATCTGTAAAGTAATTTGTTTTTTTACAAAATTATCTTTAAAATACAGTGTCCTAAAAAAGGGACATTTCTTTTTTTTTTGCTGAGTTTAATTTGAATAGGTATTTTCTTTAAAGACTCACTGGAAGAACACCTGAATTACTGAAAGATTAGATTGAAATTCTTATAAAACATTTCTGACTTCCAGGAGAGTGAAACGTTTTTCACAGGTTTCTGCTTAAGGCAAAATACTGGCTCATAAATGCACACATACTGTACATTGACATTTACGTCAGTGTGTTTGCAGGAACATTTTGGAAATACAAAACCAGATGCCACTTGACGCTAACACTACTTCTTTGAGGGTTCAGAGAGGCCAGACTAAAAGTATTGTCATGTTGACTCAACGTGGCAAACAGCAAGCCACAGGGTGACTGCAAACCTGCACATTCTCCTCCAGTTGCATCAACCTCCAAATAGAATTGTTGTGATTTTTGGCCAAAACCGCATGAATTTATTCAAAAGACTTACAGCAGCTACCATAAAAGAAACACTTTAGACACAAATGCACTTAAATCTTGTGAAAAGACAGATGCACTTGCAAATCTCTCATCTGTTTGAATTACTCTCACTTTTTGACTGACCTCCATGCTACTTTTGATTTGAGTAGCGTTCCGCAAAATCTCGAACCAGGCTGTCCCTGTGGTGTTGCATATGGACTGGGGAAAACCTGAAATCAACCATCATAAACAAACTTGAGGCCAGCAGGGAGCTAGGTCCAGTCACTTGGCCAGAGTTTGGGCAGTGTGGAGGCGTGGGTAATATCATCTGCCATGTTGTCAGAGTGGCAGTTGACCCTTTGGAATGCCAGTGGAGAGGATGTGGGAATCACTCTCCATAACGGTCAACCCGACCATTGCTGTGTTTCCCAGAGTATCACATACCCAGGAAACACCCCCTCTTATCCAGTGTGCACTTGTTTGAGCCCCCTGTCCAATGATATCCTAAAAGGTTTATTTTGGAGTTGGTATGTCCTTCCAGGTCATTGTATGGCTACTTCTGCAGACTAATTTGTTGGTGTGGAGCAATTTAGAAGTATTGAGCTGAAGGTACAGCTGTTCATTTAACATTTGGTTGGTAGTCCTGTGACTTTTGTCCAGTGTCTTTCTCTGAGTGATTTTACAATCACCAATAGCACAAATAATTAATTTGTGACCTGATGGGCGCACTGCCGCAGGGACCACATACATTTAATGACAAACACTCTCCTCCTACTTCTCTCTCACCCTTATAATCGCACACACACACACTCACACACTAGTCCAGTGCTATGTCCACAGTTAACTCAGTCTACCCAGCTTGGTATTAAACTTTAAACTTGACATGTTGTCTTATATATTTGTGATTGTGCAAGGTCTCCAGTTTTATACCTTGCTGATCAATGCACTTATAATTTTATAAAATGTACGTCCTTTCCACCCACTCAAATGGAATTTAAATGGACTTTTTATGCAATGTCATAACTCACATGGCCCATATCAACATGCAAACAGCCTGTAAGGCATCATAATATTGGTAGTGTTCCTGAGTATTAGGACACTTATCCACATTTTAAATGCCTGAATTTCATTGCATAGATAACAAAATATGCAGCATCTGCAAAACAAATTATGCTAGACCTTTTCTCAGAACTACCTAAGCTTTTATTAGCCATTTTGCAATGACTTTTAAACAACTGGTCATTTTAGTGGATGTATGAAGTCAGATATCCTCAAGTTCACACTGGTGTCTGACCTGGCTGATTAACCACAGGTGTAGTTCATTACATGTGGACATGGGACAGAAAGTGTCCAAAGTAAAACTGAGTGAAATGCATTACTTAAGGTGTACTTAGTGTACCATATATCTTTCCATAAAATTAATGCCAACGGATTTGAAGTTGTTATTTAATGCAGTGACTTTCATACAATTCTAAGTGTGGCTAATATGTCCAAGTATTTTTAGACCAATCATTCCATTAAAACAGCTGTTATTCTGTGACTCAATAGTTTGTGTTATACAGACACTGAAGACTTTCTTACCTTTTACAAAACCAGAAACAAAGCAAGTGATTACAGACAAGATCATTTCCGGTTAAGTTATCATGTGCACACTATTTACATGCCGCATGCCTCAACAGCTCTGCCAAGAGATGACGATTTCATATTTTCAAATACCAAATATAGTGAACAAATTCCACTAATGCAGCTAAAACAGAGAGCCCAAGTCTGTACTAGGACCAGTTCACTCAATTTCTGCTTTTAAATGAATGCTCAAGTCAGCATCCAGCCATATAAAATAATACAACTAAATAATTAGCAAAATACATAAACAAATATGATGTAACGACTTGGTATAGAAGTGGCCTGTGTAAGTACAGTAAAGCAGTGTTCTTTGCTCTGATGTCATAGGGTCATTTTATTGTGCCTTCATTCTTGCTACAGCACCTGTGTTTCCAAAGGGGGCCAAAACGTTTTCAAGCAAACACAACTGTTACCACAAATTCCACAAGCTTTTGCGTGTCCTCAGAAACCTCTGAGAATCTGCACTCGGTCTACGTGTATAATGTTCCCATTCTGCAAAGTCTTTCAAAGAAAACCAGCTCACATAAACAGACAGCAGTATGTGTGAATCAGCGTTTTGTCTTTAAAAATAGAAACACTATCTAAACAAAGACACCCTTTTGCGTTTGCAGGGATCAAATAACAACTTACAGTGAATAGCACTAATCTGGTTGTGAAACAGTGGTTGGAAAAGAGATTGGAAAGTTTTGCAACACTGCAGACTGTCTCAGCGCATGTAGAGATGTGTAAAACCATAATGATGGTTGAGTAATAAATGGTAAGAAAAAGAAATGAATGTATGTGCACCCCATACCAAGGAGACGTGGAATAGGCTATATAATGTGATTGATTGTTCTCTCAATAGACTGGAGTGTGGTGTCTGTAGGCTCTGTAGTCGTGGATGTTTGGAAGAGTGCAGGAGAGTGAGTGTGACGTGTGCAGCCCTTCAAGAAGCCTGGAGCAAATCGGCCAAATTTTCCTTAGTCTGCCCTTTATCTGTTTCTGCCTCTACCTCACTCTCTGTCACACACTGTCTGTGACATAACTTCAATTTAGCCCATTTTTGCTGCAAATCTGGCATGCCTGATTTAGTTAGATGACCATATATGCAATTGCCAAGAGACCCCACTCAAACAACAGCTATTACGGTAAAATATGACACTACATTAGAGTGCAATATTAAATTTTATTTGCTATACTCACAGGCCAGGCTTCTTGCTTAGGCACGTTTGTTCTTGCTATGTTCTTCAATTTTTCTATCAGTTCTCTCTCCTTTTCTTCCGGTGGCTTTGTGGTGTCTCTTCTCTCTTCTTTTTGTGCAGTAGCACCACGTCTTCTCTATATCCTCACTCCTGATTAAGTGAGTGTGGAGACGGACAGCTGGACTATATGAATGTATGCAAGGGAGGGAAAGACGGAAGAGAGGAGAGAAGGACAGCCCATTCCGACCCCCATGCAGCCCCCTGCACAGCTATCCTCCGCCCCCAGAACCCCCCCCCCCAATCTGACCCCCCAGGATGAAAATTCCTGGTCTGCGGCCCAAATTCCAGAATTCCAAATCTGTCCGGCTCTACGACAGAAAAACAGCATACAGATTCACAAACACCACACATTCAACCAACCCCCCTTCATACACATAAGCAGCAGCCCCCCGCACACACCAAGGCAGACCCCACCTGGTTTCATTTAAACTCACCCCCCACAGCATTCAACTTTCTTTCTCTCTTTTTCCACTCCACCTCAAGTCACCCTTCATCTCTCCCATCTTTTTCAGTCTGCTCTTGCTCTCTATTCCTCTCATTGAGCCAGATATTTATAGCTTAGGAGAAGTTAGTGGAATGTAGAAAAAAATTAGAGAGCAAACTAGAAAGAGAAAGAAAGAGAGGAGGCAAGGGTAGAGTGAAAAAGAGAGGATAACACATGTTGACTTGGAAAAGTTGTTCACTTTTTTTGCCATCTAAATATTTAAACTGGATGAAGTCTCGGGCTTGTTGCTTAACAAACTCTTACTAAAGTACAGGTTATTAACTTTTTTGTTTCTACAGTAATAAGTTCACAGCATCAGCAGAGTCATGGAAAGGGCTGTCAATCTAAGATTAACTAGCGTCACCACGGAATTGCAAAAATAATGACTGTATTCAAACAGGCTTCCTAAACGCTCCCGCATCAGAAAACAAATAGTCCCGCCCCAAACTTAAGCCATTTGTTGAGCAAAAGTTGCTATGTTGGGCTTAACAGATGCTTAATCAAATGAAACAAATGAAATCTCCACCAGGAGAATTTTTTTTTTTTTTTTAAACAACACCAAAGCATTAAGTTCTGGTGACTTTGAGGGGAGGGAGCATTATACATTTCCTTGAGTATGTGTTGCATTCATGTAACTCTTTGCTACAAAACATTTCTAAAAGCTGACTTAGCACTAGTTAAAGTTTCTCAAAATGATCTCTCTAAAAAGTAGCTACAGTATGTTTCAATTGATTGTAGGATAATATCCACTATTTCCAATCATTTAGTGCTTAACTGAGCTGTCCAAACTAATTGAACTGAATCGTGAATCAATTCATACCATTTTGCTAAGCCGTTTGGCCAGTTCACTAAAAAGAACCAGCTCAAAAGAACAATATATTCACGAATCAAGCGTCGTTAATTTTCATTTTAAAAAGTCGACAAGGATACGAGACACACGTCATGATTGTGGAAATACTCTGAGAAAATATGTTTCTCAGATCAGTCAGAGCTCTCATGGTACACACAGTGTGTACAACCGTACAGCTGCAGGTGCCACTGGTTGTCTCTGCATATTAAGCTTGTATAGGAAAAGGTATTTTAGCATTAAAAGCACAGATTTAAGAGGTTGTGGATTAAATGTCTGTGTTCACGAACGTAATAGAGATGAATAGCGAGCATATTAACATCTAGAGGGTTATAATTGCTTATGTTCAGAAACTGATTCACACTTTATATACAAGGCTAAGCTGAAAGATGCATATAAGAAATCAGTATACATTATACCTAATTTAGTTGTGTCAAGTCACTAAGCAAATTGCACATTAATAATGTTGGAAACATGGGCCCACACACAGACCTCACACCCACTTCGTGCACCCATTTGTCATTTGTTTAAAGATGCCACTTGATTTTACATTTTGTATGTAATGCAATGATATTCATACATTTTTAGTGTGGCTTCAGTATCCAAATACTTTTTGGGGTGTATAGGTGCTTATTCTTAATCAGAGCCGAATCCAAATAAGAAACAAAGGAGCACTGTCATTACCACATTTATCATGTTTTGTCAATCTGTTTGGCCACAGTGAAACCCACGCAGTAGGTAAAAACACAATGCAGACAGTGTCTGTGGAAAGCATGCTGTGTTTATTTATAAGGCATACACTTCTGGAGGCCAAGAGGTGGGGGGACACATTTGGGAAAAGATTAAAGAAAGATAATGATAAACAGGGAAATCAAACATCAGGCCAAACATTTATCAGATTCAAGACTGCATGCAGATGAGTTATCATGAAGCGAAAGAACAAGAGAGAAATGGAGATTCTTCACTCATGGTACATTCTCAGGATACAACTTTTGATAACTCCCATGTACCTATTCCAGACACCATGGTGCCTGAGAGAGAGAGAAGGGGGGAGGTAAAAATGGGTTATGAAATACAATAGTAATCTGTTTAGTAATATAATCATTTCTGGTTTTTTTTTTTTTTTAATAGATAAAATAAATGCATTTCTCCAAGCAAGTCGTCGTGTCATGATTTGGGTTGTGTAAACAGAAAACCACATTCCACTGTGGTTCAACCACACAAATGACTGGACAGGAAACAAAGGTGAGTACAGATAAAGCAATGCACATATAATACAGTGACCCCACTGGTCGCAAAAAAGAATTTCAGAACAAATCTCTCCATAAAACAGCAAATGAACAGAAATTATGTTTATCCGTAGAAACACTTACTTAAAGGTGTCCAGTATGTGTGCTGAGTTAGTATAATGGGTTAGGTAGAGGTTCACATCTATTGATGTCCATTTGTCTGACCGACAAGGTTCAATAAACTGTGAAGAGAACAAGGAATTAAGGCCTCATAGTACCTTAGAGCGCTTTAGATCTAATCTTGCTATTACTGAATTAAAACAGTACCTTTTCTACAAGGTCAATGAAGAAATCCCGGACATCTTTTGCATTGATTAATTTGGCAGCGATATTCACAAGGCTCCTTGAGAGATTCTATAGCAGGGTAGCAATATTTTTTCATCATCTAACAGAAATATATTGCGAAGTACTGATTCACAGAATGAAAACAAAATTGTACCCAAAAGTGAGCTAAATCTGACAAAGCCTTCCTTTGGGGACATCCGTTTTAGACATTTTCATTTAGAGTTAGGGGCTGGGGTAAGGCTTAGAGTTTGGGTTAGGGTAAGTCTGTAGCTATTATAATTAGCTTTATATAAAAATAGAAGTCTCTGGTATGTCCTCATTTACAGTAGTTAGTTAAGCAAACTTTGATCAATTGACTGCAGTGAAATCACCCACCTTAAAATTGGCTTCCATTTCATTGAAGACATTGGTTTTTCCCCGCAGAGCAGTGCACACTAAACTGAGTAGATGAGAGGTTTTGTTAATCAAAAGGCTGAGACAGAGGGAGTTATCATGCAACATTCTGACATTTACAACCATCCTCCTCAGACCCACATCTCTCTTCTCTCCATCCAAATTCTCCATTCTCTCACAAACACTCCCTGCTGAAAACACACCTTTTGTGTTGGTCCAAAAGATCCTTGTCTGTGATTAGAATTTTAAGGTCTTTGAGGTCTTGAAGGAATTCCTTATCCAGATCTACATCCATGTCATCCATCATATTATCTAAAGCAATAAACGGTGGGGTATGAGAGGATAAAAGAAGATAAAAAGGAAATAATTTCATGTCATCTTTCCTCTTAAACTACACTAAAGTGGCACATTACAAGACAGATTCTCATTGCCCTTACAGTGCATAATTTACGTTAAGTATCATTTTCATGAGATCATTTTCCTCCCTGACAGCAGCTACAATCTCAAGCTGGGCACTGGCACAAAAAAGAGAAAAAAGGGGCACACTACGATCTGGGAGTTTTTTTTTACGCAATTAAAACATAAAAGGGCGATGAACTTCTGTTTTGTAGTGTGCACTATGCTTAAGGCCTAGTACACAAGATGAACTATGGTTCAAATGAATGCAGAAATTTTATACAAGAAATATCTGAGGATAAATCTAATTCAAATCGATAATTAGTTGACTTTTTCAACTGGTCTTACCCACAGCTCCTACTGTCCAGTGGTTGATGAGCTGGCCAGCACAGAAGGCAAAGTCATGGAAAGTTAGGTACTGCAACTTTTTCTTCCCTGTCTCAAAACGATTATTGGCAAAGAACACTATTGCAGCATAATCCCTGCAAAAGAAAAGACACTAAATCAGCATTGAAGCCACTGTACGTGTGTTCTCAAACTGACTTCTTTATAATCACTTTTTTTTTAATAACGCCATATTCTATGTTTAGCTCTACAGGTATTGTAGGTATTCTGGGTTGATCATATAAAATAGTTTAAAAGAATATCACTAGTCATCACAAGTATTTCAGAACAAGATATAGATCCAAGCATAGTTATTTAAAGGAATAGTTCAAACCCAAATATGCACCCTCATGCCATCCCAGATGTGTATGACTTTTTTCTCCTGCAGAACACAAAGATTTTTAGAAGAATATCTCAGCTCTGTAGGTCCATGCAATGCAAGTAAATAGTTGTCAAAGCTTTGAAGCTCCAAAAAGTATATAAAGGCAGTATATACATAAGGGTCCAGTGGTTTAATCCATGTCTTCTGAAGCGATCCAATCAGTTTTGGGTAAGAACAGACTAAAATATAACTCCTTTTTTACTATAAAACTCTAGCCATCTAGACAGGAGTTACATTTTGGTCTGTTCACATCCAAAACCGATTGGATCACTTAAGAAGACATGGATTAAACCACTAGATATTATGGATTACTTTTATGCTGCCTCTTTGTGCTTTTTGGAGCTTCTAAATTCTGACCACCATTCACTTGCATTGTATAAAAATCATCGTTTGTGTTCAGCAGAAGAAAGAAAGTCATACACAACTGGGATGGCATGAGGGTGAGTAAAAGATGAAAGAATTTTCATTTATGGGTAAACTATTCCTACTGGCAATTATTCATGTCTTTCTCACCTTGCTAATTGATCAGGTAGCAGAAAGTGTTGCCGTATGTTTTCCACCAGGGGGCCCTTGAGTTCTTCCACCACTTTGAACACTCTCTTGAAGTTGTCAAACTATATTTGATGAGAGAGGAACAATGCTATTTTTTTTTTACATAATTTCATTTCCAAAAGTAACTAAGTATAAATGTTAGTTGCCATGTTTTCTAAAAGAGCCTACCTGTCTTCTGCAGCTCTTTAGCATAATGCCTGTCTTTGCACTAACATCATCAAGATCTTTCTTTGTTCCTTTGGACAGCTTCTTTCCCAGGACCTCTCGTACAAATGCATCATCAAAAGCATAATACCTATTTCAAAGCATAAATAAATTGAGTTTGGAAACTGCAGCGTATAACAAATAAAATTGGCAGGGCACACAACTGTGCATACCTTTCGATGAGCATGGCTTGCCTGTCTGGTGGTATCTGGAACAGAAGCTGATTGGCTAGTTTAGATGGGTGGTGTAAAAGCCTTTCACACATCTGGAAGGTTCTGTACTGATCCATGGTGTCACTGAGCAGCACTTCTGCACTCGCCTCACACTCCTCCATTATGCCTCCTTCTATCCGCACTTTCACGGCATCATTCACTGCAAGGGCCAACCACATTGTTACTAACCTATGCAATCTATAATTTGACTAATATATTTGTATATTAGCAGATATTACAGTAATGATCCCATGCACTGAACTCTACCTGTATATCCATTTAACCACAACTGATACACCTCTTTGTCCATGATGGTGGTGTTTCCAACAAATACATCCAGCTCCACAGACATCTTGACAATGGCACTGAATGAGTTTCAGCTGTTCAGAGAAAGATTACAAATAAAATGGTTAAGGTTGGTTAATATTTAACATGTGCTTATAACAGCTGCAAAGACAAAATGGGATTAAGAGCCTCGTTCTTTGGCACGAGTCAAAAAATACAACCTTTGTGTTGGCAGACATAATGTTTAGCCTTTCAGTAATCCATTCCCCTATTTAACACACCTCTTAAAATGCAGACAAGTATTACTACATAAACATTAGCATACTTTTTCTTACTTACCAGATAGCGTTTGAAGTGGCCGTCACAAATCACAATCACAAATGTAATTTTAAATGTCACAACATTAGCTCTTGTTTTGGTTCATCTAGTTTCTTTCAACCTTTACTACTTAGAAAAAGAAATCATCTGGTACCGGATAGGTAAGCACGTGCATTATTTAGATCTGATTACAATAAGAGATCGATCGTTGATCATACAGTTGTATCATAACATCAGTATTTCCAAACACCATCTGTCATGTCGGACGACTAGACCACATCCGCTACACCCATAGCAACAGCACACTGTCGTGACTACTTCCGGGCGTGCGTTGCACTCTTCACATTACGTCACACTCACGTGACAGTGAGTGTTACTGTAGTGTGGAACAGAGAAGTCAGTCATCAGTCCCTCGGATATCACTTAACTATTTTTATATTTGTTTTAGATAGTTTATTAAATCTACAGAGTACCTAACATAGCTATTTAACATAGCTCGCAAAATCGCGATTGGGGAAAATCTGCCCCGAACTGTGCCGCCCCGGCCCTGGCTCGCGATGTGAGAAAGGCCCCCCAAATCGAGCCATCGAGCAATATATATATATATATTATTTATATATTATATTATACATGTGTATATATATATATATATATATATATATATATATATATATATATATATATATATATATATATATATATATACACACTTCATTTCTATATTCATTGTCTTGTCATTTTTATTTAAAGGGATAGTTTACCCAAAAATGAAAATTCTCTCATCATTTACTCACCCTCATGCTATTTCAGAAACATGGCTTTCTTTCTTTTTTTGAGATTACAAATGAAGGTTTTTAGAAGAATATTTCAGCTCTGTAGGTCCATAAAATGCAAGTGAATGTTGGCCAGAACTTTGAAGCTCCAAAAAGCACATAAAGGCAGCATGAAAGTAATCCACAAGACTCCAGTGGTTAAATCCATGTCTTCAGAAGCGACATGATAGATGTTGGTGAGAAACAGATCAATATTTAAGTCCTTTTTTACTCTAAATCTCCTCTTACACTTTCAGACGTGAAAGTGAAACTAAACAGGCATCAGATGTGACTTTCAGATTTGAAAGTGGAGATTTAGAGTATAAAAAGGACTTAAATATTTATCTGTTTCTCATGTTGTTGTTGATGATATTAAGGGGGGCGCCACGTCTGATCTCGCCTATGGCACCAAGTAAACCAGAACCGCCACTGTGTCACTCTTTCCGTTAGTTTTGTGTGTGTCCAGTAAGTGTAGGGAGAGGGAAGACCACATCCAGTGTTATTGTACAGTACAGTACAGTACATAGCTGTTGTACAGTACAAACATTAATAGACTTAACTATGTGTATCATGAAGCTTTAGACATTGAACTGGAAAGCACTGTATTAAAATGAGTGTGAACTCACTATACTATTCTAAGGATACAGTACAGATTTTTACGGTAAGGGAAGAGGGGAGGGGGAGCAAAGCAGGAGGAGATGGGGGAAGACATCACTGCCTCCACAACCACCACCATTGCCAAAGGAAACACTGTAATCTCAAGGAACATCTCGCCGCATTCCTCAGGAATTTTCCACGAAGTGAACCTGTAGGCTAATAGCATACATTCAAACGCCGATCGCTGTGTCTGGATTATCCGACATCTTTCCTTTATTTATTTTTTATTTTATTTTTTATTATTATTTTTTTATTATTTTTTATTTTTTATTATTATTATTTTGAAACCGACCAAACGCTGCAACACTATATCCAGGCTGTTCTACATTTCGACTCGTATTTATTTATTTATTTCATATTTACAACGCCTTTTTTAAACGTTACCTAGGCCTATTGGATATTTTGCCCCTTTTTTTATTAAAATAAATAAATAAACAAATAAATACTCATCTGGTTAATGACAAAAATGCAGTGGAATGAGTAAAGGCTTTAGGGCGGAGAGAAACGTTTGCAGCGGACATCGTGATCCCTGGTAATACTGAAGAGAAGAGATGCTCCGGGGATTATTTTAAACCTCTGTGTTAACGTCATATTCCTGCCTAAAGACCACAACAGGAACCAGCGTGTTTGTGCTTCAAGAATTCCTATGTCGAAAATTACAATTTAATGCACTGAGGAGAGAGGTAGGCCTATATGTTTAGTGTGCTACTGTTGAGATGACTTTGTTGTTTACATCATCAAACATGGCAAAGAAGCTTCTTAAAAAGAAGAACTGTGCATTGTGATTTGTCCTCTCAATATAGGCGAGGAAACTGACAGGAATGTGGAATGCTGAGATCCATTTGAAGTGACTGACATCTCATGTGCCTCATAAGACTTACAAGATAACAGATGCAAATACTTTGTGCTATAACTGCTGTAATATCAAATCATTAATTTCTGTGAAATTTTGTATGGTCATTACAAGATGGGGAGCGACAGTGAAATATTGAACCGAGAGCTGTCAAAGATGTCTGATGAAGACTTGCTGGCTTGTTCTAAGGAAGAACTGGTGAATCGGTTACGCAAAGAAGAATCGGAAAAGATGTCGGCTCTCATACAGCGCGGGCGGTTAATCAAGGAGGTCAACAAACAACTGCAGGGACATCTGCTTGAAATCAGGGAACTCAAAGTCATCAACAAGCGTCTTCAAGAGGAGAACCAAGAACTCAGAGATCTATGCTGCTTCCTGGACGACGACCGTCTGAAAGTGAAGAAGCTCGCGCGAGAGTGGCAACTGTTTGGCCATCACGCGGCCAAAGTGATGCGCGAGGACCTCGGCGGATACCTCAAAAAGCTCGCCGAACTGGAGCGGATGCAAGACGGGTTGGTGAAGGAGAATCTGGATCTGAAGGAACTTTGTTTCGTGCTCGAAGAAGAGTGCGTGAGCAGAAGTGATTCCAGCCCGGGTGGCTCCACGGATCTCAACATACCGTGCATGGTGGCCCGGGACCTGGGCGATGGGAGCTCGAGCACTGGAAGTGTGGGCAGTCCAGACCAACTGCACTTGGTGTGTTCACCAGATGACTGAGGGAGAGGAGCAGAGCCATATCACTTTAACCTTCTCTCTACATGCTGAGACGGACTTAATGTCTGCAAACTCAGAGGGACAAAGTAGTTTACATTTTCTTGACAATGACATCTCAGCTATTTGAGTGGAAATAGAATATCAAGACATATGAAGTAGACTAATTACTCATGGCCTTTTGATGCCATAAGTACACTTTTCTCTACATTTCATTGGCTAACATTTTATAGTTGGCGGGTCTTTTAAACTTGAGTGAAAATATTTTTAAGAGGGAGTGGCAGGCAGAATATACTTAGTTTTGAGCTTTAATTAAAACCCTTTCCTTTCAAAATCAGTCCCATTTTATTATATTATTAACATTATTTGAATGTATGTTTTTCCAAGTGTTGCTTGAATGTTTCCACTCATCTCTTACAGGGGAAGTAGACAGAGTTAAGTGTAGGTTTAGTTTTGGGGTTGATATTTTAATCAACTTTGGGAGAAACTAACCATACTACTAACATTTACCAGGTTTTACTGTGCACTGATCTGATGTTTCTCCTATGATGCACTACGACAGGGCTGAAATGAATCTTGAATCTTTGAAGATTCACATTTTAAAACTGATTAGAGCCATATACTGTGTCCTGATCTTTTTGTGATCATATACTGTACAAAAAAGCACTGAATCATTTTCAACAATGTTAGAAGAGGAAAGGGTATTATCTAAGGATTGTGCAAAGTGAAGCCTCCAGTGTAAGAAGATCAGATTGATTTTGTTTTTGTGTGACATAATATGGCTGTATTTTGGAGGCCCAACAATAATTCACTGGAAATGCACATGTTATTAGGACACGTTTTTGCAGTATTATTTTATTTTGTTTTTCTGAGCCGGACATTATAATTCACTAGATGTGATGTGTGCTGCACTAAACAATGTTTTTGTGCTTTGTACTGAATCCAAAATGAACTTCTTTTGCATTAACCCCACTTTGATGATAACCACACAGTTGTATTATACCAAGCTTTTTGTGTTCAGATGTTGCTTTGACAAGACTTTGACACATGCTGAATTGACACACTAACATTTGGAGGGGACAGCACTGACATACATGTAGTTTTCAAATACGGTGATAGATATTGTTATTATAGTCCTTTTGGTTGGATTTATTGTATTTGCTTCATAGACCCTCCTTCATAGGATTGTTCAGTTGTACATTTTTTCATTCCGAATATCTTGATCAGTATTATTTCAATGAATGCAGTTTGATAGCTACAAAACTCAGTTCTCTGATTTATTAGCATTTGCTTTTTTTAAGGCTACGCTCATTGTGAATGGGGTAGCTTTAAATACACTTAATTGAGACACCAAGTTCTGTTCTGGTCTTTTTTTGTAAATCAGTTTCATTCTTTATTTAAAAAAGAAAAAGAAAAGAAAAAAAGGATTGGTCACCCACAAATGAAAACGTTGTCATCTTTACTTACCCTCCTGCTGTTCCGAACCCCTATGGCATGCTTGCTACCATGGAACACAAAAGGAGATGTTTGGCAGAATCTTAGCCACAGTCACTATTTACTTTCATTGTATGGAGAACAAAAAGATGCAATGTAATGTGAAATAGTGACTGAGTTTGGATTGACATGAGGGTGAGTAAATTAGAACAGAATATACTGTACAATATTGGGTGAACTGTTCCTTTAACAAGGCCTTAGTCAAGTATTTAATTTGTGGATTTTTCACTGGTTTATTTTTGGCATGCTGTTTGCACAGCAGCAAGGCCAGAACAGTAATACTTTTACTCTGCAGAGCATACAGTGGTCCTTTCAGCAGAACATGTGCTCACTGGTTCACTCAGTACAAACTCTCTCTTGATTATCTCAATCATATGTTCTCATAGCCTGCACTCACTTGACTCACTTGAAATTAGAGATAATAGAGGCTTAGTGTGCAAGAAACAGGGTCACAATGAATATTTAATTTACTCTTCATATATTTAAGTTGCCTTAGCATCTCCTACCTTATATACTCTTTCTGTTTTACCACATATTTTATTTCTTCCAAGATACATTATGCTGATAAGGATCCTTTCTTAACTGACATCATATACAGTATATCTTCACACATCTGTCATAGCAAGCAAAGTTCTACAATTCAATCAGCTCTGTCTCCCAGCACATTATTTGTGTTTTCTAGTTTTGACACAGACACAACTGATGACTCTAGTTTTTCCTGAGTAGAACTTCTTTATTTCTTGTTCTATTGTCCATCTCTCATTCATCCATTAATGATTAACACTGTTTAGGAAATTCTTAAAGGTTGAAGTAACATCTAGTTTCAGTTCGGCGGCAAATGTGTTTGTGAGTTATTTAACTCTTTTTGTCATCAGGACATCCTAGGAGGAAACGGTGTGCACACCCCTCCTTTCCTCCCTCCTCATACCACTGTGTTGAGAGGGACTCACATAATATGTAACTTACTAAAGATCTGCTTCAGTCATATTATTTAACTGTGTGCCTCCTGAAATAAAGGAATACAAATACAGGTCCTTGAAGAGGCAACATATCAACTTCAACTGCATCATAATACAAATCCTTACAACATTTTTTATACAAAAAAAAAAAAAAAAAGAGAGAGAGAGAGAGAAACATAGCGTTAAGGCACACAAGTAGTTTCCAAAACAGCTCAGAAGTTATTTAAATATTTTCTTTTGCTAATTATTCCTGTTAAAAGCTTTTATTTTCAGTCATTTTTTATTAGATGGTAAATAGCATGCAACGTTTCTCCTTATTAAAGGAACTAACATAAATCAGTAAAAAATAGAAAAAATAGAGGTTTTAAAATATAAATACAAATCTATACTTGTGTAGTCAAGCTATAGTAGAGTCTAACATATAGTGTGCTCAGTTAAACATAAAGTGAAGATTTAATAAATTACTACAGGCCTGTGAACATCATACAACTTTGTACTTTATAGAAAAATGTGTGGAGTAAGTAACCACTGAAATGTTCAACGAAGTATCTTTTAAAATATTACTTAGCAACCAGTGTAATGATGAAACTGCTATTGTAGTGCTCATGCCCAGTGTTCTATTGTGGTGTTGCAGGAATAGGCTACATCCCTTCAGTTTCTTTTGAACTAGCTTATTCAGAATGCACTCATTACAACTTTGTATCACTTAAAACTACTATAAAAAAAAAAAACAATAACAAAACACAAAAAAGAATATTGTGTGCATTCACAACCATTGCATAGTACGATGGTATAACCCATTAAAATTAGGTAATACTCTAATTTAGACTTTACCATTTCTATAATTGTTAACAATAAAAATAAATATTTTTTCCCTTTTTTTTTTTAATAGGTCCCCCTGAAGTAAGGTCACATCCCTTCTTGAGGGGCATAATGGCATAATAGATCTGAATTGTTCTGTCCAGCTCCCTAACAACCTTATTTAACTGCTACAGTACCACCACCAATCTATGTATTTGTTAATAAATATGTAAGTGAAGTAAATTAATATGTCAATAACACTAATGCTACTACAGTAAAATGTTAAGGGCTTAAAGATGCTATCAGTATATCAGACCTGTTGGCATGGATGTAGTAGTATTACACAAAAGCATTGTCATTATAAAAATGTCTTATTCACAGATGTATTTGTCACCAATGATAAATGTATTAAGCCAAAGTGTCCAATAACAAATAATTTCGGGGTAACCGAAATGAAGTGGTATTCAGCCGGTCATGTAAAGTAAATCCCACCACACTGATAGCACTGAGGTCTTCATCAGATGTGAGTGTACATAATTTTTCAAAAGTACTACACACACTTCATGTGTGAAACTTTTGGGGAAAAAATTACTGAGTGCATCTTTAAAGTCCATCAATTTTTTTAGTGTTACTATATCAGACAGTGCTCTAATGATTTCGGTCTACATCAAATGAAGGATTCAATAGACTTTATTCACAGTAGTGCTATCTTTGATTTTTTGACAGAAATGAAAACGAAGCTGTGAGGGATAGACTCTTCATTGGCATCCACTCTATAAAGCTATGAAAAAGCTCCTAGATCACATCTAATTTTCCACAACTTTTGTCTGGAGATTCTATGTCTACTGACATTTCTTGTAAATATATTTTTTCAATGATTCATTGACAGAAAAATAGAAAAACACTTTCAACAAATGTACAACCCATTAGAGAGACTGTAAGGTCTATCCCTCACAGCCTCATTGTTGTTCCCATCAAAAATCAAAGATGGCGCTGCTGTGAATAAAGTCAATTACCTTCTACTTTGCAATAGACATTCTTACATGCACACAGTTTAACTTGTTAGTGCTTCTGTTTTCTTATAATGCATTGACACTGGTTGATAAATGTCACAGAATACACAAGTAAAAGCATAACACATGCAACACTGTTGTACTTGTTATGCTTTTATGTAGTACTAAGGACAACTGTGGTGTTCTAAAGACCCTGGATGCACAGTAGATGAGTAATCAAAGGGTGAGGATGGTTGGTGAATTAAGAGATTGATCTGACTGATCCCCACTGCTGCTGCTGCGACGATGAGCAATGCTACACGGCTGAGGGTTTCGAGAAGACTGGCTGAGACCATGCTGAGAGGAGGACAGACTGAGAGTTTGAGATGAAGCAGCAGAGCTGGTATCCAGTGAAGAAGAGGGATAGCTGAAGACCAGGTTAGCAGAAAAAGGGGTCAGAGAAGGAGTGGAAATGAGGATAGGGGTGTGAAGAGACTCAGATTCCAGAGGTACACTGGCAACAGAGGAGGAAAAAGCTGGAGGTGGGATGGTTATTTTGGGTTTGGGTTTATTAGGCTTGGTGTGACTCTTTGATTCTCCAGAGGGTCCAGGAAGATCTGGGTCAACAGGCTCTATCTTGATGGTACTCAGGGCAGGGAGGTCAGTGTCGGAGTCAGAATCAGAGTCCGAGTCTTGGACTTTGCAGATGGGTCTATGAGCCTCAAGGACCAACTCAAGCTTCTCTTTTTGCTTCTGGAGCTCAGTGATCTCTTTCTGCAGACGTGATTTTTCATCCTCTAGCTGGTCAGTTTGCTGTGAGGAGAAAGTTAAAGAGTTCATTTTGGGTCCATGTAATATGAAGAAATCACATTATAGTAAACAAATGAAAATCAGCTTACATTTTGCAAGGTCTCAGTTAGTTCACGGCGACGATTCCTGCATTTTGCCGCAGCCATTTTGTTTCGTTCCCTTCGAATTCTTCGCCTCTCAAGCTCCTCAGCGGACAGCTGGAGTGGGAAAGAAAATCAAATGTAAGTAACGTATCTAATTCAGGGGTCATCAACAGGGTGTCCACTAATTATTGTTTGATATTAGGCTACTTTTTGTGAAAAATTAAACAACTGCTATTTGACTCAGTGTATATTCATGATGATCATTTTAATGGCTCTGCAATGTTTGCATCGTAACAAAATATTTAAATATATTAATATGTTTATACGCATGTTATTATGGAGTAGCCTTAAAATGCAGCACTCAATTTGATACAATTTGTATATGTATCAATCCACCAAGGGGTCCTTGGCCTTGAAAAGATCACTGATATAATTTATATTAATTTTGTAGTTTAACATTGTACACATCTGTAATAAAATGGCATTTAATTATAAAACCCAGGGTCTGAAACATTGTGGGAATTCCATGCCATCTAGTGGATGAGATTTGTAGATTTGTAGCTGCATATAAATGCATCGATTATCTTAGGATTCAGAGCGACAACTTTTCAATTCCCATCTCTGTAGAGACTCTCTCATGATTCCAATTATATTCAGTTAATAAAGTGTTCGCTCTCTTTCTTTGTGTTTGCACCATCTTATGCCGTTTCCTGCCCTTATTTTGATGAATCACCTGCGAACACCCTAGTGACTCAGGTATGAGTCATTATTTTACTCCAGTGAATCACATGATATACCATTTCCTGTCTCATAATTTCACTCTTACCCAGCCATACCCAATGGATGCATGAGTCAGGCAAGTTTTCAGGAGTTAATATTGAATGAGCATCTTTGCGATGCCACCTCAAATTCATGTGGGGCAGATGCTGTCTTATAAATAGCATATCGCTTATAACATCTAGGTAACTGTCTTATTGAACATATACCACATTCATGTTTACAGCTGAATGCATAGGTCAATCCCAAATAAGCCCAATTGAGCTTCACACCCTCCACGTATCAGCAACAAGTTTGTACAGCCAGGTCACATTGTGTACACCCCAACAGACTTACAACAGGATATTACACATTGTCTGATTCGGTGTCTGGCACACATTTAATTCATCATGTCTTATATTTAGAATGAGAAGCATGGATGGATTTGGTTTTACAAGTGAGCCAACAGCAAAATGGGGAGGATGACAGGTGAACATGGTGACAAATCACGAGTCACCCAGAACCCCATCATGTTTAACTCTGGTACAGAGAGACTGACAACTCTTAAAATAAGACTTACATGCTCATCATTTCTGCTTCGTGTTGAGCTTCCGACACCCAAAGCTGCTCTGATAACACCTGGTCGGGATAGACGTGGTTGACCAGGATTCATTGCTGGCACTCTTGGTGGCAGTGGGTAAGATGGTCGGAGTGGCCTGGATGGGCCTGCGGAGCCCAAAAGGGAGGGCTGAAGCATCCATTGAAGATCCTGGCTTGAAGTTATAGCATTGAGACTAGGCACAAACTGACTGGATCCCGCCACAGAATACTTCTGCTATAAAGTACAGAAGACAAAGAATATATGTTTTCATAATGATGACTCAAAAGGCCATTGTTTTTGTAATTGGAGGAACACCCATATAATTGGGAAAAATGTCATACTCATTAATACTCATAGATTTTCATTACATATCTTACTATTATTACTCTCTGGCTCCATCTTGGCCAACAGTTCTAGTATAATTAGTGGGCCATAATAATAAATAACCATATTGAATTCAAAATATTGAACTGTAACTGTACATTACAGGTAAACGTGTGTTTTTCTTCACCAGAATTAAAAAATTATATTGAAAGTATATTGAAATTAAGAAAATTATGAAAAGATGATAATATTTTGATATGATAAAAGTTGCCTACCTGTTGTTGTTGTTGTTGTTGAGTTGTGACAGTGGTTGTAGTGAGAGACGCAGAGCTCGAGCCTGATCCAGGGCTGTTATCTTGGAAGGTCCGATCGATTCCTCTGCCTTGGTTTCCGTAGTTGTACATGTATGCCGTTGACTTTGTAATAATCCAAACGAAGCGACTTGTAGAAATCAGAAAGACTCTCTGTCACTGTTTTCTTTTATGCGTATGCTTTCCCAAACGAGCTGTCCTACTTATATCATTGACAGTTCACGTGAAATTCAAAAGCTAGTTAAAAATCCACCTTATTGCGGGAAAACGGTAGAATCCACCACGGCGCACCTGGGGGAGTCTAAAAGGTGCTATCCACGTTAAAAAATGTCATATTGCTCAAAGCGATAAAAGAAAAAGGAAAATATATGTTTTATAATTTATGTAATAAATCTTTGTTTTTTCTACCAGGCTGGTGGCTCTGAATGTCCACGAGAAAATAAATAAGTGAATAAGTACCGCACAGTTTACGCCCCTCCCAATTTACTGGAATTGGTGCTGCCAGTCTTTTGAGTGGCGTATAATCACATGGAAGATGACGTATATGCCCAAATATGGGTTTTTCCGGGAACTCCTTCAGTTTAGCGACTGACAGCGGCGTTTACAATACAATAGCTTTTTATAGCAACTTTCGCCGTAATTCTTTAGATATTCAATCAGACATCTTTGCAGAACACTGTTTTTGTCTTATAGTGATTCTTGTTTAGGTTAATACTTAGCAAGTACTGTGTAGTTTAAATTTAATTGGTCACACTAAGCAATTCACGTGCTCTTTCGATGAGTAAATGAGAAAGTGGCTGGTGTTCCACTAAGGCGTGTATAAACTGAGGTTTCAGCACGTTCTGATGGAAGAGACCACATCAGAGCGCCATAAAGTGAAGGAATGCACGTCATGAATGAATTTAAATAGCTACACACCATTTGGCTCAATCACCCCCAACAGTAATAAAAGAGAAAATGATTCAGCTGAATGGTGTCAGGCAGTTAAATGTTGTTTCATGACCCCTCGTTCTCACCTCTTTGCAACCCACAAACTGTTCAGCAGCTGACTGTAGACATGCCATCTAATTTATTTTAAGAGGAAATATTTTAAAGGCACAGACCACAAACTTGAAGGTAGTCTGTGCTTTATCAGTAACCCGTTCTGAGACCAATTCCCTTTTACAGTGTTTACACGAACAATCTACGAACATCATACTTTACTTAAACTTAAAAGGATAGTTCACCCAAAAATGAAAATTCATAATTTACTCACCTCCTGCCATCCCAGATGTGTATGACTTTCTTTCTTCTGCAGAACACAAATGAAGATTTTTCAAAGAACATCTCTCTGATGGTCCTCACAATGCAAGTGAATGGTGGCAAGAACTGTGAAGGTCCAAAAAAGGACATAAAGGCAGCAGGTAAATATTTAAGTCCTTTTTTACTATCAATCTCCACCTTTGACAAGCCCCAACCAGTAGGTGGCTGAATGTGAAAGTCACTTCCACACCAGAATGTGGAAGCGAAAGTGTATATTTTCAGTAAAAAAGGACTTATATATTAAGACCTAATATTGATCCGTTTCTCACCTACACCCAGGGGCAGACTGGCCATAGGGAGAACCAGGACTTTTCCGGGTCTGCTGCGAAATGGGGCTGAACTGGTGGCGATAAGCTGAAACAGGCCGCCACGTTATGCCGAACAGACCGCAAAACGGTGCCACGATACGCCGAAGGGGCCGCAATATGTCCCCCCGCTCAAAAACTTTTCAGCCAGCGACACACGCTGGTTTCTATGTAAAATCCAAGGCTGAATTCTCTTCCCAGTCTGCCCCTGTCCACACCTATCATATCACTTTCTTAAGATTTGGACTTAACCACTGGAGTTGAATGAATTACTTTTATAGACAATTGATTAGACAATCATCCATGCGATTATCTAATCAGCCAATCGTGTGGCTGCAGTGCATAAAATCATGCATATAAGGGTCAGGAGCTTCAGTTAATGTTCACATCAACCATCAGAATGGGGAAAAAATATGATCTCAGTGATTTGGACCGTGGCATGATTGTTGGTGCCAGATGGGCTGGTTTGAGTATTTCTGTAACTGCTGATCTCCTGGGTTTTTCACTGAACAACAGTCTCTAGAATTTACTCCGAATGTTGCCAAAAACAAAAAACATCCAGTGAGCGGCAGTTCTGCAGATGGAAATGCCTTGTTGATAAGAGAGGTCAACAGAGAATGGCCAGACTGGTTCGAACTGACAAAGTCTACGGTAACTCAGATAACTGCTCTGTACAATTGTAGTGAGAAGAATAGCATCTCAGAATGCTATTCTGAGATGCGGATTGGCACTGTTTTGGTGGCACGAGGAAGACCTACACAATATTAGGCAGTTGGTTTTAATGTTGTGGCTTATCGGTGTATATTTAAGCAATATCACACAAGTAAGTGTGCAATATGGCCCTATATCAGCACTGCTGTGATTCGGCCGCAGGCCAAGTGCCATAGGTATTCACAGCAGTGCTGATTTAGGGCCATATAGCATTATTGTGAGTGTGATATTGCTTATATACAACAGTTCAATGAACAAGTACATTTAAAAAAATTAGGAAAAACTGAGTACAGTCACAAAAAACTACTTTCTTACATGACGGATCAGAATCTGCCGTTGCTGGTTCAAACCAAATGAGGCGTCCAAGCCTTCATTAGAAATTAAAAAAATTAATTTTAGAACTAAAATCATGGCTTGGGCTGTTTCTAACAAGTTATTTGAGAAACAAGGATGTGTGTGTGTGTATGTGTGTGTGTGAGAGAGAGAGAGTGGGCAAGCATTTTCGATCACCTGTTGATGATGCTGTAGTCTGTTAGTCAGCTTTCTGAAGATAATGTAATTTTGGTGAAATGCATCCTATTTTCTCAGTCAAAAAATAGCCATCCACGTGAGGATATTCCTCTCTATTGCGGTAGCTGATGCGCAAGAATCATTCACTATAGAAACCGCAATCTCCTTTGAACAGTATTTTCTCTCCAATGTGGAAAGTCCGTTAAGAGGTAAGCTCCTTGAGTTTGTGTAATTAATCAGTCTGTTGTGTCTCTCAGCTGTGATGAGCCTTAATGCTTAAGTTGTTAGTTTAAAGCTGTTTAAAGCTATTTCCTAGCTTTAGTAGTGTAGCAGTAATACGAGCGATCACATTTTGCTGTTGAACATAAACACTGAGTGATGCTGACTCACTTCATGTCACCAACTGGCTCATATTACACACAAAATGGTCTTTTGCCTCCAACTGCTGGCTAAAATATGTAATATTACAATATTAAATGTAAAGAGACAGATGGCTTTTAACACATCTGCACTGCTCTTACTCTTTAGTTTAGAACAGCACAAACACAAGCGGAGTGATAACATCAGTACTCATGGAACGTCTCTCGTCCAATCAGATTCAAAGACCGGAACTAACTGTTGTTGTATATATATATATATATTATATATAAACGTCTGCTCATTATCAGCATCATTATGAGTCATTTTTGTTCTGCTCAGCACTACAATGTACTCAGGACATTGATCTGTTTGTGTCCAAGGAAATACACCGTTTCTAAATATGAAATCACAAGGGTGACGGAGATATCATATCTTGCCCTTTCTGTGCTTGACATCCGTTGGTGTGATGTCACTGTTAACTCTGTTCTACTTTTCAAAAAAAAAAAATTTTTTTTTTTACTTTTCAAATGATATTTAGATATTAAGCTATATGTCAGATCTCTGCTGGCAAGATCTAGTTGTAACCAGAGCATTAGTGTGACATCAAGAGAATTATGACCTAAGCACTATGGAATGCTGTGATGACACCCCTTTTGCAACTCTCTGAAACATGCCTTGACATGCCGACAAGGTACATTTTACCCAGTGAGATAGGATGTTATGTGAAAGGGTTACTGATGCAAACAATGTGTAAGATGTTGAAGTTCTGGACACTGTTTTTAGCACTCCCCAATTCATGCATCCATACTGTAACAGGTTCGATGTGTGTTGTAAAGAGGAAGCAGGGAACATTGAAATCTCACACAGAAGGTATTTTATTATAACCAGCTCAGCACTCGCTTCTTAACTTAACGGTTTCAGGCAGACACACACACAGCACATCCATGTCTCTCTCTCCCCCCACTCTGATGTTCTCTTACTCTTTATAGCTCTCCCCAGCATTTCTGCAACAAGACACAGCTGTTAATCATAATTTGTGCGCCCAGGTGTGAACCCTTACCGCTCTCTCTCTCTCTCCGGATGAATGCTCAACCATGCCCCCACCTCAACCTCCACATACCCCCACCACCCAACTCAGACCAGGGAGCCATCCGGCCTGCCCCTCACTCCCCCCTACCCCCCATTTCTGGAGAGAAAGTCAGCAACAGCCATCTGCGTCCCCAGTCTGTGGAACTTAAAAGGCAATAAAGCCAGATGGGTGATCTGCACATTAGCATTCTTCATGCAGTGGAGACACTGGAGTGGTGAGTGGTCAGAACAGAGGGTGAAGGCCCACCCCAACAGATAGTATTGGAGGGTGAGAACGGCCCACTTGTTGGTGCTGTACTTAGTCTCTCTCAGCGACAGCTTACAACTAATGTACAGCACCGGCCGCTCCTCCTCCACCACCTGCAAGAGCACCGCCCCCAGCACCCCGTCCGAAGCGTCCGTCTGTAAAACAAATGGGAGAGAGAAATTAGGTGCATGTATAAGCGGCCTGCCGCAAAGTGCAACTTTCACCTGTGTAAGCGCCTGTTGACACTGCTCCGTCCACTGGACCGTGTCAGGAGCTTCCTTTCTTGTGAGATCAGTCAGCAGGCTGGTGATGTCTGAATAATTAGGCACAAACCTTCTATAGTAGCCAGCCAGTCCCAGGAACTGTCTCATCTCCTTTTTGGTCTTGGGTCTCGGGCAGGTCGCAATCACTGCGGTCTTATCAATTTGGGGACACACCTGCCCGTGACCCAAGTGGAACCCCAGATACCATACCTCCACCCATCCAATTGCGCACTTCTTGGGGTTTGCCGTGAGTTCCGCCCATCGCAATGACCTCAGAACAGTCCTCAGATGCTGCATGTGCTACTGCCAATCATTTCTGTATATAATGATGTCATCTGGATAGGCAGCGGGGTAAGCAGAGTGTGGACTGAGGACTCTGTCCATAAGGCACTGAAACGTAGCCGGGGCCCTGAACAAACCAAACGGAAGTGTCACGAATTGGTGTAAGCCAAACGGTGTGGAGAAGGCCATTTTCTCACAGGACATCGGCGTTAAGGGGATCTGCCAATAACCCTTTGTCAAATCCAGTGTCAAATAAAAGCGAGCTGTGCCCAACCAGTCGAGCAACTCATCAATACGAGGCATTGGATATGCGTCAAATTTAGACACTGCTTTGACTTTCCTATAATCCACACAGAACCAAACTGACCTGTCACTCTTAGGGACTAGAACGACCAGGCTGGACCAATCACTGTGGGATTCTTTTATTACTCCCATATCAAGCATTGCATCTAATTCTTCCCGAACCTCTTTGTCTTGTGCTCGGGAAGTCGGTAGGGACGACTATGTACCACTACCCCGGGCGTAGTCTCGATGTGAGAGGTGGTCCCCTCAAGTGACATGATTGGCTTTTAAGTTCACCTCCAGCCTGAGCTCCACCCTCTCTGGAACCACCATTGCCAGTGTCAAAGGGACAGCCTCCCTCCATAATTTCAGGAGGTTGAGATGTTATATTTGACGTGAGTCACCTCTATCTGTTCGCTTTACCTCATAATCAAGATCTCCTACTTGTCGTGTGACCTCAAAGGGCCGATGTTGGGAGTAATACCAGTACTTTGTCTCCCAGTGCAAATTCCCGTAGCCGAGTACCCCTATTATACAGTCAACTTTGACGTTCTTGAGCTTGGAGTAAATTGAGCTTGGAGTAAGTTCTCCTCTGTTAGTTGACCCAAAGTGTGGAGTTTTGCTCTAAGATCGAGAACGTACTGACATTCACGGCATGCCAAATATATCCTCGTTTGTCTGAGCATCCTGCATCACTCGATACAACCAATCAGTTATAAAATATGGATATGAGAGTGCAATGTCTGGCTGGTTGAAGGCATGTCTAAGGGTTTCGGGTCGCATCTGCTCCAGAGGGAAATCCTCTGCAGGGAATCCTCTAAGGGCTGGGGAAGCCGAGACTTCCCCCTCCCTTACGTCATCCTGATGTGGAGCTGACGTAGACGGCCCTGGCTCCGCTTTCACAACCAGCGCATCACAAACTACACGCCGAGACATGTTGTTGCAGGACCCATCCACACAAATTCCCCTCAGTAAAGCAGTAAATGCCAGCCAATTCGTACCCAAGATTAGTGGATGGGTGAGGCAGGGACTAACTGCCACCTCGTCTCTATGCTTTTTACCCCAGAATTTAATGATAAGGGTAACCAAAGGATAATCATGAACATCCCCGTGCATACACCGTACCTTCACCCTCCTATTTGTGCCCTATGCCTCGTTTTGAATCATAGATTTATGAATTGTGGTTTGATTACAACCAGAATCCTCCAATGCTTGATATGTAGCCCCCCCTTAATACTCACAGGTATTTTGCATGCTTCGGCTCGATCGTGGCAGCCTGTGGCAAATCAGGAACCCGGACCAACATTTCCAGTTCCATTACTGGACGTTGGTCCCCGAACCACACAGGGTTCCTGTGTCTCTGGCAGGCAGGCCCAGACATTACACCTGCACTCGCAGCAGTGGGTTCCACAACCTGGGGAGGAGAGAGGAGAGAGTAGAGCGAGAGGGGTTAGTGGCAGTTGGGCAGACCCCCGTAGCCGGGGCACCAGCTTCAGAGGGGGAATTCCCCTTTTCTGGGGCATAGGAATAGGGTGAGAGGAAGGAGTAGGATGGGGAAAAGGGACAGAGCGAGAGGGAGAGTGTGAGAGAGAGTGAGTGAGTGAAAGAGTGTGTGGGCTCTTCTTCCCTTTGGTAGGCCGACATATTGTCCTCAGCCAGTTTGACGGCCTCCTCCAGCAATGCCGGGCGGTGGCACTGGACCCACTCCGTCGTTCCCCTCGGTAGACGAGGGATAAACTGCTCCAGCACCACTAGAAAGACGACTTCCTCGGTGTCGCGGTCCTCAGCCAACAGCCATTTCCGACAGGTGTCACGAAGCTGTTGAGAGAACGCAAACGGGCGGGTGGGCGTGCTCGTCAAGCTTTAGCAAGCGAAATTGTTGTTGGTGATGCTCGGGGCTGTGGCTGACCCGCTGCAAGATGGTCTTCTTGAGGTCGTCATACACCAGGAGATTAGCGGTCAGCAGATGTTGAACTGCAAGTTGAGGTTCCCTGGACAACAGTGGAAGGTGCCTGGCTGCCCACTGGGCACGTGGCCACTTCCAGAGCTCGGCAGTTTTTTCAAACAAGTCTAGAAAGGCCTCTGGTTCATCTTCTGGCCCAACCCTCTTGAGGGCGACCAGAGGCACGGTGGTGGCTGTGTCCGGGGTCATGGTCGGGGCTTTCTCCTGGCATAGTACACTCCAGATCGCCTGCCAGTCCTCCGCTTGAGCCCAGAGAATCTCCTGGAAGCAACGGTCCTCATCTTCAAAAAGCTCAAGCAGGGCCTGATGTTGAGTATGTAGCACGTTGGCAAGGGACTGGAGGACTCCGGCCAGCGGCGAGGACTCCATATCGGCATATACATCCTCCAAACGATCCCGGGTTTCGGCACCAGTGTAACAGGTTTGATGTTTGTTGTAAGGAGGAAGTGGAGAATGTTGATATATATATAACACAGAAGGTATTTTATTATAACCAGCTCAGCACTGCTTCTTAATGTAATGGTTTCAGGCAGGCAGGCACGCGCGCACGCACACACACGCGCGCACGCACACACACAAATGATCCCATATATAACTGAAATCATATAATGAAACAAACATACAAGCACACAGCTGAAAACATGTTTTATGGCCCTTTTGACGTTATTTCATACTCACATTTGTATCGTTCAAACACAAACATATGAAACTATTTAAAATAAAAAAAAAAAAATAAAATAAAAAAAAACAGTGTACGAGACATCGGAAACACCATGTCTATAATAGCTTGTGTGGACCTAATGTTTTGACATACAAATCACAATAATGGTGACAACCAAAGACAATATATTAAGTATAAGATGAGCTCTGAGTAATCACAAAATGACAAATAACTGCAAGTTAAAACAAATACAATAACAGCAGCGTATATCAAATCTGCAAACTGTAAAGCTATGAGCAGTATAGTCATTTGAATAATTTATTCATACCGCAAAGCATTATTGGGAGCTGAAGTGCGGCTTGCTGAACAATGCTCACTCCTGATAAAAATGCAGAAAATAAGATTACTTTGTGGCTGTTTGAGCCACTGAAGCTTACTTTGTTTAAAGGAAACCAGAAACAGCGCTTGTCAAAGCATAGGGCTTTTCACTTTTTCTCAAGAACAGTCTGGGGAAGGAATTAAAACACTGCAGATATAAAGACGAAACAAACTCACACAGAAAGAAAATATGAGCAATTCATCTGCAAAATATCTGCAATATTCTACACTTTAAGAGGTATGTTTATTTTTTTTTACATACAGTATATTTATATTTGTTTATATTTATATAGGGCCTATGCACATATTCTGGCTAACTTTGTTTTCGGTGATTTAAAAAAAATAACATTTACACAATTATGTGAGTAATTGACATGAAATTCCTGCTGTGACACTTTCTAACTAAATCTAACTATTTTAAACAACATTTTATGATCTTGTATAACTATATATATAAATATATAATATATTATTATTATTATTATTATACTTGTTTCCACAACTTCATATTAACTATAAGACAATTGTTTATTTGCACTTCAAGAAAAAAGTTGAAAGGTGATTAAGATCTTTAAAAATTTTGAAGAAATGCTGACTTGTCACAGCACCTAAAATACACATTTCCCTTGAACTTTCATGTACATTTGAACCTAACATCTGTATGTTGGGAAAAAAGTTTTCTGACATGTTATTTGTCTGAGCTATAAAGTGATTATTTTTAGTGCATTCTTTAAAAAAGTTTTATATGTTTTAAAGTTGACAATTTTTGCACTGATTTTTTTTTTTAACACAAAAATTTAAAATTGAGCCGGAAAATGAAATCAATGAGCCGGTGTGTTATGGTGTGGTTTGTTGCGGGCCGGGTTTGGTGGGCCGCTCTGGGCCAGAATGTCCAGGACCACTTTTTAGTCCCAGTCCACTACTGTAGTATGCCTAAACTATTGGCAAAAAAGCAAAAGAAGAAAGACAAATAAGAAAAAGTATGCAACTTGTTGACAAGAACTTTAAAAAAATACATTATTTAATCTAATGATAACATGTATGTATTTCTTTATTTTCCCACTGTTTTCACTTGTATTTTACAGTTGTATTTTCACCGGTTGCCTCATAAAATAAGCGAGTACCTTTTTTGATTGTCCTGTCTTGAAGCCAATCAAAATGTAGAACTGCGGTTCGCGCAGTAGTGTTTTAACCAATGGGCTTTGATGTGTCTCGTCTCTGCCTCTGGCTGTGTCTCGTTTGGAAGGATGCGTCCTCCGGAGGTCGAGGCTGTCTCGTTTCAAAAAAATTTTTATTTATTTATTTATTTTTTTTTTTGTCTTTCTTTTTCTTATTTTGTATCTATTGTCAATGACTTTTATGTATATGCACTTACATTTATACAATTGTTAACCTTTTTTGCATTCCCAATAAAATAATAAAAAATAAAATAAAAAATGAAAAGAGACAGCCTCGATGACGTATGCGACCGACAAACGCGACCTCCGGAGGACGCATCCTTCCAAACGAGACACAAATATCTGCCACGCAGGCATATTTCCCATCAGCCAATGAAAAGCAAGCGAGGTGGGCGTAAGGGTGAAGGCGTACCTGTGAGTGTCAGCTAGCGCTTGAACTTATTTAAATAACAATATTTATACTTAACCCGTAATTGACTACTGGTCATTTGTATCCGTTTTAAAGTATTTGTATTTTATTCATTTCTACACCACATTTAAGATTAGTGTGCCATGTTTTGTCAGTCATCTTTCAGAGTAGCCACATAGCAAGCTAGTATGTTATTAGTTTGAGGCTGACATCAGATGCAACATAACCAGACCTACATAGCTTGGATTGCGAATTGCTCATCTTTCGGTGAAACTGATCAAATTATTTTTGGTATTCAAAGCAGGAAAGAAAATGGATTTCCAACACCAGGGATACCGGGCAAGTACGTACTGTATGAGAGAACTTCGCGAAAGATTGTTATGCTTGTTTGGGATACGTGGACAGCAGCATACTGTGCTTTAAAAGCCATACGCCTCAATTGACGAATCACGAGCAATTTGGCACCAAAATACATTGCAGTTTATAAAGCCACTCATTAGGTGCCAATAAATATTTTATTTTGTTGATTTCTTGGGTGCGGAGTGAAATCTTTGTGAAATCTTTTCACATGGTCCCAAGTATCTGGTCACATCTGACCAGATAAAACCCAAGTGTTATGATCTTATTATTTGTTACATATGAATAGTCATACATTTTACGTAAGAATTTTTCTAATTCAATGTTGCAAACAAAACTTAGCTGTACCAGTAATGTCTCTTTGGACCTTATAATACCTGAAACATCTGTTTTCTGAATGCAGCAAAACCCAGAGCCAGAGCATCTCCACCTACTGGGGGCCCGCTTCTTTTTGATGACACCAGTTCTGGGCCTCCGCTCATGAATAACCAGAACTACTATAGTTCAGGTTATGACATGGCTGCAGTACCAGCAGGAGGTCAAGAACCTGGAGTTAGCAACCTCTTTGGAGATCCAATGGCCAATGCTGCCATGATGTATGGCTCATCACTTGCCAATCAAGGCAAGGATATTGTGAACAAAGAGGTGAGATGTGACGTTTGCCTTGTTGAAGATGTACACAGAGATACACCGATCAGCCACAACATTAAAACCACCTGCCTAATATCATATAGGTCCCCCTCGTGCCGCCAAAACAGCTCTGACCCGTCGAGGCATGGACTCCACAAGACCTCTGAAGGTGTCCTGTGGTATCTGGCACCAGATGTTAGGAGCAGATCCTGTAAGTCCTGTAAGTTGTGAAGTGGGGCCTCCATGGATCTGACTTGTTGGTCCAGCACATCCCATAGATGCTCAATCGGATTGAGATCTGGGGAATTTGGAGGCCAAGTCAACACCTTGAACTATTTGTCATGTTTCTCAAACCATTCCTGAACAATTTGTGGCAAGGCGCATTATTCTGCTGAAAGAGGCCGCTGCCATCAGGGTCAAAGTAACATCCACATGAATGCCAGGACCCAAGGTTTCCCAGCAGAACATTGCCCGGAGCATCACACTGCCTCCGCCGTCCTGCCTTCTTCCCATAGCGCATCCTGCTGCCATCTCTTCCCAAGGTTAATGACGCACACGCACCTGGCCATCCACATGATCTAAAAGAAAACGGAATTCATCAGACCAGGCCACCTTCTTCCATTGCTACGTGGTCCAGTTCTGACACTCACATGCCCATTGTAGGCACTTTCGGTGGTGGACAGGGGTCAGCATGGGCTCTCTGACTGATCTAAGACTACGCAGCCCCATACACAGCAAGCTGCGGTGCACTGTGTGTTCTGACACCTTTCTGTCATGGCCAGCATTACGTTTTTCAGCAATTTGCTATAGTAGCTCTTCTGTGGGATTGGACCAGACAGGCTAGCCTTTAAGCCTTGGGCGCCCATGACCCTGTCGCCGGTTAACCTGTTGTCCTTCCTTGGACCACATTTGGTAGGTACTAACCACTGCATACCGGGAACACCCCACAAGACCTGCCATTTTGGAGATGCTCTGACCCAGTCGTCTAGCCATCACAAATTGTCCCTTGCCAAAGTTGCTCAGATCCTTACGCTTGCCCATTTTTCCGAGACTTATATCCCTGTAGAACAAAAATGGGCTTTTCCCAATCAGTGGGTGTTTTTAAACCATTGAGATTCCCTACTTTCATTGGTTAGTTAAGAAACTCCCATCCTGGTTTGGAAATGCCCACTGATTTCTACACTGAGATTCCCTACCTTCATTGGTTAGTTTAGAAACGCCCATCCTGGTTTGAAAACGCCCACAGATTTGAAAAAACCCATTACTGTTCTGCAGAGACCTATACTTAATTTTTCCTGCTTCCAACACATGAAATTCAAGAACTGACTGTTCACTTGCTGCCTAATATATCCCATCCCTTGACAGGTGCCATTGTAACGAGATAATCAATGTTATTCACCTGTCAGTGGTTTACTGTTGTGGCTGATCAGTGTATGTTGTTTTAAAAGTGTGGACAAATTGGACAGTAGTGTGGCAGAGATGGCCCCACTAAAAAAAAAAAATCATTTATGTATTGCAATTGGGTTCAGTTTTGATAAAAGTTCACTTTTAAATTGATTTTACTCACCCTGTCCACTGTGTAATCTGTTCTGCAGATTAGCCGATTCATGTCAGTGAACAAACTGAAGTATTTCTTTGCAGTTGATTCCAAATATGTTGTGAAGAAACTGATGATTCTTATGTTCCCATACACACATCAGGTAAGCTATTTATTCTTGAATCAAAGAGATTTTTTTAATTTGATTTTAATAAGCACAAATTATTTAATTTTTTTAATTAAATTTTATGTACTGTACATAAAGTATAATTGAATCAATTTCAGTATCTGGGGGTGTATTACAGAAAGATCCTAAATTTGAATCCTGTCTCATCTGCCTGGTAACCATGGCAATTTCAGTTAGAATCTCATTTAGGACTAACATTTCCTGGGCTTATCTTAAAAGTGCACTCAGTAATTGTTTCCCCATTAAAAAGTTTTACTGCTAAAGAAATTAATTGTAATTTTAAACATACCGTATGTATAAAATCATGACCACTCACATGAGGTGAGGACTCTAGTCATATCAGTAACCTTATAAAAGCTGTTTATTCTACATGGGGCAGGGGCGCCCTCATGGGGGCTGATATTTTAGAATCACATGACCAACTGAATACTACTCAATCTCAGTAACCGTCTTGTTATTGGACACTTTCACTCTTGGATTAAATTAATCATGGCTGATAGTGAATTTCTACAGTGGCATCTGTAACTGAAAACGATTGATTTTGAATGATGCTGCATTCACACCGCTAGGTGTCACTGTAAGTCCTAGATGACACAAGCAAAAAGTTACTGAGTGCACCTTTAATTACAGGATATGCTTCTGTAATGTTTACCATAAACCGTAAATAAAACAGTAAAATGTCAAATTTGTCTTCCATCATCCACACACACACTGGCGGACAAAAGTATGGAATAATGTACAGATTTTGCTCTTATGGAAAGAAATTGGTACTTTTATTCACCAAAGTGGCATTCAGCTGATCACAATGTGCAGTCAGGACATTAATAACACGAAAAATTACTATTACGATTTATTTTTATTTTTTTTCAGAACTTCTTAAACTACTTCAAAGAGTTCTCATCAAAAAATCCTCCATGTGCAGCAATGACAGCTTTGCAGATACTTGGCATTCTAGCTGTCAGTTTATCCAGATACTCAGGTGACATTTCACCCCACGCTTCCTGTAGCACTTGCTCTAAATGTGGCTGTTTTATTCGGGCAATTCTCATGCACCTTACAGTCTAGCTGATCCCACAAAAGCTCAATGGGGTTAAGATCCATAACACTCTTTTCCAATTATCTGTTGTCCAATGTCTGTTGCTTTGCCCACTCTAACCTTTTCTTTTTGTATTTCTGTTTCAAAAGTGGCTTTTTCTTTGCAATTCTTCCCATAAGGCCTGCACCCCTGAGTCTTCTCTTTACTGTTGTACATGAAACTGGTGTTGAACAGGTAGAATTCAATGAAGCTGTCAGCTGAGGACATGTGAGGCATCTATTTCTCAAACTAGTGACTCTGATGTACTTATCCTCTTGTTTAGTTGTACATCTGGCCTTCCACATCTCTTTCTGTCCTTGTTAGAGCCAGTTGTCGTTTGTCTTTGAAGACTGTAGTGTACACCTTTGTAAACTCTTCAGTTTTTTTGGCAATTTCAAGCATTGTATAGCCTTCATTCCTCAAAACAATGATTGACTGATGAGTTTCTAGAGAAAGCTGTTTCTTTTTTGCCATTTTTGGCCTAATATTGACTTTAAGACATGCCAGTCTATTGCATACTTTGGCAACTCAAAAACAAACATGTTAAGCTTCATTTAATAAACCAAATAGCTTTCAACTGTGTTTGATATAATGGCAAGTGATTTTCTAGTACCAAACTAACAATTCAGCATGTTTACTCAAGGATAAGGTGTTGGAGTGATGAGCTGCTGGAAATGGGGCCTGTCTAGATTTGATCAAATATGACTTTTTTCAAATAGTGATGGTGCTGTTTCTTACATCAGTAATGTCCTCACTATACTTTGTGATCAGTTGAATGCCACTTTGGTAAATTAAAGTACCAATTTCCTTCTGAAACAGCAAAATCTGTACATTGTTCCAAACTTTTGGCCGCCAGTGTGTTTTCAGATAATTTACTACTCTATTGCAGAAATTCTGGAAATGCACAAGACACACTTTGACTAGATATAGACTGTTTCAAGGTACTGTAGTCATACTATTTATTTAATTTTTGTTACATTTCGTTCTGATGTCAGGACTGGGAGGTACGTTACCATAGAGACACTCCTCTCACACCACGCCATGATGTCAATGCTCCAGATCTTTACATACCAAGTAACTTTTTTTTTATTTTTTATCTTTATGCAAAACATGACAAATTGCTGATTCAAACTTGGTTTTAATACAGTACCAATAATATCATCTTTGTGTCTTGTACTATGTTTAGTTTTCAGAGTTTTGCTAAATTTGAAGTCTTGTTACTAGTATTAATTTACTAGTATTAACGATCAAAATGTTCTATGTTTGTTTTAATCTAGCAATGGCTTTTATCACCTATATTTTACTGGCTGGAATGGCTTTAGGCATTCAGAAACGGTAAGTGATTTCATAGTAGAAACACACTGATAGAATGCACATTATGTGTCTATTTTATGCATGCCGGAGTACTCTGAACATCCTGCAGGATTAGTATAAAAATAGATATAAAAAGTTATTAAACTAGCTCAAAACATTCAATTACTTTGATAGGACCCATAGTAATCTCTTAAAGCTACACTAGTAACTTTTTTTTTTTTTTTTTTTGTTAAATTAATGAGTGCAACAAAAATCCATCTTCCAAACCATGTCTTTACCCAAATACACTTTGATAAATCTATAATAATGATTTACTGTATATTTTAGAGCTGTTGGAACGGATTTTGCGGGAAATTGCATACATACGTCATTCGCCCATGCAAGTTGATATCATATCCGTACTGTAGCGCGTGTGTGGGAGTAGCGTGAAGCTGAAAGTTTGTTGTCACAATGAACAAGAAAAATTGTTCTGTCAAAATAACAAAACTCCAAGGAATCACTTTGTAAAAACAAAGAAACCCCTAACAGAGCAGAGTCTACAAGCAAAAAGGGAAAGTGACAGAGTCCGTAATAAAACCCAAATCAAAATCGGCTTGGCTTTTCAGAGGTGGCGACCACTCGGAGATCTGAAAGGATTTAAAAGCGACCCAGAGATGGCTTTTTTCTTACTCAACAGGTAAGATATTTTATTGATATGGTTTATGTATAGTTGTGTAATCACACACATACAGACGTGTGTGTGTAGTGAAATACAATAATTATACTGTAATCAATGCAGAACATTTCACTTGCTAGCACACGTGTGTATTTTTCTTTATAACAGCAATAATTTATATAAATAAACCCTTTAGTCCTAGGCTTGCCAAGGACATGTGAGTCTTGAAATTATGTTGACCACTGGTTGGTAACAATGACAATCTATAAATAAGCAACTACCATGGTCTGTTTGGCCAGTATATCCTGCGGTTATAAAAACTTTACAAATTTTGACCTTATCAGACTAACAGTCGTTATATCTAATGTTAACGAACGTTTGCCTAACTTTTGTAACATAATTTATTTCAAAACAATGTTTCCAATAAGTCAAAAAAGCAGCATAAGATATGGCACTTATCTGCTCAGATTACATGTTTCCGTCTTTTCCTTTCTATCGTTATTTATTTGTCCATTCGCTCTGATAAGATGTCCCGTATCCATGTGTACACCAGTGCCTCAAACCACATTCATCCGTGCAGAGGAGCAGAGCTGAAGCATGACTTGCGTCATTACCAAAACAATGTTCTTTCACAAGACACATGCAGTTTTATTTTTTAAACGCTTGAGGGCCAAAAGTTACATAGTGTAGCTTTAACTAAAGGGGATGAACAAATTGGTGCATAGCATGTGGAGGAACCTTGTTCATAAGGGTAACTTTCAACTTTCTTACAACATTGCAACATTCTTAACAATGCTGTTGCCATTATGTTTGTAAATATCTTATATGAAAGCATAATTTCTCTGTTTTAATTTCTCCACATTGTCAGGTTCAGTCCAGAGGTTCTGGGTTTGTGTGCCAGCACGGCTTTGGTTTGGATCATTATTGAGGTTCTTGCCATGCTGCTCAGTCTTTACTTGCTCACAGTGCACACAGACCTATCAACATTTGACCTTATTGCATACAGTGGATACAAATATGTTGGGTATGTTTCTGTTCCGCAAAGTCTCTATTGTCCTAACAATAGACCTATATTTGTTCCATTGTTCCATGTTGATCAGAGTTTTTTTTCTAACCTGCATCAACGATGATGAATGGAAAGACATTTTGTTAATAACTTACTTTTTCTATTGATTAGGACACTACGAAAGAGCTGTGTTTATATTTAAAGGGATAAAAAAGTAAAATTCTCATTTACTCACCCTCATGCCATCCCAGATGTGTCTGACTTTATTTCTTCTGCAGAACACAAAGATTTTTAGAAGAATATCTCAGCTCTGTTGGCCCATTCAATGCAAGTGAATGGTGGCACTTATTACATTGCTTCGAAAGACATGGAATATAACCAATGGAGTTGGATGGATTATTTTATGCTGCCTTTATGTATGATTTGGTGCTTCAAAGTTTTGGCCACCATTCACTTGCAATGAATGGGCCAACGGAGCTGAGATATTCTTCTAAAAATCTTTGTGTTCTGCTGAAGAATAAAAGTCATACAAATGTGGGATGGCATGAGGGTGAGTAAATGATGAGAGACTTGTAATTTTTGGCTGAACTATCCCTTCAAGTCTTTTTATACAGATTTAAACATTGTTAAAAAAAAAATCACTTTTTCCTGTCTTTTTAGGATGATTTTCACATTGTTGTGTGGATTGCTCTTTGGCAGTGACGGCTACTTTGTTGCTCTTGCTTGGTCATCTTGTGCCCTCATGTTTTTTATTGTGAGTATTAGAAATGTGTTTTGTATGCATTTAAGTCTTTCATTCTATTTTAGACTTTTGAAGCTGTCCAAAGGGGGAAGTGTTTGAAGTGTTCTTTTTTTTCCACTGTTACATTGGTATCATTACAGACCAAAGCAGCAGATGCTTAACTTCTTTTACCAGACAGATAAATAAATTCTGCTTTCATGTTTTAGAAATGAATGGAGAACAAAATAATGTCAAACTGAAATAATTAACATGAAATTCAAATGTTCCAATGTGTTTTTTCCAGGTTCGCTCTCTAAAAATGAAGATCCTGTCTTCAATCTCGGCAGACTCTGTGGGTGCAGGAGCGAGTGCCAAGCCTCGCCTTCGCTTGTACGTTACCGTGGCTTCTGCTGCCTTTCAGCCAATCATCATTTACTGGCTCACCTCTCATTTGGTCAGATGACCTACAGTGTATTTATACTTGGAGGAAAATAACTTTTAAAATGACATGTAATGCAGTGCTGGACCCAGGTGGCTGCAACTCTTGAAATTTTGGCATTGGTACAGAAAAAAGTGACTTAATACACATGAGATTGTGTTTGGCGTGGAGGACTTGCTTGATCTGTTTTAAACAAACTCTTTTAATATTGACTCTCTGCGTAGTCACCTGCAGATCAAATGTTGAATATAATTAAAACTTTTTACAGGATTTTGTTTTTCTGCCAAAATTGGAAAGTAACTGGTGGCTTGTTTGACTGCTCTTGTGTTTTCACCATGCTGCTTTAGTGTCACAAAATACAGACTTTTAAGAGGCATGCTAATTTATCTGCCCTGTGATGTGATTCTTTTGTGATGTAAAATTGGTGAACACATGATCAACTCAAGTGTCCTTTTCTGGTTATCTGTGCATGAACAGCCATGCTTTCTTCTTTATAGCAAAATAAATTCCACAATTTAGAATTTTAAGGTGTGTACTGGTGCTGTGTTGTAATCATTTTTTAAAAAATACTTGATTTTGGCCTGATACTTACAAAAATATGTTGTTGGAAAAGATCTAGTGCAACATATACAGGGACAGTCCCCATGGAGCAACCTGAGATTAGATGCCTTGTTCATGGCAAGGGCACAATGGTCATAGTTCCTGAACTGCTTCTTAGTGTGTTTGAACCTGCAACTCTTTTCTTTTTCACCACTCCAAACAACAAAGATAGCTACATAGAATAGAGTACAAAATCCATTTTATCCAAGTCCATTGTACTTATTTGTATGTTTTTGTGTGGGTAGAGTTGTTGAGACCTTATTCACGCTAGTGCCATCTTTGATTTTTAATGGGAATGACAACGAGGCTGTGAGGGATAGACTTACAGTCTCTTCTGTGCTGCAGTTTAGATTTTTTGGATCGTTCCGCGGACAAAACATTGATAACATTCCTGTCCAAGTACATTCGGTATACAAAGAACTCCAGACAACATGAGTTGTGGGAAATCAGATGTGATCTAGGAGCTTAATACAACTTTATACCATTCATGCCATTGAAGAGACTGTAAGTCTGTCCCTCACAGCCTTGTCATTCCCATTAAAAATCAAACATGGTTCTATAGTGTGAATAAGGTCTATACAGGCTTTTTTCACACAGTTACCCAAAACTATTCCACATTCAATGTATCCAAAGTATTCAGAATTTAATAAAATGTATATCAACTATTTTAAAATGGAAATTACTAATAAAATTGTATCAGAGTTAATTTTCCTTGAAAAAATAAGTAGTTTTACACACACTCACCAAAAAACAAACAAACAACAACAAAAACATCTAGATTTCACCTGGGTTGATTTTCACCCACATGCATTTGGGGGGTGAAGTTACCTATGAGTTCTCGGGTTAATGGGATGTTCAAATGGGCCAAGACTGTTCAAACTCTCACTGTCAAAAAAAAAAAAAAAAAAAAATCCAATGTTAACAAGGGCTGTAGTCTGCTTTAACTGCCACTCTTTTTCTTTCTTTCTTTCTGTAATTTTTAATATCTGTAACTGCATTTTCACTAGTAGAATTGAACAATGATCTGTCATTCACTCCTGTTCACTCCATGCAATTACATATATATTTATATATGAGCAAAAATGTTATTTTTGCTAATAGCCTAATAATTACTTTGTTACTAGTGCAGAAGTCCATTCCTGATATCAATAACTGAATTAGTGAAAATGCTAATTTCTGAAATCTCTAGTTAAATTTCAACATGTTAGATTCGGTATTTCAGATATCTGGAAATGTATAGATTTAAAATTCAGAAAACCAAATTATATATTCAATGCATGATATAGCCTATGCATATACATGAAACTGACCAGTTTGCTAAAACACACGTTATGTTGTTGTACAGGTTTTTGTATCATGACTGCATTTAGGATCTTTAAACACTGGGGCGAATTGCTGCAGGTATGTGCAAAGAACATGAGAAGCTTTTTCGAAATGTTAGAACGAGCGGTCAGCATTCAGGCTGGTTCTAAAGTTAAAAGCAAACCCAATTCAACACAACGACTGAGCGCTGAGTGTCTCTTTAAGGCGCGCCGGCTGCAAAGCGTCCTTCTGGTTTCCAAGGAAACGTGGGAAAGGACCGAACACAGACAGGGACGGGGGACAGGGACAGTGCTGTGCATAGCACTTTCTTTTACATAGATTTTAGCAGTGGTCCCAAATCTTAACATTTATAAGAGCAAAGCGTTGGAGTTTGATTGCTGTAAATCGATACCTACCTTTTTAGGTAAGTTTTTTGTGCTTCTTTCGCTCTTTTGTCATAAAAGGTTCACGCGAGAATGAATGCGTGGGTAATTATTCTAAATGTAACTTAATATTCTTGCGCCATTTTCTCAGGTGTATAGCCCATGTGGCTTAGCTTTCTGTGTACGTTAGGTGCTAGAACAGTCGAACTAATTTTTTCTTTCATTTGGCTTATTAATATTTCGCAAAAGTTAACAGCAAGATTTGCATATTACCCATTTCATGTGTTTGTTTTGCACTAATTGAATAGCCGTGTAATGTATTGGCTGGCTAGCTTGCTCAATCATTTACTAAGTAGTGCACTTAGTATTCAAAATTAGGAAATAAATGTGACTTCAGTGCAAGGGTACTGAGTTTTTTCAGTCCTCTTTCCTTATCTTACTACCTTTAAGCTTTTATTCATTTTAGTGAGATATTAATCACGATACGATATTATTGCGATTGTAAACTACGATATATTGCGATATTTCACTCAGTGTTTCTCATTCGTCTGCATCGGACCTAAGAGAACTGTTTCCAAATCACCTAATGCATTGTTAAATTTATATAAAAGTGCCAGGTTATTTCCCTAATATCTATGTACAATGCAAAGCCATAAGCATATAAGACTATAATGGCTCCTTATTTCTGTGGTTAGGTCACTGTAGCTAGTCTTTCTAAAAATTAATTATAGTATTTATGAATACAATAGTAGCCTAAATACAGTTTCAATACACAAAAGTATAATAGATTTCACCTAGTTAGCCAATTTTATATGATACTAACATTTTTATCAAAATACCTCTGTTAATGAGCTGTAAAATCATTATCAATTTTAGTAAGGGAGGTTAATGTGTAAAGCTCCTTCTAAGGGACTGTTGTTGAATTCCTAGATCGATTTGGCAAAAGTGTTTCCCATCACCATAATATTATAACACCATAAAATTTGCCGTGCAAATATCCATACAATATCATGAGGAAAAATATCACTATACTTCAACATATCAATATTTGTTTCCCACCTCTATTTCACATGTATTTCTCCAATTCAACAGGTGAATGTGTGGGTCTCTACCCTGCAGCTGGGAGACAGATGGAGAAAGACACACAAGCACTGCCTACCCATTCTCCTCTACATTCCTCTAGAAATAATTCCGAAGCTCTGTCTCTATCCCCCTCTCTTCCACAGCCCTCTGCTGTTCTGCCTGCATCCCTCCCTCTCTCCCCAACCACTCACTCTCCTTCCACCCCAGCCTCCTGTCTACACTTCTCATCTACCCCTCAGGTTTCTGGGGGGTCACACTGCCTTAGTCCCGCCACAGCATCTGAGCAGGATGACCTGACTTGCCTCAGCTGGCTGCATCAAAGAGGGAATCTTTTGCCCCTGCAGCCCCTGCCCAGAATCACCACACTGCCCCAGACATTAGAACTCATCCCTGCCCAGCCACTGCCTTCCTACCCTGCTAAGCCCCCATACTCTTTCAGCAGTCTCATCTTTATGGCAATAGAAGACTCCCCAGAAAAGAGACTACCCGTGAAAGGTATTTATGAGTGGATTGTCAACAACTTCCCCTACTACAGAGAGGCTCCGGGTGGCTGGAGGAACTCTGTTCGACACAATCTGTCCTTGAGCAAGAGCTTCCAACGAATGCATCGTGACAGGAGTCAAGTGCGTCAGCCCTCTGTATTTCCAATCACTTTTGTTAAAGCGATAGTTCACCCTAGGTGAACATTCTGTCACCATTTAATCACCCTCATGTTGTTCCAAACCTGTATGATTTTCTTGCTTTTGTGGAACACAAAAGGAGATGTTAGGAAGAATTTCAGTACAAATTCTGCATAATATAAATGAAAAAAGTTAAATGCATTTGGAACAACATGAGGATGAGTAAATTATGACAGAATTTTCGTTTTTGGATGGACCATCCCTTTGATGTGTACTTAAATTTGTTTGACTTTTCTGATCTCTAGTCTGTATAACTTAATTTAACGAAATATTGTTATGTTTTGTGTAATAGTCTGTTGGAAAGGGCTCATTATGGCGTGTCTGTCCAGAGTGTCGGCCAGCTCTTCTGGAGGTTCTTAGAAAAACACATTATTGTCATCGTACCAACAGCAACTTGTTGAAAAATCCTGTTTTGTGAGTTTGATTTGCTTTGCTTTTGCTTAATAGACCATCTGTATGGACTTTTCTGGGTTCAATACAAGTTAAGCTCAGTCGACAGCATTTGTGGCATAATTTCCACACACACACACACACAAAAACCTCATACCTCTTTTTTTAAAAAAAGAAGAAACTAATATCATGTTTACAGTGAGGCACTTAAAAAAGAAGTGAATATGGCCAATTTTAAGGTTTAAAGGCAGAAATGTGAAGCTTACAATTTTATAAAATTACTTACATTAATCCTTCTGTTAAAACTTTTGTATTATTGTATTACTTGAGCTGTGAAGTTGTTTAATTCTTTGTTTTTCGGTTATTTTTGGGTTTTAGGGTTTAGAGCAACGATGTTGTAAAATTCGATATATTGTAACTTCACAAAAAAGGTTAGTAAGCGATTCTATTACACTTAAATCATATTAACATGCATAACATTTTTTGCCAAACTTTGGAAATAGTGAGATTTTTAACGTTTACAGATTTACTTCCATTGTAAGTGCCTCACTGTAACCCAGATTTTTGCTTTTTTTTTTTTTTAAGTGACATGTCAAAATAAAAATTTGTGGTAATCCACATTATGCCACAATGCTGTCGATTAAGCTCAACTTGTTTTGATAATGGTGATGTATGATACTGTCACACAAGCTTATCTGACCTGCATTCTGAACAGGTTGGAGGCAGCTGATAATGTAGAAAACATCATGAATGAGACTATGGAAATATCAGGTCAGTCGCACCACTTTTACCTGAACTCTAATAAAAGTCTATTAACTATTTATATTCTTTGAAATTATTCAAAAGTAAAATAATAGTGCTTAGAGAACTCAAGTGACTCAAGAGTCCAGGGGGCATTAGATTAGATAGAACTATAGTTTACAAAATAATATTTAGCATTCTATGAACTTCTCTCACATGCAGTTTTCTCCCTGAACTGTTTGCTAGCCTTCTTTCACTTTTTCTAGAGCCGGTATGTTTGTGAACTGTTGTCTTGGTAACAACCCGACACTACCCTAGCAACCTATAGCCACAGTGACATGATGGCTGGCCTATTTATGTCAGGCTGTTTTATTACAGGGTCACTAAAGAAGTCTCGCATAACATCTGCTTAGCTCTCTTCTAACGCACAGATCTTTCACAGTATAGTACTACTTAAATAATAATGCAATAGTTTTTTTGTGAATGAAAGAAAATATTATGCAACTATGAGTTCTGAGAGAAGAGAGTTATAACTATAACGGTAAGTGAATGCGTGGCATTCCTTTTCAATTCTGGACTGGGTCCCATGAAATTCGGACCTTTTTCATTGTGGTTCTGTATGGAACAATTCTCTTAATTCCATTTCATAAACAATTCCTCTTCATTTTTCTTCAGATCTCGATTCTCTGTGTTCAAACCCACCATGCTTTTTGTCACCTGATCACGAGGAGCTAGTCACCATGGAGTCTGTAGAACTTACAGAGATTGCAGGAGAGGACTCAGAGAAAGATCCATTGGCAGACAGTGGTTACATTGAGTTACACTATTATCAATATCAGCAGTATCAGTACCTGGTTCTTCCAGGAGACACTGAAATAGACCTAGAGACGGTTGAGATACTGCAGCTTGATGCAGAGGCTCAGGAGGCTGCAGGATCACTGCTTGACCTTGCAGGAGGCAACCACTGATAGATGGTACCTGTGTGCTATGTACAAGCAAGGAGGGTTAAAAGGGAGATGGGACCACTGTTGAAAACTCTTGAAAACCCTTGGCTTTATGTACTATTGTCACTTTATAACTGCCTGAACTATTACTTACTGTTATAAAAGGTGCAACATAAGCAATTCCAAATAATGTAATGATTTGAAAAGACATTTGTAGGGACTGACAGCACTGTGCGTTTATCCTTGCTATTAGTGTATTGTAGCTAACTTTTGTTTAACAGCATTTGCCAAATGGCCGTTTTTTTTTTTGTTTTTTTGTCAGAAAGAACAAAAATGTTGTTTATTGTCTGAGTTGACATGTAGTATTTAATGCACTTCCATGCCATTGTTCATTGAGTTCCTCTCATCAAGAATCTTCATCTAAAGATTTGTTGTATTCTCAAATTAGAAGAAGAAAGTTATACTGTTCTTTTGAAAGAAAACGTTTTTTTTTTTTACACCAAAATATGGTTCAAAATTATGAACATATTCAAGTATTATTGAGACAAACTGCCAGCTGTTCTTCAGGGTTTACGGAAATATTGATATCGAACCCTTATTTCTTCCTGATTATTGTCTGAAGTAATTTGTTTTCTGTGTAATATAATGCATGCTACCCTTTGCTTTATTAATGTGTTGTTGTTTTTTTTTTAGTACCTATGTTTAACAGGTTGACACTACATCACACTCTTACCCCCATTCTCTTCATGTGTAATTCATTTAGCAATAAAGTACTAAAATGTTATTATGATATCTTTTCCTTATGTAATAGTCAATGATAAAACTCATTTTAATTATCAAGCTCTCTGTAGCATGTTGATTTCAGAAGTGAGATCACACATATAACGTAAATCTGGGAGTGAACCAGTGACATCACGCATGATTTCAATAATGACAATCACACATCTTAACCTTTAAATAATTGTTGATCTACAATGTTCTCCCCCATTATTGTTCACTTGCAATTTTTGAGAAAAAAGGCAGGTGAAATGCATAAAAAGGCACATAAATGTATTCTTTGTAAATGTAACCATTCTATTCTCCACCTAATGAAATATATTTTTTAATTTAACCATGCATAGACAAATATACTTTTGAAATGAAATATTTTCTTATAGTTTTAGGATATAGGAACAGCTTCAAACTAAAATGTTTTTTTTTTTTTTTTTACAAATGTTTAATCTGCAAGTTGAAGGTACACATGTGTAGGTAAAGCTCTGCAGACTCTTGAAGCTGAGTGATTCCATTAATGTGACTTTTAGGCCCTTCGTGACATGAAAACGTAACAACGTTCTGTCAATTATCAACATGTAATCTAAGAAAACATGCTTTTAGCCATACAAAACGTATTTTTGCCTATCTCAGGCCATAGCATTTCCATTTTTACAAGTATTTTTGTGGACAATAGCTGCATGTTTCTCAAACATGTTTTTCCTTTTAACTGTGCCCACAAGCCCAATTCTATCCTAATTTTATAGCATTTTATTTATTAAAGTAGTAAAAACTTTGGACCAAATATGATTGAAAAACAGGAGTGATCTATTTATCATTTTTGCAATAAAACAATGATGTAACAGGGTTGAATATTGGACATAGAGTAAGACTTGGTCACTCAATATACTGTGTGTGCTTCAGTTCTCTGACTTTGAACCTCTGTTTTACACTCTCCACCTTTTTGGGCTCAAACTAGAAATCCTTATCAAGTTTTTATGCTGTTACTCAACCCTGTTACTCTTGAATGACAACAGGGTTGAGATTTTAGCATATAATTAGCAAACACACAAAATATGGCTAGCTAGTGTCTATGCTAATGCCATTTGGACATTGAGGACATTCTGCAGAATCAGATGAAATGTTTTTATTTGTAATTAATAAATTACTTTCGTCTATAATTTAGTTAACAGTGTTAAAATTTGACCAGTACCTCCTCTGTAAAGATCACAATATCACTAAAAACACAGAACATGAGAATGAGATTTTTTTTCAGCTTTGTAGATAGTTTGTGTGGGTGTGTGTGCGTGCGTGCATGTGCCTGTCAAAATAGTAGTTGTCATGAAGGTCATTTACCTTTGATCTAAAATGGGGGATTTAATTTTCTCTAGATCCATATTGGCAAAAAGGGTTGTGAGGGTTACTTTTGAAATGTATTCCACTACAGATTACATAATAAATGCTGTAAAATGTAATTTGTAACGTATTTCGTTAGATTACTCAAGGTCAGTAACGTATTCTAAATACTTTTGACTACTTCTTCAGCACTGGTAGATTTTTTCACTTGTTTTGACTATAACAACTCTGCCAGTACAGTAAGACAAAATACACATGTTAAAAATACATTCTCTGAAAAACCTAAATATCTTAGGCAGTGTTGTTTCTAAAACAAGATAAATCAAACTGATCTTGTTTTAAGGATTTTTTGATATTTTTACAGGAAAACAATAAAAAAAATTATTATCAAGAAAATAATTTTTGGGGTCTGGGTAGCTCAGCGAGTATTGATTGTGACTACCACCCCTGGAGTTGTGAGTTCGAATCCAGGGCATGCTGAGTGACTCCAGTCAGGTCTCCTAAGCAACCAAATTGGCCCGGTTGCTAGGGAGGGTAGAGTCACATGGGGTAACCTCCTCGTGGTCACGATGAGTGGTTCTCGCTCTCAATGGGGCACGTGGTAAGTTGTGTGTGGATCGCGGAGAGTAGCATGAGCCTCCACATGCTGTGAGTCTCTGCGGTGTCATGCACAACGAGCCATGTGATAAGATGCGCAGATTGACTGTCTCAGAAGCGGAGGCAACTGAGACTTGTCCTCCGTCGCCCGGATTGAGGTGAGTAACTGAGCCACCACGAGGACCTAGTAAGTAGTGGCAATTGGGCATTCCAAATTGGGAGAAAAGGGGAATAAATTTAAAAAAAGAATACAATTTTTGCCCTAATATCAAATGTCTTACTAGAAAAAATTTATAATGATCCAACGTGCAAGCAAAAATATGATCGTGCCTGGTAACGTGCATGTAAAATGGCTAGAAATAGCATTTTAGCTTAGCGTAAAGCTGACAATTTACACAAGGTTTATTTCTATTTCTTCTGCTCCAAACTTACTTCAAACTTACTTCAAATGTACTTCTCTGTCTGCTCGTATGAATGTAACACATCATAAGAAAGTGTTTCACCGCTGTTCAAATGCACTTTAGATCACATCATTTATTTGTATAAATGTTTTCCATCTGAAAGGACTAAATATTAAATGAAACAAATGGCAATAAAATGCAAAGTAATCTCTACAGTAATCAAAATACTTTTTGAATGTAACTGTATTCTAAATACCAATTATTTAAATTGTAACTGTAGTGGAATACAGTTACTTATATTTTGTATTTTAAATACGTAATCCCGTTACATGTATTTCGTTACTCCCCAACCCTGTTGGCAGATGTAAAGTGAGTGGGACGCAAATGTGGAATCAGCCAGCTGTTGTTTTGTGTGCTTTATGTGACGATTTAATGAGTGGTTCTTGGTCTTGTCTAAACTAAAATTGTAGTGTTCTGTGCTAGTAGGCTTATGACACACTGTGGAAAACCTAGCAGACACTCCCTAGACATCAGGCAAAAAAAATGTGTCAAATAAAAATCAATAAAAGGATAGATTGTAGTTTATATAACTATTTATATTTCAGTTGACTTATCAAAAAGAACTATTACATAAAAAAAATGCACAAAGTGACTTCATCTTAGGGGTGATATTTATAGATTAATTTATTGGTTCCGCATTCATAACATATTAGTAGGCTACTAGGCTCGGTAAGATTTATGCCCTCTGATAGGACCACAAAAACAAGCCTCACTTCCCACTTGCAAAGTGAGTTTATTACCACGTAGCCAGGGTCTTGTAGTTCTTTTCTGATCTCCAGGTAGGTGGACCGTAAGCGAATTTATCACACAAAAAACTACATTTCCCAGCTACACATGTGGTGGGACGTTCTAAGGCTGGCAAACTTGTGTTTATTGAAACTGAAGCGTTCATAATCTGAAAGAGAAGCCGTGGCAAGTCTGCAGTATTAACCGAAGGATAAGGTATTGGGATTAGCTGGTTGCTTTTAAAATTATACGTCAGTAATATGTGCGCTATCTGAAAACACGATGATTCAATTTCGCTGTTTCGTACGTTTCTCAAATAGGTTTGATTGAAACTTTGATTGAAACAGTGATGGGGAGAGGCGACAATAACTAGTTAGTGTAATATTTGCTTTTATACTAATCAAATATGTGCATGTTTTAAGATTCCACCCATTAAAAAACTTCTGGTTCATATTTGGAAAATATTACATAAACCATCTGGAACTCATCCGGTCTACTCTGGAGGTTGGAGAGGAGGTGCCTGCACTAATCTATTAGATTTACTCTTTAATAAGCATTTGTTTGTTTACCTAACCATTATGGAAGTTGTTGTTGTTGTTTTTTAGCACTATAAAGAAATTTGGTTGTGAACGTTTTGAACGCACTGTCTATCACACTGGCATGAGCACGTTCAGTTGGTCATGTATCATGTTTGACATAAATTGGCTTGTTGCAACAGCCAGGTTTCTATAAAGTACATGCAAACAACTGACTATCTTAAAAGGATTATTAAGTAGTACTGCAAGCATACGGTTTAGCCTATTTTGAGAAGGCTCAAAGAGGAGTTCCTGACATTTTTCAGCATGTTTTTCTTTTCCACACCCCTTTTAGTAGGTTCCACCTCTGTGCATTTTATTAAGTTGTTTTGTTTTACCTGTACACATCTGTGCACAGACTGCTCCATCATATGCAAATCTAAATCGCTGCATCCATAGCAGCTTTCTCAGAATTTTTTTTTTAAATGATTCCACAGTAGTGTTGATTGTACTCATTTGCCTACGGGTGAAAGCAGTCAGAATGATTAAAACAATGAGTGACATTCAGGCTGGGGAATCTGTCAGTGGAGAAGAGCATGCTTGAGCCTTTCAGCTAGCTTGCCATATCACAATTTTCAAACAAACCCTGCCCTGCCGGCCAACAGGGCCTGTACTGTCTCAATACTGCCTCGCAGAAATGTGATTTAAAATGCTGTCTTTGATATTTTCAAGCAGATAGTAATGATTTAGCTGTAAAGGTCAAAACAGATACTTGCACTTGAATATGAATGCTTGATCATTGTTCGTGTCATCCACAGTAAGCCTGTAGTATAAGACCGAGGATGCGGCGTGAACCTGGGCCTATCCAGATCGTGACCGTCAACAAGGAGGATCACTCCTTTGACCTGGATACAGAGGCGCTCAGTCGAATTCTGTTGGAACCTGAGATCCGAGATAAGGATGTGGTGGTGATGTCGGTCGCTGGTGCCTTCCGAAAGGGGAAAAGTTTCCTTTTGGATTTCATGCTCCGATACATGTATAAGAAGGTCAGAAGAAAAATCTAAATGTACAATAATGCATTCAAGACATTTAAATCACTTTAAATAGTGACTGAATTATATGAATGCATAATTTTCTTGTCAGGATGTTTGACTTGGACTGTGAATATTCTTCCGAACCCTTTTTAAGACCCTGTTTACACATGGTATTAAGATCCATCTTGGGTGATCCGATCACAAGTAGACAGGTCTAAATATATGGGCAAAGGGGGTCCAAAAGGTTTGTGATTGGAGCACTCAATCCACATTTGGAGGTAGTCAGAAAAACATGTGACTAGATCGGATTTGTTTTGTAAATTCTAATCCGGCCTCACAAGTACTAACAGCGAAGGACTACCTACTCAATCAATCAGTCATTGCACTAAAACAGGGGATTTAAAACTACCGGACATGTGTGGCATTAAAGGGATAGTTCACCAAAAAAAAAAAAAATTCTCATCATTTACTCACCCTCATGCCATCTCAGATGTGTATGACTTTCTTTCTTCTGCTGAACACAAATGAAGATATTTAGAAGAATATCTCAGCACTGTTGGTCCATACAATGTAAGTGAATGGTGGCTAGAACTCTGAAGGTCCAAAAAGCATATTAAGGCAGCATAAAAGTAATCTGACTCCAGTGGTTAAATCCATGTCTTCTGAAGCAATATGATAGGTGTGGTTAAAAAGAGATCAATATTTAAGTCCTCTTTTACTTGAAATAGCCACTTTCACTTCCACATTCTTCTTCTTGCATATTCTTTATGCGTATCGCCACCTACTGGTCAAAGGTGGAGATTTTTAGTATAAAATGACTTAAATATTGATCTGGTTCTCACCCACACCTATCATATTGCTTCTGAAAATATGGAATTGTATGGATTACTTTTATGCTGCCTTTATATGCTTTTTGGACCTTCAAAGTTCTGAACCAGCATTCCCTTGCATTGTATGGACCAACAGAGCTGAGATATTCTTCTAAAAATCTGCAGAAGAAAGTAAGTCATACAAATCTGGTACAAAACTGATGAGAGAACTTTCATTTTTGGGTGAACTATGCCTTGAAAAGAAAAATACTGGCAGATCAAAGAAATTTTGATAAGCACATTCAATACATTCATTAGACAAGAAAACAGAACAACGTCAGTATGCTACATAGGCTAAATGAATGGTGTAAACTGTCTGATACGGAACTTAAAACCAGGTGTAAACAAGGCCTAAGATATTGAGTTCCTCTTCCTGCCGCACTGCTCTTGAGGAGGAAACTGAACATCGTATTTTGTGTTTTCTATTGTATATGTATATGCATATGCTCACCCCATCATCATTTTGTCCCCTCCAGCCAGGGCAGGACTGGCTTGGAGGAGAGAACGAGCCCCTGACAGGGTTCTCCTGGAGAGGAGGCTCAGAGCCGGAGACCACTGGCATCCAGCTATGGAGTGAAGTCTTCGTGGTGCAGAAGAAGGATGGAAGTGAGGTAACAAGCACTCAATGCCAGACAGGTCACAGACAGTAGTCATACATGAGATATAAACTTTGAATGAAGAACTGAGTTAACAGAACAGAGTGAGTAGTATTAGTCAGTTTCGGTTCTCTAGAAATTCATTATGACAGATTTATGAACTGTATTGTTTTTTAATACACTACATGGCCAGAAGTATGTGGACACCCTAACACACTACACCTATATGTGATTGTTGAATGTTTAATTTCAAAAATCTATTGGCATTAATAGGCAGTTGGTCCCTCCTTTGCTGCTAAAACAGGGAAGAATTTCCACTAAATGTTGTAAAAGGGCTGCAGGGATCTGCTCCCATTTCGACACAGGGGCATCAGTGAGGTTTGGCACTGATGTTGGGTGATTGGGACTTGCTCATAGACTTCCAATTCATCCCAGAGGTGTTCAGTGGGATTCAAGTCTGGGCTTTTTTGGAGGCTTGTCAAGTTTTGCAACACCAGACCAGACAGAGTAAACCATTCTTTATGAACCTCACTTTGAGCACGTTGTCATGCTGTAACACAAAATGTACACCCCATTCTACTAAAAATGTTTTTGTCTAAGAGATTGTATGGCTGTATGCTTAATTTCATGCACATGCTGGTAATGGGTGTAGCTGAAAGAGTCAAACCTAATAATTAGAACTAGAAGTAGGGTGTCCATATGCTTTTGGCCTTGTTGTGTATCTTATTTGGGTTTTCTTGTCCAGTAAGCAATCTGCACTTGTGTAAGGCCTGATTTCAGGTTACCTAGTAACCTTGTGCTGTAATTTCCTGTCAAGATTTTGTCATGGGTGATTCTGGCTTATTGCATGTGTGCAAAGAAACCATCAAAGCACTCTTGAATCATGTCTGTGGTTACTTTCTCCTATGATATAGGTTTGCGGTACTAATATAGAGCATTTATTCTTTTCTGTAGGTTGCAGTGCTTTTGATGGATACACAGGGAGCGTTTGATTCTCAGTCCACAGTGAAAGATTGTGCCACCATCTTTGCCCTCAGCACCATGACCAGCTCTATCCAGGTTTCCTCAATACTCTATAAAAAAAACAAAAAACAAAGAAAAAACATTTTGCCTACCTGAGTCAATAAGAGAAGGCTGTAAATTAGAGATCGAATGATAGTGGATTTTGCAGGTAAAATAAGGTGATGGAAAAGGCAGATAACTGATTAATCGGCCAATAGTTTTTAAAATCAATTTATAGAATGTAAAAACAAATCTTAGTCTTTCAGTACTTTGACTGGCACAGTTACAGAGGCTACAAGGGTCCAAAATAAATAAAATGCAGTTTATTGTTCAATCAAAATCCCAAAAATAACCAGGAAAAAAAACAAAGATTTGGTGTATAATCCGGAACTTTTAACTATAAACATGCCCGAAACACACCAGGGGTTCTTATTACTTGGCTTCGTTACACTGCTTTATATTTAAGTATATTAGGATTTTTATAGCCTATATATTCACCAGATGAAGGGTTTTGTGTGTGTGTGTGTGTGTTATATGTACAGTATATACAGTAAGTTGCTGACAGAGCATATTCCGTATACTCACATTTTTCTTTGCATGCCCTCACTTCAATTTAGAACCATTGATTATCTTTTAAAAATAACTAAATATGCATTAAAGTGAGTAAAAAAAAATATGAATGAATATTGTCTATTGGGATGGGACGATATAGTTATCTCATGATTCGGTTCGATATGCGATACGAGGTTTACGATTCAATATTATCTCGGTTCAATATGATAACACTTAAATGAAAAGTCTGGCAGAAAATTTTGTATTTTGTGAAAAAGGTTTGCGCAAAAGGCACATTATAATTTCTCATCAAAATAAAGTTCTTTAATGCACAATATAAATCCTCAAAGTTGATATAAGAAGAGTTTCTTATATACCTTTCACTGTAAGAAAAGATCACAAACAATAAACCTTCAAATATAGTGGGCTACATTCAGGCTGATCAGGTGCTGAACAAGTATGTGAAAATGTTTAATTTTTTAATAATTTGTCTTGATTACTATAATCACATTTTAACTTTTTAAAAATGTAAAAATTCTACTTTATCAATTAATATTATTTCTTGAAATTGTATATATAATAATGATATGAGCTGTCAATGTTTGAAATAATGTGTTCAATTTACAAGTAATAACATTAAGTTTACATTAATTTGTATAACAAACACTAAAATTGTCACTTTAAGTGTTTAACACGCATCTCACAGACTTGCACAGGTGTTGCGATTCATTTATTAACGAGAGAGAAGTCTCTGTTTTTTAGTGGATCCGTGCTATTTGTGATCAAAATTAATATTTATTTTTAATTTTGTGTGACAGTAAAGAACAGAAAGGATATTAATAGACACATTATTCAACAAAAGTGGAGCGCGGGATCTCATCTTTGATGGATACACATTACACGGAAGAAATGGTCAGTTTTAATCTCAAGCACTTTTCAACAAAAGGCAATTTTCCAGGTATTCCAGTACTTGTATTTTTAAGAGCTAAATTCAAACACTTTAAAGACCTTGTGCGAACCCTGTAAACAGTGTAGAAAAAAGCACATTATGGGTAAAATCAAGCAATTGAGAGATGATGATGTTTGATGGGTAATTTCATTTATGATCACATGGACAGAAAACAATGTTTCAAATTTCGAAATATTGAGTTTTGCCTCGATATGGTTCGTCTTTTTTTTGGTTCGCGATATGTCGAAATTGTATATATCGTCCCATCCCTAATGGTCAATGATGAAAGATTTAGGGGCCTGGGTAGCTCAGCAAGTAAAGACACTGACTACCACACCTGGAGTCACAAGTTCGAATCCAGGGCGTGCTGAGTGACTCCAGTCAGGCTTCCTAAGCAACCAATTGTCCCAGTTGCTAAGGTGGGTAGAGTCGTGTTGGGATAACCTCCTCGTGGTCGCAATAATGTGGTTCTCGCTCTCGGTGGGGCGTGGTGAGTTGTGCGTGGATGCCGCAGAGAATAGCGTGAAGCCTCCACACGCGCTAGGTCTCCGCGGTAACGCGCTCAACAAGCCACATGATAAGATACGCGGATTGACTGTCTCAGACATGGAGGCAACTGAGATTCGTCCTCCGCCACCCGGATTGAGGCGAGTCACTACGCCACCATGAGGATTTGGAGTGCATTGGGGAGAAAAGGGGAGAATATCCAAAAAAATTAAAAAATAAATGATGAAAGATTAAGATACTGCAGATCCCCACGAATGTTTTTATTTCACCTCTGTCAGTGTTATAAGAACTGTAGAATCCTCCAGTGCTGACCACAGTGTAACACGGAGGAATGAAAAAAAAACTAGCGGCATAGATTTTTGCATATAACTAATAGTCCCAAAAAGCAACTATCGGCACGAGTAATTGTTAAAACCGATATACTGGTCTGTCTCAACTAAAAAAATGCTGTAAATACAATTTAATGTTTTTTGCAGATTTATAACCTGTCGCAGAATATTCAGGAAGATGATCTACAGCAACTTCAGGTTAGTCCAGTCACAACTAGCCTAGATTAGAAGTGTCTCCATCTGAATTTATCCAGAGTCACACCGCGCACTTATGCTGACATTTTGACTAGGGAAACTGTCTCTTTACTACACTACAGAGAAATGGTTGCATATAAAGTATCTTGATATTCAAAATGTGCAATATAATGCAGTGATTGTGCTTAAAATCTTCTAAACAAACACCTTCTAGGAGACTGGTTTCAGCCTTTTAATATGCAGATGGATGGTTTAACGCTGTCAGTTATGTTGTACCTACTATATACCTGGATTGTTCATTTTAAATGCTTCATGTTGTGCTTCTAATTTTTTTCTAACTTTGTATGACATTAGAGGAACTTAAAATGGCCATTTGTTCTTTGTGTTTTTAGCTGTTTACCGAGTATGGCCGACTGGCAATTGATGAAATATTTCTGAAGCCTTTTCAGGTATAAACAACCCATGTTGATATTAACGTTGTAAACAAGCTATCTCTCTTAAGTTCAACAGTTTGAGTTTATATCTGTGTGTACCTGTTGTGACACGTGCTCCGTGTCATCTAATTTGTATCACAAACTTTGTGGTTTTCACTTGTCATTCATGTAATTTGTTGAGCACACTTCACCCTTCCAAGCCCTTATAAAAAATACTGTGGCAGTACCATAGTACAGTGAGAGCATCAGATGGTAGTACCATGGTATTTTGTTATGTACCATGGTTATTAGTATTACCACATTTATATACCATGGTAACGTACTTAAAAGCCAGTACCATGGTAGTAATATCTGGGAAAAAATAAGAATAAAACGGAAATACTCTTTGGTACTTATTTTGATAATGAAAATATAAAAGCTCGGAACAGTTTTCCCATAGTTCTTGGAAACTAATAACATTTGCATACCTACCAGACATTTCTGTCTGTGCGTGCGTGTGTGTGTGTGTTAAAGAGAGAAAAAACTCATGCTTTTATATTGATGTATGTTTCTTTCATGTTGTATCAACTCTTTCCCTGCCCACAGTCACTTATGTTTTTGATCAGAGACTGGAGTTTCCCTTACGAATACAAATACGGTTTTAAGGGAGGAAGTGATTTCTTGGACAAACGACTGCAGGTATGTGATTAAGAATGACTGTACTTTAGGTATTAACTATTTTTCTGTTAAGATTTTTGTGTACAGTTGTGGCCAAATGTATTGGCGCCCTTGGTAAATATGAGCAAAGAAGGCTGTGAAAAATATGTCTTCATTGTTTATCCTTTTGATCTTTCATTCAAAATATTCACAAAAATCTGACCTTTAATTGAAGTAAACTAATTAAAAGGGGGGGGGAATCTCATAATTAAATATTTTTTTCCAAAACATGTTTGCCACAATTATTGCCACCCCTAGAAATTCTTATGAGTAAAATAGATCTGAAGTATATTCCCATTCAAATTTTAAATGTTTTAGTGCACCTGAGTGACAAGTAACATGAGATTGTTCAGCCATGACTTCCTGTTTCACATGGGTATAAATATAAGGTAACACACACAGGCCAAATTCTCTTCATCATCTATCACAGCGGGTAAGACAAAAGAATAAAGTTATAATGTGCAGTAAAAGATTGTTGAGCTTCACAAAATGGGAAGTGGCTATAAGACAATAGCTAAAGCATTGCAAATACCCATTTCCACCATCATGGCAATAATTAAGAAGTGCCAATCCACTGGAGATGTTATGAATCGGCCTGGAAGAAGACGTGTGTCTATATTCTCTCCACGCACGGTGAGGAGGATGGTTTAAGTGGCCAAAAATTCTCCAAGGATCACAGCTGGAGAATTACAGGAATTAGTTGGGTCTTGGGGTCAGAAAGTCTCCAAAACTACAATCAGACATCTCCTACTTCACAACAAGTTGTTTGGGAGGGTTTCAAGAAAAAAGCCTCTGCTCTCATCCAACAACAAACTCAAGCATCATCAGTTTGCCAGACACTACTAGAACTTCAAATGGGACCTGGTTCTATGGTCAGATGAAACAAAAATAGAGCTATTTGGCAGTAAACACCAGAGATGAGTTTGGCACACACAGAGAGGTAGCCATATGGAAAAGTACCTCATGCCCATGGTTAAATATGGTGGTGGATCTTTAATGTTGTGGGGCTGTTTTTATGGACATCTTGTTCGGATACATGGCATCATGGACTCTATCAAATACCAACAGATAAAAAATCAAAACCTGATTGCCTCTGCCAGAAAGCTTAAAAGGAGCCCTGGTTGGATATTCCAGCAGGACAATGATCCAAAACACATCAAAATCAACACAAAAATGGTTCACTGACCACAAATTCAAGGTTCTGCCATGGCCATCCCAGTCTCCTGACCTGAACCCCATATAAAACCTGTGTGGTTAACCGAAGAGGAGATTCCACCAACGTGGACCTCTGAATTTGAAGGATCTGTAGAGATTCTGTATGGAGGAATGGTCTCAGATCGCTTGTCATGTGTTCTCCAACCTCATTAGGCATTATAGGAGAAGACACAGAGCTGTTATCTTGGCAAAGGGAAGTTGCACAAAGTATTGAATAAAAGGGTGCCAATAATTGTGCCACATATTTGACAAAAATATTTGTTTTTTGATAAAACTTGGAATTGTTTGATATCTGTTTGAAGATAGATTTTTGTGAATATTTTAAATAAAAGATCAAAAGGATAAACAATAAAGACAGATTTTTCACAGCCTTCTTTTCTCATATTTACCAAGGGTGCCAATATTTTTGGCCACCACTGTATGTGTAGTGATATCTTTTTTGTGTGTTTGTGTGGCGGTGTTCAGGTGAAGCAGATTCAGCATCAGGAGCTTCAGACAGTGAGAGAGCACATTCGTTCCTGTTTCACCTCCATTTCCTGTTTTCTCTTACCACACCCTGGCCTGAAGGTGGCAACAAGCCCTGCTTTCACAGGACAGCTGTGTGGTATTAGACTGCATTCATGTTTTAATACTTGCAATGTACACCTTTATTACTAGGGACGGGCAGTTCCTGAGTACTCGAATGTGACCGCAATCGTATGACGGATGACTCAATTCAGTAACCACTACATAACCAAGCCAAAAAATGGGCCTCATTTACAATTTTGTGATTGGTGTAGTTTTGGGTCATACATTTAGACACTGTACATGGTGACTTTCAGTCCTGGACAGCAACGATGTGGACATACCGTTACACCTTTTTTTTTTTTTTTTAACGACCAAAATTTATTTATTTATTTTTTTTTTAGAACTTAAAGGAATTGTTCACCCATAAATGAACATTCTTTCATCATTTACTCACCCTCATGCCATCCCAGATGTGTATTGATTTTGGGTGAGAATAGAACTGCTGTTCAACACAGTGATCACTATAGTGGAAAATAGTGCTAGTTTTTCATTAGAAGTCCTATATTTACTGTGCATTTTTACATTGAGAAAAATATTCAGAGGCATTATATGGAGTTAGGATAAAAATAGGGTGCATTTCGAACTGTTCTGAGACCAGTGCAGACAGACAGCATACTGGTGGTTAAGTCATTCACTAAATAGGGAACAAGGGAGCATCCTATAATTTTCCAATGCAGCCAAGTGCATTCAAATGCATCCTAAAATCCGACCAAAATTTCAGTTTCAGGCTGCAGATGATGTTTGGGCCACTCAACATGTTTGGCGGACATGGGACAATGGAAATCAGTACATAGATTCAGAATTTATAATGTATAATTTTATTTTAACATGGTTGGCAGTGATTGGACGATGCTGGCCATTACTTTGAATCAGAATAATTTATGCTAATCTGATTATTAAAATACTTCAGCACTGGCTATCACTTGTTTGTTTGACAGTGCAAAGAGAGAACACTGACATTTTGTTGCCAAAGTAGAAAAAAAACTTTGTAACATAAAAATCAAATCTAGTCAAAGAATTTTTATTTGTATAGTTTTTTTATTTGTGCTTTACCTAGTACACATGGTTCCAAAGCAGCTTTACAGAAAATCAGCTGAAATGTCTGTAACGTCCCAAAACATGAATAACCAACACTCCTGGAAACAAAATAAACATATGATTTAAAAAAATCTTCTTTAAAAAGACTTTCTATAGCTTGGTATTATTTAAAATTTCACAACTTAGTGCCGGTGACCCCATATGAGGACATTGATTTTTAGGAAAATTATTTGCTCTAGATTTTTTTTTTTTTTTTTTCCATGTTTATTTTGGGCTAATAGTTACAAATCAAAAAGGGATTTGCAAAATGCACACAGTAGTCATGCTCAGGTCTTAGGAGGGTATAGTGAAAAAGGAGTTATATTTTGGACTGTTCTCACCCAAAAATGATGGATTGCTTCAGAAGACATGCATATTGCCCCATACTGGGCAGTGAGAAGAATTTCTAGCAAAAAAAAGTCTTGATCTGTTTCTCACTCACACCTATCATATCGCTCCTGAAGACGTTGATTAAACCACTGGAGTCGGATGGATTACTTTTATGCTGCCTTTATGTACTTTTTGGAGCTTCAAAATTTTGGTTACCATTCACTTGCATTATATGGACCTACAGAGCTGAAATATTCTTCTAAAAATCTTGTATTCAACAGACAAAAATAAAGTCATACTCATCTGGGATGGCATGAGGGTGGGTAAATGATGAGAGAATTTTCATTTTTGGGTGAACTATTAATTTAATTACTGGGTTGCTTTATCTGAGTAATGAGTAGAAAAAATGACCAAAAAACCCATTCCAATTCTACTTTCACTTATCCATACACAAACTACATATGTTTGTCTAATTGTCAACAGTCTACTTTCGGAATGAGTGTCCCTCATTTCATGGGTTTCATGTCCTTTTTTTTTTTTTTTTTTTTTTTTACATCTGCATGTAAAAAATGTTTCTTTTTTTCATTTGTTGAATTTTTTTTTAATCTCTATAACTGTCTCTATCCTTGACTCTGTCTCTCAGATGTGGCTCCAGAGTTTAAGGAAGAGTTGCGTGTACTCATTCCCAACCTGCTGAAGCCTGACGAACTGGCTGTGAAAGAGATCAATGGGAATAAGGTGACCTGCAGGGGCTTGTTAGAATACTTCAAGGTGAGCACACACCTAGACTTTGAACATTACTTATTTCAGTGAACAAGCTGCCAATAATTGTTTAAACAACAACATTTTTAATGAATTTGACAGGCATATATCAAGATATATCAGGGAGAAGACCTTCCACACCCTAAATCCATGCTAGAGGTAAACATTATACATTATTACTGTTATTTGATATTTATTGTAATATTTCAGATGTTTTATGTAATATTTTAACTCATTTAGGCTACAGCAGAGGCCAATAACCTAGCGGCTGTGGCGTCAGCTAAAGACCAGTACTACAAGAATATGGAGAAGGTTGGTATGTTGCCTGGAATGTGTTGAACACCCATTATATGTACAATAAGTACAGTTTCACTCAAAAATGTTTACGCTTTTTGCGTAGGTTAATACATAATCTTGCTGTATGTTGTATTGTTTTCGCCCCTGAAAACCCCCACAAATCTTTAATGTCTATAAACTGTGCATTGTAAACACTTTAGTTTTCCATAATAGTAATAATATCAAGCAATCCTTCACAGATTTCCTACAAACTCTGAAAAATTTGTTTTACTTGTACTGTTTTATTTTGTGGGCATATAGTATACTTGATGTCACATAACTGCTTTTAAATTATATATTGTATGTATGACAGTTAAACATCTGATTTTACATGATGCATGTTATGTAATGCTCACAAATACGCATGGTGTTCATACCATAGACAACTTATCAAAACTATTTAGCTGTTGCGTTGGCATATGATTACCAAACATAAAATCCATAGAACCTGATTAAACCTGTCTTTTTATTTAATCTGCATTTTAAACATTTATTTCCCCTCATTTTTAGGTTTGTGGTGGAGATCTGCCATATGTGGCTCCTGACTCACTGGAGGAAAAGCACCATTTCATCTTGCAAGAGGCCCTCCATCTCTTTTCTAGCACTAAGAAGATGGGTGGGAGGGATTTCTGTTACCGTTACCAGGAACAGTTGGAAAAAGAGCTGAAGGAGCTGTGGGAGTCTTTCAGCAAGCACAATGAGGTAAGGGTAATGTGAAAAATTTGCAAAAGAAATGAAACCCCAAAATTTAAATTCTCTCATCATTTACCCATCACAAATGTGTGACTTTCTTTCATCTGCTGAACTCAAATGAAGATTTTAAGAATAATTTTACAGCTGTTTTGGTCCATACAATGCAAGTGAATGGGTGCCAAAATTTGAATCTCCAAAAATCAAAAAAGTCAGCATAAAAGTAATCCATAAGACTCCAGTGGTTAAATCAACATCTTTTGAAGTGATATGATTGGTGTGGGTGAGAAACAGATCAATATTTAAGTCCTTTTTTTACTGTAAATTCTCCTCCCTGCTCAGTCAATCTCCACTTTAACTTTCACATTCTTTTTTCTTGTGTTTTTGGTGATTCACATTCTTCATGCATATCACCCCCTACTGGACAGGGAGAAGAATTTCTAGGGGAAAAAAAACTTAAATATTGATCTGTTTCTCACCCACACCTATAATTATCACTTAAGAATATATGGATTACTTCTATGTGCTTTTTGGAGCATCAAAATGTTGGCTTCCATTCACTTGCATCATATAGACCTACAGAGTTTAAATATTCTTCTAAAAATTATAATTTGTGTTCTGCAGAAGAAAAAGTCATGCACATCTGAGATGGCATAAGGTTGAGTAAATGTTGAGAGAATTATTCCTTTAATGTGGGAGACATTTTTTTTGAAACTAAATTGTTTTATTGTTCAAGATTATATTAGGGATGTTTACTAATTTTTGGTGTTCCTGTTTTCTTTTCAGTCAAAGAATGTTTTCAGTGCTTTCCGGACACCTGCTGTGCTTTTTGTCCTGGTTTGCCTCCTATATGTGCTGTCTGGAATCTTGCTGTTCATTGGCCTGGAAACAATTTCCTTTGCATGTGACTGTGTACTTGGTCTGGCCATGATTGCTATGCTGACCTGGGCCTTTATACGTTACTCTGGCCAATACAGAGAAGTAGGCACAGCCATAGACCAGGCAGCTGGAGTCCTACTGGAGCAGGTAAATGGATTTGAAACACCATGTGAAAAAATAAAGATAAAAAATTAACTTATTTACAGGTTAGAAATTCTACAAATAAATGTTTTCATCATTTTCTCCCAGGCCACAGATGTGTTAAACAAGACAAGAGGCCAGGGTCAGATGGCTGCAGAACAGAAGAAAACAAGATAGCTTCTCAGGCAAACAAGAAGATGCCTGAACGAGATGTAAACTGCACAACGCAACCAATTATATTATACCAAATAACGCACATCTCCAAATATAGCACTTAAATCTCTACTTTTAATGCAGGTTGACTGATTTTGTTAAAATGTCTTAACCAGATTTTAAAATATCAGTACAAGTGTGTGTGTGTGTGTGTGTGTGTTATATATATATATATATATATATATATATATATATATATATATATATATATATATATATATCTCTATATATCAGTGGCGGGCTGTGCATTTAAAGTCTAGGCCTTCAGTGTGATTCATGCCATTAAGAAAACACTGTTTCACAATGAATAAGACACCCTATGCCTTTGGGCATCATACATTATGTCGCAGCTAACTAATAATACCAACTGACATTTTAAAAACGTATCCACGCATGAAAGCCAGAACTTGAAACGACACTTAATGCTCAAGCAAGCCTAATTTTAACGGCAGCATGACTGTTTGTGAAATGAACGTCTCCCGAACAGACATTCAAAAATCATAATTTTTCATATGAATCTACCAAGGAGGTCTATAATACCTGGAAAAATCTATCTAATAATATTTGCAATTTAAATGTTGCTTGCATTACATTTCGTTTTGTCAGGGTACATGGTAGTGCTGTGTTTCATTCAAGTTGGAATCTCCGATATCTTGATATCTCCGACCATAAATGCATTCCATTCCCCGATTTTCGTTAGCTTAGCAGGTGTTTGACTCTCAGTAGAGATGTCTCCTAGCAACCCAACTGATAAACAATGCTGCAATGCTAGCATTTGTGCTTCAGGTTTACGATTATCAAAAGAGATTATAATGTTTTATACACCTGTTTCTGCAGGCGTTTGTTAAACAAGCTTTAATATCATGTAATGTGGAAACAAACTCATTTGTCAATATTACTTAATAAAGTGAATGTTTATCACTTAGTATATCTCCCTGAGTGTGGACATGTTTGTGTGACATCATGCCCCTGCATCTCAGTGAAATCGGAGTTGAGAATTTCTGCAAGAGCCTACAAGTTGTAATTCTGACTTCAAGATGCATTCCATTGCACTTTTCCTAGTAGGAAGTTGTAAAATCCGACTTTCCGAGTTGAATGGAACGCAGCACTACTTTTCAAAACTTGATCCGACACTGAATGCTCCAGCAGACTAATTTACACGTAGAAAACTCCTGATGTTGCTATAACAATGCAGAAAGCACTTTCCAATTTACTTGAAGTGAAAATCAGTCCACCTTTCCTGTTTAATAAATTAAGCAATCACACAGTCATGCAGAACATCTCGTGTTTTTAAATCCATAAGGATCTCTTTCTCAGTGGTGATGTGGCAGTGACAGCCGACTCGTCAGCAAGATCTCGTGCTCTTCACTTTCAAATTACTTACTTCACTTACTTAAAGTGTGATTGTGTCACTCAAGGCCAGCTAGAAGGCCTCGACCAGGACATTTCCTAAAGATCACACCCACCAAGAACAAATAAATCAATCTGATTGGCTGATGAATCTGACAATCTGACTTTAGTTGCTCATTCATTTGCACTGTTGAGGAATTCTGTGGAAATTCTGAAGGCCTGAGGGGGTGGAGCTCAGACTCACGTTTTGTGAAGCAGTTGTCACACTTTGCTTGTAAGCATCAAGGAAATTCTGACTGGATAAACTTCCCTATTTGTTTGTAGATTAATTAAGAGTGGAAATCGATTACAAATACATAGGCAAAAAGGTGATTGAGAGTAACAGATGAATAATATTTATTTATTTGGCATGTTAGGCCACCAGAGAAGGCTTTGCTGGCCCTGAGAATTTGCCACTGATATATATATATATATGGCCAAAAATCACAAACCAGCAGATGTTTTTTCAGGGACAAGTATGGATTTAGCTCAAGGGCTAAACTCTTCACACAGCTGCATTGACACGTTTACAGTTGTTCATTCCAATACAGCCAAAGACTTCTGTAATGTCACAAACATCCTTCATAGCAGGTCAAGTTTGTGTAACTTTATTGGATTTCACTTTCTATGTTCTCTGTTTATACTCTTTAGCCAGGAATACCTTTGCACACTGCCATTATTTCATTAAGCTTGAGCCTGATATGATGTTTAGTATTAAAAATGTAACAACACCATATTATGTGACCTTTACTAGAGCTTTGTTCTATATCTTTGTACCAAAATGTGGCCTTCTATGCATTCCATCATTCCATAATTTATAAAGTTGTTTCACTTGTGTTGGGTTTCATAATTGGTTGCATGGGTAACAAACATGTACTGTTGCATCCCAATATTCTTGAGTGCTGGACTGGTGCTGTACACCTCTTCTTAACTTTTGGCATGTTGTTGAGAGTTCAAAACCATCCTGACACATTCTTAAAGTTAGACTGAAAGCATTGAAAGAAAAGCCCATATTTAACAGGGTCTTGTGAAATGCTCAGTCAGTGTACTATGAGCATTCTCTAACACTTAGAGGTTCAGCATTTTTAATACTTGTCTATCCTATTAGTAAAACTAACAAATGTTGATTTGAATTGATTTGAACTGTTTGGAGTAGTTCTGTAGTCCTCTGTTGCATCTTATTCTTATTACATTCCATTTTCATTTTTGTTAGACAACATTCCTTATATTTCATGTTTAATGTGGGGATGACAACAGTACATGTTGAGCAGCTCACAAATATCTCCAAAGATAATTTTTTTAGCACACACCCAGATTTTTAATGAAAGACCTTGACAGTGAAAATATGCATATCATGGCCCTGAGGCATACAAGTCACCTGTCTGTAATGTCTCTTTGTGACATTGTTCTTTGTTGCACTTAATGGCACCCGAGCCTCAGTTTGGGGCTTTCAGTGTCACATCACATGCTCTGCTCTCCATTATCAGTTGAGTGGACATTGCCTAAACTGACCTATTGGGGATGGTTCTGTCCCCTTTGTGTATCATTTACTGTTCTGTGAACATTCTGTATTCCTAAAATAAAGCTGTAAGCATGCAACGTACTGGTGAGTCTTGTTTTTGTCCAGGCTGCACCGAAAAGTACAATTTGTTGGACAATGCTTAAAAACACTGTCAGAACTGATATCAAATCTAAGAAGATTTCTGTGAAGACCGTTAGCCTTCATGGGCACATTTTGTGCAGTCATTCATTTATGAATATTACATAAAATCTACAAATGAATAAATAAGCAAGGAAATAGAATAGTAAATGCATATATTTGTTAGTTTCAGATTGTAAATAAATACTCTAATCAATTCCTGTCGGCCAGCAGGGCATGCTCTTCCTCCTCCGCAGTTTAATTTTTCGCTGATGCATAAAAACGCTCCCTCTAGCGCGTGCTGTGTGAATATTTCCTATAGAATTGAATGTCCTTGTTTCCTTATATGGCAATCGGAGTCGCGAACCGCCTGATGATGTGCGTGGCTTTGGCTGATGCGCGTGCACGACTGTCACCATTTGCTTCCTTATTTGGAAGAGAGTTAAGCGAACCTTAAAAAGGGGCAGAGACAAACACAGCAGCGTGCCCTGAGAACTACTAACGAATATTGCTGGGTGTGGTATGTAATTTAAGTGCAACAGCAGAATTCGCGGTATGTTTTAACAGTGCTTTCCAGCATGTGTTGTATAAAACACCACCTCTCCCCCTCCCAAAGAATTCCTATTCATTTATGAATGTGATTGGAGTATTCAGTGAAAGTGTCACTGGCACTCCTCCCTTTTTGTGTTTGAATATCTTGATGTTATTTCCTGAATAATTTTGTACTTAAATGTAACACATTTATGATCAGACTTTAAACATATATATATATATATATTTAAACTCACCAGAACATTTAATATTTATTGGTAATTGTATAACTAAACGTTCATCTCATTCCAAAATATACCCAATTTATTATTTAGATTAAACCCAAAGCTGAGTGTAAAAAATAACTACGAAATATTATAACATACGACGACAACCCTGAGTATAATTGTTCACCAATTTGTGCCAATACAACACTAAACTCATTAAATAAATTTTTATTTGCCAACACTTTATGTAGAGTCCAGAACTACAGTTCCCATAATACCTCAATAAGCACGTGACTGTGACGCTCGCTCCCACCTGCCTCACAGCCACGCGCAAAAGGGCGCGTCCGTGTGTTGTATCAAGTGTGCAAGATCGAAAGACTGCATCACAGCTCATTCAATTCCCATCCAGACGCCGACTAGCACAGAAACATAACCATGGTATGTCCACATTTAAATAATTATACAATTTACGGTTAGTTTTAACGGTGAGATTTTGGGCTTTGTGCATTTTTAAGTGAGTGAAAGATGTCTTAAATCAGTCGATTGACGCCTTCTTGCCTGTGAAGTCTCCGTCGATCAAAGTTGCGGACTACAAGTGGTATGAATTGTTATAATAAAGGCGAACTGGATTTATTTGGATCATGTACCAGAGCCATCGTTATTATTTACACGTACAATTACGCTTGAGTTTTTGACGGCTTGCGCGCGGCCTTCAGCTGTTAGGATACAATGAGAGCAAAAAAAGCAGACCCAAAAACAACTGGCGCCATTTCCCCGCTCAGTCTCCTTTATTTTCGCGAGGCCAGGCCCAGGAAAGGCCTCTCTCTCTGCTCTTCATCACACATCACCTGCAGGCCTCATCGCTCCACAAATCTATGACATCTCACGGTAAATAAGGAACGAGGTGAATTAATTCAGCACTGCTGACCGTGTGTTCAACTGCATTTTCCGCGGTCCAGGTGAAGCTCTTGCCGGACTCTGTCCTTTGTCTGAACACGGCCATCCGCTGCATCCCAAAAACACCATCGCTCGAATTTGCCGCACTAGAGAGGCTGCGGACGTGTGAAAACCATTATTCCCACTCAATGCCGTGACATCGCGGTCTTAAAAGTCCAATTGTGCGGATTTTCCGAGCACATGCACGAACACTGCATTCGTGGCCCCACCCTAATTCTTGATGCACAGATGGTCCTGGTTTATTTCCTTGACCAAAAAAGAGAGAGTTCGAGTGGAAACGTGCATTAGGTTGTATATGTCGTTTGCAACTTGATGTTAGATGAAAACGCGTGCTTTGGGTGGAAGAACGCTGGGTTTAAACCCCGTTACTTTTGCATTTGCGTAGCGTCAGGAAAGTGTGACTGTGCTTCCTGGTTAAACGTAACTTTGGCAAACCGGCGCGTGATGTGTTTTAACTGTTTTATTTTTGCTCAACGCATGTTTTTAATTAAGCAAGATTACAGTTTGTAGTTTGATTGCATTTCAGGCTTTTGCTAGCGCATGACGTTTCTCTCTTACATCATATGGCGTGAAGTACTTGAGAATTTAGAAGACCAGCTGCCTCGCGCTTTTCGTTTTGGTCGATGTGGTCACCGAATTTTATTTTATTCATTTATTTTTGGCCGAGGACAAACTGTTAGGGTACGTTGTTTGGGAATAATGGTGTTCATGGAGGCTGAAGGAGATGCCGGTTCCGGTACGAATCCTCCTAGTATTCAGTAGTCATGAGTACTCGAGTACTCGGACGTGGCAGCAATAATCGATCATGATGATAGATAGTGTTCACGCATGATGTGACTTCACTTAATTTGAAATCCAGTGACAATTACCTGACAACTAAACACACACGTGTTAAAGAGGGAGCTTATTTGTAATTTTGAGATTGATTAGGTTGTAATTTTGAGGGGTACTTTTTTTTTTTTTTTTCTCTCCAGAGACGTCTCATAGCAACCAAGCTGATACGACCTGCAATGCTATCGTTACAATCATCAAAAGAGTGTAATTAACCATGTTTTGAATACCTGTCTCGGCAAAATGTTTGCTAAACACATTTTATCATTTAATGTAAGGACTTTGACTCGTTAATGGATATTATTTAAAAGTGAATGTGTCGCTGACTGTAAACGCCCTGTGTGACGTAGCACACACCTGCGTCTAGACTAAATGAAGATTTCCGAGTTTCCAAGTTAGATATCCCCAGTTGAAAGGTGGAAATTCTGACTCTCCGAATTGAATGGAATGCTCCATGAATCACAGCAACACAATACAGAGCATCGCTGCTTTTCTCACAAGAGCAAACTTTTGGACACACACTTGCAAACAAACCAGGCACGTGTGGCAGTGTACACAAGGCGAGTGTTTCAAACAGCTAGACAGAGCGCAGCTAAATGGAACACAATGCAGCATCTTCAAAACTGAACTTCAACTTAACACGCATATTAAAACGCAGTGGTTATGGTATCTCCTGTTATTTGAAAATAGACGTTTCAGACAGTCACTAAAACTGGTGCGCACTTACTAGGATTACTCCAGTAACCTGAAGGAAGAACAGACGCGCGCTGTGCACATTCAGAGTTGGGCTGCGACTCTTCACAATGACAAAATATGATGCATTATATTTTGATTATGCAATCTTTTGTACATTTTATAACAACCTATAATAATGAATAGAGGATACACTGGAGCAAGACTCAATGCAGCAGCCATAGACGTTTGTCAGTCGTTATTATATATACAGTTATGAACATGTCATTGCCCCACGAATACTCGACAAGTACTAAGTAATTAGTACGAGTAGACAAAATGCCCATTCCTAGTATTCAGACCGAGTGAGCGATATCACAAGCGATGTCAAACTTTCTTTGTGTGAGAGGAATGTGACAAGACTGGTTTAACATTTAATTATTCTTTTTAAAAAAAAATTTAAAGTCCAATTTCTGTTATTACTATGCTTATGTCTCACATTAGGTTCCACTTTTCTTCACAGTTTACGTGAAAGATTGACTTGTAGCAATAGTGTCATTGTACCTGAACTTTGGAATTGATTTTGCCCTTTGGTACTTTATGTCGAGAAATGGCATATGAGGATGCGAATGCCTTGTTTTCTTAAAAGATGCTTGCAGAAGTGATCCAGAATTCGCAGTTACTCACAGTATTCACAGCTAAAATACAATTAAATGTTTGATTTTTATTCAGACAGCCATAAATATGAAATTTAATTGGTCTTTTAAAAATGATAAACAACTGTTTAGGAATGTCCATTATTACCTAAAGGCCTTTTCACCTACAACAACAAGCTTATGAGCCTCTGATCCACTCTTTCTTGCCATTGTGGCCGTGTTATGTAAAGAGTGTGAACGCATTCCTGTTTCCAAGGCCTATCATTCACACCTTAAGCAAACCTGTCTCCACCCTTTATACATTTCGTGGGCATAGGTCAGTGGTGCATTTTGCCCTTTTAGAACCTGGAATTATGCTAATTTGATGCTGCTCCTTGTGTCCCCCTTTTCTCATGTTTTAATATGATACTCTTGTAATTTGGTAGCAGCCTCTTGACTAATAGAGATGTTTGAAATCTCTGTTCTGGAGCTGCCTTTGTGTTTTAATGTAAATCAGAAGACCTGAGTAGGTTTATAGGGCTGGTGTGACTGGCGATTTAGATTTTCACAGAAGAATCATTGAGTCAGTAGTTGTTTGCCTCGTTTTTACATGTCTTATATGACTTGGGTATGTCATGGCAAGCTCAAGGGCTTTCTAGACAAACCTGTTTTATGTAGTAAAGCTGGCTAACAGCCCATGATTGTTGCACATTTTTGATGGTCCATGATGACTGTCAATGCAGCCTACCCTCAGTACAGGTTATTGTACTGTTCTTGATGTTGTGTGACTAGGGAAGAATGGTGCCTTGTTAACATCCAGCCCATCTTTGAAAATGTTTTGGTTTATGCTGCTAGTAATGGAACCCAATAAGTGCTCCGTTAATTTTCTCCTAAGTATTTTTTATTTTTTTCTATCAAATCCGATGTGAGTTGATTTGCTTTTCAGTCTCCTTTTAAGCCATTGCACTGCTAAACCTGCCGGCCCAGTAGTTTGAATTCAGTCAAACGAGGTCCAGAGACAAGCAGCCACTTTTGTCGAAAGAACAGTTGGTTCAAACTAGGATAGAAAAGACTGTTTGTTGCAAAATCCCATTCACTCATTCAAACTTGCACCCACACAGTAATGCATATGCGCTCACTTCCCTCTATTCAAAGGGAACTACTTGTAGGCCATGCAACCTCATCCTGTGTGTGTTTGTGTGCTCGCAGGCCTCCGGAGTTACAGTGCAAGAGGATGTGTTGACAATCTTCAATGAGATGAAGGTCCGCAAGGCTCAGGCCAACGAGGAGGAGAGGAGGAAGAGAAAGAAGGCTGTTCTCTTCTGCCTGAGCGAGGACAAGAAGCAGATCATTATGGAGGAGGGTCAGGAGATCTTGCAGGGAGATGAAGGTGATCCCTACCTTAAGTTTGTCAAGATGCTTCCTCCACATGACTGCCGCTACGCTCTCTATGATGCCACGTATGAGACTAAAGAGTCCAAGAAGGAAGACCTGGTTTTCATTTTCTGGTAAGTGTGTGATTTCATTTTCACTGGACTGGAAGAGATGTGTAGTTCATTTAGACTGATATAAAATGCTTGTTTCACACCTGAGCTACCATTGTATTGTGCAGGGCCCCAGAGACCGCTCCACTTAAAAGCAAGATGATCTATGCCAGTTCTAAGGATGCCATCAAGAAGAAGTTCACAGGTAATGCTGTCTATCAATGGTTTGATTCTTAATTTGACACCCAAAAATTATTATTTTTATTAAGTATTTTATCTTTGCTTCTCAGGTATCAAGCATGAGTGGCAAGTGAATGGTTTGGAAGATATCAAGGACCGAAAGACCCTTGCTGAAAAGCTTGGGGGATCATCAGTGATCTCTCTCGAGGGGAAGCCTCTAAACGATTGAGGCAGACACATTTCAGGGGTTAGCCGTTCATTCCAACATGGGTGGGGCAGAGGGGCCAACACGTCTGTTTGTGGGGCCACAGGGTGGGCTAATGTGGGTGGGGAGGGTTGGGTAAAAGTGACAGTTTCCAAACTCAACACATGAAGAAAGATGTAGGCTGTCATTCCAGTTCACACATACAATGAACAAGATCAAAAACATAAAAAAGAGGGAAAAAAATAATATCTTAAAAGACGAAAAAATGATGGTTGATGATTATAAAAACAAAGTAATATAACTGAAAATGTGTACGGACAGGTTTTCATTCTTTCTAGGTTCCATTCAATTGTCGAAAGAAAAGACTAAGATGGCAGTCGTTACAGTTCCACTATTGCATCCTACAGCATACTGTTCGTTCTTAAGATTTATTTTTTTTCTTTTGCTAAACTTCTAGTTAAGTTTAAGTATGTGTGTGTTGTTGAGACTAGGTGTAGTACAAAACAGTTGACTCCAAAATCAGTGTATCGGACCATTCTGGGAACACAGTTACTCCCCCCTTCCCCCCTTTGTTTTATTTTGAGCTAAAGTTTTGTTTTAATGATTCCATCTGATTTAAATATTTCCAAATGTAATTCAAAACCATGGCACTGGTGTCAAGAAATTGAACGCATTCCTTATACCTGTAAAATCTGGGACCCTGTGGGTTAGCAGCCTGTTGATGAATTGGATTGAGTGAAGGCTACAGATAAAGTTTAGATGGGAAGCAATATGTTTGGGCAGCCTGTGTACAGAGCTTTGATGGATATCGCTTAGTGGATGTTTTGTATCGTCTCCTTATCTCTAATAAAAAAAAGCACTAAACAACTCTGCTGTGTTACAACTGGTTTGTTTCTTCATGTTTGGCTGATTTATTTATTTTTTCTACCTACTTTTTGCCCCAAGGTCAATCTTATTCATGGTCTTAATATGTGATCCATATGACTTTTTTTATATTGATTTATAGAATTTTGCATAAATTTGTGTATTTTGCATTTGTTGCTGTTTTTATGTTCATTATGGTTTAGGCACTGAAATGTGATGTTTGCAAAATGTATAAAGTTTCAAATGGATCCAAACAAAGACTCTGATTGCTTTGTGATCCTCGCTTGATTTGGGTGGTTGGTTTTGGGCTACTTGTTTAAAGTAGTTATACAGTTAAACCCTTTTGAAGTAGTAGTTCACTGCTAGACTTTAAGCTATTACTAGCGTTGAAAGTACTTAAAAGGGCAATATATTTAATTTCAAATTGCACTATTTATCTGATACAAATATAATCAGGCTTTCAATTAGAGTGATGACATCAAAACTGGAGCATATAAATTTACACTAGATGCAACTAAGGAAAAAACCTCTACATGGAAAAAATGCTATAGGGACTCCTAGGAATCAGACTAGAAAGAGGCACATGCTCAGAGGTTTCAGAGCTTCACCTCAAAAGTTTTTTTATTTTTTGCAGTCTTGACAAAGAAATTAGAACCCAATGATGTTTAAACGTCTCCCCTCTGAATGCTTAAAACAACATGCAGTACATGTATAGTACCTAAATGCACAATGAAGTATGCATGACAGTATGAACTATATTCATGTACATTTGTACAGTAGTCATGTACTGTAATCTAATGAGTACTGCTAAATGGTAAGCACTGTTGAAGATTATTAATATAATAAATGATCTACTGCAGTGGTGGTGCCATGATACAATGATCATATTTAATGGTTATTCCATGGGACTGTGATTACCATGTTTACGTTTATACCAAACATTTAAGAATAATGTTGAATGGTGGTGTCCAAAACATGATTATACCATGTTAAATTTTAGTGTGAATGCAGTATGCTTATTCTAAACTTTAGCTTGCCAAACTACAAACTAGTTATAAAGTAGCCACTGTCAAGTTTCTTTTTTGACAAGGCTATACTACTAGCTACTAAGAACTAGTTGGAATTGAAGATATTTAAAAAGGGAATACTTATATTTAAAATGATTGCACTGCACACTTATATAGAATATAACAGAAATGTACATTTACACAAAGTCTCACTGACTGTAACAAACAGAACATATCAAATGCCACACAGGGACTTCAGGGAACAATTCTGAGCGATGACTCATATGAATCTGTAATTTTGCGTGTGGTGTGTGCTATATTGCTACTTGGGAATAAAAATAGCTCGTTACTGGAAAAGCTCCACTATAATGACATAAAAACGATTCAGCTCTTCATCTCAATTCTCGGCCATGTTGTGACGACACTCGATGTAGCAACTTACTATTTCCAACCAGTGGGGGGCATTAGAGATTCGTGAAAAATTACCTTCCGCTTTCCTGTGCTAAGCTACAATTGCATCTGGACCTTGGCTTGCTTGTGATGTGGTATGTCACGTATTTTATAAAGATAAGGAAATAACTTACACAAAAAGTTATGCACATGATAGGTGTTGAAAGACTGAATTCTCAAATGCTTTTTAAAATCCAAAGCAACAACAATAAGAGCTATTTTTGTTCAGAGAAAGCTTAGTTTTGTGTGTGCGTAAAAATAAATGGGCTATTTAAATAAGTTTGTAAAATGGCTTGTAACACTAACTTGATAAATGCAGTGGAGAAAGAATGTTGTTTACCCGTCTTTACAAATACACTTGAATGAAGTTCTAAGTGTAATGCACTTACCACAAGAGGGTAAAAGAACTTACAAAAATGTGACATTTCAAAATTCAGCCCCCATAATAGCCCTTTTTCACACACTGGGTTTTGAACGCAGAAGTAAACATTTGCAGGGTAAACTTCGATGGGAGTGAATGGGAGACCACAGCAAATATTATTTACACACTCATTTGCTTCAAGACCAAAAGAAAAACAAAATCCACTATTACATTTGAATGGCTTTCCCGAAGAGGAAATAAATAGAGAGGGGTGGATTAAGACACTCGGATGGGAGAAGATGCCAAATTTACTCTCACTCTCTCAGCAGCTGTAATATAAACCCCCTCGCAGCTGTGGTAATTCTTTTTTTAAAACTAATTCCACGGTAATACAACACAAAGTATAATGTTATAAATTTCAAAAAGTTTGCTAGATTTAAGCTGCTAAATAAGGCGGAAACGCATCATCAAAGTGAAAAAGGTCAATTTATAAAATTCTAAATCTTTTTTCTTCTGCAGTTGGCAATAGACCTTTTTCACAGACTGTGATGATGCGTTTCCGCCTTGTTTATCAGCATAAATCTCGCAATTTTTTTATATTATACATTTTTAAAATACTGAGTGTAAATTTATGTTGTATTACCCTGGAATTAGTTTTAAAAAACGAATTACCACAGCTGCAAGGGGGTTTTATTACAGCTGCTGAGAGAGTGACAGTAAATTTGGCATCTTCTCCCATTTTACTGTCTTAATCCACCCCTCTTTATTTTTTTCCTGTTCTGGAAAGTCATTCAAATGTAATAGTGGATTTTTTCTTTTGGTCTAGGAGCAAATGAGTAAGTGAAAATAATATTTGCTGTGATCTCCCATTCACTCCCATTCACCTCTGTCGAAGTTTACCCTGCAAACGTTTACTTCCACGTTCCAAAATCTGGAGTGTGAAAAAGGTCTATTACCGCTTTACATTCAAATGAAAAGGATAGCAAACACAACAGACATATTTAAGTTTATTCAAATAAAAGTTGTTTTTTCAACGTTTACCCCACAGCCATTATCTAAGCCTTTATATTCATCGAAATGAAAATGGATAGCCTAATTTGTATAAGATAAATCTAGCGTGTTGTTGGCCCGGAGTCTATAGCTCTGTGTTGTATTGCGCCAAGCAAACTAGAGTAAAGATAATGGTTGAATAAAGTTCCATCTCTGAGTCCTAACCCAAGTGAAATAAAGAGTGATCAAAGCCTGTGGGTAATGATCTACCTACAATCGTCTCAAATTCAGGACTGACTGTAAAGTGCAGGTTCCAGTTCAGGCATGTCATATTTTGTCCATTGATTTACCGTTCTTGCATTCTACTGCATCTTCTCCCTCTTCATCTTCATGTATTCAGTCTTGACTGCAGTCTACCTTATTTCCATGAACCCAGTAACAGATCTGAGCAAACTTTAGTGGAGTAAATCGAACCGCCACATTGTAGTCCCGATTCTCACCATTGATTTCAAGCCACTGGTGTCCAGAGAAGATGCCAATGACCTTACGCTCCCAGCGCTCTAAAGTATTGTCCCACACACGTCCATAAACCCCAGAGCCACTCGCCCCCGGGCGGGCGTCACAATGCTGGTAGATCAGATCGTTGGACTCATCCTCCACTGGACAGAAGCGGTACACCAATTCCCCAGGCCGGTCACTGTCAAATCCAGAGAAGTGGATGCGTTTACCAGACAAATGATCTGAGGTGGGTGCCACAGCCAGTCGCATGAAAGGGCGCCTGTGTGGCCAGCGCAACTCTAGAAGTGCATAGTCAAAATCCATGCTGACCTCTTGGGGACCTTGGATCCAACCTTTAGGTACCCGGGTCCGTTTCACTCTCACCCAGCGCACCAATGGTTTCTTTACAGGAGCCTGGCCAGGCTTTGTGTTGTTAACAGAAGGAAGGAGTAGAAAGCCTACCCTGAGTTTCCTTGCTCCTTTGACATAGTCTTTCCCATCATGTACACAGTGCGCTGCAGTCAGAACATGTTGCTGAGACACCAGAACTCCAGTGCAACCAGTGGAAATACGAACAGCTGTTGAGAATGGGTAGTCCAGCAAGAACTGGTCACCACGAATATTAAAGCGGCCATCGGTACCATAAATCTGCCGTTTGAGACGCTTATGTCTGGAAGGTGCTACTTTGGGCCACCTGAAATGAGGTTCAGCATCAACAGCATTGTAATTTTCATCCAAATCAACAGTGGTTAAAGTACGGTAGCCATCTGCATAAAGAGTTTCAAAAGCTAGCTGTTCAGTTAAGTGTAATTTATCTGTGTCTTCTCCTTTGTGGTAGCAGCTTTCATTGCAATGAGTGGTGAGGTCCAGCTGAGCTTTGGCGCTAAAGCGGGAACGGGACAGTGGAAGAGTGGCATGAGGTATCAGTGAGGGGAGGTGGGCATGGGGCTGGTGGCGAGGTTCTCTCACTGAAACCGAGCTGGGCAGGAGTAGTAAGAAAAGCAGGCTAATACAGCAAGGATGGGCCAGAACCAATCTCCAGTTAGGCACCATGGCTGAGATGTATGCAACCTATAAGCAACAAACATATGCATGAAATAAAACTGGGTAGCATAGTGTGCCAATGTGTCCTCCAATTTGTAGATATAGCTTAGGTTATAGTAGTTAATGTTGGATTTAACCCACATTAGGTCCATCTACAAAGGCTTAAAGGAATGTTCCAGGTTCAGTTCAAGTTTTAAGCTCAATTGACGTCATTTGTAGTGTGATGTTGATTTCCACAGAAAATAATTTCAACTCATCCCTCATTTATAAAAAAAAAATAAAAAAAGCAAAAATCACGGTTACAGTAAAGCAATTACAATGGAAGTGCACACTTAAAAGTATTTTCAAAAGTAGTAAAACATTAAGGCGTAAACATTATACTAATGGTACACTCAGTATTTTTTGTATTTTTATTTTTTTTGGCAATATAAAAGTTTTACTACTAAAGAAATAAAGAGTATTTTTGAACCATATGTATAAAATCATGAGCACACATGAGATGAGGACTCCAGTCAAATCAGTTACCTTATAAAAGCTGTTTTATTCTACATGGAGAGGGTCCTCTCATGGGGGCTGCCATGTTAAGATCACATGACCAGTCAAATACTACTCACTTAATCTCAGTAACCAGCCTGACACTTTCACTTAAATTAATGTGAATTAAATTATTCTTGGCTGACTGTGAATATTGAAGTTCTACAGTGGCATCACTGAAAACTATTGCGTTTAAAAAAATGCTTCAACCACACCTGTAAGCGTCAGTGTAAGTCCAAGACGACATAAACAAACAACAAAAACAAACAAACAAAACAATTACTGAGTACACCTTTAGCATGATTTTAGTGCAATGACATCTCAGTTCTATATGGTTTTAGTGTGATCAAATAGGGTTTACTGGAAGTTGTAATTGGCTAAAACCTTACATAGATTAGGTTCGTAAGAGACTCTATCACACTAAATCATGTAAAATGCCAAAGTCAAACACGTATAATGCTTAAATCTTGTGGTTATACTTTGGAAACTGTAGTTGAACATTTATGGACTGGCCCCATTCACTTCTATCTTAAGTACCTTACTTGAACCGCACACTTATTGTATTTTTTTTAATAAATGAGGGATGAGTCGAAATTAAAGTTTGCAGTAATCAACAATCAACAAAATGCCACAAATGCTGTCAATTGAGCTTAGCTAACTTGTATTGAAACAAGAACGTTCCTTTAATATAGACCTTGTTCAGAGCGCCATTTTTTTATTTTTTTGTTTTTTGGCGGGATTTTTTGCCTACTGAAAAATGTATATAAAGGTTTTTTTCAATGCTTCGTGTGCCGAACATTCAACATCAATGTAAACTACAGTACAACCCACTGAAATGACGGTAACTCACTTCTACCCCTCACAGTCACAGCCTCGCTTTCATTACCGTCAAAAATGTAATATGGCGCTACTCTGAATAAGGTAGCCTACATGAGGCGAGTTCCACACATGAAAGATTAAAGCGTAGCTAATCATTATGGTTATATTGTTTTTGTTTGGTATTGTAAACACCACAAACTACTTGTACGTGAGTTACAACTGTGTGATAACCGAGGCGATTTTATCTTAGTGGCAGTTATTCATGTACGTGCAGTGCGTGTAGGTCAGGATGGTCATTTAGAAAGATGGGGTTCAGAGGAACAGACCCTTCATTAAAGAGAGCACGGCTTTGAAAATGCATTAAAACTGCTATATTTATTGAGCAGTCCATTTTTAATTTTCTATAAGTTTTATATAACTAAGAATTTTGTTGTGTAAAATATTTTTATGTAAAAAAAAATAAATAAAAAATACGTGACACCTATTCATATTTGAATGATATACTGTAGCTCATCCGTAAGAGGCTATATAGATATTATTATAAGGCAAATTACTTGAGCAGTGTTCTACAAGAACCTTATCATCTGCGCATTTCGTGGACTCCCCTGTGTGACACCTGAGGAATTCCCTAACCTGTTTCTAAGAACATCCCTTTGTCCTGAAAACCTCCAACCTCGTCTTTCTGTGTCTCTCACATCATGAATAAATGTCCAACCAACCCTGCCCACGCCTTGCGTTGTTGTTAAAGTCAAGGAAAACAAAGTGTTTACCGACCCTCGCTTTCCCATTGCGTCGATACAAACCAATTGGCCTGTGCACTTGCGCAAATGGCAACTGGGGGATAGAGTTTCATAAAGAAGAATGTTTTCGCATTTTTGTGCATTTACATAACAAAAAGTACCTCTATTCCAAATTGGGGTTTTTGTAACTTGTAATGTTTGGAAACATCCTCATAAAACCGATTTTATATATTATAAGCATACATGAGCACCACTGTTTGACCCATGCGCCACAGCTTTTACGCACACATCTCTGTGGGAAAAAAAATGTCTGCAAAACTGTTTCAGAGTTAATACGTCTGAGGAGTATACTTAACTTCAAGCTGTGTTAATAATGAAGGTTTGTTTAAATCCAAATCAGAGTTTCCTCTCCTCGAAGTTCACCGGGTATCCTTGTCTCCAGGTTTACTCCCATCTCTTCTAGGTCGCCTGTGCTTAGCAGTGCGTGACAGGTCGACGAAATAACCTATACAGACCCTTTACACGCTTGCCCTTTTAAAGAGTCCTTATTTCAATAAATGATACTGCATCCTTGTCGTCCGCTGAATTGCCAGAGTACAAAACTGAGGTCGCTTAAGCTCAATAACCGAGGCGAAATGTTGCTCCTCCCCGCCTGGTCCTAGTGCCGCTGTGACGATGTCTAAAGCCAACATCTCTGTATGAACGGTCTTATGCGTCAGTAATACTAAATCTAAAGACAAAATTATTTTACCAACAGAGCATGTACTCTGGGCATGTCTTGGCACACATTTTATGAGCTGAATTCATTCGTGCATGTGTTATTATGCCGTCTGTCAAAAAGAGGTAGGAGTCAAGGCAAGCATGTCTTGAGGATATGAATTCCTTTAAAATGCTGTTATATTGCACTAGATGTATAATGCCACTTTTAGCAAGTTTAAACACCTGTACATGTCTAGATAATTTTTTATTAAGCTTGAAAATCTTTTTGTAGGCTACTTTGTACTCAGCCACACTGTTGTAAGACTCCCAAAATGGATAGTTCACCCAAAAATGAAATGTATATTCTAATTTACACACATTCATGTTGTTCCAAACTCACTTTCTTTCATTCATGGAACACAAAAGGAGATGTTTGGCAGAATGGCAGCCTCAGTCGCCATTCACTTCTAATGCATGGAAAAAGTGCTTTGAACATGTAAGGTGACCAGTGTTGGGTAAGTTAGTTACAAATAAGCAATCCACTACAATATGAATTACTTTTCTAAAAATTTCATCTGATTACTTGACTGATTACTTAATGGAAATGTAATCACATTACTAATTAATTTACTTAAGTTATTTTCTAAAGCACTTTTCACAAGTTTTTTTTTTCCAGCTTAAATTCCGATTAACATTTTTTATTGATTCGTAGATATATCACAAAGAAAAACACAACATATATACATTGAATCAACATTTAACCCCCACTATTACCCCTCCCAATCACCAACCCCACCCTGACCCCCAACAAACACCCCTGTGGTCACATATAAGAATAGACACACACACACACACACACACACACACACAAAGAAAATATAATAATCATATATAATTAAAACTATACTTTTTGTGGCTCTCTTTTTGAGTCCCCCTAAAATGCTAAATAACTGCCCCATTTCCTATCAAATAAATCCCAAAACCCCAGCCTTCTACTTCACACCTCCTCAAAAGCTACCAACCTCCCCATCTCCGCACACCGCTCCGGAAATGAAGGCGCTCCAGCCACCTTCCATCCCCTTAAAATAAGCTGTCTGCCAATCATAACACTGGTCAGAACCCAATTTTTTATGTGTTTATCCCTCATATTGATGACCGCCCCATCGCCCAAAATACAGAGTCTGGGGCAAAATGAAATTTGAGTTCCCAAAACGTCACACATAAAACTCTGAAACTTCAACCTAAATTTCTCCAGCTTAAATTCAAAAGAATGTGTATATTTCCTTCTTGTTCATTGTCACACTCAAGTCGTACACTCTGCACTTAATGAAATTAATTGAAAGTCATCAACTGTATTCTTATTACAAGGATTTAAAATGTAATGTTACACATTTTTTTTTATTACAAAAGAGTATTTGATTTCAGTAACTAATTACTTTGTAATCAGATTACACCCAACACTGATGGTGTGCATTCCAGACAACTCGAAACTGTGAATTTTCCACCTACTATTTGGAAGTAATGACCGGAATGTCACCATGCAGCATGAGACTAACGTACTCACTAACATCTCCCTTTGTGTTCCATTGGAAGAAAGAAAATCATACGACGCTTTGAACAACATGAGGGTGAGTAATTGATGGCAGAATTTTCTTTTTTGGGTAAACTACCCCTTTAAATCTTCCTTTAGTTGTAAACTTACCTGTAATGGTTTCAAATGGCCATTTATTTTTGGGTTGTATTATGGCAGGACACATTCCAGGTGTGTTGCAATTGTGATGGCGTCTTGAATATAACCTTCTGACCTTGATCTTTCTCCAAGTACTCACACCACTTGCACCAACCTGCACAGAACACTTTCTTTGTTTGGAAACCTCTCAGTCAAAAGATTTCACTTTCTCAGACGCGTTACACAAAACAAAGAGTGTTTATTCCTGAAACACACTTATAAGTACAGCTTTAAACAGTCTGATTAAGAATTCCATGCAGTCTCCAACTGGGTGTTGGTTAAGCCAAGGGAAAATAATTTTTTTGATTGCCTATTTGCTGTTGACCAACTGCATAACAAGAAAAGTGTCAAATCATGTCACTTTTGTTTAGCTAAACAAGCCACACAAAATCCAAAGTGCCTGTCATAGAGTTATTTAATTTTTTTTTTTTTTTTTAAATTAATGGTGGTGTAGTATTGCATCTACTTCATTTCCAATAAAAATGATTTTTCCATAATACCCAATGGCTGTGCACTGAACCCACATTTTTGCACAATGATAAGGAATGTGTGAAGTGTTCTGGGAGAGTGTAAAAATCTAATACCATAGCAAAACACTGTCCAGTGATGGTATCATGTACGACACTCAGTGTCACAGTGGGTGAGCAAGATTCTGTTGATGTGTGTTGGCACTGGCATGCTGTTTCATTGTCTATTTATTGTCCCCTTTCTCCTGGTTTGCTTTCAGACCATTCCAGACCTACGTATATCTTATTCAACATCACTAGCCACGGGAAACTGGAGTGGATCTCATTCTAACTTACAAGTCACTGATATTTGCAATGCTCATTCACAGTTAGCGATAAGGGGTTAGGCCATTTCAAATGCAACCTACAGCTCATTCACTCTGCAGGAATCTGCTACCTTGGAAAATTCCCAGATCTCTTTACAGTGGGACTCTTGTTCTTGACCTGTCCTGGCATCATGCCTTGTGGAGGGAGGTGGGGCCAGGGGTTCATCATAAGGAGGGGCCTTTGAAAGTGTGTCCGTTCCTCTAAAGCCAATCTTTTGTCACCTCCAGCTCCAACTCAAGTCCTGTGTTTTGTCCATCTTTAAAACATTTTTGGTTTGAGGTGTTTTGAAGTGTCAGTTTTTGCAATGATGCCACATTATGATTACTGACCATGGTGTTACAAAGAGAAGAGTTAGAGTAAGATTTTTGTTACCTATCATTTATTTATCACAATTCAATAACTCAGAGTAAATTAATAAAAATGTCAATAAAACCAATAGCAATAAACAGGAATGAACAGTGATAATTCATTTGTGTACAAACATTTATTTTAGAATAAACATTTTGATCTTACCCCCCCAAGCATAAACATTCTCACAGTGGATAAGGTCAACTGTCTCAAACTCAGCCTTTGATCTGTGTGTGTTTTTGTGTGTGAGCATGCTTGATGTGTGCCAAGTATTATTGTCTCACCCTTTCATTTCTGTGCGTGTGTGTCTGTTCTCCATTGTGAATGTGCTATGGTCTCACCCCTTCATTTCTGTGTGTGTTCTGCATTGTGGCTGATTTTATTTGACAAATTCTATAAAAAAAATAAAATAAATGCTCTTTTATAGTCTCACCCATTCATTTCCTATGTGGGGTCAAATTTGACCCCTAATACTAGGAGTGTGTCACACCACCATGCCACCAGAATCCAACTCAATATTTTTGTGTATGTATAGATAGCAAATGTAGGAAAAGTCACCAAACCTCATGCCACTGAGATCTGCTTTTTAAAGAAGCAAAGTTCAAAAGGGGTCATTTTTGACCCCAACACTATATGAGGTTTAAAGACAGTTGCAAGCGTGCATGTGTTAATTCACAGACATACTGTTATTTTATGATATGCTGCTTCAGTTCAGAGCCGCAGCAAGATATTGTGGCATGTCCGAGTTGGTGCCGGTGTGGACTGGTATACCTCAAATTTCCATTTAATGCTTGACTCACTCAAAGCGAGGCTGAACAAAATACACATTTACAGCTTGATATGTACCTTTATATGTGACCCAGTACACACAGATAATGTGTATAGGAGAGCAGACTTTTTGTCTTGCACTGTATGTTGAGAAGCCACAATAGCTTGGAGTATTCAATAAGTATTTTAGTGGGCCATGCTTTATTCTTTTTAAAGACCTATTCGGTGGAAATGGACTTTGAATGCATGTATGAACTATGTCTTACATGCACAGATGTGGCCAGTGCAGTTACAGATCTTTTATGGTCTGTAGTACAGAAGTGCATTTCTCTTCCAGCTCTTATTACACTGAGGCCCAGTGTACAAGAGTCATCCAAGCAAATAAGTATAGTTAACAAGATCAGAGGACTCCCTCTGTACTCTTTAATCCATTAATTGGCCTCTGGTTCGACCCAGTGATTTGGACCCACAACAATGGTAAAAGCTTTTAACAACAATAGTCATTGTGCTTGACTTATTTCCACAGCACACTGCCAATCAGACTTCAGTATGGTTTTGGATTGCTGTAATTCCATTAACCACATGAAACCAAAGCTATGAATCTAAACAATGCATCTTTTTTACTTTTTCAACATCCTTTCTTTAAATCGCCCCCCTTGTTTTTCTGATGGATTTCACCACTGTTTTCTACAGCAAATGGGCTCATTGTCTAGCAGAAACAGTATAAGGAACAAAGGTACCATTTGCATTAAAATGAATGGGAGGAAATGCTCAAAATTCAGTCAGTCGCTTTCTAGATAGCGTGGCCTGTATATTTTTGATGTTTTTAATGTGATTTTAACTAAAGAAGCAACATTTAGGATACCATTGTTGTCAGATATGTTGATTTGACATAATTTGGCGACAGTATATTGAAAGTTCTTCAACTGAAATCTGTCCGTGCTTACTGAAATTCAAACTGCATAATTTTCATGCATTGTTGCACACTGGACTGTGACCTGGAAGCTGCAACTTGCGAACTCTCTGCTGACTGAACACTGCCTTGTGCTTGCCGTTTATCCGTGATCCACGTTGTGAGAACTGCAGATAGTAGTGTTTTGTAGCAGTTTGTTTCATCACCCAGGCGGGGACCTCTTGTTTGGACATTTTATCTTTTCACTTGCTCTCATTCTGTTTGGACTGTCTGGTGGGTCACACTCCTGTTTATCTATACCATACGATCACTCTGGACTATCCTGTTGACTTGGTTCCGTTGTCGTTTTATTTGCATGTAGTTTTATGTTTGAGCATTGGCTGAAAGCACTTTATAAATTAAACCCATTATTATTGGCATTATTAGTGGTAGTAACTCAGTCAATTGCATGACACAGGTTGTCATGTGCTGTCAACATGGCAGGGCCCATGAGGGGGAACCACTTCATGTAAAATTGAACAGCTTTTATTGGGTTACTGAGACAATCAGTAACCCAGTAAAAGTGAGTGTACATCATCTAACATTTTTAAAAACACTATTCATTTGTGTAACTTTAACAAAAACATACCAAGTGCACCTTTAACTATACTCCCCAACCCAAATTTCCAACCCTAAACTAACTGTCAGTGGAGTCAAAATTTAGTAAAATTTACCACTCATCATTGATTAGGTGAACATTATCACTTTTTGGTTTCCACAGGACCAAAACCTGTCTCTGAGGCTTATCATGCAACGTGCCATCATTGGCACCACAGGAAAAAGGTAAATATATTTGAATTGATACAAAAACATCTGATTGATGTGCCTCTTAGTAACCCAGCAGAATGGGGTCGATGTCAGGATACTGGAACATCCAGTAGTGCTGTTGATATCCCATGTGATCATTTTGTAGATTTCAGTCTTTCCATATCAAGTAGATAGGAGCTGTCCTTGCATGCTTACAGTACTGCCTTGTCACAACCCATCCCAGTCTAGGGTTGGGGAGGCTTATCAAAAAGGTTTTGGGTTCCCTTCTCCCATCCCAGCACTCAATTCAATTTAAGAATCAAATAACATTTAAAGAAACAGGAAAAAAAAGAAAAAAAAAAAAAAAAAAGGGATGTATCAAAAGGCTTCAGGAGGGGGCAAGGCCAAAACAAAATACAATTCCTATAGGGGGAGTCAACCAATTTTCATAGAAAAGTGAAATAAAAAATAAACGTACTCTAATTCCCTTTCTATGCAAAAACAAGAGAAAACAGATATTGAAACAAAATGGCACCTACCTCTCAACAAATGCTCCCAATGTAATCAGTCCAAGGCACACTTGATTTAGGACAATACCTTTTAACATCAGTTCACTCAATAGGCACAAATGCAATCTCAAGTAAACAAACCATTTCTCAAAAGAAAGTATAACAACACATCTGAGACAGGGAATGAAGCTTTCCAGCAGCTTTTATCCTCCATCAGCTCACAGCCATACCAATCAGGAGAACTCCTCATTAGTGCTAATGCACCTGGTAGTGAATAGAGTGAGAGGGAGAACAAGAGAGAGGAGAAAAGCCAGGGGGAAAACAGACATGCAATACTAAACATTCCCACCCCAAAATACACAACCAAAATAGATACAATGTTACACCACATTGAATATGTCTTACAATGTAACACCTCCCCAACGAAAAGATACAAACAAATGATCACAAATAAAAATACACTTAAAATACGTACAGGGACGTAACAGCCTACATAGAAAATATGCACCAAGTGAACTGACTTTCCTTAAAGGGACTTGTTTTTATCTATTCTATGTACACAATCTACCTTCTTTTGTTCCCACTCCAATGGGTCTAACCTCCTTCCTCTCCCACAACACAGCTGTCCACCTTTACTCTGGTCACTGTTATGCCACACAATTTATTTTTTATTTTTCTCTAACCTCTTCTGACAAACTCTATCTCAGACTAGCCTCCCCCTCTTCATCTCGCCTGCCTGTGCTCCCCAGGAGCTCCAGAGGGGTATAAACGCAGCTCTGCTTCCCTCACAGTGTGACCTCATTCCCAACTTGGCAGCTCGTAGCAATATGTGGAAAATCAAAACTAAAAACACATAGTATGCAAAAACAAGTCGAGGAATATAGAGCAAAGCATTCTTATTGCAATATACTTTCTGAGGACCATGAGTAAAACTGGCTCCAACCACCCAGTTGCTCTTTTTAGTCTTAGTAGAGGTTATACAGTATAAGCCAATATGATTACAATATCATGTTTAGAGCTAAGTTGTTGTCAAGCTTCAAGTCATAGCGATAACCACATTTGCGTTGAACTCATGTTTGGTCATTAAAGGTCTTTAGAGTAGCTAATGTCTGCAATTCAAAATAATAATTACTATCTTAAGCCATGTCTTGAAATGAGTTTCAGACTTTTTAACTCACTTCAAAAACTGGGAATGATAATTGTATTCATTTGTCTATTCAGGAACAAAAACAAGGAAAGAACAATAATGTTACATCCACTGTGATCACATGGTGGACATGAAGGCATTATTACCATGCTGTCTGCAGCAGAATATGTCATGCATCATAGTTTTACATAAATGTTTATTTTCCCATTACAGTAGCTGTGGGACAAAAACACATTTCAAGCAGCAGTTTAAGGAATAATTCACCCAAAAATGAAAATTCTGATATCATTTACATTTTTCTTTCTTCCCCGAAACCAAAAGTCTTTAGAAACCATACAAGAGCTATGTGTAAGGAGGAACAGACTAGTGATATATGACAATTAGTGATATGTGACAATATGGGTTTTTCAATGGATGATGCTGATACAGATATCAGGATGGCTGATATAAATACTGATATACATTATACAATTTAATAACAGCAATTCAGATGTACACAATATTTCTAAAATTAGATTAACACTCATTTTATACAATAATTGCGCAAATTATCTTAAACTTGAAGAAGAAAAAAAAACTATGTTTGCTATCATAGACAACTCTATTGGTAGATGGAGTTGTCAATATATGTTTGCCAAACCACTCTCACGCATTTTAATTTCTTCACAATCAAATCAATTTCCAGCAAGGTGAACTGAGTAATCTTTAACAAAATTAAAATGAAACTTTGAGATTTTAAGTTGTATTTAAGTTTGTTAAAGATTACACAGTTCAATTTGATGGAAGTGGAAGTTATAAAATGTTTTTTTTTTTTTTTTTTTTTTGAGTGCAATGGAAAATGGCTGGAGTGTTTGAGAGATTTTTTGCAATTCTAGTGGGTGATGCTGATGATGTAAAAATCAAATGTATCAAGCAACCTAGTTTTAAAAGCAAGACATGATATAATTTCTGGCTTTTATGTTCATTAATTATTCATTAAAAAGTTTGACAGAACTTCCCATTCAGTTGCAAAATATTCATTATGCTGATGATTATAACACTGATTTTTCCAACATGGGACCATGTTATATTGCTGCTAGTTGTCTAATCCTGTACTTAAACAGTGTTAAAAGTTTTCTCCAAGAGAACTATTGTGTACATCCATACCCAAAAAAACAAAACAAATAAATGATTATTAATAATATGCATAATATTCTTGCTGCTGCTGAATATTAAAATGAATCCATGTCATGACAGGCAGACAGACATAGCTCCTGCTGTCGAGAGAATGGCGTGACAGCTCTGCAGATATGTTTCCACAGACACACTCCAACACTCATCTGCATGCCTGACCTTGTGAAAGGACTCCCAGAGTAATGGCCACTTTAAAGTGCTCCACGTCAGCCCTATACTAATGGGTGCTGTTTTTCAAGCCATTCTCGGCAAGAACAGTTTCATACTCTATAAATATTACATTGCAACACTGAGCAATTTTATGTCCGCGTAGTGAGATATTATGGAGAATCGGGGAAAGGGTTTTCCAAACAGCTGAGCAAATAGAAAATTCTGCTGTAATGATGGAAGATTAATGCACATATCTGGGATAATAGCCCTCCACTTTGCAGCTTTGGGTTCACACGTGGCTCAGACTCGGAGAGAAAGAAAGAGAAGGAATGACGGAGGATTAAGAGGTGAAAGAGAATTAGTAAAAGAAGTATTTCTAAGGTATTGCCTTCCTTACCATACATACAGTACCTTCAGAATCAGTAGAAAACTGATAACACATTGAAAAGCAATCAATTGAGCTTATTGCTTTAACACAGCAGTCCTATGGCCATGTCAGGGAAGAGAGGAGAAATCAAGCTGTTTAAACCCATGTCCAGGTATGACATACAAATGGCTGCCAGAAAATCACAAGTTAAAAAACAGAGAAAGATTAGCTTGGAGCCTCTCTATATACAATCTAAAATATTTACTGTGGACCTCACGGTGAACCATTTCAGAACGGCTTCTTTGGCTCTCCAATGTGTATTTGCTCTCTAAGCACAGGTGATTTTCAGACACTGACTGCCAGGATGTCTCAATCTCCATGAAAAAATTTCACCAAAATGCTCTAGAATTCTAAACTGTGCAAAGACCGTAGTATTTAAAGGCAAAGTGTGTAATTTCTTTGCCAGTAGCGTCACCAAACAGAACTGCAAAAATAATATTTTTCTTCAATCCTGTATACTCTCTCCATTTGCTATTGGTCAGCAAACAGATTGTCCCACCCCAAACTCATGCCATTGGCTATGCTACTGTATGTCTGCCTGGTCGGAATGCTCAAACAAACTGGGTAATGTTTTGATAGCACCACAGAGTCACGGTCAGTGCTTGAAGTGGGCAGTTACTCACTGGTACAGAGAACCTACACTTCTGTTATTTAGTCTACAGAGTAACGGCAGTTTTTATTATGTACCACCACTTCTCCCGGTACGATGCAATTTCTTTATTTGTCAGTTTGTCAGTTATTTCTTAAGTCAGTGAGTGATTTGATGCGGCCCTCCGACTGATTTTGATAAAATCGTGTCACAGACTAAACATCTGAGTGCTTTCTGCTATAAACTCAGCGGTGAGTTTAACAACACTCAGTGGCAGTGCTACAGCATCACCGATTGTCAGAAATGATCCGTGGTCATGGTCCAGTTACGGACAGGAGTGTGCGTGTTTAAGCTTGTCAGTTCAGCTTACTTTCACACTTCAGCACAAGTCTCTGGCTCCTGTGTGCAAATTCAAAAAATTTGCAGAAAAGCAAATTTTCCCCTCCTTGAATGGAAGGATAAAAGAGAAAAAGGAAGAACAGACATAATGCTCTGTTTTCAGTTTTAAATTTATTTTATGTAAAAAGATTGTTCTACATTAGATTGCCATTGTTTTCTTATGTGTGTTGATATTGTCAAAGATACAGACTTTAGCAGATCTAAATACTTTTCCTAATTTTTTATAAACAATAACCCACATTGTTTAAAAAATTGCATCATTGTTTTTATTTTTAAAGTAAAACCTATTTGTTATTTGAGGGTGTGAGGACACATTTGCTCTTCAACCATATCTTAAACAATAATTTATTGCCAGATCTTAAAATTTTTATTTAACCAACCCTGACTATTTTTATGTAAATACATATAGTATTAACAGTGTTTTGTTGTTCATAGTAACATGTTAGTAACAAAGAAAGTGTTAGGTAAAATAAATACAGAACAAAGGTTTTGCCCCCGTTGAGTTTTCTGGCTCTATTTTCCTGAGTGCTCTTCCTCTACACGCATTAAAGCTGGAGTGCGTAATTTTTTCATTGTTAAAATACTTTCTCCTATCCAAGCTTAATATGCAGAGACAACTTTAAGTAAGCCATTTATAGGATGATTTCTTCAAAAGTGTAAACACTGTGACCATTGCTTGAAGTGGAAGAAAAAAGGGCAGTTACTCTACATTTTTTTTTTTTTTTATTTTTTTTTTAATAAGAAAGGATACACACTTTTTTTAATGGGATAGGGAAAGTAAAGAGGTGATAGGGAGAAGAGTGGGAATGGGATTGGGAAAGGACCTTACAAGCTGGGACTCAAACTCGGGTCATCCGCCATGTATCAGCACCAAATGTCATGAGCACAGCCCGCTATGCTACGGCTCTGACAGTTACTCTACATTTTAGTATTTTTTAATGTATTTTTTCTCCCCATTTCTCCCCAATTTGGCATGGCCAATTCCCAATGCGCTCTAGGTCCTCGTGGTGGCGTAGTGACTCGCCTCAATCCAGGTGGTGGAGGACGAATCTCAGTTGCCTCCGCGTCTGAGACCATCAATCCGTGCATCTTATCATGTGGCTTGTTGAGTGCGTTATCGCAGAGACCTAGTGCATGTGGAGGCTCACGCTATTCCGCGGCATCCACGCACAACTCACCACGTGCCCCACCAAGAGCGAGAACCACATTATAGCGACCACGAGGAGGTTAACCCAACCTAGCAACCAGGCAATTGGTTGCTTAAGAAGCATGACAGGAGTCACCCTACATTTTAGTATTAAACTCGATATTTTAACATATGTCTGGCCTATTTAAAAATAAATAAATAAATGTGGGGTTTTATACTATACAGTAGGGATCTATTTTCTTGCAGGGGCCAGATTATCCATATGAAGGGCCCTATTTTTAGAGTGCTAGGATAAGATGTAGCACATGGTATTAGCGCGTTAAAGCATTCAGCGTGTCCATATTTCTATTATTCTATACAGTCCTTATACCATCTTCTTATGAATGTGCTGTTTTTGTTTATATCGCTGGTGCTTGAGGGAATGGACTATATGCTGCAATAACCAGTGAAGAACCTCTGAATTAAATTGCACTTGACCCAGCCAATTAGCGCATTGCACGTGTGATTTCACCAAACCCACTTGCGCCTAGACTTAGTGTATGCTTGCACGAAAGTAACAAAACTAAATGGACATGCCCACTGACATTGCGCTTATGACTTATGATACTGCACTTAGCGTTAGTGCTCTTTTTGTTATTAACAGTTTTTATTGATTCCATCCACAAGACAGACAAACACAACATAAAATACAGAATCAATTATAACATAAAATACGAACATTCCCCCCTACCCGAAACAAACATGCACTACAGTGGTCACTTACAATTAGAACATAAAAATAAAAAAATTAAAAAGAACAAAAAAAATGCACATACACATCAAACTAAAAATCCTTCTCCACTGCCCCTCCCCAAGAACCCTCCAAAAAAGCCAAATATCCACCCCACTTCCTATCAAACAAATCCCATTTTCCCAGCCTTCTAAAGTCACCTTCTCAAATGCTGCCACCCCATCCATCTCCCCGCACCACTCCCGAAACGAGGGTGCCCCAGTTGTCTTCCACCCCCTAAGGATAATTTGTCTGCCAACCATAACTCCAGCTAAGACCCAACTTTTTAAGTGACTATCCCCAAAATTAATGACTGCCCCATCACCTAAGATGCAGAGTCCAGTGACCCAAATGTCTGAGACCGAATGCATAGTAATAAAAAACAAAATCTTGGGTAGGCCTAGCCCACATTTGTCAATCGGCCTATGTAACTTATTAAATGTAATCTGGGACGCTTACCATTCCAATGAAGGACTTTGCTATGCTATCAAAATGCTTGAAATAAGAGAGGGGGACATCTACAGGGAGGGACTGTAGCAGGTAGTTGAATTTTGGAATACATTTCATTTTAATAACATTAACCTTCCCAATCATAGATAAATGTAATGAAGCCCACCTGCCCACATCGCTTGAAAACTTTTTTATTAAGGGGTCAAAATTAACTCACTAAATCAGACAAATTTGCTGGGAATAAAATGCCCAAATATTTAATGCCCTGTTTGGGCCACTGGAAAGCACCTGGCTGAAAAGCCGTTGCTGGGCAGTATGCTGTCAAAGCCAAAGCTTGACATTTAGACCAATTGTCTCTGTATCCTGAGAACTTAGAAAAGGGGTTAATAATTCTGTGGAGGCAAGGCATAGATCTAGTGGGGTCGGAGACGAATAATAAAATATAATCTGCATAAAGCAAAAGCTTATGTGCCATAACTACCTCCACCACCCCTGGAAAATCATCCTCCTTTCTTATCGTGGCTGCTAATGGTTCCAGGGCAAGACAGAACAATAATGGGGAAAGAGGGCAACCCTGCTGGGTGCCCCTGTCCAGAGTAAAATAATCTGAAATTAATCCATTTGTTTGTACTGCCACTACCAGGTGTCTATAAAGTAACTTAATCCATCCAATAAAAGTATTCCCGAACCCGTATATTTCCAAAATCTTAAAAACATTATCTCATTTTACCATATCAAACGCCTTTTCAGCGTCAAGTGAGATGGCAGCGACCGGAGTCTGATCATTCGCCATTGACCACATGATATTGATGAGACACCTGATATTATCAGAAGAGCTGTGGCCCCAAATAAACCCCACCTGATCTATATGTATAAGAGATGTCATAACTTTACTTAATCGGTTAGCCAAAATTTTTGACAGTATTTTTACTTCTAACTGGATCAGGGAAATTGGACGGTAACTCTTACACTCGCTTGGATCTTTGTCCTTTTTAAGAATCAGACTGATCCAGGCTTGTGTCATGGTTGGTGGAAGCTTTCCATTCTTTAATGATTCCATATAAACTTCTAGCAAAAGTGGAGCCAGTTCTGTAGCATAAGATCTAAAAAAAAATGCAGCCTCAAAGCCATCTGGCCCCGGAGCCTTGCCTGTAGGCAGGGCCTTAATTACTTCGCCATGCTCCTCCAAGGATATCTCTTTTTTTTTAGCTCTGTCGTCAGTTTAGGGAGTTCTAATGGTTCCACATATGTTCTAATATCTTCATCAGTAGACAAAGATGTGGAACTATAAAGACCAAGATAGAATTATTTAAAAGCATTATTAATATCAATGGCTGAGGTAAATATTTCACCACCAGCAGATTTCACTAAAGGATTGGTAGAAAAAGACTCTCACTGCTCAAAAGTTTGCATACCCTTGGAGAATTGGTCATATATGTACCATTTTTAAAGAAAACATGAGTGAGCAGGCAAAACACATTTCTTTTATTTCTTATGGGATTCATATTCAACTGTAGGTTATAACAGAATGGCACAATCATAAAACAATATATGGCAACAAAGAAAAAAATGAAATGACCCCTGTTCAAAAGTCTGCATACCCTTAGTTCTTAATACTGTGTATTGCCCCCTTTAGCATCAATGACATCGTGCAGTCTTTTGAAGTAGTTGTCTATGAGGCCCCAAATTCTTGCAGGTGGTATTGTTGTCCATTCGTCTTGGCAAAATGCCTCCAGGTCATGCAAAGTCTTTGGTCATCTTGCATGAACCGCACGTTTGAGATCTCCCCAGAGTGGGTCGATGATATTAAGGTCAGGAGACTGTGATGGCCACTCCAGAACCTTCACCTTTTTCTGCTGTAACCACTGGAGGGCCAACTTGGCCTTGTACTTAGGGTCATTGTCGTGCTGGAAAGTCCAAGAGCGTCCCATGCGCAGCTTTCATGCAGAAGAATGCAAATTTTCTGTCAGTATTTTCTGATAACATTCTGCATTCATCTTGCCATCAATTTTCACAAGATTCCCTGTGCATTTAGAGCTCACCACCCCCCAGTATTCTTTTTACTATAGGCCTTGTTGACCCCTCTCCAAACAGAGCACTTATGGTTGTGACCATAAAGCTCTATTTTGGTCTCATCACTCCAAGTTACAGTGTGCCAGAAGCTGTGAGGCATGTCAAGGTGTTGTCGGGCATATTGTAACCGGGCTTTTTTGTGGCATTGGCACAGTAAGGCTTCTTTCTGGCAACTCGACCATGCAGCTCATTTTTGTTCAAGTATCGTTGTATTGTGCTCCTTGAAACAACCACACAGTCTTTTTCCAGAGCAGCCTGTATTTCTTCTGAGGTTACTGTGGGTTTTTCTTTGTATCCCGAACAATTCTTCTGGCAGTTGTGGCTGAAATCTTTCTTGGTCTACCTGACATTGGCTTGGTATCAAGAGATCCCCGAATTTTCCACTTCTTAATAAGTGATTGAACAGTACTGACTGGCATTTTCAAGGCATTGGATATCTTTTTATATCCTTTTCCATCTTTATAAAGTTCCATTACCTTGTTACGCAGGTCTTTTGACAGTTCTTTTCTGCTCCCCATGGCTCAGTATCTAGCCTGCTCAGTGCATCCACGTAAGAGCTAACAAACTCATTGACTATTTATACACAGACACTAATTGCAATTTTAAAAGCCACAGGTGTGGGAAATTAACCTTTAATTGCCATTTAAACCTGTGTGTGTCACCTTGTGTGTCTGTAACAAGGCCAAACATTCAAGGGTATGTAAACTTTTGATCAGGGCCATTTGGGTGATTTCTGTTATCATTATGATTTAAAAAGGAGCCAAACAACTATGTGATAATAAATGGCTTCATATGATCACTATCCTTAAATAAAAGACTGTTTTTTTGCATGATCAGTCATATTTTCAAAATCAATGCCAAAATTTCACAATTTCTGCCAGGGTATGCAAATTTTCAGCACAACTGTATCTAGCTAAAAGCTTCCCTGCTTTGTCCCCCGACTCAAAATATGACTGTCTTGCCCTGAATAGCCAAAACTCCACCTTCCATGACAAAAGAATATTACATCTGTATTTCAATCGGGTCAATTCTCTGAGGCCATCAGATGACATTCGGTGCTTTAGCTCTGTTTCGGCACTTTTAATATTCCCTTCCAACTCCACGAGTTCTCGTGCTTTGATTTTTTTGGTGACTGAGGCATACTGTATGATCCGACCCCTAAGAACCGCCTTAAGTGCCTCCCAAGCCATGCCCACAGAGGATACTGAGGACCAGTTGGTCTCCATATAGACATAGATTTCAGCCTTTAGCATTTGTTGGAATTCAGGATTCTGCAACAGGGATACATTAAAGCGGCAACTATATGATTTCTTTTTCTCTATATGTGGCAACACCTCTAAACTCACCAGGGCGTGACTGAGACTAAAATGTTTCCAACTGAACAATCAACAACAGATTTATTCTAGAATAAATCTTATGGACTGATGAAAAAAATGTATAGTCCCTACCAGATAGGTTCAAAAGTCTCCAAATATCTGTAAGACCAAGATTTTACACATCCTGTGAAGTGTCACTATTGCTCTAGGGGGCTTACACACTTTTGCTTCACTATGATCAAGGACTGAGTCCATCAAAAGATTAAAGTCTCCTCCCAATATTATATTATGAGGGTGCCAGCGGCTTGCAACATCCCTGCAAGATCTATAAAAAAGCCCTGATCATCAGCATTAGGTGCGTAAATATTTGCCAAAATCAACCTTTGCTCCTGAATTTCTGCTAAAACAATAATGACTCCCCCTAATTTATCTTTAATCTGTTTGAAACATGTGAATTGTAGATGTTTACTTAATAACTCCCCTGCTCTTACTTGAGCCAGCGCTAAAGAAAACATGTCCACCCCATATCTTCCCAAATTTTTCAGCTTCCTGCGGGGAAAGATGCATTTCTTGAAGAAACACTATATCATATTCCTTAGGTTAAAAAAAGAAATAACCTTCCTTCTTTTTATGGGGTGCCCCAACCCATTCACATTCCACGTGGAGAGAGACAATCCACTCATATTAACATTTTGACATATTAGAAAAAATAGATTGTGTGTCAAAAATGAAATTATAAAGAACACACTCCAACATTAGTGCAACAATCATACTTCCCCCCGAACAAAAAACACAGAAAAAGGAAAAACGTGCACATTAACCCCGTGCACAACAGCGCCAACTGGCGTCCATCCCTCTAACCTCAAACAGTCCATGTACACCTACGAGGGCCCCGCGACAACTTTGCCGTCAGATTGCTCAAGTCCGGTGCTTCTATACAAATTTTGTGAGACAGAATTACACAACAGAAAATAATCTATAAAACAAAATCCTGCCAATAGGAGGCATAAGCACAAAGAGCGTGTAGATTCATCCACATAACTGCTCCGAAGGTGTGTTCCTCCACAAAAAAAACTCCAGCCACTAGGTGGAACCAGCACAAAAAGAAACAAAAAAGGCGCCCAGTTTCCTCGGACAGTCAAGTGAATATTCAGTGAGTCAGACCCACTTGGCTCTTACATGAGTGCAACAACTGACCTAATCACTCCAATGTCCTGCAAGAAATATTCCACAAAACAAACTCCAGCCAATAGGAGGCATAAGCACAAAGAACGTGCAGATTTATCCATAAACTGTCCCAAAGGAGTGCTATCCCACAAAACAAACTCCAGCTGCTGGGTGGAACCAGCACAAAAAGAAACAAAGAAGGTGCTCAGTTTCCTCAGATGGTCCAGTGAATGTTCAGTGAGTCAGGCCCACTCGGCTGCATAGAAAGTGTCACACAATGACCTACTCACTCCATTGACTTATGAAGGACATCGCTTGCTGTGGGCATGTAAATATTTTGTGGCCATCCTTTGTATCTATTCTCAATTTGTCGGGGAATATCAGTGAAAAAGCGAGCTTCCGTTGATGTAAGAGTTTCTTGCATTCCTTGAATCGATCACGTTTCTCTCTTGTCAAATTCGCTAGCAGATTAGCAGCTAATTCCCTCTCCAATGACTCCAGATTATCGATCCGTTTCTCAACATCCGACACTGTTGTAACCATCTCAGTGAATTTCATCTCCATGGCAGTGAACGATCGACGTATTACAGCAAGATCCTTCAAGTCAGTAACAACCTTCGCCAGCATTGCCGACATGTTCAACAGTTGAAGCCGAATCTCTTTCACCGCACTGTCCAAATTAAGTCCCGGGCATGTGGCCTCCTCAGGGGCTTCAGCTTGAGCACGTAAGTGTCTTTTAATGTCTCCAGAGCCTAAGGATTTTGAATTCTTTGACATACTGTCTTCCTAGAACAGTCAAGAATCTGAGTGTAGAATCTCACCGGTTTATGACATAAAAAGTATTAAAACTAGTACGCAGAGTTCGCCGTTCACACGTCCGAACCTCACATGGTGTTAGTGCTCTTAAAATAGGCCCTGATCTGGCCCCCACAGTAGTTGAAGAAATGTTTATTTATTTATCTTTAAATAGGCAAAATATATGCTGTTAAATAGGCATATATATGTTGTGAACAAGAGCAAATATTGAGTTTAATACTAACATGGAGAGTACCTGCACTTTTTTTCTTCCACTTCAAGCTTTAAGGCAATGCTCAATTTCATTTCTCTGCATTCTAATGACAAAATTAAGATGATTAGCAAATAGGGTTGTGTTGGGACTTGACAAGACTAACAACAGGAACATATAGGAATGAGACAGATAAAGGCTGAGCAGACTTGTGTGGACTTTGATTCCACAATTAGTTTGTTATTGAATGACTAATTGCCCATCCTAATGCATAAAAGACTAACATATATATATGCCTGAAATTTGAAACAGAGTTTAAGAATTCAATTTATTAAGGTGTCATTCCAAATCAACCTGATACAGTTAATACAATGATCAACTCGTGTGAGTTTATACATTAGCAAGTAGACAAGAAACAAACAATACAAAGATACAAAGAACAATACTTGTCATCTTTTGTGCTTCAAAAGTGATTTCTGATCCAACACAGAAACAGGTTTGAGAGCAGTTCAGTCCTTTGCACGAGCACATTTCTGCTTCATCACAGCTCGAAATAATTACCAGTTGTCTTCACAAGCCAAACAAACTGCAGCCTGTGTTATGTCTCTGATACTCTTTAATGAGACATTTCCCTTATAACACTTCATACCAAAACAAACATAATTGTTCACTCTCTTGTACTTTCCTTATAGTTATGTACAGTATAAACATTATAAAATAATATTGTATTCAAGCAGATATAAGTTTAGCTATTTATTTGGCATTATTGAAAGTAATGCAAAAAGAATGAGCTCTGTTACAATGTTTTCTTCCAGCGTAAAGAAGTTGTTTCCACTAAAGCTGTTAAACAGGAAAAGTGGAATTGTGGGGAATGGATAGGACACTTTTTGTGCTTGTTTTTTTTTCTGAGAGAGGAACAAAATGTAAGCAGGATGGGGGAAGAAAATGTGGCTTCTTTTCCTGCTGCATTCTTTCCTTCATCAGGAATTCACTGAGGGTTTGGCAGGCAGCTTTTATTACTGGATTCTATCTCCTTCACTTGGGGAAGGACAGACTGTATGGACCATGAGAGTGTTGGGATAACAGTGTGGGAGAGTGAGCACTAAATCAACTTACAACCTCCAATCCATCTACCTCATCTTACTGACATAAATAACTATGGTGTGGATCAAAGCAACTTCACAACACAGGTGATAAAACAGCTCAGAAATAATGTTCTTTTACAGACTACCAGATTCTTATGTTATTGAAACAAATTGACAATTATCCATATAACTTTTATCCACCTTTGTCCTGAACACAGAAGTGTTTCATGATTCATAACTGAAGCCTGTTTTTAGCAGAAAATTTTATGTTTAAGTATTATGTTGCCAAATAAAAAAACATGTGGCTTCGTAGTGCCGTTACTTTACAGAGCCACGATGTCAATTATGACAGTGCCTCGTCAAAGTTTAAGGAGTGGGTAGATGGCATGAAGTGATGGCCCGAGATTAATTATGTTAATATCATGAACTACTTCCAGTTTTTATGACAGCAACAACTGCAGAAGTTGAGCCTGAACTAATTTTTACTCCAAATAACACTTAATATGGTTGTTGTTTTTCCATCTGGATCACTCGTTTCTGTAGTATTTACATTGCTTCTTATGGAGACCAGAACCAGAAAACAGTCCAGTGGCAATCAGAATCAATATGGCGCTGCCCAGTGATTGGTCAGGAAAACTGTGGATAGAACGACAAGAAGCGTTCCAAGAGTGCTAATATTTCGTTGCTTGGTGACACCAGAGACTGTATGGAATGAGACAGGTCTCTGGTACACTTATGAATAGGACACATCGTAATGCTGTAAATGTTGGATCTAGGAATAGAAGTCCTGCCTTACAGTTGAATGAGCCAATCACCTTTTTGATAGACATAGCCTGTTAGTTTCAGAATGTGCATGCGCATTTGCTGGACCAGCCTGAAAAATAAACTTTTTTTAGCATGATCTGATTTAAAGAAGCACAATTTATGATACTATTGTTGTCAGATTTTATCGTTGATTTGAAATATGTTATTTGCTCATAATCTTGACCAACCGTTTTAGAGATTTCAGTCTTTTTCCATTAAAGTAGATAGGAGCTGCACTTATATCCAGAGAAAATAGCTCCACAGGCTGCACGGACATTACAACCATAGCTACAGAGTGTGCTGATTTCCTTGAAGTTGGCATGAAACGGAAGTTGCGACCAACTTCCTTATTGTGACGTATTTCGGAGTGAAACAGCTTATCAAACAAGGAAAAAATGTATATAGTATATATAAATGTATATAATGTAGGCCGGGGACTTGAGTTTATCGATCAGTTGTTGACTGAATTGTGAAAAGTGGGCGTTGCTTACCGGAATGAAGGAGGAAGATCCACTGAGTTTGCAGTCGACACACAGACCCCTTCTATTGTGCTGCTCGTGCCAGAGCCGGTTACTGTGGAAATTGAGCAGCGATTTCAACACACTAGTGATATACGGTAACCAGCCCATACACGCACACAGCACATCGTGGTTTTTGCTTACAACGAGGCTGTAAGCAAAAGCCTGCGGCCTTGTGTCTTGCTTGTGCATTATTGGTTGATTAAAGACCACTGTCCTGACACAAAAATGTGCCCATTTCTCATTAGTGAAGAACTTTCCTTCTGATGTGGATTCTATTGCTGTACAGCAAGCATCTCTCCTCTGGGGCATTAGTACTAGTAAGACCAGGCTCATCACAAAGCATTAAGCATGTGAGTGTAGTAGAAGATCAGAGCACAATCTCAAACATTTAGTGTCTAACCAAAGAAAACATGAGGGGAAAACATAATCCCTGTCTATGACAGTAGGAATCTATCTGAGAGAAGCTTAGAAAAACACAGTGAGCATGCTATAAAAGAGTGTATTGTGACAGCGGGCCTGTACCGGCAAAACAAAACCAACAGCCCTGTCCTCGCCTTTGACATCAGCTCTGCACTCTATTCAGGAACTAGAGGAAAGAGAGAATGGAGTTGTTATAAGATAGTAACACTTACTGTACATAAAGAGACTATGGGAATAAAGCTATCTAGGGCATTCCCATACATCACAGTTGAAGTGAGTAAGGTCTTTTCTTCACTGTAAAAAAATGCTTTGTAAGGTCATGTAAAAAATGGCTCTCATGTGGTAACATCTAAATTAGTGATTCACAACCAGAAGTACCCCAGGGGGTACTCAATCGAGTTCTAGGTTGTTTTGATAAACCTATAAAAAGGAAAACAGTTTATAGATTACAAACCACTAGTGATTTTTCAGTTCCTTTTCAAAGGAATATTCCGGGATCAATACAAGTTAAGCTCCATCGACAGCATTTGTGGCATAATATTGTTTACCACAAAAATGTAATTTGACTTGCCCCTCCTTTTAAAAAAAAAAAAAGCATCAATCTGGGTTACAGTGAGGCACTTACCATGGAAGTGAATGGGGCAAATTTTTGAATGTTAAAATACTCACTATTTCAAAAGTATAGGCACAAGATATGAACAATATGCATGTAAACATGATTCTGTTGTGATAAAATCACATACTGACCTTTTCTGTGTAAAGTTATAGCTAACTTTACAACTTCATTGCCATGATGATGTAATGTCAACAAACTCTAAAACCCTAAAATGACTGTAAAAATATCAATTTAAACAACGTTACAGCTCAAATAATACATACGTTTTAACAGAAGAATTCATGTAAGTGCTTTTATAAATTTATAAGCTTCACATTTCTGCCTTTAAACCCTCCAAAAATTGGCCATATTCACTTCCATTATAAGTACGTCATTGTAACCTTGAATATTTTATTTATTTATTTTTAAAGAAAAGGAGTGACGAGTTTTAGTGGTAATCAACATTATGCTACAAATGCTTTTGATTATTATACTGTGCCCAGAATATTCCTTTAAGAGTCCAGTCAGGACGTTTAGCTCATCTCCTCGAAGTAACAACTGCATGTTTTCACTTTTAAGATTTTGTTTTTGTTTTTACTTTCAAGAGATGAACTGTTGGCTGGACGCTCTACACCTCTATTCTTCATAAACTGTTCTTCTTCACACATATTTTCACCTGACAGCACATGAATGTATGATGCATGTCAAAGGATTTAGAGAGCAATTTGGCTGGATTTGGGGCTGTGCTATGAGCCATAAGGTGCAGGATTTTTTTAAATGTCCCATATGCTATTAACCACAGACTGACACCAGCACAAACAAGCCTCACATAAAATTAATGCAGTCTCTCTTGTGCAACAATAGAGTTATATGATTCAAAGAGGTGCAATAAATGTCCAGTGCTGACTTTTTCTTTTTTCCTCTTGTGTATCCAAACTTCAGTTTAGAGCAGGCACAGCTGTAAACAGCATTTTAGATCTAAGATCTATCTCACTGCTCTTTAATTAATAACATGAGGACTCCAGTTCTGTCTCAGTGGTTGCGATGATCCAGAGACTGGGCTGCAGCTGTGTGTCCTCTTGTTCAACTTCTATCTCTCCATTCTGTCTGATTAAGCACAAAATCCTCTATCCTGAGAGAGAACCTAGTCTCCCTAATTCTCTGCCAAGCACAGACTGATACATCCTCCTCCACAATTAACTGTCCCCGGCACATCCCTGCAAATCAATCCCAGAGGAAAATTTTATTGGTCAAAGGTTGCTCTTTCAAATCTCAGGAAACTTAATTGAGATCTTAGGCATATATTTCATTTGAGTACCAACTGTCCCTCAAGTTGGTACTCACATGTACCGACTTGGTACATTTGGTGGTGTACTATAGTATCACCACGGGGCAGTGGTGGCTCAGCAGTTAAGGCTCTGGGTTACTGATCAAAAGGTTGGAGGTTCAAGCCCCAGTACGGCCAAGATGCCACTGTTGGGCCCTTGAGCAAGGCCCTTGACCCTATCTGCTCCAGGGGTGCTGTATCATGGCTGACTCTGCACTCTAACCCCAGCTCAGCTGGGATATGTGAAAAGAAGAATTTCACTGTATATGTGCAAATGTGTGAAAAATAAATATAATTATAAATTAATTATAAGTTTCTCCTAAAATTCCTTTGCAGAAATTAAAATTCCTAAGGATATTCTGTTTAAAATTCTTTTTTAATATTCAGATTTGATATCTTGGAAAATCTGAGCACAGTTTCTGATAAGGTAGAAATCTCTTCTAGATCGAGAGCAGACACATATGTGATTACTGTGAAACATCAGAGAAGCAGGAGACTTAAAGTGATAGTTCACACAAAAAATAATTTAGTCACCCACATGCCATTCCAGATGTGTATGACTTTCTGTCTTCTGCTGAATACAAAAAATATTTGTAAAAGTATATCTCAGCTCTTTTTGTTCATTAAATAAATGCAATTGAATGGTGGCCAGAACTTTGAAGGTCCAAAAAGCATATAAAAGCAGCATAAAAGTAATCCATAAGACTCCAGTGGTTAAATCCATGTCTTTAGAAGTGATCTGATAGGTGTTGGTGAAAAACAGATCTATATTTAAGTCTTTGTTTTACTATAAATCTACTTTCACACAGATCTCCATGCACATTCAGGAGAGTTCTTTTTCTGTGTTTTGCTGATTCGCATTCTTTGTGCATTTCGCCACAATATATGTTTAGCTCAATTGACAGCATTTTTGGCAAAATGTTGATCACAAAAAACATTTTGGCACGTTGCTTATTGATTTAAAAAGAAAAGCACAAATGTGTGGTAACAGTACACATGTACAGTGGAAGTGAATGGGGCAAGTCCATAAACATTAAAATACACACTGTTTCAAGAGTATAGCCATAAACATAATACATGTTAACATGATTTTAGGCATTACAGCGTTTAACAGATGTTGTGCAACAGGGTTTACTGTTGTTGTGTTGTCATATCAAATAAGTTGTAATATCATGTTAACACGTAAAGCCTAATGTTTTTACCTTGTGGCTATAGTTTTAAAACTGCATTTTAATGTATATGGACTGGCTCCATTCCATTGCAAATGTCTTACTGTAACCACGATTCTTGCGTTGTTCTTTTTTTTTAAATAAACGAGCAACGAGTCAAAATTATTTTTGTGGTAGTCAACATCATGCCACAAATGCCGGCAATTGTGCTAAACCTGCTGAACCTGGAACATTCGTTTAAACTCATTACTGTCTATGTCTGAGAACCCACTTAGAAATTAAAGAGATCTGTGATTTTTCTTCTCTGCAGAATTCCACAGAGCCAAAAACTGCATGCTGTAGAACAGGAGCTTTAACGTCTTTAGAGTCAAAATCCAGGTCATTGTTCTCCTTCTATTGAGAAATGATGAAGATAAATTAATCATCTCCAGGAGTTTGGATATTATGCAGTGTTGCCAACACTGTGTCAGGACTTATTATGAAGATCCATAACCACTGAGCTAGTTCAGTTCTGAGACCATTAACTGTCAGCAAGAAGAATCCAAATGTGAACCAGCTGTTTTTACACAACACTTCCTAAATGACCCACAACAATCACCTCAGGGGGGTTGGCACAACCTGAGTAGATTGTAAACTCCTGACCTCACAGGTACAATCCAAGCTGCAGACAACTTAAGCCAATCTACGTTAAAGGTGTTACAGATTTATGTGCATAGTTTGCCAGGGTGTTGAATGAAGTACACGTTGAAGGCTGTCAAAGCCAATGTCTTCCTCCAGAGTGCTGAGGCATAGAAGGAAGTTGCTTCTGTGGATTTTCTGGTATTTGTGACTCTGGGATCTGTCCCATTATGCATGAGTGCAATGCCAAAAATATTCTAGATATTTATCTACAAACTTTCTTTTAAAATAATCAAAAGCCAACAAATCTAGTGTAGTAAGGCTGTTTACCAAACCTGATAATACAATAAAATACTAAAAATGAGCATGAAGCACCAGTGGCAGAGGCAGGAGTTTTTCACAGGGGTGGCTGGGCAGGGGCCAGCAATCAGTCTGGATACAAAAACAGAGGGGAGTGGATACAGTGACACCCGGGATGGAGAGGTGCGGCGACCTTGGTGTGCACACATGTGAAGTCTCCTGTGTGTTGCGGTTGTACAGAGACACTTCCACCTCTAAAAAACTCAATTGTGCCCAAGACAAAATTATCAAAATAGCAATTGCTAGTGAGGTGGCCAGGCTTCGGTCCATGGTGGCCATGGCCAGGGTTGGGAGGGTTACTTTTGAAATGTATTCCACTACAGATTACAGAATACATGCTGTAAAATGTAATTTGTAACATATTCCGTTAGATTACTCAAGGTCAGTAACATATTCTAAATACTTTTGACTACTTCTTCAGCACTGGTAGATTTTTTCACTTGTTTTGACTATAAAAACTCTGCCAGTACAGTAAAACAAGATACACGTTAAAAATACATTCTCTGAAAAACCTAAATATCTTATGCAGTGTTGTTTCTAAAACAATATATATCAAACTGATCTTGTTTTAAGGATTTTTAGATATTTTTACAGGAAAACAATATAAAAATTATTATCAAGAATACGATTTTTGCCCTAATATCAAAGGTCTTACTAGAAAAAAAGAAATTATGATCCAATGTGAATTCTCTTGATAAAAAAATATGATCGTGCCTGGTAACATGTGCATGTAAAATGGCTTGAAATATCATTTTAGCTTAGCATAAAGCTGACAATTTACACAAGGTTTATTTCTATTTCTTCTGCTCCAAACTTACTTCAAACGTACTTCTCTGTCTGCTCGTATGAATGTAACACATCATAAGAAAGTGTTTCACCGCAGTTCAAATGCACTTTGGATCACATCATTTATATGTATAAATGTTTTCCATCTGAAAGGACTAAATATTAAATGAAACAAATGACAATAAAATGCAAAGTAATCTCTTCAGTAATCAAAATACTTTTTGAATGTAACTGTATTCTAAATACCAATTATTTAAATTGTAACTGTAGTGGAATACAGTTACTTATATTTTGTATTTTAAATATGTAATCCCGTTACATGTATTTCGTTACTCCCCAACCCTGCCCCTGGCCACCCCCTAGCTCCATTCCTGTGAAGCACCGCTTTGACCTTCACATGAAAAGCGTTTCAGATAGCACCACGAAATGGTGATTTTAAGAGTTTGCTTGGCAAAAAACCTGGAGGTGTGCACAGTAAACATTGAAAACATGTATTTGGGCTTAGAACATTCGTGCAGTACTAACAAATGTAGCACACATCTTATCTCTGGTAGGTCGGTGAACGAAATTTATGATTAATAAAGATTAATAAATGCTGTAAAAATATATTGTTAATTGTTTGTTCATGATACCTAATGCATTAACTAATGTTAATGAATGGAACCTTATTGTAAGGTGTGACCCAATTAGTCGTTTAGCAGATGCTTTAAACCAAAAAGACTTACAAATGAGGAACATAAACAATTTGTAACACAAAAGTCAACACTATCTACAGTATTGAAGTTCTCAGAGTGGATAGAGAAGTAGAAAGAGACAAGAAAAGTATTTTTATAATTAAAAAATAAATCCTTACCTTGTCCGCTGGTCACGCAAACAGCTTCATTGATTCTAATAGGAGCGATCCAATATTTCCGATCTCTCTGCTGAAGAAATAATTGTGAGCATCTAAACTACGATACAATTTCATCACCTTTCTCGCGTAGATGCTCAGTATCAACAACATGTCTGGATAAGTCACTTCAGGTAAACTTTTGATGTTCTTTGAGAAAATATGTTAACTCAGAGCCTTATTTAATGGATCTGGTAATGATACCGGAAATGCTTTAGGGCCAGTAGCATTCTAATTCCTTTGTAATTGTTTATATCCTTGAAATGGTCTAGCTGACTCTTTTAACGTCTCAGGATGCTCGTGGTGAATTTAAATTAAAGACGTATTGGGAAACAATAAGGTAAATATTAATAAATAAAAATAAATTATAAGACATTCAATATCTCTAATACCGTCAGACAGTTTTAAAATATATCTTGTTGCTTGTACCATGGCCAGATCTAAGTGGGGCTGGGGGGTGGGCATTGCCCCCCTAGACACACACACAGAGTCAGATGATGAAATGTTTTTAAAGGTATGCTTAATAGAAGCTGACACCTAAAGGGAGAACTATTGAACACCTGCCTTAAGTTACACACATATCCAGGGGCAACCTTGTAAAGGTGTGCATTTTACAAAAAGGGATTTACAGAAGATGAATTCTATATCCTTGATCTTCACTTTACGCTCACCCTTCCTCCAGCAGTTTCCATGAAACACTAGATTGAACTATTATCCCTTTGCTCATCTACTTGGATGCTGATAAACATGAACTTCTGACAAGTTCTTTGAGCTAAAGTGTCATGAATGTTCAGCCAATGAAAGATAAAGTGAGCTCAGTTTTCCACATCAATTTGGTCTGGACATACAAACAGAAATTCCCAGATGTAGAGGAACAGCAGCTGTCTGTGTGTGTTCATTCATTATGTATATGTGTATATTCAGTGTAATGAATGTATAGATATCGTATGTGTACTTATTTTTGTTTTGTATGATTCGGAGTGTAGTTGTCTCAATAGCTTGACCTATTATTTATTTGTGACCTGGGATTACATTGTGAGCTAATGGAAATATTAATTTTTGTACATTATGCACTCCAATTTTCATATGGTGGGAAAATCACAAAGATCCAATTATGCACAACAGGAATAATTCAAGATGAATTAAAGTATTAAAGCACAGGGCAGGAACAGAGAGTGCATGTTGCAAAGCTGCTTTGAGCACATGTTTATGATGTTAATCTGTCAGAATAGGAACCCTTCCGACTTTGATGAGCACATTGAAACTGCATGACAAATACCTCGGAAACCAAGAACCAGGAGACAAGCAGAAAGAGGTAATGTTGTTGTGACAATGTAGGGGGGTGGGAAAGGTTTGAATTAATATTATCTAGAGTATTCCTTTTGTACATAAGTATATCCTTCACAAAATTGCCTATAATGGGCATATGAAGCACAGATGAGTCTAGCTTCTAGCCAGAGCGACACTCTGTGAACTGAATACAAAAATGTATTTAGACCTAATGTTAACTCTCCACAGGCAATGGCCTGTGGAGAGTTAAACACAGATAGATAGAGATAGATCAATCAAAGCTAGGCAGAGCTTCAATTGATCTATCTCTATCTATCTGTGTTCTTCTTTGCCCTGTAATCATACTTTTGAATATGAGCTAAGGGAACAGTTTTTGTCCATTTCTTTCCCTTTATTCTTGCTCCAACCTATGTTTGTCTCATTTTGGCTGGAACTGCTGGAACAGAACAGGCCGCAGAATGCCTCGGTGAGTCCAGAAAGCTCTCAGCACTTTGTAATCTTTTAGCTTCTTCCCTAATGACTGACCTTAAGCCTCAGAGTTGTGGGAGATATTGTAAAACAGCAGGACAGCATGAAAACATTAGTCCTTGTTAGCAAAAATTGTGATTTCAGACATCATGGATAATATTACTTTGTAATTTGCCATTTTTAGGGAGACATTATTGAAAATAAAAGACCATAAAAATAACATCTGCATCTTTGTTGCAATGTTTGATCTAAAATATACACTGTGATGTGAAATTGTTTTGGTTACATTGTCTTGCAGAAATAAATTGAGATCAAACTCCTAGATGAGCTGTACCCTGGGTAAACAGGTATGCTGACCTCTTCTGACGTGTTAAAAGCAAAAATTTGTAGTTAAAACTTTATCCTATCCCAGGTTAACATGCAGTTATAGCTTTATGTAAGCCATTTGTAGGTTGATTTCCTGAAAAAGTGTAAACACTGTGATGCTGTCAAACTCTGTGATGCTATCTAACCATTGTTCTGTTTGTTTGTGCATCCTGACCAGCCCAACATAGCAACAATGGTACAACCAATGGCATGAGTTTGGGGCGGGACTATCTGTTTGGAACGGATGACAGGGGAAGGGTTCATAAAACTTTTTTAAAAAACAATTTTTTTTTATTTTTATAAGCCAACATACTGTTCTACTCTGGGTTTATTTTCCAAAATCCCAAAAACAAGAACAGAAGTATTAACTATAACTCCTCCTAGAGCTTTCAAGCTACATCCACCAAACTCAGCAAAGACCTTCAGAAGGTGTTTCTCAATGCAAAGAATGCAGAGAACAGACTTGCATTCTTATGAAGACCAGTCTTGCCAAGCTACCTGGGAAGAACTCAGAAGAACAAGAGGATGTAGAACGCATCTATTGAGAGCTTCAAGTTGTACTGCGATCTTCTTGTTGCACAATTGCCCGTTACAGCACATTTGTAGCCAGTGTGAATTCTGCCGGCATTATCACACACCAGTGACAGCATTATAATCATCACACCAGTAAAGTTTTTCAGGACTAGTGACACGTTAAAAGAATAAAGCCTTTAAACAAGTTTTCTCCATGTGTTTATTACTTTCTTAAAATCATGCCCAACAGAACAACACATTTTGACAGAATATAACAACTCTCACGAGCCGTCAGACTTTCGCAGGCTTGGAGAGGGAAACTCTTGAGGGAAAACACAACGATAAATGTCCTTCGTCTGCCACTGTAGTACTGGGTTCTTGGCCACAAGTCACCATCCGATGTGTCCTCGATATTCGGCCTGATTAAGAACATATCCAGGTAATTTTATGCATTCTCTGAACTTGCGTTCTTGAGTATTGGAATTTAACTTTGGCAGTGGATGATGACGTTGAACAAATCCACGAGAACGTAAGACTACAAAAGAATGCACATTTAGAAACAGCCAGACTGTTAGGGAATAGTGTGCTAGGACTTCTCTGATCTGAATTACAGTTTTCGCACAGCTGACAATAAAAAATCCCTACTATCTCATAGACTTCTATTGACATCCATCCATCTATCCATCCATCCACCCTTTTAAGTTAGCAGAATTCCTGCACAGAATTCAGTACACGCCTGGTTCATGCATCCTGCATGGGCTGGCTCAGCATTAAGATCTCTCACTATCACTAACTGGAAGTGCAGCTCATTGGGGAAATAATTTAAATGTTTTGTCTAAATAAGTTACATACAGAAACAAAATCATAACTGAGAAAATCAATAAAAGTCTCCATACGCTTCTTTATGAAAACAATTTCACACACAGGCACTCATGGACTTTTTGTGCTGGATGACATAATGGCATGACAGACTCTAGGGTCCAATAAGCTGGTGGTCCCAAAAAACATCCCGTGGTTATTCAGTGTGAGAAATAATTCAGCAAGCTCACTGAAGTCAGAACCTACTGATCCAAACAGGCTGTCATAAATCAGTCAACCAAATCTAATTCCTGCACACAGATAGAATTAATCCTCAAGTACCACATCTAAAAGCAATACGTCAAATGAAGTCATATTCCTTTGTGTGTGTGTGTGTGTTTGTGTGTGGCAAGCTTGCTTTCCCAGTTTGGATGGATCTACTTTAAAAGTTTGGGGGGAAACAGGAGAGGAGAATGCAAAACAAACACACAACACAAAACTTTTTTTTTTTTTTTGATCATGATAAACACAACATCTGAGTTGATGGATTGCTTTAAGCATGTGAATTAAAAACTGTCTGTGTATTTTGTTTAGAGAAAACCTAATACAGATTTATGGATGATGGAGGATGTATCTTGTTTGTAGTTTAGAGCGGATATTTGCAGAGGATCTCCCAACTAAGCAGTTCCAATGATGGATATAGCCATAAACAATAGGACACAAGTAAATAGATTTTAATAGCTTGTCATTTGTATCATTTCTGAACATGCCACTGAACAGTATGTGAATGTGAGTAGATGATAAAGATTACTTTAAATTAGATTCAACTTTATTGCCATTGTGCAGAGTATGAAATACAAAGCCAATGAAATACAGCTGACTTCCAACCAGAAGTGAAAATAAGGTTGTCTATTTTATTGCATAAGTCAAATGGCAAATGAGGTATAATTGGCATTGCGGTGTAAATGATCATTTACTTCTAAAAACGTGGTACAGAATATGTGCAAAGCCATAAATGTCAGCATTTTCACTTCCCTAATTAAAATGAGCAGAAAAGCAAATAATGTTTAATCAGGTGTAAATTTAAAGAGAGGCACAGATTTTGTTTCGGTGGTGGTGGCCAGGGCAACAGGGGAACATTCCCCTCCAATGTTCACATGAAACCTATGCCACTGGCAGGCTCTATTGTAACAACTTAACCCACAACTGTGACAACATGCCCCACAATTGGGTCAACATGTGTTGTTTTGAATTATATCTTTTTTTTTTCTGGGCAATTATGATGAAAGTGTTAAATAGCCTTTGTGTAGTCAAAAGTTTAAGTTATGTGGCTTTGGGTGACATTTAGCCCCTGTCTCCCCTATTTTTAAAAACAAAAACAGTTAAGAAGCACAAAATGATAAAAACATAAAAGGTAACATACAAAAATGGCAAAACATTGTTTTGGCTCCCATAAAAATGTGACAGCTGTTTTTCTTTTTCTTTCATTTTTTTTTCTTAGACCTGACTTTCATGAAAAATATCTTTGTCCTAGGAACACATTTAAACATTTTGGGAAAAATCTGTCCCCCATAATATAGTTGTTTGTGTGTGGTTGGATTATGTTCGCTTGTTTACCCAAGAGAGCTATAACAAAAATATGATGATAGTGAACATTTACTTTGGAGGGTAGGATCCACAAAAAAAATTTTTGTAATTATACACAATCCCGTTTCAGAAAATTTGGGACAGTATGGAAAATGCTACAAAAACAAAGAGGATTGATTTATAAATTCTATTCACACTGTATTATATTGAAAGCACAACATCAACAAATTATTTGGTGTTTTACACAAATTTCAAATCAGATGATGGCGCAGCTGTAAATACCTATAGAATTGAGATCTAGGAATCCCAAAATGTTGAACCAAATTTTCAAAAGATCTCAATACACCACTCTCATATAGGTCACAGAGTGTAGTAACCCCCCCTCACAATCCACTCTGACCAGCAGAAAGGGGACTTATTAATACATAATTTAGGGTTCAGCCATATGCTTGAGGCAACATTTAAATAAATGTCAGAATTAAACACTCTGGACATTTTTGTCCATAACGAGTGCAACTTCGAGATAACAAGGTGTAACTTAACCTCTCCGGTTAGTTTGATAGAAAGGCTTTGCAATGGCGAAATAGGGGTAAGAACTTCTCGTTCAATACAAAACCAGGGAGGGGCTCTCTCAGGTGGAAGCATCCAATGAGCCAAATATCTGAGACCGAATGCGTAATAAATCAAACAGAATCTTGGGTAGGCCTAGCCCACCTTTGTCAGTCGGCCTATGTAACTTACTGAAGTGTACTCTGGGACGTTTACCATTCCAAATGAAGGACTTCACTATGCTATCAAATTGCTTGAAATAAGAGAGGGGGACATCTACAGGGAGAGATTGTAGCAGGTAGTTAAATTTTGGAATACAATTCATTTTAATAACATTAACCATCCCAATCATAGAAAAATGTAATGAAGCCCACCTGTCCACATCGCTCGAAAACCTTTTTATTAAGGGGTCAAATTTAACTCTAACTAAATCTGCTGGGAATAAAATGCCCAAATACTTAATGCTCTGTTTGGGCCACTGGAAGGCGCCCTGCTAGAAAGTCGTTACTGGGCGGTATGCTGTCAGAGCCAAAGCTTCGGATTACACCAATTGACTTTGTATCCTGAGACACAAAGGAAAGGAATTAATAATTCTGTGGAGGCAAGGCATAGATCTAGTAGGGCCAGAGACAAATGATAAAAAAATCATCTGCGTAAAGCAAAAGTTTATGCGCCATACCTCCCGCCACCACCCCTGGAAAATCATCCTCCTTTCTTATCGTAGCTGCTAATGGTTCCAGGGCCAGAAAGAACAATAAGGGGGAAAGAGGACAACCCTGACAGGTGCCCCTATCCAGAGTAAAATAATCTGAAATTAATCCATTTGTTTGTAACGCTGCTACCGGGTGTCTATAAAGTAACTTAATCCATACAATAAATGTTTTCCCGAACCCGTATATTTCCAAAATCTTAAAAAGATAATCCCATTCTACCATATCAAACGCCTTTTCGACGTCAAGTGAGATGGCAGCGACCGGAGTCTGATCATTCGCCTCTGACCGCATGATATTGATGAAACGCCTAATGTTATCAGAAGAGCTACGGCCACAAATAAACCCCACCTGATCTATATGTATAAGAGATGTCATAACTTAATCGGTTAGCCAGAATTTGACAATATTTTTACATCTAACTGGATCAGGGAAATTGGACGGTAACTCTTACACTCGCTTGGATCTTTGTCCTTTTTAAGAATCAGACTGATCCGGGCTTGTGTCATGGTTGGCGGAAGCTTTCCATTCTTTAATGATTCTGTATAAACTTCTAACAAATGTGGAGCCAGTTCTGTAGCATAAGATCTAAAAAATTCAGCGGCAAAGCCATCTGGCCCCGGAGCCCTGCCTGTAGGCAAGGCCTTAATTACCTAGCCAAGCTCCTCCAAGTTTATCTCAGAGTCAAGAGAATTTTGTTTAGCTCAGTCGTCAGTTTAGGGAGTTCTAATGGTTCCACAAAGTTCCTAATATATTTATCAGTAGATGAAGACGTGGAACTATAAAATTAAGGCAAGATTCTTTAAAAGCATTATTAATATCAATGGCCAAGGTAAATATTTCCCCACCAGCAGATTTCACTGAGGGAATGGTAGAAAAAGACTCTCACTTCTTTATGTATCTAGCCAAAAGCTTCCCTGCTTTGTCCCCCGACTCAAAGTATGACTGTCTTTCCCTGAATAGCCAAAACTCCACCTTCCGTGACAAAATAGTATTATATCTGTATTTCAATCGGGTAAATTCTCTGAGGCCTTCAGACAACATTCAGTCCTTCAGCTCTGCCTCGGCACTTTTAATATTCCCTTCCAACTCCACGAGTTCTCGTGCTTTGGATTTTTTGGTGAATGACGCATACTGTATGTTCCGGCCCCTAAGAACTGCCTTAAGTGTCTCCCAATTTACGCCCACAGAGGATATTGAGGACCAATTGGTCTCTATTTAAACATTAAGTTCAGCCTTTAACATTTGTTGAATTACAGGATTTTGCAAAAGGGATACAATAAAGCTGCAACTATATGATTTATTTTTCTCCGTGTGTGGCAATACCTCTAAACTCACCAGGGTGTGATCTGAGACTAAGATGTTTCCAATTGAGCAATCAACAACAGATTTAATGTGGGAATTAGATATATATATAAAAAAAATCTATTCTAGAATAAATCTTATGGAATGATGAAAAAAAATTATAGTCCCTACCAGATGGGTTCAAAATACACATCCTGAGAAGCATCAATGTTGCTCTTGGGGGTTTGCACACTTTTGCTTCACTATGATCAAGGACTGAGTCCATCAAAAGATTAAAGTCTCCTCCCAATATTATATCATGAGGGGTGCCAGTAGCTTGCAACATCCCTTCAAGATCTATAAAAAAGCCCTGGTCATTAGAGTTAGGTGCGTAAATATTAGCCAAAATCAACCTTTGCCCCTGAATTTCTGCTAAAACAATAATGACTCTTCCTAACTTATCTTTAGACATTTGAATTGTAGATGTTTACTTATCAGTGTAATGACTCCCCTGCACTTACTCAAGCCAGCACTAAAGAAAACATGCCCAACCCATATCTTCCCACATTTTTCAGCTTCCTGTGGGGAAAGATGCGTTTCTTGAAGAAACACTATATCATATTTCTTACATTTAAGAAAAGAATAACCTTCCTGGGGCCTGGGTAGCTCAGTGGTAAAGATGCTGGCTACCACCCCTGGAATTTACTAGTTCACTAGTTTGAATCCAAAGACTCCAGCCAGGTCTTCTAAGCAACCAAACTGGCCCGGTTGCAAGGGAGGGTAGAGTTACATGGGGTAACCTCCTCGTGGTCGCTATAATGTGGTTCGTTCTTGGTGGGGTGCATGGTGAGTTGAGCGTGGATGCCGCGGTGGATGCTGTGAAGCCTCCACATGCGCTTTGTCTCTGTGGAAACACGCTCAACAAGCCACATGATAAGATGCGTGGGTTGACAGTCCCAGATGCAGAGGCAGCTGGGATTCGTCCTCCACCATCTGGATTGAGGTGAATCACTACGCGACCACGAGGACTTAAGAGCACATTGGGAATCAGGCATTCCAATTTGGGAGAAAAAGGGGGAAAAATCCAAAAAAATAAAAATAAAAAAGAATAACCTTCCTTCTTTATATGGGGTGCCCCAGCCCATTCACATTCCATGTGGAGAGAGATAATCCACTCATATTAACATCATGCGAGAGTCTCCGTGACAACTTTGCCGTCGGATTGCTCAAGTCTGGTGCTTCTATACACATTTTTTGAGACAGAATTACACAGCAAAAAAACAAACTCCAGCCAATAAGCAGAATAAACACAAAAAACGTGTAGATTCATCCACATAACGGTCCCTAAGGTGTGTTCGTCCACAGAACAAGCTCCAGCCACTAGCAGAACCAGCACAAAAAAAAAAAAAGTTCAGTTCTTCGGGCAGTCAAACTAATGTTCAGTAAGCCGGCCCATTCGGCCGATACATGAATGCAACAAAAGACCCAATCACTCCAATGTCCTGCAAGAGATATTCCACAAAACAAACTCCAGGCCACAGGAGGCATAAGCACCAAAAACGTGCAGATTTATCCACAAGCTGTCCCGAAGAATTATATTACACAAAACAAACTCCAGCCGCTAGGCGGAATCAACACAAAAAGAAACAAAGAAGGCATCCAGCTTCCTCGGGCAGTCGAGTGTATGTTCAATGAGTCAGGACCACTAGGCAGTAACATGAAAATCACCAAATGGCTTATTCACTCCAATGTCTTTATGAAAGACAATGCTTGCTGTGGGCATGTAAATTCTCTATGGTCATCCTTAGTATCTATTCTCAGTTTGGCCGGAAACATCAGTGCAAAAGCGACCTTCCGTTGATGTAAAAGATTCTTGCATTCCTTGAATCAATCACGTTTCTCTCTTGTTGAATTCGCAAAGTCTGGGAACAAGAAAAGGCTGTGGTTCTTCCAAGAAAGCCTTCCTTTACTCCTCGCCTCGTGTAACACGAGATCTTTATCGGATGATCTCAGAAATTTGGCCAGAATTGATCAGGGCCTGTCTCCCTCAGCGGATCTCCGAACTGTGAGCTCGCTCGATTTCCAGCTTATGGCCTGTTATGTCGAGCAGACTCGGAAAGAGCTCGTACCATATCTCGGCCTACCTCGTACTCAGGAATTCCAACAATTCGGACGTTGTTTCATTGATTAGGATTCTCCAAATCCTCCAGTTTTTCCCAAACGCGTTGCTAGTCTGTCTTGGTCGCTAGCGGGTTAGCAACTAATTCCCTCTACAATGACTCCAGATAATCGATCCGTTTTTCAACATCCCCTATCCTTGTAACCAACTCAGTGAATTTCGTCTCCATGGAAGTGATCGATCGACGTATTACAGACAGATCCTCCAAGTCTGCAATGACCTTTGCCAGCATTGCAGACTTACTCGACAGCTGACGCTGAATGTCTCCCGCCACACCATCCAAACTGAGTCCCTGGTCTGCGGCCCTGTCAGGGGTATCAGCTTAATTAATTAATTAAGCTTGAGCACGTAAGTGTTTTTTAATATCTCCAGAGCCCAAGGATTTTGAATTCTTTGACATACTGTCTTCATAAAACAGTTAAGAATCAGGGTGTATCGAATCTCACCGGTTTATGACATATAAAGTATTAAAAACTAGCAAAGTGCGCAGAGTTCGCTGTTCACACGTCCGAACCTCACATGGCATCACGCGACTCTCTGATCCCCTCTTGTTAAGATGCATAGAGCTCATTATATTCAGTACAATGTTTCAACATGGAGAAACAAATGTTTGTTTGGTTAGTAAACCCGTAGCAGCACGCATAACAACTCTTTTTGCCTTTCTCCCCTAAATGTTCTGGAATTGTGCCATTCCTCTGATGCAGGAGACCCACTGAAAGCCTGCTGTAAAGAAAAACTGGCAATGGATAGCTGCAGCCTTGGAGGGTTCCAAAACCAATTTGACAATTCAAATGCACAGACTTGACACATATTTGGTATTATCCAGCATTCAAAACAACAGGCCTCCCTCGAACACAAAAGCAGCGCTAGAATTTTCTAAAAAGTCTGAACAACTGAAATCAATTGCAATCAATTTGCCTGCTGAAAAAATCTGTTTGAAATGAAAGCAAAGATGATTACATTTGTAATCTGTGCCATCCAAATGGATTCAAACCTCTCAGCTGGGTCATTCAAGAATTCAGACTTCACATTTTTGTGCAAATTCCAAACTTTGAGCAAAAAAAAAAAAAAAAAAAGAAAGAAAAATAAAAGAAGAAAAATCAAGTCCAATTTGTTGCGAGGACACAAACTCTATAGAGAATAAGTGTTCACACAGAGCTGCACGACAACAACAAGAGCTGATATTTATCACACTGCTTTTCTGAAACAATGTGAGAAATTCTCCACCCAGAATGCTTTCAGGCACATGTCTGCAAATCCTCTTGAGCTGGTCCCTCTCTATACCCTCATTCTCTTGCCTTCCATCACCACTAGGTACAGAGCTCACATTGTTATTAACCGCCCCTCCTGCAGCCCTCCCTTGCTTTCCTAGTTTTTACAGTGGCATGTTATTGAACACCAGAGACCACCTGGTAAAATAAACAGGCAAATAAAAGGGGAGATGTAACAGATCTGGTGCCTCCTCCAACCCTGCTGCTGCTGCTGCCGCTTAGCCATGAAAACAAGAAGCGTGTCCATTTCCCCTCCTACTTCAGTGAGCCAACTCACAGGTCTTATTTTACAGAGATTTTCCTATGTGAGACCGCAGCCATATACACTCGTGTCATTCTTATAATTGCGAAAATTGCTTCTGGGGTGAACGTGCTCTCACACTCTGCCGGGACATGACCTTTAGTGTAGTTACAAAAGTGTTTTGCACATTCAAGACTTGTATCCTCTGGCCTAAAGATTCTTTCATGCCACGAGCACTGACTTGGCAGAGGACGCATGCAGAATAACAGCTCTGGCACACAAACTCATGCCCTCTTTGTAGCAGGGAAATTGGCTTGACACACAATACTCTCCACCTCTCCATTCCCACAGACACACTACTATTTAGTGCTGCGATAAGCAACGGAATACCTCAAGGCAAATGATCTGGATGGATGGCCAGAGAGTCACGGCTAACGGTAGCCTGCTCACTTTGTTCACAGCTGGTTTTAATATCAGCGGTAATGACAGTTTAGAAGTGGGAGAGAAAGAATTGGGATTTTGGAGCCTGAACAAAAAATCTAAGGAAAAAAAAGTTCCCTTCTGGTGCTGAACTTGCCATCATTCTTTTGTGTTTACTGTACATGGTATATTATATTTTTCCACTCATATAAAGTGAAGGTAACTATGAAAGTGTCATGGAATAATAAAAAAAAGAAGTACTTCTGACTTTATTTCTTAATAGTTTATTTTTAAATGGCTACTACCTCTCACAATGTGAGATATTAAGTCAGAATTACCTCTTTTATCTATTTTTTATTCTATGGCGGGAATAAAGACAAATTCACAAATGTGTGATACAAACATTATATCTTGTAATTGTGACTTTATTTTACTGCACTTGCGACTATATCCCACAACTGTGGGAAATGAAGTCACACTTACAGGATATAACATTTTTAATCACACAATTGCGACGTTCTATCTTGTAGTTGCGACTTTCTCCTAATTGTGATATAAAAGGATATTAAATTGCAATTGCGTGATACAAATTGTATATCTCCCAAATGGTATCACAATTGCGGGAAATAAAGTTGTAATTGCGAGATACTGTATAACGCTATATCTCGTAATTGAGACTTTATTTCTCATTATTGCCAATTTCTCACAATTGCGACTTTATATCTCATAATTGTGACTTTCTTGCATATATAAAGTCGCAATTGCAAGATAAAAACTTTTTATTTCTCGCAATTGACTTTTTCCAGAAATTGCAAATATATCACACAATTATGGGAAATACGTTTTTGCAAAAGCAATTGTGACTATATCTTGTGATTACAACTTTTTTCTCATAATTGTGATTTTCTCACAATTGCAACTTTATATCTCAGTTGCTAGTTTTTAATTTACTGTAATTACTTACATTTTTATTTATTTAACACACATATACAGTGAAACTTTTTTTTTCACATATCCCAGCTAAGCTGGGGTCAGAGTGTAGGGTCAGCCATGATATGGTGCCCCTGGAGCAGACAGGGTCAAGGGCCTTGCTCAGGGGCCCAACAGTGGTGTCTTGGCACTGCTGGGGCTTGAACCCCCAACCTTCTGATCTGTTACCCAGAGCCTTAACTGCTGAGCCACCACTTCCCCCTGTATGTTTCACAATTGCGACTTAATATCTTGGAAGTCATTAAGTCACAATTGCAAGAAATAAAGTCAGAATTATAAAGTCAAAATGACTTTTTATTTATTTTTTTTCCTGTGGCAGGATTAAAGCAACATAGATAACACATGAAAGGGAGTGCTTAGTGCATTTAGGGTGAAAGATATATAGATCCTCTTCAGAGGAGAAAGGTCTCCAGAGGTTAAAGAGATCACACCATGACAGAGCACCACATCCACAGACCACCTTCCCTGCATAACATAGTTGTGTCTGGCCTTTGGGAATCCCCAAGCCAAATCAGAAGAATAAAGACAGAGGTCGTGAGGCAGCTGCTCCATCACTCCTGCAGTTTCTTTCCAATTCCCCACGAGACATCCTGCCAAACCATTAGTGGTGCTTACCGTTTAAGTTTACCCTGGACCCGTTCAATCCTTTCACACATAACAAGCAACAGAGACTTAAACTCATGCAGCTTAAACGTATTTTTTCAGCTAATGTTTAGAACAGTGGTTCTGACAAAAATTGGACACAGGTCTGTTCCGATAGGGTTGCAAACAGCTTGGAAAAGCAATGCTTATGCAAATAATAAAATGCTAAACAAACTAATCATGCAGAATAGAATATATGCACTTATCAACTTTTAAAAGGGAGGAGAAACCCTTACCATATCTTTAGCTTTTAATATCAAAGGATGTGGTATTTTGGCACAAATTCATCTAGTCAGAGGTTCATGACAGGTCTTCATGCTCGAAACATGTAGGCTACTATTAATAGATTCCAATGTTTGACCAAAGACTTGTTTACTTTTGTTTAATAAACAATTTTGGTACTGTGTTGGTTCGCTATTTGATGCCCAGTGTAAAATCTGAGGCAACCTGAAGCAAAACCATTTAAAGGTGCACTCAGTCATTTTTTATGTTATTTTGGAGTTACACTGACATCTATTGGTGTGGATGCAGCATCAATCAAAATCATTAGTTTTCAGTTTCAGATGCCTTTGTACAAATTCACTATTCACAGTCATCCATGATTACTTTAATCCTTGAGTGAAAGTGTCAAAAAAAGGTGGTTAATGAGATTAAGCCAGTAGTATTCAGCTGGTCATGTGATTCTAACATGGCTGCCCCCATGAGGGGACCCTCTCCACATAGAATAAAACAGCTTTTATAAGGTTACTGATATGACTGAACTCTTCGTCTCACATGAGTGATCATGATTTTATACATATGTTTCAAAATTATCAATTTCTTTATAGGAGTAAAAAGATGAGTAAAAAATTACTGAGTGCACCTTCAATGATTGGCATGGCCCACACGAGGAGGTGGTAGTTACAATTACAAAAATATCTAATTAATCTGTATATATCATTTTCGTCTTCCTTCGGTAACCTTGGTCTGTTATGACTGTCCCAGTGCAAGTAACAGACAGTTCACTAAATGTGATTATGAGTTTATTTGTGCTGCAGTGCACTATTTGGACTATTCTTCTTCCTTCAGTTGTTTTCTGCCAACATCAACTGGAAACCTGGATATTTCTCAACATTAAGTCATGAATCGACTTCTCAAAAACAGGGAAAAATGTATCGGAGGAGGAAAGGTCTGTAATAAATTAAGGCTTATTGCAATCACAAAAAGAGGAAAGAAACGTTATGGGCCACACTACTGTGTCTGCTGCCGAATGCTCAATGGAAAATGTTTTTGGTCATCATAAAGTGACTATTGACTTTCCAGAGCTTCACTTAAAAATGATCTCAGCATGAATGAAATGCTAAGTGAAAATAGCGTTTAAGCTGCCTCGTGTATTTCACCTCTTAAGAAAATGTGAATTGTTTCACTACAAGGGCTAGCTCATAATGTTTAATTCAACTAGATTCAGGCCTAGTAATAAGAGAGATGCGGATGGAGTCATACCGTAATGGAGAACGTCACAAAGCCGCTCAACCGGCACCACGCTGCCATCTAGAGGCTTTCAACCAAAACACAACACTCCCAGCAACAGACAAGTGTGCTGCTGATGTTATATTTTCAATAGGATGTGTAGACCGTCATTTCTGGTTGAATTCAGTTGTGGCACTAGACCCAACGTGTATGTAATACTACTCAATGGTTACTATAGTATAAGAAAATTAGCCTTTTAAGAGATTAAGATATTTTTTTTTTCTTGTACATACTAACTTATTTAAAAATACAAACTAAATTAATTGAAAACTTTTACTCGAATACACTTCCACTATAATGCACATATTTAAACAAAGTCTCATTAAAGGTTTAAATGTTTGATTTTTTAAGCAATAAAACTATTTTGTTTTAAAATTCCACGATTTGAAAAACTTGTTAGGTGGTGTAACCAAGATGTAGGTAACCATTCTGCTGTCACATGACAAGAAAAACATAAAATATAGAGAGAACCCCATCAGACCCGTAATGACAGTGTTGGAAGTTTATTAAATTATAATCTATAAATAAAATATTAAAAGAAAAATGTTGTAAAAAATTAAAAAAAAAAGGAAATTTTGTTGAGGTCAAATGCAGTAACCCTAAGAAAACTTCTTGACACAAAAATGTATGAATATACAGAAAATCATATATATATATAAAATACAGAGAGAGAGAGACAATTTTTTAATGATTGTGTACACTTAATGTGCAAGGAATATATTTTAATACCCTTTATGGTTACACCCCTTAACATTTTTAAGATCAGTAGATTTTTTTTATTGTACAGAATGCTAATTGTTTTTCAAAAATGAAACAAACAGACACAAATATTACATTTATACAAACTTGACATCTGCTTTAAACTAGGTTTCTAAAATATTTCATTTTTAATCACCTCAGACAACCTTACTTGTCAATGACCCAATTATTAATTGTAAAATATTTTAACTGATCTGACCAAAAGTAAAATAAATAAATAAGCTTTCAGGAGAATCACAAAAACTTAAATATAAAAATCACCAGGACCATCACAAAATGTATTATTTGAAAGGTTTTATTAATTATAATACAAGATTTAATTTTTCTTTTTACATTGAATAATTTGTAGCTAATTTCATAGCAGTGACAATGATTAACACTCTTGCAGTAAATGGCCATTTGAAAGACTGGAAACAGTTTCTGTTTCACAACAACTGCACAATCTTTCCAAAAAAACGTAATCCACACAGTCTCTCTCTCCTTCACACACAATTAACATGAGTCGGCCTGATATGTACCAATAAAAACAACTGTACGACAAGATAAAAAGGACTTTTAGAACTCCATTATTAATATTAATTCTCCACAATCAAAACGGCAAACCAAACAGACAGCTTACAAACATCAGGAAATAAAACTCAATTTTTTTTTATTTTCTTCCAACCAGTGAGGGGCCCATTAGGGGTGACCATCCCCAGCTCACATCTTTACCTCAACCACTGGAGCGCAGCAGGGGTCCATGAATCCATAGCACTTACAATGGGGCATTCCAGTCCAGCCCTTCTTTCCAGACATCTGATGATCCCCTTATTCTTTGTATCAGACAGCAGGGAGGGACGTCTCTCAGGACTCATGGTTAGCTGAGCATTAAGACAGAACATTAGATTTGTCTAGGTGATTGAGGATACAGATGACATCATGACTGGGCAAGAAGACGAGTTTGTCACTTTACATCAAGCACAATTCTCCAAAATTCCCTCATGCTTCTTCAGCGGAGACGAGGAACAAAAATATTCGATTCAAGTAGACACAGGGTGAATGGTTTTCGAAGAAGGCTGGTACACACCCAGGGTGAGGAAACACTAGACTAGGGTCATGCACAGGTGTTGACACAACTGGTCAGTTATAGGAGTCTTGCGACTTTGGTCCTAGGACAAAGGCAAACAAGTAGGTGGCCATGGCACACAGTCAAATCCACCAGCGCTCCATCAGTACACAGCAACAGACAGAGCTTCGTACTGGTGCTTGTGTTTATCACACCTTTCTATGTAAGCTCCTTCTGTTTGATGCAGGATGGGAGGATTAAGACTATAACACACACACAGTGACAGATAAGGATCCGTTTTAAGTGCAATCAAAAGTCCAAGATTATGATGCATGTTAAGCTTCGTCTGAGTCACGTGTGATGCTAAGTGAAAACTCTGACACTTAAGCGATTAAACAGGGGTGTTAGGAGAGCAGAAGGTCTCTCAAGTACAGGACATCCCCCGAAAACCTGTTCACACCTCCGTTTACATAATTTCCTTTCAATGATTCAGGTATTTCGTATTTCCACAGTTTAGTATTTTCACTGAAATCCTGTAAACAAATGGCCGTGATTTTACAAAGCAACTTTGGCAACAAAACAAAATGAAAACGAGAACACCAAACCAAGGCAAATATATCAGATTTGATCAACTTGGCACAAGAGTCCCTTAGCTACTGTACAGAGAAAAAAACACAATGAAAACCTAGTTGCACTCTCCCTGGAGCTCTTCTGAAATCAGCCAAAATGCACCATGGGTTGGAGAGCAAAGAGAGAGGAGAGGGGAGCAGGAGGAGGTGGGGAAGGTTTTTCTCTGTATTTTACAGCAGTAGACAGCAGCTGCTCTCTGTAGTCTTCTCTCGGTTTCTCTGGCCTGAGAGGAGACAAGCAAATACTGGGTGACAACTAATAATCGTTGGAAAAAATGTAATCATAGATCCTTCTGAAATTACAGTTAGAAGAGTTTGAAGCAAAACACTATGATGACTTATCATCAGAAAATTGCCTTCTTCCTTGGCATGCCACATGTTATTGGTCTATAATTAATGAGGGGTGGTATTAGTCAACATTAAATGGCATTCAGAACTCATTTTCCTTTCATAAAGTGACATATTTCTGAGTGAAACGGAGTATTCAACAACAAGAAAAAGTAGGGCGGGAGAATGGAGCCAGTTCTGGATCAGAGTTTATGGTTGCTTGTGGAGAGGATGGAATTTTTGTCCCAGGATTTAGTCCATTGTTTTTTTGGTATTACTGAGGAAACCTGTCACATTAAAGCTAAGCAGCATTAAAACGATTTATAAAGAAAGGATTTATAAAGGTTGCTTTACCAACAAAAGTGGCCCAAAACAGTGGTTCTCAACCATGGGGCTGGAAACCACTATGAAGTCTTAGCAAACTCCCTAGGGGCCTCAAGATTAATTCAATTTATATAAAATAAGTAATATTAAAATGTGATAACTTCATTACATGTTGAAATTAGTTAAAATCATAATGTAGGCCTACAACATATAAACAGACAATTCATGAAACATCTAGAAGCACAAAATGAATCAAAATAAAGTATTTTAATTGATACTCCTAATTTCTTGGGCTTTGAAAATAGTCTTGGACAATGGGGGGCCTTGGAGTCAAACAAGCTGAGAACCACTGGCCTATAAAGGCCGATTTATACCTCCGCATCAAACCTTTGCCATTGCTACGGGGGTTATGGCGTAGCCTACACCATAGCCTGACATGCACCTCTCCAAATATGAAACAGCATGTCAAGATAATGCAGACTTCTGTTTACAACCAATAAACTCTGTGCTTTTTTTTCCCTCTGTGCTTTTACTCGTATTTGGTACGTGAGTGACACAATATTTGTTGTAATCTACTCGAGAGCTTTATGATTTGTATGATTCTTTAACTGTATGGTGTACAGTAAATCATATTTCATTATATATTAAAACAGAACACTTCTAATAAGAGTTGGTTATATATGCATTGTAAAATCCAGCTTCTAAGCTTTAAAACGACACTTTTTTGTTGGTCAAGTAAATTTGATCAATTAAAAAAAATCAATTATTTTAATGATTTTTTTCAGCACAATGCATCAAAAGTATGCTTATATATTTATATATAATTATATAAGCAACTCAAGAGCAAGCATAGAGTATATGCATGTATTTTCTCTGCATAGCAGACAAAAATAATTAGGGCTGATGATCATTTTTCTTAAACGAATCAACTGCACATTTGTCTGTGATTAATCGCGATTAATCATGGTAAATGGTACGCAAAAAAAAAAGAAAAAACATTTAAATCCTACTTATAAATATATTTACTTTATACTTTGTTTTAAAGAACTTGCAAGAAATTAGTTACTCAATTTATTTTAATTATTTAAATATGTAAAAAAAAAAAAAAAAGACGAGAGTTAAAATTAGACATTTTACAGGTATAAATCTTTTATATAAGTGTTCTTTTTACATGCCTTAAAATCAGTGGTGTTTTCCAGTTGATTTTTTAAATAATAGAATCAAATGGGCAGACTCAACTCATATAAAGCTTTATTGGAAAGACAAACGTAAGTGCACATTACCAGTGCATTAAAAGACATACATATGGATATAAACCAAATTGAATGTTTAATTCGCTAAAGTTTAAAATCTCAAAACTACTATTTTCTCTGGCTCAGTAAGTGGAAAAAAAAAAAAAAAAAGGATATTGCATTAATTGCGTAATTTTTATTTTTCTATACGTTAAACCGTCAAGTAGAGAAGTGTTACACACACACACATCTAATTTACAGGCCTTAAAATTCTACTTTAGTTTAGACTGAAAATTGTGACTGGATAAAGCTCTGGTTAGGCCTCTGTTATGCATGTGTCCTGCATACTTCTAATGCATGCAATGAGTTTGGAAGATTAAAGCTCCTAGAGCCATTTGCAACCAGGTAGGAGCCCTCAAATAACTGCTGTGCCCTTGTCCTTAACAAGAGAAAAGAAGTGTATGGAAAAGCCAAGAACATTCAGCCATGTTTAGAGCAGTGGGAGCTTGCCAAACGAATATATCAGGTCTTACCATGGGAGTTCGGCTCTGGCAGTGTCTCTCTGGCAACCAAGTGCATGACAGTTGTTCGGCCAGGGGGCAACTTCAAAGCTATTTAACAAAGAGGTGCATACTGACTATTCAAATTTCCACGGTAAATTCACAGCTTCTCATCTTCAGCATATTTTAACATAACAAATAACTGTTCACTTCATGTGTAATACGTCCAGAGCAAGGCAAAAAAAAAAAAAAAAAGAGAGACAGAGAGAACTGTCAAAGCATATTGACCGCATGTAGACAAGGTCTAGTGCTCACCTCCTAATGTGACATTGCCATGTAAAAATCGACCCTGGAAGATCAGCCTTAGGATGCTGGGGCTGCTCACACACTCCTCCTCCCAACCTGTGACACAAGTCATTATATTCACTGCACAATAGGTGTAGATGATACTTGACTTATACTGCATGGTGCTTGACAACGGAAAAACAAATGGGTCCTGATCATGTTTTGCACACATTTCTTGATTACAAGTACATGTTGCAACATTGAATGTTCAAATACTGCGTTCAAGTCATGTCTAAATGATTTATGAGATAAGCACGCATAAACACAACCACAATGAGTGTGTACATATAGGGCATACACTATATGCTGATAACTTCCAAAAATCATCTTATTTAAAAAAAACCTGACAATGTACAAGAAAACAGAGTTTGAGATTTGAAATTATCAGGTTATTTTCTGCTTTTGATGCCAAAATGTAAACAGACATGTGCGCAACACTTGCACATATTGGATAAGTTGGTAAGGGCACAGGTAAAGGTGTGTACAAGCAGAGCGAAATTGGGGTAATTGGCAAAAATCTACTTGCGCTGACTGGTTTTTGCTTAAAACGTGTATGACCTTACCCCGATAAAGGAAAACAGTGTAAGGCGATAACATGACTTACACTTTGTTAGCTTTTTTAGCATAATCAGAGTAAGATCGTGCATGTAAATGATCTCAATGTTGTGTTTAGAGGGAAAAAAATTATTTAAAACCATTCCTTTCAGAGGTGGTGCCGTCAATTAAAGAATCATATCACTAATTAGTCTTGATAAGTTGTAATTGTGAATATTGACAGTATGCATCTTGTGTGCTGTTGCAAAATAGATACAAAGCTTGCAAGAAAATACTAAAGTTGGTTTAAGAAGCGATGGGCTTGTGCAAGCAAACTGATCAAACAGAAATAAAGCATCAATTACACACCTAATGTGCATTCTTTGCCCTTCATTTTGTTATAGTAGCACTAAAAAAAAGTTGAGTTTGTCAGTAAATCAAGAAGACAGGAAGAAATTTGAAAATGCACAATGTGTCCATTTTCTCTTGAGCAGTCACTGGAATGCACATCAAGTTGTAATTACGACTTCTGAGCATGCAAGTATGAACTTCCCATAAGGACCTGAAACCAGCAATAGTACATCTCACCCAAATAACTCTACCATTAACTTTTAAATACCGTCAGCCAAAATTAAGCAAGTTTAAGAGACTAAATGCGTATAAATTATCAAACAAATCTTGGGCCTACAATTTCCTTCACAAACACAAAAAGCTGAAGAACGGTGTGATCAATATACACATCAACAATTCTACTGGTATTGTAGAAATAAACAAGCACCAGTACCATCACTCAAACATACCTGCTGGCCAGTTTTCAAAAACATGGCGGGCGATATCTGTGGCAGAGTCATTAGGAGAGAAAGTGAAATCCTGTGTCTTTCCACTCACAAGGATCAGCCTTAGATTCACCTGGAACCAAAGAGAAAGAAGAAACAAATGAAACTTTCAAGACATTGTGGCATTTCCACCAAACAGACCTTCATGACCCTTAAATCTGTGCTCACTCCACATGGCATGAGATGACCTGCGGAGTCCTTTGCAAAAATGGGCATTCCTTACTAATTCGATTCATGTTCAGCTGAAACTAGCGGGTACTGTCTTTAAACGTTCCTGTGAAATGGTGACTTCTTGTTTGGGGTGGGGGGAGCAGGGAACCCCGTCACTCTAATGTTATAACCCCAGGTGTCCCAGACAGCCCAGGACTGGGTAATTAAATTTACATGACCAGTGTATAACCCCTTGCAGCAGGGGGGCGAAAGCACAATAGATTTGCTCTGTGCATGAGTCCCTTTAAAATGCAACAGACAGACACAATGCCTCTTCAGTCTGTATTAATAACAGCACAAGATTTCTGCCTCTGGCTGTCACACATGGCTCACAATAGAGCCCGACCGATATGGGATTTTTGAGACCGATAAAAATTCACCAATTACCAATATGGTGGCCGATATAGTTAATTTTTCAGCTGGACTGAAAACAAACCTTTTCTGTGTGGATTGTTCACTGATATGACTATGCAAAGGTCCTCAGAAGGCTGCTTTCTTAAATATTTTTATCAAAGAATATTTGACATTATTATTATACATAGTCAACAAATTCTAGAAATGAACACTGAGAAAATAAAGAATAAATAAAAATAAAATAAATAGCTAAACAAACATCAGTACTGTTTAGTATCAGTCAAATGCTGACTATATTAATATTGCCGAGACAAGAGATAAACAGCGGCAGCGGTGTTACACCGTATTCTGCTATACAAGTTCAGGGGAAACTTTCAACGGTGGAAAACCAGACTTTTAAATATTACATTTTGTAAATGCAACAACTGGAATTGTTCGGTTGAAGGGGGTACCAAACTGTGAATCCTGAACAAAACAGTTTGGTGAATACATATTTACACATTAGCTTCCACTCAGCTGACAAGCTATGAAAGTAGCTATGTTGTTAGCTAGTTAGCTATAAGCTCATTGTCACAGAGTAAAATATGTACTTTATTTACTTTCCAGCATTGCGTCTCATCAACTAGGTAACAACGTAGCGTGAAATCATCACTCAGACACAATCCACCACCGCACCGTTGTCTGCTTAGCTGCAAAAAGATGCTCTGATGTTTACCTTTCAATTTGCTACATTACTGACTGCACTGACAAACTATAGCTGGCTAACAGCAAACAGACATGAGTGACATGATTGTCAGGGACAGGGTTAATGTTATATTAGTTATATTGAAAAGGGAAAATTATGGGGTCATTGTTTAATAACTTATTTGTATTTCACAAACTAGTAAGCAACTTACCGTGAAGACACCGCTCAACTCCGCACCGTCTGCAGAGTCACCGTCAGCTCAGAGTCAGAGCACGCTCTGCTGGACAAACTATGTAATGACACCAATTCTAAAGCATTGTTTTCTGCATAATATGTTCTGAAAAAAAGTTCTCTTATCTGCGCATATCGGTAAAATATACGTAGATACCGATATAGCGGTCGGGCACTAGTTCACAACAAATTTCACACATCTAGCAAATAATGTGAATACATTTTGCAGCATTCTCTTTAGAACTACCATAAGCAGCATCATAAGACCCATAATGTCAAAGCAAGAAGGGAAACAGTGAGCCACAATATCAGACTTAACAGTTCCCCAACAATTAAAACAGACAAGGAATGTTGTATGCTTCAGTCTGAGAGTACCTTGTTCAGATTTTTTCTTCCAGGGTTTAAACGTACTTTTTCCCCTTTCATGTTTTTTCAATGACTGCAATTTAAACATTACATCACTCACATTCAGTGTGTGGAGCTTGGCGGAGGCTTAATGCTTTCATTCAGAATCAAATGGAGAGTGAGGAGGGGGGCGTAAGAAGGTGAGCCAGTTGGTCTTGGTACCACTGTGTTTAAACCCACATGCAACACAGAGCACAGAAATGAAGGAAAACAAGCTCCATGGAGACACTGCGATCAATCAGCGGACCACTCTATGCAAGACAAACTTTCAACATGTTCCTGAGAAAGTGGAAGTGAGAAAAGACACAAGGTTTCCCTTTAAGCTACTGAAAATGTGCTAGAGGCGCTTATATTTTCAAGACAATACTTGCACAAAAAGCACATTCAGAGCCTAATATAAACATTTTGTGGAGCCAGCTCATCAGCTCGCAGTAGGGGCATCCAGGTTTTCCTTCCACCCTGCTGTGACAGGTCCAGGTCATGACCCAGATAGTGCCAGCACTCAAACATAATGACAGGTAAAGGATGACCTTATCCCACTGTAAGGCCGTGTTTATTCCCTCACATCATGCCTCACTTAAAGCTTAGAAAATAAGGGCCAACCAATGCCCTAACCTCTTGTCAAATCAGGCTCCTTTTCTGATGGCATTTGTAATGTAGGGCACCCCACACCCCATTCAGATGCTCTTGAATCGGCTTTCACCTACAGGGATGTGCAGCGAGAACAAAGGGGTCAAACTGTGATGAATGATGTCATGCCAACAGAACTGTTTACAAACACTAAGCCCCTGATAAAGCCTTGGAAAGCCCTTAGTCCCTTTCCCTCCCTCCTCATTGGATTTAGGGAGATATCAACAAATCTGTGATGGGTAATATAGATAAGGAGAGCATGACAAACAAGCAAGCACTCCCAGTTGCCCCAGTTCTTAAACCCTTGACAAATACAAAACATCAAAATCCGCCTAAATGCCCCAGAATCAGTACGTAAACACCTCTCTTATCTGACGGTTTATATTTCTACATTAATTTAAAACATCTTGCTGACATCCCCCACCACTGCCATTCGTCTAAATTATAATCAGGTTTGCAAAGTCATAACTATTTGCACTAAAACCCATAGAACCAAACAGGTCCAGTTAACAATGAGCCAGAAACCAGCAATAGTGGGTAACATCCAACATGCAATCTTAGCTTCATTTTATTTCCTCATTCTCAAATAAAAGTACAATTTTGATTACTTATCTAATGTTAATGCATTTTAGAACATGTTTTGGGGCTTAAACTAATGTTTCACAGATACATAAATGCAACAATATCTCCATACAATTGCAGATTAAAAGGAATATTCCGGGTTCCATACAAGTAAAGATCAATTGACAGCATTTGTAGAATTATGTTGATTTCCATTTAAAAAAAAAAAGAGACTCACCCTGACAATAAAAAAAATTGCAGATACGGTAAGGCACTTACAATGGAAGTGAATAGGGCCAGTTTCTAAATGTTGCACAGTTTCAAAAGTATAGCAATAAGTAAACATTTTACATGCGAACATGATTTTAGTGTGATACAATTGCTTACTAAACTTATCCGTGTAAAATTATATCCAATATTACAATTCTGCTGTCATGACAAAAAAAAAAAAAAACCTGTAATCCCAGTATTGGATATAACTAAAATTGTACAATCACACTAAAATTGTACAATAACTGCAATTTAATTATTTTTAAATAAAGGAGGGGTGAGTTGAACTTATTTTAGGTGGAAATCAACATAATGCCACAAATGCTGTTCATTTAAAGGTTTACGACTTTTGGCTATACTTTTGAAATAGTGTGTATTTTAATGTTTATGAACTGGCCCCATTCATTTTAATTGTAAGTGCCTCTTTTTATTAAATGGGGGGCAACTCAAAATTAAGTTTTGTTCTAATCAACATTATGCCAAAAATGCTGTTGACTAAGCTTAACTTCCACTGAACCCGGGAACATGCCTTTAAAGGGACAGTTCGCCCAAAACGGAAAGTCTTGAAACATGTATGAGGTAAAAGAAAGCTAGCTAGATTTTTGGTGACAAATGACTTAAAAGTTTGGTCTTTTCCTCACACAAAGTTATCGTAGGGCATCAGACAATATGGATTACAGCCTGTTAGTGGTATCGACTACTTGTATGGTAGTTTGAGAGCTGTAGTCACAATCCACTTACAATGAATGAAAAAGAGCAGCCTGGACATTCTGCTAGATTACTCCTTTGTATTCAGCAACAAGTAAACAACAACAACAAACACCATAGCCATTTTAAGCACCATGAGGGTAAAAGCAGATGACAGAACGATCACACAAGCGCACTACACCTCAGATACAGATACAATATTTGTAACTGAATGTATTCTAAAAGCAACAACTTGTGATTTTTTTTGTTTTGTTTTTCTATTCTGACACCAGAATACCCGACTTTTGAAAATCTGACATTGTGTACCATGTCAAGAGAGATCTGTGATGTTTTGGATATACTCACTGTGTCTGGGTCTCTCTGAGAGGTCATGGCTGTGATCAGAGGTGGAGGGAAACCAGGAATCGATGGGTGACCAGAAGTAAGAGAGCAGCAAAAACCCTGGCACAAAGACTCAGTATATGTCTTGTCCCTCTGGCCTTTCTCTGCCTCGCACGGCCTAGCACCAAGTCAATCATTCACAACATGTCACACAAGATTTGTTTACTACACACAGTTCAGTGGTCACCACTGCATCTTAAACTATAGACTTAAAAAAAATGCATTAGTGTTATTAAATAGGCAAGACCATTAATATTCATTGCAGATATTATTAACATGTATACCCAACAAGCTGGTTAATAATGAGCAAGCAAGCTGATTGATCTGGTTAATTTTAATTACAGAACAAATTATTATTTCAAACTGACCACCTAGGCAGTTTAGACCCTTTATATATATATATACAAGTAATCTTAATAAACAAACAAACTGAAGCTTAACCGTGCAGATAGCTCATGTGTAAGTACATACAACAGAAGCAAACATCACATACCTTTGCTCTACTTGACTGGCAGCCAAATGGGTGACAGTATTACTGGCTCACCATTATATTATATCTGCTACAGACATAATCAGTGTTAAAAATCATTAAGTCAACCAGCTCTGCTTGCGAATTAGCCACCAAACCAAACAGGATGAGCTCGATTTCTGATCAGGAGAAAAGTCAACCAGTCTAAGGTCAAAGAAATACAAAAACAAAGATGCACATACCATTAAAAAAAAAACAAGAGTTGGTGCCCGTTTTATGAAGCGAGAGGTGTGAAAAGGCAGTAAGAGCAGACAGACAGTACGCGCTACCGCTGGCCTCGAGCTGGAATTATTTTTGACTGCGGCAAAAATAGAGGAACTGAAGGCGAACACAGATCGCTGAGGACGCGTGAAACGACAGCGTTGATCGAGCTATCTGATAGACAGGAATCGTTTGATCGTCCAGGGCTTTCCTCGTTTATTAACTGATGGGTATATCCATCGTTCAATGTGATCAGATGCCCCTAGAAATCAGTAGAACCGTTCCGAGCAGATTAATGGCTGGGAATTTAAAGACAACGGAAGTCAGCTGGATATATATGCAGGAAACGGAGTGAGATGGCTTTCTGGGATTCGTAGTTGAATGGCAGTTCTCCATTTTGATCGCACCTAGAAGAAGGGCAGTCATTTCACATGCTGTGTAAAGGAATGTGGATTTTTCTTTGTCTAAAATACGAGATATTTCATTTTCTTTTCTTTCCAAGTAAAAAAAAAAAAAAAAAAAAAAAAAAAAAAAATTATAAATTAATATATGGACACAAACCAGCTTTTCCCCACTCGAGTTAATGTCTAATTTATTTAGTAAAATGTTACTAATTTAGTACATTTAAAAGTTTTAGTAAATTACTAACTAAATGTTTAATATATATATTATATATGTGTGTGTGTGTGTGTCTAATATATTGTGCACACAAACTCCAAAATTAAGTATGCTACAATATTAACTTGACAGGAACTAAATTCTCACCCAGATATAGTAATCTCATCCTGTAGATATTCTAAAGAGGCCTAAATTGAAAACATTTTTTTATTTTCTTGGAAAAAAAGAAAAACACAACTCAATGGCTATTCTTTATATTTTTATTGTTAACAACGTTGCAAATAATAAAGGCACATCAAGAAGGCTATATACAAAGGAAAATATGTCCATGAAAATGTAACAATTAGTCTTACAATACAGTAAACAGTGTTGTCTGTTCCATTACAATACAAAGTAATAACTCACAGCAATAGCTAGGCTAGGCTAGTCACAGCAGTGAGCCATGTAAACAACTTCCAAGGCAATGTTATTCCTCTAAGTGGATGTATAATAAGGTCAGAAGGCCGCATCTGCTCAAAGTGAATTCTACTTGTGTCAGACTCATCATAACTCAGCTTTGTAACAGATATAATTTTTAGCACACTAGAAGAAATGGCTCCAGCTTGATAACACAGCATCTTTGTGTAAACGTTAGCTGTAAAACAGAGTAATGCTGTCAATGAGTCACAAGCTTACAGCAAATTGTAATGACTTTTGTAAGATATACTGCACAAACAACTCTGTAGTGTTGTTAAGAGCCATACATCCTTCTGGTTCAATGCTCATGTCAGTAAAAAATACCACATACTGGCAGAAAACACATAAGCTACTAAAGACGTCACAGAAAGTTCCTACAAATATTCTTTTTCCCTTAAAGAAAAGCATTTATAAAGCAATGTTTTTACAAAAAACATTATTAAAGCAGCATAAACTGTTATCTTAAGATAACTACTATGGAATGAAAAATGTTGCATAAAAAATAAGAGCCCTTGGCTTAGATACTGATGCTTTAAATGAAAAATGTAACTTTGTTCACCACCCAATTTATAAATATAAAAATCCCTTTAGATAATGTTTGATTTTACATTCAAGCACATTTAAGACAGATAATTTCCTATTTTACCATAACATCTCAAATAAGTACAGCTGGTTAGAGAAAATTTCTATGCTAAAAATGTTTTATCATAGAAGACATATTACATCGACCTAAACAAAATATTTCCCCATACCAGTACATAAATATATCCAAATATATACACAATATACAAGAATATAATTTTACACAGAAAACTACTTATAAAATCCATTGCAGCTCTATAAATATTTTCCATTTGTCACTTTGTCCATCATATCAACTTTATAAAATCAAGTACAAGGATGTTTTGAGTTCAAAACAAAAAGTACGTTATTTCAATAAATACATTACACTATCCCAATTCTCTATGGTCCAATAAAAATGATTTTGAATGACATATTCCAATTCACTATGGGAAAAAGGAGTCACCTTAAATGCCCAGAGGACACCAACAGGCAGAAAAGACACCTTATTCAAGAGTACATCACTCCTATCTTGGAGTTCTTGCACTGGCTCCCTGTCAAGTTTCGTTTAGACTTTAAAATTCTCATGCTTACCTGCAAGGCTTTGCATGGTTTGGCCCCTCAATACCTGTCTGAACTTTTAACCCCCTACACTCCAATGGCTGATCTCCACTCCTCCGAATCTGTTTTTTTATGGGTTCTATGGGTAACAGGGCCTTCTCTTCTTTTGCTCCAAAACTGTGGAACTCTCTTCCCTCTGAGGTTAGACATGCTGAATCTTTTAGTATTTTTAAATCTTCTCTTAAAACTCACTTTTTTAGAGTTGCTTTTCTGTGATGATTATTACTGTATTCTTTTTCAATTGTTCTGATTGCATGTTTTCTTTTTCGTATTTCAGTGTATTTTTCTCTTGTAAAGCACTTTGAGATGCAAATTTTAAAGGCGCTATAGAAAATAAAGTTTTATTATTATTATAGTAGTTTTTCTTCTGCCCCACCTCTGATCTGGTAATGGAAAAACAAAACTTTTCCACACAAAAATCCATGTAGGACTAGACCAAATACTGTTCATTATGAAGAGAAGTTCAGACATACATCAGTAACATTGTTACAGTACCATTGTGCATTGACACAAGGCAAGCACTTAAAATGAAATATACAGTTTGCCTACTAAACAGACTTCAGAAGAAACATATGGTGCCAATATGAAATTGCAGTATAAACGGTTGTAACGTGGCTGCCATACCAATGCAGTTCCTCCTCTTAGGGTGTGGCCCCCTCAAGTTCGCTGTCATCTTCAGTCAGATAGACTGGCCTCTTTCCTTGAAGAATGGGCTCACATTTTTTGGGGGAATTGTTTTTACCCTCAGAGCTGTTCCTTATTCCATATGCAAAATAAATAAGAAAACCTAAAGGAGACCAAACAATTAGATGTGTTTTCCAAGATTTTTAAATACATGATCCAATTTTAGGCTCTCTTTTTGTAGATTGCAAGTCTATTCTGTAACTCACCAATAGCCATCCATACTGCGAAACGAATCCATGTAGGTCCATCCATTTGCATCATGAGGTAAATGTTTACAAAGATACTGATCAATGGCAGAATGGGGAGCAAAGGCACCTAGAAAAGATTGAGAAAAGATTATTATCGCTACCAAAATCTAAGGCCTCCAGAAAATAACTTCATGAATAAATGAAAACAAAGAGGTTTAACAGAAAGTACTAATGTAGATTCATTTCCTCACCAACAGTTCCTCTAAAATGATGTCACTCCATACCTTGAAAGTGAGGATCTCCTTGCTCGGGGGCTGTCTCCAGATGATGAAGATGCAGATGAAGGAGAGAATAGATAGGACAACAACCACAGTAATACAAAAAGGGCAGCCCTTCCCCACCTGCTCCCCGTACACTGCCAGCACCACACACAGCAAAGTGAAAAGCACAGCTGATGGGTGAAAGAGTAAAAGAGGTGGTGGTTATCCTCAGGTCTCTATTATTATTGTTTTGCTACATTATTATTTAGCATTTTCTCAAGGTGGATCATAGCTCTAATTTTTTTTATGCAAATCACATGTTGCACCACCAAAAAAGATATATATGATTGTCTATACAGTGGGTTCATGATTTTGAAGGACGATAAGAAAACAAAAACAAAATTTAAGCCTGGAAAATGAAAAATGTAAAACAAAAAAAATTATGTTGTAAAATTACGAAAAAATATTTAAGATACTGCACTATTTTGAGGACAATAATCGCATATGCAAATTTGTGACATTAGGTCAGATTTTCTTGCTTCTGGTCTCCATTCTCAAACCATGAACATGGATAATCAGATTTTGTCTATGCCAGCTCGATGCTGTCATAAAAGCACAAGAGGGCACATCAAATACTTATAAATTCTGAAAAACATTTTTCAGTTAAACTTTTTACTTAAACTGAAAAATAAATAAATATATTAATGTAAAAAGAAAATGTGTTAAATTAGAAACAATGTTTTTTTTTTTACACAGTTTTTGTATTAGTTTTAGTCTTTTGACGAAAATGTCCTTTAAAATTAGTCAATATTTAATCATGTTATATTCCTTAATTTTAGTCCATTTTACCCTGACTAAAATGGCATATCATTTGTCAAATAATATGTTTTAGTTGACGATAATGTGCAAAATGACAAAAACGTGTGTCAAACTGTAACAGACCAAACTTCAATCATATTCAGAAATGTAAAAAAAAAATATAAACATTTTATTAATTTAAACATGTATCAAACATGTACAAGATGGCTACAAAATACAACTGTCCTTGAGAAAACCTGAGTGACTTAGCTGTTATTAGCTACTATTAGAAGTTAATCTACTGTATTCTGGATTCTTCATGGTTTAGAGACTGTTATTAATTTTCCGTGTTTAACCACTTTAAAATATTGCATTGCGTGTAGCTTTTTTTTTAACGGAAGCAAACGCAAGTTTCGCTTATAATGACTAACGCATAATTTAGTTCAAGTTCACCTGTTTATGCATTTCATTGTCTGTACAGATGTACTGTAAGTTGAAATATAACATATACTGTATGTTGTGGATATAGTGATTAATCTCATGTATAAATAGGATGCGTTTGAGTGAGGTAATTATCATAATCATTTTGGTGGTGTTCAGTGCGTTCAACTCACGCAGCTCAAGCAGGAAATACACAAAATACTGGATTTTTGGATTAGATAAACCATATAAAATATCTTCGTCTACATACAGATGTTTCTCTAGATGCTTCTTCTGTTTATATCTTACACGGTTAATATCTTGAAGTATTATTTTCATCAACACCATCTTCAAAAATCATTTAATTATCGTTATGATGCCTCTTTTTCATCATAGTAGACAAAATCAAAAAACCCTTCATCAACTAATGTTTTCGTAAGTGATTTTGTTAACGAGATTAAGAAAAATGCATAATTGAAGCATTTTCACAAGTGGACACATACTTCTGAATCCCAATGTAAGTGCATCATAAATTGGATCAATGGATATACCAATGGTTTTCTAAATCTCAGAGGAAATGCTTACAGATCATGCCCGTCACCGAGTAAACAATGATGCCTGAAATTTTGGTAGGTACATCACAGCTTGGTTGCACCAGCAATCGGATGGAAAACCTCTCTTTAAAGGGTGTTGTCTCTAGCTCCTTGCCGTACTCATCCCCGCTATCCACATCTGCCATGGCCCCCTTTGCCTCCAGCCACTGTAGTTCCACTGGCTTCTCATCCGCACCACTGGAGCCAAGTCTGCCTGGCTGGTATCTGTGAACATTGGATTCAAGCAAATCAAAAACATCCCATCTATCTAAATTCACCAGGGTCAGAAATGAGTATCAGGTTTCCTAAAAAATTTTGACCACTGAATTTTCATGACTTTTCCAGTTATTCATGAATCGTGATTAGTTTATAAGGATTTTTATAGCAGATCTCTATTTTAATGTGGTACCAATGCAGGTAATTAATACATTTAAACAATTACACTTAATGCTAGAGTACAAATGTCTTCTAAAAGACTAAATGTGTTCCAAGACAAATATTAGGAATAAGCTATATTCTACATGCACAAAGAATAATATAAAGATGATAAGATGTTTTAGAACAGCATAACTAGAAAAAATTATATTCACTACAAAAATTTCAATGAAGACTTTTTTTAAATCTCAAAAGCATGGAAATCACAACTGTAAGATTCCCTGATATTTCCAGGTTTTCCATGTCTGTGGGAACTTTGGAGTATGAATGGCACAGTATGTGAATGAAAGTGCACTAACCGGAGAATGAGCACACACACGGCAACCAAAGTGTATGCCAGCAGTGTCCCAATCGACATCAAATCCACTAAGGCAGCGAGATCAAAGAGGAAGGCCATCAGAGCTGCAGGAAGGGAATGAGGAATATTCCAGAAGTTAGACACATTCATTAAAATACTGAATAATTCACTGACAGTTATTACATAAGTAAGAATGCAGTCTTACCTGCTACAATGCCAGACACAATGGTGGCCAGGACAGGTGTTTTGGTTTTTTTGTGCATGCGGGAGAGGAAACGGAAGAGCAAACCGTCCTCTGCCATAGCATAAATCACACGAGGCATAGGGAACATAGAGCCCAATAAACTAAGGAACAACATCAACAAACAAACAATCAGAATAAAGCCATATATCTTCCTGCTAGCAAAAATATTAAAGGTAACATTAAAGTCAACTTGAAATCAAAACTGATCAGATTTACTTCCTTAAAGGAACAGTTCACCCAAAAATGAAAATTCTTTCATTTACTCCCCCTCATTCCATCCAAGATGTGACTTTATTTCTTCTGCAGAAAACAAAGATTTTTAGAAGAATATTTCAGCTATGTAGGTCAATACAATGCAAGTGAATGGTGGCCAAAATTTTTAAGCTCCAAAAAGCACATAAAGGCATCATAAAAGTAATCCATACGACTTCAGTGTTTAAATCCCTATCTTCAGAAGCGATATGATAGGTGTGGGTGAGAAACAGCTCAATATTCCTTTGTCTTTTTTTTTTTTTTTTTTTACTATAAATTCCCCCTGCCCAGTAGGTAGATTCAGTGCAGATTCTATGCACAAAGAATCTGAATCACCAAAAACAAAAGAAAAATGTGAAAGTGGAGATTGATAGTAAAAAATGACTTAAATATTGATCTGTTTCTTCATCACTTTTGAAGATATGGATTTAACCATTGGAGTCGTATGGATTACTTTTATGATGCCTTTGAGCTTTTTGGAGCTTCAAGATTTTGGTACCCATTCACTTGCATTGTATGGACCAACAGAGCTAAATTATTTGTGTTCTGCTGAAGAAAGAAAGTTATACACATATGGGATGGCAAGAGGATGAATAAATGATAAGAGAATTTTCATTTTGGTGTGAATTATTCCTTTAACACATTCCTAGTCATATTGTGCAAAATTAATCTGTGCATGTTATTGCAAATACATTTTTTTATGTCTTCGTAGTCTTTAATCAAAATGTTTTAATTTGCTTGGCCTCAGGTTTATGGAGGGGATAGTCCACCATAATGGACTACATACTCTAGTATGGAACGGTAACTTATCAAAATCCATAACTTATCAAGTTTCATCCACGGGTTGCATTAACCGAAATTCTTCCATCATTTACAGAATTATAAAAACATTAACAGATTATTCAAAATGCTTTCCTTGATAATGACAGATAAAAATCTGGTAGTATCAGGTCTGTTGTACTTCCCTGTTGTGCACAGGAATGACAGCAGCTCACATAATGCGAGAGAACACATGAAGGCACACCAGTATGTAATTATTAAAAAACGACAAGTATGACGGATAAAAATAGACCATGACTGAAATTTTACAACTCAGTTTGTCAAAGTGACAGATAATGATTCATTTTAGAACAACCTCTGGTCCTACCCTACATCCTTTTTCACATTGAATATTTATTTTACCCGGAAATATGTCACATTATAGAAGTATAACAGGTTGTGAATGTCATTTCATGTTGATAAAAAAAAAAGTTTACTCAAAAATTCAAATTTTGCCATCATTTACTCCCGTCATGTTGATCTAACCCCGTATGACTTTCTTTCATAGCACACAATGTATTTGAAAGATATTGTTAGGAAATAAGATGCAATTTCAGTGAATGGTAACTGGGACTATCATTCTGTCTTATATCTAATTTTTGAAAGAAAGTCAATTAGGTTTAGAACAACATGAGGAGTAAATGTTGACAGAGTTATCATTTTTGGATAACTATCCCTGTAAGTGAATATCAGATTTCCTGAAACCACAAATGTAATGCTGCTCTCTGATTTTTTTTTTTATAAAAGTACCTGGTGGGGGCCTGGGTAAAATACGCAAGCTACCACCCCTGGAGTTCGCTAGTCGAATCCCAGGGCGTGCTGAGTGACTCCAGCCAGGTCTACTAAGCAACCAAATTGTCCCAGTTGCTAGGGAGGGCAGAGTCACATGTGGTAACCTCCTCGTGGTCGCTATAATGTGGTTCATTCTCGGTGGGGCGCGTGGTGAGTTGAGCGTGATTGCCGTGGTGGATGGCGTGAAGCCTCCACACGCAGCATGTCTCTGTGGCAATGCGCTCAAGCCACGTGATAAGAGGCGCGGGTTGACAGTCTCAGACACGGAGGCAACTAGGATTCGTGCTCCGCCACCAGGACTGAGGTGAGTCACTACATGACCACGAGGACTTAAAAAGCACATTGGGAATTGGGTATTCCAAATTGGGAGGGAAAAAATTAAAAATAAATAAATAAAAGTACCTGGTGGACAGAGCGCATAGAGAGCCCAAAGCCACAATATAGCGAGCAGGGCCCCAGCCCACATAGCTGAAGGCCTCGGGCAGCGGACTTTGAACATCCAGCATGTAATAGGGCATCATGAGGGTGAGGGCTGCAGAAACTCCAAAGTAGGCAAAAAAACAGATAAGCAGAGAGGCTACGATGCCTATGGGGATGGAACGCATGGGGTTTTTGGCCTCCTCGCCTGTAAAATGAAAAGAGGTTGAGTGAGTTTGGTTTTAAAAGTAGGACACACTGGTTTAAAATTAGATGATTTGCACGTAGTACTTACTTGTAGTGGCAATACAGTCAAAACCCACAAATGCATAAAAGCAAGTGGCAGCGCCAGAAAGTATTCCATTAAAGCCAAATGGTGCAAAGCCCCCTGAGCCGAAGCCTTTTTCAATTTCTCTACGAAAATACGTAAAGAGAGACATTTCAAATTTAAAGACAGCACAATCTTTCTCTATTTTTTTTTTTTACATTTAATTTTTATGTTTAGTAACCTTTACTTTCTAATTTTGATGAAAGCATTTTTTATCATCATATACAGTATATACTAATAATATATATATATATACATATACACACACATACATACATACATACATACATACACACACACATCATTTTCCTTTTTGGATGAAATATTCAAGTAATTAGATTTAATTATTAGTTATTTAAGTATTAGTTTAAGTTTTACAAAACAACCCCCCTGACATTTCATTTAATACAAGCCTATTCAACTGACAGCCCCAGCCCAAATCTGGCCCGTTTGAAATTTTCAGTGGCCTGCGTGAGGTTGTCAGTTGTTTTAGGGGCTTTTCACACTGAACACGTTTTGTGTTCTTCACTGTTATTGTTTAGTACATTTCTGTATCAGTCTGATTTACTCTCTCTCTCTCTCTCTCTTATATACTGTGTGTGTGTGTGTGTGTGTGTGTGTGTGTGTATATATATATATATATATATATATATATATATATATATATATATATATATATATATATATATGTTATTTTTATTTTTTCTTTCCTTTTCAGAATTTCCTGCTAGGTGGAAATATTTCTAATAATAAAAAAAAAAAATTCAAGCTATGAAATTTTTTATTTATATAGTGAACAAATATTATAGGTCTGCTATAACATAATATCTGTGGTTTTCATTAATAAATTATTCTGGCTTGGCCCACGTGCCCCGAAGTTTTGTTTTAATCTGGCCCACTTGTCGATGAAGTTGAATAGCCCTAATTTGATACATTATAAATGTCAATATTTCCCTTAATGAAAGTGTCTGTAATCAGTTAATAAGATAGTTACCTAATAGATACGTGTTGCAGTTATGCTCTAAATGTAATTTCTTGATTTCTTTGTCTACAGTACTTCTACACCTAACAGCTGAGAATGTGACTCACTGTGCTGTTTGTAAGTGGTTGGTGCTGTTAATGTAGTCCTTCGCAGTGAGATTCCAGTTGGCAGCATCGCCTTTCACAAAGCCAGAAATGATGACAAATGTCAGAACCACCAGGTTGACTCCTGTAAAGATCTTGTTGACAAGTGCAGACTCACTCACTCCAAATGCCAATAATCCTGTAGCGTGGGAGGTAGCAAATTCACACCATTACGGTCTTTTGCATTGCAATGGTAAAAGGAAAAGAAGTCCTTTGACTAATAGGCTAATTGGGGTAGAGGATTATTTAAAAAGAGTTATTTACTTCAATTTAGCTGATTAGTAACAATCAATAATTGTTTCCCTTTTGGCTCCCCTGCCAAATGCACACTAACAAGAGCCAGAAGTAGAAAAGAACCAACCAGAACTAGAACTAAACAGATTCACTGTGAAACAAAGAAACAATCACTGGCTTAATGGAATAATGTAAGATTTTGACTTTACAAAGGCAAATCTGTGAAACATCAGCTTGTAGTGTGCCAGCTGAGAAGTAACTGGGCACCACATTAGAATGGAGTGATTCTTTGTAAGAGAATAATAATCTCACCAGTGAGCAACATGACTAGGATGAGGGCAAATATGTCCGGATACTCAGCTAATACTTTTCCGGTGTCTGGAATTGACATGGAGCCATTGAAGAAAATAGAGATCTTTTTCTCCACCAGATTGTCAAAAGTTGAGCTCCAAGCTCTGGCCACACTAGCTGTGCCTGAGAAATGGAGAGAAGAATACATCAGTGCAAGTACATGCAAAGACTTCTCTTTCGTGGTTATGCCAAACCTAAGCTCTGCTGAAGAGCTCTTCATTCTCCCAAGGAGTAAACACTTCCAACAGTTTCAAACCCACTTCAGCTCATCCGTAATTACATTTAATTGGTCAAACTCTTGGGCTTGCATTTAGAATGAACTCTTAGGAGATTATGATTAATTAGTACATTGGATTCAAAAGGGAAAAGTGTGCCACAAAATATCACTGTACACTAAAGTTCCCCTGTGAAAGTTATTTATCTAGAAGTAATATTTTCTGAAAGAATACAGTGCCCCCAAAACATATTTGGGCACTTAAGTCACACTTTAAAACATATGAATGTCATTGCATTGTATAACAAAATGCCAAACCCAGGGATCTATTTTAAAGAAATATAGCACAAACCCACTTTTCAAGTAAAATATTTCACAAAATAAATTATGATAGATAGATGTCACTTGGCTTGATATTTTGCAATTAATGCAATGACATTTGAGACATTTTCACATGGCCAAATACTTTTTTGGGCCACTATATGTTGAGTAATCAACAGTTTCTTGACGCATGTGCTCACCTATTACATATGACAGAATGAGGTTCCATCCCGTGATGAAGGCCCATATTTCACCCACTGTCACGTAACTGTACATATAAGCAGATCCTGTTTTGGGAACTCGTGCTCCAAATTCAGCATAGCACAAACCAGCGAGGACAGAAGACAAGGCTGCAATGAGAAAAGAAAGCACAATGGCTGGTCCTGCCTTCTCTCTGGCCACTTCCCCAGCCAGGACATAGACACCTGCGCCCAGTGTTGCCCCCACACCAAGAGCTATGAGGTCCAGAGTGGTGAGACAGCGAGAGAAGCGACTTTCATCCTGCGTGGTGTCCAGCATGCGACGCCTCAGCAGCATCTTCCCAAAAGAGGCCAGTTTTTTCTCGATCATGATGGCTGGTGTCGAGTAGACTAGGATAATACTGAAACCACTAAAGAAAGAGAGAAACAGTATAAAAACTGGCTTCTTGTAAAATAGCATTGCCTTTATTGCTAATTAATCAAAGAAATGAACAGCTTGATTTAGATGTCAAGTTCTATTGTTCACTCTGAAAAAAAAAAAATGCCTCAACACATTTGATACAGTTAGGTCATGTCAGCAAGTGTTTTGCTCAGCAGATGATGGAGAGCTCTTTTATTAAGGGAGAATGTTCTGGGTTCAATACATGCTAAGATCAATTAACAGCACTTGTGGCATAATGTTGGTATTTTGACTCGTCCCTCATTTATTTAAAAAAATAAGCAAAAATTATGGTTACAGTGAGTCACTTTACAATAGAAGTGAATGGGGCCAAACCATAAACACTAAAATACGCATTGATTCAAAAGTACAGCCACAAGACATTTGTGGGGAAAATCTGCAGAATGCAATTAAACATGGTTAAATGTGTTAAGTAGGGCTGACAGTACTACAATCTGATTGGTAGAGTGTACCACCAAATTCTGCGGAAACCTGTGGCACTTTCTGTGTCAGCCTGCCTATGACTTAAAATAAACATGACACCAAAGCATGGTTAACTCTACCACACAACAAGGGCAAGACTTGTTAAACTAATATAATATTATTCTAGTTGTCACATGTAAAGGAGGGCACATACTGTATAAGGGCAACTGTTGTCTTTGCATTTGTCCCACAGTCCACCACACCCGCAGACACAGAGAGAACAATCAGTTCTCAGCACTTTATGAACAACTCATTGACCACAGGGCAGTTCAGTCCAGTCCAAGTTGATCTAGTTAATCTAAGAGAGGTTTATAATGTTCTTTCATCATTGAGTCATAATCAACTGAGTACAAAAGAATCAAAGCTTACATAAAGAGCATTGACATTGGTGTGGAAACAATTTTCAGGCATGACCAAACTGATTAATTACAATTTGCCAGCAAGATGGAAAAATAACTACATCTGGGTCAAAGAAAGAAATAAAAGCAGACATTTAGCAAAATAAGGGAGTATATGGAGATGACTCATCTTAAGAATAATTAATATTTTAAAAAGGTCAGACACATGTGGGGCCTGGGTAGCTCAGCGAGTATTGATGCTGACTATCACCCCTGGAGTCGTGAGTTCGAATCCAGGGTGTGCCGAGTGACTCCAGCCAGGTCTCCTAAGCAACCAAATTGACCTGGTTGCTAGGGAGGGTAAAGTCACGTGGGGTAACCTCCTTGTGGTCGCGATTTGTGGTTCTCACTCTCAATAGGGGTGCATGGTAAGTCATGCGTGGATCGCGGAGAGTAGCATGAGCCTCCACATGCTGGGAGTCTCTGTGGTGTCATGCACAGCAAATCACATGATAAGATGCGTGGCTTGATGGTCTCAGAAGCAGAGGCAACTGAGACTTGTCCTCCACCACCTGGATTGAGCTGAGTAACAGCACCACCATGAGGACCAACTAAGTAGTGGGAATTGGGCATTCCAAATTGGGGAGAAAAGGGGATAAATATTTATATATATATATATATATATATATATATATATATATATATATATATATATATATATATATATATAAGGACACGCAATTATGAATACACTCTTCCCAATACACGAAACTATGTTACACAGCTACAGACAAAACTGTTGCAGTGTTTGCGGAAAAACTTTAAAGTAAACAATGTTTTCTTGTAAGTATGGTAATGGCTCTGGAGCAGGCCGGTTTCTGTCCACCACCTTGAGCACACATGCATGTTTGATCAGATCATGTCTGTGGCTCCAACTATATAACACTAGAAGTAAAGCTCCACCTGCCAAACAGATAAATAAAAAAAAAAAAACTAACCCGGACTTCTTAAATGTTTTTACTGCAATCTTAGAGTTCATGGCATGTTCTCTCAAATGACAATGAAATGAGGATGACTTTAAAAAAAAATAAAGTAATTAATTCTACTGCTCAGCAATGAACACCTCTTTCCACATAAATCCATTACATCACTACACGGAAACCCATTTACTTCCTTCCAGTGAGGGGCATTATATAAAACTCACATGTGGTAGGCAGCTCAGCAGAAAAAGATCACAAACTTCATATTTCTCTTCTAAACAGAGGACTATAATCGTAAATATTGTTATTATAATCAATCATTGCTAGTCTCAACATTAATACCACTAAATCACCATGATTAGAACATACATTTTATTCCTGTTTTTAAAGATGTTGGCGTTCCAGTATATTAAACTGCACAAAGTAATTTTGAATAATACGCTTCCTGTTAAAGGAAACATCACCAGATTCATGAAGTAGATGCAGTTGAGCCCCAATAATCCTCCTACTAAAGAGCAATTAAAAGAAAAGTTCAAGCAATAACTTAGGTACTTAATCAAACCGGTTTGGGCATGTCAAATTCACAGGTCCACTGTGTGTAGGCTATAACTATGGAAGACCTTGCTGGCACCATCTTCATCCTACTGATAAATTTGCTGGTTAAATAATAACATTAATACATTTCAATAGTATTCCTGGAAGGTTTAGCAGTCCACATGAGGCATGAGCTAGGCAACTCCATTTCAAATACTAGAGTATCAAATATCAAAATATCACTGCTTAAAGTGACATCCAGTCAATGTGCTTGCGGGATGTTGTCTTGCATAATTTTGTGATGCTCTTCAGTTTAAGTTTAGTATGCAAACATAAGGAAATGGAATGCAAAACCCTGCAACACTTGTTTTGACACACCTGTGTTTTTTAAGGAAATTTATTTCATTGTGATTTAATGAAGCTTTAGAGTCTGAGACCAGTTATATTAATGACGCTACTGTTTTGAGAGACATGTTCTAGACCTGCTGCTCAGGATGTGCCACATCTACAGGTTTTGATGTAGTCAGTATGGGATGACTTATTCCCACAGAACTGAAGAACCATAATTAGCTATATGAAGACCTAACGTTGCTTTTTATGAAACTGTGATTAAATTCAGGACACTAAAAATAAAATCTTAAAAGAAAAACTCCCTATCACATTTATCCCTGTGCAAACACTTTTAGGAATGCCAGAATGATTAACAGTAAAGTTAAATAATCATGCTTCGGTAAGGCAACACCCATTAAAACAACAACAACAACAACAAATATAATTATTATTATTTACAAAAACCAAACCCCGTAATATATACATCAAATGTTAAATCAAATTTTTGATTATATTAATAACAGTTTTTATAATTTACTCAATTTATATATAGGATTGTCAGTCTCACATTTTTCCAAATAATGGATCCAATTCACATGCCTTATTAAATTTTTTTGCGACATTGCATTACATTAAAGAATACATTAATTTAAATATATAAAAGTCAGCGGAAGGGAAGATCTACATGCGCGCCATTACCACCACGATGTGGAATATAGAAAGATAAACACATGCTATTTCCGTTTTACACGTGTAGAGGACCGCAACATTTACACCAGAAATATTTAAGACCATTTAATCTCATCTGTTAGTAGCATATTCGGAAAATAAGAATTAACGTCAGTAATATATTTACCCTCTCTTGAGACGATGTATGTATGAGCGAGGGAAACAGCTAGACGATGCGCGGCGTGTAGAGAGAAGTACAGAAAAACGAGTGATGATGTCAGTTATCATCTCCGTTCCGGAAATCAGTGTTGCCAGATTACATTTTCCAGCCCAATGATTGCTCAAAACACGCCCCAATGCATAAAAAAACCAACTAAATAGTGTATATGTAAATGAAATGCACATTAACCATAATACTACAGCACTGCCTTTACAACCTTGACAACACAATTAAGCGATGGAAAGATAAAGTTTCCAAAAACCTTTCCATTTACCCATTTTTCTTTATTCACACATATAAACAAACACACGCACAGAATAGGAACAAATATGCTGCCCTGAGATTTCAAGAAGCCAAATAATGAAAGTATGCCATTGTGCTATGATTGCAGTTATGTGTTTGCCATTCAACAGGCCTATTTTTTAAATTAGTATGTCATATAAAGGTTATATATTATCTGTCCTACCTTTTTACGCTGTTATGGCTCATTCCAAATTCCAAGAAAACTATACGTCTTTGTAGTCATTTAAGTAGCGTGAATTCACCAATACACAGAACAGTCTATGTTCAATCACTGTCAATCATTCCCTGACGTGTTTCTGTGCGCACATCCATTTGTGTCAAGAAAGAGCAGCAAATTCGAAAGTCACTTTTAAATCGTGTTACTTCACTGTCTATGATCACAATGAGTGCCAACTTCACGATATATCCCGCGGTGTTCTCAACAGCATTAAACTTCTAGCCAAAAGGCGTCAGTGGCCTGGTCATGGGAAAAACTCAAAGGTGCAATTTCTCCAAGAAAAACTCCACAGATAAGTCCTGGCACTAAACACCACTTGATATCTGGGTGATTTCCCCATTTTCGATATGATCTCTTACATTTTTGCCGCTTTGTCATTGTTAAGATTGTCTCATTACTATCACAAAAAACCAGGAGCAACACCTGCAGATCGCGCACATTCAGAACTCACTGGTGGGTGTGCCAACCAGCTCCTCTGAACAGGATTTAACACATTTTCTGTCAATCGGTGTTCTGGCTATTTGATTAAATGATTGGGTGTGAAGACGTTTTCTTTATTTTAGCTGCATGGGCAATGGAAATTCTTAAATTTATCATTTCAAAGCAGCCCAAATTTTGACCACCTGCCCAAGCATACTTTCAAAAGATTCTCCCAAATCTATTGAAAGTAGCCCAATCTGGCAACACTGCAGGAAATACAAGCCTTTTAAGGAGAGCGCGTTTCCTCTCGGTGCGATGACGTCAACACAACAGAACAGGGCTGCATTTCCCAAAAGCATCGCAAGCTTAAGTTGATTGTAGAGATCATTTCCGCCAGTGGTTTCTACGATCTACTTAGGCTTACGATGCTTTTGGGAAACGCAGCCCAGACCGTTTGTTGTCATGGACGCAGCAAGCAACATGGGGCGAACTCCAAAAGGAAGTGACTTACTCCCTCCGAAGGGCTGAGCGCTTTAAGTGAGAACTCTGGAGGGAGCAGGGCACTCGTGTCTCATGTACGGCCGTTTGGAACGCCCTTGATGAAGTGAGTAATAAAAGACTTACGTCACTTCCACTTTATCTTTGCCTGAAACGTTACTATGACGACGCAGCGCGGCTGTTCTGACAACAGGAATATCTTATTTATTGCTGTTAATTTGTTGCAAATAAATATACTTTTTAAAAAAAAAATTTAAACAGTGCCTTGTGTATTATTTAAAATTGCTTAACGTTGCTGTTTAAATAATAATATATCTGTACATAAAATAATGAATGAACATTTCCCGCCTAAAGTTATTTGGTGCACAAGAGGTCTTAATAATAAATAAATAATAATAAACCACAGGGTTTAGAGTAGCCTACAGTAATAAAATTAGCTACTATCTACAGCCAGTCTAATCTTATGAGGACGAATGTAAACTGAGAAGTAGTATCTGTTAATAAAGGGCTATAGCACTTGCCCGAGCGGTAGAACATGTAATATGTTCTGACTGACAACCTTGTTTTAAAATATATCCCGAGGACACGCCACCCAGGGTCATGAGATTATAAATGGTAAAATTACTTCCTTGTGACCAAGGCATGTATCCTTTGCTAACGGCCTTCTGGAAGGGCCCTTCATGGAGGGCTTGAGTTGTTCACTTTCATTTGTAACACCCCTTCGTGTGGTGTCCCCTTCCCACTGTGCCCTTCAAGGCGCAAAAACACAGTTTGGAATTCGCCCATGATTTTTCCTTGCATCATCGAAAATCATTCTCTGGTTATGATACATTTTGCATTTAAAAATGCAGATGACACAAATGGCAAAGGTTCAGAGTGAAAACATCATTTATTTGATCATTTTATCTTTCAGAGACAAACAATAAACCATACTGAATCAGTAATGTAACAAATCAAATAAACAGAACATCAATATCTTTAATCATTGGGTTAAATTTTATTAACTAACAGTATCACATGTTTAAGTATATATAAATGCATATAACTGCATATAATTTCCACAACTGTTAAATTGAATATTTCCTTGTAATTGTTTTTCTTTTACTCTTTAAAGGGATAATTAACCCCAAAATGAAAATTCTCTCTTCATTTACTCACCCTCATGCCATCTCAGATGTGTATGACTTTCTTTCTTCTGCAGAACACAAAGATTTTTAGAAGAATATCTCAGCTCTACAATGCAAGTGAATGGTGACCAAAATTATGTAGCTGCAAGAAGCACATAAAGGCAGCATAAAAGTAATCCATGATGAGATGAGAACAAAGCAAATGTAAAAAAAAATAAAATAAATTCACTGTACATTTTTTCATTGCGGTCTCTAAGCATGATCATGATTTCAATCTCGATTACACTTCCTGGTGCTTGACTCATTCGCAGAGCACTCAATGGCACTAGGAAGCTTCTAATCATGATCGCCAAGGAGACTGCTATCAAGATGTACAGTGAAAAAGGAATTATATTTTGGTCTGTTCTCACCCAAAAAAAATTGGATCGCTTCAGAAATGGATTAAACCACTGGAGTCGTATGGATTACTTCTAAGCTGCCTTTTTGAAGCTTCAAAGTTTTGGTCACCATTTACTTGTATTGTATTGTATTGACCTACAGAGCTGAGATATTCTTCTATAAATCTTCATCTGTGTTCTGCTGAAGAAAGTCATACACATCTGGGATGGCATGAGGGTGAGTAAATGATGAGAGAATTTTCATTTTGGGTGAACTATTCCTTTAGGTGAGACAGAGAGAGAGAGAGAGAAATTAAAGTTGCAGAGTATTTATGATCTTCGTTACCAAACAAACATTTTGATCTCTAGCATTTGCTGATGTTCAAGAGGTGGAGTAAACAATTCTTCATATATTAAACATACAATGAATTGATACTTTTAACAATTAAATTAACATAATAAAGATTTAACCAACAATGTAAATGCTAAAAATTAATTAAAATGAAAATTTTGTGTGAATAAATTTAACACCTGCTTAAATTCTCCTCTAAACACGTCTTAAGTTTTTCCTGCAATGGTCCCCAGTTTTTACACTCTATAAAAAAGTACACAAAATATAAGGAAAAAACGGTTATCTCATGATCACTAAATGGGGTAACGAGGACAATGTGGAAGAAAATAAAATACCTGAGCGCAATCTCACTAGTTCTTGCAGGCACCTCTCAAATTTTTCTTGATGTTGCAAACAATTAACACAGTCTAGGAAGAAAATAGGTTTAAAAAGATTCAAAAGGTTAAACATTTTAGAAATACAATTCTCACATTAGCTCTATGATGATGGCAATTTCACCTAAATTCACCTGATTCATGCACTTTTTCAGCTGGTAGCACAGCATCACTTTCTACTGTAGGTACAGCAGTGGGTGCTGTTGATACAAACAGACAAGAAATACATCAGAACTGTGATTAAAAACAGACAAGCAAAAACATTTCACAAACATGAATGCTGAAAAGACTTTGCTGATTTAACATTTGAACTTTTTCACCAAATTAACAACATGAGATGGTACTAGTTTTGGTAAACCAAACTACACAATCAAACTGCACCAATTTTAAGTTTCTTGACTGTTTGTGCAACAGCTCACCCTGATTTCTCAATTACTTATCCACATACACAAGTGGTATATTTGTCACCATGAGTGAACAACTGATTAATGCAATGCATTCTAACTGGGAGATGGATGAAAAACAACATTCTATAATTGAGTTTGAAGAACCCTATAAATCTCCATTTTAAAAAGAATGAAGATGCTCAATGGTGCAGCATGCACACAATTCCTTTACATGCTTGACTTAAAAAAGCTTGAAAAATGAGCACCCAATTGTACCATTCTTGTCAAGAGAGTCAAAGACAAGTCCATCCAGCTTGGCTGTCATTGTGTACTACAGATAGATTTCAAACCATCATGATTACAGCAAGACAGCTAGTCAATTTGCTTGCCCAGTTTTTAAACTAAAATGAACAAAAAAGACTAAGAAAGCTACCGACAAGTACAGCATGTGAAAATTGTTGCAGAAACAACATGTTGGAGCTTTCCGGCTGAAATTTGCAACCTGAAAGCTTCGTTTTTTTCCACATTTCTGTTTTGTAAAATAAATCTGTGACATGTTTATTTATTGTTTTTATTGCAGCCACCATGGTCACCACAAAAAAATAAATAAAAAAGAAGTCTAAAATTAGAACCAAACTAACATGCCTCTACTACTTTAGTTGGCTATCCTTGTAACCTTCATTGGTTGTATTAAAAAGGTTAACGATTTTTAGACTTTGAAAGCCTAAAAGGATTCATAAGGCCATTTGAGAGAAATTAAAGGAATAGTTCAACCAAAAATGAAAATCTCTCATCATTTACACACCCTCATGCCATCCCAGATGTGTTGACTTTCTGTCTTCTGCTGGACACAAACGAAGATTTGTAGAAGAGCCCTCAGCTCTGAAGGTCCATTCAGTGCAAGTGAATGATGAACAAAACTTTAAAGATAGTGAAAAAGGAGTAATATTTTGGCCTGTTCTCACCCAAAACCAATAGGATTGTGAAGACATGGATTAAACCACTGGAGTTGTATGGATTACTTTTTTGCTTCCTTTGTGTTTTTTTTTAGCTTCAAAGTTGGTCACCATTTACTTCCACTATATGGACCTACAGAGCTGATTATTTCTTCTAAATATCTTAATTTGTGTTCAGCAGAAGACAGAAAGTCATACACATCTGGGATAGCATGAGGGTGTGTAAATGATGAGAGATTTTCATTTTTGATTGAACTATTCCTTTAAGGTGTGTTATCTCTTAAGTCTAACTAATACACTATGCATTTCTCTATTTTATTAAAAAGTAAATTAGAAATAAAAGGACAAGAGATCGCACCAATTTTTTTTCTCTTTGCCGAAGGCAAACCATCATTGTTCAAGTGCTTTTGGCCCAGACTGGGAAGGAGTGAATTCCTCGTCCTCACACCTTTCATAGATAAAATTAGAGTAGACATTATTTTTAATAATTGCATAGCATAATCAAAACAAAACAAAATAAGAGCCCTTCATTTTCATATTCACTGTATCTTTGATTGTCTTGTTAGCATAGGACATGACTAGACTAAATGCCTAAAATATTAAATCAGTAAACCTGATCTAAACAAAAATGATCAGATATAAAACAAAACTGTCATGGTCAAAAGTACCTTGTAATCCTGTTGGCTTATTACTGGACTGAGCCTGAACCATTTCTAAAGAAGACTGTGTGGTCTGGGTTGTCTTGAGTGACAATCTTTTCCGGGTTGGGGGCTGTAATCCTGATGGTTTCATTTGTGGTAAACCAGAGCTTGGAGGTTTTGAAACTGCAAAAAAAAATTACATCTTACATATGCATAGTTGTATAAAAAGTCAAATATGTGCATTTATTTATTTATTGAACTCACCAGTAGTGAAATTATATCCAGACACAGAAGAAATCATAGATGTCTGTTTACAAGAAATAGTAAAAATCTGTAAACCAATTAAAAAAATCTTTATCTATCAGTGTCTGTGTGAATAAACTTGCCAATGATTTAAAAAGTTAAACCAATTCACATCAGTATACAGCATTGAGCTTTACCATTTCTTACCTTAACAGTACTTGCCGATGCTGTGTTCTTGACAGCTCCAATGTTCTTTCCCTTGTTCAGCTGTACCATTTTCTTGCCGAGCAGAGTACTGGATTGGACTGCGTTGGACTGATGTGGGACATGTGGCACTTGGATAGTCTCTGGTTTGACCGCTACAGATGAGTGCATAGAGGACGGTGGCCTTGATGGAAGACTAGATTTTGGATAACTGAGCTTAGAGGAACGTTGAGGAAGCTGTCTTTTGACTGTAGGTTTTGTGGGAGGTTTGTTCTCATTTGCTGGCTCTGTTTTACTGATATTTGAAGCACAGTTTGCTGAGACCTTTTGACTCTGGCTTGAGTTCTCAGCTACCTGCACAGCATCTGTCCCATCATGACTGCTCACACCAACAAGGTTATCATTTGATTGTACCTCAATGCTGTTGATCACAGACAGTCTCTTCCTCATAGGTGTGGGCCTAATGTCTCTCAGTAGTTCAAACCTGGATTCTTTACCAAAGACAATTGGTGTGGATGTGACCATTAAGCTAGTCCTCATGTCCACGGTATCATCCAGAGAAAAAATACTGTTCCTGCTGATGTTTCCCAAATCAAAGGTGGGAACGCGCTCTCTGTCTGCACATCCAGGTCTCCCTGATTTTTGGAGGTATTCCTCTGCTTTAAGCTCAGGACAGTCATCGGGAGCTTCTATAGAGCAAACAAAAGCTGTGGTGCTTGTCTCAACTTCTGTCTCTCTGTGGTTAGAGTCTGATTTAGTGGTACCCACATCTGAGCTAGAACCATCATTAGCCTGGCCTGTAAATTCAGAGCTTGAAGGCGTTATTTCTACAGTGGTACTCTTAGAAACAGGATTTTCAGGGGGAGTAAGATCAGTGGTTGAATTATGTTTAGTAAAAGTATTTTCACCTGGCTTTAAAGTAGCAGAGTTCGATTGAACAATCTCACCAGAGACATAAAGAGGAGCACTGGCAGTTTGCTCCATAATATCAACTGTTACATTCACTTTCAAATTAGGTTCCTCTGCATTCTTTTTTAGGGGACAGTTTGTTTTATCATCCTCACTAGAGTTGAGGCTTCCCTCCGGTTTCTCCTCGTCCAGCTCATGTTGCTGAATATTAATTGTTCCTTCATGTTTCTCATTTGGCTGTTCAGTAGAAGTGTTCAAGGGGCTGTTGTTATCAATCTGGGAATCCATTTTAGCATGTGTATAGTCCAGATTAGGAATATCCACAGTTGCATTACCCGGAGGGTCAGACCCCTCTTTAGGGTTATGTGTTTGGGCCAAGTCAACTGTGATATTTCCTGACTCAGTCTTTATCATGGGGACATCGATATCCAAAGTTGAATTAAGTTTGGGGTCAGAACTCTCTTTAGGCTCTTGAGATGGGACAGACTCAAATGTGCTGTTCCTCTCCCTGATGTTTGGTAGATCAACAGTTGCATTAACACCAGAGTCAGACCGTTCTTTCAAGTCTTGAGTGACATTAAAAGTGCTGTCCTTCATCTCTGCACTCATTAAATTACATTTCTCTAAAGATGTATTGGATACTGTGGCACACGGGTTAAAATCTTTGCAGTCCTCATCTGCTTTGCCTGCTGTTGCACTGCTAATGTCTTTATCATTCTGTAGTGGTTTAGTAAACGTGCTTCCATCTGCTGACTGACAGTGTGCTTCAAGCATAGAGGAATTGTGATCAGAGCCCTTGGTCATCTCTTGTAGTTGTGCTAAAATGTTTTCGTCCTTATTATTCGTTATACATTCTGATGGTGTGCATGTAGGGGAATTCAGTGCAGGAATTCCTTCATTTGAAAGGAAGGATGGGCCAACAGTGTCATCAAGAAATCCAGAACCTTGGGGAAAAGGTTCATCAGCAATTGAATAGAAACTAGAGCACAGATCTGGCAATTTGATAGGCGAGTAAGAGGAAACAGGTTTCTGAAAAGCCGCTCCACCCAATATGTTGCCACTGGCCTGGGCAAGCTTCCTCCTCAAAAAGCTCTCCATTTCAATAGCAGGTGGCTTACTGAAGGAGGGAAAAAATACAGTTCTAGGAATTGTTTAGTGGGTTCCTGAAACCTACTTACTGACAATAGCACATCTCAGAAAGCGATGATAGACATGTTACAGACTGTTGGCTATGGCTACAAAAGGAAGCAATACAGTTCAGGTATGGCCTGTTTTTTTACTTAATTACTAGAATACTAGTTTAAATTTAAACACCAAACTGTCACATTTAGCACAAAAGGAATCAAGATGCACTATAAACATAAAAGAATGTCTGGTAATATTTGGAGGAAAAAAAATCAGTAACATTACACAACCCGATATTTAAAACACTAGAAATTCACTTTACAACTGACGAATGTTTTCAACATGGAAAACACAAATAACCCCCCTGACTTCTGTCTAACTTGTAGGAAAAGATTTCAGAAAAAGACTCAATACAAACAAACAAATCTAGAAAGTAGTAAGATTTACCAGATCTCTCAGCAGGGTGAGTGTTTGCATCCGTGTCGATTTGAAAACGGGAGACATTCAAGTCATTGGACGAGACGCTCAAGTCATTGACCAACCAGAACGAAGCCGCGTGAGGCGTCTAAAGAAACCCACAGCGCCCCCTAGAGATGGTAGTCGTAACATGCACGTTATGTGGATTTTTTTATTTTATTTTAGAGCTCATTGAATTTGAACACTTTAGTATGATCGTAAAAAAGAAAAAAGTATGATCGTGTTTGGGTTTTCTCTCTGTAGTGCGTAAAATATTTCAATAACAAGGTAAATATATATTTAAATAATGTACAGTATTTCTCTTAAAGCAACTAGAACACTTAACCACATTATTGAGAGGTAGAGCCAATAAATGTTTATTTGACCAAACATATCAATATGATTAAGGCTTTCCTTTTTATTATGAGATTTAGGCCTTCAGGTCTTGAGATCTGCTTGATAACAAATATGTAAATACGTTGCATTTCTCTTTTAGCAGAGGCATCTCTTAAAAAACCTGAAATATTATAATATAATTGAGTATGTTTAATGTGTTTGTAAATGTGCTTTTATATTCGTCTTTTTTATATTTTTTATGTATTTTCTGCATTAATTCAATCATGGTGTTGCAAAGCAGAAAGGAAATTAAACTTCAACTGTAACTTCATAATAACAAAAAAATAAAAATAAAAAAGATTTATTTTTATCAACAAACAACAACAACACAAACAAAGCTGTCAACAATGCAAAACATGCATTTCCTTCAGTATACATAGGTACAAACTACAAAGAAAAATAAATAAATTGATGGACTTTGGCTATGCAACATTCACATTTCTGTATAAAAATTTACTTTTAAGTCACACACAATTTCATGTGGCTGGTAAAAAGCAATAGAAATAAAACAGTGATATGTTCCTTTTTAAATATATTGCCACAGCTACAATCTGAAACTACAATCAGGTCAGGCCAATCCTTTTCAGCTTTCACAGACAGTCTCCAATTCATGGCATTTCTTTGGATGTTCTGAAATTAGATGTAGTTTCTTGGCTGAGATGTTGTCAACAGTCAGGGCCATAGCAAAGAATTCTGGGCCCCTAATTATATATTACTCTGGGCCCCGTTCATCTTAAATTAATACAGTTTCAAATTTGTTGTAGGCCCCATAGACCTTTGGGCCCCTAGAATCGTTACCACCTTTCACCCCATTAGTTATGGCCCTCTCAACAAGTGTCAAATTACTGTAGCAATTCTCCAAAGAATAACCCAGATAATTACAGTACATCAGCTCAGAACCATGGTTAAGGTCCCAAATAGATTTGGAGCTGAGGAGTAAAAAAGCATAAACATTGTAATTTTATTTCAGGCTGCTATAAAACATAATCAAATATGGGCTTTCATTTGGACATTTGGATTTTGGAGTAAAGCACTATTAAAACATTTCTCATGCCATGCCACAGGATCATCAGAAAATAAAAAGGGACCCGGTGTCATTCTCTTACCTCTCTCTCTCATTTTCTACCACCCAAATAACTGTATCTTCTCCAAACGCATGCCTCAGTTTGTTATAATAACTTATAGAAGAAAGAGAAAATGTTTCATGCTTCCTTATGTTGCGATAACTTTCATTTACTGGTCCTGTAATGTGTGAAATCTGTTTATCTGTTTGAATGTACCTTTATTAACTTATATGCTTGTCTTTATGTGTAGATCACAAGAGAATGATGTTGAGCTTGTGACATCTTAAGATAAGGATAAATTAGGAACAAGATCTTGCTTTGTACTAATTACAGAATAACATTAGGGCTAGTTGGCTGTATTTTATTTTTCTTTGCACATTATATACAGTACTGTGCAAAAGTCTTAGGCACATAAGGTGTTTCACAAAAGCATTTGTCTTAAGATGGTTTTTTATATCTTCAGCTTTAGCGTGTCAGTAGGAAATATAAATGTTAGACTCCCAAACATTACTTCTGCAGATAGAAAAGATTAGAATAGAAGAACAGGGAGCCCTGCAACAGATGTCATGGCCCCCACAAAGCCCCCCACTGAACATCGTGTCAGTCTGAGATTACATAAATAGACAGAAACAATTGAGACAGCCTAAATGGATAGAAGAACTGTGGCAAATTCTCCAAGAAGCTTGGAACATCCTATCTGCCAATAACCAAGAAAAACTGTGTCCAGATGTACCTAGGAGAATTGGTGCTGTTTTAAAGGCAAAGGTGATCACACTGAATATTGATTTAGCTTTTTTATGTTTACTGGACTTTGTATGACATTAAGTGATAAATGAAAACTATTTATGTCATTATTTTTGAAGACATCCTCACTATGCAACATTTTTCACAAGTGCCTAAATCTTTTGCACAGTACTCTATATATAAACTCAGCAAAAAAGAAACATTCCTTTTTCAGGACACTGTATTTTAAAGATCATTTTATAAAAATCCAAATAACTTTACAGATCTTTATTGTAAAGGGTTTAAACAATGTTTTCCATGCTTGTTCAATGAACCATAAACAATTAATGAACATGTGGAACAGTCTTTATGACACTAACAGCTTACATACGGTAGGTAATTAAGGTCACAGTTATAAAAACTTAGGACACTAAAGAGACCTTTCTACTGATTCTGAAAAACATCAAAAGAAAGATGCCCAGGGTCCCTGCTCATCTGCGTGAACATGCCTTAGGCAATAAATTGCAATGCCCGTACTGTGAGACCCCGAAGACAGCACTACAGGGAGACAGGAAGGACAGCTGATCGCCCCCGCAGTGGCAGATCACGTGTAACAACACCTGCACAGGATCAGTACATCCGAATATCACACCTGCGGGACAGGTACAGGATGGCAACAACAACTGCCCAAGTTACACCAGGAACGCTCAATCCCTCCATCAGTGCTCAGACTGTCCGCAATAGGCTGAGAGAGGCTGGACTGAGGGCTTGCAGGCCTGTTGTAAGGCAGGTTCTTACCAGACATCACCGGCAACAATGTCGCCTATGGGCACAAACCCACCTTCACTGGACCAGACAGGACTGGCAAAAAGTGCTCTTCACTGACGAGTTGCGGTTTTGTCTCACCAGGGGTGATGGTCAGACTCGTGTTTATCGTCAAAGGAATGAGCGTTACACTGAGGCCTGTACTCTGGTGTGGGATCGATTTGGAGGTGGAGGGTCCGTCATGGTCTGGGGCGGTGTGCCACAGCATCATCAGACTGAGCTTGTTGTCATTGCAGGCAATCTCAATGCTGTGCATTACAGGGAAGACATCCTCCTCCCTCATGTGGTACCCTTCCTGCAGGCTCATCCTGACATGACCCTCCAGCATGACAATGCCACCAGCCATACTGCTCGTTCTGTGCATGATTTCGTTCAAGACAGGAATGTCAGTGTTATGCCATAGCCAGCGAAGAGCCCAGAACTCAATCCCATTGGACACATCTGGGACTTGTTGGATCGGAGGGTGAGGGCTAGGGCCATTCCCCCCAGAAATGTCCAGGAACTTGCAAGTGCCTTGGTGGAAGAGTAGGGTAACATCTCACAGCAAGAACTGGCAAATCTGGGGCAGTCCATGAGGAGGAGATGCACTGCAGTACTTAATGCAGCTGGTGGCCACACCAAATACTGACTGTTACTTTTGATTTTGACCCCCCCCCCTTTGTTCAGGGATGCATTATTTTATTTCTGTTAGTCACATGTCTGTGAAACTTGTTCAGTTTATGTCTTAGTTGTTGAATCTTTTTATGTTCATACAAATATTTACACGTTAAGTTTGCTGAAAATAAAAGCAGTTGAAAGAGAGAGGACGTGTTTTTTTTTTGTTTTTTGTTTTTTTTGTTTTTTTGCTGTTTTATATATATATATATATATATATATATATATATATACACACACACACACATTACAGTTCTTTGAAGCATGTTTGCCTGGTTGATGAAACTCCATAAAGTGTACAAATTTAGATTAAACAAATATATTTACTTGAGAAAACAATGAGCAAAGTGGTAAAGGAATGACAGATAGCTACTATAGTTTAATTTTTTCCTCTAAGAAATAGAAACGTTGAGATATTTCTGTAATGTACCATGGTAGGTTATTTCTAGTCCAAATGCATAGATTTCCTATCAAAATAATATTGAAATAAATAAACTGACTATACAGAACATTTATAAATACTGACTTCCAATAATACCACTAAAGGCTGAGGGATTGCATCATACTATGTGTCCTCTGCCGCCCACCGCAATTCTGGGAAAAGGGTAATGCCTTGCAGACGGTCCTGTGGGTATTGTAGTTCTTATTGTAGTAGCTCTGTTTGCTACTGGTACATGCATTTAAAATGGTAAAAAAAAATAATGCGAGCAACAGCTGACCTGGACTGACATAGAAGGAAGGAGCCATTGGCATGTCATTATGTTATAAAATAACGGTTACATAAAACTTTTCAGGAGGCAAAAAAGGTACATTTTCTAAATGATCTTGAACTCAATTTGAAAACCAAAGTAGGACAGCATCCGTATAACAATACATTTTAGATAATGGGGTGTCTTCCTAATGATAAACATGGTCTAACAGAAAAACAGCTTCTATCCACTTGATCTTAATTCAGAAATTAGCCAGCGATTTCAACTGCAACCATGTGGACTGCATGAGCTCAGGGGATCTCGCGCACAGCGCTTTGCACTGCAGATGCCTCACCCGCTGAATAAAAACCTGTGCCCTAAAATGACGAAACTATTTAGCCCCGGGCAGGATTCCTTACGCTCTCTCTATCACACACCCACACACCCACCCACACGTATAGAAACTGTTACGTAACAACGATTAGGTGTGCTCAGGAAGAAAAAAATTTCCGGGATGCCGGTTCGCTCCGGTCGTGCTTACAGTGCAAACATCACATCACATGACTGACTGCAATTCCCATCAATCCCCTGACGCATGCGCAGGACGCGTTGTCTCACTGTGATAAACAGACGTCAGAAGGGAGTCTTCGCCTCGAGTCAAAACAAAACAAAACACAAAAGATCAACGAGGAATAGCTGTTTGCTTATGGCCATTAACAGCACAAGGGAAATGATTTAGCTGTAAATCCCGTAGACGACCAAGTTACTGAGGGAAAGCTGGTTTCTTCCGACTTTTTCTGGAGGGATTTTAACTCGTAAAAACTGGAGTTGGCTAACTATTCTCTCCCTAGTACATAGTAAAACTACGCTTTCGAGTTTTGTCCCAGAGGCCGAGGGGCTGACGACTGAATTCAAGAAGCAGGCGAGCTATAACTTTTCGTCATTGTTCGAAGGATAGAGTGGACGACTGTATTTGGAGTTAGGAAGACTTCTACAGGACGGACCCATTCGGCTTGCAGTGCCCGCGCGAGCATCGTGTGTAGCTGCGTGTAGAGGAACATGGCAGATGGTGACACGCGCCAGCACACAGCGTGGAGGACCGTGCAAACTTGAACGACGATAATACAGATATTATCTCCCCTTTTTCTTTTATGGTCAAACTCAAAAAAAAAAAAAAAAAAAAACATCCCATTATGATCGAGCACTCCTGTAAGACATTGACTCTGTCTTTTTTATTTTAACATTTTGAGCGTGATGATTTTTTTTATGTTAAAAAGTGCCTTTATTCATTTCTTTTGGCGAATGATTATTCTTACTCAAAGCATTGAAGCTGTGCGAACTTGCGATGCATTCATTTCATTTTATACCTCACGTTTTTATGTGTTATCTTAATCTCAATAATGGGTCCCGATTGACAAAATAATATGACAGGCGATCGGCTGATTTTGACAGGCAGCTCAAGCAAGTAATTCCATTCACTTGAATTAGTTTACAAGGACAGTATTCTTACGTGTGTTGTAATTGTGCTAGAAACACGAAAATACTTAGTTTACAAAAGTGAGTAGTGTAGGACGTGATGCTTTTAAATTATGGTAGTTTATCTCTATTTGTGGAAATATGCAGGTTGTAATTGGTCTAAAGTCTAACTAATTGCGAAAGCAAATCAACTATTCGCCGCTAGGAAACAGTGGGATGTGATTATTTCAGCAATTACAGCATTTATTCTCATTGGTTTTGCAATTTTACTTATATAGCTGCCTCTACAAGAATTATCATGTTTAAAACACGTTTTATTCCTTTGTCTCTTTAGTGTTGATAAAGTACACATCTGGTGTAACATTTCATAGACCGGCCCGTCACTCCAGCGTGTCCTCTTTCTCGTGATTTATTTTCAGTAGGTGGTTTGGCAATCCAGCTGTTTTGATGTTGTGATAAATGTAGTGAATTTCCTTTGTTCTTTCTACATAAACAAAGAGACCCCTCTTCTATCCTCGTTTGTTGATGTAAATCAGAAGGTTTATGTTAGTTACTATTAAGGAGATTATTTCGCCCAATCTGGCCTAATCTCCAATCTGAGGATTAACTGACTCTATACTGGAGTGTTCGGATTATTACGAATTTGCTCCATTACCCTTTACATAGAATCAATGCGTTACGGTTAAATTTGGCATTCACTATAGTAATTTTTCTGGATAACTCTGCCTCCTCGTGATATTTATACTGTAGTGTAATAGATCAATCAACCGTGCAAAATCCCAAATTCCTAAACAAGATTATTGCACAAGTACTGGATTTGTTATAGTTATAAATAGTAATCTGTCGTACTCTTTGTTTTTCAACGTTTTTATATATACACACACAGACACACATCATATATATATATATATATATATATATATATATATATACTCGCCAGGAAACAAGTTAATTTATATCTAGTATTCGTTTGAAATTGTCTGGATTGCAACGCACAATGGAGGAAGAAAACGTACCCCCGATTGACCCAGATTTTGAGCCGCAAAGCAGACCGAGGTCATGTACATGGCCGTTGCCTAGACCCGACATCTCAGTTGTCAAAGCAGGCGGGGCAGATGGCTCAGAGTCCGCTGCTGGAACTCCGCCCGCCGAGGAAGATAAAAACGAGCCTCAACCAATCATATCCGAGCCTGACAAAGTTGCGCTCTCAGAGGGTGGAGTCCTCGCTGGAGTGGGCGTGGCTACGCCTCGTAAAGGCTCTTCGCGGCGTAATGCGTGGGGTAATCAGTCCTACGCAGATCTGATCAGCCAGGCGATTGAAAACTCGCCAGAAAAACGACTCACTCTAGCGCAGATCTACGATTGGATGGTGAAAACGGTGCCGTATTTTAAGGATAAAGGCGACAGTAACAGTTCTGCTGGGTGGAAGGTAAGCCAAAGTATTGGTTATTATTAATATTATTTAGAAGCCTCAAAGTAATGCTTGGTAATTTTATTATCATTTGCAGTTGTTTAAATTAAGACTACATAAATTGTAGGAATGTTCAGGCTTCAATACAAGTTGAGCTCACTCGACATCAATCAATAGACATTATCTGTGGCATAATGTTGATTACAAAAATAAATAAATAATAATAAATAATAATATATATATATATATATATATATATATATATATATATATATATATATATAAACTTACAATGGAAGTAAATGGGGCCAATCCCTAAATGTTAAAATATTTATTGTTTCAAAGGTATAGCCACGAGACGTGAACAATATGCTTGTTTACATTATTTTCGTGTGATAAAATCGCTTACTAATCCTCTCTGTGTAAAGATATATCCAGTGTTTATATATGGATATATATCCAACTTTGTTACCATGATGACGTAACGCAGAAAACCCTGTAATTCGCAAAAACATAAATCTAAACAACTTTACAGCTCAAATAATACTCAAGTTTTAACAGAAGAATTAATGTGTTTTTATAAAAAAAAAAAAAAAGATAAACTTCTAATTTCTGCCTTTAAACCCTTAAAATTGACCCCATTCACTTCCTCATTGTAACCTTGATTTTTGTTTGTTTTTTTCAAAGAAGGGGGGGATGAGTCAAAAAAAAAAAAAAAAAAAAAAAAATTGGTAATCGACATTATGCCACAAATGTTGTCAATTGAGCTTATTTTGTATTGAAAACAGAATATTCCTTTAAGACTACATTTTATTTTTAAGTTAAATTTAATGCATACCCTTATCCTGTCCTCCTACTTAGAACTCAATTCGCCACAACTTGTCCCTCCACAACAAGTTCCTACGAGTGCACAATGAGTCCACAGGAAAAAGTTCCTGGTGGATGCTTAATCCTGAGGGGGGTAAGACTGGCAAGGCCCCTCGCCGCCGTGCTGCCTCAATGGACAACAGCAGTAAATTGCTTAAAAGTCGTGTGCGGGCAAAGCAGACTAAAAAGCAGGCTGGAGCGGGCAGCTCTGGAGGTGCCATGCAAGGTGACGTTGTTTCTGGCTCTGGAGGTGCAGACAGTCCTGGGCCTCCGGGCCAGTTCGGGAAGTGGGGAGTGAACAGCAGCAGCCCCTCCTCTCGTGCTAGCCTGGATGACCCTGACATGTGGACAAGCTTCAGGCCACGTACAAGCTCCAATGCCAGCACACTTAGTGGTAGGCTGTCTCCCATTGCCACAGGGCAAGAAGAAGAGGATGAATTACCTGAGGATGGGCTTCTTAGTGGCTATTCCACAGGTAATCTTCCCCCAACACTAACTGAGACCCTCATGGAAGAACTGGACTTGATTGATGGGCTAACTATAATCACAGGTCCGCAAGGGGGTGCAAGCCCAAGCACAGCTCCCCCTGCTCCCCCTCAGCCACTGCCTTCTGCATCCACTCTGTTGCCTCGAGGGTCCAGCTTTCCCTCATTTAGACAGCTGCAGCCAACAAAGGCTTTGCAGGGATCAGCTTCACCAGGGCAACAGAGCTCGGTCCAACCAAGTGCTCGGTCCAGCGCAAGCCCTTCCAGCTTCGGAAACTCCCTGTTTAACCCTCTGCCTGGTCCTGGATCCCACAGTGGTTTTAGCACTCATGTGCCCTCCAGCCTTGAGTCTCTCCTTACCTCTGATTCACCCCCACCCAGTGATGTCATGATGACTCAGATGGATCCTCTCATGCCGAGCCAAAGAGGCACAAACCTTTTAGGTCTTGGAGGTTCTATGTCCAGCAGCCAGACTAAGCCAGGTCAAATGATGTTGAGCAAGAGCATGGATGCAATCACAGTAGGGCAAATGACCCTCCAGCCTCAACCCCAAATCCAGCACTCTCAAATGGGCTTTGGAATTATGCATTCAAGCATGGGCCAGGAGCCATCTCCATTCACAGCTATGAAGACCCAGCATCAATTGCAAGGGATTGGTCTTCTACAGCATGGAGGTGTCAGTTCACCTGGTGGGAATGGAGGTGTGCAAGGTACAGGCCAATTTGCTTCCCCACCCTGCTTCATGCCTTCCCAAGAACGTATGCCTATAGACTTGGATATTGAGATGTTCACTGAAAATCTGGACTGTGATGTGGATTACATTATCAACAGTGATTTAATGGATGGAGACTTGGTTGACTTCAACTTTGACCCTATCATACAGAGTGGGCAGGGTTATGCGGGGCCAGCGACCACACAAAGTTCCTCCCATAACTGGGTGCCCAGCTAACTCTATTATTGAAGACGAGAACAGGTAATGTACCCTGGAGCTTGTGTGGAGCATTTATCTGTATTTCAGTTACTATAATTCTGGATTATCTATGTAAAGTTATCTTCCTTTTTGTCTCCTAATGTGTTAATAATTTTTCTCTTTATATATCTTACAGGACAGTCACCCGTCCTTAACAACAAATCATTGAAAACAAATGTGTGGCACATTGCCGGAACATATTCTCAAAGTTTTGCCGCTGCATTGCCATTGTACCTCAAATACATAAACTGCTTTGGCTAAGGATAGCGTACACTTGGCCAAACAATCTTGTCAGAATTTTCAAATAGATGACGAAAGCAAACCTCATTTATGTCAAGTGCCAGTGTCAACTTAGAAGTGTGCTGTTGGACACAGACTGAACTTGGTCTTGAAACACACACACACACACACACACACACACACACATATATAATTTTTTTATTTTTATTTGTGCAACATGTTTTTGAAAGTTGCCGTTTATTTGGAGTTGTCTAGGCCAATTGAGAGAAAACAGACTAGAGAAGCGCAACTAATAAACAACTAATCGTGTTTATTACAGTTATGCCAGTGATTAGTACTACCAGAGTAGTGTAAGATGGAGAGGGTACTCCTTGATCTTCTTTACCCTAAAAATGGAACTCATTCAGCCAGGAGGATCAAACTGTGCAGCTTTTGTTTTATGTGAACTCTCATTCTTTGATCTGAGTGGTCTTTTTAGTCACAATGCTGCACTGATGCTGTGATTTCACAATTACACAGTTGACCTGATGTTGCGATTGCTCTCCAACCCCCTCTGAGGAAGAACATGTCACCACAGGAATGTTATGTTGAGAACAGCATGATCCTCTTCATGTTTCGAGCCTCTGAGTGGCAAAGGTCCCACCGAGCCCAGAACATGCTTGGAGTGCGTGGTTGAACAGTTTACTGTGTGCTCTAAAAAGCACTGCCTCAGCGGTACAAAGCATACACTGGTTTCTTATACGTGAAAGGGGGAGGGTGGTTTGGTGATGCTTTGGTGTTCAATGTGCAGTTTGTTTGGCTTTCATGACCTCTGCTCACAAGAAGGTTCTTCTGATGTACTGAAGAGTAGAGGATGATTATCAAATTATTTCATTGTCTGCTCTTAAAGGAATATTTCGGGTTCAATACAAATTAAGCTGAGTCGACAGTATCTGGGACATAATGTTGGTTAACACAAAAATACATTTTGACTCATCCCTAAAAGGCAAAAATCTGGGTTACAGTGAGACACTTACAATGGAAGTGAATGGGGCCAATCTGAAAACACTCATTTATTGAAAAAATATTAAAAAAAATAGTCACAGTTACAAAAGAATAGCTACAAGATGTAAACTATATGCTTCTTAACATGATTTTAGTGTTCTAAAATCGCTTTCTAACCTTTTCTACATAAAGTTAATTCAGTTTTACATCTTTGTTGGCATGATGTCGGTGACAAATGACTAGATGGTCACCTGGCTAGAACAGTAGTCTGCCACAAAAATGACAATTTAAACAACTTTAACAGCTCAAATAATACACAAGATTTAATAAAATAATTAATGTAAGTGCTTTTATAAATTTATAAGCTTCCCATTTCTGACTTTAAACCCCTCAAAAATTGGCCTTCTATTGTAAATGCCTCATTGGAACCTCAATTCTTGCTTTTTTTTTTTTAAAGGAGGGAGGAGTACAAAATTACTATTATTATTTTTGTGGTAATCAACATTATGCCACAAATGCTGTCCATTGGGTTTAACTTGTAGTGCACCTAGAATATTCCTTTAAGTGTTTGTTAGTGATGACAACAGTATGAAGAAATTTGATTTTACATAGGACATTTTGATGCATTTTAAATCCTGTCAACAGGTTAAATGGCATAGTGTTATTGCTGGGAGTTGAGAGCCTTTTTGCAGAATGCAATATCTGAAGTTATTTTTCATGTGTGTGCAGGAAGGTGTGTGTGCAAAATGTTTTAATGCTCCCAAAACTTGATTCCAACACACTGGTGACAGAATTCAAGGTTATACTGAATCATTTCATTTAAAAAGTTATTTTCTGGGTTATTGGTGAGTTTGAAGAGAAAAGCTACAATAATGAGTACTTTTATGAGATGTTTTGATTCCTCTGGCATATTGACTGTGGCCACAGAGACAGGGCATGAAGAAAATATTTTCAGTTTTTTATAAACAGCACTACTCGTCTTTTGTCGAAACATTATACATGAACAAAAGCAGTTGAAAAGTTTAGATTGGGGTGATACCATTAACAGATACTAATAAGAAAACGTGCTGTTAATGTTTTTTTAATCTGAGCAGAAACTATTTCAGATCATTTTTAACGGTCATTTTCTATGTAATCTTTTATTTTTGTAAAAGATGAGATGCATGTAGATTTTACACATAACCAAAGGAACACTAAAAACTGCATGTCAGACAGCAAGGGCAGGGGATGGAGGCATTGCAGTGTGGATAAGCTTTACAAAACCGTTCAGAAACTGTTCTCACTGTGTAAATAAAGCACAAATTGATTAATTGCATGGATGTGTTTAACAGAATACCATGCTCTAAAAGTGGATATTTTCTGTAGTTGATTATGTTGAAAGAAAGAAAAAACAGTTTTGCATCATGAGCACTTATCGATGTCTAGGCAATGTAACTGATTTCATCTCAAAAAACAAAACTGGCCCAACCTAAAATTGTTAATGCAATGTTTCACTCTCAGGGTTATAAAAAATAAAGAACTTCTGCAAGGAAGTAATGAGATAATCATGTTATGACATTGCTCACAGCCTTTTCTAAATTCTGTGTGAAAGTAATTTATGCAAGCCAACCATCACATAGATATTTTAACATTGCAGAAATATAGAGATTTATCTAATGTATGCATTTGTAGAATTCCTACCAACACTCGTAAACTGCCAATAAACACTATAGCATGTTGCTCCAGAGCAAACCATTCAGTTTTAATGCCCCTCTCCTTTCAATTTTTTTTTTTTTTTTTTTTTTTGTGTGTGTGTAGTAGAAGGGTTGACATTTTTGTGTCATTATTTGTTTCTCTGTTTTTTACTCACTAGTTTAAAACCAGCATTCTGAAGGTTTTTGGTAAATTTGTTTTTGGTGGTGTATAGATCGGCTTCAGTTTGAGAGCTGGACATGAGTTGATCTTATCACTTTAATGTGCATTAGATAAACTAACTGTTAAAGCACTATCTCCTTACAGAGGAATATTTTTTTCTCGTATTGATCGGTGCTAGATATTAAACATGACAATTAAAGAGGGCCATATTTGACTGGTGCATATGTAGATATTAGGGCCTTTAATAATTTTATGCAACACATATTGTGTATAATTTCTTAATGTAGAAAATAGTATGAAAAATTTACCTACATTTTAATTCCCAAACTCTCAGTTTTTGTATATTATGATAAAGCTGTGAATGGGGAGGGAGGGGCTCGGCCATTTCACCACATATGTTGTAACAATGCACCTCCTGAATGGTGTTTGTGGTGTAATGTTTGTAACAAATTGATTTCGGGCTGAATTTGAACCCAGGTTTACATCAATGTTCTTGTCTTTTGGGGCATACTTTTTCTCATGTTTGCATTTTTATATGTAATTGATTTTTATACCAGAATGGTACACATTTCAGAAAACTTTACGGCTGACTGTCAACTTTGACATTCTCTGAAGTGATGTCCGAATACAAAGTATTTGATCAGATTGAAAGTGGATTATTAGGGTCAACACCTTGGCTCGGTTTTACTTCTTAAAGAAGAGTTGATGGGAATGTTGAATATTGTATTAGCCCCATCAGACAGTCTTTACAGGGCCGCTGCATGAAATGCAGGAATTCCACACCTTCCCTCTTTCCAAATCACTCTTACTATTCTTGTATGATATTAGCTTAAATTTTTTCCTTTACCTTGTTTTAGTTCCTGTAACTTTTCCAAGAATTTGCTAAATATCCCAGTTGATAACAAAGGACATTAGTTTATGGTATGGGTTGTTTTTTCCCCCTTTTGTTTTGGGTTATGGCAGAATGTAAGACTGATGAGTTGTGCATAGCCAATATACTGTATATGTACTTGATTGCCTTGTTTTTGTTTTGTTTTTTGATGAATTTCTCTCTTCCCCCTCCCCTCCCCTTTGTTAGCCAGAAGTCACTGAAAGCAGTTCAGCATAATAGAAATAAACCTAATTTTTAACTCAGACTGTTTTGTTGTGTTCATTCAGTGTCATCAGTCCATTTGACATTACCACAAGTGAGGGTTATTTATTAATTGACAAATGATCTTTTTTCTTCTTTTTTACCACTTCAAGTGCGGATGTATAAAACAGTGTATTGCATAAAAGCCAAGGCTCGGAGTAGCCAGTGTGAAAAACAATCAATTAAATCTAAAAGACAAAATAACTACCACCCCTGGATTCACGAGTTTGAATCCAGGGTGTGCTGAGTGACTCCAGCCTGGTCTCCTAAGCAACCAAATTGGCCCAGTTGCTAGGGAGGGTAGAGTCACATGGGGTAACCTCCTCGTGGTCGCTATAATGTGGTTCTCACTCTTGGTGAGTTGTGCGTGGATGCCGCAGAGAATAACTTGGGCCTCCACACGCACTTGGTCTCTGCGGTAACGCGCTCAACAAGCCACATGATAAGATGCGCAGATTGACGGTCTCAGATGCGGAGGCAACTGAGATTGTCCTCCGCCACCCGGATGAGACAAGTCACTATGCCACCACGAGGACTTAAGAGCGCATTGGGAATTGGACATAATCTTTATAAAAGAAATAAAGACAAAATAAAGCATATAGGCCTGTCTAAAACCATCTTTACAATGCAAAGGTGGCACAGAAGCTGCATCTGAAACGGCATTTAGGTGTTTTTATTTACGCACACTGTTTAATGCTGCTCAGAGGTGGCATAAATGCATTTACACAGCAATTACAGTGGCATAAGTAATGTTATTTATCAGTCAATAATGAATCAGTCTACTGTAAAAAATGTTAGGTCTGATTTTCTCTAATTGAACATGAAGATCAACCACTAGATGGCATGACTGCACCTGTAGTCTCAAACACCATATTTAAAACATGACTCCAAAATCATCCCAGTGATTTGTATTCCAAATAATCAAATTTGACACATTCATTGTGGAATTAATTTTAACCATGACCTATATTTACCAAAACTAGATAATTAAAGCGTATTTTCTTTTCGAATATAGTTACTAGAACTTAAACAAAAACAAGACACACCAATGATATTGCATATCTTTATAGAAAAAAAATAAGCTTTCACATTTCAAAACTTTTTTGCTTCGTTTTTCAGTTTTTTTTTTTTGTTAGTTTTTTTTTTTTTTTTTTGGTCATTTAATTTTTATAATTCCTACATTTACGTGGTAAATAAACATGTTGGCAATAGCCATGTGTGCTGAGACACTGTCCTTAACATCTTCCAGCTGAGGTGGTGGGGACATTCTGGAGGTCTCCACAGATTGCCATTCAAGAATTTAGGACCTTCAGTCCTGTTTAAGGTAGAATGGCCATTCTGCAGTCAATCCTGCTCCAGAAAAATCTCTCCACGGGGCAGTTTGTTAGTCCTGTGTGTTCTTACTGTTGATGAATGCTATTGACTGGCTCCTCTTCCATCCCCAGTGTAAATTACTGTTAATGTAGTAGCATGAGGCTTAGTTCTTAGACTAGTCCAGTTTAGCCACACTGATGAAACAGGACTCATCAGTAATCAAAAGGCACCATACTCTAGTACAGACTGCTGCTCCTGTGTGATAACTCATGTTCTGTACACAATTCTGCTGTTTACATAACTTGTTTCCAATTGCTCAACAATATAATTTTTGTGAACTATTGGAATGCTACTCCAACATAATAATGGGACCATACAACAACACCATCTCCCTTTCTCAAAAAGACACATGAACAGAGGAAAAAGTGATGCAATGTTTTAAAACACAAAAAAACATAGGTGGTGCACAAGCCGTTTTGTCAACTGTACTTACGTAACTATACCACCATGACTTTAAAACAGTACAGGAAATTGGCCTTTCCCACAAAACCGAGCATTTGATATATTCATGGCACCAGTGGATCAATGCCTCTCCAAGCCATTTGTCCAAAAATGACAACTGTAAGTAGGCAATGCCTCACCGTAGTAGTGGTGCAAAAGGTTCAGTGCAGGTAAAATATGTGCAGGTCAGTAATAGGAAGGATAGACCTTTTCACCTTAGAAAGACACAGTTGACAAAACATCTTTGTTCTGTAGTTTTGTCAGAATAGAAGTCCTTCATTTGATCTACACTAGCATGTCATCATTAAAATATTTGTATAAGCTTATTCTGAGCTCCTTACTCCTCACATACTTCATAAGGTGACTTCATTTTTATATTTTTTATTTTACTATATTTTTACATGGTAATTTTTTTTTTAAAACAAGCTCCAATCGTGGGCAAATTCTTTTCTTACGAATAAAGGACAATACATTTACCCTTTATACTAACACTGGACTTGCCAGCATATTTATCAATGCTTCTCACTGATCTCTGGTCCTTCAACTGAAACCATTCAGTGGGCTAATTACTTACGGTCTATCATAAATTAAAGACTTTTAGATTTCGTTTAAACTGTTTTCCATGCATGCTACATATACCAAACTATCAGACATTGTATGGGACTTCAATTATTATTACTGTGTTCCTTTGGACAGTCCGTATAGAGCAGGTAAAACGGATTGTCCTAAAAACAGAAATGCTGAAAACACTACAAAAACAAAGCAAATAATTTAGAAAATGCAATCCGTTTCATTGTTTTGCATCTTTCAATTGAAGTTCTTTACATTGTAAAGCTTGCTTTCTTGCTGCTGAGATTAATCTGATGAATGATTAGACCAGTTGTTATGGATCCTATAAATGCACCCACATCAGTCTTTATAGCATCCATTTACAGGCTCAATGCGTGTGGAAGATTCCGGTAAACACGAATGCGAATCAATTTGAACGAGTGAAACACAGTACTTGGACTACTTGCTGTGAACTGTATGAAGTCACAGTCTGAAGCTTATTGATATATACAGTTGTGCTCAAAAGTTTGCATACCCTGGCAGAAATTTTGGCATTGATTTTGTAAATATGCAAAAAAGGAGCACAATACTTGCTGACCCCTCTCCAAACAGAGCGCTTATGGTTGTGACCATAAAGCTCTATTTTGGTCTCGTCACTCCAAGTTACAGTGTGCCAGAATCTGTGAGGCGTGTCAAGGTGTTGTCGGGCATATTGTAACCGGGCTTTTTTTGTGGCATTGGCTTTTTCTGGCAACTCGACCATGCAGCTCATTTTTGTTCAAGTATCGTCGTATTGTGCTCCTTGAAACAACCACACTGTCTTTTTCCAGAGCAGCCTGTATTTCTCCTGAGGTTACCTGTGGGTTTTTCTTTGTATCCCGAACAATTCTTCTGGCAGTTGTGGCTGAAATCTTTCTTGGTCTACCTGATCTTGGCTTGGTATCAAGAGATCCCCGAATTTTCCACTTCTTAATAAATGATTGAACAGTATTGACTGGCATTTTCAAGGCTTTTGATATATTTTTTTATATCGTTTTCCATCTTTATAAAGTTCAATTACCTTGTTACGCAGGTCTTTTGACAGTTCTTTTCTGCTCCCCATGGCTCAGTATCTAGCCTGCTCAGTGCATCCACGTGAGAGCTAACAAACTCATTGACTAATTATACACAGACACTAACTGCAATTTAAAAAGCCACAGCTGTGGGAAATTAACCTTTAATTGCCATTTAAACCTGTGTGTGTCACCTTGTGTGTCTGTAACAAGGCCAAACATTCAAGGGTATGTAAACTTTTGATCAGGGCCATTTGGGTGATTTCTGTTATCATTATGATTTAAAAAGGGGCCAAACAACTATGTGATAATAAATGGCTTCATATGATCACTATCCTTGAATAAAAGACAGTTTTTTTTGCATGATCAATCATATTTTCAAAATCAATGCCAAAATTTCACAATTTCTGCCAGAGTATGCAAACTTTTGAGCACAACTGTAGATAGATACTGTCTTAAAAGTGCTATTTAAAAAGAAAGTAACAGCCATTTAACCTTTTCCTACCCCTTGTTGCATGTTGCTCTGATCTCACCATTGAACATTCAAATGAAGACTCTGGAAGCCATGTTAAGCAATTGCATTTGTCCACTCACTCATTCTCTGTAAACAGTGACTCAAATTGGCTTAGACCTTTTCGAAAAAAGCTCCCAAATTTGATACTTTGGAAACTGCCAGTTGGACATTTCTCTCTCACAAGTCATTCAATTGAACAGCAACAGCAAAAAACAAATAAACAAAATAGGAAAATATTAATAACAACTGAATAAAATAATTGCACATTAACCATCTCAGACAAAGATACTAAAAAAGGACAGGTAGAAAACAAAAAGTATACTCAACAAAAGGACAACTACAGAAACAAAAGAAGTAGGAGAAAGACATGCAAATTGACAGTAGAGGTGAGCTCGTTCTCTGCTCCCTTCTTTCTAAAATTTCAGTTATGGCAAAGAAACACTTCACAGCAGTACCTAACGTCACACCAGTAAACTCGAATACAGTGAGGGAGAGACAGATCTTGCATTGTCTCTCCTTGTATTTCTGTGCCGTCAGTGATTTTCCTCTCTACCCTCATTGTACCATGTGATTGTGTACACTCCCTTTCTGTGGCGTTGAACGCTTGCGTCCTATGCGATCATGTATTGGGTGATGGCTCGGAGTGCATACAGTAGCTCGGCCTGCAGACGTGCCTCCATCACCAACAAATTTACATGGACCTAAAAGTGACAAATAGAAAGATTTGCATTAACACTATTATGAAATATCATCCATTTTAATAAATAGGTCACCCAAAAATTAAAACCCTGTCATCATTTACTGACCTCTATGTCCACACCTGTATAACTTTCTTTGATGTAACACAAAATGAGTAATAGTAGAATATCCAAGTTATTAAATGAAAGGTGAAACCGACCATGGTAGTGTTGGGTACCGAGAACCGGTTCTTGTTCAGAACCAGTTCCATTCTTTAATAAATACCATAATAGTACGATTTTCATGAATTTGTTCTGTTAACGAATCCCGTATCTGTAATTTTCCACCGATGCTGTGGGAACACTGCACAAAAATACTCTAACAGTGTGTCCAGCGGCACATTTCAGCAGCAGCGCTGCTATCTACTGAGTCTACAGCATAAAACATACAGCACTACCAATGTATTTTAGTTCCCAAATAAATTACTCTTATGAGCCAGTGCTTTTGAATCTACAGCACGAAACATACAGCGCTTGCTTCTGGTATAGTCCAATACAGTATTAATCTTTTTCTGATGAAGGTCCAACTACTGATGAATGTCCAACTAGTAATGAAATAAGAACTGTCAAAGTTTCTCAAGCCTGAAGAACAACATTAGACTACACAAGTCAAAATTTTCTCTGTAAATGTTACAGTTAAGTCATGTTGTACTTCAGACCAGTTACTGACTGGTTGTGTATATGACAATGTGTAGTTAAAGATACATGAATTTTGTTGTAATCACTGAAATTTTATAAAAGAATAAATGAATGAATGAAATATGCAAACACATTTCTTGTTTGTTAGGAATTATTATTTAAAATCTAGTTTGAATCACTTATTGGATTGCATTTATTTCTCTAAAAAGTCTGCAACACACCTTTTACAAGAATTGTATTAAATTTATTGCTGATCTGTTATATCTGCGCTGCAAAAACGTGAAATGCATTTTATGAAAGAGAGCAGCATGAACATTGTACAAAACTTCTCTTTTGGGGCCTGGGTAGCTCAGCGAGTATTGACACTGACTACCACCCCTGGAGTCACGAGTTTGAATCCAGGCTGTGCTGAGTGACTCCAGCCAGGTCTCCTCAGGTCACCAAATTGGCCGGGTTGCTAGGGAGGGTAGAGTCACATGGGGTAACCTCCTTGTGGTCGCGATTAGTGGTTCTCGCTCTCAATGGGGTGCGTGGAAAGTTGGGCGTGGATCGCAGAGAGTAGCATGAGCCTCCACATACTGGGAGTCTCCGTGGTGTCATGCACAACGAGCCACATGATAAGATGCACGGATTGGCGATCTCAGAAGCAGAGGCAACTGAGACTTGTCCTCCACCACCAGGATTGCAGTGGGAATTGGGCATTCCAAATTGGGGAGAAAAGGGGATAAAAATGTAAAAAAAAAAAAAAAAAAAAAAAAAACCTTGTTCCACAGACTAAATAGTCATACAGATTTGGAACAAAATAACGGTGACAAAATGATGACAGAATTTTTATTTTTTAGTGAATTATCCCTTTAAGTAGATTACACTAGAAGGTGTAACTGGACACATTTTCAGAAGAAAGCAAAATAATAAAGACAGCCACCTTCTCTGAAGCTTTGACAGGGCTCCAGGACAGTGGGCATAGAGGGGTCTTGGAGGAGTCGGGATAGCAGGCCACAGCTTTTATGTAAAGTTTCAGCCCACGCTCCAGTAACCGGTTAACTTCGCCATAATCATAATCATCGTATCTGAGGACAAACAAGTTGATGTTAGTAATTTATTGTGACTTCTCGCTTTTTCAGCGAGTCCAAGGAAAATGAATGTCAGAGTGTGTTATGTACAGGGCCTGACGGAATTTGTTTCGTTTTTTTCAGCAATTTCTGCACTGATTTTGGGGGATGCCTTTAAACATGGTAAAATGTGTTAAATGGGGCTGAGAGTACTAAACTCTAATTAGTAGGGATGGGCGATATGACCAAAATGTTATATCATGATATGAACAATTTTACATCACGATAACAATATATATCACAATAAAGTAAAAAAAAAAAAAAAAAAATTCTGGAAAGTCAAAATTTGGTTTATATATTAAATAATCATATTGTAATGCCTTTTGTTGGATAATCCAGTCAGTAAATTAAATACTTTATAAATGAAAACTTATATAATTTTCTCTTTATTTGGAACTTGACCAACAGGATTTTGAGGCTTTAAATCAACCTTACCATTATGCTAAATTTCACATCATGCCAGTCTGATATGTTGTTGACCTATATTATTATTATTATTATTATTAAAAACTTTCCTCAAAAAACACAACATGCTCTCCAAGCAATGCAACAAAGAAAATACATCAGTAAAAAAAATTTTTTTTAAATTTACAAAAATAACTGTTTAAGTCTATAGAAAATATATGAATATCTGTAGGCAAACATGACCATTGTTTTCCCAATACCAAACATCATTGAGCAGAATTTAGTAAGGGTGATGTGTAGTTTAAAACCCCTTTATTTTGGTACATGACTGTTTTCCTCAGTGGTGGTTAGAATGTTGGGCTGTCTAGCCGGTTAAGATGTTTGATTTTGTCCATATTGCTTTAATGTAAAAAACTCAGAAGAATTCAAACGGGTCACATAAGTTTTGTGATCTGTGCCGCGATATCGAGAGAAGCCAGATTGAGTAGCGTGAATGATCCCGCTTTGTGCTCTCCTGTCTCTGGAGCACAAATATCAGGAAGCCTGCTGGACTAGCGCACACTTGTATGCTCCAGAGACAGCGCACGCAACACTCACGTTTCACACAGATGCACTTGAGAAGATGAAAAGCACATTAAGTGCTAAATGTCATTGAATTTCCCAAAATTTTCACTGCCGGAAAAATCCTGTCCACGTTTCATCAATTCTCTCAGTCTCACTTGAAGCCCTGCCCACTAAAAAATATGCACACACTACGTACATGAATATTTATGTATCGCAATATAGCAAAATCTATATCGAATTACACTTTATTTCATCACCACAATATATATATTGTTATATCGCCCAGCCCTACTAATTGATATCTAAAAGCATAACCAAATTAGACAAAAATAAATTACTATGCAAGAAGCTGGGAATTGTGTAGAACTAAATGAATTATAAGCATTCCAGGTGTTCAGAGCTGGGCATAAAATAAACTATTAAAGTTAAACCATTAAATCAAATGTTATATTTCATTGACATTGGCTGCATGACACTTTCCACCAACCAGACACACTATATGGCCAAAAGTTTGTGGACACCCCATTTTAAATAACACGTTTGGTTTTTCCATTCAGTCCAGTGAAGACAAATCTTAATGCTACAGCATTCTAAAGAATTGTGTGCTTCCAAATTTGTGGTAACAGTTTGGGGTGAGCCCATTTCTGTTCCAGCATGACAATGCCCTGAGCACAAATTGAGGTCCTCGATTAAGGCTGTCACAAATATGAAATTTGGCTGACGATTATTTGTCAAACAAATAATTGCGATATTGACGACTGTCTCTTTTAGGGCTTTCACGATTAATTGTCATATAAACTGTAACTTCATATTTAACTTCAAAAAATATAAATCAAATTAAAAAAATAGGAATATGATTTAACTTTAAGGCTTTAAAAACATATTATATTGCATGAAAAATAAATGTTTTAAATATTAAAATATTTCTAAATACTTTAAATATGTATTTTTTTGGTCAACTTTACATTAACATTGTTGTTTTGGAACTCCTGTATTTTATATTTATTTATATATATATATATATATATATATATATATATATATATATATATATAAAAAAAAAAATAAGAGTGTCAATATTTATATTATATTATGCAATAGTAAATATTTCTGTCCTAATTTTGTCACTTTCGCATTTTTTTTTTTTACTGCTCTTTGATTAAACCCACGAGCCCTTATTTCTCATGAAGCAAAACCTCTGTGATTTCGTTTCATAATTTCATTACTCCACAGAAATAGAATAAGTGTGCGTCTCCTCCACGGAGTCACTAACACTGCATGTATGATCTTACAATTACCAGGAACTTTTGCCTTTACATGATCGTTTAAAGTGAAGCTGGAGCGCTTTGCATTTACTATCAATGTTTATATTTGTTCCTTTAATTTTCACAGGAGTTTGGCGTGAGTCTGCTAACGGCGCGCGCATCACGCGCTCTTCCAGACAGGATCTGCTGCTTGACATCCGCGGTGCAGCTCAGTGACACTCAGAGATCAACTGAATGACACACAAATGTGCCACTGATGACATTTAGCCTAATTTGTTTAAAATTCCCTTATTTGGGCATTTAAATGTGATTGGAATTTGAAGTGCACAATAATCATGGTTATCTGAATGAAAGCAAATCCATAAAGCTTTATTCCAACATCAAGTGGAAATCCTTTCCAGAAGAGTGGATGATGTAATAGCAGTGTTGTGTTCAACAAGCACATATGAATGTTGGTGTTCAGGTGTCCACAAACTTTTGGACATAAAGTGTACAAACTGATATAAACACCAAAGAGTGAATCAGGGAACTAGAGCAAGCTTATGGTACCTTATTCCATAAAAACAATGAATGTAGTTCCAGATGGCTCGTTTGAGATCAGGGCTATGGGGGAAAGGGAGGGAGGCCACATTGCGAAAGCGCTCGTCTAACAAGTGCCCTATTTCAGAGTAGAGCCTGTTCACCAGCGAGAAGCCGTGATCCTCCCACGAATAGTCCTGCACATGTAAAACAACAAAAACACTATTCGTAACTCCAACATAACCCAACTGTTTTGAGGATTTTAAACTATAGGAGGGACATAAGATTTCTATTCAAAATAAATCTTACAAAGAGGCCACTTGAATGATATGGACATTTGAGATGACTTGCCAGCAGCACAAAACTTCCTTTTAAGGTTTCAAGAGTAAAGTAAAGTGCTGACAGCCTTAAGGGAGGGTGCAAGCCATAATTCTAACCCTTAGTGACCTCTTGCCCTACTGCATTTGGTAGGTGACACCCAATGCAGAGTGGCAGTCCCCACCTGCACCCGGAATACTTGGAAATGGTCCTCCTCCCGTCTGGCAAATTCTTGGTAGCCGAATTCCGGATCTGTGATGAAACGGAAGGGGTCAGCAGAGCACATCTCCTCCTCCTCCTCCTCCTCCTCCTCCTCCTCCTCCATATCTAATATGGGGTTGCATTCAAGAAATAGTGGTGTTACGAAGGAGCGCCAGTAAGTTTCCACAAGGGAGAGATGTTTACGATAGAAAAGATGCTTGGGTAAAAATAACTCTGGACATTCGTCCCAATCCAAAATTAAACTTCCTGTTTACAACAACATTGGCAATGTTACTTGACACACTGGCTTAAAAACTTACACACTATGTCATACCTGCATGTAGGAGTGTCTGTGAATGGAGTCGATCTCCTTTTTGTTCCTCCTGTATTTTCTGTTTTTGTTCTTGATGGCAAGAGAGCTCACAGCTTGAGTCTAGGGACTTTGAAAAAAAATAAAATAATGGTGCACCATTAAAAAGCAACCATGTATATTTAATCTAGGGCAGTCAATTTAATGAGTTCATTTGGTATGATTAATTTAACCAAAATATTATATGAACGCATTCACGCAAATTAAATTTTGCCCCCATTTGCTTTAAAATCAGATTTTAAATCCAAACATAACTGTTCTATTCAAGAGTCAAAATCATCATTTGACAACCAACTCTGCCAGCTGAGTGATCATCCCTACCCTTTGCCGTGGTGTTTTCTCTGTGGGTCCAGCAGGGGCTGATGATAAGGCTGTGTTGCCATTGGCAGCATCACAGAGGCAGTAGCCAGGGGTCATGCTGTGAGGTACTCTGGGAGAGGGAGTGCTGTCCGAGTCAAAACCAGAACCAAAAACGAAACTGCAAAGGGAGTGACAGTGGGCCAGCAGAACAACTGCATGAACCAGCTCGGCCATGGACAAGCAATGGTCTCCTGTCTTGAGCAGAGCCTGAAACACACGAAAGATCCGTATCTGTGCAACGTTACAACACTTCATTTATATTCAAGGCATTTAACAAAAAGTGCTTTAGCCCCAACACATGAGAGCCATCGTGATCAACAGATAGCAGGCATGCATTTTAGAACGTTATCTGCAAGAAAAACAAGTGCTTCTTGTACAAACACAAACAAACGCTTACTAGTGCAAATAAACCTAACATTATATAATACAATTGTATTAAGTTTGTTCTCATCTAATTCATATATAATGTTTGAGTCCGTCTCTTAAGTACGTATGCAATTTTAATTTATTTTATTTCATCATTCTGTGTCTAGCTTTTGTGCCTCAGTAAGTACTGGAAGCTCCTATTACCAAAATGAAATTCCTCTTTTTAATTTTTTTTATTTGGAATGCCAAATTCCCAATGCGCTCTAAGTCCTCGTGGTGGCATAGTGACTCCAAGGTGGCGGAGAACGAATCTTAGTTGCCTCCGTGTCTGAGACATCAATCCACGCATCTTATCACGTGGCTTGTTGAGCGCGTTACCGCGGAGACGTACCGCGTGTGGAGGCTCATGCTGTTCTCCGCGGTATCCATGCAAAACTCACCATGCGCCCCACTGAGAGCGAGAACCACACATTATAGTGACCACGAGGAGGTTACCCCATGTGAATCTACCCTCCCTAGCAACCGGGCCAATTTGTTTGCTTAGGAGACCTGGCTGGAGTCACTCATCACGCCCTGGATTCGAACTCGCGACTCCAGGGGTGGTAGTCAGCATCAATACTCGCTGAGCTACCCAGGTCCCCCCTACCAAAATGAAATTCTTTATGTGTGCGAGCATACTTGCAAATACGTATTTGTAAATACAGATACTGTTATTTCAACACAAGCTGTAGTAAACAAAGTATCTGATTAGAAAACACATGACCATCGACTGAGAGGGAGGATAAATGTAGTTTCATATCATGTACCTGTATGTGTGAGCGTGCCGTGAGCCAAGGTTGATGGGCCAGGACCTTGTTGATGTGGTCAAGGCGCTGTAGACGTGGGGGCGCGGCCTCCAGACCTTGAAGCCACAAGGGGTCTCCACCCACACGCAGGAACTGAGCCGAATGCAGAGACACCAAGTACCTACAGTGATGTCGTGCAGTCGCCTGAAACACAAACAAACTAAATCTATAACTACCTGAGGACATTCTGTGCACTCATTCAAGCATCTTAAATCAAAATATGCAGCTTTTAATCCATTTCGGTTAGCTTTGAAGTCATCTCTATTCAGCCATACACCTTAGGTTTGACAAAATTAACTTTAGCAGATATACACATTTAAAATTTTGTCTCCTTCAGAAAAACGGGCCAAAAATATTGATGACTCACATTTCATTACAGTTATCTGTCCAATAACATGCTCTCAAGAATGAGTCTCTCACTCTTATACCACCCATATCTGACTAGCAATAGCAAGTAGCAAATCATGGTTCTATTTTTATTTATTTTTTTATAAATAAAAATAGATGAGCCCTCCAATATGTCCTGCTCCAACTTCTCGTTTTACAGAGGGAAGAAAACTGCACCATTTCACAAGGTTTTTTTTTTTTTTCACAAAAAAATGTGGAATTCTCCCCAATTTGGAATTCCCAATGTGCTCTAAGTCCTCGTAGTGGCGGAGGATGAATCTCAGTTGCCTCTATGTCTGAGACAGTCAATCCACACATCTTATCATGTGGCTTGTTGAGCACGTTACCGTGGAGACATAGCATGTGCAGAGGCTTCATGCTACCCTCCGCAGCATCCACACAAAACTCACCACGTTCCCCACCAAGAGCAAACCACATTATAGCGACAACGAGGAGGTTACCCCATGTGACTCTTCCCTCCCTAGCAACTGGGCCAATTTGGTTGCTTAGAAGACCTGACTAGAGTCACTCAGCACACCCTGGATTCGAACTCGCAACTCCACGGGTGGTAGTCAGCGTCTTTACTCGCTGAGCTACCCATGCCCCCCCCATTTCACAAGGTCTTAAAGGCTTCATCAAATAAAAAAAAATTGAGATATTATTTGGGCCTGTGATTGAGTGTAGTGCACATGTAAATAGGACCGGTCTATTCTTACCATGATGGCAATGTAGTGCCGGTAGTTCAGGGGCAATGGGCCATCCATGTAGAGGATGTAGTGCTGGGTGCGCAGGAAACTCTCCAGGTACTGTGGGTGAGAGGCCATCTGTTGAAACACCATGTCCAGACGCCCCCTGTTGGCCAGAGCCTTCATACACAACAGGGAAGCACGTTCTTCCTCAGAGTTCACCATCACCTGTCAGGAGGAGAACAGTGTGCTGAGAAATGATCGTTTCCTTTTAAAAAGGAGATAAGAATGGCAAACAAATCAATGAACCACACCAAAGATATCTTTATAGAATCTCTTTTTTTAATTTCTTTGATGCATATTTTTGTCCTTTCACTACCCTGCAATTTTACAATACTATTTAAATATTTTCCCAGAATCTGTTCTGCGGCAGTTGCAAAAAAGTGCATTACAGAAACACTCCTGCCTCTTGTTTGATAGTGTCTGTGAATCTCAAAGTAGCCACCTTAAAATAACAGACACAGTAGTGTTTGCAGCATTCCTCAAATAGTTCCCCAACAAAAAGAGAAAAAAAGGAAAGGTCGCAAACAAACATGGCCTCTGCCATGGGACCTGTGGGTATGTCGAGGGCCAGTAATAGACATTCCATGCTAAGATCACTACCAGTTTGACCTCCTTCAGTATACTGACTAGACAGGAGTCTGTCAAACTGAGTCTCCCACTTTCACACCTCAAGATGCTTCAAATACATCTCACTTATGAAAACAGCAACCACACTCCCAGTGTAATAGGATCACAGACACAGCTTCAGCTTGGAAGTTGTCACTAAATCGTCCACATTTAGCAAAAGGAGTCTATTTTAGACTATTAGACACCTTGTGGAAAGGTGTGAATGTGGCAAATACTATTTCTGAAGCCCTCGTTTAATCGGCCTTGAGATGAGACTAGGCATGTGACGGTATTTGGTTATACGTTACATCAAGGTAATTAACATGCACAATATTGTTATCATGGGCACTTCAAATACTGTAGATAATTCTAGATAACCTTTTAGCCAAGTTGTTTAGATTTTTCTCATCGCACAGTAGTTTTTATTCCATCAACAAATCGAGATTTACATCACTGCATATATGCAGCACAAATGACACACACGCACCCTTATGTAAACAAACCAGCATGGACTAGAAGCATGGCTGAAAGAGGAAGGCAGCTGACCCTTTATTCGCCTTCTAATAGGGTTAAGTCAGTAGTGTGGAAGTATTTTGGGTTCCATAAAAATGCAGAGGAAGTGATGGTTTCCCTTTGTGTAACACATGCGTCAGAAAAGTGGCAGCGAAACACGGGAACACCTCAAACATGATCGCTCATTTGCATGACAATCAATTCAGCAAGTTCTGTTCAATTCAGCAAGATAAAAGAAAGATGTGACAGTTCTGCAAATTTTTCCAAACCGTTTTAGAAAACACTATAAGGACAATTAGCTAAGTGACAACTAAGACGACAAAGAAAGTGAACTGTTGTTGCTATTTGCAGATAATATGTAGCTTGCTTTCAAGTGGCCGAAGAGTAGTTCGCTACTCCCCATTTTTCTCACAGTAATGAATGAGTAACTGATAACAAGGAATCCATTTCCCCCCACACTAACCACGCCCCCAGGGTATGACGCATTGCTGACTATATCTACATATACTCAAAGACACTTTCAAGGCAAGTCAGTCCACTTGGCGACAATCTTGGAAATGCTCTTGGGCAGCTTCTTCTATGGATACAAGTGGCATGAAAGTACAGCACCTATCTACTTGAATGGGGGAAAACTGACATCTCCAAAATGGTGGTCAAAATTATGAACAAAGAACATATTTCAGATCGGCAGTAAAATATGACAAAAATGGTATCTTAAAATTGTTCTTCTTTAGTTCAGATCACACTTAAAAACGATATTGTTCACACTGGTCCAGCTAGTGCGCATACACATTTGAGTTGACTGACAGGAAACATCTGTATCTAAAAGGTGGTTGGCTCTTTCACCTGTAAGGCGGGACTTCCTTTTCTACATTCGCTATATTGTGTTCCAATTACTTCCATTCATTTTAATACAAGTGCTCCACCTCACCTTGAGTCCCATACTTCAAGGTTCCACATTATATCACATGACTCAAATCAAATTCTTCATCTTCTTCTTCCTTCGGCTGCTCCCATTAGGGGTCACTGCAGCGGACCATCCATGATCCACATATTTGACTTGGCACAGGTTTTATGCAGGATGCCCTTCCTGACACAACCCCCAGTGGCTGGGTGACTAGGACTCAAATCAAATTAAAAAATAAAGTGTAAAAGAACTCACTTTCACTAAAATGCATATTCTAAGATCTTAGCGACAGACTTTACTGAAACATTGAGTGGTATTGCTGAGTATTGACAATTAACTGATTGGTAGGCCCACACAGAATCTGCATATGTTCTTCATGTTTTATCAGCTGATTGTTGGAGAAAAATGAAAATCTGCCAGCATTCTGTGCAGGCCAACCGATTGGCCCTGCTCTTCATACAGTGGTTGACAGAAAGGAGAGGGTTATAAATAGTTCTGTAGGACAGCTGAGATAGCAGTTGTATAGATAAGGAAGAAACACCATTCCATAAACTTCCCTTCTGACAGGTTCTAAAAGTAGACTTCCATAAAATTGAATGAACTTAAAACATTAAACCTTCTGCAAATATTTGTTCCTTAACCCGATTTAACGGGCATATCCATTCAATGGACCATTTCTCAACAAAATGGAGCATGGAGTGGAGTTTAACATGAACTGTGTCAATACACTGAGGTGCAGACAGTGGTTTGTTTGTCTGGTTATAAAAGGCAATGTGATCTTGGCAATAACTGTATGACGAAATAAGAACAAAGACACACACATTTTCTTCTATCAAGGAAAAAGATCCATGTCAGGCTGGTGCTGAAAGCTGTGTTATGTTTCTGTGTGAATAGCCAATAAATACAAAAAAAGGCCCGCACACTATATTAATGGAACAAAACAAGAACACTCAATGCGAGATAAAACCACAGCTTTACTAGAAAACGGCAAACGTTTCGGTCTGAAAAAGATTTGATTCATAACGCAGTAATTTTAACTCCTACAATAATCTACAACATACTGCAATATAAACAATTTAAAAGTAAACATTGTCATATTTAATCAACACTATATCGTCATTATCAACAGCTGATCATTATAAATTTCCGATATGGCCTAAGGATGCGAACTGCTCTGCAACAGCTGGAAACACTCACAAGCCCCCGCGTGCTTGGAGAAAATACACCAATGTTGCGTTTTTACTCTGAAGGACGTAGCGCATGCATTTATTTAATCAGATCATAATCTTTTGAAGTTTGATAATCACATTAGGTCATTTCAAGATTCCTGTCTTTCCACCCCCAAATTTAAAACCTCTTTAGATGATAATTAAGACTTGTTGTATCACTCGACTTTTATGACCTTACATTTTGGAAAACTGAATAAGACATTAAGACATTTTTGTTGATTAAAAACAAAAAACATTTAATTCTAAATGTCCTCTCTCGTTAATATGCGCTCACTGGCTGATGATGGTAGTCTTAAAGAGCCAGTACCGATTAAGCGCGTTCAACATATCAATATACAACAATAAACATGTAACAATAAATAAATAAATAAATATAAATATATATATATATATATATGACATTTCAAGACATTTATTGATGTTCACTGAATTGGTTCATTTTTCAAAAACTAATATGTGACCAATATGATGATAAACTATTGAAAATATAATTAGTAAAATTTATATTTTCGAACTGTACCAAGAACAAGAAGGGTTACCTAGAAGGTTTGAAGGCCCCTTTATAATTAACAGCATTAGCTCATAAAGAATTGATTTCATATGCAAGCAAAATGGAATTTGTAATGGAAATATACCAATCGATACCAGATCGAAAACTAATCGAGAGCTCATGAATCAGAATCGAATCAGGAAATATGTATCAATACCCAGCCCTAAACAACGCTACAAAATCAGCAGCGCTAAACATACAGCTTGACCAGTAGTCCAAATTCCAGAATTAATAACCCTTTTGAACTGGTTCTTAGAACAAGGCACGACTAGTATAGTCTGATTCCTGAGGTTTTTTTATTACAGTGCAAAACATAGAGCATGACCAGTGTAGTCCAATTCCCAAACAAATTACTTTTTTGAGCCTGTTCTTTTAATTCTACAGTGTGAAACATACAGCATGACCAGCATTGTACAATTCTCAAACAAATGACTCTAATGACTCTTTTGAATCTACAGCACGAAACATAGGCCTACTTCTTATTCCCAAATATTTCTTCCTCAAAGCTATCAAAACCATTGTTAATGGAATCAGTAAATTCCTTTTGATTCCCATCCATACTGAAGGCTCTAAGACTCAAGTGAAAATATAGTCAACCAAGGGCCAAGAGCATGTATTAATATATCCAATAGTCACATAGGGATAGGCCATTTAAACAGTACTAAGATGATTAGGTCAGTCTTTAAACAGCAGATCAAACCTTATTCTCCAGTGGGACACTAGTATGAGTGCACTTTCCCTTGTAAAGAGATCACATGTCTCTAAGTCTGTTAGCAATACCCAAAACTCAGCAGTGACCCAGAAAAACAAGCAACTGTAAATACAGAAAAATTAAACATCCAATCATGGTACATTACAGAGTATTAAGTTCATGTGGCCTGTATCGACAGACACTCACAAAACATGAGAATCACAGGAGAGTCTGTATCTCCGAGTCTGCACTGAGAGAAAACATTCCAATTAACTACTAATGAAACTTTAGAGGGAAATTAGAGACTAATGCAAGTCATATGAGAGGCTGATAGATGCACACACACCCACACATCCTCAGCTCACTGAAACACTGTCAAAAGAAAAAAAAATTTAATAAAGCTGTGAGAACAAAAGGTGATAGTTAAGTGTCTGTTTTAAGGTGTAGAAAACAAGTTAATAAATAACACTAGCACAGGCCATGGACATTTTCAACAGTGTATGGTTATTTTGAAACTCTGGGAAATTTTCTGTCAATACATGATGCCTCATCACCACCCACAACATGCATCGACATGTCTTTACCAACAGTCAACATGAAACAGGAAGTCGGTTTCATATCCTCTTGGCGAGTTCCTCAAACAATTCAGCTGAACTGTCATATATTGGATAAATATGTCACTTTCAGTTTTTTGGCAATCATGATTCCCATTTTTTTGAACAATGACAGCATCTCTGGCCTCTACATAATAATTACTTCATATTAAAATGAATGAAATTGACTAAATTGATGTTACTATGCTACATCAAGCAGCATCAGTGGGCGATGCTAAATAAGGCTGAAACGATTAGTCGACAATAATAAAAAAAAATTGCGCTGCAGCTCGCGCCTGACTGAGGAGAGGAAGAAAACACAGCTCACAGTCCAGATGCACTCTAAACTTTCCAGACAGCATAAGGTGATGTAGATCGCAAAGTATGAGGGAATTATACTACAAAATAAGTAAATACAGAAGTGTCGTCCTGATGTGAAATAAACATCTGACATTCCGCTTGAGCAAAACTTGCCTGTCAGAGGGTCTAAAAATGAAACAGCCCACCGTTATATGTTAAATGCATCCTTTATTAAAGTTCAAATAATAATGAAGCAGGTTGTGTAAATAAGCACAAACTCCGACACTGGCATTTCTCTATGCGGTCACAGCCACTTATATGAGTTGTGTGAAAAACAGAGCGAGAGTGTTTCAAACTTCTACCGGCTGAGAAACCCTCTCAAGTGGAGACACTCGTCTCTCGCTAGATTATAATATGATGGCTCGTGATGTAGTGAATCATAATATGCGTGTCACCGTGTGTATCTTATTGTGAAGAAAATCCGTGATACGCAGCTCTGTTAAAAAGAGTTTTTTTGTTTGTGTGTGTTAAAGATGGATTGAAGTGAACAAATAGGTGAGAGAGTGTAGTCGTCTTAACCCATTACACAATTAAAAAACAAAATTGGTTATTGATGCGTCATTTTTGGTTTGTTTTCCAATATAAATATCTAAAACGTCTTACGTTCATTTACTTTAGGAGCTATAATGCAGAATTTTTTTTAGAGAATGTTGAATATAATATTTAATATATATTTAATATTTTAAAATATAAAAAAAATCCTTAAAACAAGATACATTTACCTGAGAAGCAACATATATATATATATATTGAATACAAGTATATTTGTCTTTACTGCACTGGCAGAAATATGAACAAGTGAAAAAATACACTTGTATACAAAATACACTTATACTCAAGATACATTCTCTGAAAGCAAATCTAAATATCTTATGTTTCTATCATATCTTATATGATTTTTAGATCATTTTAAATGGAAAACAAGACAAAAACACTTGATAACAAAAAGGAATTTTTGAAGTGAATTTAACGAATAAAAAAAAAAAAATCAAAGTATTTTTTCCCTTGTAATTCAGTTAATGTCATTTAGAGGTATTTTTAAAAGTTGATTTTGTCCTCTTTATTATTGTATTCACATTTAATAGGTTTTAAGTCGGGCACAAGATGAACAGTCAGTTAAGAGCTAATGATTAATCGTTGCAATAATCAACGAATAATCGTTCTAATAATCGCTCGTTAGATTAGTCAATTATCTAAATAATCGTTAGTTGCAGCCCTAATGCTAAACATAAAAAAAAAAAATTAAAAAAAAAAAAAAGTGTATAATGATGTGCCTTTCCATGGACAAACAAAACAGTGTTTGCATTTGCACACATTTGCATGATCTCTAGCATTGAGACTTGAATAACTTCATAGTTTCTAGCTGGTCCAAAAGCTCAAAAACAATATTCTTTTCTTTTTGACATCCAATAGAGGAAAAGGCCCTGAGTGAATTACAAAACACTGTCATCACACACCCAATCAAAAGACCCATGGACAGAGAAAAACAGACAAATATAAGCCAACTATTAGTCTTTTGTCATTTGAGGATGGTCTAAACACGAGGCACCGAGAGGCTGGGGACTTCAGTTTAGGGACGGAGTCCAGAATAAGAACAAGATGCGATATTCAATCTGCATTCTCAGAAGGCCTGGAGGTGTCTATCCTGGACGTGTGCAAATGTCCCGACACATTACACAAACCCATTTTCTACAAAGGAAACACTATTTCAGCTTGCAAACCTGGAAGCCAGGAAGAACAAAACGGCCAGCTGCACCTCACTGGGGGTTGGACTGAAACAAGCCCGGCAGCAAACACAGACAGACAAACACACCAGGCCACATATGGATAGTCAAACAATGGCGAAAACAGACAGACTGACATACATTGAGAGGTTTGCGTATTTGCTAAATTTTTGTTCTGAGAGTCTCGGCTATCATCTGGTGGTGGAATCACTAAGGCCTCATGCCTACACACTTACAAGTCTTTTTTGTTTTTATGTCATGAAAGTAATGTTATTCAGATAACCTTCCTAAAAATATTCCCCTTCCTCACTGTACATAAACTAGACTAACTGACTGATGTTGGATTACATCAGACACAACGCTCTGACAAGGTATCCAAAAGCAACATGCCTAAAGTCAAGACAGGAATCCAAAAACATGGTTTCTGTGCGCAGCCTTGTTCTAAGGACTGAAGAAAGACATTTAGAGAGCTTTGAAAGGCATATCACTTCTTACCTCTAGATATTTTTATGAAAAGTATTTCTTAAAAAAGGACTAAAGGTTGCTGAGGAAAAAAGGGAAGGTGTTTATGATGATAACTATCTAAGTACAAGCCTGGGAAATTTTTCGTGGGCAGACAAACGAGAGCATAATTTTCTGAGAAATGATTAAATGAAACGTTCCTCTTTTGTTCTCCTGAATGCGGAGCAACACTGTCGCCACAGCGGCCTCTTCTGGTTGATGAAGATACGACAGGCGAACGAAGAGAAAAACAACTTTGATTGGCAGTACATCAGCATCACATCACACACAAACGGGTGAAAGAGAAAACACTAGGGACCAAGCAGCTAACCATAAAATAAGATTAATAAATGGCCAATCTTGCTGTATATATTGTATTAAATCTATCACGGGGCTTTTGTGTGTCGCGCGACATGGACCGAGAAATATACCACAACAGGACAGATTTAGCACAAGTGCTCAGAAATAGATCCTTTGACAAGATTGTAAAAGCATACAATTAAAAACTCCAATTAAATGAAAACGTTCCTATTTCGATGCGACACATAAAACTGATTCATACGCACTGATCATGTACAATACTAAAGATTCATCTGACAAAGGGCTATTACGTTTATCAGAGGTGACGGATAGTGTCAGACCCACAAAACTTCATTTCAACATGCCAGTGTGTATTAAACAAGCCAAGACTTGAGTTGTCGGTATGTAAGGTTTGAAATGATAAATAAAATCCATAACCATGGCTTTGCAGATCCCTCTGCACCAAAGCAAGGCTTTCAAGATTATTCCAGACTCCATTGTTAATTAACTATGAACCTGAAATGCATACCTTTATTTGTGGACAATAATAGTCGCAATATGACAATGTGAAATAATGGCCATCTGAACCCAGCTGAAGCAGGAACTGAGAATATACACAGGCAATGGGTTAACAAACCTTATCTTAATCTTTGTTTTAAATGCAATGTATTTGCACAGATTTTCTTTGCATAAAATGCGAATTCAGATGTACAAAACATGTTAGGGTTAAAGACTGGCTTGCGTTACTGATGAATACAGTCCTCAAGTCTGAATCAAGTTAACTGGAAGACTGTAGTTATTTTTTCACTGAGTATTAATCACTTTTATTGTCAAAAATGAACTTGATGTCAGGACAAAATAAATACGAGCAATGAACTGGCTTTTGCCAAAATCCATTGTTTGAAAAGTAGCGACCAGAATAACAACATCGATCGATTAACGACTCCAGAATCTTAAAATTGATTGTTTCTGCAAATATATTTGAAGTATGACGTTCATGTATGCTTAAAACAACGGCGATTACTCATGGCGACGAGTCTTTTCTTTCAAAGAGCGACTCTCTAGACTTGAATATGTATTAAAAGCTGACAGTGGATTCAAAAACAGTGACCGTTTCAACATAACATAGTTTCGATGATTTTTTGCTGTCAACTTTCAAACTTCCCCGCGAGCTCATCAGTCTAGATACGGTTACAGTTTACTCTGATGAAAAAAAAAAACATAGATAATTTCTTCACTTCAGTGTTAATTGTTACCTGATTTTGGACAAACTAGCACTGTGTTCCGAGGCGACAATCCATGTTTCTCGTGCAGATGATCATTTTCCTCCCTGTAAAGGCATGAATGCTGCTCCTCTCTGGCTTTCTTGGTTCTTCTCACCTACACGCTAACAAAGACCAAGCCGCTATGAGATGTACATGTCCGGGCATACAGCCGCAGTGTCACTGGGTGAAAAATCAGTTGATTGACGTATCCACAGTTGAGCGCGTCCAATCAGAGAGCTAGGGAGGTGGGTCCAAGAGAGGAGCAAATGGCCAATCACCTTCCAGAGCTGGTGTTTGTCCGACCTGTGAGCCAATGAGCGCTGTCATGTGGTGGAAAAGTACCTGTCTGTTAACCACGTGAAGCCCACCCACTTACATGACGCAATGCAAACTGACAAACTGGTTTCAATATTACTTGTCTTAATAAAAAATAACATAAATAAATACACTGGCGGCCAAACGTTTGGAATAATGTACATATTTTGCGGTTTCGGAAGGAAATTGGTACTTTAATTCACCAAAATGCCATTCAACTGATCACAAAGTATAGTCAGGACATTACTGATGTAAAAAAAAAAAACAGCACCATCACTATTTGAAAAATGTCATTTTTGATCAAATCTAGACAGGCCCCATTTCCAGCAGCCATCACTTCAACACCTTATCCTTGAGAATCATGATAAATTGCTAATTTAGTACTAGAAAAATCACTTGCCATTATATCAAACACAACTGAAAGCTATTTGGTTCATTTAATGAAACTTAACATTGTCTTTGTGTTTGTTTTTGAGTTGCCACAGTATGCAATAGGTCAATATTAGATCAAAAATGGCAAAAAAGAAACAGCTTTCTCTAGAACAGGGATCGGCCCCCATTTTCCCAAAAAAAAAAAAAAAAAAAAAAAAAAAACATGCGCATGTATGTGATTTTTCGGAGTTTGAGTCCATTTTCTGATTAATCGTTTATTTTTCATTACAAATGATGTTATCAGCATAACAGTTTTAGAGAAAAAATTTTGCAAAACCCGATGATTATAATATAATCATGATCCTGCATGTGAATTTTCACAAAGCATCTTTTGGAAGTGCTTTAATGAGAAAAGAAAACCTGTCCTTTTGTACAAAATGAGTTCCAGTTAATGTCATAAATTTGCTTATTTGATTACTGATCACAAAAAGTGTGGAATCTTAAATATGTCTTATATGATGTCATACGTTTTTCAAAATCACGCAGAGCTGGATAATGGAAACCTCAAGGATTAATAGTGGTGTTTTCCTTATTACACGACGTGATGTTCTGAAAGCAAAAAGAAACAAATGAAACACGGAATGTAGGCTGTCATCCGCGCAGCCTGACCGAAGCAAAGCGAAAGTGAAGCAGCTCGTGATGCGCGAATGGCTTGCACGCGCGAGTCTCGTCACACTTTAATGGTGTTTAGTCTCCCATTCAGCTGATGAAAACATGCTGCGTGATCATGAGGAAGGATTACATCAAGATGTAGATTGGAATGCAGGTGCAAAAAACTTCATACAAGTGAAATAGCCTGCTCCACTCTCGCTGTTGCTGTCGTGCCAGTTATTACCCTTCCGCGTGCCATAGGTTGCCGACCCCTGCTCTAGAAACTCATCAGTCAATCGTTGTTTTGAGCAGGGGCACCTGCAGGATTTAATCTGAGGGTACGCACAGAAATCTGCCTAATAAACCTTATATCTAGGGGGGTCTGGCGGCATGCGCCCCAAAGAGATTTTTGTTGTTGCAAAAAAAAAAAAAAAAAAAAAAAACCACCAAAGCGTTCAATTCAGGTAAATTTGAGATAAGCATTTGTTTTATTTTCTTGAGTATGAGTAGCATTCATGTAACTATTGGCTAAAGCATTTCTTCCAGTAACCGTTCAGACAGACACATTTTCGCGCTAAAAAAGCAAAACTCACCACAATGAATAGAGCAGAACGCAAGTGTCACAAGACGCGTTTTTATCAGTTGAAGAAGTTCTTTTTAACTTGTTGACACAGTGTCTAAAAATGCAGCGCTCCCATGAGAGATGCTAAAAACACAGTGAAACGTGACGCAGTTGTCAAAAGACATTTATCTAGCAAATGTTTACATGGAAAACGGTTGAAAAACAGCACGAGTGGACGCAAAAACACGTTCAGTTTGAACAGCCCCTTGTTCACATGGCACAGCACTAGCTGAAGTTTCTCAAAGTTACCTCTCAAAAAGACAGCCTTTTGTTTCAGTTGATTGTTGGTACATTTCCACTGTATCCAGCGCTGTTTGTTCTCTGTATTTGTAAATATCCCGATACTGTTTTGACAACTTTGTGTGACAAAACACTCCAAATGATTCAGTGAGAGTGGTCCGAACGAAATGTACTGAATCACGAATCGATTCAGACCTGTTTTTGCAAGCCTGTTTGGCCAATTCACTGAAAAGAACTGACTCTTAAGAAATATTCATTCACAAATTGGGCATTGCTAGTTCTTTTAAACAGCCAACAGAAATACGGGACACACTTCATGATTGGTGAAATATTCTGAGAGTAAATATTTCTCAGGTCAGTGGAAGCGCTCATGGTAAACAGTGCGTACGGCCGTACAGCTGCAGGCGCCGCTGGTTTTGAGGAATGAAGGCTATACAATGCTTGAAATTGCCACAAAACTGAAGATTTCATACAAAGGTGTACACTACAGTCTTCAAAGACAAAGGACAACTGGCTCTAACAAGGACAGAAAGAGATGCGGAAAGACCAGATGTACAACTAAACAAGAGGATAAGTACATCAGAGTCTCTAGTTTGAGAAATAGACACCTCACATGTCCTCAGCTGATAGCTTCATTGAATTCTACCCGCTCAACACCAGTTTCATGTACAACAGTAAAGAGAAGACTCAGGGGTGCAGGCCTTATGGGAAGAATCGCAAAGAAAAAGACACTTTTGAAACAGAAAAACAAAAAGAAAAGGTTAGAGTGGGCAAAGAATCACAGTCATTGGACAACAGATAATTGGAAAAGAGTGTTATGGATCTTAACCCCATTGAGCTTTTGTGTGATCAGCTAGACTGTAAGGTGCGTGAGAAGTGCCCGACAAGACAGCCACATCTATGGCAAGTGCTACAGGAAGCGTGAGGTGAAATGTCACCTGAGTATCTGGACAAACTGTCTATAAATGTCATAACTTAGGACAACATACCATCCATATCTCACCCTTGGACTGCCTTAGTTGCGTGGTCTTGTGCTGTGGTAATCTAAGAATCAAAAAGAGGAACTGGAATCCATAAGTGATGTCTTAATGACTGACAAAAGTAAACACTTTCTTAGCTCTTCAGATTTTTAAATATGATTCATTCTTGGTCTACCGTTTAACAAAAATCAGTATAAACTCACTAGACACAGCTTTAAAAGTGTTTTATTTTCAGTCTTCTTAGATCAAATAAATTTGAGTAATCATTAAATTAGATAAAGCCCCATCAGTTATATTTAACTGGAAATTGCACAGCAATGCAGAATGAGAAAACGGTATAAGCTACTTAATACCTAGGACTTTTATGGGTGGGAGCTCTGTCACCTGTCCCCAGGACCAGATGAGTAGACTATACCATAGAGGACCCTAATGGACTTGCTTTATATGCTTTTAAGATATTAAATCTTTGTTTTCTGGGAAAACGGAATCGATGGCTTATCATGCTTGCGTGGACAAATTTTTGTTCAATAAAATGCTTTCCACTTACTGTTTCAGTAAGATAACAATCAACAAAGGGAAAACGTTTTAAAGTGCTTCGTAAGGAAGGCTTAAGGGCCTTCATATATGCTTCCATTTCAACCGCAAAGCCAACAGAAAAAAAAAATCTGGATAATGGAGGCATGAGTTTTGGAAACATGTTATAAATTGTGAGTTTTAGTATTAACTGGCTCACAGAGTGTAACCAGACCTTTAAAGTATTCTTTCCACATATAATTTAGAGATAGAGCAACACACGGCAGTTCAGGAAAATGTGAGTCGGCCATTTCATGGGCTTTACTGCAGAATGATTCCAGCTGGAGTTGGCAATTAACAAATATCACAACAGTGTTTATTCAACATGTGATGCCTTCCAGTTCTGTTGCCCACAGCTTTATTAAATTTTTAGCAAAAGCCTTCTGGCTCTCATTGCCTGGATCTATTCCATCATCTTTCCAACAACATATCAATGGGCTCTTGTCTTGGTAAAGGATTTACAATCTGGAATTAGTTCAAATTTGTGCTATTAAACTCAGATGATTTATTTTCGCTGGAAGTAGACCCACGAGATTACCTGCAGGTTTTATCCTACAATTAAAGTGTGTATCGGACCTGATTTTATTATTTATATTACTTTTAATATTATTTGTATTTGAGTGTTTGCTGACATCATGGTCAGCCGATGACCTAAGCACAAAGTTAGCCAAAGTATGTCTCTTCTACATCGAGGCTAATTATTCCACCAAGTTCAAGGACACATCACTGTATCACATTATATCTGTAAATATTCAAAAGAACATCAAACTCTGCATCAAAGTGGTAAATTGTCAGTTTTGTTGCATATATTACATTAATGTGCACATTACAATATATTACACATAAGTGAGCATATACAATTTATATGTTAATTAAATATTTTTATGAAAAAAATATGTTATGGCAATAAAATTCAGATTAAATTCTAATAAATTTGACTTTTGTTAATTTTGGAGCATTAGGGAGCAAAATAATCAATGATGTAGAAATTTTGAGGTGCAATTGTATAGCTGGTTTAGCTGGCTGGTTTAGAGATTAGAATACAATATTGTGCTTAAAACTTTCCTTTGGTTTTGAACCTACCACATTCATTCCAAGTCTTGGATTGCAAATTTCTCACGCACCACGCATCAGTGTATGCCATTCTTTTTTACACATTAATGCCTTTGTTATGGAAATCAACATATGAAATCTTCAAGAAAATTAAAGTTACAAATATGTCCAATAGTAAAAACATCTACATATGTAATATACACTCACAGACCACTTTATTAGGTACACCTGTACACCTACTTATTCATGCGGTTATCTAATCACGTGGCAGCACTGCAAAGCATAAAATCAAGCAGATACAGGTCAGGACCTTCAGTTAATGTTCACATCAACCATCAGAATGGGGAAAAAATTTGATCTCAGTGATTAGACCATGGCATGATTGTTGGTGCCAGATGGGCTGGTTTGAGTATTTCTGTAACTACTGATCTCCTGGGATTTTCACACACTACAGTCTCTAGAGTTTACTCAGAATGATGCCAGAAACAAAAAAAACATCCAGTGAGCAGCAGTTCTGTGGGCAAAATTGGCTTGTTAATGATAGAGGTCAACAGAGAATGGCCAGACTGGTTTGAGCTGACAGAAATGCTATGGTAACTCAGATAATCACTCTGTAAAATTGTAGTGAGCAGAACAGCATCTCAAAATGCACAACACGTCGAACCTTGAGGCAGATGTGCTACAACAGCAGAAGACCATGTCGGGCACTTTATTAGGACCATAGTGTTCCTAATAAAGTGCTCGGTGAGTGTATTTGATGGAAATGTTTACTTTACAAACATTAAGTCTTTGCTGTCTGTGACTTGTTTTTTATTGTTAATCAAAGTTCCTTCTCTGACATGGGGGATGCCCTGTAACATCCCCAAACATATACAAGTCTCTTTCACTCTTTCCCAAGTTAAACAACCAGTCGATTTAGTTGGCTTACTGTTCTGGATCCCTCAAAAGTGCCAGTTACTGCATCATAATTACTGAGGGTGTCCAAGTGAACAGTGAATGCTTAAAAAAAATGAGACCCTCTGTCCCACAAGAAGAGACTTGTGATACAGTGCTGAAACTGAACACCACACTTTTGAAAAGACTTTGGACACACATACAGAAACTCACTATAGCACAAGCTGATGCATAAAGAAGCAGTGGTAAAACATGTCCATTATACTTCTATATCTGTAACGGTACTGTCTTGGAGTGGAAGAGAGGAAACACCGGAGTAGAATCATTCAATCTTTTAGTTTCAATCGCTGGAGTGGAACAAACACTGGGGTAGAACGAACCATAAAGCTTAACATCTCAAATTTAACAACACAACGTAACACTTCATGGACTGACAAAAGACTGAACAAAACTAAAGGGTATTTATACACAGAGAACTAAATGAGGAAATGGAATACAGATGGGGATGAGGATGAACAGATGGAAGTGATTAGGGCAGTGAATTCTGGGAAATGTAGTGCAAGGGAAAACTTCAAAATAAGAGTCCTTTAAGAAGGTAATGGAGACAGACTGTGACATTACCTACCTACCTACCTACCTACCTACCCCCCCCTTAAAGGGCGACTCCTGGTGCCCAAAAATAGATGAGGGTAGGGTGACGCAGAAGATGAAGGACCCAATAAGGATGATCATGAGGCCTGGGAGGTGGCCACAGGGCAAGGACTGGGTCAGGAGGCCTGGGAGGTGGCCACAGGGCAAGGAGGCCTGGGAGGCAGCCACAGGGCAAGGACTGGGTCAGGAGGCGGAACCACTGGAGGAGACTCTGGGGAAGTGGACAGAGCCACGGAAGACTCTGAGGGCGGAGCCGTGGAAGATGGAGCCGGGAGAGGCTCGAGGGGCGGAACTGGGGATCCTAGTGCCTGGAGCATAGCCGAAGGCTTGAAGGACCAGGGCGGAGCAGGGGGTACGGAGGACAGAGGCGGAGCCGGAGGGAAGGAGGTCCCTGGTAGAGTCGAAGACGGAGCCAGGTGGCCGACTGACCAAGGTGAAGCTGGAGGGACAAAGGACCCCAGTGATGCCGACAGGCCGACAGCCCACAGTGGAGACGAGGGGACGTAGGGCCAAGGTGGTGAAGAGGGATCGGAGGGCCAAGGCGGAGTCCAGGGTTTGGAGGGCCAAGGCGGAGTCGGAGGGTAGGCAGATCCCCTTGTCTGTGGAGTTACCGGGGCTGATGGTTGAGCCGGTGACTTGAGGGGAACCGGCTGATCAGAGGAGGAGGAGCGAAGGAAGATGTCGAGGGAGGAGCCATGGAAGGCGTCGAGGGGTTGAAGGGAGCCTGTGGAGGTGGGGCCGAGGAACTTGATGGACTTGGCAGAGGAGGAGGGAGTGGGAGGATGGGCGGGAACAGCAGATACTAGGAGACTGGATGGGATTAGTGGCGACTGGAGACTCATAAAACAGATTATTTAAAAAACAAAGTATTTTAGGGATTGGGCTCAGCTCACCAACAGTGGTGGGAATATAGGCGTGGCTCCACTCAATGTCCTCAAACTCCACTAATCTGCCCTCTGGGACGGACGTTGGTGCTGGATCTCACACCTGGTCAGACTCCACGACAGGCTCAGAGTCTGTGGTGGGCTCTGGCTTTTGGTTCGCTGGGGGCAAGGCTGATGGCTGGCTGAGCTCTGGGACGGTCGAGGCTACAGGCTCTGGGACCGTGGCAGGAGCGGGCTCTGGCTCGTAGACCGTGGCAGGCAGGCGTCGAGGAGGGGTAATGAAGGTTCAGCGTGGCACTGACATATTCCAAAAATGAAAGTTTCTCCATTTGAGGAAAGGCTGTGAAAGGGCGATGAAAGTTCAGGCCTATTTCATAGATGGAACAGAGGTAGGGGTCCGAAATAGTGGAGGAAGTGACTAGTTGACAGAACTTGCTGATATAATCTAGGAGAGGAAGGTCTTGACGGAATAAATCCATAAGTGGACTGGTTAGCTCCATGACTATTGTAGGTCTGGATTTGTAGGAGAGGAAGATTAGAGGGATTGTTGGAGCCGAGGATGATGTTAGGGAGAGCAGGGAAGTATATCCATATTCTTTGCTTGGTCAGTCCTTCTGTAACAGTGCTGTCTTGGAGTGGAAGAGGAAGAGAGGAAACACCGGAGTAGAATCATTCAATCTTTTAATTTCAATCGCTGGAGTGGAACAAACACTGGGGTACAACAAACCATAAAGCTTAACATCTCAAATTTAACAACACAACATAACACTTCTTGGACTGACAAAAGACTGAACAAAACTAAAGGCTATTTATACACAGGTGGGGATTTATATACAGGTGGGGATGACGATGAACAGATGGAAGTGATTAGGGCAGTGAATTCTGGGAAATGTAATGCAAGGGAAAACTTCAAAATAAGAGTCCTTTAAGAAGGTGATGGAGACAGACTGTGAAAATATCCTAGGGAAACTAAGTACTGTGTAATACTGAGCAGTGTGCTATCAATCAAAATCAATCAATCAATCAATTAATCAATCAATCAATCTCTGACTAATAAAATCACAAAGCAAATTTTATGACTAAGTAATATTCTTGGCATGTTTGTGACATCTTATTGTGTCTCGTTTGTTGTCATAGTTCATTTACATTTGATGCAATAAATTTTTTTACTCAGAACAGGCTTTCATTTATCTTCAAGCAAAAAATTTATTTTGTGCTATAAATATGAGACAGACATTTCTTGACAGTTTTCATGAGATTCACACTTTAAGATTTAGAAATATATATATATCTTTTTTTCTTTTCTTTTTTTTTAACTGGGGGTAATTTTGAAACTGTAAATACAAAACAATGAAATATATTTTGTGTGTGTGTGTGTGTGTGTGTGTGTGTGTGTGTGAGAGAGAGATTTTTCTTTATTAAAAAAAAAAAGGAAAGAAAGAAACCTAATGAGTTTTCTAAACCTGCAAGTGGAAATTTAAATATAACAGGGTAAGCTTTCAGTTTTACTGTCAGTGCAGTTCCTCAAAAGCACAGCCTTAAGCAACTTTACTTTGAAAAGTTAAACATGCTTTTATTATTGTTTAAAACATTTTTATAACTATTTTATTTTGGAGAGACAGATATTGAGCTTATTAAAATAAAATAATTTACATAAGATAGAATTGGAAATGACTTATTCCCTTATATATTACCTTCTACTTTTATATTTTATATTTCATTTAAATATATATACACAATAATGTTTGATAATATTGACTGACATTTAATTATGATAATGTGAAATTAGAAATTTATTTTACACAAGAGATGAGGTGAAAAGGTAGCTTGCGCAGGAGGAAGTCAGGCATTACACATTGACCACAGGCAAGCTGACAGCTGTAACCTTCTGTTTGTAATGTAGGGCAGTAAGGCCAACTCTGCTCAGTGCTGTCATTCGCATTCAATCTCATCACACAGCATGACATCCCTTTCTAAGCACCTTCCAGACTGACTTTAGACATTTCCATATACAAGGGCTTTTAAGAAAAACATGAGGTACGTGTGTTCTACAACATCAGGGAAGGATGTCATGACAAATTATAATGGCCATGGCATAGACGGTGAAACCACTAACTGGCATTTCACCCACTCGTTCCTGTTTAATGGCTGCATTCCACCCACATGGTGTGATCTGATGAAATGCTGAAAAAGAAAAATCTAATTGCTGAGTAACAGCATACAGTTTACAGTTCTTTGCACCTGCAAGGCCTACATTCTGCTGTAAATTTGCAGCTGCAGGTATGACAGAGGTAATTTTGAATTGCATTTCAAAATAACATCATGCCTTTGACTTAAAACTTATTGCAGAAATACAGTTTACACCCACACTTTTTAGCATTTAGACAGGTTGATTGCTATTACCAAATACATGCAAGCTTAAATGTTTGCAATTAAACCCAGCAATTACGCTATGGCACACACCAATCTATAAACATTTCCTCTTAGATTCTTTCTCAATTTGCACCCAGCTGGGAAAAGCTTGGTAACAAACAGGTATTCATACTAACCAATCACAGAAAAGATGGTGACCTCATACTGTATGTTGCTTAATTTCAAGGGACCATTGGAAAATTCCAAAATCTTTAAAAAACAGACCGACAGACAGACAGACAGACAGACATTTCCTAAATGACTCTATAGTTCATAGGTCTGTTGTGATAAAAAAATAATACAGCAACAGTGATGAACATTTTCTCTTTGTAATTTGAACCAATTAAACTGAGACTCAACATTATAAAATTAGCCTCTATACTAAATATTCAGATGTGTGGGTGTTTGTTCAGCTCTTGCTTTTCCTGTCCAAAGTGCGGCACTGGACTTCTTTATCATTGCCATTACCTGTGTAGCTTTTCTTTGTTTTTTAGTCTGCAGAGCCAAATGTAAACATGATCACATTAATGTCATGTTCATATGTTCATAAAATGATCTGCATGCAGAGTTAGAACTGCAGTCAGTTGTAAATTTGTGTATTTTATCCTCTAATTAATACATCACATTCTTAAGTAAAAGCATTTAATCTCATCAAAAGTAAAAAAAAAAAAAAAAAAAAAAAAAAAAAGGTAATTAAGTAGGCTATTTATGGTTCTGTTGGTCAGATGAGAACTGAATAACTTACCAACAGAGCTGAATAATATGCAAAGGGACTCTCGGTTTTAGTTAGCAGAGCTTGAGAAATTGTTTCCTCTGAATTAGGCCTACGAGCCTCCACAATATGAAACTGGTTGAGGCAAGTTCTCTCACGATTGTGAATCTGAGTCTGCAGTGACTCTGGAAGACACACACACACACACACACGTTGGTGCAGCTATCATTATGAGGACTCTCCATAGACATAATGATTTTTATACTGTACAATCTATAGATTCTATCCCTTAACTCTAACCCTAACCCTAAACCTAACCCTCACAAAAAACTTTCTGCATTTTTACATTTTCAATAATATATCGTTTAGTTTGTTTTTTAAGCGATTTAAATTATGGGGACACTAGAAATGTCCTCATAAACCACATTTATAGCATAATACCCTTGTAATTACCAGTTTGTAACCTAAAAAAAATGTCCTCGCAAACCACTTAAACCTGCCCACACACACACACACACACACACACACACTATAAAAAAGTATGTAACAGTAATCTGTTGTGCTACACAAAAAATATTTTTAATCTTAAAATAAGAAAATCTGAACTGAGAGTGATTGCTGAGAAGAGAATACATTATGAGGCACCTAACAGAGCGGAGTCAACACTGGGTAGCAGTGATGTGACAGAGGTATAAGCCCCATCAGAAGTACCTGTAAACACACACACACACACACACACACACACACACACACACACACACACACACACAACCCTTGACCTTTTCCTTAAAATCACATTTGATTGTGTCAAACTATATATATATATATATATATATATATATATATATATATATATATAATACTATTAGCAGCTAAAATGGCTTCAGGTAATTCATAAATGCCAAGTGAAAATGCTAAATTTGGAGGAATAGTTCACCCAAAAAATAAAATTCTCTCATCATTTACTCACCCTCATGCCATCCCAGATGTGCATGACTTTTTGTTCTTCTGCTGAACACAAATTAAGATTTTTAGGAAATATCTCAGCTCTGTTGGTCCATTAAATGTAGGTGAATTGTGACCAAACATTTGAAGCTCAAAAAACCACACAAAGGCAGCATAAAAGTAATCCATACAACTCCAGTGGTTAAATCCATTTCTTCAGAAGTGATATAATAGGTGTGGGTGAGAAACAGATAAATATTTAAGTCTTTTTTTTTTTTTTTTTTTTACTGCAAATGTCTACTTTCACATTCACATCCACATTCAATTTTATTTGTTTTGGCGAGTCACATTCTTTGTGCATATCGCCACTTACTGGGCAGGGAGGAGAGATTACGTTTCCTTCCACAGAACTGCCGCTCACTGGATGTTTTTGGCACAATACTGAGTAAATTCTAGAGACTGTTGTGCGTGAAAATCCCAGGAGATCAGCAGTTACAGAAATACTCAAACCAGCCCGTCTGGCACCAACAATCATCCATGCGATTATCTAATCAGCCAATTGTGTGGCAGTGCATAAAGTCATGCATATACAGGTCAGGAGTTTCAGTTAATGTTCACATCAACCATCAGAATGGGGAAAAAAATTTGATCTCAGTGATTTGGACCGTGGCATGAATGTTTGTGCCAGATGGGCTGGTTTGAGTATTTCTGTAACTGTTGATCTCCTGGAATTTTCACACACAACAGTCTCTAGAATTTACTCAGAATGGTGCCAAAAACAATAAACATCCAGATGAGAGGGGTCAACAGACAATGGCCAGACTGGTTCGAACTGACAAAGTCTACGGTAACTCTCTGTACAATTTTGGTGAGAAGAATAGCATCTCAGAATAGCATTCTGCGAGTTGGCGCTGTTTTGGTGGCATGAGGGGGACCTACACAATATTAGGTAGGTGGTTTTAATGTTGTGGCTGATTGGTGTATATTAATTATTATGGGTATACTCAACATATGAATGATTTCAAGCAATTTCATGACACAAAATAGATGTTTAATGTATTTGATAACATTATAAATATTGATCAATTAGAAGCCAGTCTTTCATGTTTGATCAGATCAATGTATTTTCTTGTCCTTTTATTTATATATATATATATATATATATATATACACCGTTAACAAAGTAAATAAAAAAGAAACGTGCTTCAAGTGGTAACATTTAAATGAACTGGTTTAAAGTCAGAAATATTATTTAACATCACTGACTCAACCTGAATACATTAGGTTACACCAGCAAAGCTAATTTTAAGGGTTAGAGCAGGTAGAAATAGCTATTAAAGGTAACAACTGCAGATTACCCTGCATAAATTTGTTCAAACTTCTCATTCAGGAACAATGCCAGAGCTTATTTTCTGGTATTTTCAAAGGGTGGTCTTCACACATGACCTTTTAAAGGGATAGTTCACCCAAAAATGAAATTTCTCTCATAATTTACTCACCCTCATGCCATCCAAAGTGTACATGACTGTCTTTCTTCGGCAGAACACAAATTAAGATTTTTAGAAGGATATTTCAGCTCTGTAGGTCTATAAAATGCAAGTGAATGGGTGCCAAATTTTTGAAGCTCCAAAACATACATATAGCCATCATAAAAATAATCCATATGATTCCAGTGGTCTAATTAATGTCTTCTGAAGCGAAATGCTAGGTGTAAGAAATTGATAAATATTTTAAACTTTTTTTTTTCTAAAAATGTTTGCTTCTGGTCAGCTTGATGTTTGTACGTTGACGAGGGTGGAGTTTAAACTGCCTCTCGCGTGATGTAAGCGTGAAAGCCTCCTCTGCATAGATATTCATACTTGGATCCCTTATTTGCAGCTGTTTTACGGACTGCGGTACTTTTTTGACACAAAAGGAGTTTATGCAGTGGTCTGAGCAAGGAGCTCTGTCTGAGGTATCTCCTCCACTCACTCACTTGCATTCAAACCGATTCAAACAGCTCTCTCCTTGTTGACCATTCTAAGATGGCGCTACAGTTGATGTATTCAAACCAGCCGAATGAGGCATCTATGTATGATTATCTATGCTCCTCTGTTGTAAACAATACTGCGCTTCTGTTTTTTTTGTATTTCACCCGTCAGTTCTCACGTGAACTTGCCAACACTCTTGACCTCGACCCTCGTGAATTTTTAGTAAAAAAAGTTTTAAATATCGATCAATTTCTTACACACACCAAGCGTTTTGCTTCAGAAGATATTCAATTATCCACTGGAGTCGATCGGATTACTTTTATGCTGCCTTTATGTGCTTTTTGGAGCTTACAAGATTTGCCACCCATTCATTTACATTTTATGGACCTACAGAGCTGAGATATTCTTCTAAAAATCTTTATTTGTGTTCTGAAGAAGAAAGAAAGTCATACACAACTGGGATGGCATGAGGGTGAGAAAATTATGAGATAATTGTCATTTTTGGGTGAACTAATCCGATAACTGAAAATTGCAGTTAATTTTCTGGAAAAAGCTGTATGTGTGAAAGTGACTATTGACTCAACCAATGCCGTGAGTTGGGGGTGGAATTATGTGTTTGTTTGATCAACAGCAGACAGACAACATATTTAGAAAGCTGTTTGAAAACATTGTTTATTTTGGCAATTCTGTTTTGTGGTGCTAGTGGCTCAGAAATGACACACTTCAGCTTAAAATAACATAAGGTGTTACTAAACATGTAAAAGAAAACATACATGGACAATTTAGCATGTGAATGTGCACCACAAGAATTAGATGACAATGCAGGCGAATGGTAAATGCCACATTGGCCTAGTTGGGCTGTTCTGCAGGCTGTTTGTCAGTGCTTATCCTATTACAGTTATCAGTTTGAAAAGTGGGACTGGCTGCAGGTGTGGGACTGGCCTCACAGAGGGGAGTAACCTCACACAAATCACAGGAAGGCTCTGTGTATTCTGGCTCAAAGTCTTCCTTCAGCTCTCTGGAGATGTGAACCCAGCTCTAAAAAAGGTGGAGAATACACTGAAAGGGTTACAGTACAGAACATCCAAGTCTGAAGAGCACATTTACTAATAAGCTCAAAGAAATACAGCATGCAGAGTAAAAAGAGTGGATACCTCAACATTTCCATCATGTTTATGAAACAAATCCTGTAGGTTCTTGCTAGGGTCAGGCACAATTGGAAGACAATCTTTTTCCTATAAATAAATAATGATTGTTTGCTTTTTTCAAGGTTCAATATAAGTTACAGTCCACATGAAAAACTGGGACAAAACTAGCAGAAACAGCAGAATGACTGACAAAATACCAAACAACACTTGCCACTAGCCTGATCTGCTGCTGTTGTCTAGATAATGAAGAAGCAACAGGTAAAACATAAATAAAAAATAAAAATAAAACAAATAATAGCAAATATATCTATGCCCTTCACTATGTTATTGTACCTGTTCCACCCCACTCCAATGGAGTACTCCAATTATTCCAGTAATCTGAAGGGCCACAGAGATCAGAAACAGTGCTACTGACATGGAAAACATATCGCTTATTCTTAGAGACCATGTGCAGATTGTATGATGTCTCTGTCATGTTTGAGTACTGTGAGTAAGAGAGTGATGGAGATAAGACAGCTAGTAGTTTGTTGGGCAGGAATGTAAAATAGAATATAAAATCTTGTTTGAGAGTTTTCATTGCTAAACAGTCTCACCTGCTCTTGGTTTGTGTCTCTCTGGTAGCGCACCTTGTAGACTACACAATTTTTAATGAAGAGGGCACTGTTCTTCACTGTTTTATCACAGTAAAAGTGTGCTGTTTTTCTCATACCACATCATAGAGAGGTTATAAAGTGGGTTTAGCTGCACTGAACAAACAGTACAAACACAAAGAAATAAACCAATAGGTTGGAGAGAAAAAATGACATCAATGAGATTTCATTTAGAACAGATTCATTAATACAGCTAATATACTGTAAATATAAACCGATCAGCCACAACACTAAAACCACCTGCCTAATTTTGTTTAGATCCCCCTCGTGCTGCCAAAACAGTCTGGCCATTCTCTGTTGACCTCTCTCATCAACAAGGCATTTCCATCCGCAGAACTGCCGCTCACTAGATGTTTTTTGTTTTTGGCACCATTCGGAGTAAATTCTAGAGACTGTTGTGCGTGAAAATCCCAGGAGATCAGCAGTTACAGAAATACTCAAAGCAGCCCGTCTGCCACCAACATTCATCCATGCAATTATCTAATCAGCCAATTATGTGGCAGCAGTGCACTGTGTAAAATCATGCAGATACAGGTCAGGAGCTAAAGTTAATGTTCACATCAACCATCAGAATGGCAATAAAAATGTCAGTGATTTGGAGCGTGGCATGATTGTTGGTGCCAGATGGGCTGGTTTGAGTATTTCTGTAACTGCTGATCTCCTGGAATTTTCACGCACAACAGTCTCTAGAATTTACTCCGAATGGTGCCAAAAGCAAAAAACATCTAGTGAGCGGCAGTTCTGTGGACGGAAATGCCTTGTTGATGAGAGAGGTCAACAGGAAATGGCCAGACTGGTTTGAACTGACAAAGTCTACGGTAACTCGGATAACCGCCCTTTACAATTACGTGGGAATAAAGAGGCGGTAAGGTTATACAAAAGACATGAATCTAGCATAGCTATGTTGGAAGTAGGTTGCCTGGGACAACGGACAGTTATACAGTTTAGCAGCCATTACACAACAATATTTGAGCACAGAATGCAGCAGACTATTATCAGTCATTGAGAGGACTAGAAGGGTAGAGAAGTTCTGTAGAGAACATGAAGATACACAAGCATCTCATTTTTGACCTTTTGACTTAATTGGACACACTATGAATTTGAAGGAACATGAATGTCAATTTAAATGTCTTACCATATCTTTTGAGGGATTCAAAAGCTTGTGAAATAGTTTGGTTTCCTCCAGCAGATATTTATATAAAATTTCTGAAAAACCTGACCCTGGTTTTTGAGAGGAATTCTGCAGCCTACAGTATAAACGTGCTCCAATATGTATTCTGAGCAGTTTTCTAGTTTGCATTATTTAGAAACCTGTTAAAAAAATAAATAAATGAAATAAATAAATATCATTTTTTATGTATCAGCTACAACAAAACAACATAAATCATATATCAAAACACACTTATTTTGAAATCCACGAGGCAAATGTGTTTGAGAAAATCAATCCATTTAATGAGGATGATGAAAAGTCTAATAGAGCCATAGAGCTTCTGGGAGATCTTCACACTGCTGAAGGTGTAGTTCATCTTTGAGGTCTTTGGGTGCCGGGTGCACTCCACATACTCAAGGTTGATAACCATACACTTTACACACACACAGGCAAACAGGTTTTAATGTAACAATCTTCATGTAGCAATTCACAAAACTGAATATTCTTTCAATCTGAAAATAAAAAAATTGTCTACAAGTTATTTCTTGAGCTACTTTTTGTTCCCATTTGAGCTTCACTCAACCCACATAGAGACTGCAGATCAGTATCAGAAGTCTCATTCTATGTGGTGACAACCACAGTGGAAATCCCCACTAAAACCATCCAAACTAACATTGGCCCAAAAAATAATATTTATTTCAATATTTAAAAATGAATGAATCTCATTGCATTTGAGGCAAAATATCAAGCCAAATGGCATCTGCAAACAAACAGTGCTAGACTTTTAAGCAGAAATAACTTCACTTTTCTAAGCCATGTTTGTAGTCATATTTAACAAACTAATCCCAAGGACATGTTTAGTGGATGTATTAAGTGAGCTCCCCACAAGTTCACACAAGTGTCATAAAAGAGAAACCACAGGTAGTTTGTCATACTAACTATGGACAGTCAAAATAGTACAAATACTTTTTATCATAATTTTGAACAGTATATCTACTGGCTCATATTTTAAAACTTTCAATTCTTTATGTAAAATGTTTTGGTTGAAAACCTTTCTTGAAAATAAATGCCTCTTGGTTTGACATGTTTTCTAATGCAATGTCATTCTTACAGTTTTAAGTGTGGCTTTAGTGTCTAGTCACCTTTTGAGACCACTGTATATCTCATGTTTTCTTTTAATTATTTGTTTATAAGAGGACAAAGCCTAAATATGATCATACAATTCGGAATGCTTTTTAACAATATAATTCGTTTGAATGAGGATTATAATTCTAGTCTTATGTTAACTCAAAGATTTATTTACCTTTATAATGTTATCAACCAAAAATACACTATTCAGTCCAACCAATTATATACTTAGAAAAGCGGCTGACCAGCATCGTAGAGAGGACAAAAACAGCAGCTCAAAATATATTTGTGATGTGTCTCTGTAAATCATGCTCTCCTCTGAGCATCTGAATAAAACAATGTCTGAGGTCTAATTTTACACAGGAAGTTCACTAGAGCATGTTTCCTTGACAATGTCCGTTTCTTAAGTATATCTTGACAATGTGAAAGTTTCATTGTGTCACTTATTATAAAAATAAAGTCAAGAGAAAATAATCATTCATTTATTTTAAATACTTTTAATACTTTAATATTTTGCCATTTAAATTGATCTTCAAATTAATTATAAAAACGACTCTCATTGCTACTGTATCTTCACAATTTTCATACTTCTCTGCAGGGCATATCCCATGAAAGGTCAGTTCAAAATTGCTTTTAGCTTGGTAAAAATCAGCTCTGCTCAAGCACGAGACTCCTGAGGGGACAGTGCAGATATTCCCTCTAATACACTTTCATCACCAGCCTGAATTCTCATCAAAGCTGACTATGGTTCAAGTGACAGAGCTTACACAAGTCCAATGGCCTTATCTAAAAAGGTGGCGAAGTTCTGTGGTTGACCAGGCACGTAGGATGTCAATGCAGACAGGTCCATTTCCTTCAAAGTCTGAGGCAGAGTGCTGTGATAATGAGTTAAAAAATACACATAAAAAAGAATGACACTTGCAAACACAGAGGCAACACATTAAAAATAAAGAGCAAATGACGAACAAACATCTGTAAGAATCCAGTGCATTATCTAAAAATCTACATCAACCATTGACAAGGGCACTAAAACTTTTTGTAACTCTAAAAAAATAATAATTTAAATAGAGACTTTGTAATCTAATACAGCAGAGTACAGTGATTAAAGACTTATCATCATGGCTATAAAACAAACCTGCAAGTGCAGTAAATTAGATGTGAATCCGCCTGCAGCTGCTTTGCAAGCTCAAGCTGGTGATTGTCCATTAATTTGTCATTGACCACCACGAGGAGAGCTTTATTAGCTCCAAGTGCTTCCAAACAGCTTCCTGCTCCTAAATGGAATACATTAAATCATAACACTAATAAAGCATAAGATTCCAACCAAGCAGTAGTCTAGGCCTGGATCTAATTTAAAATCTGGGTTAAACACTGTAATAATCATAAACTGATTTTCAAACATTATTACATTACAAATGTTTACAGAATTCTAAACAAACACAATTAATACAGAAAGTGAGAAAACACATATTTAGAGTGGACACATGAAATTTGTATTATATTCATATATAATATGTCAGTACAAGAACTACTAATCTCTGTAAATATATACGCTACCGTTCAAAAGTTTAGGGTCACTTACTTATTCTTTATTTTTTTTACTATTATTCTAAAATGTGAAGAAAAGTCATCACAACTATGGAATAATAGAAATGGAACTATGGGAATTATGTTGTGACTAACAAATCCTAAATAAATCAAAACTATGTTATATTTTAGCATCTTCAAAGTAGTCACACTTTGCCTAGAATTTGAAGACAAGTACTCTTGACATTTTCTCAACCAACTTCTTGAGGTATCACCCTGGGATGCTTTTTAAACAGTTCCCATCTATATGCTGGGAACTTAGTGGCTGCTTTTCTTAATTATTCGTTCCAAGAATAATCCATTTCAAAAACTTTTTTTAAGTAAAACTTTTGTTTTTTAATTAAATAAATTAATATGGTGGCACAATTATATTTTTGTCTACAAAACTAATTTCAAACATTTAAGCATACGCCTTCAGATCAAAAGATTTTTAAGATCATGAGAAACATTTCAGATAAGTGACACCAAACTTTTGAATGGTAGTATATATATATACACACACACACACACACACATATACACACATACATTTGAAGTCAGATGTTTATATACACCTTAGCCAAATACATTTAAACTAAGTTTTTCACAAGTCCTGACATTTAATCATAGAAAACTTTGAAAAAATTGCTCGTCTTAGGTCAGTTAGGATCGCTACTTTATTTTAAGAATGAGAAATGTCAGAATAATTGTAGAGAATGATTTATTTCAGCTTTCATTTCTTTCATCACATTCCCAGTGGGTAAGAAGTTTACATACACTGTTTGTATTTGGTAGCATTGCCTTTAAATTGTTTAACTTGGGTCAAATGTTTTGGGTAGCCTTCCACAAGCTTCTCACAATAAGTTGCTGGAATTTTGGCCCATTCCTCCAGACAGAACTGGTGTAACTGAGTCAGGTTTGTAGACCTCCTTGCTCGCACACACTTTTTCAGTTCTGCCCACAAATTTTCTATCGGATTGAGCTTTGTGATGGCCACTCCAATAGCTTTTTTATTCTTTTTCTCTCCCCTTTTTTCCTCAATTTGGAATGCCCAATTCCCAATGCACTCTTAAGTCCTCGTGGTGGCATAGTGACTCACCTCAATCCGGGTGGCGGAGGACGAATCTCAGTTGCCTCCGCGTCCGAGACGTCAATCCGCACATCTTATCACGTGGCTTGTTGAGCGCGTTACCGCGGAGATGTAGCACGTGTGAAGGCCCACACTATTCTCCACGGCATCCATGCACAACTCACCACGTGCCCCACTGAGAGCGAGAACCACACATTAGAGTGACCACGAGGAGGTTACCCCATGTGACTCTACCCTCCCTAGCAACCGGGCCAATTTGGTTGCTTAGGAGACCTGGCTGGAGTCACTCAGCATGCCCTGGATTCTAACTCACGACTCCAGGGGTGGTAGTCAGTGTCAATACTCGCTGAACTACCCAGACCCCCACCAGTTTAATACCTTGACTTTATTGTTCTTAAGCCATTTTGCCACAACTTTGGAGGTATGCTTGGGGTCATTGTCCAATTGGAAGACCCATTTGTGACCGAGTTTTAACTTCCTGGCTGATGTCTTGAGCTGTTGCTTCAATATATCCACATAATTTCCTTCCTCATGATGCCATCTATTTTGTGAAGTGCACCAGTCCCTCCTGCAGCAAAGCACCCCAACAACATGATGCTCCCACAAAAGCTCAATGGGGTTAAGATCCATAACACTCTTTTGCAATTATCTTTTGTCCAATGTCTGTGTTTCTGTGCACACTCTAACCTTTACTTTTTCTTTTTGTTTCAAAAGTGGCTTTTTCTTTGCAATTCTTCCCATAAGGCCTGCACCCCTGAGTCTTCTCTTTACTGTTGTACATGAAACTGGTGTTGAGTGGGTAGAATTCAATGAAGCTGTCAGCTGAGGACATGTGAGGTGTCTGTTTCTCAAACTAGAGACTCTGATGTACTTATCCTCTTGTTTAGTTGTACATCTGGACCTTCCACATCTCTTTCTGTCCTTGTTAGAGCCATTTTTCCACATTCTGATGGTTGATGTGAACATTAACTGAAGGTCCTGACCTGTATCTGCATGATTTTATGCACTGCAGCCACACGATTGGCTGATTAGATAATCGCATGAATAAGTAGGTGTACAGGTGTTCCTAATAAAGTGGTCGGTGAGTGTATATTGTTAATTACTTATTGGTGATTATTATATAAAGTGTTTACTTGATTTGCCTCCCAAATGGGTATTTATTTATTTTTTTACTGTACTGTATTGTATTTTGGTATAGTGTTGGGAGAAGGAGCTAAACTAACCCTTGACCTCAGTTGTTATACCCACCAGCATGACTGATGACCAGGTCTGCGTGTCTCATGTCCTCCGCGATTGAGTCTTTAAAACGAAACACTTCAACTCTCAATCCTGGACAACTCTCTGAATCAGGAACAACTGAACCTCTGCCAACCTGAAGAACCATGTCTGTATATCCTCGATCAATTAACGCCTTCATTCAGAAATAAATATGAAAACAGTCATGAAAATGGGATAGGATATACATATCTAATTTTGAACCTTACCCACTTCTTGCTTATAAAACTAACTTGTAGGTACTGAAACGTTTTTTTGTCATTTTATTTACATCTCTTTGCAGACACGACTATAATTAAAGATATTATTACCTTCACGGCTTCATCTGAAGTCACAGTGACAACCAAATCCTCAAAACATGTTGTCCCGACAGTTACAAATACAGTTTTCATTGCATCAATGTGAAAGGATTTACTAAATGAGACATAAAACAGGTATGAACAAAAACGAAGAGAGAAACTGTGAGCACCATGTAAACATGAAGGTTCTTTTTTACGCTTCCCCCTTTCAAAATAAAAGTCCTGGCTTTTTGTGGTACCACTATAGTCATGAACAATTGTATTTTTATTAACCATCATTAACAAAGATTAATACATTCGGTAAAAATATAATGTTATTTGTTTATTCATGATATCTAATGCATTAAATACTGTTAACAAATGGAATCTTATTGTAAAGTGTTACCAAAAATATTATACAAAACAAGTATACAGTAGCCTATGCTTTAGCTTCTAGGCTGTTTTTGCTAAATATAAATCTTATGTTTATATAAGTAATCAAACCTTTTATTCAGTGCCTTTTAAGGATGTCTTTAACTGCACCTTACAGCTTCAAGTTTTCATAAATGTGCTTTTACCGGAATTGGGGAGTATTCCCCATTCTTTCTTATGAATTCTCCCAATTCTCTGGCAGATTGGATAGTGAGCTCTGTCAGCCACAATTTTTAAGCCTCTTCACATATTTACTAGAGTCTAAATTATCTGGGTCACTCAAGGACATTCAGAAAACGTGTCTTGAAGCCATAACAGTGTTGGACTCATATGCCTTTTACTCCGAAATGTCTGTTCTCAAGCTATTCTGCCACAGATGACTGACTGATTGTGCTGCAGAGATGGATATTATTCCAGCAGATTTTCCCATCTTCACACCAGTGTTATTATAGTTTTGGATTTTTTATTGAGTTTTATTTCTATTTTATACACAGTTTGTCTGTTAGTTTTTGTTTTCTCAGTGTTTTGTAGTTTCAGTTGTTTTTATTTTAGTTTTAGTATGTTTAATGGCTGCCAATGCTGAGCATTTACTGGTGTAATTTAAAAAGTCGAACATCTTTAAATTTCTCAGGGCAGTCTTGTGTTACCTCTATCTAGTGGTGTTTTCATGTTTAATGTGTATTGTAAATGTCACAAATATTATACTATAGGGTGAATATGGGTAAAGTGGCACAGGACATTTAAGCTCAATCCACATTGTATCCATATGTATTTCCTTAAATGATTATAAATAATTAATAAACTAATCTTTGGGGAGTAAACAATTAAAGTGATAGTTCACCCCAAAATTTAAATTCTCTCATAATTTATTCATCCTCATATAATCCCAGATGTGTTTGAATTTCTTTCTTCTGCGGAACATAAATAAAGATCAATCTTTATGTCCTTTTTCACTGTAAATCTTGACATCAGCAGTCTTCTTGGCAATCGTGATTACAAGGTTGATTATATTTCCCAGTGCCATCTAGCACTCTGCGAACTCTAGTAGTAAGTGTAATCGAGCTTGAAATCATGATCGTTCCTGCAGACTGTAATTGCAAGATGAACACTGAAAAAAGTGTTACATTTTGGTCTGTTCTCACCCAAAACAGATTAGATCACTTCAGAAGACATGGATTAAACCATTTATGGATTACTTCTATGCTGCCTTTATGAGCTTTTTGGAGCTTCAAAGGACCTTTTGACCCTGTTGATTTGCATTGTATGGACCAACAGAACTGAAATATTCTTCTAAAAATCTTCGTGTTCTGCAGAAGTAAGTCATAAACATCTGGGATGGCATGAGGGTGAGTAAATGATAAGAGACTAAATTTTTGGGAGAACTATTCCCTTTATCTTTTTGAGGTTTTAAAGGGATAATTTTACTTTGGGATGCGTGACAGAGCTCATTTCATGACCACTGGTGAGAAAAGCAATGGCAAGAAAATGACAGAAATTTGAGGTAAATCTTGTCAAGGTTATAAAAAAGTAAAACTTAATGTTATGATGTTAAAGTGTATATGAAAATATAAAAATTAATTCCAAATACCTTTGTAGATATTTTCTAGAGAATTATTTTTCCTGTCCCACTTTACCAGTACTGCTTAAAAAATCTGGGATTTGGTCAAAAGAGGGTCTTTAAAGGTTTGCTTTTGACTAAGGTAGAAGACACCCTAAGCTTTCTTCAAAGGTATAATGTTAACTCATGTGGTGTTTGGAGCATAATTCAAAGTGCCTAGAAAAGTAACATTTCCAAAAGTGTCCCACTTTGCCCATATTCATCCTAGTATATCAAAAACTAAAATGAATTCATAATCATTTTTATTTTAGTTAGTACTGAATTAATGAAAAGTATTTTAGTTTAGTTTTTCCAATAATTTCAGCTTTTATTTGAACAAAAATGATTTTAGTTTTAGTTAACTATAATAACACTGCTCCACACAGAACTTCGCAGCTGTGAAGTGTAGGTAATGGGCCTTATTCATGAAACACGAGCATAACTAATTTGTGTGTAAATCTTTAGTATTCTTACATAAATTGTCCCAGTCAATTTAATGGGACAATTTACGTAAGAAGGCCCAATGTGTTTTTGGCCACCCCCTTGACCAAAGCTCTTCTCGAACACCTACTTTGGGCAAGAGGAAGAATCTTTGTGGTTTTAAACTTACTCAATTTGACAACCAAAGCTTTCTATTATTATATTTAATGCCGTATTTAAATGCTTTCAGGAATGCACAAAGACTTTTTTCTCTCAACACCTTAATATAACAATTTTTCATCATAAAGTTTACAAGCAAAGCCTTGTGCTGGGACAAAATCATAGCTGCTACTAATGTAGCTCAATAAAAAAAAAAAAAGCCAATTCCATCAATGCAATGCTTCAGTGCTCTGATCAACTGAAAGTTAGACTGAAAATTATGACAAATCATAACCGATTTTAAGATGAGGGTATTAGCCATACATATTTTGTCAATGTCATAATTTCTTACGACTAATTGTCATAAACTTTCAATATGGATGCATGCCAGAGAGATTGACTTATGCTAAGCAATCAGAGTTTGCTTGTTCCATGAGCATACACATGGAATGAGGCTTAATTCAATGGAAGGTTTTAGTTGGAAATTACCAACTTCGTCCATCCACTTTAAGAACCCAGAAATCAAACAGTATACTTCTTAAAGCTCTCTCTGTTCTGCATTATAAGATCCTCCCGTTTCAGCCATTTGGTTATAGCCACAATATGACTGATAGTTGGGAACTGATAATGTCTGACTTCCAAACAATTTAAAGGTCATCATCAAAAACCTATTGTTAGTTATTGCATGCAATGATTTAAGAGTTATTTGCTTAGTTGATTTGGCTTAGATGTCTCAATGTCCTTAATTGACAACTGTAACAATGTTTCTTTGGAAGCAGTGGCAGAAATTTCTAAATGTTAAAAATCCAGGTAAAAACTTGTCAGGCAAGCCAAAAACAAGCTGAATGGTATGAATGAGTTATGGCATCCTGTAAATGAAGAAAGATTACCAGAAAGGAAAGTCTGACTCAACACTGCTTTCAGACTGTAATCATTTAAGGCATCGTAAATACTGTACATCAGAAACAATGCATACTGTAGTCACAAAAAGCAAAAACGGCCAACAGATTATAAAAATGCAATATTTATCTATTCTGGCAATTAAAGACTTTAATAAATAGAGTATTAGGAGAGAAAACATACATACCAGTAGTTTAAAAAAAAAAAAAAAAGTTAGATATTGAGGTCTCAAACCTGCATAATGGCTGTTACAGCTTTATAACTGGATATCAAACTTAATATGTTAAAAGAAAAACAGGAAAATGTACAACTGAGCATCTCCAGGGGTATTATAGCCCTGAGCTGACCTGCTCATCATAACCTTTTTCCCTATATAAGAAAAATAGCTATTAATAGCCCTGTCACAGATATCCCCATTCCCCAAGTTTTCTGTGCTCAAATTCGCAGACTTGACTTGTTTTCAGGTAACCAAAAGATAACTTTAAGATATTGAAAATGTGCTCTACAATGCAGACCTCAGTGGATTTCAGTTTTCAAGACCCTGCGTTGATTTACTTCTGGCCAGCAAAGCAAAGCTTTGGCCAGACGTCTTAAGTATCAGAGTTCAAGTGGCTCAGAGGCACAGGTGTGGCTCATAGGGTCATAAGATCAGAGATTGGTTCAAGAAAGCATCCATCTGGGCGATGTGTCTAAGATAAAAGAGAGAGAGAGAGAGAGGGAGAGAGAGAGGGAGAGAGAGAAATGAACAGTAGTTGCAAGAAGAAAAAAACCCAACAATTATATAATAGCATATTAGGTCCTCTCTGTTGTTGAATATAGCCCAATATAGCTTGGTATTGGCATTTTCATTGGAAATGAACTTAGAAATGAGGATATATCTGTTTAAAAGTGAGAATCTTCAACATGTAAAACATCTGAATGAGGAATTACATAAAGACCTCTACTGAAATGGGTGCTTCTGCCCATTACGTAATCCTAAAATTCTCCGAAACAGAATTTCCTGTTTTGTAACATCACTATCCATTCAGGATGTTGGGTTTTCCTCTTTCTTACCCAAGGGTTCTCCCTGATCTCATGTGCCTGACTGCTAGTCCAGACAGCTCTGCCTCTTTATGCTTCATCTCACTGGTATAGGGATTAAGCAGTTTTATTCTTCACACCACATTCTTGGTGTGATCGAATGATAACAGACCAGAATTTGCCGAGAGCTGCTGTCCTCCACTCTCTTTGAGAGGACGCTCTCACGGCATTTTTTGTTGTTGTTGTAAATATAAGAACAGAGCCGAAGTACTTTGAACATCTAGACATGATCAGATTTTTAAGCTGGGCCAACAAATTATACACAGAATTAAGAATTTGAAGCCATAATGTGCATTTTGGGTGAAAAATAGAGTATTTTGCACCCAAAAGAAGTGTGAATACACAGTTGAATGGCTTTGCACTTTTGTACCTGGAGTAAACGTAAGGCCGGGATGCTCACTGCACAACACAGGCGGTGCAACACTGCTCTTGCTTCTCGGGCAAAGTGGTGTAGTTCATCTGCCTTACAATCTCAGCAAACAACTCATCCACCATGCTCTTGCTCTTGGCAGAGGTCTCTATGAAAGGGCAGCCCCACTCTTGTGCAAGGGCACGGCCATCAGAGCCTGCGACCTCCCGCTCTGACTCCAGATCCACCTTGTTCCCCACCAAGATCAGAGGCACCTTCTCAAAGCGCTTCACACGAACAATCTGGTCCCGCATTGGTCTGATGTCCTGTGAAGCATTGGGATAAAGGCGTGTTTATGGGAACGATTAATAAAAAATGCTAAACATGTGTAAGACCAAATGTTTTTGGATTAGTACTAAGTGCATTGGAATAAAAGCTGTATTATGCTGATCAAACCTGTTGCATATTCACCTTAAAATACTTTTAAATCGTCAGACCTAAGATTTTCTGCATTCTTCTACTTGATTGAAGGTACTTGGGTCTGGTGAACCCATAAATCGCTTTTATTTACACAGTTACCCACTGTGGAGTGCTTATCTGACCTTAACAGTGGTTTTATGGTAATTCATATCCTAGTAATAATCTCCTACTCTAAGACTTAAATGCCTATTTTGCTTTTATTAGTAAAGGCATCAATTAAGTGCATCACCAACCTGAAATGACTGCTGATTGACGAGGCTGTAAACTAAAATGAAGCCTTGCCCATTTTTAATATACAGATCTCGCATGGAGGCGAACTGCTCGGTCCCAGCGGTGTCCAGAATTTCCAGCACCGAGGGAGACGAATCAACCTCGATCTCCTTCCTATAGAAGTCCTCGATGGTCGGGTCATATTTCTCGATGAATGTCCCGGTCACAAACTGGACCGTGAGTGCGGATTTGCCCACGCCGCCGCTGCCCAGCACAACTACTTTGTACTCCTTCATTTGGTCTGATCCAGGCTTAAGCTACAGCTAACTTTATCTGCTCACCGGCCATAAAAACATAAATTAAAATACTTAGTTAAACCAACACGTCTTATTCAGAGGTTTTACGATCAAAGCAACACCTGAGGAGCACTTTTATCGGGTTATCAAAGCCACAGATTCAACAGGGAAGTGTGTTGTCCCGCGGTTAATACTGCGCTCTGACTAGCTAAATCCACAACGCCCCTCCATCTCCATTGGAAACGGCTCAGCCAAGAGTTTGTAAGCCAAAGAGGCGATATAATACACAAGTATGATGTGTAGTCGTGTCCATGTGAATGGAGCTCTACATGACTAGAGTTAGCTGGCTAGTGTTTCTCAATGAGAGGCTGCGCGTGCAACAGTCACCCGCTCACATACAAACGGCCCTTTCCTGCTTTAATAGAGCCTTTTGACCGACCGACGAATATAATCAAGATTCGGGTCCAGCTATCATCAACTCCGTCTCGGAATACTACAGGCCCGTCATTTCTAGTGCCTCTCCCGGCCCGCCTCTGCATATCGGTCCCAGACAGCAACAGCGGCCCCGCAGAGCTTCTTTCTCACACTGACCAATAAACATCCGCCGGATATCACATCACTCTCCACAGAACACACAATTATATATTTTTTTCTTCTTCAAAGAATGTAAATATGTTGTGTTTTTGTAATGTATAATTATGTCCACTGTCATTTGAATGCCAGTTAATTCATTAGTTATGAAATAACTTGGAATCAGCTTATTGTATTTGAATACGTGCCTTCCTTGAGAGTCTATTCTGATTGGTTTGAGTTGTGATTGAGCGGGATCAGGCGGAGGAATTTTTAAAGATTATTGGCCCTGTTGACAAAAATATAAAAAATACTGACAAGCACCTCAAACTACAAGGCATCTAAACTTGTGTTCAAACTGAGGTCCGGAGACCCCAATGGGGCCGGAAAGGGGTGCTTAGGGGTCCATGAAAGATTTAAGACGAAATTAATAATAATCATAATCAGGGGGCCTGGGTAGCTCAGCGAGTATTGACACTGACTACCACCCCTGGAGTAGCGAGTTCGAATCCAGGGTGTGCTGAGTGACTCCAGCCAGGTCTCCTAAGCAACCAAATTGGCCCGGTTGCTAGGGAGGGTAGAGTCACATGGGGTAACCTCCTCATGGTCATGATTAGTGGTTCTCACTCTCAGTGGGGCGTGTGGTAAGTTGTGCATGGATTGTGGAGAGTAGCATGAGCCTCCACATGCTGTGAGTCTCTGCGGTGCCATGCACAACGAGTCATGTGATAAGATGCGCAGATTGACGGACTTAGAAGAGGAGGCAACTGAGACTTGTCCTCCACCACTCGGATTGAGATGAGTAACCACACCACCATGAGGACCTACTAAGTAGTGGCAATTGAGCATTCCAAATTGGGAGAAAAGGGGATAAAATAATAATGAAAATTTTTTAATATAATACCATTATTATTCTGCTTTAAAAAGACTACAAATACATTTCAATTTCTTTTCAGGTTTTCCAATCTAAAATGACACCTCTAACAGTGGGTAGAAAAAGGTATATGGTAAACTTAATACAAAGTAAACATGTTCCATAAAATATTTGAATAATTTATTTTAGCTTTAGAACAATTTAAAAGCCTTTTTATTATTATTATTATTATTATTTAGCAAATAACATGTTACCTTTATATCACACTTGCTATTTTCCTCACATAGTATAAATGGGTCTTTCTAAAAATATATACCTTTAGATTTGAGCAAAGGGGTCCCTCTCAAGGGGATCATCATATTTGGGGGTTCTCTGGCATCAAACATTTATTTAATAACACATTTAATTCAAAATAGCTTAATTGCCACATTAATTAAAATAATGTTTAATTGTTTAATATATTATTCTTATCACTACTACTACAATAACGCATCATTTTATTATATTATTTAATTATTTATATATTCTTATATAGTATTAACTACTTATTTGTTTCATGTATGTTATTGATAACACTTTTCTTTTTAAACTATCCATTACAAGCTAATTATTTTAGAGACTGAGACAACTTTTAAACAGATTTTTAAAAAAGCACAGAGTAATTCATAATTTGGGATCTGTATGTCTGCAGATGTTTGAAACCACTGAAGACATGTCAATCCTAAAATCATGCCGTGAAATTAAAGACAATAAAATGCGAGGAACAGTGTAATCAATCAGAAGACTAAAGATGCTCTTTGATAGTGGCTATAGAGAGCTTTTCATTTTGAGACCAACTCCAGGCAATTTAAAGCTGGTTCTGTTAATGTAACCACTCTAAATATATATCTGAGAATCACTAATGCAGATTAATCTTTAGCACAAAATCAAGCTATACTGGAGGAAATACCTTGAGTATCTAGTGTAATGTGCTGTATGTTTTGTACAGATAAGAAAAATGTCAAATAAACATAACACATGCTATTCTTTAAACCAGTGATTTGTTTCCTTAACTTTTCGGCACAGCTGTATTTGGATAGAACTTTTTGTAACAAGCAGAAAAAATACACCAGCCACAAAGAGCCTTTTAAGTGCTTTATTAAATTGTCAAACAAAAAGAACAGAAGTCTTAAGTATGTATATTTTCCATACATTTATATATCGCAAAGGGATTGACAAGAAGCGCAGTTCTTGAGCACATACAAGCACAATAAGCTAAATAGAAAGAGAAGCATTTCATATAAAGAATCAAAGCATTCAGTTGTACCTTGTCCTACAGTGGGAGAGAGAGGAATCTATTACATATGGCTTTGAAACAATGTAGACATTCTTTGAACTGTTCCACACACACAATAGCATTTACGCAGGCATCAGCATTTGTCACCAAACGTCTGCTGATGCCTTTAAAGGGACTTAACCTCAGCATTAATGAGTGATTTTATTTGAAACTATACAACTTTGTACAACATTGATGTGATGTTCCAGTCTCAGTGACTTCTATACGTTAACATGAACCATTGACGTTAGTGTTCCACTCACAGATATGAACACAAAGGAACTGAATGTAGGGCACAGTTAGGTGGAAGTCTAACCTCAATGGCTTTCTTTAAAAGATCAGTCCTTTCACATCACAGAATGTATAGGCACAGGAAAATGGACAGCAGAAGAGTGTTTGTTGGTTTTTCTCTGTCAAGCACAGTGGTAAGAGGAGTGTCCTGTGTTTGCATTCACTTTTTGTTTGCAAGTTGGGACACTTAGTTCTAAATCTATGCTAAGTTCTAAGTGCTACCTCAGCTTTACAGTCAAAAGGCTGAGAACCATATTTAATTGGTCCAAAGGTGCGTCTATATGCAATAATCTACAAAGACTCAGTCTCTCCCTCACTATTAGGGCAAGTGCCATGGCAACAAAATCATTGGCTTCCAAAGCAATTGTAGAGCACAGAATGTACAAGTTTTCTTCAACAGAGGGTTTTGTCTGGCGATTTCATGTCTGAAGCAACCTTGATTTGGATGGAGGAAATCCAGTGAGATTTTCAGATTTATTTGTTGATCTTGGTGAATGTATAAGAATGGAAAATGTTTGACAACAACCGAACCAAACTGAAAGTTATTGTTGTGTATAACCTGTAGCAACGCTTTCCTACTACAATCTGATCCTGAAGTTTATCGATTTCTATGGCAGAACAATTCTGCGATAATGTGCCCTGTGCTGGTCTCCTTGTTGTCCTGTAGGGGACAGAGCCTTATTATACCCCCTTTTCAGTATGAGACTACACAGAAAACAAAATTGTCAACCATTTTATCTGAAACTCACAATCTGTAAAGAGGTAAAAGAGAAACAAGTTGGCCTGTCTTTGGTTTCTGGGCACATACTTTTAGGTACAGATAGGAGAGGTAGACACATAAAAATACATATCACGAATATTGGTGTATGTCTCTACGTCTCCTACACAAGCACACCTCAGGATCAGATATAAGCAGGCACAGTGCTCAGCTCAATGCGCTTTTATAAGCTATGCAAAACTACAAAGATTTTTTGACATCATTGTTTTTCCTTTTGTCAGCAAGCAATATCATGCTTTATGATGAGAACGAGGGCATTAGCAAACAGAACAAACAACAAATTTCTCAACACCCCAAAACAGCATCTCTCTGTTTGACAACCCTTTAAAAGGACAACTGTTTACCTGTATTCGAACAATACAGTCATTTAATTTGAATCTGCTCTTCTACACACACATATATATATTTATTCTTCTATGTATATTCAAAATAAATTCTGAATATTTTGACTCAGTTATGTACATAAGTGCAAACAAGGTGAATAACACACATTCGTACACCAATGGGGTGACGTGAGTCACCAGGTCCCAGCACAGCTGGGGTGCAGTCTGGGTGGGCCAGAGGGGGTTAGAGACTTAATTCTGGGGCTGTGGCTCCATAGGCTCACTATGGCTAAAACAGGTCCTTTGTTTCTGACATCATGGGGTTGCGATATTTATAAAAACTGCCTCTTTTTTTGGAATCCACCATTGCTGACACAGTATTAATGCATCTCCAGCCCTGTCCAATGTAATGGTGCCCTTGAGTGTATTAATTTCAAACCAACTATGAGACTGCACAGTCTCTTTCCCCCCCAATCAATCCATCAGATTGTTTCAAAAGCTCAGATGCTGTCTACTTATCTTAAAATGATCAACAACCCCAATAAAAAAATTATGATTATTATAACAGAAATAACTTATGATGTCTCCAAAGGGCCTTTGGACATAAAGTATCTATCAATCTTTTTTTTTTTTTATCTTTTTTTTTTTTTTTTTTACAAAATAGTCAATCATCTCTTTTCCCCAAGACAACTTAAGAACACATTCCCTTTCTGAATAAGTTAACGTTGTACATTATTTCACTTGAAGTGTGAAAAAATTCACAATTAAGATATACAAAGGTAGCCATGTTGTAGTTTTGTTGCCATAGCAACAAGAACTTACTATCATAGGTAACAATGACTCTATCATTGCAATACTTACAAATGTGTATAGAGATATATAGATATACAGATTAAGCAATTTTTTAAATCTTAAACCACTAACTGCACAAACTATGATGTCGAGTATTCAGATTATTTTAATTTCATGCGATGAGAGACTTTACGATGTAAAATAACCAAGTAACAATAATGACCAAACTCAAGCTAAACGGCCTACCACCGACAGCTGTGTCAAAACACACCATACCATGACTGAATTTGTGAGGATATATTTAAAACAGGTACCATTACGAAGATTGTTAATGTGTTGATTAAAACTATAAGGATGATGCGCCTGTAATACATACACATAGATTATTCTAGCTAACCACATTATGCAGGTATGCACACTTCTTTAAAAAGTGACTTCTTAAAATGCTAAAGCCCCCGATGAGGCACATTGTTTTTTTCTTAATCAAGTATTTAGTTGATTCCAGCTGGATTACAGTTGGAGAAGGCATAATTCTTTATATGAGAGAGAGAGAGAGAGAGAGAGAGAGAGAGAGAGAGAGAGAGAGAAGGAGGTTCTACACCTTGGCTGGGCAATGGAACTTAATTACAAAACACGATCCAACACATCAATAAACAGTTTTGAAGAGTTTTTCTCCTAAATAAATCCACACAAATTACCTAATAACGGTATTTCCTAAAAGAATCTTAAACCCATGAACATTATACAGAGATGTATACAATACAGATATTTCAGTTATAACACAGTATATTATCTTTCTCTGATTTTGTATTGACCACAGATAAGATAAACAATATTTTCATGGTTTACATCACCATTGTATAATATATCATTTGTGTTTGGCCAAGATAATGTGAGCTGACCACCAATAAACTAGCTGAACAGAAAACAATGGCGCTTTTAGACCAGGTTTTCGAGAATAAATCATATTTATGGCTCTTTCTAAGGGGCTATGCTGTCTAAACAATGTAACAACATAGCTGTCCCAAAAGAGACAGTAGTTAAGAGAAGGGTCCTTGATTTCATTTCATTTTATTTAACTCGTGTCTGTTTTTTACATCAACAATGGATGACATGGAGAGGCTTTCTCTTCCTTGATATGTTGCAAAAGGTTGTAGTTTCAATCGAGAGAAATGGCGAGACAGGCTTCCAAACCTCTCGTGACATTCTCTCTGTCATAAATGTCACATTCATATATGCATGTAAAGCCCAATTCAGGGCAACAATGTCTTGTAAATGAACCTTTGGCTGATGAGGGCCATTTGTGAAGTACCCAGTCTAAACGAACCAATTTTTTTCCTTTAACTGTAACATTTCCAAATAAGAGCCACAGCTTTGAGCTCACACCCCAAAAACAAGTAATATTCAGATGTCACACGGTCATCTACGCCCTTGCATTTTAGAGTCTGCTGACTTGTGAAAGTAAGGACACAATCAGTGATTTAAACCTGTTCAAAACTCTAAACAGACACCATTAAAACACAACAACTTAAATAAATCTGCCAACCCCTTTAAAGTCGAAATGGGCCCTGCAAAAAATAGCTCAAACCAGCCCAAGCTGGTATGCTAGTCTTCCTGCATGACTAGCTGAAAAGCACCCAAAATCCCTCTAAAACCAGCCAACAGACCAGCCTGGAAGACCAGCAAACCATCTAAGACTGGTTAAGGTTGTTCTTTCATCAGGGAGGAAAGATCTCCAGTACTACCCTAATGGATTGCAGGCCTTGGTGTATAGTCTGTCTGATATCACAGATTTCATGTTTCATCTATGGACAACTATCAATAATATAACACAGCAATAATCCAATAGAGACTCTTGGTTGACAAGGACTGGAACTCTATTAGTGGGTACACACAGCGTCCACTTATGCAGTAATAAAACCAGCTGCTGAAAACCGCCCCATTGTCAATTTCCCGATTGCATGACTCGCCTAATGAAAGGTAGCAATAACTGAGATGTTTCAAAACAAAGCACAAGATAATAGCTTGCTCAAATGGGTTTACATTAGTTGCTTGGGTGGACACATTTGCTCTTGCAGGAGAACAATATTGCAATTCAAATCCATCTGTCTCGTGACCTTGGCGTGTCATACAGTCTCCTGTGATTGGCACAGAGTGACCTCTGTCTGAGAGTCATTGGCATGAAAACAGTACACTGTTGGGGAGCACACATGGTGCTGAATACAGCGAACTAATGGGAAATCTGTCTGCTATTCAATTCACGTTCCAGTTTCTGACTCTTACAAGGCTTTTGCATTTCTCCTTTTTGTAATTTTGATGACGCACCACATCATGCACAACGGATCAATAATTTAAAGGGATAGCTCACCCAAAAATTCAAATTCTGTTGTCACTCACTCACCCTCATGCGGTTCCAAAAACATTTGACTTTCTTTCTTCTGTGGTACACAAACAGAGATGTTAGGCAGAATGTTAGCCTCAGTCACCATTCACTTTCATTGCATCTTTTTCAATACAATGAAAGTGAGAATGAAGCTGACATTCTGTCTAGCATCTCTTTTTGTGTGGGAGAAATAAAGTAATTTAGTAAATGATGATGGAGTTTTCATTTTTGGGTGAACTATCCCTTTAAGTGTACTGATTTGCTATTTTTAAATGGTGTGAACGGTTACATACAGCTAGTCAAGCAGTTTAAGAACCGTTTTGGCAACTAATTGACATTGAACACAGAGTGCTCCAAGATCTCATGGTACTCTGAAATGCACCAAACATGGCTGATCAAATTTGGAAAAGTGGAGACGAACAGACTGTCACACAGCAGGTGAGGCAGGGCATGGAGACGATCTTGCCATCATAAAGGGGTTGTCTACAAGAGACAGATAAGGTAATAACCTCGACAATGTGACATATACTGTATACCAATGTTTTAAGAATGCAAATAAACCTGATTATTTATATAGTACTTGAATATCCAGGACACAAAACAACAGGTAAGGAGTATTTCCAAGGTCATCTTTGATTAAAGAGCTTCAGCTGGAAGCTTCATCTTTTTCCAGTTTAAAATCCTCAATGAGACATCTTATACATCAGAAGACCTGCAACCTGACCTTACATTTGAGAGCACATCACAATGTACAATAAGAGGTGCTCGTATTTTGTCTGCTTAAGGCAGTTCTACTAAAAATGGAGGTCTGAGTATCTCGATGTTGTGTTGGAAATGCAAGGTGAGATACTTCAGGCATGGATTATAACACTTATGTCAGCAGACCATGTTTAGTCTGTTGGACAGTGGTTATATAAATAATACTCTTTCATGAGACCAATATAAAGGAAGTCACTCAACAACAACACATCTCTACATACACGGTGGAACAACACATTCTGAAAGGCTACACAGGTATACCTTCTTAGTCTATAATAAAATGTAAGTCGGTCGAGTACAGAAAAATTGGGAAAAAATAAGTTCACACACTTGTAACTAAAAAGGCACAGACAATGACATTTTAAAACCTCTCAACTAAAAAGTCTAATTCAGTTAAACAGTATCAAGAACAAGTTATCTTACAAAAGCATTGATACTTTTCAAATATCATTTTGAAATGTAAACATGAAATAAAACGTGCCACTAATCAATAATTAGAGTTAAATGTGAAAGAAATTAAGGTAACACCACCACCACAATATCATAAGCCACTGGAGCTCTCACTTTCTCTCTTTCATGGGATCTGGGTACATACACAGTTATCACATTCAATGACGAAGAAACATTTTCTGTCTGCTGATGCTCTGCCTCGGCTTCACTGCTTACCATACATCGAAAAAGCACAATCCTAAATCTAATGTTCACCTCCAAAAGGTTTCAATTTTCTCAACTAATTGGTTTGCATGTATTCGTATGGCTGTGAGTTACAAGAGCACTCCGTCTCCTGATTCAGCATCTGCAGGCTCCTTACGTCTCTTTGCATCAAGATGGCATGCATCCTTTAACAGTTGTAGGTCCAAGCTTAAGTATTGCCTGTTTCAAAATCAATAAACCTCTGTTGACTTCTAATGAAGTGGGCGTCTTTGATATGAGGATGAATGTATTGCCCGTTAAGGACATACTGATTAGGCACACGTTTGTTGCATTCATTTTTCTGGGTTTGGGCACGTTGCATGAGTGATAGGTCTGATTGGGGTGTTGGCGTCTTAACTGGGATTGCGGGAGAGGCTTACTGGATTTAGCGTCATGGGTGCAGAAACCAGGAGTTTAGGAACTGGGCAGAAATGGGTCTCCATGGGAACGCACTGGAGATCAACAGGGTCAGCACTCAGTACCTCGGCGGCGTCTACTGGAAGACAGGGACAAACATGGCCGAGAGATAAGGGAGGTGAACCTCTTATGGTCAAGCATTCAATATGCAAAGGCAAATGAGTGAAACGGAGTATTCTTATCTTATACGTATATTCAAACATCAAACCTGCAGTTCATTTAAAAAAATGAGAAAAGGAATTACAAGGGAAGGAATAAATATTGTGCAATATTATCACCTAATATATCAGTTATCTTCAGAAAGCAGGCACAGACCTGAAATTCCATAGTTGTAATATAGCAGGACATATTTCATCATAAAAGCAAGTGAAGCAGGAAATGAATGCTGACACCTCAGGTCTGCACAGCATTACTGGGAGATACATGTACTCTAAAATTATGATTAAATCCTAAACTATAGCTGAAGAATCAAATTGAACATCTATGCAATCTAGCAGTATGCTCAAATAATCCACAATGTAGCTATTTAAGAAATAAAAAGGCAAGCAGAAAATGTTGACGTTGTCTTTGGAAATTTATTAACCCTTACGTAGTTCCAAACCCCTCTGACTCTCTGTCTTCTGTGGAACACTAAAGGAGATTTATAATAGGAGATGTCATTTCATTGTATGGAAAAACAGATACAATCAAAGTGTACGTGTTGCCAAACATCTCGATTGTATTCCATGGTAGATAGAAAGTCATATGGGTTTGGAACAACATAAAGGTGAGTAAATGATGACATCATTTTTAGTTTTGAGTGCACTATCCCTTTAAGTGCAGGACAATATTTACTAAACCGACCGAACAATTTCCTCACATTATGTTTGAAAGACAATGGAGGAGGAAGGAAAAACAAAAACTGAATTCAAAGAACTGTCATCTGAAAGAGACACCCACATCCTATTCACAGAAATAAAAAGGCAGAGGACACATATACCATCTCACTCTGATGTGAGCCACATGAACTACTTGCTCCTCAAAACACGCTGAGGGGGAAAGGAAAGACAATGAACTACTTAAAGGAATAGTTCACCCAAAATTTTAAATTCTGAAATTATTTTCTCACCCTCATGTTGTTCCAAATGTGTATGTTGTTTTCTTTCTGTGGAACACAAAAGGAGAATTTTAACACAGCTTTTTCCATGAAACAGCCGAGAGTTAGTTGTAACCACATCAGTCAAGCTCCAAAAAGGGTGTACAAACACCATATAATTACTACAGTCCATATACCTGCTACATTCCAAATCTTCTGAAGCCATACAATAGCTTTGTGTGTGAAATTTTCTTTAAATTTAAGTCATTATTCACTGATAATCTTCCCATCCACTGGGTTAACTCAAGAACTGGATCAGTCCGAATCGTTCTAATGAGATGGTTCTTTTCTGATTTGTGAATTGGATAAACCGGCTCATTAAAAAGAACTGTTTTAAAAGAACGATTTGGACTGATCCGGTTCTTGAGTTAACAACTCACTGGAGGGGAAGATTATCAGTGAACTATGACTTAAATTTCAGTCTGTTCCCCACACAAAGCTATCATCTGTCTTCAGAAGATTTAAAATAGAGCACAAAAGTTGTATGGACAACTTTTATGGTGCTTTAATGGTGTTCTTGGTGCTTGACAGTCATGGCCACTCTAAATGCGGTTGTATAGAAATAACTGCGTGAAAATTCTTTCAAATTCTCTTCTTTGTTCCACATAAAACCCCCTCCACAAACTAACAGAAAAACAGCATACAGGTTTGGAACGGCTTGAGGGTGAGTAAATAATGACAGAATTTTCATTTTTGGATGAAATGTTGCTTTAAAAGCAGCTGTTTGCTCTTTGAGTCCAACAAGCAATGAAGACACTGAAACAGATGGTGAGACAGAGATGTGAACACACACACAGACGTGGTGGAACTGGGACATTATGCTAAAGAGGTAAAGAGGCTCCTCACTGGTCTACAGAGAACTCAATGACTCAAGGTGTCATGTTCTACATTTTGGACCAGAAAACTCACATCACACCTTTACACATTACATTATAGTTTTAGTGTTTATTTCTCATTAAAAAACAAGCATCATTGTCTATGGACCAGAGTCGGATGCCTTATAGCTGTAAAAAGGAGAGGCCAAAATGAAGGGGCAAACCTGGTTGGAGGTGGCTGATTCAGCAAAAGGAACATTGGTGACTGGGGTCGTAGCCGACGAAACAGTGGAAGTGGTGGCACCGTGCATCATGGGAACTTTTTTTCAGGCGAGTCAGACAAGAAACAAGGGAGGGGGAAGGTGGAAGGGGAGGAGGAATGTTATGAGTACCATGACATAATATGCCAGAGGAATAGGCTGAGTCATGGCAACTACGTCTTCATGTACTGCAAAGATGATGTCTTCACTCAAGAACAAACATGCAAACAGAACTTAAAAACATTCCACGTTATTCCATTAGGTTTTAGCTTAGAGAGTTTTATCCAATTACAATTACACTGAGATAAAACCATTGAGCAACCTCTAGTGGGCAACTGAAAAACATGGCCGTCATCAAAATCATACACTCCGATCAGACAGTGACATCTGAAAGTTATATTTTGATGGGGGGCGGACCATGTATATATAAACAAGAGGAAAAGCAGGGAATGTAAATATGTAATTAATTCCTGTCCACATATTGTCTTGAAAATAATGACACTTTATGTCTTTTGGGTTATTTTGACCTGATATTTACTCATATAAACAGCTATAATCACTTCTAAAACACCAATGGATATGCTTTAATTAGATATGATTTTAGGAATATCAATCAGAACCAGATATACACTGATCAGCCACAACATTAAAACCACTGACAGGTGACGTGAATAACATTTATTATCTCGTTACAATGGCACCTGTCAAGGGGTGGTATATATTAGGTAGCAGTTCTTGAATTTCATGTGTTGGAAGCAGGAAAAATGGGCAAGCGTAAGGATCTGAGCGACTTTGACAGGCCAAATTGTATTGGCTAGATGACCGAGTCAGAGCATCTCCAAAACAGCAGGTCTTTTTGGGTGTTACAGGTATGCAGTGGTTAGTACCTACCAAAAGTGGTCCAAGGATGGACAACCGGTGAACCGGCGACAGGGTCATGGGCGCCCAAGGCTCATTGATGCGTGTGGGGAGCGAAGCCTAGCCCGTCTGGTCTGATCCCACAGAAGAGTTACTGAGGCACAAATTGCTGAAAAACTTAATGCTGGCCATGATAGAAAGGTGTCAGAACACACAGTGCATCACAGCTTGCTGCATATGGGGCTGCATAGCCGCATACCGGTCAGAGTGCCTATGCTGACCCCTGTCCACCGTGAAAGCACCTACAATGGGCACGTGAACGTCAGAACTGGACCATGGAGTAATGGAAGAAGGTGGCCCGGTCTGATGAATCACATTTTCTTTTAGATCATGTGGACGGCCGGGTGCATGTGCATTGTTTACCTAGGGAAGAGATGGCAGCAGGATGCACTATGGGAAGAAGGCAGGCCGGCAGAGGCAGTGTGATGCTCTGGGCAATGTTCTGTTGGGAAACCTTGGATCCTGGCATTCATGTAGATGTTACTTTGACACGTACCACCTACCTAAAGATTGTTGCAGACCACGTTCACCCTTTTATGGCAACGGTATTCCGATGGCAGTGGCCTCTTTCAGCAGGATAATATGCCCTGCCACACTGCAAAAATTGTTCAGGAATGGTTTGAGGAACATGACAAAGAGTTTAAGGTGTTGACTTGGCCTCCAAATTCCCCAGATTTCAATCCGATTGAGCATCTATGGGATGTGCTGGACCAACAAGTCTGATCCATGGAGGGCCCACCTCGCAACTTACAGGACTTACAGGATCTGCTCCTAACATCTGGTGCCAGATACCACAGGACAACTTCAGAGGTCTTATGGAGTCCATGCCTCGAAGGGTCAGAGCTGTTTTGGCGGCACGAGGGGGACCTACACGATATTAGGCAGGTGGTTTTAATGTTGTGGCTGATCGGTGTGTGTGTACATATATATATATATATATATATATATATATATATATATATATATATATATATATATATATATAGAGTTAAAGGTCATATTATATGGACAACTGCAAATTAATACAGCATGATATGTATAAAGCAAATGCACCACGTAAAACGTAAAAAATTAAAAATACACACATGCGCACTGGCACACGGGCACATTCGCTGGTTCAGCACAGGTCTAGTGTCTTGACAGAATTGGTAGCGTTCTTTTCCAGATAAATTAAGGTCATTAAGACTTGACCATAGGGACATATTAAACTTGGCCAGCTATAACTGTATATTCTGTGTGCCTATGGGCATAGAAATGTAGGTGCATGTGCGTGTAATTGTGTTTCCATTTTTTAAGGGTAATTTATGCCTTTCTAAATAGGAAAAGAGCATGTGTGTGTGTCAGGGCTGGGCAATCTAGCTAAAAATTATATCTAAATATTTTCAGTATTTTAATGACGTTTGATATACATCTTGATATTTATGTATTTCCTCTGAAATGGTTTGTAAGCTTATTTTTCCCCAAATAATTTCAACTAAACCATTCAACTTGGCCATTATTGCTAAGTAGATTTAAATATTTAATGTAAGAACTAGAACGAGGTAAAAATCAAGTTAAAAGTAATCAAGGCATTGTTTTAAGTTTTCACTATACGAATGTGAGGAAGAATGACATTTAATCATTTTCATTTCAATGCACCAAAAGGCCTATAATAATACACAGTAAGAAACAGCAACATTTACTTAAATATGCAGTATTTTCCATAAAACAATTTATATAAAAGGTGCCACATGGAGAATTCAGATTTTCAATGTGTTTTAGTGACGACACAAATTAATCACTGAATCAATTTATTGAAGCAGGCAGTTTTAAGTGATTCATATAGATAAATTAAACTTAGAGGCTCTAATGCTGTTTTTGCAAGTGACATTCAGAGTAACTTGTATGACATCTTTCTGATACTCGCGAATAGTGAAAGGAGGGATCGCAAAAGAATCACACAATCTTTATAAAACTTAATGGTGAAATTATAAGCTTGTTAAAATCAGAGCGATATATTCACCATGTTGCATAATTTTATACCATCTACAAAATCATCTTAAATATTGTGAATATTCTATATCTATCACCCAGCCCCAGTATGTGTGCATGTGAGTAAGTGTGTGGGGAGGGGACCTAGACTCTACCCTCACCAGTATGTCCAGGCCCTGACAGGTAACGGCTTTGGGGGACCCTGCAGCTGGTCCAGTCTCGCCTCTCCCAGCGGCCGTCTGTCATTGGGCCAGGGGGTTTGAAAAGGCCTACAATAGATTTAAGGGGGTGAGGGAGAGTAGAGAATGAGGAGGAAGAGGGCACAAAGAAAAAGGAACCAGTCTTAATGAGTCACGGTGAAGGCTGTAGCCTTGCTTGTGCCCTCACTGTGCCATCAGCTACACACACAAACAAAATCACACACACAGTTATGCACAAACGCATGTATCAACACAGCCAAAATAATAAGCAAATGATAAGAAGCGTTGAAAGCACACAGGACCGGTGTAAACACAGTGACAGACAGGACAGGGTTAGGCCACTGGATTGAGACCCCAGATAGACCTAATGAGGGATATGTTAGTTTGTTTAGCTGTCTTTGTCATTTTAAAGTAATAGTTATAACACCCAAAGCTGAAAATTCAGTTCAATTCTGCTTGCGTTCTGTTCAAAACACTGAAACGTGTCGTCTTACGGTTGGTCATGAAACACTTAAGAGTCCATGATGTTTACATTTACATAAACATTTATGCATTTGGCACATCTTTTTAAAGCAACTTTTTAAATGTATATGGTTTTTTTTATCAGTGTATACACTTTGTGGGAATCGAGGCATTATTAGCGCCTGCTCCGCAAGTTTAATAACACTGATTTCAAACCTGCTGTTTGAATGTGCACAAGTGCAAATGAGATTTGAGAGCAATAACGGAGGCCGAGATTTTCAGTAAATCACTTACATTTCAAGTATTTTGTGACTAGGAGGAGGGCGTGGCCGGGCTGTGATGGAGCACGGCCGGCGCTGAATCAGCTGATCAGCGGGAGAGCGAGATAAAGGGCAGTCGGAGATGCCGGTTTGAGAGAGAGAGAGAGACGCACGCGGCTGCGTTGCATATGTGTCTGTGTTTGTTTACATTTGTTTTAAGTTGAGTTTCTCATTAAAATTTTATGTTTACTGTTTAGCTGGTTCCAGCCTCTTGCTTGCCCAACCTTCACCTGTTACAGTGGCGCCGAAACCCGGGAGAGAGGAGGGATGCGCTGTCGCGGAGTCCTCGCCGCTGCCATCTGCCAGGAGAGCAGCCGCAGCCGTCTGCCTGGGGACGGAGGGGTTGCTGCCAGGCTCTGAGAGCCGGAGGGACCGCGGCCGTCTGCCGAGAAGGGGAGGAGTGGTTCCATCCGCCAGGGGCCGGAGGATTCGCTGCCGTTCGCCGGGGGAGGAGCGAGCTGGCATCCGCCAGAGGGCGGAGGAGCCGTTGAGGACTGGGCGACAGTGTGTCCGGGAGCTGGTGAGCAAATTCTTCTCTCTCTCTGTGTGTCTACGCTCGCCCTTTCCCTCTCCCCACGCCTGCCCTCGTCTCTCCCCCAGGTTCGCAGAAGGCGGGGTGGACCTCCGGCCGGAAGGGCAGCATCTCCCTTCCAGAGATGGGGGAGAAGTTAGTCAGACCGGTGGCGTCCCAGCCTGAATCGGGCGGGGGGAGGAGTGTGACGAGGAGGAGGACATGGCTGGGCCGTGATGGAGCATGGCCGGCGCTGAATCAGCTGATCAGCAGGAGAGTGAGCTAAAGGGCAGCCGGAGATGCCGGTTTAAGAGAGAGATAGAGACACATGGCCGTGTTGCATATGTGTCTGTGTTTGTTTACGTTTGTTTTAAGTTGAGTTTTGGAATATAAAGCACGGGTCGCATGGACTGCTTTGATAGTGCCTTTGTCATTTTGCCTCTTGACAGCCCCAGTATCCATTCACTTTAATTGTATGGAAAAGAGGGGCCTGGACATTCTGCTAAACATCTCCATTTGGGTTCCACAGAAAATAACATGGGTTTGAAGCGTCATAAGAGTGGACTAGCGCAAATGAGATTTGAGTTCTGGCAAACCCCTGTGGTAAACCCATGCCGCAAATTTGCCACTGATTATTTTCACATGCAAATGATCTTTGTGCAAAACTATTCATTGTTGCCACAGGTTTGCCGTAGAAATGTTTGCCAGAAGTGGCAAATTGTTCTTCGTTGCCAAAGGTTTGTTGCAGGTTCACCACTGCAGGTGAACAGCTGCAAACTTCTGACAATAATTTTGCGGCGAATGGCAATGCTCATTTGAATGACAACTTAAATTTAGTGTTTTTAATCACACAAAGCAATCATGATTCTTTAGAAGATCTGGAATATAGTGTAGACGTTGTATGGACTACTTTTACAGTACTTTTACAGTGTGTTTTAAGGGCTTGCCAGCCACAGTAAACATTCACTTTCACTGTACGGAAAAGAGTGGCCTGGACATTCTGCTAAACATCTTCTTTAGGGTTCCACAGAAAATAACATGGGTTTGAAGCAACATGAGGTTGATTTTTTCATTTTTGGGTGAACTATACCTTTAAATACTGACCACTAATTACTTCTTGTCCTGATATTATTATAAATTGTACATGACGGATCACCCTCCTGTCTGCCACAGATCTTAGATGCTTCTTTAAGGTAACCGCTGGTCCAGAGAGACCTGGAAGTGACCTACCAATGCCTCCAGATGGAGCCATGCAGAATACGGAGCCTGCAACACCATGCACAAAGAGCCCAGGAGAAGAGAGACCGTGGAGGAAGGAGGGGTGGAAGAGATGGGGAGAAGGGGGAGTGAATGAATCAGAGAAAGCAGTGTGAGTACAAGACAATACAACTCGAGAGTTAGTGACACAGTTATGGACAAAAGAGCCATGAGTGTCATTATGGGCAACATGGAGGTGAGATGGAGACATGGACATCAACCATGGGAACCAATAGGAAATGTCAATATAAAGGTCCTCATGAGGAGGGGGCTGTTAACTTGGATGCCAATCCATTGTGGTGTTGGTAATACTCTTTTGTATCTCGTCAGCTGATTCGTCAAGTGCTAAAAAGTTTTGCAGCACATTTAACTTCCATAATGTGACATATTTAAAGTATGTAAAAGCATAAGGCTATTGGCAATTTTTGTAAAATAGCCAATTAGCTTTAGTTAAGTCAGGGTCATGAACCGTGATTTGCTACTTGGCTGCCGGTGAAAATAGGGGGATGGACATTCTCTTTCTAGTGAGCTATTGGACAAAAATCTTTGTAGAGCAAGATGAGTCATCAATATTTTGGTCTGTTTTACTGGAAGAGAAAGACTGTAAAATTTAAAAAGAATATATCTGCTAACAGACTAGCCACCATGTGCGAACAGTGAACATAATGCATTGAAGCATCAGGACATGAGCGGATAATGCTCAGTGCATGAGACAGCAACAGGATTGTATGCTTCATGGGATCTATTAGCATGACATGTACATAAGGTGCACTAGTAGGAGAAAAACAGAGCAAGTGGGCTTACAAGGAGAGAGATGGCAAGCAGAAATGTTCAAGTCCTCATCTAGCCAGGCACTTGGTCTTTAAAATGCTGTATGTATGCAAGCCAAACTATTACAGGAATATGGGGACAAAGTTATAATGCAGTTCAGGGGGCAGTAGTCTGTCTTCGTGGGCTCACCTGCGGGAATGAACGCTGGCTGCTGCAGCTGCATGCTGGCCAATGCCTGCTGGTAGTGGAACATGCTGGGGTTGAAGACAGCAGCCGCGCCGTTTGTCTTCTCCAGGGTCTGTCTCTTTGGTAGCTGCTGCATGGTGCCTGGTGGCAAAGCCTGAAGTGATCAGGAAGACAGAAGAGAGACAAGAAACAAAGAGAAAGAAATAGAAAGATGAAGGGCGGAGAGAAAGGTCAGCAATGGGTTATGATTATTATCTATGATTTAATGATACATATTTATTCAACAAGATATCGAACCGCATGATACTGTCCTGTTGGATGAGCATGGTGGAGCACAACAATGATGTATGACATACTGTGTGTAAAGGTCATTCTGTGATTTCAGTGATTTTACCATGAATAAGGGGTGTCCAAACACTCGAGTGACTGATTGGTTTTATAAAATGGTGGCAACAGCAATATGATTATGCACACTAATGTTAAATAAGCAGTTAAAGATTATTATTAATAATGATCAGAAAAAAAATCTTCCGCCAAGTAATATTGGGTAATTACAGTAACTGGTATCTTTATCTGCCTCTGCCTATGTATGGCTACCTCGTCTTGTGTACTTCTGAATAATGATAAGTAGGGTGATAAGAGCAAGGTCAGCAGGAAAGAGGATATCTGAGATTCAGTGAACTGAGGGGCGATGTAATATACTTATGTAGAAGCCATAAGTAAGTGTGATTTCAGCTTCATTTAAAAAAACAGTGTGTTTAATTGCTGAATTCCTGGTGAAGTACTACACTACCCACAATCCTGAAGCAAGATCAGGGAAGTCACTGCCATGACAGATGTGTATGAATTTCTTTCTTCTGCTGAACACAAACAAAGAGTTTTAGAAGAATATCTCAGATCTGTAGGTCCATACAATGCAAGTAAATGGTGGCCAGAACTCTGAAGCTCCAAAAAGATTAAGGCAGCATAAAAGTAATCCATACTCCAGTGGTAAAATCTATATTTTCAATTGTATGGATTACTTATAAGATGCCTTTATATGCTTTTTGGAGCTTCCAAGTTTCATTCACTTGCACTGTATGGACCTACAAAGCTGAAATATTCTTCTAAAAATCTTCATTTTGTGTTCTGCAGAAGAAAGTAAGTCATACACACCTGGGATGGCATAAGGGTGACTACATTAATTTAAAAATAATTTTCATTTAAACTATTCCTTTAATATGAGATTTTGCAATGTTAGAACAAAATAAAAACTTGTTTTGTTTTATAAAAAGGAAATGCATTAAAAGAATGTACTGGAGAAAATGAATGGGTGATATCTACCTTTTTCCTGGAGGTCTTACTGGGGAAACGAATGTGGGTGGGACTTCCGCCGGAAGTTGTTCTACAGCATTCCCTAGCTCTGGCTGCAGTCATTTTTGACCGTTTACAGCTGGTAATAAGACGCATTTCGGATGATCCGATCGCAAATGGTCAGTGCTAAATATAGTTGTAAACAAGGTGCAAAATGTTTTGTCATTGGATCGCAAAAAACATACATAGATAGTCAAAAACCACATCTCATTTGAGGTTTAAAACGGTGTCCTGATACGTCCTGGACAGCAGCAAAGCACCACCTCTCACCAGTCAATCACCCGCCGAACAAATGTTTAAACGTACGTGTGGATTTAAAAGGAAATAAATAACCGTCCGATCGGAAAACTTGAAAAAGCGATTACATCCCCAAATATGAGAACTTCACAGCTCTTCCTCAGTGTGTCTGTCTGTTTGGAACATGCAGGGTGATAAGATGACAAGCACATTGTCTTTGTGTTTGTTTTTGAGTTGCCACAGTATGCAATAGACTGGCATGTCTTAAGGTCAATATTAGGTCAACTAAACAAGAGGATAAGTACATCAGAGTCTCTAGTTTGAGAAATAGATGCCTCACATTTCCTCAGCTGACAGCTTCATTGAATTCTACCCGTTCAACACCAGTTTCATGTACAACAATAAAGAGAATACTCAGGGGTGCAGGCCTTATGGGAAGAATTGCAAAGAAAAAGCCACTTTTGAAACAGACAAACAAAATAAAAGGTTAGAGTGGGCAAAGAAACACAGACATTGGACAACAGATAATTGGAAAAGAGTGTTATGGATCTTAACCCCATTGAGCTTTTGTGGGATCAGCTAGACTGTAAGGTGCGTGAGAAGAGCCCGACAAGATGGCCACATCTATGGCAAGTGCTACAGGAAGACAAAAAATCTATAAATGACAGAGTATATTTGGTTAACGCAACCCCTGAAACCAATCCATGACAGTGGACAAAACAAGAGAATGAACCGTGAAGGAACAAATGCAGCTGAGGTTAGACAGTGCTGGGTCAGAAGCTCATGGGACAACAAAGAGAGCTGTGAGGATGTAAAGACAATCAAGCAGTGTTCAGAAAGAATGATAGCATGAACTGAGAGGGAGTCAAATAAAAGCAACATATGATAATGCCTCAAGCAAACCAGGTGACTACAGGAAACAGGTGAACAGGTTTTTGGATAAGGTCCTCTCCACATTTGCACACTGTAAATAAACCTTTGTAACAATGCTACATGATAAGACTTGTGTGATGAGCACTGAGGTGTTGACAAATAAGGAGCTTTCATAAAGATGTCACAATACTATAGGGCACTTTCCAGGAATATGTGCACTTATTTATTACTTTTTTAAACATTAGAGGTACTAAATCCCACTATTTCTAACTACTTCTAACATCAAATTAACCTAGCATGAAAAGTGGCTAGTTTTAAACACAATAAAATTCATTTTTTCATCTAAAGTTTTATTTCGGCCTGTCCTACCTCCGAGATCTTGACCTTCTCGACTGTATTCAAAAATCACAATAATGTCATAAATTTGACAATCTGTTGTATTCAATTCACTGTAGTAAAAAATATATTTTTAATTATAACTAAATTTAATGACAAAAATCTCAAATCATAATAATATTATGATAAGATATATTAATTAGTAATATTAGTAATAAACTGTTAACAATATTAAGCTGTGCCCCACATTTTGCACCGTAACTGTTAATTAATGATAAATTTAATTCCATAAAATTGTGAAACACTAGAAGTAACATTATTTTGACTCTTTATACAGCATGTCAGGAAGACAAAAAAATAATCTAATTCCATTTTCTGCTTTTACACAAATTACAAGAAAATAACACAGCTCATTTAATATTTAGTATACCTTCCGACATTGACAAATCAACATTTTCTAATAGTTAAGCACCTCCTTTCACTAACCATTTGTTAAAAAGAAAACAATTACATCATTTAAAAAAAAAAGAAGCCCTTTGTAGCTTGTTCGTGGAAAGTGCCAAAAGCAAATTAACTGCAGTAAGCTTGCGTAAAAGACTAGTGGAGGTTTCCGTGTGAATGAATTGCTTTTTTTCTACTCTTATCTAATTTCTCTTCAGCATTTCTCCTGCACCTGCACTGCAGACACTGTTTGCAGCCGATCACAGCGCCATAGTCTTCATACATCACAAGAGAGACAAAGACGCCCACACACACACACACACACACACTCCTGCGGAGGATCTTAAATATTTAATACACTACTTACCCTCACATTGAAGGTGTGTGGAAAGTGAGTTATAAATACACAAACCTTCATATGACACTAGTAGAGATTATTGAAAATGCCGTAGTGGCCTAAGCTTTCAGGCCCCACAAAGAGCAAGTCATGAGCTATTACCGTCGTGCCCTTGTGTAAGGCACTTAAGCCCAGGTTGCTCCAGGAGAACTGTTTGTGTAATATGTGTACGAAAAATTGTCTGTTAAAATGACTACTTGCTTGATAAAATAGCCCAATATGAAACATTTCAAAATGGGTTGGGTAAAAGGGATAGTTCACCCAAAAGTGAAAATTCTGTCATTATTTACTCACCTTCATATTGCTCCAAACCCATATGCTGTTATTTTTTCCCTGGAACACACAGTATACATTTTTTAAAGAAAGATTACACAGATTCATAGTGACCAGCGGCTATCAAACACTTATCAAACACCACCAATAAAGCACCCTAAGGCAGTCCATATGACGAGATGTACTATATTCCAAATCTTCTAAAGCCATATGATACGTTTTAGTGAGAAACAGACTGAAATATAAATAGTACTTCAGTGAAAATCTTCACCTTAGCGAAGCTTGCATCTATCGCTTCCATATTTAAAAATGCCGCAACTATGTCACTGATGTGTGTTTAGTAACAGAAAGTGACGTGACATTTTTTAATTCTAGACGTGACCCCGGGTTACATATCAGTGAATAATGACTTAAACTAAGATGTATTATTCATACATAAAACAATCATGTGGCTCCAGAAGAATTGGAATATAGTGCACAAGTGATATAGAATGCTTTTATGAAACCTTTATAAAGTGCTTTTTCATGATTTTTGCCTTTTTGGAGCTTTTAGGGTGTTTTCACACTTAGTTCGATTGCTTGGTCTGAACCCGAGTTCGTTTCCTCCCCCCTTCCCCTGCCCCCGCTGGTTTCTTTTCATCTCATATTGTTTGGGTCCGAACCACGGTCCAATTGCAGTCCTGTTTACCACTGTAACTAGTTTACAACTCAAGAAGACATTAGCTTCACTGTGTTATTGAAGTATTTACTGTATGTTTGTCTGCCATGGATGCATTGAATGTGGATTGATGCGATGAAGGTTAGCGTTTGTCTGTCGCGAGCAGTGCGATGTTGGATGCGTTGCGAGAGATTTGAAGAATGTGAGCTGCTCTATAAAGGTGATTTATTTGGACACAAGCTGGTATGAGAAATTCATTAAACCATTATAATTGTGATCAGGAGCCTGCAAAGACGCAAATTATACATCATCAATAGCGGTTCACTTCCGCGATTTGGTACGATTGCATTCATATTAGCAGCAAACCACACCGGAGTTCACATGAACCGTACCCCAGAGCACCTGTTCAAGTGGACTGCACCCGAATTCGGAAAACAGCGTTCACATTATCCAAACGAACCGAACTTTGACATGATTCGAACTCGGGTGCGCACTAAAATTGCTAGTGTGAAAGTACCCATAGAGCACCAGGTCACTATGAACTGTTGTTGTATGGCAAGAGCTGCTTAAAGATTCTTTAAAAAAATCTCCTTTTGTCTTCCACTGGAACAATAACAGCATATGGATTTGGAGTCACATGAGTAGGGCTGGGTATTGATACGATTCTCTTGATTTGATTTGATTCAGATTTCGATTCGATATTGATTCATATGGGTATATTTCAGTCATAATGTCCCTTCTGCTTACATATGAAAGAAATTATTTTCCAGCTAATGCTTAATTATACAGGAGACCTTCTAACTAGGTACATTATGAAAATACACATTTTACTAATTATATTTTAATAGTTTTTGGCATTTTGGCTTTTTAAAAATTAACAAATCCATGTATTCAATCAATAAATAACATTACATTTCATATAGAATAATTTGTACCATTTTCAAGTATTTACATGGATTTGTTGCTAAAACCGGTACTGTCTCTTTAACAAAACTGGCATTTCTATAAAGAGCATCTGTAAATGAGCGTATTTAACAAAAGAGAGTCGAATGGCTTTATCTTATCTGTGCTATAGATGATTAGAATGAAATGTTTACTTTTTGTTGTATTTGATCAACAACTGACAGTAGAGAAAATAAATGGTATTAAAAGAGGCATTATTCAATGACAAATGGGTTACATGTATCTCACCTTTGGACACATTACACGGAACAACTTTTACTCTCAACACACAGTGAAAGGATCTTGCTGCTGAATACTACACTACACAAATCTAAACATTTTACAGCCAGTTGCCATATATATACATTTTAGTTGCATAGCGTGAAATTTGGTTGTATATGTGAATGTAATTTTTAGGGTGAACTATCCTTTTAACATTATACGTCAAGTCATGACACAATATGTTACATTATTACTATCAACTTATTGCAGAAAAGAATGCACCTAGAGTTCCAAATATCTTACAGATATTCTAAGAATGTCATGGGACTGCATGACAAGGTTTTCACATCAGCTAGCTAATTCATTTAATAGAGCAGCTACTGATATGAAGCTTAACATTAAAATTATACTATTCCACGTTTCACTGCCTCACAATGACCATATTTAGGGCATTTTTTTTGTCATATCCTGTACTTATACACATGGACAGGTGGGTCAGAGAAGTGATGTTGCTTTACTTGTCATAATTATTAGAATTAGTGTTTGCGGGGGCCTGGGTAGCTCAGCAAGTATTGACGCTGACTACCACCCCTGGAGTCGTGAGTTCGAATCCAGGGTGTGTTGAGTGACTCCAGCCAGGTCTCCTAAGCAACCAAATTGGCCCGGTTGCTAGGGAGGGTAGAATCACATAGGGTAACCTCCTCGTGGTCGCTATAATGTGGTTCTCGCTCTCGGTGGGGCGTGTGGTGAGTTGTGCGTGGATGCCGCGGAGAATAGCGTGAAGCCTCCACACGTGCTATGTCTCCACGGTAACGCGCTCAACAAGCATCGTGATAAGATGCGCGGATTGACGGTCTCAGACGCGGAGGCAACTGAGATTCGTCCTCTGACACCCGGATTGAGGCGAGTCACTACGCCACCACGAGGACTTAAGAGCGCATTGGGAATTGGACATTCCAAATTGGGGAGAAAAGGGGAGAAAAAAGATTTAGTGTTTGCGATGTCATTGTAAAGGGACCACGCATGGTCTGTCCTGTGACTCACCATGGCAGCAGCATTCTGGCTGGCTTGATGCTGTGCTGCCTTTATCCGGGCCTGTAAGTGAGCAGGAGGGTGAAAGTACTTGCACTTGTCACGGGTGCAGCGGCCCTTGATGTAATCCATGCAAACAATGACGGAGTTCTCGCTGCCATCCACCATGGCGGCTTCCATGGGGTGGGCGTAGCGACAGTCGTTCTCCCCGCGTGTGCAATTTCCTCGCTGGAACTCCCGACACACCTAATAACAGGACAGCAGAAACAGGCATTTAGTTTACAAACCTTTTGTATTCCACCGAAGAAAGAAAGTCATACAAGTTCGAAACAACATGAGGGTGAGTAAATTACATCAGAATTGTCATTTTTTGGGGGAACAATTCCTTTAAGGTTAGGGGTTTGTTCAGATCTCTAACCTAAGAATAAGGAATAGCAATAGTCATGCGTGCATACAAGAGCAAGTTTTTCACTGTTTAACACCTCAAGTTTGTCTGTGCGAACATGTTTCTGCGTTGAGTTTCCGTTGCCCATGGTGATGCCGGTGGGGCTCCCCGGGACCAGCACGGGGGCGCTGGGCAGAAGCTCGGGCATGAGGCTGATGCCCGGACTCATGTGACTCAGGTATGGGCTGAACGCCATGGTCGGACTGCTGGCCAAGGAATGAGTTACTGGGTAAGAGGTCTGGATAAGAGAAACAGACAGGGGAAAAAAAGGGGATAATAAACCAATGTTTCAATGCCAAAAGAAACAGTGATGATCCAAAGGTTATTTAGCTGTTCAGTCATGATGAAGTCAACTTTAAGGGCAAAACAAAAGGCTTAAATTCATCAGGAATTTCCAATAGTTTTTTAGAATAGTGGTTTTTGATTTATGAGTAAAATAAGGTCTGTGGTTAACATTAATTGAAAAGACTTTCACGATTTTTTCTATATCATAATATGCACATAGTCAGTCCTCAAAAATGAATTTTGATGCTGCTGTGTGCCAGCAAGTTACAAAATAAGGACTACAACAGATTTGTCAAGCATTATTTAGCAACTTACTTTTTTTTTTAAAAACAGCACCCTAAAATTCTAATCTGAGGTATGACTGTGTGAAATTTACGTTGTAGACAAAATATGAAAGTCGGTTAACCACAGATCTTATTTTACTCATAAATCGAAAACCTCTATTCTAATAACCTATTGGAAATACAGAAAACCCGATAATGGGAATTATTTTTCAGGCTGTACAACTACAAACTAAACAGCTCTATTGGTTCTGAGAATGTGTGCTCACTATGGGCTGCAGCTGAGCTCCAGGCAGCATGAACTGCATCTGCTGGGCCAGCATAGCGGCTGCGGTCTTCTGCTGGATCAGGTTGTTCCTGCCATTTATCTCCAGCTGCGTCTTCAAATGAGGCGGAGGATGCAGGTACTTGCAGTTATCACGTGTACAGCGGCCCTTAAAGGTTGAAAAGGGAGAGAGGGAGACACAGAGAAAGAGGGGGATGAATTGCACTGAATTACTACTGAAGGATCTGAGACCACATGACAGCGAGATTGAGAGGATAAATTAAATGTGAATCCCTAGATATTTGACTGCAGTGATTCCAATTTGCTACAACAATAGAAAGCTTCCAAAACCTATTAAACGAAAGAAAAACAGCGTAATCTCAGGAGTGCAAAACAATCTTAATGCAATAGTCTGAATATCAGATGGTTAAAAGAAATGTCCCTGTGTAGAGTGATTCACAGCTTTTCAGCATTCTGCTTGTCTGTGATGCTGACAGAAACATTATAGAGCTATAGAACCCTTGTGACTTGTTTTACACGCTCAGACATCTGAGTCAGTCTTATACAATAACTGCGATGCTTGTCATCCAGCTGGTCAAGCAACATGTTGACTGCAAAGCAACAGGCACGGTCAAATACGCACACCTTATGATCACGAGTGGGTTGATTAGCAGCGAGACAAGCTCAATGAACCTACGCAGTAATGTCATTAATTCTGCAATGCGAAAGGCACCACAATAATTTTGCAGAGAGAGAGATCACGCTCCCTCGTTCCTATACTCACATACTATGCAGACAGTCTTTGGATGAACCTTGTCTCTTTTCCTATTTTCCATTTGTTATCTATAATATCATTATCGGCACTAGATCTAGCAGTTATAAGGATTTGTTCACACAAAAAAATATTAAAATAAAAAATTGTCATCATTTACTCACTCTCATGTCATTCCGAACCTATATGATTTTCTTTCACTGGGAAAAGGAATCGTAAGGATTTTAACAATTCCAGATTGCACTTATTGCCCACAACAGCCAGTTGCCAAATGATGAGATCTTTTAAATTACTTTTAAAGGCATTTTAGAGGCATAAATATGATCCAATAATTGACCATTCACTAAGCTCCGCCCCCCTTGGTTACAGTTGCTCGCTCTGACAAGCTCTGCAGAACTCCCCTCTGGAATGAATGGGAGATTGCCATGACCGACGCCCAATTTTTTGGCAAAATATTCTCATAATCGGAATGGATAATATTTTTACGTGGGCTGGTATGAAGAGTGACATTGTAATGCATATTTATCTGAAGTTTTTTGTAAAAGAAATTGTTAAATTACACAGTAATTTGATTAAAAACTGTGGAGACTATTATTACAGTCACTTGAAAAAAGAAAAACTTGATTAAATAGCAATTACACGTCTAATAACATATGTGTAAGTGAACAGAGCTGTTTATAACATCTCATAACACACTCATTTTGATGCTGTGAACTGCTTATTTACTGTCGCTTTTACTATGACTTGAATCAACACAAATTAATTAACGTTCAGTTCTTAGCTTTAATTTACATTGGAGTAAAGGTATCATTGCAGATGATATATGTTCATTTGGGAATGAGGGCTGACACAGTTTAATCCACAACATGATCTTCTCCAGATTTATTTAAAGATTATTTAAAAAAAAGAAAGAAAAACACTGCAAGTACCCTCCCTGGGTAACTCGTGCCACTATTACAAATGACCTGGCAACAACCTGTTTTAAATTTATTTTGATTATTTTGATAAAATCTGCTTAAAACTACTCAAACAAACTTTACTTCCACAGGCTGTCATTGAAAAATAGCAAACGCATGTCAGAGTAATGGCAGCAGGGCAACAGTTGCTAAGACAGGATTGGTCAGAAGCGCTTTTAAGGCGGGGCTTAGCGAAGGGTCAAAGGGGCCTACTGTTACTATACTCTAGTATACAGTATATTAAATACAAATTCTAAACAAACAAAAAAATTTGCTAACTTCATTCATACATTAAAAAAAATAAAAAAATAAAAATTCATTTGTTAACACAAAATTTGTAATCTGTAGACCTGTCTTTAATGACACATTGTCATGTAAAAAAAAACAGTCAGTAACTGCACTTCCTGATTTAAAAGGCAGGAGCCTTAAGTACAACATTACATACTGTACAACACGGTAACAGTTCGTGGTTAATTTTGAGCTGGACATGACAGAAGTCAGATTCACCAAAAAGAACTCTCTCATAAGAGTCATTCGTTCGGGAACCACATTACTCTGGTCACGCTGTATGTTTCGTGCTGTAGATTTATAAGAACTAACTCATAAGAGTCATTCATTTGGGAAATGCATTACTCTGGTCACGCTGTATGTTTCACACAGTAGATTCAAAAGAACCGACTCATAAGAGTCATTCATTCGGGAACCGAATTACTCTGGTCATGCTGTGTGTTTCGCAAAGTAGATTCATAAGAACTGACTCATAAGAGTCATTCGTTCGGGAAACGCATTACTCTGGTCACGCTGTATGTTTCGTGCAGTAGATTCAAAAGAATCGACTCATAAGAGTCATTCATTCAGGAACCACATTATTCTGGTCACGGTGTATGTTTCGCGATATAGATTCAAACGAACTGGCTCATTAGACTCATTCATTCAGGAACCGCATTACTCTGGTCATGCTGTATGTTTCGTGCTGTAGATTCAAAAGAACCGGCTTGTTAGAGTTCGGGAATTGGAACACTAGTCGTGCTGTATGTTTCGTACGATAGATTAAGTAGAGAGGCAGTGGTGCCACTGAAATGCGCAGCAGGAAACACTGTCAGAGTATTGTAGTATCTTTGTCCGCATCGGCAGAAAATGCAGGTTTAAGAACCATTAACACAAGCGAAAGTCATGAAAATCATACCTTTCCGTTTCTGAATAAGAAGCGGTTCTCAGTTCCCAACCCTATCATTTTTCAAAAGGAGATGTTTTGCAGGATGTGCACACCATTCTTTCCTATTCAGTAATAGTAAATGGTAACCGGGGTCTGTCAATGTCTCCAAAAATGACATTAAAGCACCACAACAGTAATCCATGATATAGTCTTTGGTGCATTTTGTCATTTTTCTGGTTACCATTCACTTTCATTGAATGGAAAAGACTCATAGAAAGAACCATACAGGTTTGAAATAACATGAAGGTGAAAAAATGATGACAACATTTTCTTTTGGGTGATCTGTTCCTTTAAATCACAAATGGTGAAATTCTGGCTACATTGAAAGACATTCAATAAAAAAAATATTAAGACTTTTACTGCTTATGCAATACACTTCAGTGCCCACAAAAGATCATGCTTTTTCTTTAATGTATTCTTGAGGAAGGAAGGCATAAAACACATCTTAATACTCAACATTGCTCTTACAGACATCATCTGCCTATACACCTGGAGAGTCACAATTCGCTCTGTCAGCAGGCACGCAAAGGCAATAATAACTTGAATTGCTTTTAAATACTCTAATGATCTGTTATTTGGCAACCCTGAAAAAGAGACTCAATTTTTACTTATTCATGTCATCACAGCTCTTAATAGGGTGTTGGGCTCACAAACCGAGCTAAGCCGCTTAGCATGGGACACACGGTTCCAACAGAATGGAATCTGAATGGAATCCTGACACAACCCTGATAGAATCCAAATGGAATTTGCAGAAATGATGGGATGTGTGGGATGTTTACAGATCATGCATACATGCACCATTCTCCTCCACTGAGCTTACTGGACATGGAGCCTTGTTCTGGTCTGGTGAGCTAGACTTGCGTGTCTTCAAACAACTTTTGCCTCTGTGAAAAATTATTAACCATTGGAAATTGATATAGGATAAAAACCCATGTCACAATGAGACAGATTGGCTCATTGCGAAGACAGTCAATGACTTAACAGGCAGCGATTTGCGTATGAAGGCACCTTGTCAGGACGCTGGTTCAGACAGTCTCCTCAGGCACCATAACTGGATCTATGCTGCCTACAAAAACTAACCAGATGAAAGCATCTCAGTAGTCAAAATGTGACTCAAGTATTGGATTCGGACGTGCCTTGATGCCTTCCTACCTCCGTTTACAGCTTCAGAAAGCAGCATTTTTCAGCTTTCGTAAGTGGACAAAAAGATGCTGTGAGTGACTCAAAGAACTCTGCGAAATATCCAAGAAAACAGGCAAATAACTGAATTGTTATAGTGAAAAAATAGATTTTTATATATAAATAATGAAGGAATCTGAACTGAATGGAATCCCGATGCAACACTAATGGAATCCGGATGGAGTGTGCAGAATGTGTGGGATGTTAACAATTAATGGTCTCATATAAATGAGATGTTTAGCTGTCCTCCAGCTACAGCAATTGAAATCCTTGTCTGTGTCTTCAGCAGCCTCTGGCCAGCTTTTAACAGTGATGAAGTCCTAACAAAATCAGAAGCGAGAGAGCATGAGGGTGTCACTTTGCCTGCCAGTGTGATAAGGTGCACTTAATGGAGATGAAAGTGGGTGTCTGGAGTATCAGCATGAAGGGACAGCACAATCGATTTGTACTGTGGTGACAAGGATTGGAGATGTTACTCCATCCCACACCTGTACCATTCAATGCAACTCCCACACATGCAGCTACATACAAAATCTAATGCAACCAAAGAGGTCTTTAATATTTGGAGACAGCTGGCACTCCCATTCATCTAAATGGCAATTGCTCAGCTGGTGCATGCTTTTTGCTCTCATAATCACACATGTAGGGGGATACATAGCCACAACTTTGCGCAACATTGTTAATTGTGTGTCTTGAAACTTGTATGTCTCCCACAATGTGATTGGGAGCAGTTGCATCAGCGGTGTGTGTTGTGGCAGTGTGTGTGTAATGAGCAGGCCGTCTCAGAGGAGCAGACAGGTGATCCTGCCAAAACACATATGAGAACCAGCCTCACAGTCAAGCTTTAACTTTCTGGAAGACACAAAGAACACGCAGCTCATTTTAACAGCACACAGGGGAACAGAAAACACAGGCCGTCACCAGAGAGAGATGAGGGAAATGTGCTGAGGGCTCTGACAGAGTCCCAATGAGCAGAGAAAGAAGAAGAAATGAAAAGCTGTAAGTCATGTCATGAAGAATGGACTAGGTCAGGGATCTCCTCTGCGTGGTCATGGTAACACACATGGCGTTTTGTCTCATACTGTCTCCTCACGACTGATTGGCCAGAGAGGGAGAGGCAGAAAGGGAGAGGGAGGTAGAAAACTAGAGTGACAGAAAAACAAAACAAAATATTCACTGATACAGAAAAATCTGAATCTGATTAACCTTTTCATATTTTTGATTTTCTTTCTTTTGTCAAAATATATTTCTAAAGAGCCATATTCTTCTAGTTTAGAGCATTTTAGTTTTTTAAGCCCACTTATGATGTAAGTCAATGTGTTCTTAAAAAGCTAGAGAGCACAATGAATAGAATAGAATGCAGGTGTCTTGAGACGTGTGTTTAAAATTTATTTTTAAATTGACAGTGTTCAAATAAGGCAACACCACTGCATTAGACACGCCCAAACCATCTAGCGCACGTTTACACAGAAAAGCAACTGACGAAACACTGTAGACGAACGCTAAAATGCATTCGGTGTCTTAACCCCAAATCAATACTATACAAAAAATGTGACATTTATGACCATTAAGATTTTTTTGCATTGTGATATTATTTTCAGAACACTTATGCTGCGTTCACGTCGTGACGGAATTACTGTACTTACGAGATGCTGACTCAGGTCACGTCCAGGTAAATCAGAAGTTTCTATGAAAACACTCATAACGCAAAAACGGCTTTGTTGTTGATAACAGCAAAATGTTTATCATTACATTAATTCATTAATTCACCTCTTTCTGTTGTTGCAATTTTTAAAAACAAAGAAAACACACCAGGTAACAACAGAATAATAAAATGGCACACAGATAATAAATAAAAATCAAACATATGTGTTAAAAAATACAGTATGTTTTCACTAACTTTAACTGTAAAGGCTGCGGCCATTTTTAAATGAATTTAAATGAGCTTTCATAGAATTCTGTGTTTACAACTTGTAATTAAGAGTTCTTCGAAGACGTGAAGGCTTTTTACAAGTTGGAATCTCATAATTACTGTAATTCCAACATGACGTGAACATACCATTAAGCACATTTTACCCCCTAATTCTTATTACCGTGATGAATCCGACATTTTTTTTTTCTTTTTCTATTTCCATTGTTTTCAATTATTATTCTCATTACCGTAACACAGTAATTTTTTACTGTTTACAGTAAAACAGTCACTATGACCATATTTTTTCATGAAACATGGCACAAGCTGATAGGTTCTTTGAACTTGTTTTCCAAGCCAATCGGCTTGCTCACAAGTGATATGTTAAGCCAGTCGGCTCAGATGGTGTAAGCTGATACAACCTTTGACATGTAATGGGGTAGCCAACCAACTCGTGTACGCTCTCTTTGTCTAACATTTAAATTACTCCGTTTTGCTGACAGGCTGTTTTCACTGCAGCGCGCGGCAAGGGTTTTTCTTTGAAACCACCTCCTCCCCAGCACCACCAGTCTAGATGTAATATATGGGGATGTATGTCTAAATGTGCAGCAGCATGTCATAAATGCTTAATGCAGCATGTCTGTGCTTTGACTAACTGTGCTGACACAGCAGCAGTATGTCCACACGCTAACACAGTATGTCTGTGTCTGTTCTAGCGGTAGCATGTCTTTGTACTTACTTTGCTACAGCAGTAGCAGCAGCAGTGTAGCAGATCCCGTCCACCAATATCAAAAACCTGTCAATATGTCATACACTCATTAATATGCTAAATCTTTTCAAGAGTTGTCATGACCGAAACTATCTTATGACAATTTCTGAATGACCCATTTTTGCTTAGCTTCCATAAATGATCTGGGTGGAATGGGAGGAAGCTTTACATTGTGAACATTAAAGTAGATGGAAATCTTTTATTTAAAAAGAGTAAGGAAAATCCTGTTTTCCAGTATATGCACCCATTAAATGTACTTCCTGGAACAGTCTTTTACAGTCTCTATTTTCTTATCTCAATTCCTCAAAAAAAAAATCAATTCATATTCATGTGATTAAGATGTAGCCAATGACAATTTAAGTATTTACTGATTTAGTTTGGGAGACAAAGGACTTTGCCAGCACCACTGTTACATCAATATCTGAATCACTTTTACAAGACTAGCTGATTACCTAATTCATGCATCTCTGGTAGGTTTTCAAGCAAACCAAATAGGATTAATGGTAAATGAATAAATAGCAAAAGCTTATGCATCAGGGGCTGGTAAAAGGAAGGACACTCTAGCAGCCATTAGGGGATGTCGATAAATTAGCAGAGAGGTGGAGGCGTGGAGAGAGGCACAGAGGAGAGAGCAATGGGGGGGATGACATTGGCTCTGAAAATAAATGTTGGAGCTATTTTAATATGTCTAATATTTATTGATAAAAGAAAATCAATAATAATGTTGGCACCTGACTGCACTGAAAACATTTTACTCAGTTAATTCCAACAAGATTTTTAAATTTTCGACGCAAAACTCACCTCCACGATGCTATTGTGCTTTAGGTAGTTGCCAGGGCATTGCTTTGCAGTTGTTTGTGTGTTCTTGCCTTTTTTTTTTTAGCACATTAATATATGGTTGCTATGGTGTTTTAGGTGGTTGCTTACTGGCCCAGGTCAAAAGAGCCCACCTCAAGTCTCTGATATCCTGCTTCTTAAATATGCCTCCTCCAATATAAATCTATGGGATTTTTTTCACCAGTTTTTATTGCCCGCTATGCACAAATCTTAAAGTGATGGTTCATCCAAAAATGAAAATTATCTCAAAATTTACTCACCCTCATGCCATCCCAGATGTGTATGACTTTCTTTCTTCAGCAGAACAATATTTCAGCTCTATTGGTCCTCACAATGCAAGTGAATGATGACCAAAACTTTGAAGGCCTAAAAGGCAGTATAAAAGTAATCCATAAGACTCCAGTTGTTAAATCCATATATTCTGAAGTGATATGATAGGTGTGGGTGAGAAAAAGATCAATATTTAAATCCTGTAAATCTACACTTTCACATTCAGCCACCTAATGGTTGGGGCTGGTCAAAGGTGCAGATTGATAGTATAAAAGGACTTAAATATTGATCTGTTTCTCACCCACACCTATAATATTGCTTCAGAAGATATGGATTTAACCACAGGAGTCACATGGATAACTTTTTTCCCTACTTTGTCATTTTTGGACCGTGTGAGTTCTGGTCAACATACACTTGCATTGTGAGGACCTACAGAGCTGAGATATTCTCCTAAAAATCTTCATTTGTGTTTTGCAGAAGAAAGAAAGTCATACACATCTGGGATGGCATGAGGGTGAGAAAATGATAGGAGAATTTTCATTTTTGGGTGAAGAGGATCCCTAACCCTAAATATGAGCAATAGTTATAACGAAGCTTGCCTTAGCAAACACCACTAAAAACTCCTCAGACACACACAATAAAAACATCAAGAAGGACTAAACTGTAAAATGGAAAGACCTTCATCTCTCTCTCTCTCTCACTTATTTTTATCAAGCTTTTCTCTCCCTCCCTCTCTCAGTCATAACAGCAAACTGACCCTGAGTTTTTAGATAGTGCTGGCTGGCTGCTTTTTCTGTGCTGATAAAAACAATCAAACAATTTGATGAGTGAGTAACCTACACAGGTCACTGATGCCCATTGCTAATAACTGTACCACTGTTCAGAGGGATTACTACATGCAGTCGGCTGGTTGCCGGTGCTGTTTTTAGGCCTCATGTAAGCTTTCTCACTCCTCCTCCCGAGCTCCCCCTAACATGCTGCACAGAGCCAAAAAAAAAAAGTTCAAATAATACATTCTAGCTCAATAAAAGATGCGGCAGTTGCAGCACTCAGACAGAGAGGGCCTTGTCTGGGTCTTCCGCTGCACATAAACACATACGCAGACATAAAAACACACAAACAGGTTTTTTGTGCTCATGGCACAATTCTCAGTGCCAAATGTTATGACTGACCAACAGGTTTAGTGTGCTCAGAGCTGTTTCCTGAAATAAAGATGGAAAAATAAAAGACAATAAAAGGTATAACACAAACATTTGAGCATTTAATCTATAAATACTGAGAAAATTATACTTCTATCTACAGCAATGCAAATTTTATGTGTTGTGCCTATATGATACCTTGATTATACTTTCTAAAAAAAAATAATAAAAAAAACATTATTTAGACACACTAACAAGTACTAAAAAGTACTACAGCACTACCAAGGTTTTTTGAAAATGGTACCACAATATTAGCTTATTTTCCAAGTACAAAGGAAATATCATAGTATATGAATATGTTAACCATTCAGGATCAGAACAGGCCAGATTAGATCTGACTTGGCAGTTGCAGACACTGTATGGGGTGGAGGAAAATATTGATATTTCAGTATTGCAATATTCAACCTCATGATACTGTATTTGTACATTTTTGACATTAATATTAATGTTTGAAAAACTGTGTGAAAAGGTGAAAAATACTGAGGCATTTGACCAACATGCACTTGATTATTTCTATTTGACCAAAATCCAAACAAGCTAAGAATGTAATTGCAGAAAGAACTGGAGCCCAATGTAGATGAATGAGAAGTGAGTAAAATATATTATATATAGGCCTATACTGTATATATACTGTATATATATATATATATATATATATATATATATATATATATATATATATATATATATATACACACACACTACCGGTCAAAAGTTTTGAAACATTTACTCATTCTTTATTATATATTTTTTTCTTCACATTTTAGAATAATAGTAAAGTCATCAAAACTATGGAATAACATAAATGGAACTATGGGAATTATGTTGTGACTAACCAAAATCCAAAATAAATCAAAACTGTGTTATATTTTAGCATCTTCAAAGTAGTCACCCTTTGCCTAGAATTTGCGGACATGTACTCTTGACATTTTCTCAACCAACTTCTTGAGGTATCACCCTGGGATGCTTTTTGAACAGCATTGAAGGAGTTCTCATCTATGTTGGGCACTTATTGGCTGCTTTTCTTTATTATTTGGTCATCAATTTCAAAAACTTTTTTTTTTTGTTATTACATTTTAGATTTATAATGAAATAAATTAATATGTTGGCACAATTATATTTTTGTCTACAAAACTAATTTCAAACATTTAAGCATACGCCTTCAGATCAAAAGATTTTTAAGATCATGAGAAACATTTCAGTCAAGTGTTTCAAAACTTTTGACTGGTAGTGTATATACTGTATATATATATATATATGTGTGTGTGTGTGTGTGCAAATTAATTTTTCACAAAAACATTTGTCTTAAAACGGTTATTTTATATATGTATTCTGCTTTTAGTGTATCAGTAGGAATGATCAACTTTAGATTTCAACATTCCCTTTGCAAATAGAATTGAATAGAAGAACAAGGAGCTCTACAACAGATGGTATGGCCCCCACAGAGCTCAGATCTTAACATCACTGAGTCAGTCTGGGATTATGAAGAGACAGAAGCAACTGAGACAGCTGACATAGATAGAAGAACTGTGGCAAGTTCTCCAAGAAGCTTGGAACATCCTATCTGCCAACAACCAAGAAAAACTGTGTCCAGGTGTACATAGGAGAACTGGTGCTGTTTTGAAGACAAAGTTTGTCACACCAAATATTGATTTAGCTTTTTTATGTTTACTGTATGATGTAAACGAAAAGTATTTATGCATTATTTTTGTAGACATCCTGACTATGTAACATTTTTCACAACTAAAACTTTTGCACAGTACTGTATATACAGTACACACACACACCAACATTTTTAATCACAATACACTAAACACAAAAAATTGCAATACTGAATCATGATCTTATATATTGATGATATATTATCATATGTCCATGCTAATTCACATATCTAGTAGCATGTTAAGACCATGGTATTCTTTAAACAGTCCCACCAGGATTTCGCAGACCTTTTCCTAATAATTGCGGCCCAAAGTAACTGAAATTGCGATGCATTTTTGGTATTATTGTTCAGTGAAAACTCACAAATAATCATAGTAAGCTTGTGTAATTTGTGTCAATGAGGTATAAGTGCAACTGCCTGTATTTTAGTGCATAAGTCCTGATTATGGAGCTAGCAAGCAAAAAATTATAAATACACACAAAAATACAATACATTTAAGATGTGAAACCCAAGATATGACAAATATAATTTCAATGGAAGACGCTTAATTATTTTGATATCAAAATGTTCTGCCGCAGACAATGCAAATACATTTGGTAAGGTTAAAATAGTAGACCTACAATAAAACTGTAAAATAAAAACACAAACATGAGGATTCATTAATAGGCCTGTCGCGATTTTTACATCACCTGATCGTGATCATTTGATTTAACCGCGATTATCTGAGAGAACTGCGATAATTTGGCACTTCAAATTCTTATCACATTGTACTATCCAATAGCGGTGTGCAGAGAGTATCTGTTCATATGACAAAATTATCTGTATTTGTCTCTGTATTCGGATAGAACCGGGTGTGGGCGGGGCTTAAACCAGAAGTGTGTCAAAACTAAATGAAACACCCATTTTTAAGTGTTACTCTTACATTTATAGTTTCTGTTAATAAAATGTGCCTTATATGCCTTTTCATAATGATAGCCTAATAATAATAATTATTATTATTAGGGGCCTGGGTAGCTCAGTGGTAAAAGACGCTGGCTATCACCCCTGGAGTTCGCTAGTTCGAATTCTAGGGTGTGCTGAGTGACTCCAGCCAGGTCTCCTAAGCAACCAAATTGGCCCAGTTGCTAGGGTGGGTAGAGTCACATGGGGTAACCTCCTCGTGGTCGCTATAATGTGGTTAGTTCTCGGTGGGGCACGTGGTGAGTTGAGCGCGGATGCCGCGGTGGATGGCATGAAGCCTCCACACGCGCTATGTCTCCGTGGCAACACGCTCAACAAGCCATGTGATAAGATGCTGGGTTGATGGTCTCAGACGCGGAGGCAACTGGGATTCATCCTCCGCCACCCGAATTGAGGCGAATCACTACGCCACCACGAGGACTTAAAAGCACACTAAGAATTGGGCATTCCAAATTGGGTGAAAAAGGGGAAAAATCCAAAAAATAATAAAAATAAATTATACAATTATTATTTAAAAAATATGCATTTTAATTTTAAGACAAGTATATAATTTTATTCTTTTTTTTCTTACCAGATGAAGCTGAATTTGTAGGCTACATTAACTGTGGAATATGGTGGTATTTTGATATTAATATCTGCATGAAACAGAATTTTCGTTTGTCTGTGCATGTATAACAACATTATTCTGAAGGCACTAAGTGTCAAGCAAAATGTGAAATGTCAAGCACACATTTTGCAGTAAATAATAAATACAAATTCAAACATTAAAAGAAATTAAAATAAAATCAATATAGCCTACAAACAGGTGAAAATCCTGTAAGTCTATCAGGAATTTTTAAGATAGGACACCATTATTTAATTAAATATAATAATAATAATAATAATAATAATAATAATAATAATAATGTTACGTTTATATAGCGCCTTACCAGAGTCCAAGAACACTTAACATTTTCAAATTTAGCACAGTTTAAAGAAGAAGAAGAAGAAGAAGAAGAAGAAGAAGAAGAAGAAAAAGACAGAGCATGTTTCGGTTTCTTTGTTTTACATAAGGAGGAATATTCCTAATAGATGAATACTCAATGGAGCATTTGAACTTTTGTTTGGAATAAAGTCTTAACCAGTTAATTACTTTAATTGCTGATGTGGATATTAATGTGGTCAACTTTAAGAGACGGAAAGACGAGCTCCGACGTTAAATCACTTCAGGTCAGGAATTTAACATCGCGCTCAGGTGTAGGCTATTAATAAATACATGAGAATCACGTGTGATACATTAACATAGACATTTCAAGAAGTGGAAAGTGTACATGATGTTGTATCTTAGTTAATGTAACACTTGACAAGCTCCAGACCCGCACAGTTAACAGAGACCGCAAACGGAGTCAAGACCACACCCATCCGATCTGAAATCACAACGTGTGTATTTTCATTCATAAGGTTTACACTTTAGAAATATTGGCTGCACAGATTCATAAATTCGTTGTGCTTTTGGATAATCAGTCATATAAATATTTTTTATATTATTTGGATGAATCTGTTTTTCATTTTGAAGTCATTATCTGTGCCTTTCTGAATAAGGTATTCAGCTTTGGGCACATCCCTACTCTCCAAATGAGGGATTTTTAAGTGATTATTCAGTAAAAATGCCAATCATAAACACGTTTCATTAATGTTAAGTCTCATTTTCCAGTGCAACAGTGAATAATGTGAGCACTCCAAATGAACTGAGGCTGCACCAAAACAAAAACAAAAACGTTCCGGTTTCACTTTAACATTAGTGTAATGGCAAATGTTCTTGGTTGTTGCGGATTCATACACAGAGCGTTAATAACAGTAGGCTACATTCACACAGTCAGTGTTTGGGATTGGCAACCATATTTACTTACAGGTGTGAGTCTTGAAATGTCCTGTTCATACAACAGCTTACAGTAGCAGTTTGACTGCTGTCTGTATGAACGAAAAACCGAAGTCAAGCCCGTATTCTAACAGCTGTAACCACAGTGACAATGACTAAAGTAAATATCAAAGATGGTGACGTCTGTAACACCGGCAAGTCTTGACACAATTGATGCTGCATTATTAAATCATTTGTTTTACAGAGTGCACTCAACATCTGTGTCGCACGGCTCGCGCCCATGAGCATATACGGTAGAAGACAGCGGCAGGACCTTCGGATGACAAAGCTAATTTCTCTGTCTCCGTGAGTTAACAAAACCCCACATAAAACACACAAGACACACGTGTACAGTGCAGCATGGCTCTCTCACATTATATGACGTGGCAGACACTAGTTGTCCAGTACGGTTCTTTTCACACAGCACAGGTTTGCCGAAAATGCGGTTGTGAGACCTGAAAATTTGCGGGTGTCAGATCGGTCAAAAAATGTGGTTATCACTCTCGTAAATCACCAGACTTTGTGTGAACGCAACCGCAGTGACAAAGAGGAGGAACTGCTTACTCTGTTACGGTGGAGATGATACCATGACGACTGTGCAGTTGGACATTTTTTGACTGCTTCAAGCTTTTTAAGGACTTGTTTTGCCGCTGTCAATATGTAGAAAAGTGATTGGATTACATCAGAATCACAGTTTTTACTGGAATATTTGGGAAATTATACAAAATTTTAAGCTACCGCAAATAATGCGGAGCTTGATTGAATTTGCATAAATGTTTTATTCCTGGAGGGACTGTTAAAATATCTTGGAGTACCACGTAAATACTATAATATCTGAATATAGTTATCATAAATTGAAAATAAATCAAAAGTATCATGGTATTAGATCTAATACCATCAATGTACTATGGTACCTCCACAGAATTTTTTTTGGAATTGACAAAGCCATGATAAGAAGCTGCAGTGTTTTAGGATGACACAAACACACTCAAAAGGAGAACATCAGCAGGAGAGAGATCACTACTCAGCAAAAGAGCCTGAAGGTGTTAGCCATGAGGAAAAGACCCAATTGCGTGTTTGTGTGTGTGTACATCTATCAGATTCTGAACTAAAATAACACATAAAGAACTAATGGTTAATTTATCACATTTAGTGCTATATTAACAAAGAATCTTTAACTGGTGTACGTGTGCTTGCAAAGCAGCATCTGGATTACCTTGAGTGAGTCGAAACAGGCGATGACACGACCGTTCTCCACGTGGCAGGTACGAGAGGGGTGAGCGAACTTGCATTCTGTGTCTGAACGCGAGCAGGTTCCTCGCTGGAACTCTCTGCACACCTCCAGCGTCAGCCACTTGGTGTCGCGGCCCATGGTCACATTGATGGCCATGGCGGTACCTCTGTGAGCAGAGGGGTGGGGTGGGGCAGCCAGGCGTGATAAACCACAAAAGCTGCAAAAGATGAGCACAGTAGCAGGGAGGAGGGGATCCTTAGACTACCTGTCCAGAAATAAGCTAACTCTCACAGGGACAGGAAGGGGACATAGTCTGCTGATCAGCCAATGGGCTCAGAGGAGCTGCATACAATCACAAAAGTACAATGAGGATGTAAAACCAGTTAAAAGTAAGGTCTGCGTGCTGTGAATTAGAGTGTCGAGGTGGGGTAGGTCACTGTGACATGCTGCGGTGCATCTTCGAGCTGCTGTCCAGGAAAACAAGGTACTAAAACTGGAGCAGAGCGGCACTTTCAACTTTTCTGCAGTACTCGCCCCACTGTCAAGACTCGCCCGCCGGAGCTCTAGGTTTAAAATAGCCCTCTTGCATTGATATAAAATGGACTTTCTCTAATTTTAGGCTTCCAGAAACCCCTGCCCTGCTGCCATAGCCACAGCAGTCTGTAAAAATACTTGCATGTCTGGGCCGTAAAGGATGGAGAGACTGCAGACACTCAGAGGTGAATCCAAAGAGGAAACTAATGGACTGGTGTCCTTGTATTAAAAGGTGAAATGGCAAGCAGGCGAGGCTGGAATCGAGGAACAGGCAAATGGGCCGGCTGACTGTCAGGGTGAAATATAGCCCGAGCCAAGGCCAAGCACTTGCACACTCTCAAGTCAGGGAGGAAGTGAGCAATCCGAAGCGGAGAGCAGCGGACACAGAGACGGGCTGCTGCAGCATCCAGATGAGGCACTTAGTGGTGATGCAAGTCTTCTTTTACTTGAATCGTTTTCTCATCCCTCCTGTCCCGGCGTCCTCCCTTTCATCGCACTGCTCTGAGAGTCCGTTCACGGCAGGTAAACCTGTCTTTCCAAAAAGACACAAAGGCAACAAACTCAGTTAAGACAGCTCTTCCTGTTCAGAAGTCTGGTAGAATTCCTACAAACATTAGGCATAGCAGTATTTCACAAAACATAAGGGATGAAATGAAACTACTGGTAAAACATTTTTATCAAAATAACAAAATGCCTCAGCTGTTTATGTTGCAAACCTGTAACTGGGGAACACAGATGTGAGAGACAAACAGAGAGAGGCTGAGAGCACATGGCAGAAAGCGCAAGTGAGAGAGAGAGTGAAAGAGAGATAGAGGAGGAGTGCAGACGGGACGCAGGAAGAAATGCAAGGGAAAGGGCAGGCTGTGTCTTGATTAATAGACAGAGCAAGGGAGGGGAGGAGACAGGAAGAGGGAGAGAGGAAGCGAGCACATGGGAGAGAGCAACGTCACTTTACGACTGATGCAGCAAAAGTTAGTGTTAAACAAACAGTGTTTGTTGCGGAGGCCATAAACTATGCAGTGATCAGTATTGTCAGTGCTTAAAATCTAAACAAGCTTTTGTAAAAGAGGAAGAAGAGGAAGCAGGCAGAGCAGAGCAGACCAGAGGAAGGGCAAATCCCCATAGCTGCAGCTGCTGAGCACGGAACACTGCAACAGCCAATCAGAAGCTGCGTTGTGACCAGGCAAGGTGGATCGGCCAATCAGGAGGAGCCTAATATATTGATCACTTTTTTTGCCGTTAGACTCCGCACCCTCTTTGTCATTGCATTGCTCCTTGGCTGAATTCTAAGGAGAGTGAAGCATGCCTGTGTCTCTCTCTTTCCTGGATCGGGAGAGATTTATGTGCACTTGCCAAATATAAGCAATCGTTGCGCTCTGAGTCACATGCACACGCAGGTGGGAGGATGAAGTGATTGTGGGAAAGGAATGCAGAAGTGAATGGATTTTTATCCGATTCCTTCCACAGTCATGACAATGGCATTTGTGGAGATATGGGAAGGTGAGATCTAGTTTGTGTATGGGAAGGAGATTGGGTGGGGGGGGTGGAGATCCACAGAGAGATGTAAGCGTGTTTCTTGGGTGGGTCTGACAGTTCATATGCAGTCCCCTGAGAGAGAGAGACAGTACTATGAGGCATAATCAATGGTGTGATGACCAAGCATACTTGAAGTGATGTGGGATGGAGGAAGGGGTTAGGAACCGAGAATCGGAAGACTTTCAGTTCTTTTAACGGTTCTTGAATGAGCATTATTCTGCTTGTGAGTCTTTAATCAGTGTTATTAAAGACTGGTTGTTCATATGACAATGTGTAGTTCACCCAAAAATGACAATTCTGTCAGCATTTACTCACTCTCATGTCATTCCAAACCTGCATAATTTACTTTCCAGGGTTTTTCTTGCATTGAAAATTTTTGGCAGCCAACCAGATTAAATTTCGGGCCACCATTTTAAATGTAATTGAATTCACCTCCAGTTCAGTGCTTTACAAGTGCTAAATTTATTTCTTGTCTGAAATGCACACCTGCATGGCGTAATGGTAGCCTGATTTTCGCGTATCGCATATTTTGACAAATGTTGTAGTTTTGTATAAAATTATTTATTATAAGGAAGTACTTACAGGTAATTTTATTACAACTGTGGCCACGTCCACACTAATAAGTTTTTATTTGAAAACGTATCTTTTCTCGACATTTTGGTCTTCCGTCCACACTGAGACGGCATTTTTGTCAGCGAAAACTGAGCTTTTTGAAAACGCTCTCCCAAGAGGATAAATTTGAAAATGCAGTCTTCACGTTGTAGTGTGGTCTGAGAAAACAGATATATCTGAAAACGATTACATATTTGTTGTCACGTGACGCAGTCATGTGATCCATTCAACCAAAACAATCAAGATGGCAGCCCGTATTATATTTGATAGCATTGTTAAAGATAAATGTTACCTTTGTACAACATTCACATTGCATTCTTTCAAATGTGATGGGAAGTTTACTCAGAATTGGTGTCCGGCGATGGAACACGAGGACACTTGTGTTTCAGACCATACATTGAACAGCGATTTTTCACATGCGCAGTAAGGGGATTTAAGCGTTTTATATGTTTCAGTGTGGACGAGCAACTTTTGGAAAACGCTCAAAAATGACAGTGTGGACGGAGAGCGTTTCGAAAACAAAAACGGCATTTTCAAATGTATCCGGATTAATGTAGCGCTCTTCAAAATGAATGTGTGAAGCCGGCCACTCATACACTTGATAAGACTGCATTATAAACATCGCACACTATGTGTGTGTGTAGATGACAAAGAGCAGAGCACTTATAAACTGTGAAGCATGTAGCATATGCAGACTACATATAATAATATAATTAAAACCTGCCTTTTGCGGTTTAAGAAGCATATTAGGCCATATAGCGAACTGCGGAGTTGAGAAGCTGTCATCAAAAACATCAGGTTTTCAGCCAAAATGCCAAAATAAAAGCTCTATTTAACAAGATGTGTGAAATTGAAATATTGCAACAAAAACAAAAATATATTACTTATGTATTGTAAAATGTATCATTCAATATAGTAGTAGTAGTAGTAGTAATAATAACAATAACAGTTATTATTATTACATATTAATACTAATTATATTATATTTAAGCAATAACTAACAAGCATTTCATTACTGATTTCATGAATACTGTGATGTTTTGCTGTGAAGCACTGTATTTTACTTAATATATAAATAGTTACAATGTTGGGTTTTGGATTGTGCTGTGAGGATGTGTATGAAATCTTTTCATATGATGAAATGGTATGGTATGATGAAAAGTAATTGTTCTGTTCTTGTTTTATTAAAATTCAATAAATTCATTTGATTAGACAGTTTTTTTTGTTTTTTTTTATTATAAAATGTAATTACATTTTAAAACATGGAAAAATAGGGAATAAATTTAATGGAATTTGGAAAAAAGTATTTCAAAACGTATTTCATAGTGCACTAAATGTAATTAAGTTACGTGAAACATTAATGAAATACAATTAAGTAATAAACCAACTTCACGCATGTGAATGACTGTGTACATCAGTCACCACCGAAGACCATTATCTACCCAGGAAGAATGTTGATGCTGTTCTTTTTCCCATCAAATGAAAGTAAATCGTAACCGATGCTGTCAGTCCCTAATATTGTCTTTTTGTGTTTTACGGAAGAAAGTAAGTCACACTGGTTTGGAATGTCATGAGGGTGAGTAAATAATTACAGAACTTGTATTTTTTTTTTCTCCGTGAACTATCCCTTTAAAGATACACTTTATGAGATTGTTGTAATTTATGCAGAAATCTATAAAAATGTATGTATGAATAAAATTTTACCATTTCATTTTTGTTTAGTATTTTTATTTAGTATAGAGTTAGGACCAATTATTGGAGATGCATTTATGCCATGCAGTCTCTGTGCCACATTACAAAGTCTGTGTAAACACAACTTTTGCAAGAATTACAGTATATTAAATTGATTTCTTATTTGTAATATCTGTTGTGTTGAAATCTGATCTCACCCTTTGGCAAAAGACTGGCAGTGAATGCAATAAGAACTGTATCTCTTATTTCCAAAAATACTTCTACCGCAAAAGTACTAAAGAATCGTTAAGGACCCAAAATCAAAACCAGAATCGGAACCAGAATCATTAAATTCCTTACGATTCCCATCCCTAAACGGAGGGGTGTATGGGTATACAAATGAATGAACAACAGAAAAATGAAAAGAGATAAAGCAGAGGTGAGTGAGCAGACACTGAGAGTATTAGAGGAGAGGTTAAGGCAGATATTATCTGTGCCTGTGTCTCACAGCGACAGACACAGACAGCACGCAGGCAGACAGTCCAGAAAGAGAGCATTGCGGTGAGGGGATGAGAGAGGGAGAGAGAGAACAAGATGAGAATTGAATTAATAACATCCACCTCCAGATACAAGAACAAAGGCACAAATTGCAATGCAATGTAATACAATGTAAAAGAGAAAGTAGGTTTTACAGGCTGATGTGCGCACCCTCCCCCAACTTCTGCCCTACAGTAAGATCAATGAAGATCTGAATGGAGCTGTTGGTCAGCACCAACTTAAAATCTCTGTCTCAATGCAGCAGTACCTCAACCAAACCTGCACACACACTCTCCATGATCTGCAAAAGGCCAATTATCTCATTTATATGTAAGCAGGTGAAAGAAGAGGTGATGCGTGAAGAGAACATGCGGGTGTGTGATGTAAGCTGCTGTGTTTAATTCCCTCCACAGACACCACGATTACCCTAATTGAGTACAAGCATGGCCCTCCCAACAATCACTAATCCCCCTCACAATGACAATCAGTTATTTCCCAAATTGGGCGATTCTATCTTCACAGCTTGTAGAGCTAACGAACACAGACACCCCTGAGACAATTGGACCAGTAATAAATAGATGTCTCGGACTGATTTCACAACATGATTAAGTAAATTATTAATGCAAAGTAGACTTACACAATCCAACTGACATTTTAGTGTAGGCCAGGTCTAGTTATTACAAACTGTCTTTATACAGTCAAAAAAGCTGGAAATGTTAAAAAAAAAAAAGGTATTTAGAAATGCACAAAGACAGCTAGCTGACTGCTAACTTACCAACTTGAATGAAAAGTAAAAAAGCCAAGCTAAGCAAAACTAATGGACACAGCTTAAATCTGAAGTGAATAATTTTTTCAATTTTAAAATAATTTCTTATATCCCAGCTTCATATGCAGAGCCAAATTTAAGTAAGTCATTTGTAGGTTGATTTCCAGTGTAAACACAGTGGCATTATCAAAACATTTCTCTGTTTTTTTAAGCATTCCCTCCAGCTCAACCAATGGTGAGAGTTGTGGGCGGAACTATCTGTTTGTGTGACCAATGGAAGACAGGAGTAGTGCTTGTGAAACCTGTTTGAAAACAACAATTATGCTAGAGCAGGCTGTATGCTTACTTTTTAGGTGTTAGCACTGAAGTGCTAGTAAACAAACAAACAAAAAAATTTATTAGCCCACAAAAGAGTGTGTTTGAAACTTGTTATTGTTAAACTATAAAATGTTTTAATAATGTATTCCTTTTTTATTATTACTACAATTTACTACTATCACTAGCCTACCACTACTACTACAACAATTTTGATATATTATCATATTTTTAAAGATATGATACTGTGATGAGGAGGAGGGCGTGGCTGGGCCGTGAGGACGTACGCCCGGCACTGAATTATCCTAATCAGCCGGGAGGGGGATAAAGACAAGCCAGAGGCACAAGTTCAGGAGAGAGAGATGCACGTGGCCACTGTGTGTGTGTGTGTCTGTGTTTTTATGTTGTTTAACTTTATTTATGTCTTTAAAGTTATGTTGACTGTTCTGCCGGTTCCCGCCTCCTCCTTGCCCATCTTAAGAACCCCGTTACATTGGTGCCGAAAACCCGGAAGGAGGAGGGATGCGCTGTCATGGAGTCCTCGCCGCTGCTGTCTGCCGGGAAGCGGAGGAGCCGCTGCCATCTGCCAGGGGACGGAGGAGTCGCTGCCGTCCGTCAGGAGATGGAGGAACCTCTGCCATCCACCAGGAAGCGGAAGAGCCGTTACCGTCTGCCAGGGGTCAGAGGACTCACTGCCGTCCGCCAGGGGAAGAGCGGCTGTTGTCTACCAGGGGGTGGAGGAGTGGCTGAGGACCAGGCACTGGTGTGTCCGGGGACTGGCGAGCGAGTTTTTCTCTCTCTCTCTTCTCTCTGTCTCTCCCCCTCGCTCTTTCCCTCTCCCCTCTCCCTCCCCTCGTCTCTCCCAGGGCTCCAGAGAGGCTGGGAAGACCTGCCGGCAACACCTCCTGTGAGACAACTCAATAGCAGGAAGGAAGTAGACACAGGGAAGTGGGGTTTCTTCTGGCACAGGTAAGATTTTTAATCGGCCACTTCAAGGTTTTTCAAGTTTACAAACTCATCAGATTCACAGCAGGTAGTTAAACAAACACATCAGCTTCACAGGAACGTAATAACCTCAACACATCAGCTTAACACACAAAACAGATTAAACTGCTTCAGCTTCGGGTACACTGTGGCCTTTCTTGTGCCAGACTCTCTCACTCTGCTGCTGGTGGCATGGTTGGTTATATGCCGCTCTCCCCATGCTCACTGGAATTAGAGACAGGTGTTAAACATAATCTAGCTCAGCTGCAAGCGCCCTTACCGCTTTCTCTCTCTCCGGACGGACGCTTGACCACGCCCCCACAGCCACATATCCCCACCGCCCGACTCAGGCCGGGGAGGCATCCGGCCTGCCTACCACTCCCCCCCCATTTCCGGAGAGGAAGTCGGCGACAGCCATCTGTGCTCCCGGTCTGTGGACCTCCTTGAACTTAAATGGCTGAAGAGCCAGATACCAATGGGTGATCCGCGCATTGGTATCTTCCATGCAGTGAGTCACTGGAGTGGGGTGTGATCCGAGCAGAGGGTGAAGACCCGTCCCAACAGGTAGTACCAGAGAGTGAGGACCGCCCACTTGATGGCGAGACATTCCTTTTCCACGGTGCTGTACTTAGTCTCCCTCAGCGAGAGCTTGCGGCTAATATACAGCACCGGGCACTCCTCCCCCTAACACCACCTGCGAGAGTACGGCCCCCAGCCCTCTGTCTGAAGCATCCATCTGTAACACAAAAGGGAGAGAGAAATCGGGTGAATGTAAAAGCGGCCCCCCGCAAAGTGCATCTTTAACCTGCATGAACGCCTGTTGACACTGCTCTGTCCACTGGACTGGGTCTGGAGCTTCCTTTTTAGTGAGATCGGTCAGCGGGCTGGTGACATCCGAATAATTAGGCACGAACCTCCTATAATAGCCAGCCAGCCCCAGGAACTGTCTCACCCCCTTTTTGGTCTTGGGCCTCGGGCAGGTCGCAATCGCCGCAGTCTTGTCAATTTGGGGACGCACCTGCCCGTGGCCCAAGTGGAGCCCCAGATACCGTACCTCCACCCGCCCAATCGCGCACTTCTTCGGGTTTGCTGTGAGTCCTGCTCGTCGCAGCGATCTCAGAACCGCCCTCAGATGCTGCATGTGCCGCTGCCAATCATTACTGTAAATGATGATGTAATCTAAATAGGCAGCGGCGTAAGCCGAATGCGGTCTGAGGATTCGGTCCATGAGATGCTGAAACGTGGCCGGGGCTCCAAACAAACCGAACGGAAGCGTCACAAATTGGTGTAATCCAAACGGCGTGGAGAAGGCTGTTTTTTCACGGGAAATTGGTGTCAAGGGGATCTGCCAATAACCCTTTGTCAAATACAGTGTCGAATAAAATCGAGCAGTGCCCAACCGATAAGCATTATCCATTACCCCTATATCGAGCATAGCATCCAATTCTTCCCGGACAATTTTCTTTCTGTGCTTGGGCAAACGGTAGGGATGGCTCTGTACCACCACCCTCGGCTCGGTCTCAATGTGGTGCTGGATGAGGTTCGTATGACCCGGCAGAAGGGAAAACACGTCTGCAAACTCCTGTTGCAACTTGACAACCTCTGCGAGCTGACATGGTGAGAGGTGGTCTCCACAAATGTAAATGATTTTGTTTTGTATTCACCTCCGGCCCGAGCTCCACCCTCTCCGGAACTACCGTAGAAAACGTCACAGGGACCACCTCCCTCCACAATTTCAGGAGGTTGAGGTGATATATTTGACATGTGCCCCCTCTATCGGTTCGCTTTATCTCATAATCGAGATCCCCCACTCGTCGTGTGACCTCAAAGTTTCCTTGCCACTTGGCGAGTAATTTAGAGCTCGATGTGGGGAGTAATACGAGTACCTTATCTCCTGGTGCAAATTCCCGCAGCCGGGTTCCCCTGTCGTACAGTCAGCTCTGTCGTTTTTGAGCTTGGAGCAAATTCTTCTGTGTTAGTTGCCACAAAGTGTGGAGTTTTGCTTTAAGATCAAGAACGTATTGAATTTCGTTTTTACTTGTTGAAGGTCCCTCCTCCCAAGCTTCGCTTATGACATCAAGCACGCAGCGCGGGCACAACCCATACAGCAGCTCGAATGGTGAAAACCCCGTGGAGGCTTGTGGGATCTCTCGTACTGCAAATAACAGGGGATTGAGCCATTTTACCTAATTTCTAGCATCCTTGTGCACGAACTTACGAATAATATTTTCAAGGGTTTTATTAAATCGCTCCACCAGGCCATCTGTTTGTGGATGGTAAACGCTGGTGCGGATTGATTTAATGCCCAATAATTTGTAAAGCTCACGTAGTGTCCGTGACATAAAGGTTGTGCCCTGATCGGTGAGGATTTCTTTCGGAATCCCAACCCGGGAGATTATTTTGAAGGGTGTCTCCGCAACACTGCATGCTGAGATGTTGCATAGAGGCACCGCTTCCGGATATCGCGTTGCACAGTCCACTAGGACCAGTACAAAGCGGTGTCCGTGTGCTGATCGCTCTAATGGCCCGACGAGGTCCATTCCAATTCTCTCGAATGGGACCTTGATCAGTGGAAGGGGGCGCACTTTTGGGGTGGCCGGTGGATTCACCAGCTGACATTTGCGGCATGCCGCACACCACCTGCCAATGCCCGGCCAATAAAAACAGGCTATTAGGTGGTTCAGTGTTTTTCTTTCCCCTAGATAACCCGCCATGGGATTATAATGAGCCGCCTGGAACACCATTTCCTGACGGCTCCGCGGTATTAAGAGCTGGGTTGTATCTTCCTTTGAGCATCCTGCGTCACTCTATACAACCGCTCATTTATAATTGCGAAATATGGATATGAAAGGGCGACATTCGGCTGGAGTTGTTGAACATCGATCACTCTCACTTGGTCAAAGGCATGCTTGAGGGTTTGGTCTCGCGACTGCTCTAAAGTGAAATCCCCTTCGGGAAATCACCTGAGGATTGGAGGGGCTGTATCCTCTCCCCCTTCACGTCATTCTGACGCGGAGCAAATGAAGACGGCCCCGGCTCCGCCTCCCCTGCCAGGGCATCACACATTTCACATCTCACCGCTTTTGTGCAGGACTCATCCGCGCATATTCCCTTTAATAGATTTCTAAATTCAGGCCAATTAGTCCCCAAAATCTGAGGATGGGTGAGGCGGGAACTAACTGCGGCCTCCACTCTATGTTTTGTTCCCCGGAATTTAATCATAAGGGTCACCACAGGGTAGTTGTGAATATCCCCATGCACACACTTCACCCTTACTGTTTTAGCTGTGCCCAAAGCCTCATGTTGAACCAAGCGTTGGTGGATAGTGGTTTGATTACAACCCGTGTCCACCAATGCTTGGTGAGTACCCCCTTGACACTTACCGGTATCCGGTATGCTCCGGCCTGATCTGGGGCAGCTTGCACAATATCGGGGATCTGGACCACCGTTCCCAGCTCTATCACAGGGCACTGATCCCGGAAGTGTCCCGGATCCCTGCAACTCCAGCAGACCGGCCCAGGCTCCATGCCCGCACCCGTGTCGGCGGACACTTCCACCTGAGGGGGAGAGCGGCGGGGCACTGTCGAGGCTGAGGGTGATGGTTCTCTCTGGGCTGAGGTGGCTCCGAATCGCATGCCGGTCCTCTGCCTGAGCTCTGAGGATCTCAAAGAACCGACGATCCTAGTCTTGATGTAGCTAAAGCAGAGACTGTTGGTGTGACTGGTGTAGGCCAGCGAGGGACTTGAGGATCTCGGCCAACTGCGAGGACTCCATGGGGCGTACTTCAGGATCCCAGGTTTCGGCACCAGTGTGAGACAACTCAACAGCAGGAAGGAAGTAGACACAGAGAAGCAGGGTTTCTTTTGGCACAAGTAAGATTTTTAATCGGCCACTTCAAGGTTTTTCAAGTTTACAAACTCGTCAGATTCACAGCAGGTAGTCAAACAAACACATCAGCTTCACAGGAACGTAATAACCTCAACACATCAGCTTCACACACATAACAGATTAAACCGCTTCAACTTCGGGTACACCGTGGCCTTTCTTGTGCCAGACTCTCTCACTCTGCTACTGGTGGCGTGGCTGGTTATATGCCGCTCTCCCCATGCTCACTGGAATTAGAGACAGGTGTTAAACATAATCTAGCTCAGCTGCAAGCGCCCTTACTGTTTTCTCTCTCTCTGGACGGATGCTTGACCACGCCCCCACAGCCACACGTCCCCTCCAGAAAGGGAGAGGAGTACGTCAAGCTGGAGGTTTCCCCGGACTGACTCGGGCGGTGGAGGAATGTGATGAGGAGGAGGGCGTGGCCGGGCCATGAGGACACACGCCCGGCACTGAATTATCCTAATCAGCCGGGAGGGGGATAAAGACAAGCCGGAGGCACCAGTTCGGGAAAGAGAGAGTTGCATGCGGCCGCTGTGTGTGTGTCTGTGTGTTTATGTTGTTTAACTTAATTTATGTAATTAAAGTTATGTTGACTGTTCTGCCGGTTCCCGCCTCCTCTTTGCCCATCTTAAGAACCCTGTTACAGATACGTAATATATATTTATTTATTCCCAGCTATGTAATTAAAAAACAATGTTACTTTGATTTTTAATCATTTTAACATTAATTGTAATGGTTTAAGTATAGACCACTGAAAAACCCATATCCACCGACAACTAATCTGAATGGCCTATTAAATAAACGCATCCTATTATGGTGTTTCTCTGAATCTCTGGATTTCATCGATTACATCAGTTTTTGCCATTCTCTTTTTTGAGCTGAACAGAAGGAACATTACCGCGACCCTCCATCGCGTCCACGGCATCTCGCTAAAGTTAGAGTCCTCGAGATTTAGTAATAGGAAAGCAGACATCAGACTCACTGTACATGCTCTTTGAGCAATGCTCATTGTAGTCAGAAATGACACACTGCAGACGAGCGAACAGGCTGTAATTTGTCGTTGCATATCAAAACCGTACAGCCCTGTAATAGAGGCATTCTCTAGAGAACATTTTAATGGATGTTGATGAAGACTTTGAGTGCAAGATTTGTTTCAATATTTTTGGTCCGTTTTTCAGGAAGATTGTAAAATGTAAATGCGTATATATATAAGATAATTTTGTTCACTTCAAAGAGTACACTAGCATCTAGATGACCACAGTGCTAACAGACATACATAAATGCCACAAAACTCCAATTTTAATTTCATGAGGTCTTTAAAAAATAGTGGTAGAGAAAGTCTGAATACAAAACCTCATGCACTTCAAGCAGTATCCGAATATCTTTATTGAACAGACAAGACAAAGAACCTTGTGTTCGATACTAATTACATCAGCAATATGTAGTACAACTGTTACACAGGCTTGTATAGGTGGTGGCTGTGTGCAGTTGGTTTACTCTGATGTTCTATGGCAGGAAAGTGGCTGGGCAAAAGATATAGACCAGAGAACAGCATGTGTGTGTGTGTGTGTTGCTGACGGTGATCTACAAATGAGGCATTTCAAAAGTGTTTAGGTGGTGAGTATATATTGTCTCTACAAGGTCTCAAAGCTGTACACACACACACACACAAACATGTTGGTATTTGTGGTTTATGAGGACTCTCCCTAGACATAATGATTTTTATACTGTACAAACTATAGACTCTATCCCCTAACTCTAACCCTACCCCTAAACCTAACCCTCACAAAAAACTTTCTGTATTTTTACATTTTCAAAAAAACATAATTTAGTATGTTTTTAAGCGATTTGATTTATGGGGACACTAGAAATGTCCTCATAAACCACATTTATAGCATAATGCCCTTGTAATTACCAGTCTGTAACCTAAAAAAAAGTCCTCGTAAACCACCTAAACCCGCCTACACACACAGTACTTGTAGCAGTGTCCTTCAGCTATTCAGTGCATGTGAATGCACAAGAATCATGGAATATGACTACAGTGTGTAACAGTAGACTGTGTTTGAGAACCCAATAACTTTCACCATCATTTGACTGTGGTTTGTACACAATTCCACTGTTCAAGTGTGTCTTAGTCTGAGAATTCGACAGAATAACACTTACATTGTTTGTCTGTGTGAAACAGACAGTGGTACTCCTCCTATATAGTATACAATGCTGTGTGTAATGCACCATAAATTGAACATGTGTTTAAAAGCAGAAAACAGTCTCCTGAGTCAGTCTATTTGAGACACACCCACTGAATGAGTTAATCTTAGATATTGGAATTATTGATGAAATAAATCAATATGACAACGGCTGCTCTGGATGTTATAATTACAGTGATCATTACAGAAATCACAGTTTCGTGTTCTATTTTACCTAGGCCTATTTTTCAATTAGCCTCTCACTCATGTAATGAATCTACAGAATAATCAAAAATAAGTATGTAATGGAAGGATTATTAATCAAATTGAGGTTAATAAACAGACTACAATATAAGAAAAACTGCTGAATAAAATACAATATTTTAATGGCTAATGGAAACCTTGATTAAGCAACATTCTGCAGACGTGTTTTCTTTCAGGTCCCACTGGACTGCAACATTTTGCTTATGTAAATAAACCAAAGGCCATGGGGCCTCTGGTACATTTAATTTCCATGGACATTCACCATCTTTAGGACATGACTCATGTGTGAACGAGAAAAATAGAACAATGCAGCATTTCCATAGTCGGAATCATAACCAAATCTGACCTTGAAATACTGGAGAGGTGACAACATGCAAACACGGTGCGAAAAGAAACAGATGCACTATTCAAATCGACTGCACAGAGTTAAAAAAAAACAATATGTGGCGCTGTCCTAAAGTTCTCAATTAAGCTAAAAAAAAGCAAGTATAGTACTGTAACTCCATCGGAATGATATGCAGAACCAACGCATGATTGAATTTGGTTGCCCGCCTCTGCTGCGCTCGTCTGCAGAGAGACAGGAGTGGGAGTGTGAGGGTCAGTTGGCAGAGGTCAGGGCAGGAAAGAGAGGAGCCTGCTGTTCTCTCCAATGCACTGCAGCGCTCAGCAGCACTGGAGCACCACAACATAACCTTCATACCACAGAGCTGACGCATGCAGGCAAGCCCAGCATGACCAACACACACACTGCAGCTTCAAACAGCACAGCACATGCTCCACACATGCATTGTGCCTGCTGCAGCTTGTACTGCAGCATTTCATGTGGCTAAGAGTACAGATTATAGTGAACCTTCCCACTGTTTCTTTACAAAGGGCAACAGTGGCTGTTTTTTGGTCTAAAGGTTTTGAGTTGCGATGTGTTTTCTGAGTTTTAAATATAAAGCATTAAATGTGCAGTCTTCTTTGTGCTATTATTCCTGTGGAGGCTAAAACCATAGGCAAATAAAAATCACAAATCATAAAGCAGAAGCAGAATTTAAACTAAATCCATATCGATTCTCAGAAATGCAGTCCTTCTTTGGGGCATTTAGAAAACAGCTCTGTTATTTCAATGAAATCCAAAATTATATTTAGTACTAATAATCATATTTACAGTGGGGTCCAAATGTCTCATTTGTGTAAACGCTTCTATTTTGCATTATTCTACTTTGACACCAAATTTTACATTTCAAATCATATTATCGACATAACAATTTAAGTGATTTGAGAGAAGTCTGCATACATTTACAAACATTTCAGAATTGCTTAGTATTGGGTATGTCCCCATTTTGCTTCCATGACAGCATGCACTCTAGTTTGTGCAAAACCTGATGATCCATGTTATCCCAGCACGATTTGACAATGTTCTAAAGAGCATCTTGTGCACTTCAATGGTAGCAAAGAAACCTGACCTTTTGTACAAAGGAGATAATATGCTCGATGTCACAAATTTACTTGCATTTGATTAGTGATCCTCTTTCAAATTTTACAATTTCCTTCTAGTCTGAGGAGGATGGATGCTTGAAACATTACTATTTATTGAAATCTTGTTCATGTTTTTTTTTTTTTAGGTGTGTGATTACTTTTAATGCAACCTGGCCTCATAGTGAAAACGTGACTCTGTATACATTTTTGCAAATTTGTTAAACATGTCTTCAGGTACAATTCCCTGCAGTTTCCAGGTGAAATGAACACTAGATGTGTGTTTTATTCACTTTCACTCAAATCCTGACTTCAATGGCTGACTATGACTTTATAAATACTTATTTTTCTCTCTATTACTCAGACCCTGATATCTTATATCCACACACTTCTACTCAAACACATCAATTGAAAAACAATACATTTTAATGCTTGTATTACAGACCCACCTACATATATACACTTATTCCAGTATAAATAGTGTCTGCAGTAGCTCACCTGCATAAGCATTGGACTTAGAGTCAGAGGATCATTGTTCAAGTCCAGCCATGAACTCAAACTAACACATGACATTACAGAGTCATGGAAGATGCATGAAATGATGTGGTTGGTTCAGAAAATGTGATTTTCCATTTCGCTTCTGCATTTTAAAACACTTTTTTGTTTTTAAAAAACATTTTAATGGTTAGGTTTAGGCATTGATAAGATAAGGATGTCTTTTTTTATGTTTCATATATTTTTTAAAACACTAATGGTTAGGTTTAGGAGTTGATTTGGAAAGAATGTATTTTTTTAAATGTCTCATTTATATTTTAAAACACTATTGGTTAGGTTCAGGCAAATGTTTTATGCTAGAGAGGTATGTTTTAAAAACATCCATCTAAAATTCACCTTAAAACCTCGTCTGAATATGACACCATTTTACTAGCTTTTGGCGCCCCCAGCTGGACATTTCACTGGAAACCTGCAGACAAACGTGCTATAAAGCACATACATTCTGAATTGCAAAAATGTTGTCATGTTCATGTGAATTTCATGAATTTCAAGTATCTAGAAAGTTTCGTCGTTTTATGTTAAAATTTAGTTGTATATTTCTTAAAATTATGTTTAAATTTTAGTTGTATATTTTTCAAAATCATAACACTTTTGTGTATTTCAACACCTAAATTTTAAAAAAAAAAATCCCATTTTAACGTGCTCTCAGACTTTTTGGATTCCACTATTTATCTAGAAATTGAATACTGGCCTATTTAGCCATTAATTCTCTGAAACTCTTCATAAGAAAACTAAAAAAAATCAGAAAAAGGACACTGTGTACTTCACTAGATGATCAAATCTCATGAATAGACACACTGTCCTGGCCATTACAGGCACACATATGGTCTGAATGACATTTAAAGGACAAGGCTGATCAGTACAGAGAACCTGATGCAGAAGTACAACCCAGATATAACCGATATTAAGCCCTATATGTACTTCCCCTTATGAAAGGAAATAATGCAAAAATACATGAAAACACTTTTCTGTTCCCCCAAGCCATGCAGAACTGTACCTTTAAAAAAAAAAAAAAAGAAATACAGAAATGGACAGTGCTGACAGACAAGAGCATGCAGGGCAGAGGTTTTGAAGCCGGAGTGAATGAAGAACGAGCTTATGAGACAGTACAGCAGTGCGAGTCGAGGAGAAAAGCCCCCAGCCACAGAGAAAAATAATTAGGTTAAGTATATATAATCCTTTCAGCCTATTACAGCCCCATTGCCTCCATTCATAAAAACATGCAGCTGCCAGAGTTCGCTCACAAACTCACAGCAAGCACAGAGACACATACAGAGCTCTGGAGAGCACAAACAAACTCTAAAATCATAGGCTTAGCTACATGACACATTATAACAGGGAGGCTAAGCCTCTTTCCCCAACACCCAGCTCAGTCTAATGTTGCAACAACAAACCAGAGAAGTAAGACGACAGTGAGGTGCAAGTGAGGTATCACTGATGAAAAATCAAGCCCGAGTCAATTTTTCTAACACAACTGCTGAGAGAGTGACAGTAAATTTGTCATCTTCTGACTTCTGATGGTCGTAATCCATCACTCCCATTTTTTTTCATTTTGAAAGTTTTGGAAATGTAATAATGTAATTTTTCTTTTGATGTTGGAGCAAATGGGAAAGCAAAAATTATATTTACCATGGTCTCCCATTCACCACTCTCGAAGTTACCCTGTAGTCATTACACCCCAAATCATAGATCCAGTTACCATGCACCCTTAAACAAATTCAAAGGCTAAAATCAAGCCACGTACTGTTGTAAGCAGTGTTAACCCTAATGTTGTCATTACTGGAAAAGTTGTCTTAATTAAACATTATGGACTCATGACTCAAATATCAATGTTCATTGAACTTATTTATCTTAATAATTTATAGATTATAGATTTTAAGTGTTAATAACTCAAACAATTGAGTTCAAAATTGAGGATATGCAGAATACCCATAATCCCTTGTGCTTGAATTGTTTAATTATGTTTTCTTGGTCAAAGGGAATTATGGGGCATTTAAATACTTGTTATTAAGAATTCACAGAGGTTTTAGTTCTTTTCTAGCATTAATTTAGTTGTTTTGTTGCAAATAGTTGTTTCGTGTGATGTCCCCTTTGGTCAAGTTGGACCCTGTTAACTCTATTTTAGTTCACCTTTTAGTTTTGTGCAACTGAATTACAGGTACAGTATATATGCATTTCAGTGGAGAATTAAGTTTATTTAATGACTGACTTAGAATCGGTTATAATCTTCTTTCTTTGAGCTGTGTTATGGCATGATCTAAATTTAAGTCAATTCAACTAAACTTATTAAGTAGAAACAACAACATTTAAATAGCATATTTGAGTTAAGTCTACTTGCATCTAGTTACCTTAACTTAAATAGTTAAGTTCATTCTGAATGAAGGCCAAGTTAAGTAAACTTAACACAGTTTTTGGAGATGCTATTACTCAATTCAATTGAATGAATGAGTTTCCTCAATCAATTGAGTAAAGTCAACTTATTAGGGTTTTAAGTGTGTCATCTGTGTGTACCTGACTTTTTCACATTCATATTTTTGGACAAAACGCAAGTGTGTGAGGAAACGAAACGTTCTGTGGCATTAGGTCAACGCACACTCAATTATCTATATAGGTCAGGAAAACAGGTAGTCCCACCCCACACTCGCACCATTGGTTGAGCCAACGTTGCTGGGCCTAGGCTGCTTGGGATTTTCAAACAAACAGCACAATGTTTTGATAGCGTCAAAGAAACAGTTTTTACTGTTTTAGGATAAATCAACCTTGGCTTAGTTTAATCTACATATTAAGCTCACTAAGTATTTTAAGATTGAAAATAATTACACACTTCACTGTTAAAGGAATAGATCACTCAAAAATGACAATTCTGACATCATGTACTCACCCTCTGGTCATCCTAGATGTGTATTACTTTCTTTCTTCTGCAGAACACAAATAATTTTTTTATGATTTTTTGAAGATTTCTTCAAATAATATCTCAGCTCTGTAGGTCAAAACAATGCAAGTGAATGATGACCAGAAATTTGAAGCTCCAAAAAGCACATAAATGCAGTGTAAAAGTAATCCATATAACTTCAATGGTTAAATCCATGTATTCAGAAGCGATATAATAGGTATGGGTGAGAAACAGATCAACAATTAAATCCCTTTTCACTATAAATCTCCACTCCCCCCCCCTTTTTTCTCCCCAATTTGGAATGCCCAATTCCCAATGTGCTCTAGGTCCTCCTAGTGGCATAGTGACTTGCCTCAATACGGGTGGTGGAGGACAAATCTCAGTTGCCTCCACATCTGAGACCGTCAATCCACGCATCTTATCACGTGGCTTGTTGAGGGCATTCCCACTGAGACATAGCACGTGTGGAAGCTTGCGCTATTCTCCGTGGCATCCACGCACAACTCACCACGCACCCCACTGAGAGCGAACCACATTATAGCAACCACGAGGGGGTTACCCCATGTGACTCTACCCTCCCTAGCAACCAGGCCAATTTGGTTGCTTAAGAGACCTGGGTGGAGTCATTCAGCACACCCTGGATTCGAACTAAAGACTCCAGGAGTGGTAGTCATCGTCTTTACTCGCTGAGATACCCAGGCCCCATAAATCTCCACTTTCACTTCCACATTCTTCTCCTTTTGCTGACTCGTCATTGTTTCGTCAAAGGTGGAAAATTATATTTAAAAAAGGACATAAATAATTATCTGTTTCTCCCCCACACCTTTAATATTGCTTCTGAAGATATGGATTTAACAACTGAAATCCAATGGATAACTTTTATGCTGCCTTTATGTACTTTTTGGAGCTTCAAAGTTCTGGCCACCAATCACTTGCATTGTGACCTACAGAGCTGAGATATTCTTCTAAAATCTTCATTTTTGTTCTGCAGCGAGAAGAGAGAAAGTCCTACACATCTGGGATGGCATGAAGGTGAGTAAATGATGAGAGAATTTTCATTTTTGGGTGAACTATTCCTTTAAGTACGCATAGACAAACGTATGCTCACATTTGTCGGTGCAAGTGTCCCTGAAATGATATTTACTTATCAAAATGGTGCATTGCACTTTACAGAATAGCGGTTAAAAGCTCGTTTGTGAGTAACACAATCTGAGTGTCATAACCTACTTGCAAAAAGAGGGCAGTGGTCATATTTATAGAACAGAAGCAGTCTACGTCCAATGTAGAAACAGTAGCAAGCTGATATTTACTGCAAGCTTGCTAAATAAGAGGGCTAAATAAATGTTATGTTGCTGCTCCATGTTTGATCATTTGTAAGTGTGGTTGCTATATCACCCCAGCGCCATGTTTTACTGGCATTTCAAAACATATGTCAGAAGCGGCCATATTTGGCCCAGAGAGAGAGGGAGAGAAAGGGGAAAATGAGGACATGTGTTTTGTGTGTACAATAACCTCCCTCTCCGCTCTTATCATTAATTTAATAGGGTGAATGAAAACAAATTAGGCGAGAGCAAAGTCCATGGCGTCAGTGACAAATGAAAACATGTCTAAACCTGTGCTGCAGTTTCAGCATATGCGGCATAATGCTAGAGTGCAGACGTGAGGTGGTAGCATGGACTGCATTTAAACGGTGTGTGTGTTTGTGGGTCTGTGTTCCAGAAAGATCCTTAATTGTCAGGGTGGCTTCCTCATATCTTATTCCCTGCCTGCTTCCTGTGAGGGAAAAAAACAGTAAAGAGGAATTTCACTTCAGTTACTGAGACTGCCATCTCAGCAGCTCATAACAACAGGTCTTCACCTGATTTAACCCCACACCACTGAGAAGGATTTAGCTTTCATTTTCTCATTTCAGCAGCTGCCTGACCATTCGTGACCATTAATGGAGCTTGTCGTCAAACAGTTTTTTGTCTCAACCATTCAGTTTTGCATGGCTTATGTGGGTCTAGTTCAAGCATACTGAATTTTTAAATCAGGAAGTGTACGATAAACAGACACTCAGTGTGAAAGTTGGCTATATATATATATATATATATATATATATATATATATATATATATATATATATATATATATATATATATAATATTGTGATATTTTACATCACAATCTTGTTCTTCTTTGGGCTGCTCCCATTAGGGGTCACCACAGCGGACCATCCGTGATCCGAATATTTGACTTGGCACAGGTTTTACGCCGGACGCCCTTCCTAACGCAACCCCCAGTGGCTGGGGGACTCTCACTCACACCTACAGGGCAATTTTAGAGTCTCCAATTCACTTAACCTCAATGTTTGATCAGTGTGGCTAGAATTGATATTTCTTAGTTATTTTTCACATTTCTGAGAAAAAGCACAATGTAAGGCACTAAACAAAATCCTAAATTATAAACAGGCCTATATGACCAAAATCTAAACTCAGAACGAGTTAAGCGATTGGAAAACAAAATCATAGTTTTCAATCAATACACTAAACATAAAAGAATTGCAACATCATTGAATCATGACCCACATGTCGATATAACATCGTATTGCCATGTATGTGCTGATTCCCATCCCTACTTACTAATAAGGGTATGTGTGGGCATGGTGTTACCACCAAGATATGTGGCTCTTTAACTGTATGGGGACCTTTTAAATCGCAGATATAACTAAAGGTCAGCAATGCCACAAAGTCCGACAGGCACTAGCTCTCCAAAGCAGCAAGACTCTTTTGACCTGACCTTTGACAGAACATATCACAAGGTGTGAAATGAAACAGAATGTCAATCGCCACTCACTCGATCATTCAGTCCTGCTGCAGGTCCTCTCTCCATATGACTGTACGGCTTATCTTGCACCATTTCACTTGAAAGCAGCACCATGAACTCATGTTATGCATATGTAATACGGTATTCATTACACAAAATCCAAGTTCCAAGATAGATTTTGAAATATTTCAAATGAAACTGGTCTCAAGTGTAAATCAACAGCTGGCAGGTTCAAGGACACAACTTTCCAGACTTGCCTTTTTAGTCTGACAACAGGAATTGTAATTAAAAGATACTGAACAGGTATTGTATTATACTTAGAATGACAGTGCAATTAATAAAGGTAATCAGACTCTACAAATTCTACATGCAACTATCCAATTCCGTGCAAGAACACAGGCATGGATGACAAAATAAACCAAAGCATACAGCCATGGACAGTTGTCTGTGATGACTGTTCTGGCAAATGTCCTATAATATTAAGGGTAAGCAGGACAAAGGACATTTAACTTCTGCACACAAAGATACAAAGCCACCCTCCACCCCTTCCCCGATGTATACACTCATACACCTTATCCAGTCCAACTTATACAGGTTCCAAGAAACCAAGGACAAATTTTGCTTCAACCGTGGGTATGCACCGTATGGTTGGGATTGCGCCTAGCTCTGGCCATGAAAATTGAATTGTCAACATGACAGCATTACTAGCTTTAGATGCCAGCTACATACACAGCATCAAAAGAGATATTCAGCACAGTGCACCAGACTATTCCAGAAGCTCGTGTACTAATGCAAGTGTGATCTAGATGTGATCTAAAGTTTGAACTCCATCCAACCTCTTTACCGACTCGGTGCTTTACAGGGCACCACAACACTGATGCGAAGCTCAACAGCTGTCAGAACCTCTACAGTATTTCCGACGTATTATTATAAGTGTCAGGTTGTCCAATAAGGTCAAATGACAGGCTTGGCTTTGGTAATTATTACTAAATTAAAATAAATAATAATAAAATAGAACACGCGAAAGCAAGGTTAGAGATGGAGATCCAAAAGCGTGCAGCTGTCTATGATAGCCCTATTACAGTTAGCCTGCAAGGCGCGTGAGTCGTGACAGCGATGATTTACAGTAATAAGCATATGTGCAACTGATGTGTCCAGATTCTTTAAAGAATATACAATTTTGAGCTTTTCGAAAGCAAATGACTCACCTGTGCAGACAGACAGCCTATTTGTTCGGAAGTCCTGCGCGCGCAGGGCGAAATACAGATTTTTGATAACTACGTCACAATCACTGGCTGATGTGAGGCGCGCGCTTTGGGCTGCTCTCTGTGCAAAAGTTCCCGCGTTTGACGGAGAGCTTTCGATGGCGTGGCGAGCTGCTTAAAAACGCCTCGTTACCAGCAGCGGCTGCGGGGCGTTTTTGAGTTGAACGACGAAGCGAACGATGTTGAAGCGCGTGAAGCGAACTTGCTATCTGCTGCTAGGCAGAAGACGAGACGAGGTAAAACAAGGGAGGGCAGAAGGGAGGAGTAGAGCGAAAGTGTGGATGGTCCTACGTGCACTCCCATGTATTGCCTCCATTTTAGGGGGATTCCCACACGACCTCAGTGCAAACTGCGCTTTATGGGTGAGAACACCTATGAGACATATATTTTACCCGAAGGCTTTGCAAAAGGTGTAGAACCAATGATCGAGATATGTTAAATACATGCCATAGATCATATTAGCTTATTTAAATATTTAGACAAGATGATCAGTCCTCACATATACTTTTGTTTGCTCTTGAGTAACTGGTGTTTTAATTGGCCAAACGACACTCTCCAGCCTCCGTATTACGCTGTGTGATATGTGACGATTTAGTGAGATAGATAAAGGGAGTGTGTAGTGTAACTTGAATTGTTTGTTTTAAATGGAACTTAATTCCTTATGAAAGTATGCAGTATATTACAGAAAAAAGCTCACCACTTTTTTTCAGTTGCACATAATTGATGTTATTTTGGCGCCACCTGCTGTTGAATTCAAGAAATAACGAAGTAAAACAGACCTGTCCGAGAGATCACGGTCATGTTCAACTAGCCACGAGCAACTTTGTGTGCTATAAAAATTATTTGTCAGTAGTCACAACATTTTGTTCAGTTTCCATCAGAGCAATCAGTGCATTTGCTCTTCGCTACAACATCTGGTATGGTATAAAGATTATGTGATTCACAATGGCTTTTTTATTTTTAAGTAACAAAATATAACCCATATCCCATGATTCTAATATTAACAAACACATATATAAATAAAAGGAATGAAAAAAATCAATTATAAAAAAAATATATATATAATAATAATTAAAACAAAAAAATGAATCAACAAATAGTCCAAAGCTAAGCAATGGACTTAAACATAAGGCTGTAATGTGCATGGGCTTGTTACTGTAGAGGACACTTAAACGGATAGTTCACCCAAAAATGAAGATTCTCTCATCATTTACTCACCTTCATACCATCCCAGATGAGTATGACTTTCTCTCTTCTGCAGAACACAAATTAAGATTTTTTTTAAAAGAATATCTCAGCTCTGTTGGTCCATACAATGGAAGTGAATGGTGGGCAGAACTTTGAATCTCCAAAAATCACATAAATGCAGCATAAAAGTAATCAATTCAGCTACAGTGGTTAAATTTATGTCTTCTTAAGTTATATGATTGGTGTGGGTGAGAAAAAGATCAATATTTAAGTCCCTTTTTTCCTATAAATCTCCACTTTCACTTCCACATTCTTTAGTTTTTTTGCAGATTCGCATTCTTCGTGCATATCACCACCTGCTGGTCGAGGCTGGTCATATGTGGAGATTTATAGTAAAAAGGACCATCATATCGCTTCAGAAGGTATGGAATTAACCACTGGAGCCTTATGGATTACTTTTATGATGCCTTTATGTGATGTTTGGAGATTCAAAGTTCTGGCCACCATCGACTTGCATTGAATGGACCAACAGAGCTGAGGTATTCTTCTAAAAATCTTCTTTTGAATTCAGCAGATGAAAGAAAGTCAAACACATCTGGGATGGCATGATGGTGAGTACATGATAAGAGAATTTTCAATTTTGGGTGAACTATCCCTCTAAATGGCCAAATCGCAAAAAAAAAAAAAAAAAAAAAAAAAAAAAAAAAAGCAGCAATATTTTGAATTATTTTCTTACATTACATAATGTAAATACAAGCATGCTGCTACCAGCATCTCCCTCTGAAAATGGCATTTTTGAAACATTCCAACTTTTGGCTTTCACGATTAGCAGTTGCTTTTCATCCATAATTGACTTACAGTACATTAATTGCAGGGATCTCCCTGGTGCAACCTTTAGTTAAATACACTCCTACTGCACACAGTGGTGATGTGTATGGATCTTAGCCTCTCCTCAGTTCACATGGCTCAGGACAGGTCAGGCAGCAAGACGATGATTCAAAATCTGATATTTGACAGTGAAACTATGTTTTAAGAATCAATATATTGGACTTCTACTGTGAATTCCACAGAATGCTTGTGTCTATGAAACACAAAAAGAGCAACAACAAATAATAACCCGTGTGTGCCAATATTTAACATATTAGAGGTAAATTGAGCTTGAAGGATTATGAGTACCCCATAGCAATAAAACAGAATCGCCATTTCCTTTTGAGTTCAGTAATAACAACCCTCTTCCCAAGTAGCTATTGGCTATCGCCACTGTTCTACATTTTCTAAATAGTCCAAAATGGCTTCACTGTCATCCTCCTGTAACCAGTTGTCCTCTACCTGTTCTTCTGTCTCAGTCTCTAGCTTTTGTTCCATGTCTGTTTGTTTTTCTTCTGAAAAACTCAGAATGGGAGATTGTTCAGTAAGCTGTGGCCCCTTGGTGGGTTTAAAAACAACTTTTCCAGTTACCCCCCACCAAGGCTTCACCTTGGCACGTAACTTGCGCCTCTCCTGCAGTCGCCGCTGACGGGCTTCCCTGCGCTCCTGCTGTCTTGCGTACTGGAAACGCTGGAGGAAGAGGTCCCGTGCATACTCATACAGCTCCACATCCCACTGGTTCAGCTCCCGAATCCTCCACTGGGTCTCCGGTTCCACCTCGACACTTGTAGCACGAGTGCCATTGAGCTGCGTAAACGGCGCAATGAAGGACAGGCGGAATGTTTGTTCAAAGAGGTATTGTGTCTTGCGCTGATATTCTGTCAGGCCAAAGAAGGCCATATTGCGCAAATTGCGCTTGGCACTTTCCAGTAGCACAGCCCAACGCTGGCTCTCACTCATGACTGAGAGGTTATAGCAGCCCACAAGGCTGAGGTCTGCCAGCATACGGGTCTGTCTGTTGTTGGCCAGGTTATAAGGACAGGCCATGAACTCCTCCAGTGAGCAGCCCGACCAGTCATCGCTGGTGTAACAGCTGGGCAGCTCAGTCAGTGTAGGTAGACGCCCATCACACATGTGTTTAGAGGCCTTCCAAGTGGCACCACGCTGAACGTGCCTCCATTCACTCAGGTACCTCCACACTGGATCCCTCAAGATTGTGATGTAGTAGTAGTTCCTGCTACATGAAAGAATAAAAAGAAGAGTTTTAGGATGTAATTTGAAAGGATGTAAAAATGTTCTTTAATCAAATTCATTCAAAATAATTTGAAAAAATTAGATCACTTAGTTAAACATGTCCAAGTAGCAAAAGGAGATCAAGCAAAATCAATCACACTGTTGAACTGATCCACAAAAAAGTGAAACACAATTACATTTAATAATGCATATGAATCATAAAGTGGAATAAATTTGTAATTAGTGATCGACCGATATGGGTTTTTTAATGGCCAATGCCGATATCCAGAGAGCAGGGTGGCCGATAGATCACACAATTTAATATAGTACATAACATACAATTTATTTAGCACTATATTTATTCAATTTCACACTAAACTTTATCTTTGAAAAAAAAAAAAGAATCTAAAAAAGTAATATTGTATTTTAAATGGTAGATAGCAGTTTCTTCTGATTTCTGTTTAGTCATCAAATTTTAGTAATTTATTTGCACATGAAGAAATTGTTAATATATTAGGAAGAAGGAAATAACAGTACACACAGTAGTCCAGCAACCATGGATGGGATGTCCACATTAGCAATCACATTTTCCCCAAAAATACTGAATCAATCCAACTGTACATACAGTGCACAGTGAACAAGACGTTTACTTATAACACACGTGAAGTGCTTTTACTTTGAAGTTGCACACATGCGCTCGTGCTGATCCAGCGCGAACAGCAATCTCCTGACAGTTTAAATGGGCTGAATCACCTGCCTGGATTGTCCTGGACTGACCGTCATGATTTGTGAATCAGAGGAACTTTTGATCCTGAAGTTTTGGTTCTGGCTGATAGAATACGTGCTTCAGAGGAAGATATTAGATGAGCGCTCGACGGGAAGAAAACGCTGGATTTTCATGAGGTTCGTGAATTACATCTGTTTAAACGAAATATCTGCATATTTGCAGGTGGTATATAATTGAAGTTTTATTGATATTTGCCTTTTATCATTAGAAAAGTTACAGGGAACTTTTGAGGAGAGACTGTTAGAATACGTGCTTCAGAGGAAGATTTAAGAGCGTTCCACAGGATGCTGGATCTGCTGAAGTTGTGTGAGGTTAGTTTATTACATCTGTTTAAACAAGATATGCGCATATTTGCAGAAGGTATATGATATTAGTTTTATTGATATTTGCCTTTTTATCATTAGACAAGACAGTTCAAATTTACAGGGAACTGTTGAGGAGAGAGAGGGAGAATGAAACAGGCTCAAACACATCTGCCGTGGCTCTGATATGCAGACCATTTAAATGACACTGTGTTGCACACTGGTCTATACACTGCTATATATTGTAGTAACACAATGGCATATAACAACAAAACAAACCATGACTAATCATTTACATGTCTCTGTCGCTTCACATGCATTGCAAGCAGGCGATTCTCAGCGCCTTCAAGAAACAAATCGGCCAAAGGGGAAAATTTATCAGCCGATGCCGATAATTACAAAATTCTGAATATTGGCCGATTTATCGGCCTCTGCGATATATCAGTTGACCACAAGTTGTAATATTTTGTGCATGTGCATAGTTACAGAATTATTCATGGCACAGTTGCTGTAAGTCGTGTGTCGGGGGACAGATTTTGATGGAAAACGGAATGAATTATTGTTGGGTAGCTGTAATTACGGGTATTTTAGCATAATGAGCAAATGAGGAGAATCATCTTTCCACTCACATCTAGAACACTTTCCATCTGAACATCAATTAAGGCTGCCTGGACAAATCAGTAGAGAACATCTCTGGAGAGCCTCAAGCTCTCATCAAATCCTCACCTTTCTCTTTGATTACAAGCCAACAATGAGCCCATATGATAATAATTAGTGCGATTTGATAAATGTGCTTTTACAGCATTTATCTTTTTATACAGTACTGTGCAAAAGTTTTAGGCACTTGTGAAAAATGTTGCATAGTGAGGATGTCTTCAAAAATAACGACATAAATAGTTTTCATTTATCACTTAATGTCATACAAAGTCCAGTAAACATAAAAAACCTAAATCAATATTTGGTGTGGCCACCTTTGCCTTTAAAACAGCACCAATCCTCCTAGGTACATCTGGACACAGTTTTTCTTGGTTGTTGGCAGATAGGATGTTCCAAGCTTCTTGGAGAAGTCACCACAGTTCTTCTATCTATTTAGGCTGTCTCAATTGTTTCTGTCTCTTTATGTAATCTCAAACTGACTCGATGTTCAGTGGGGGGCTTTGTGGGGGCCATGACATCTGTTGCAGGGCTCCCTGTTCTTCTATTCTAATCTTTTCTATTTGCAAAAGTAATGTTTGGGAGTCTAACATTTATATTTCCTATTGACACACTAAAGCTGAAGATATAAAAAACCATCTTAAGACAAATGCTTTTGTGAAACATCTTCTGTGCCAAAGACTTTTGCACAGTACTGTATATTCTACAGCAAACGCTTGTATCCGGCTTTACATTTTCTGTACCCAACAGTTTTGAGCTGTTTGTTTGCCATTTTCCTTTGTACTGTCATTTGGACATTAGCATAATGACTTTTCCATATAACTGCACAAAAACAGAGTTACAGGAAAACAAATATGGACAATCAACTATGGGTTATTGACTAATAAGATTGAGGTGATAAAAATTAGAACTCTTGTAAAAAATAGTTTAAAACACACGTCAGGTTCTCAGAAATGTAATTTTTGTGTCTATTACCATATTTTCTGAAATATAAGTCACTGTCTTTTTCATCATCTAAAAGGTCCTGCAACTAATTGACCTTACTCAGCCCCGCCCCTTTTCAGCGCTGCATGCTTCCGTGTTTTGTCTCTTACCTTCCGGTTTGAATTGAAGCTACTGAGAAGAGCCGATCGAAAAGGATTACTTGTGGGAGCACAGAAAGTATTTTTCACCAAGAGTTGATGTTGTGAGTCTACACCACCCATTTACTCTGTGAAAATACTCATGAGTTGTTTTTGCTGTCACCGTAAATGTTTGTTTTTCCGACACTTACTAATGGTAATTTGGAAATTTGGACCTGGCAGATCACATGACACACTGCACTTTTTCATGATACACGCGTTTAATTGTCATACGTGTAATTCTGCTTAATTTTTTGAAGTTTCTCCCTGTTAATAATTTGTATTAAAATGTGTAGTTGAAGTAAACTTTCAAACGGTGACAGTTCGTATTATTTCATATGCATGTTCATTTAAGGAAATTACATTTGTATTATTTAAAATTTATTTGTCACCCCACATTTTTAAAAGGCTTATATGTGATTAAAATAGTTGTAAATTGAATATAAAATAAAACGTACACTTTCACATGTATATTTGTGTATATGTGTGTGTATGAATGAATAGTGGCATCCTTCCCCCGTCCCAGTTTAACACTCATACAATCTGCTCACATTAACTATAAATCGATGTGTGAATGACATGAGAAGATGGTCAGTACAGAGGTGTCTTACAGATATGAATTTGAATGACTTTGTGTTGTCTCTTGCATATCACTACATCCACAGAGTGAAGGTAGGATCTTGTGGATTTATGAATGAAGTACTCTTATTTTAAAATCTCCCCGCTCTGTTTTCAGTTGTTATGACATCCCCTGAACACTTTTAAATATTCATAAGTAGTCTGAAACGACTTATATAAGCCTACATAATTTTTGGGTTATGTAATCGGCCAGTCAAACACGCTGCACAATAAAACACATATGCTTACACAAAAACAAATGAAAATAACAGTCATAGAGATTTTAGTAGCGTTTTAAAGTAGTCTTGAGAGTATTATTTCTTTAAAAAGTGCTTTATGCGGCCAGTTTAAACATTCTGTCCATCATAACATTATTGTTGTAACAAGAACACTGTCAAACGCACCTCACATAAAATAATGTTTCATCACACTCTCAGTAAAAGCATTCATGTCAGTGAACAGGATAGTGCATACTGTTGCAAAGAGAATTGCAAATATCAGATACATCCACAGGTAGACAGTCGCTAACATAAATGAATGAATAGAATACAACAGGCACACTATTTTACTCACAGACTAAAAGCTATTTATGAGGGTGAATTTGAATAAACCAATTTATAAATGGACAAATAAATTGACACATTTCAATGTGAATAAATAAACCAATTTATAAATGGGTAAATAGACACATTTAAATGTGTTTATTTAATTCATGTTTTAAAATGTACTTATATTTAGCAATAAAACAACACATTAATAAGTCATTTTTAAATGCAGCTTTTAAATTGCGTTTTAAAAAGCATTTGCCAATTGCTTTTCTTTATTGTTTGACTTTTCCTTTTCTTTTCACATTTGTCAATCCATACATGCTGGAGCCCAGGAGTGCCAATTTAAAATGAATGAAGGAATAAATTATCAATCTATTAATTTGAAAATAAAAACTTGAATAAATAAGTCAATTTATAAATGGACAAATAAAAAGACACATTTAAATGTGTTTATTTCATGTTTTAAAATGTCGTTATATTTAATAATAGAATTGTGCAGTAATAAATCATATTTATTTCATGTTTAAAATGTAATTGAATGTAGCAGTAAATGAGTACATTAATGAGTCTTTTATATGCACTTTAAAAGCACCTTTTAAATTGCATTTTAAAAAGGTATTTGGCAATTGAAGAAAAGGAATTGCCAAATTATTTTTTAAACACAATTTAAAAGGTGCTTTTAAAAATGACTTATTAATGTGCTGTTTTATTTCTAAATATAAGTACATTTTAAAACATGAATTAAATAAACACAAATTTATATGTGTCTATTTATTTGTCCATTTATAAATTGGTTTCTTTATTCACATTTTTATTTTCAAATTAATTGATTGATTGATCATGTTTTCCTTCATTCTTTTTTAAATGGCACTCCTGGTCTTCCATAAATTACAACAGATTTGGCTTATTTGTCGTGTTTTTTTTTTTTTTCTTCAAGAAACATAAACAAAAATCTGAAAAACTGTTACACACGATTACTTAGAGCAAATACTCCTGATAAAAACAAGCCCCAATAGTCTGTGATACCATGCATAGATGCTGAGGTAATCTTCATGCTTAAACACAGGTCATGGCTGCTCCAAGGTCCTAGTGCCTGCCGCTAGCAAACTCTGTCAGTGCGACTTATACACAGATGCAACCTATCTGTTTTTTTGTTTTGTTTTTCACTGAACAATGCAATTTTGACCCGATGCGACTTATATTCAGGTGCGACATTATTTCCGGAAAATATTGTAAATAGTTTTCTTGCACCTTGAATACATGAGTGTACATAACGTAAAGCTGAAGTATGTAATGTCTGCATCACCAAACGGAATTGCAAAAATAAACAATGTTTTCTGAATACATCCCCCATATGCCGTTGGTCAGACAAAGAGATAGTCTAAGGCTGGGCAGTTTTTCAGATTAATTTGAATTTGCGTTTTGACACAGTTTTTTTATTTTTTTTCCCCGAAAATCTAGATTTTGCATAAAAACCCTGCAAATGCTATAGTTAGATATGTTGTAAATCCACTAAAGGTTGAATAAGGAAGAGAAAAACAATTCACAGCGCTTGTCTTAATGCCACTTCCGATCTGATCAGCTGAACGTGTGTGGCGCGCTCCAAATGAATGTGACAGGTTAACAAATAGGAGACTGATATAAAAGACAGCTGTAATATTCCCAGTTGTACACAGTGTGATTGTAGCTCAGCTTCGTCCATCATGCATGTATACACTGGCTACAGACCATAACTGGCCTCGGCCTGTTGATGAACTGTCTCCCTTCTTTTCACCCATAAAAAAGCGTTAGTTACGTGAGTTATTCAAATCATATGGAGAAGCTATATATGGAGAATCAAAAATCCACGCGATGATTCAGATTAGATCACTAATTACAGCTTTGTTCTGTGATGAGCTTCAAGTGTACTGCAACATATGGCAAGCAAATATTTTGACAAACTTTGCGAGTTGAGTTGTAACGATAAATTATTTCATTTTGCTGCACTGCTCAGCGTGAACTGCTAGAGGGTGCGTCTCTATCTGCAGGGGTTTATGAATATACTGGTACATACATATTGTTTGATATACAGTGAGTAATTTCTAGATAAAATTGATCATTTAAATGATAAAATGAATATCTATACTAGCTAAGAAGTATTTGACACTTCTATTTTATTCTATTATTTCTGAACATGTGGATGTATTAGATTTAAATTTATTTTACATTAACACTATGTTGACAACTTCCCCCTGTGGTGCATTTGTACATTTTCTTGCACACCTTTGTTTGCTATAATGAAAAGAACTTGGATTTCTCTAACCAGGTTGCCTTACATTCTAATAAAGAACATACAGTTTGAAACATGTTGGAGTACATTTAAAAGTTGAAAAAAATTTTTTTATCGTAAATCATCCATAAATTTGATAAAAATCGAGATTTTATTTTTTTGCCATATCGCCCAGCCCTAAGATAGTCCCGCCCCACACTCACACCATTGGCTGAGTAACATTGTTGGGGCGGGTCTAAGCAGGTCTCTCAAAACAAATGCAGTAATTTTCAAAAGCACCACAGAAAGACAGTGCTTACAATTTCAGAGAAAATTAACCTATGAATTGCTTACTTATAGTTGTCTCTGCATATTAAGCTGGGATAGAAGGTATTTTAACTCAGAAAAAGTACACCCCTAAATATGGATCTTTGAGTGAAAAATATCAAGAAGTTTTCTCAGGGATACACATGCTTATGACTTGAACCAAACTTTTATTTTATTTTTTAATGAAACTGTCAATACATCTGATACTTTTGGAAAAAACTTCACACACAGTCATGATGGTCTCTCTGTTTATGGGTTTTTGTTTAATTTTTTTCAGGTTGGTTATGCCACATGACATAACATCTAGATTTTCAAATAATAATAGCCTATTTTAAAACAAATGGTTTCACTGCTTATTAAAAAAGATTATTCCACACAACTCATAACACTTTTCACAAATTTCAGTTTTTTTTATTTTTTCCAGGTTTCAGATTTTTTTACTGCCTCCAGACAATTACACCACATGATTTTTTATTTTATTTTAAGCCCCATAAAAAACATCAAAATGACTTTGAACTTGGTAACTGAAAAAATGTGTTTATAGAAGAGGTATATTCAAGTCATTGTTTTGTGTGAATTGCATTTTTTTTTTTTTTTTAATGTATTTTTGAATAACTTGAAGGGATAGTTCACCCAAAAATAAAAATTATATCATCATTTACTCACCCTCATGCCATCCCAGATGCGTATGACTTTCATATGTTGAACATTTCAGAGTTTTAGAAGATTATCTCAGCTCGGTAGGTCCTCACAATGAAAGTGAATGGTGACCAAATTTTAAAGCTCCAACTACTCCAAAAAGCATATAAGTAATCCATATGACTCCATGTAAATCCATGTCTCAGAAGCGATATGATAGGTGTGGGTGAGAAACAGATCAAAAAGTAATTTTTTACTATAAATTCTCATCCCTGCCCAGTAGGTGGTGATATGCATGAAGAATGCGAATCTCCAAAAAACAAAAGGAGAATGTGAAAGTAAAAGTGGAGATTGATAGTAAAAAGGGACTTAAATATTAATCTGTTTCTCACCCACACTTATATCACTTCTGTAGATATCAATTTAACCACTGGATTTGTATTGATTACTTTTATGCTGCCTTTATGTGCTTTTGGAGCTTTCAAATTTTGGAACCCATTCACCTGCAATGTGAGGACCTACAGAGCTAAGATATTCTTCTAAAAATCTTTGTTTGTGTTCAGCAAAAAAAAAAAAAAATCATACACATCTAGGAAGGCATGAGGGTGAGTAAATGATGAGAGAATTTAAATTTTTGGGTAAACTATTCTTTTAATAGATCCGGAAATAAGCATTGCAACTTTGACCCCTATATCAACTAAGCACAGGCATGTTCATCTGTATAAAGGCTCAAAAAAATTAAGAGACCATCAAACCGTTTTAGGGTCAACAAAGTGGATTGTGACCCTTTATGTTTTGCGTAAAAAATATGCACATACCAAGCAGTATTTCACAAAAAGAGATGGCAGCCGGTTGCAAAGATACCCCTTAAGTTAAGAAAACCCTTAATGGCAATACATTTACGATAATAACTAAGGGTTTTCTTAACTCAGTGGGTTTCTGGCAACTGAAAAATGTAGCAGGGTACCAAGCTAAACAATTGCAAAGTACTAAACATTTAACTATCAAAACCCATGTATCCCAAAGCAAACATAATTATCAAACATCGTTTATCCCCATACTATGGAGAGTTTATTTAAAGGACAAGCCTGTGATAATGGCAGATGTTCTGGTGCCAGCAGGCTGTCTGCCCTCCAGGGTGTCTGAATGGGTGAATGATTACTATGATGGGTCCCCTGTTGTAGGAATGCGCAGAATAAAAGCAGACACTCCAGGGCTGAGCCTGACCTGTTGGAAACCTTTTGTCTCTGCATAATTGACTTAGTAAAAGTCTTCACCACTGAACTGAATGAAGACAATATGAGGCGAAGGAGTGGTGTGCACCATACAAGAGCACAATACCAAGACAAAAGAAAACATTTTGTTTGTTATGCCAATCTTTCAGTTCATTACAGACACTGAAAGTAGTTTGATACACTGATAAAACCACAAAAAAAAAAAAAAAAAACGATGTTGATCTGGGGTCAAATCGTTGCTAATATTCTAAATGCATTTTTAAACACTGATGCTCTTTTAAAAGTGATTGTTCACCCAAAAATGAAAATTCTCTCATTTACTCACCTTCATGCCATCCCAGATGTGTCTGACTTTCTTTCTTTAGCAGAACACAAATAAAGCTTTTTAGAAGAATATCTCAGCTCTGTAGGTCCTCACAATGCATGATGGCCAGAACTTTGAAGCTCCAAAAAGCACACAAAGGCATCATAAAAAGTAATCCATACAACTCCAGTGGTTAAATCTTTATCTTCAGGAATAGATGTGGTTAAGAAACAAATCACTATTTAAGTCCTTTTTTACTATAAATTCTCCTTCCTGCCCAGTAGGTGGCGATATGCCAGAAGAATGCAAATTGCCAAAACAAAACAGTGTTAATGTAAAAGTGTAGATTTGTAGTGAAAAAGACTTCAAACCCACACCTATCATATATTGCCTTTGAAGACATAGATTTAAGCACGGAAGTCTTATGGATTACTTTCATGCTAGCTGTATATGCTTTTTGGAGCTTCAAAGTTCTGGCCACCATTCAATTACATAGTATATTATGGACCTACAGGGCTGTGATATTCTAAAAATCTTTGTGTTCTGCAGAAGAAAGTAAGTCAGACACAACTGGGATGATATGAGGGTGATTAAATGATGAGAGAATTGTATTTTTTGGGTGATCGTCTAAAAACGGTCAGAGACGTCTGTCTAATCGCATGTTAACATAGAAAAACAATTGGGGGAAAAACATCACAGACTCACCTGGGAGTTCTGCGCCTCTCCTGAGACTCTCGGGTGTTCATGAAAGAAGGCACGCAGTTGGTGAGCTCTGTCCAGTCCGCGTGAAGTCCACAACTCCAGCCGGTGGAGAAGCGGGAGAACAGCCAGGTGTCCCGTTTGCCTGGCCGGTAGCAGGTACACTTCTTCTGGCCCGCATAGCACTCGCACGGCCTCTCCAGCTGAATGTTGCGGACGAGGTGACGGCCGAAAGTGGTCCCCCCGGTCTTCTGAATATGGAGAAACACTATAACATCGTTCTCCTTGATGTTGAATTCTACAACGCGATAAAGGTCTTTGGTGGTGAAATTAAAGCGAGGGACGAATCGAGCCAACGCACCGTCCTCAGAACTGTACGGGTCTCCCGCACTGGCTCCGTTGATTCCGCCTGTGTGATCCCCGGGCGCTCGACTCCCCAGTCTGGAGGACAATGATGCCAGGTGTAGCAACTGGCAATCGGACGTAGGACATACATACTGTAGCACAATAACTGCGAATAACAACACCATCACCAGCGCGATAAGGATCCGGCTGTAGTTGGATTTTTCATCCATCTTCTCGCTGGAAAAGTGAAAGCATTACTCACTCGAGCTGCTCCCCCCACCGCGTCGATCGGCCGGGGAGGAATGTTGAACAAAACCTGTGACTCTCGCCTCTCCACATCAACACACAACGCTCATTGGTTCGCTTTCTAGATAGATGTCTGCTCGTATCGCGTAGCGTCTTCTACATGCTAAGCAGTCCTGTATGTATTTACATCCTTTGGGCTTGAGATCTTCGGATAACTTCTGTTGTTTACCTCTGCCACAATTTCGTACTCGCTCTTCCCCGTTTCCCCAGCAGTCCACACCGCCCCATCCGTCTTTCTTGCGTCAAAACAAAAGTCCCCATGAAGACTTTTGTTTTGGGAGGGGAAATCCACATGTTTTAAGTGGCTGTCGCTGCCCATACATTTCGTTTCACATATGAATGATGACTGTATGATTGACTATTAAAAGTAGGCTATTTGTGTTTTGGGGGGAAATGACAATAAAAAGAAAAACATTAATTAACTGAATGGCAGGAGGACTCCAGGGTGTGCTGAGTGACTCCACTCAGGTCTCCTAAGCAACCAAATTGGCCCGGTTGCTAGGGAGGGTAGAGTCACATGGGGTAACCTCCTCGTGGTCGCTATAATGTGGTTCTCGCTCTTGGTGGGACGCGTGATGAGTTGTGTGTGGATGCCGCGGAGGGTAGCATGAGGCCTCCACACGCACTAGGTCTCCGCCATAACGCGCTCAACAAGTCACCTGATAAGATGCGTCTAAAACGGCAACTGAGATTCGTCCTCCGCCACCCGGACTGAGGAGAGTTACTACCCACCATGAGGATTTAGAGCACATTGGGAATTGGGCATTCCAAATTGGGAGAAAAAAAAAAGAAAAAGAAAGAAAACTGAATAGCGGAACAAATCCTATGGCTTCTTTGGTTTTTGTTTAAAAAGTATTTTCTGGAATTATTTGTATTTGTAGGCTAGGGGCTTTCAAACATTTTGATGCCAAGGACCCCCAAATATGAAATAAAGGCAACTCAATATTTTCATGCGTAAATGCTAATTAATTGTGTGTGTGTGTGTGTGTGTGTGTGTGTGTGTGTGAATCAGAATCAGAACTGTCTTTATTGCCAAGTAAGTTTTCACATACAAGGAATTTGCCTTGGTGTTTGATGCATACAATAACAATAAACATAGTAAGATAAATAATAAACTATATTTACGACACAGTATATAGAGAAAAAGTAAACTGACTGGTTATAATAAAGGAGCTGTACAGTTGTGCAAGATATGTGCAGTTGTGCAGGGATGTGCAAAATATGTGCAGAGTATGAACCATAGAATGTGCAAATGTTCACAGTTCACAAGCATACTAAGTGTGATATTATATAGATAACACGTTGTTTCCTAAATTAAATTGGTTTTTATATTGTCACTGTACTAAAGTCAAAACATAAGATTTTTAAACATTATGTGGAAAATATTTTCTTTGTCAACATGTTGTATCTTTTAAAGAGAGGCAAAATGAGTAGTTTTAATTTCTTAATGTTAATTAGAATAAAATAATTGTAAAATAAAAAAAAAAAGTAATAGAAAACAATAACAGTATCATTTTGTTATTTTTATTTCCTGAAACATATTTCATTTCTGTATTAAGTTAGAACCTTAACTTTGACAGCTCTGAAAATACACTCAAAAAACATTTAGCCTGTTTTTAAGATTTACAAATAGAATTGAGTAATCTTTATCAAAACTGAATAAATAAAACTTACATTTATTCAAGTTTTATTCATTTAATTTTGTTCAAGATTACTGAATTCGATTTGATGGAATGTTGTTGTGAAATTGAAATGCGTAAATCTTAAATATAGTACTAGTGTTCTTTTTGTAAAAAATAAAAATAAATCTGAAGTTGGACAGGTGCAGCAGACGTGTGAGAGTGAAATGCTCAGCAGACAAAGCTAGCTCACCTTACAATTTTATTATATTTGGATTCATTATCCTGTAGAGTGATGATGATGAAACTGTACAATATCAAATGAGGGATTTATATGTGGACAAACAGGATCTGCACCTGACAATTAATTCTGTTCATACAGACAGCATTACCAATGACCATTCGGCTGGAGCCGGGCCTGTGTACAGGTGTGAAATGATAGGCTGTTGGGTCAGAGGTAGTTTCCTTCCATTCTTCACTCTAGTACAGCTCAGTTTTCATCTCATCTAGGGAAACCCCCTTTATTTTAGAAATCTACAGACTGTTTTAGGCAACACAAATTAGGCATTTGATTAAGAATAAAACATTTAGATTCCTGTGGTGTTCTGCATGATGTGGTCTGGTCTCTGCCACAATTATTGTGGAAATGTTAGACCTATAAATATTAATCATTTTATTTTCTGGTGAATGATGGTACTTAAATATGCCTTTATGCCGCACACTGCAAACTATTTTCTCATTAATAGCTTATGTAAACTACGCTAACAGTAAAATCCTCATATGACCTCATATTGCATGCTTAATTCAGTGGTGTTCAGGTGTCATCTTATAAATGCTGTTATACTGCATATTTAATCCAAGTTTGTGTACAAATGTCTTGACTTTTGGCAGTTTTGTCAAATGAGTCAAGAAAAGATGGTGAAATTTGAGGCTAAATTTCAGGAAAACAGTATCCAGAGTAGTGTTCTACTGCAGCTTTTGCCAAATGTGGATCACCCGAGTATTCCATGCATATAAATTTACATTCTCTGCATAGTATTCATGCTATATACTGCAGAAATAGTAATAGTAGTATGCTATTCTGAACATTGCCCATGTCTGAGGGATGATTATTTCTGAGGTACTCACCCAGAATGGAACACTAACACTACCATTAAATGAATGATCGCAGTCTTATTTGAACTGTTTAATTGAATCCCAGTACTGACATTTTTCTGATAATGTCTAACAATGGCACATTGATATGAGCACACGGTAACTACAGAAAAGTTTATCATTGCATCTTAATTAATGGCCGTTAATCAATTGATCATGACTGTCTGAAGCCATGTATAAGTGTTTAATTAAGGGGTCTTTCAAAGAGATTTCCAGAGTAATCATGTTATTTACACAGTAGTCAGAGTAGTGGTAGAGCAAAGCACAAATGACAACACATTTAAATATCTGCAGTCTTTATTGCAACAAGACTAGGAAACATTTAATATAACTTCTCTTACATTTTTAGCATCTATCTCTTCGTTTTGCCCAAATTAAGCAGATACTCTGAATGGGTAAAATCTGATGAACATCTCTCAGAGACCACTAAAATGACTGCTCATTATTTACAATTCTCTTCTTTTCTTTCTTCAGTCTCTCTTACTCCTCATCAAAGATAACTCCACTGATGTACAGGGCTGCAGGAAAATAGCAACTGCAATCAGTCCATCTGAAGTTCAGTATTCAGACTAAGATGACATTGGATTAGGAAAGCGATCCTCTGCAATCAAGTGTCCATGTCATCTTCACATTGACTGAGAGTAGCTCAACATATACTAGTTGTTATGAACAAGACACTTACTTTCCTGGTCTTTAATTTCAAATCCATTTTAACATGTGATAGTGGGAAGCTTTGGATCATACGAAAGGACTGAAAACACATTCCTTCCTATTCATGGCACACATAACACATCGGCCTGGAAAAACACAACCAATTTGAGGTGAGGAACATTACTGCCATACAGAGATCGTCACTGTTTCCAGGCTCCTGACAAGTTTGTTTTCATGTCATAGGACTGGCCATTCATCCATAGGCACATCCATATCAAATGAATTAATCAAATAGCATTTAGGCTCAAATGCTTGTTGCAGATATGATTAAAACTCTCTTGCTGTGAGGTATCTGAATGCCAATAATAAAAGTGCATGTGACATCAGGAACAATCAAGGACTTATGGCCAGCCCTGTCCTTGCATCAGCTTGTACAATTTTCACACTCCCCTTTCATAAAACTATAATGAAAAATAAAAACTGCTTATGGTAGCTTGGTTTACAAAATCTAAATATTACATAACATGAAATCTGAAGCCAATAAAAAACCATCAGTTAAATTGTGAAATCATTAGAATGCATTCACCTACATAAATATTTTGAATACTGAAATAAGATACCTAGGAAAACAATCTGAAAGCATGTTTGCGAATGCCATTAAAAAAAAAAAAAAAAAGAAAAAAAAAAGAAAAGAGATGTGGTTAAATAACTTACTGTACAACAGTGAGTGGGGAATAGTTTTCTGAGAGGTGGGTGGAAAGCGTTTTGTACTTGCCAGACATTTGAATGGGAACCCACATGCATAGCTACATCGATTAAAAAGCATAAAAACATACAAAACAGTTGTTTTAGTGTTGAATCGTACCACACACACTATCTATTGCTCTATATGAGGAATGGTTTCAAATACTGTACCGATGCTGAATTAGATTAACTATCAGATGAAATCTGCTGGGAATGGGAAAAGATCAAACGTAGAAAGCAACAAAAAATAAACAATTGACAGAAATCAAAGTAGCCACCCACACACTCAAATCAGCACCGGTTGCCATTCTGGTCGAGTGAAATTTGCTGCAGTACCTTTTATATGGTTTTATACCACCATTAATACCTTACAATAAACTTCTAGCAAAATAAACACCTCCACATAAAACCCTGTGTAAATTTCATCATTATTCATTTCCATCTTGACAGCTCAGACTGAAGCCATCTGTAGTTTACACTCTTGTCCAGTTGGTTCTCCTATTAGTTCATAATGTGTCCACATATTACATAGCAACTTTACTCAGGCCATACAGTCCACATTATGCAGAATGCATGTCTATACATGTCTATCCACATGAAGGATCATTGTTAGTTCTGCCTTCTTTGAGGGGCCTTTTCATCAACGGCTCAACTTACAGATCAAATAGACCTTACCAAACCAAAGCTCCTTCTTCATGACACACAATGCACAAAATTAAGTCATTAGTGAAGACTATACTCTCAAGTTATACATTCGCTGAACCACTGAAAGTATTTGGGATGCTATGAAATGGGCAGTGAATCTTGCTTGGAAACAAAAGACCTACAAAAACTAAAACCTGCCAAATGCAAATTATGATTCACTCCCTGACAAACTAAATCAAACCTATCAGCTGAACAACTGTTTCCTCTCCATGTCTGGGAGCCCACGCCTCGTTGATTTCATTCGTAAGTCAGCACTGTTTGCACACATTTTCTTGTAAGAATCTAAGGCAACATGTGGTTTTTCTCTACCTTAATAACATCCAGGAAATAATATGTGATTTGCAGCTAACTAAGCCTCCAAGCACACATGCACACCCCACACACACTCAAAATGGGTTAAAAAGTCTGTCTAAAAAGTCTGAATACTTCATACAGCTTTGCTTAAATCAGTTTATACATGTGTTATATAGGTTGATTAATTATTTACCTTAGGGAAAGCGCTCAGATGATATATACAGCCATTCACACACACAGATCTACACAAACACACATCCATCCACACAGTCTGACCTACTTTCAAACACACGGCAGTCACTAACATTCATTTAGAGCCATAACCGAAAATAACAATCATGAGGAACAGTTGATTCTGAACGTTAAAATCACAGAGGAATAAAACTCAGCTGAAAGATTTAACAAAAGGGATTGTGTAATGCTGCATGGAAACGTACAGTTGTACACAAAGGAAGTCCGTTCTTATAAACACAAACAAAAATACACTGAAGGGAAGTTATTTGAAAATTAATAACTTGAGTGTCTTCCCCAAATGGCAGGCAGACGGTGATCCTGAGAGCAGACTCTGTAATGTCCTGTGGCAGTTTTCTACTCTCTCTTTCAAATTCGTACAAACACTCGTCTTTTTCCTCGCTCGACTGATCTTATCTTGTGTGAGGGGTGAGCAGGGCCAGCAGGAGTGCTGCCAAGGCAAGTGCCAGGCTGCAGGGTGCCAACTGGTTTCCACTAGAGGGTTGCTCCCCATTTTGAGGCTTGTTGAAGCGTGGTTTAACAGGTGTTGGTGTGGAGAAGTAGATGTCATCGTCTTTTTCGCAAGGGGGCGAGTCGCAGCCACTTCCACTTTCCTCTCCGCTGCCAGCATCCTCTGAAGAGCCAGGAAAAGAAAACGGCTTGTAAAATGTTGACCTAGTTTTAACACTCGTTTGGGCCAATCTGATTACTTGTAAACAGCGTTAAATGGTTTGAGATCGGACTGCTTCAAAAGAAAATAATCATCTACATTTGGAAAAGCCCATCTATTTTATATATATATATATTAGTAAAAGTCACATTTGCGTTATATTTGCACTGAAGTGTGTAATTTCTGTGCCACTAGCGCCACCAAGTGGAAGTGCAACAATAAACAACCAGTGCTTAGAGTATTACACAAACTACATGAAGAATCTGTTGCCTTGTACCATTGACAAATGAGATGTCAGTGCCAGTGTAGGCCGCCTTCAGCCAGCTGGTCATTTCTTTCAAGACTGCAATCTGCCGGCGAATCACTATGTCTGGTTTGGTAATGTCAACTTCCACATCAGGATTAGACACCTGATTGGCCAAGCCACTGCCCATGACGACAGATTCGTACCTGCACATGAAAGGAGAGAAAATTTAAGTGGGCTTCTCTGGTGGTAAAGTAGCAGGCTAGCTGGTTGAGTGAGGAATAGAATTAGGGGTGGACGATATACCATTTAAAATGATTTACCGGAAGAAATGCGAAAACGGACAGAAATGTTATTGTCTATTCCATGGTTATGCAAAATGCCACAGCATAGTACACAATGCGTGTTCAAATAATCATTATCTATCACTCAGGTAGATCTGAGTTGAAAAATTTTCACCAGGGTCAATTTTTATATTTAATACTTTTGTATTATTTTTGTATTATAGTCACCTTGAGAAAATAGCATTGTTATTAATTAGTTTGTTTTTACTGATAACTTTGTTTAATTGCGATGTAGACTGTTCAAATAAAAGAAAAACGTTTTTAAAGAGAGCTCTACCATTAAGGCCTGTTTATACTTCTGCGTCCAAATTCAAAAGTATTTATTAAATTATTGTAGCATTAAAAATGAGTTCATCAAAGTACGTTGTATTTAGGTACATATTATTTATTATACATGTTGCCTGCAATGCAGAGAAACAGTAAATCAGGAATACACTGTATGCTTGCTTTTGAGTCGCTTAAATAATAATAAATAAATATTTTAGCATACTTTGACGCTCTGTGCTTCAAAAAATAAATAAATAAATAAATAAATAAATAAAAACTCAAATCAAAATAGTAAATAACTGCTTTGCTTGACCAACACAAAATGGGAGTCGTTTAAATACAATACATATAGGAAAAAGAACCAACTCTGAACAGGTCCTTCTTTAATCTGCTGACAAATTAGAAGTTTTCCATTTACATAACTTATAAATTAGGATAATTTACTGTGCACCATACTGTCAAAAATAAGGTCAAAACATACAGATTGGAAAGTTCTTTAATAGTTCATAAGTTGTAAACATATGTTTCTTTTGTCACGTATTTCATTTAAAAAACAAAATATAAAAACAGCAGATGGTTACATAAAAACGAAAAGTCCAAATACAATGCGACACGATCACCGATCAGTGGATATGATGCATGAATCTTAAAATAATTTTTGAGAAAATGCGGCACTATCTAAGATCTTTTTTGTCATGCTGAGGGACGGTCACTGGTTACAAAGCGAACCACAGTTGTTGTGGTCTGCGTTGTCGCGACACGCAGTTAAATTTTTGAAGAGGTGCACGTCAGGCTACGGTGTAGGCTACGCTGTAACCGCCGCAGCTACATGTAGCCTACAGCATAGGTTCAACGCAGAAGTAAAAATCGGCCTTTACTTTGAACATTGGTTAATTTTTTACAGGAGTCTTTTTCCAAAAATGTATATTGTGATATAAAAAAAATAAAAAATAAAAATGTCGACCATGAGTAAAATTTTGCTTTTAATTGCCCATTCCTAAATAGAACGGAGGAATTATACCATACCTGCTTTTGGCTGTGCCATTCCAGCACTCATCACCTGGTGCAACCCTATCTCCTACACACACCGTGTCCGGCAGGGTGGACCAAAACTTCTTAGCGTGCTTCAGTTTCTTTTTGGCATCCGTCAACTAGGAAACAAGCATACAGTGTTACTGATGTTCCATTCCAATCTGTTAAAATCAATCAACACTCCATGTTTCTAAAGAAAGTGTTGGGGAGGAGTAGAAGAGGGTAATATGTGGGCACTATGTGCTTACCAGTCGGTCCAGGCTGGTGCCAGCTGCAGTGGTAGGTCTGGCATCAGGGCTGTAGGGGCGGAAACGGCCAGGGAACCCTGAGTCTCTAGTTGAGCGCCGGGTGCGGAAGGCACTGTTGGGTTTGGGCTGACCACAACCTTGGAACACCTGAAACACAAAAATAGCTATAAATATATATTGACCATTCTACAGGATAGCCCACTTACTGTATCAATTAATATAAAACATTACACAGGGTTCCCACACTTCTTGACCAATGGATTTCTATGACCTTTCCAATCGTTTGTGTTTATTGAATAAGGATTTTTAAAATACATTCAAATTCAGACCAATTCGCTAATGAGTCATTAAAACCAATTTGTAAACTGGTTCGAGTGATTCATTAAAAAAGACCTGATTCAAAATAATCATTTACTCACAAATTAAACATCAGGATGGTTTGTGAGCAGGTTGTACTCTACACAAGAGCAATTTCTAGCCAATGAAATTATTCAGAACACAGCATAACTAGAAAAATGTATTCCCTTATATACTGCATGACTACAATTATATTAAACTTGTAATTGACCCTTCGCTAAGCCCCACTCCCCCAGTTACAGTTGCTCGCTCTGACAAGCTCTGCAGGACTCCCCATTGGAATGAATGGGAGATTGCCGTGACCGACGCACAATTTTTTGGCAAAATATTCTCATAATCGGAATGGATAATATTTTTACGTGGGCTGGTATGAAGAGTGACATTGTAATGCATATTTATCTGAAGTTTTTTGTAAAAGAAATTGTTAAATTACACAGTAATTTGATTAAAAACTGTGGAGACTATTATTACAGTCACTTGAAAATAAAAACTTTTTAGTTTCATTAAATAGCGATTACACGTCTAATAACATATGTGTAAGTGAACAGAGCTGTTTATAACGTCTCATAACACACTCATTTGCTCATGATGCTGTGAACTGCTTATTTACTGTCGCTTTTACTATGACTTGAATCAACACAAATTAATTAACGTTCAGTTCTTAGCTTTAATTTACACTGGAGTAAAGGTATCATTGCAGATGATATATGTTCATTTGGGAATGAGGGCTGACACAGTTTAATCCACAACATGATCTTCTCCAGATTTATTTAAAGATTATTTTAAAAAAAGAAAGAAAAACACTGCGAGTACCCTCTCTGGATGACTCGTGTCACTATTACCCGGCAACTAGGGCTGCCCCCGACCAAAGATTTTCCTAGTCGACTAGTAGGCATTAATTTAAGCCATTGGTCGACTAGTTGTCACATGTTTATGATATTAATTTAATTACTTGTATATATTTTGGGGGGCATCAGAAAATGGTTTGAGTTCCAGGGCTGAGAAAGAATGTTATAAGTAACATTGCTAACACTGTTCTACATTACAGAGAAATACTAACCCGTAATAATGAGCCTTTAAAATATACAGTTTACAAGCGCACGCATGAAGTGAGCCGCAGCGACACCGGCAAAAGCGGTAATGATCCTGAATGTGTCGGAAAAACCAGCAAGGAGACTGTCTGAACATTTTGTTAAGTTACAGTGAGAAATGCACATTAGGGTTGTGCTGACAGACGATGATCTCTGGGATCGACGATGATGAGATTGATCGCCAACAGCTGATGCCTTTGACGATGTCAAGATGATATTTGTATTAAATGATTATTATTATTAGCCTATTATTATTATCAAATTAATATTACGAATAATTTGCCCATAGACACACAGACACGCGATTGAAGAAACACACTTTATTATATTATTAAGAACAGATGACAGAAAAGCCGTCTATACGCATGTCTGACACGCTTTTTGTTCGGAGGCGTGCAGTCTCGTGGAACACGCGCATGTAAAAGGTTCTCACACTTTTTGTTTCTGTCTTCTAAACTTTTTTTTTGCAAGAACAGTATCGTCTATGAGTGCTGCAAATGACCTCAGACCATGTCAGTTCAGGAGGTGCTTTGAGCTCAGTTTGCTTTATTTCCACAGAGCAGTTTGTTGTGACTACAACTCTGCAGCCTACACATCTGAGATTAAATCATAAAATAATACAGAAACACGTTCACCTTGAACCATGATTTATATTTCAGTGATTATTATCATCATTATAATTATTATTTTTACATTAAGAATTGTTTTTATGTCTTCATTTGTGCAAGTTGTTTTCCGCCTGCATGTTTAGACGGATAATTGCCTGATGGTAAACGGAAAGGCGGTTACTTATATATAATTTTTTCGATCACTTCATTATTTTAAATGCTTTTTCGTTTTGTTTGGAGTGCAATTTGAATTTAGAAATGTATTTAATTTAAGTTTTTCATTTTTTAAATAAATTAATTTAATTTTCAATGCAAAATCACTAAAGCAAGAATATTCACTGATCCCTCAGCCCAGGGTTTCCAATGCAATTGTGTGTATATATATATATATATATATATATATATATATATATATATATATATATATGCGTGTGTGTGTGTGTGTGTGTGTGTGTGTATATATATACTACCATTCAAAAGTTTGGGGTCACTTGCTTTAAATGTTTCTCATGATCTTAAAAATCTTTTGATCTGAAGGTGTATGCTGAAATGTTTGAAATTAGTTTTGTAGACAAAAATATAACTGTGCCACCATATTAATTTATTTCATTACAAAACTACAATTTTATTTAAAAAAAAAAACGTTTTTGAAATTGATGACTTGGACCGAATAATTAAGAAAAGCAGCCAATAAGTGCCCAACATAGATGGGAACTCCTTCAATACTGTTTAAAAATCATCCCAGGGTGATACCTCAAGAAGTTGGTTGAGAAAATGTCAGGAGTACATGTCTTCAAATTCTAGGCAAAGGGTGACTACTATGAAGATGCTAAAATATAACACAGTTTTGATTTATTTTGGATTTTGTTTAGTCACAACATAATTCCCATAGTTCCATTTATGTTATTCCATAGTTTTGATGACTTTACTATTATTCTAAAATGTGAAAAAATAAAAGAATGAGTAAGTGACCCTAAACTTTTGAACGGTAGTGTGTGTGTGTGTGTATGTATGTATATATATATATATATATATATATATATATATATATATATAGTGAAGGAGGGAACAAAACAAATGTATTCACACACATCAAGTATTTCCGGACAACGAAATACCCGACCGGCAGAGAATGCACAGATGAAGTAGGTTCTTTGCCAGTGAGATGTTGCCCTTCACAACTGTTGTAAAGCCATCTTTCAAAAAGTTGAACAACACACATTTTAATTGCACTTCATTTTTTTCCAGTTTCATTAGAATGTTTAGTTATAATAAATAAAGTTCAAAGTTTGAAATCAAGGTATCTTGCTTTACTGTGTAGGCTTAAGCCTAATCCTGCTTAATGAAAATTACCCCATACTGTAGTACCACCTAACATCAAACCAGTGGTAATACCGGTGTTCATCATTTCCTGTGGAGGTTTTTTTTCCTGCGTCCAACCGACCAATCAAAACTTGGTCGACCAAGACTCTTCTCATCGACTGACGTTTGGTCGACTATTAGGGGCAGCCCTACTGGCAACAAAGTTGTTTTAAATGTTTTTAATTATTTTGATAAAATCCCGCTTAAAAGTACTAAAACAAACATTACTTCCATATGCTATTGGAAAATAGCAAACGCGTGTCAGAGGAATGGCGGCAGGGTAACAGTTGCTAAGACAGGATTGGTCAGAAACGCTTTTAAGGCAGGGCTTAGCGAAGAGTCAATTCACTCTTCTCAGGAATCAGCATGTCAGAGCACAGCAAACATACAAATGTCATTTTGAAGAGATCTTAAAAACACAGAGTCACTGACCTTCTGCGAAACCTGTATGCTGTTCTCCTGCATATTCATGATGGCATCTGAAATCTTCACATCTATAGGATCCATGACTGACTCGAAGTTAAAGGGCCCCTCCAGTCTCTCAGCAAGACCCAACATGGCATCTAAAATCAAAAATCAACTCATTAATAAAGGGAAGCCTCTCACAACAAGAAATTTCCTCAGTACCACACTTTAAAACCAACTATGCATGGTACTATAACACATCTCCTCCACTAGAGGCCAGCATACAGTTGTCCAACAAGACTGAGCTCATAAGGAACTGCAACCTGTTGTGCAAACAGCTTGTTAAGCAGTCAGAGGCCTGAACAATGTGCCCCAATTAAGGTTCCCCCCAAAGCTGACAGGCAGGGTGAGCAAAACCAGTTGCGGTGTCCTGCGAGCCAGGAGCAGATTTTGAAAGCATATGAGAATGTGTGGCAGGACCTCTGACCAAACGGCCTGTTGAGTCAAAAGTGGCCCAACACACTTCATGAAACACACACAAGGGGGGAAAAAAGAGCAGCTTCCCAGCGTTAACTTCTAATCCAAATCAATTTCAATACTGCTTTCAGCCGTGGCTTAATTTTTCATGGTTTTGACCTCTGAAAAATTTCTGTCATTTCAATGCAACCTATTCATTTTTAATCTGTAATTATTATGCTCAGTAATAAATCCGTTACTTCAGTCATTTAAAACCCATTAAGCCCACAGGAAACTTAAGTTGCTTAAGGCTGTACCACTATTTTTCCCATCTGTAAATATTTTTGGGTGACTAAAGATGATTTCAAAACAACTGGCATACAAGCAGAAAACCTTTGGAAGAGATTTTGAGAACTTGCTGGATAATGTGCCATGGTGGCATTTAATTCATTCAGCCATTTCTGTGTAAACCTGAAAACTTCAGTGACCAATATTTAAAAGCTCTTATTCTCTAAATCTTCGCATAGGTTTCCATATAGAGATCTGTACAATATCTCTGCACAGTATGTGAATGATTGTAAATAATTGTAATTAGGACATCTCTGGGCACAAATCAGGAAGTTCATGTGTTAAATATCCTCTTACCCAGGAAGTTATTCCATTCTGTGTCCAGGTCTGCCTGATTGGCCAGGCAGCCGCGCATGACGTTGAGACAGTAGTTCTTACAGGGCTTCAGTGCCACCTGGCCAGTACAGTACGGGCAGTACAACATCTTCATAGCTGCTCGCACACAGCTCGGTGAAGCACTCACCTGAAAGAGAGAAAGAGAGAATGGTTGAGCAGTCAGCAAATCAGATATCGGGACACCAAAGGTAAAGTTTAATGAGTCTGTAACCTAATTCATGTCTGATATTGCTGATAAAAGACTGAACAATGAGCCATTACCGATCCTGCCACCTTTTATAAGGTCAATGTCTAACTGCAATTTAAGGTTCATTTGCTTATGCCAATTTACTACAGACCAGTGTCAGAAATTAACTTTTTTATATACATAATATTTGCCCCCCCCCCCCCCCAGACATTTTTTTTTTCATCTCTTTGAGAGCATTTTTAAGTGCCTATACTATATAAAAATACAGAGTTTGTTGTTTGTTTGTTTGTCAAATATTTCAATTGAATCAATTAACTGAAATGCATTCTTGATCTGAACAGCTATGGATGTTACTTATAATACTAAATCAACATCAAATACAAAATAATGTAAATAATGCACAAGATTTAACAATAAATGCAAAAAAAAAAAAAAAAAACACCACCACAATGTTGGCACTAACTACAACTAGATACATCTAATAAAATTAAAATGAAATATCAAATGTTGGATAAAAACAATAAAAAAATAAATCACTTTGGAAACTGTTTTGCCCCTAATTATCTGGAGTATTTTTGTCAATTTGTAGCATTCTTGCTTCAAGCCCTGGTTAATTTCTGACCCTGCTAAACACACACAGAGAACCCTTGACCTCTGATATTTTAATGCTGGTAGATAAGCTTCTATGAGTTCAACAGGTGTCCACCTTCACATACTGATAAACCCCACTGAAAACTTGTCTTGTACTTCTGATCTGTGTTGTCCCTGATCTGACTCTCATAACGAAGCACCAAGCTAACTTAACCTCTCATTGTAACCCAACAAATGCCCCCAAAGCCTCTCACCGTGGACACTTTGCCCACCACCTCAGGCATGAGCGCTAGGCCGCGGGTGAATGTGCGAACCGCGATGAAGGAACGGGTCAGCTGCAGGCGGAGTTTGCGAGGAACATCGCCGAAGGGCTTGAGCTGCTCCATGTGCCTGCTGACGCACTCCATGTACGAGTCGGTGAACTCGTACTGAACGTTGACTAATCGGAACATGCGCTCCAGAAGCTCTGCCCAGAAGTCCGCCAGCATGTCATCCAGGTTGACAGCGCTGCTCCCGTGGGCATAGTAGCGGCTTAGCTCGTGGAAGAAATGCTTGAATAGCTCCGCGTTCTTCACGTACATCAAGCCGTAAGTCCGCACGAACATGTCGTGAAGGGATTTCTCAGCATTGTTCAACAGCTCTCTAAAGAACTCTGTGAAGAGAAGGAACAATAATGAGAATTTATTAGTTTTCAATAGTTTTAAGGCTTTTTTGCCAGTAGTTTAGATCTTTGACTTACCAACATTTTCACTGACGCCACCACAAAAAATATTTTTGTGTCAGAAAAAAATAATAATAATGTTGAGAAAAGAAAGGTGCTATAGGTTGTGCAAGTTGTGTGTGATTATTCCACATGTGTCATCTGCAATGGTGAATGTGAAATTTGAGGGAGAAAATATGACGCATTATTTTAGAAAAGATATTCAAGTGATTTTTTGAACGTCAAGACATTTGCAATAAGTTCATACGTAAAAACATATACAAATGAGTATTTCTGGCAAGCCATAATCTTTCAAGTAATCTCTCACAGATAAGACACAAGATGTCTCTATATCTTATTTATATCTATAAAAGAATGTGTACTAACTGGCCATGAACACAAATATAACAGAGGAGTTTAAGTACATTCAAAATATGGAAAAAAAAAGCACAGAGACTGTCAACTTCAACATATTTGAAGTATTTTTTTTATTAACACTGGAACTTAAGCTGGCAGTACGTCCATTACTTTGTCATTACAATGACACTCAAGAGAGAGCAATTTAATGCTCAAAATAGCCCTCGGGATTACTCATGCATACTGACTGGAAAACCTTCAAGAACTGCCAGGGAAGCCAGAAATGCACACGGTTATTATCTAAACAGATTAATGCATATTCCATTAGACCCAACACAAGTTTTTCACTCTCTACATTCCAGGAAAATAACTTTTGTGTCTAAAGAGAAAGAGCTGTGAGAGCAGAAAGCTTCAAGAGAAAGAGGATGGCAGAAAAGGATGAAGGGCAGCTTGCGGTTCAAATAGGTACCGTCTTGCCCATCAAGACAGTTGAGGCTGACCGCTATCAATGGCATTTTCCTGTTGTCACATTCCATTCGCTTTTCATTCTCTCCGCGACATCCTTCAGAAGCCTTTTCAATAGGATTCCTGAATAATGTCGACCCCCCCCCAAATGGACCTGTACCCCCTTAAACCCCTCTCTCACTGACTCTCTTGCTTTCAGTTCATCAGCGCCTTCAGAAGGCTCTCTTCATTGGAGACAGGGAACAATGACCTACTTCATCCTGTGGAATGTCAGACCCCCCTCCCTCCCAGCCTCCTCAAATAATCCAGCCACTCTCACCCATGAAATTCTCTCCCCAGCCAGTAAACCCTACTTTCTTAATTTCAACAAAATGAGAATTCCAAAGAAATGCTTCACCTCTCTCCCGCACTCACACACGCTCTACACAAAATGCGCGATTTGTTTTTCGCCTTTGTATCACCTTTCTCCTCTCACATAAACCCTCCTGCCCCGCAGCACAGATGCCCTGTGCATAATGAGTGAGACTTAAGTGTTAAGTGGCCATGAATGTGAAAGCAGCGTCTGATGCGCTCGTAAACTGTCTTTCACTACCATAGGCTTCATCAACAAAACAAGACACCGAGTTTATAAGCAAACAAAAACACACAAACGGTCACTGTGCTGCTGTCAATTACACCTCAATCAAACACTCAAGTTCCGTTCCAAATCCTAGTGAGCTGCCTCACTACCCTCTGCCAACATAGGCAGCTGCCTTTTAAGGTAGCATCCATAAGCTCATGAAACCTCTCAAGCGACTGATTTGGAACACAATACATAGGCAGGAACTTGAAGCACACAGGAGACTCAACTTAATAAAATATTTCCAAATAGGCAACGTGAGAGGAACAACGCAATACTGTAATAAGTAAAATTTACATTTTAGGTAAAACTTTAAAAGCAATAATTAAAAATGCTTTTAATTATTTAAATGAAACTTTTTTTGTATTGATACTTTTTAGTGTGGAATTAAGATTTGTATTTCCAATTGACCGTTCTCTCGCTCCGTCCACCATCTTGGCCGACAAATACTATACGCAAATTCGTGAACGCAGATGCTTCTAGCTTTGCAAGCTTGATTTCACGTGTTGTTGCGTTCCAAAATGTGTCAGACCACAATTCATAACACAACACAATTACGTGTTGCATTCTTAACTAGGGCTGCAACAACTAATCGATAAAATTGATAATGATCGATAATGGAAATCACCGACAACAAATTTAATTATCAATTAGTTGGATATTTGCGGTAAGCACAGAGAAGCACCGTCAGTGACGTCCCTTCACAGCCAAGTGAAAAATGTGTTTCATTATGAAACTTCGCACTGCGTTTACAGATGATTGTACTATATTAAACTGTATATAATGCTGATTATAATGTATAATAACGCTAAGGGTCCTCCTGATAATGCCACGTCATGTAATGTCTGATTTCACTAGTAAATTTATATAATGGCAAACATTATTTTACTGGATAAACACACACATTTTTTTTTTTTTTTTTTTTTAAAGAACAGTTTACAAGAAACATGTAATCAGTGAAAATACTATTTTAAAAACTATAATATTAAAATACTTAAATGTATGTAATCAGTGAGAGTGTACAACCATATGTATCTAAAATAATTATGTATTTTTCAGCTAGGCAGAATTATTCATTTTTCTATTCTTGTATCACTATTGTCCTCTGCTGGGCTGATTTTTTGTCCCACTCCATGCCCGATGAATCATTTTAATCTTTAATCATGAGCATTTTTTGTTAAGTTTTACAAGTAAAGGAATGATTTCGCATATGTCCTGAAATTAACAATAATAATAAACTCAAACTTAACTCTTCATGATTCAGGCTTTGTTCAAAGTTTTGTGAGAGTATAGAATCATGAATTCAGTAATGTAAAAGCAAACCAAATCCTTACGGCATTTATCATTTCAGTTTTTTTTTAAATCATATTTTAATAAAATGCAGGAAAAGAAATCTCAGATAAAATGTATCAGATTAATCGTAGAAATAATTGAAGATTAATCGATTACTAAAATAATAGATAGTTGCAGCCCTATTCTTAACATTGCCACAAGGGAGCTATTGCAGAAATTTGTGAGAACTGTCCACTTCTATGGTGATTTTTCGCATTCAAGTCAACTACTATAATGGCAGATCAACAGTTTAAAGAGAATATAGCTGAGCAAGTAAGTTAAAGTCAATATATTTATAGCATCTTACCTGAAAATCAACATTCAGTTTATTGGCACAGAGGTTTCCTTATTGAAGGAAACTTTATCGCCCCCATGAGTACTGAGGTTTGTTACTGCCACAGTAACGCAAGAATGCACATTGCAATGCATTGGTCAAACGTTTGCATCTGTGTAAGCATACTTACGTCAAGTATTTTGCCGGCCTTACAATATGGACAAAACAAGATATATTAGGTGGTGGATGTTTAAGTTGCAAATCTTTTGGTACAGACGTTGCATCAGGAGCGCACCTACGATGCCTTCATAGGCAGCACACTAGGTTTTGGAACAGAGCAGCAGTTAGCAGAATAGGAAGAGGTGTGCATGTTTGTGAGAGAATGAGACAGGGAAATGCGAGTGTATTTGCAGGGCTTTTCTAAATGCCCCCATCCTGCTGTGTAACCACGGATACCAGAAACACCTAAGCCCTTGCATTTAGCTCCCCTCCCACGAGTGGCCCTTGGCCCCTGGCCCCACACAGGGAGAGAGATAGAAGGCACCCAGCTCCACGCTCCAATGACAGAGATTAAGCTACCGCACCCGCCTCTCCAGAGATTTTGTGGAATGCCAGAGCTGTCACAAGTTTAAAGTCCAGGAATACAGTCATGGGGGAGGACAAGATGTGGAGAAAGCAATGGAGGATGAGGAGAAGAGAATTTTCCAAGTTTGCATGTCAGTATGCCATTACCAAAGAAAACATGAATTTACACTAGCCACTTGTCAGAAGACCACTTCAAGGGAACACATTGAATCAAATCTCAAGTAGATGAATTTCTTTAGATTTTGGAAGGTTTTTGATTCCTGCTAAAGAGCATATGGATCAAGGCAGACATTTCAGGAACGACTGGAGACAATAATTATACCTCAACTAAATAAAACATTTTCCAATGTAAATCCAGCTAAATATGTAGAGATGACTATAAGTAATCCAGAAGTAGGCAGATTTCCCCGAAAAGTGTAGCCTAATTTGTTTTCAGTTGGACTAAAACAATTTCAATATAGGCAACATGAGAGGAACAATGCAGTACTTTAATAAGCATAAACACACAGTACATGGCACGCACAAATTGTAAACAAAATATTACATTAATAATTTTAATTAAAATATTTATACATTTTCCGTATTGAATGAATTATAAATATATTTACAACTGTAAGTAATCAATTGATAGGCTGATGTCCCAGGAAAGTAATTGTCAGTATGTTTACACACAAACACACACACTATCAAAGTTGGATTTCAGTCAGACTAAAACAACAATTCCTCTTTTTAAAATGCCATTTAAATGTGTTAATCCGACTGAAAATGTACTATCAAAATTTCAGTATTCGGTACCGATACCAGTAAAATGTCATGGTTTTCGATACAAATGGCAATACCACAGTGACAGCAAAAATATGCAAATATGGTAATGTGCTATTGAACACACTCCTTTAGCCTATATAAAACGTTACATTTCAATGTTAATAATAATATAAAACAAATGCATGTGTCCTTCAAGTTTTTCTCAATGAAGTATGCATCACTTCAGTGTTTTAAAGTAGGGTCCTAATGATATCTGTTTTATTTTTTCCTAAATTCTGAGTTTTCCATTTTATTTTATTTTTTTACTTTTCAACATACCATTGCATTTGTTTTTACCAACTTTTATTCAGTACAACAGCACTCTTGCTTGTGATATACTGCTTAATTTTTAGTATTATTTTTAATAATAATAATAATAATAATACTTCTATTATTAATCATTATTATTTATTATAAATATTACTACAGTGAATATTAAATTTTACTATACAGTTGTAATATATTTCTGTCGCAGTTTCTTCAATTTTAGGCGTGTTGCTTTTATTTTGACATGAGCTTTAATTTTGACGTGTGTTTTGATGGAAACTTTACTTGTCCGGATAAACAGTTCATTACAAATGGCCAAGTGTGATCATTAAAGCTCAAATATTGTTATTTAATTATATAAACATAGTTGGCATGCTCTGCACAGTGGATAAGTGCTCTGTTCTGTCATCTAACACACAGCGCACATTCTGTGGAGTTTGGAGTTATGAGCGGTCGGCTACACACATTCACTTTTAAACACGCAGCTCATGTAGACAAAGATTGCAATCTTATGCCATTTAACAATCACACTAGGACATGTCACGTTTTTAATTTGATTAATTGTGCATTTATTTTTCCCCCAAAATATGTCAAATTTGAGTGTGAGCATTTGGAAGCAGTCGTGTGCTGGTCAGACAGCATGCAGGAACCAAATTGAGTCAGTGCTTGGTACTACCGGTACTGTAGAAACACTTGTATCGTGACATCTTTTTTATTTTAGTACCGACTTGGCTCTCACTAAGCTCGACTATGCAAAAACCTGAGACAGCTCGATCATGACTGCACATGTAAATTTATTGACTGTGATGCTATCAAAACAGTTTAAGCATTAGAACCAGCCTGACACAGCAACATTATCCCAACAATTGGCGTAAGTTTGGGGCAGGACTTTCTGTTTTCAGTCATTATTTGTTTACAATCACTATTTTTGCAATTTTGTTTCGTGGTGCAGCTAATACACTTCAGCTTTAAACACGTTCTAAACAGCATAACAGATGTGCATAAAGCAAAACCAAGTAAACCACTCAACGTCAACCATCCCCCAACAGTTCTTCCTCTTTACAGACTTCCCAACATAACTGTTGTGATTTTGGGACTAAACATTGTAAGCTGTAGAGTTTGAGGGCGTGTTTCTCAGGCATACTACTACATCATTAAAAGAGACTTTACGATACACAGAAGTCATCCAACAAGCAGGCCGTGGACCTCCCTTCTGATTTTTTCATTAAAATGCACTTCCCTCACACTCATTGGTCCAGAAATCTGTGTGAAAGGTTAAATGCGAGTGTTCTTGTGGGGTAAGTTAACCACATTACATTATATATGAGGTGAAGTAGAAAATGCATTTAGACACAAACTTCAACGAACATCTCAAAATAGGTCTCAAAACTCTGAGCAATCAAACATGTTCCTCAAACACCCAGAGGAGGGAAAAATTCCAGACTCTCTATTCATTGTCCCGCCCTTCATGCTAGCTTATTTTTCCACTCATCCCCCTTTCCTTAACTCTTCTTTATCCCAGGCAGTGACTGTTCCCCCATTTGTGCCAATTAGTTACTCAGTTTCTTTCTTTCCTTGTGGGATTTCAAACCACCCTGCTGAGGTGTCGAGGATGAGAATTCGGTAGGAGGTTAATCCTGAATCTCATGGCACAGTTGAGGCTCCCCCAGATAAGGTCACCTAGACCCAGACCGGACACACAGGGAGGAACAAACACACCAAGCCACAGAGAAAACATATTTCTGGTAGGGCACTTAATTGCCTGTGACTCCAACCTCTAGGCTTTCAAAGCAAAGGCTGCTATCAATGATTACCCATCCAACACACACCCAAACTTGTGTGTGTGTGCTCATGTTCATTTAATCTTAATGACATCTAGTTGCTGTGTTGATAGCAAACATGTTCTTCTGCATTTCCCACTTAAGTCGTGTTGCCATTTAGTCTTCATTACCATCTTCATTCTACAACTTCTATTAATACATACTAGTTGATTAGAGCTGTCAACAAATTTTTCTCAATTGTTTTAAATTATGATACTTTTAGCATTGGTTCTTTAAATTTGTATGGAGAGAGCCTTTAGCTCAGAGTAATTAGAACAGTAAAACCCTCTTGGAAAGTTGTGTATTTAAATTAATCCACTTTAAAAGCACCTCTGCTACAGCCAGACACATTCAAACAGACGTCTTTTGCCATTGTGTCTTGATGTTTATTGAGTGTCCTGCCACAAGTACTGCATTTTTAAGACACCATGTTAAGTTAAAAACAGTTCAACTTTTAGAAAACACGTCTCAGACCCCTGTATTCCGCTCCATTCCATTGCACTCCATCTAGCGTTTTGTTTACGCATCTTACGTGAACTAGGGATGCACTGATCAATCAGCCACTGGCCAATCTTGGTGTCATATCATTGATTGGTCGATTGTGCCTACAGTAAAATCAGGGCTGATTTTTTTAATTGATGCACCCACAAAAATCACACACTGCCACTCTTAAGTAAGACATTTTGGCCACTGGAGGGTAAGATGTTTGTTTGCCAGTCAGGTCACTCGACGGCCATCTTTGGAATGCTCCAAAGCATATTTGGAATGCTCCAAATGCATATTTTTTTTTTATACAAACAAGTGGCATACAAGTGCAGCTCCCATCTACTTGAATGGGGAAAGACTGAAATCTCCAAAACAGTTGGTCAAGATTACAATCAAATAAAATTTTTCAAATCAGCAATAAAATCTGACAACACTGGTATCGTAAATTGTGCTTCTTTACACCAGATCATGCAAAAAAAAAAAAAAATATATATATATATATATATATATATATATATTTTGACTCGTCCCTAGTTGTTTTTTTTTGTTTTTTTCCCCTAAGCAAAAAATTTGTTAAATGTAGTAAAATAGAAGTGAATGGGGCCAGATTTGAGCATGATAAAAATCACTTATAGGGTTCACCTGCATTTCGTCATCAGGGTAACAAAATTGTACTACTGGATATAACTTTACACTGATAAGCAAGTGATTTTATCACACTAAAAACATACATTTGAAAATGTAATTTTTATTGATTGGCCCTATTCACTTCCATTGTATTTTTCGAGACAAGTCGAAAAAATAATTTTGTCATAATCTGCATTATGCCACAAATGCTGTCAATTGAGCTTAACTTGTATAGAACCCAAACATTCCTTAAACTGCTATGTTGATCCAGCATTGAGGCAACCCACCGACTAGTTGATTTTGAAAATATATAGTTTTGCACATCCCTACACTCTTCTGTGGCAAAAACCTTTTCTAAACTCTCAAAGAGGCCCAAGCATCTCATTTACACCTTTTACACAAAGTGAAGAAAATACTTGTGCATGAATAAAAGAATGTATTAAGAGCGTCTTTGTTTGAAAGCATAAAAGCTACTGGTATTTTAAGGCAGTTTAGCTCATTAAGTCACATGCCAGGGTCTAGTGCACTTTTTACGCAGGCTGGCGATTCAGAGCGTATTCCCACGGTAACAGTTCAAAAGACCTGAGAACCTGGAGCTGGAAGAGAAATGAAAGGCATAACAGACTGATGGCAGAGAGAAAGGGGGAGAACAGGGACAAAAGGCAAAAGAGAAAAAGAGCAGGGGAGGAGGCAAGTGCGATCTGGCCACCGCTGCATTCCGACACGTCACATTCATGCTCACATCTGGCTGCAATACACACCATCCCTGTTACCATTCACTCCCTGAAGTTTTACTTTCTTTTTACATTCACTCACACACACAAACACCCAATCCTGAGAACAAACTCATCGTCACCATTCACTCCCATTAATGTCCTCTGCAACCCATCACCTCTATGATTTCCTTCACTTCTACCCAACAAATACTCACATTATCAGATATAACATGTGCATCATCCAAGAGTATGATTCAAACAAACTAGAACAGCTCTTGTAGAACTTACCAGAAAACTGACTTTGTTGAGTCCATTTAAAACCACTCAGCCTTTCTGCCAGAAGAGAACAGAGCTCAACTCTGGATGACCACATGAGAGTTAACACAATTCTCATTTTGAAATAACTGTGGCCGAGTGTGAATGGGTGACGAATAACGTGCGAGTTACAAGATGGAGGGAGATGTGCCATCAGCACTTCATTTATTCATCCTTCTCTAGACCATCATAGGCCATCGATCCAAACACCAGCTCACAGTTTCATCTCATGGGCTAAGACTTGTTACAGTACTGGCTCGTTTCTACTAGGGATCGGTTACAACAGTTGACTAGTCATCCAACGACCGACTATGTCAATTAGTCAGGTTAACTGGCCCATCTAGATTTTTTTAATGGCTAGTACATCTAGATATTTATTTTTCTTTTTTTTTTTTTTTTTTGTGGATAGTGCACTGTGCTTTAGACTGTAAGACATTTTGCATAAAAAAGCCCTGTCCGAAAAGTTTAATCTTTTTTATGCTTAATGTTTTTCATATGCTGTATGAAGTTAAAAATAGATCAACTTCAAAAAAACATCGAGATCCCTGCATTCTGCTGTACTCAGTCTAGCTGTTTCTGAATGCATCTTATTTAAATGCCCTATTAGAAATGCATCCAACTCGAAAACTGTGTAATTATACAGGGTTTCCTAAAGACCAATTATACATGGATTCTTTAAAAAAAAAAAAAATTGGGTTCAATAGAAATTAAGCTCAATCAACAGCATTTGTGGCATAATAATTAATAAAAAAAATAATTTCGACTCGTCCCTTATTTTTCTTTAAAAATGAAAAGCAAAAATCAAGGTTCCAGTGAGGCACTTACAATGGAAGTGAATGGGGCCAATTTTTGGAGTGTTTAAAAGGCAGAAATGTAAAGCTTTTTTTTTTTTATTCATTTTTTATTATTTATTTTTTTACATTTTAAGTTTATTTATTCTGAAGGGCAGTACTAAATAAAAAAATAATCTTTTATCTCTTATATTTGTATAAATTCTGAAAGGGGTGGGAAAACAAAAAGGGAATGCAAACTTATGCATTCAACTTTATATACTGTATATTTAACCCCTGATTAATGGGTGATCAGCTTTCTTCCTTTTCTTCAGCTTTCTATCTAGTTTCTGTACAACAATCTAAATAAAGCAATTATGTAATTTGGCAACTAAGGGTGTGTTCACACTTGGCAGGTTTGGTTAGATTAAAATGAACTCTGGTGTGATTGCTTTGTTAGTGCGGATCATTTGAACAAGTGTGAATGCTGCCATCCGAACCTTGGTGCGCACCAAACAAGCGGACCGAGACCACCTGAATAGTGGGTCTCGGTCCGCTTCCAAACGAACTCTGGTGCGGTTCGATTGATATATGAACGCAACATGGACCAAAGACAGGAAGTAATTTGCCTAATACTGACCTCAAGCATACCTGGTTCTTCTCATCATAGGGGCTGTGTTGCCCATTACAGTTCAGTACAGGTGTCGGAACTGCCGTCAGCGGTCCTTGCAGCATATCTTCGTTGTGTGTGCAACGGAGGAATGTTTTGACTCCTTTACACATTTTATTAGCTCTTCGTTTGTTCCCAGCTGGTAAAAATACCACCATATATACATATATAAATCTAACGAGCGCATTTCGCCCAGCAGCCAGCATTGTTTTGGATGTTCGGAAAGTTCGCAAAATATACGTCATAAAAGCTGTCCAATCAGGCTGTGAATTTTTCCTGATGCCTTTTGTGTTGTATTGTTAGGTTTGGTGTTAAAAATGCCAGTGTGAATGCTAAGCGAACCAGGACTAAATGTATCATTTTCTTTTTTGTCCGGACCAAGAGGAACAAGAGAACAGAGCTACAAGTGTGAACACACCCTAAAACAGCCATTTGGCTTCTAAAATGTTTTAGTTTTAGAGTCAATGGCTCCAAAGTAATATTTTTTTGTCTGGAGCCCTGGCTCATAAATTTAGAAAATAACTTACATTAATTCTTCTGTTAAAACGTGTATTATTTGCACTGTAAAGTCATGGTTTTTGCAGGATTACAGGGTTTACGACATTACGCCATCACGACAACAAAGCTGTAAAATTGGATTACAGAAAAGATTAGTAAGCCATTTTATTACACTAAAATCATGTTAACACACATACTGTTTATGTCTTATTGCTATACTTTTGAAACAGTGAATATTTAAACTTTAATGGATTGTCCCCATTCACTTCCATTGTAAGTGCCTCACTGTAAATTTTTGTTTTGATTTTTTAAGAAAATGATAGACAAAATTGTATTGAAACCAGAATATTCCATTAAGACCTATTTTGAAAACAGTTGAGCACATCCATAAGTTTGTCCTGCAGATTTAGCCCTGATGAAATTCAGATAAAACACTAAAGCTGAACGAATCCGGATGCATGTGACCAGGCCCTCATAGCTTGTCTCAATTTTCCCTGTTTGACACACTTTTAATAACATTACACCATGAAGGAAAGGGAACACATAAAACATGCGTTATAAACCAAGCAAGTGTATGTGTGTGTGTGTGTCTGTGATAGCTGGCGGAGTGTGTCTGCTGGGTTTTCCCCTCCTGAGTGAGTCAGCAGTGTCGATGCATGTTCCCATGCACCCCTCTGCCCTGCATCAGGGAAACCTGATCCTTCTTTCCCAGCCTGATATTCACTGCCACATGCACTGCAGAGAGGAAGCCTGGCTTCTGCGTGTGTGTGTGTGTGTGTGTGTGTGTGTGTGTGTGTGTGTGTGCGCGCGCGCGTGTGTGGTCTGTCTACAAGCCTGCAAGTATGTATGTGTGTGTGTGGCAGATGACTGTGGGATGTTGAGGGACAGGTGGAGAGATGGATGTATAGACTGTGTGTCTCTGGAGGCAGTGTGCTGGCATGTGGGGGTGTCTGTCAAACAACCAGCCTTCTGTGGGTGAGACTATAGCAGTGCAATGGATCAACACAACTGATTAAGGGTGCTTTCACACTTTGTTCGATTGCTTGGACCGAACCAGAGTTCGTTTCTTCCCCCCTCCCCATACTCCCACTGTTCTCTGTTCACATCATATTCTTTGGGTCCAAACCACGGTCCGATTACGTCATCAACGTGAGTACAAGCGGCAGCTGTTTACCACTGTAACTAGGTAACAACTCGAGAAGTCATCACTGTGTTAAATGAAGTATTAAAGTTTGTCTCTTTGGATTTACCACGAAAACTTGCCATGCACAGAATAATACTTGTGTTTGTCTCCCGCAGATGCATTGAATGTGCAATGATTTGATGAATATAAGAGTTTGTCTGCCACGAGCCCGCAGATGCATTGCAAGAGATGTGACGAATGTGAGCTGCTCTCTGCAGGGGATGTATTTGGACATAAGCAGGTATGAGAAATGCATTATACCACAACGGAGCCAGCAAAGACGCAAATTAACATCATCACAAGCAGTTCACTTCTGTGATTTGGTACGATTGTGTTCATATCAGCAGCAAACCGTACTGGAGTTCACATGAACCGTACCCCAGAACACCTTTTCAAGCAGACCCGAGTGCGGTTCACAGGTGTGCACCAGAATTCAGAAAGCAAAATTCATATTATCCAAACAAACCGAACTTTGACGTCATTCGACTCTGGGTGCGCACCATAAGTGCTTGTGTAGAATATTAGTGATATTAGAAGGTGGTTACACATATTAAATGTGGTTATTCAAGGTCATAGGTGTGGCCACTTCAATATCAAGGGCTGATAGACCTTCGGACCCCTGGGGCACCTGTTCAGTGCTTCCACTCAGATAAGGGGTGTCCAAAGTCAGTGTCATAATCCTTTTATTTCTTGTTCTTATAGATTGCACTGTATCATATTATATCATTTAAAAACCTGGTAGAAACATCTGAACGTGAAAAGTGGAGGTTATTAAAGACTATGGGAGAAGTCGCTTTAAGATCACAGGGTGACAGATGTTAGGAACTCAGGAAGGTGGTTATTCAAGGTCACGGGAGTGGCCGTTTCCATATAACGAGGTGATCAGCCTGTTCAGTGTTTTCACTGAACGGGCGCCCCGAACTCAGTTACATTTTTTTGCCTTACTTTTATTATTAGTTTTTATTTTTTTTGTCCATAAGTGATATTCAAATGTACTTTTATGTATCTTTAATTTTCTTGATCATTTCCATGTAAACCACTTTGAATTAATATTGTGTATGATAAAATAAACTTGCCTTACCTTGCCTATTATCTCTTTTCATTTTGCCAATATGTTTCTAAAGAGCGCATCAGACTAATTTCATGATCGATCCTTCAGGGCTGCACAAATAAACATAACACCATGATCAAGCTATGGACATATTTGATTAATAAACCATTAAAAGCTATGATTTAATTAAATGAATACATGGTCTGTGTGCGTGTAAGAGTAGACGGGTGACGAGTTATTCTGTGTGCATGCGCAGGGCTCATGATGAAAACAATGCAAAGCGCAACAGGATTTTCATTTTATCAAACATTTTGAATCTACTTGGCTACAATGTCTGTTTGGATGAAATAATGGTTCCTCTGATTTAAAAATCACTGTCATTTGAGCAAATACACAATTATAAATATATATATCAAAGATCATCAATAGGCTGGAAAAACTATAGAGAATATTTGAAGCCATATTGATACATATGAGTATTATGAAACACTTATAATATTTTACTTGTGCTTTTTTTATTCATTTGTAGCTTGTCAGTCCATGGTCACTAAACCATCCTTGCATACATCTTGGAAAAGTGAAAATTAATCAAAATTCTCCTTTTGTGTTCCAGGAAAAAACATAACAGCATACAAGTTTGGAATGCCATGAGGGTGAGTAGATAATGACAGAATTTTCAATTTTGATTGAACTATCCCTTTAATATAAGGAACAAATTCTATCATAGAATATTATTATATTATTGTCATGCAAATGAATCCTCACAAAAGGACTGCATCAACAAACAAAGAATTCTAATAGGTTAGATTTGCTTGTGAATGTTTCTGTAAGAGGTGAACTTACGGTCAAAGTGACGGTGTCTCTGGGTGAAGGTGCTCTGCAGGTTGGAGCTAAGCTGATGGACGGGGGCTTTCAGGTCCGTACGGCTCTGCTGACTCAACTTCTCCTCCATCTCCAGAGTACAGCAGGAGAAACCTTGAGGACACACTTTCAGATGGGCTCCTGCAAGAGAGAGAGCATATCATTTTATTTATTTATTCATTCTTCAAATTGACTGAGTCTAGATACTGGCGGCCCACAAGCTAAAACCGTCAAACTCATTTCCGATACAAATCAAACACAGAACAGAACTGAGAACAATGTGTACACAGTATAAAGCTAACAGGCAAACCACAGGCATCTGTGCTGAATGTACAGCACCACACAAAAATACATTATCTTTTACACAGGTAGTGTGTAAAAGATAAAAAAAAAAAAAAAAATGTCTATTGCGTTGTCTTTGCTGTCTGCATGCAAAATCAAACATACAGCACGACCACAAAAATGTTAGCATTTTGAAGTTATGTAGTATGTAGTTAGGACCAATAAGGGGGATCAATAAAGAGAAAACTTCTGCAGACAGTGTTGAGGGACATCAGGCGTTCTCCATGATTTGCCCCATCAGAAAACAAATCTGCACTGCGGTCTACGAGTGAACGGCACAGATGGACAGCGAGCGTTCGGATTAAACAAGGCATCACATTAACATGAGGAGTATGAGCTGGGCGGACTGTGAAGTCGCAGCTGCAATAATGTTTTGTTTTTCATTCTTTTTTAATGCGGTTGTTGGAATTCAGTAGAACACAAGGGTCCTTTCAGTGGACTGGACTCCGACGGGCGGTTTGGCAACTCATGCTGCCATGCAGACAGCCTGGCCACTACACTCAGACAAGAGGTCCCTGCACTCACGGCAATTTCAAAACTCTATGTGGCTATACGTTTAGCTCCATGTCTTTCATATGAATTTTGTGAAATTGAACCAGATGATTTGACGAAGGAAGGAGAGATGTTCTTTGGAGAGACCACAAACTTGGTGTAACTATTCATACTGCTCAATGTGCCACACAGGCATACTGCATTCAGCCATGTGCAAACAGATATCGGTGACACAGCTTGTATCTGAGTATCTGCTGAACTAATCGCCATGGGTGAAAAGCAAAGAGCTGTTGAGAGCTTGCAAATAATCACCATCACCACAAAACATCCAAGAGGAATTGTCACAGTCCATTGCAAGGGTTTGTTTTATACAGAACTGTAGGTTAACATGAGGGAGGGAAGGTCTTAATGACATTGGCCTGCTTTTTAACAAACATGGATGTTTATAATAGGACTAGGATTAACTGGGGTGTCAAACACCTCATTCAATTAATTCTGCACAAAAGCAGTTTTGCATGACATATTAATTTTTGTTCCATCTATATAACAAAACTAGACTCACACAACCAATATCTGACTGCTTCTATTCTGTTTTATTCTTACATCCATTGATCATCTATGATGTGTTTATGTCTTGCAAACATTTGGCTTTGTGTTATAAAGTGAACACTGCTGTTGTAAATTCAGATTAATTAAAAGTCACCAAAGTAACGGTATCTAGCAGGCTGATATAGACAATGCTTTGTTGAAATTGCAAGAATGACTTGTAATAGTCATGGAAGGATCAGTTAAAATGGGTTACAAATTATAAACAAATCAAGTAATGTGATTGCACAGCCATGTTTCTAAAAATACGAGACGATTCAAAAATTAGGGCTGCACGATTTGGACAAAGTCATATTGCAATTATTTTGAAAAATGTAGCGATTGTGATTTGAACTGCAATATGATAAACAACTAGTAAGTGATTCTTGTAAGTGATTAGTAAGTGATGTTTTGCCAATGTTTACTGCCAATAAAAAGTCTACTCTATGAGGGTTAACACTTTAGTCCTCTTAAAAAGAACTAAACTTGGACCTTTTTCCCTTCACCACAAACAAATAAAAACAGTGAAACAAAGAGGAAAAAAGTGTCTTCTCTTCTTCATATTCACATTGGACCTATCCAATCTGTAACTGTTTTTGTCCACTTCATGATAAGGTCTCAGTCCACTATTCATCATCATTATTTTTGGGACCCAGTCAACTTGAATATTTTTTATTGTAATATTATACTAATTATTATCATTTATAATAAGACAATCTTAACTTGCACAGGGCATTGCTATACGGTTCAGTTAAGCCAATGGGTTCTAAACCGCCAAGCTTTTATTTTGGCAACATCTGCATGAAGAGTTTACAGCTGAATTCTCATTCACAACAGCTGTATATTGTGCTCCTCATTTTAACGTCGTCTCCACCTCTGTCCACAAATACCTGGTGACATGTGGTGTATTATTTGTATATTAACTTTGTGTTTGTTATGTATTAACAACCATATTTGGAATTAAGCAAAAGTGAAATTAGTGAATTCTGGAACACTTTAAATACAACCCACTCAGTGCTAGTACACAGAATCGAACTCTATTACTCTGAGCATGAGGTGGAGTTGTAGAACACAGAACTGCTCTGAACATACTGTAATAATGCACTAACACAACTCAGACAGGACATAAAAGCACACAAAAACTTTCAAGCAGCACGAGCAGACTATTTTTATTTTTTTAAATTATTATTAAATTGCAGCCCTTTCCAAATCGCACTAGGTGGGGGCCTGGGTAGCTCAGAGAGTATTGACGCTGACTACCACCCCTGGAGTCACGAGTTCGAATCCAGGGTGTGATGAGTGACTCCAGTCAGGTCTCCTAAGCAACCAAATTGGCCCGGTTGCTAGGGAGGGTAGAGTCACAAAGGGTAACCTCCTCGTGGTCGCGATTAGTGGTTCTCACTCTCAATGGGGCGCATGGTAAGTTGTGCGTGGATTGTGGAGAGTAGCATGAGCCTCCACATACGGAGTCTCTGTGGTGTCATGAACGACGAGCCACGTGATAAGATGCACAGATTGATGGTCTCAGAAGTGGAGGCAACTGAGACTTGTCCTCTGCCACCCGGATTGAGGTGAGTAACCACACCACAACGAGGACCTACTAATTAGTGGGATATTGGGCATTCCAAATTGGGAGAAAAGGGGATAATAAAATTAATTAACAAAAATGCACTAGGTCATCTCGTGATTTCAATTTTATTTTGATTAATTCTGCAGTGGCAACCCTATTAAAATTTAAAATAAACTAATAGCCAAAATCATCTAAACTAAAATAAAATACTAAACTAAAACTAAGAACTAAAATGAAAAAAGATTGGAACAACACGGGAATGCACAGAATCAAAACAGAGCGTCGCACGGTACACTAGAAATTGTGGATCAGATAAATGTATGTGAAGTTTATGCGGACAGTTCTTTCATCAACATGCGCGCTGCCCCAGCAGCTTTCACGCACTGTTTCCATGTTTATATCCGCATCTCCCACTGAACTTAGATGCGATATACAATATGGAACAGCATTTCTGTGCCCAGGATTTAAGCATCTGCTTAATGTGCTTGAGCCCCTTTATAAAGTTCCTACAAGAACACATTTCAGCAATTCTGTAGTGCCCACTCTATATAAACAAGCATGCGCTGTAATTATCCAGCAGGGGACAATTGTCAATGCTAACAGATCTGCCCTCTCCTATTATATATTCTGGTTTTCCCAAAAATAAAACTTGAAAATTGAGTGATAAGTACAAGTGGTGAGCTGAAAGGCAAAAGACAGAGAAATCTGCACTGCTAATGTCTTAATTTTGTTACAATTATTATAATTGCACTTTTTTCCTTTTATGTTTGTATACAAGGTGCATATAAGAGGCTCTTAAGTTTTGTATTGTAATTTCATTGAAGAAATAGTGCAGTGCAGTCATGTATAAATAAGCCTTCACAATAAGAATTGTTGCCCATCGGCCACTGTGTTTACAAAACAAATAATTTAAAGAAAGATTCTTTGTTTTCGTGGCTGTACTGAAACCGCACCGAATCGTGACCCCAAAAGCAAGGTACGTACCAAACCAGGCATTCTGTGTACCGTTACAGCCCTAATTTTTATTGAATATTTATATTATATTCAAAAATATATTTAAAGAAATAGTAACTCATAGTACGTTGCCATTCTCTCAGAGTTACAACAATGCATATTTAAAGAAATTCCATGTTCAGAGCCAAGCAATTCATATGTCACAGAAAAGAGGTTAAAGTTGAGGGGGTGGGTCCTGTTTTGTTTACATAATCAGCCTTGATTTTTGAGCACTCATAAGTTTGGACTACAATAATCAATACCTTTATCTTCAAGAGGCCAGATCAATATGCCTGCTTGCATGAACGTACTCATGCAAAAATCCATCACTTTAAAGTGTAAGTGACTTGGAAGTCACTGTAATGTAAGGCTAAATTTTCTAACAGAAATAAGATCTATTTCCATTTACATATGATTCTGAGGAGTATACCACCTCACTATAAATCTTGAAGAGGGATTTGTTATTGCCGCCTCCAATAAATCACTTCCTGTTGCTGTTCTACAGGTCTAAGAACATTCTGTTTTACTTGCGAATGAGTGGATGGAAAAATGCCCTGTGGACAAAACCCAGATTAGTCCTGACACCCCCCATGCTCTCCACATCTTCCACAGCCATGATGTGCCCCTGGCCCCAGACAGACTTCATCCCCCATAATCCCAAAGCCACTAGCCAGCAGGCTTAACCGCCACAGTCAAAGGTTAACAGCCACTCCTCTGAGAGAGGCCATGGCACTGTGACCCTGCTAGGAACTGACCAGCAGACTTACCACCCACACACATACATACACAAACTCACTCACAGCCCCAAACCCTCAGAGTCAGAAGTAATAAATTCTCTGGGGGATTATTTCAATCCGCCCATCGCTTTGGCCACCACATCAACATGCTGTTGCCAAAAGAAACAAATAGTAAAGGTCTTCCCTGTCTGCATAATAAGACACATGCGGCACCTTCCATGTCAGCGCAAGTGTCATCAACACCATCCGCTCTGCTTACAGCCATCACTCTACCTTACAACCATCATTCCAGGTGGATGTGTGGTGTGAAAGATCATCTTTTAAATTTATTGTTTGAAAAATAAGTAAAAATGTCTGAGAAAGCCATTTCCCAGCTCCCTTTTGCCACAACATCCAGAATGGATTCAAAAAGAACAACTGAGCCACTTCACGGCTGGAAGACTTGCTCCACTAATTCATAGAGGACCTGTGATGTGAGATTAGTACCTGTCAAAATAAAATTAGAAATAAAAAAAATCAAGAAAGAGACATGTAACCACCCAGTGAAGGGGATACTATCAAAATGGACTCGATAGCATGTTGCACACTCCTGTGAGAGTTCTTAGGCCAGAAACATACATGCAAGTGTGAAAACATTTCCATTGTACATAACATGTCTGTGCGTTGCACCAAATATATTATTATTTAGGTAGCTATCTATAATCATGTCAGTTTAACTCGCTTCAACTAAGGCCACATTCACTAGTGCTGGGAATCGTAAGGAATACAACGATTCCAGTAACGATTCCAGTAATAATTTTAGTGTCTTTTTTAAAAGAATTATTTGGAAATAAGAAATGCAATTTTAATTGTTTTTACTGCCTTCTGCTGTCTGTTACCAAATAATGAGGTAATTTCAGATTTCTACAGAGCATATATAACAAATCAGAAATAAATGTAATACAATTCTTGTAAAAGGTGTGTTTGCAGACTTTTTAGAGACAATTACAAAACAATAAGATTTGTAATTTTGGTTGGTTTAGATTGGTTTGTAAGAACAAACCAATCTAAACCAACAAGAAATGTGATGACATATTTCATTAGTTAATTTATTCTTTTATAAAATTCCACTTAATAAAACAAAACTTGTGTATCTTTAATTATACATTGTCATATGAACAACCAGTCAGTAACTGCACTGCTTGATTTAACAGAGACACAGGTCATCATTAAATAAACGGTAACAATTCCATAGACAGTTTAGACTTTGTTATGTCGACTAATGTTGTACTTCAGGCTTGTGAGACTTCAACAGTACCTATTTCATTTCGAGTTGGACATTCATAACTTGCACATCAGTATAAGTTTACTTGTATACCGGAAGCGCCTTATGTTTTGCGCTGTAGATTCAAAAGAACTGGCTCCTTTGAATAATTCTTTCAGGAATCGAACAATACCGGAAGCACACGTTTCGCGCTGCAGATTCAAAAGAGCCAGCTCGAGACTCGTTCGATCGTGAATCTAATGTACTGGTAGAGCTGTGTGTTTTATGCTGTAGAATCAGTAGATGGCAGCGCTGCTGCAGCAATTTGCTGCTGGAAACACGGTCCAAATATTTCAGGATGGTGTTCCAGCCGCATCGGCGGAAAATTGCAAGCAGGAGAACCATTAACAGAACCTGAAATCATTAAGATCACACAATTCCGGTATTAAAAAAAAAAAAATGGAACCATTCTGAACAAGAACTGGTTCTCGGTTACCAACCCTAACATTCACACTAATAGGTTTAAGTTTGAAAGCTCCATTTTCATTTTCCTAACATCATTGTTTTCCAAAGTCTGTGGTTATGGAGACCGTTTTTGAAAGTCTCCATATTAGGTGGAGTAAAACGCAGTTTGAGTGGCTGAGGGTCTTAAAATTAGCAAAATAATGCATTTTCAAACAAAAATGTATTAATAATTATAATTAATAATTTTATTTATCACACATTTGCACATATACAGTGAAATTCTTTTTTTTTTTTTTTTTTCACATATCCCAGCTAAGCTGGGGTCAGAGCGCAGGGTCAGCCAAGATATGGCTCCCCTGGAGCAGATAGGGTCAAGGGCCTTGCTCAAGGGCCCAACAGTGGCATCTTGGCAGTGCTGGGGCTTGAACCCCCAACCTTCTGATCAGTAACCCAAAGCCTTAACCGCTAAGCCACCACTGCCCCTATTAGTGTTTATGGTGCCTAACTTGCTCAGCAAGATTCCCTTCAAATTGTTTTTCTACCATGACTAAAAATTGACCAGAAAAGACTTTGAGGTAAAGCTTGCTATAATGCTCCTTGTGGCAATGCTGAGACTGCAACACATACTTGTGTTGTTATAAATTGCATTACAGAACACACCAATGTGTGAAATATAGCGTAGCTAGAAGCGTCTGTGTTCACATACTTGCATAGTGTGTTTCGGGCCTTATTCCTATGACTACAAACCAAACATAAGTGCTAAACATCATGCCCTATAGTCACAAAATCCTGCCCATCTTTACCTTAACGCAAGCTGTAATTACCACCATGGGAGAGAAACAACTATTTCACAAGGAAATTTTTCCTCTCAGCCCCTGACACCCACCTCCATTTTCACTCAACCAGGGTACTGTGTCATGGGGTATGCGACAACCTGACCTAACTAAATCAGATTTGTTGCTCTGGCTAATATTCAGAAGAAATGACAGCAACTTGCAGATGGCAATAAAACATAAATTCTTGGGGGAAAAAGCTCCAAATGAGTACTGCTCGAAACCTTTGAGGAATTAGCATTTAATGAGTACACTCCTTCCTTCTGGCAGAGAGACGTTCATACATTGCTATTACCTTTTGTGATGAGAGCAGTTTAAGAGGCTGTGCGAAATTGAGCAAAGGCATTTGAGACAGATAAGAGATAGATTTTTTATTTCTAAATCATAGCTTTTCTATTACATGGTTGACTCTTCCAAAATTTGCCTTTCATGTTCAGACATGTCCCTGCTGATGCAGTCAAACCATCTGCTTGAAGATAGATCTCTCTCCATCCCGACCCGCCTCTTTCTCTCTCTGTGTGGCCTGAGGCTATCTTTGGACTGTCCATTCTTCATTTACAGACTCATGAATACAGGGTGGTGGATAGAGAGCATTTACAATGTCCAAGGCCAATCTTTTCCCAATTTTATCTCCTGTATAGCTTGGACAGACATGGGCCTTGCTGTCAGCAAGACATCATGCATTGCCTCAGAGAAATTTATAAAATTCACAGAATCTACATCTACTTTAATACAATTGTTCTATAAAAGTTAGTAATGAGTAACATCTTAGAAACAATATGGACAGTTATCTTAATTTTTGCTTTGCCAAAAAAAAAAGAAAAAAAAAAAAAGAAAAAAGAAAAATATTTCAAAAGAAGCCAAAGCACACACAAGCAACACACAGATAAACAGGCTTAAACAGTGAAGCATCCCAGGGCTGTTATAAGAAATATCACTCTTGGAAAGCCACTTCCCAATCCATCCAATCAAAATAGTGGACTGGAACTAACTGTTGTACAATGTGCATTTTAAGAATCACATGGGATCAGAGCTTGTGAACACATTTTGTAACTCTTAAACTGCCAAAGTCACAACTGCAACTTTGGAATTCATTTTTTAAACCAAGTTTGATTTATACTGAGCTAAAAAAAAAAAAGTTCTGGTTCACTCAAGGCAGAGAGGCCACAACTGATGTCTTGTTCATGAGGAAACAGCTGGAGCTCTTTATTAACAGAGTTGTAGAGAAGGTAGAGAGTCAACTGCTCAGGTTTTTATTGTGGTTCCCACCGCAATGGGAAGGCATTCAAAAATGACAACTGTAGCAGGAACCCATTATTAGAGAGAAACTGCTCATATGGAGGTAATAAAAGAGGGGTATTACTTTCTCTTTCTCTCCAAATCCAACCCAGTATCTCTCAAACACTAACATGACAAGTTTACAACAGTACTGCCACCACAATTATGCTTTTCAGAGACTTGCAATTAATGTAGGATGGCTAAATGAAAATGACAGCAGTTAGCCGGTGAGTACGATCACTAAACAAAATGGTGGATGATGTCAAAAAGGTCATTTTATGGCACTTGGGAGTTTGACTTTGAGAGAAACAGGCCTTGGTAAGAGAGCACTGAACACCTTATATGTAGGCCACATTGTCCTTTAACATTCATCATATTTAATGATACAAGTCTTTACATGCTCAATGTCACTGTATTTGCCTACCTGCCTCTCTCATTTGCTTTCAGTCTTTTCTTTTTTAAAGTTGACATTTTACACTGAGCATTTATTTTTTCCACCTGTCCTCTAACCCTTATAATTAAGTATGCTATTTGTTTTTTATTTTTTTGCTACTGTATCTTTAAGACTTTGAATATGTACCTCTTATGACAGGCTAACCTCTTTGCTTGTGAAATGAGAAACAATAGTACTAAATGAACAGACATTAATATATTATTAAATGTGGGTGATCATGTTAATATGCTGATTGCTCTTACATAATAACTGTTACATGTTCTAAATCACTGATTTTGCAGCTTAGTTTCTTAAAATGAGATATTTAGGAATGTTAGTTTATGACAAATCCATACAAGAACCATTTAATTTCAAAAGAGCAAGGAAATTCTATTTTCCATGAACTGGCCAATGCACTCAAGTGTGTCCTGTGGATGCTGTTAATGCACTAACGGGTCTGGTCAAAGAGATAACCTGAAGGGGCCGATTTATAAAGCTCCAAGACTTTGCTCAAGGACACATTCCTCAGGTTTTACACTAAGAAAACATTAGCAGAAAAAAAAAAAAAAAAAAAACGTGGACCTACAATTAGAGCAATGTTTTCTGACCTACCACCCCTCCCCCCATTTAACCATCTCCTGCACACTACGAAAAGTGTCTACTACTCCCTGATCCACTGAGAACACGTTCACAGGTCACACTGTCAATAATGAGCTGGGCATTTTCCACAGGCAACTGTTTACTTGTGTGTGTGTGTGTGTGTGCGGTCAGAATTGATTCAGTGCTTGGTACTTCCTGGTACTGCAGGAAAAATGGTATTATTTCATTTTTTCATTTTATTATCGATTACCGGTACTTTTGACATCCCTATAAATGGACAAAAATAATGTTAATATAAAGAAAAACAGAGAAATTTGAAGTGCCTAATTACTGCTGTACCAAAATCATTTAAATTCATACAAGGACAACAGGTTTAGGATGTTGCTAAGTGATTTCTTTCTGGCCCAAGTCAAAAGAGCCCACCTTCAAGTTGCTATGATTTTCTGGTCCCTAGATATGTCTGATACCTGCTCCTGCTCTTGCTTTTGCACTTCCTGTGTGAGGCTGGCAATTAGATGGGGGCGGAGACTCTAATAAGCTACACCTGAAGTCAGGCCTATTTAAAGGTGCAGTATGTAAGATTCAGAAACCCTTGTTAATGACACCTGTGGCCGTTAAGTGAACTGCAGCCAGCTACCTGTTGCTCGTGCACACACTCCATAGGGACGCGAGCGAGCATCGGCCAAAACAATGACGTAACGTACAAAGAGACAATATGATTCACCGACATCATGCTGACAGATGAGGTAGCATAATTAAAATTACACCGTTATGATTGTTTTACTACAAACTTTGAGACTGTATATTATATTTGACTCTCCAGTGCTGGAACAGGGCTAAAACAATGTGTGGATATAGGGCTGACTATGCAAGACTGTAGTTTGAAGTAATCACTTTTCTTTGCATGATACATTGACTGCATTTATACGATACCCTTTGTCAGCGTTAGCTAGCTAGCCAGCTTTATCAATGGCTGTTAGCTAAATTTGGTGGATGATGACAGTAGCCGTTTATAAAATAGACTGTACATTATAAATATGTTGACAATTCAGTATTGATGTGATTCCATCACAACTGTCATTTTGATATATCGATGTGCTACTGTTTTATAATAATAGAATGTATATATTTTCTATATAACCAAGTAACGTTACACTAATGAATGGAGCTTTTTGCATTACCTTGAACACTGTCTAGCATTCATTTCATGTGTTATTGTAGTTTACCTTGCTGAATAATTACAGATTAACATTGATTATGACAGTTACTGTGAATCAGCATACCTGACTTTTAGTATAAAGAGAAGATCATTTAAATTATTTATAGGAAGCTTGCAATTCGTCAGCGTTAGCAGGCAAGATCAAGTTAGCTACAATTACACAGATCAATCCTTATGGCACTATATTTCACATGCTTTGCAGTTATGTAAGCTTACCTGTCTAATAAGAAGAACGCCAATTCAGGGTGGGTTATGATACCCAAAACCGATGAAGGTCCTTCCAGGAATCAAATGCCCTGCCAATGTTCACTCTACTTTTCGCTCGACCACGAGCACGTTCTCGTTTAGCCAGATGGGATTCAGTAGATAAATGTTTTTTTTGTGTGTGTGTGTGTGTGTTTTTGGCTTACTCAGAGTTTGTGTAGGAGTCAGTGTTGTGCTGGGAGCCGGCCGTTTGCTGGATTCCATCTCTAAGATAGCGTCACCTAGTGTTGCAGACTGTTGTCGCTGTTGAATAGCGGAAGAGAAGCACTGAGGCAAGGCTCTCGGGAGCGTGCATAAACGTCACATCCTTTGTGTGTGACCCGCTCCTTTCGCATGAAAATCAGTCTACAGGCTTTAATAGGCAAACTAGGAAGTCCGGGAAGGGCTCATTTTTTAAGTTGCGTTACAAGCCGTTGTACATTACATTAAAATTGTTACATATTGCACCTTTAAGAGGTGCTGGCTGCACTTCAGGGAGCTGCGGCAGTCGGCTAACAGCCAGGCAACAGACCAATAGCTTAAAAAAGTAATGAGCTGAAGTGTACAAATTCTTCAAAAACTACTAATTCTTAACCCAAAGTGTAAGCAATTGCCTAAATAATAGTGATGTTCACCTTAACAAGAAATGAATATTATGGAAGTAACTCTAGTAACAAAGTCCTGCACTTCAAAGGCTGGTAGAATGTAAGAGTTTATTTCAATAGAAACTCATAGAGCAAGAGTTATAGACAGTGCTACTTTGTGCATATGGTTGTACTCTAAATGTACATAAATCATAGCAAAAAAGATTTAGACCCACAGAAATGTTTAAATCCACTTCTTGCCGAGTTCTTCTTTCAAATCATATAAAATAAGCACTTAAGGCTCACTTTGAAATGGTTAAGAGATTAGGAATTTCAGCTGAGGAGAACTGAAGTTGAAACGAAATGGTAGTCCAGCCCGCCACAAAGTCTTAACAAGCATGTGTGCGAAATTATGCTTTCTTAAATAAATCAAGGATTAAAATTTAGCTCAAACACAGCTGTCAAAACATCAAACCACCAACATTTTCTTTTCACATGGCACAAAGGTTAATGAAGAGAAAACAAAGGTGCAAAATAAAAAAACAACTTCATCAGAAGTAATGTGATTGTATTTGTCCAAGGTCAATGTCCTGGCTGAGCTGTAGCACTTGACTCTTAATAACAGGCTAATTAGTCTAGACAGTTGTGTGATTATTAACCAGGGAAAAAGCATTGTATCTATACCATGCCACCCCTCCTGGTCTTCGATATGCACTAAGGCACAAGGGCAAGCACAGAGACACTTCAAAATACAAACCAGATGTAAAGTATGATGCTGAGAAGGGAGCCTTAATACCAAGTAAATTGGTAGAAACTACTGCACTGAGACACACATATGTTAGACTGATGTGTGTGTGTACACACTTCAGCAATCACCCAAAAGCTCTCAACCTTTTTGTACCAGTCAATCTCTGGTTGTTAAACCAGAGCAGGGCCTCTGGCCAATTAAAACTCCCCAATAGTAAGCATTCCAAAAGTCTGCCATCCATGAACATTTATCCAAAAGTCCCTGGGGAGATTCCACAACATCGCTCCAGCCTCTCACTCCATGTCTGTCTCCATCTCCCTCACCAGTGTGCCGTCTCCAGCTTTGTCTCCACTCACAAAAGCTCCCTGCCTACACCACTTCCCAGGTCACCTCATTGTGAATCATTTAACTTGGTCTGGCACTTTCACAGACACATTAAAAGTCATGAGATGGCATGTTTGGAGTTTAACAGAAGAATCAAGGGATCCCTGTTGTTCATTACTTATGAAGTCTTTACATGAACATTGGAGTGTGAAGCTTTTCATGCAAACTACAGGGAAGTCAGTTAATGACCAAGTAGGGTCAGATCTGATGGGCGAAACTCAGATAATACTTATTTATGATAAGTATTGATCATACATTTTTCATCATCTATTTAGGACGATAACTGAAGCAGATAATATTAGACAATTTTTTCCAATTCAACAAGAAAGTACTTTTTATGCCAGATTTCCAAAGTATTAAACAGTTATGCATCTATTGTCCTGTCCATTATGTTCAATGCAAACCAACAAAAATAGTATAGATTTATAATATTGTCCAAAACAAAACAAAAATCTTGGTTATTAATATTGGTCATAAACTGTCCTTTTTTAAATTATTGGTATCATTCTGATTAGGCTGATACAGGAAGCAGACAATTTTAGAAATGTATGCCCCATATTCGATCAATATTTATTTCCATATTTCAAAGGTATTTTTATCCATCAGTTGTATTGTAAAATGGTTTGATGCCTGATTTCACTTGAAACATATGCTTTAGCCTAGTGAATGGCATTTGGTTTAAAAAAAAAAAAAAAAAAAAAGAGGCAAATTAGTAAGAAACTTCATCCATAACATAATTATTGGTATCTGTCAAAATTAGAGATATATCGATAATCGGTTTGACCAATATTTTTAACCAGTATTTACACTTTTCCACATTTCCATATTCTTTAATATAGGGTTTGCCGATAAATTGGACACAAGACAATACATTTCAAAAATGTATTTAGTGAGGGGCTTTGAACAAGAGAATATTTCAACCAAACTGGTCAAATTAATTCTTTGAAGACTGCGCGCAAAATTAGTTTTTTTTTCTAAAGCAGTTCACCAGAGGTTAGTGATAAATGATTAAGTTGTTAATGTGCCTAAAAGCAGAAAATAAAACATCTGTTTAAAAATTGGTTATGCTTAATGGATATCGGACACTTAAAGGTGCAGTTTGTAACTTTTTCTGTATTAAAATACTTTCTCCTATCCAACCTTAAACTATAAGTAGACCATATATAGGTTAATTTTCTTGAAATCTGTAAGCACTGTCTCTCTCGTTTTGAGAAAAGAAAAACATTTTCTTTGACCAACGGCAGACGGAGGCGTATTCAAAAAGCTGTTTTGAAAACAACGTTTATTTTTGCAATTCCATTTGGTGGTGCCAGAGGCGCAGAAATTACATAGCTTAAACACAAAAATAATCAGTATTGTTTTGGTCATTGAAAACCAATATCAGTCAATCTCTAACTTAAATTTCTATATTGGTGGATCTTTGGGCAAAACAAAAAAATGCAGAGGATTCATCCTTGTACAGAGCTGAAGGTACACAGCAAAGGCGTAGATACACCAACTGAAATGGACCAAAGTTCAGCTGGAAGCAATTACACCCCCCAACCAATACCTCCACTCAAAGATCCAGCAAGAGACAAATTACAATGATCCTGTACGCAAGCAGAGACACTGACAGCATGGAATGCACCATTTATTTACATATGAGGAGACAGGGGGCAAGAGGTACAGGCCAGGAAGAAAGGAGGAAGGGGTTGAGAGAAAGGAGGAAAAACACATTAAAGAGGGATGAAAACTGATTACACAGTTTAATCTCTATGCCCTTTTCCACTGCAGGAACTAAAGCCCGTTTCAGGTACTTTTCGCACAAGAAACTACAGTTCCTCTTAGCCATTAAGAGGGACTTTAGACAGATATTTTAGCTCCTACTCCAAGGTAGGTACTTCTGCCCTCAGAAGTGTGATGGTGGGAGGTGCTGCAGCCTGTATGATGCACAAAGCAATGAGAAACGGAAGGTGTCTGCAGCTGCCATGAGTAAACAAACTTGTAGCTGTTAGCCTACTATTTAGAGGACTGGGCAAATTTTCCAATTCCTGTAACAGAAACAACATAAATCCAACAAATTATCCAAAGAGGATCGTCTGTTTCACACGTGAGTGTGAGGGGTTAGCAGAGTTGCTGCGTGACTTTAACGGAAGATGCTGAGTTTTTAAATTGCATCTGTACTGTGACTACACAGAAAATAAAGTGATTTCTGGATTACTACATTGTTTTTTTCCTTGGGATAACAGGCATAAATAAGATGTTTATCAAGAATGGGTAAATGAAAACCTATTATAAACTTAACCGTCATGAAATCTAATTTACAGGCGGAAAATGTTGCATACCTGTTACTGCATTTTAGTAATGTCAAGACAACTTTTTTCAGTCAATGGGTGAGTAGTTCAATGCAGTATTTTATGTTTAGTCACAAAAGCTTTTATTGTAAAAACTGTACTAATAAATAGGCTTATAGTGCATTTTCAATGCTCCGGTTTCCCCCACAAGTCCAAAAACATGCAGGTTAAGTGAACTGGAGACTCTAAATTGCCCTGTAGGTGTAAGTGAGAGTCCCCCAGCCACTGAGGGTTGCGTCAGGAAGGGCATCCGGCGTAAAACCTGTGTTAAGTCAAATCTGCGGATCACGGATGGTCCGCTGTGGCGACCCCTAACGGGAGCAGCTGAAAGAAGAAAAACATGTTTTCCGCTGAGTTCAGAGCGCTTCGTCTTTCACTCCAGCTTCAGGGACACCGCACGCAAGGCTCACGCACCCAGTGTAAACTGTAACCTGAAGACACAGGCTGCGTATGATACCTGGAGAATGCTGCCTATAATGAGGTAGGATTAAAAATAAGGCGCTTTTCAATCTGTTCTGAGACCAGTTTCCTTTAGAGTTCAGTTCATTCAAAAACACTATCCATTAAGCCATTAACTGATTATTCAGCAAGGCAGCTGCTCACGTTTTCAAATGCAGACACAGTTTCTGTAAAACAGCCCTAACAAAAGTGTAGCTCCGATCCTGACGTCCTCCATCGGTGTTCTTGTTCTTGTTGCTGCTGCTATTGAATTGCGTGTGCAGACAGGGTCAGAAGAATAATGGATGACACTAGATGATGTGACTACGGGGGTTACTTTTGTGTGTGCAAATGCAAGAGGGAAAAGTCTCGTTGGTATTGCTATTCCTCATCTAGAAAGTTACTAAGGGAAAAGTACCAGGACTGTGTGTGAGAATGTGGCTTCTGATGGGATAATGAAAGAATTCCATTTACAAAAATGAACATTTGTGTGCATGTATGCATAAAGACTCGCAAAGATAGGACGTGAATGACAGTGATGAGGTAAGAAGGGGGGTGGAAATATCCAACGTGAGAAACTGCAGGCCTGGCTGAGCAGTGACAATACATACATCTCCTAAAATAATAATTCAGTGCCCTAGGCAATCAGTAACAAACACTCCAACTCCCAGAGTGTGATTACAGGAAACTAACTTTTATCACATATAGCAACAATCCCAATGCTTGCAAACAAACCAAAGCTCTGCAGTAAGAGAAGACACAGAGGAACACATGACGCATATTTGTACTGCAGGCTTAATCAAAACTTGCTTGCTTCCCACACCCAGACACATCTTTCCTTCTAGTTCCTCATCATAAATGGAATAAATGAAAGTTGAAGCTTTAGATTAGTTGCTATGTGACAAAAACAACAAAGCATTTGTGTGCCTTCACTGTGTGATGCTATTCAAAGCTCCACTGTAATTGAATAAAGTTTAATTTAATATTTCAGGAAACATTACAAATATTTCTGCATGAATGGAACAGCGACTGGCTGATAATTACTTACAATTTAAAATGAGTGCTCTGAATATACAACACACAAACCTATTAGTACGCCATTGTTCATACATAACCTATTTTGTCATTTCCTTCCATATTCAAATCATGCAGTAAAGCTTGTTATTTTACAGGTTTACGTTTAGCCAAAGAGAATGCAGATCCTTAGCACAAAGAGATTTCCTGCTTAACTCAATTCTTTATCTCTTTGTAGGCCTATATATACAGTGTGTGTGTGTGTGTGTGTGTGTGTGTGTATATACAGGTGCATCTCAATAAATTAGAATATCGTGGAAAAGTTCATTTATTTCAGTAATTCAACTCAAATTGTGAAACTCGTGTATTAAATAAATTCAGTGCACACAGACTGAAGTAGTTTAAGTCTTTGGTTCTTTTAATTGTGATGATTTTGGCTCACATTTAACAAAAACCCACCAATTCACTATCTCAAAAAATTAGAATACATCATAAGACCAATAAAAAAAACATTTTTAGTGAATTGTTGGCCTTCTGGAAAGTATGTTCATTTACTGTATATGTCCTCAATACTTGGTAGGGGCTCCTTTTGCTTTAATTACTGCCTCAATTCGGCGTGGCATGGAGGTGATCAGTTTGTGGCACTGCTGAGGTGGTATGGAAGCCCAGGTTTCTTTGACAGTGGCCTTCAGCTCATCTGCATTTTTTGGTCTCTTGTTTCTCATTTTCCTCTTGACAATACCCCATAGATTCTCTATGGGGTTCAGGTCTGGTGAGTTTGCTGGCCAGTCAAGCACACCAACACCATGGTCATTTAACCAACTTTTGGTGCTTTTGGCAGTGTGGGCAAGTGCCAAATCCTGCTGGAAAATGAAATCAGCATCTTTAAAAAGCTGGTCAGCAGAAGGAAGCATGAAGTGCTCCAACATTTCTTGGTAAACGGGTGCAGTGACTTTGGTTTTCAAAAAACACAATGGACCAACACCAGCAGATGACATTGCACCCCAAATCATCACAGACTGTGGAAACTTAACACTGGACTTCAAGCAACTTGGGCTATGAGCTTCTCCACCCTTCCTCCAGACTCTAGGACCTTGGTTTCCAAATGAAATACAAAACTTGCTCTCATCTGAAAAGAGGACTTTGGAACACTGGGCAACAGTCCATTTCTTCTTCTCCTTAGCCCAGGTAAGATGCCTCTGACGTTGTCTGTGGTTCAGGAGTGGCTTAATAAGAGGAATATGACAACTGTAGCCAAATTCCTTGACATGTCTGTGTGTGGTGGCTCTTGATGCCTTGACCCCAGCCTCAGTCCATTCCTTGTGAAGTTCACCCAAATTCTTGAATTGATTTTGCTTGACAATCATAAGGCTGCGGTTCTCTTGGTTGGTTGTGCATCTTTTTCCTCCACACTTTTTCCTTCCACTCAACTTTCTGTTAAAATGCTTGGATACAGCACTCTGTGAACAGCCAGCTTCTTTGGCAATGAATGTTTGTGGCTTACCCTCCTTGTGAAGGGTGTCAATGATTGTCTTCTGGACAACTGTCAGATCAGCAGTCTTCCCCATGATTGTGTAGCCTAGTTAACCAAACTGAGAGACCATTTTGTAGGCTCAGGAAACCTTTGCAGGTGTTTTGAGTTGATTAGCTGATTGGCATGTCACCATATTCTAATTTTTTGAGATAGTGAATTGGTGGGTTTTTGTTAAATGTGAGCCAAAATCATCACAATTAAAATAACCAAAGACTTAAACTACTTCAGTCTGTGTGCACTGAATTTATTTAATACACGAGTTTCACAATTTGAGTTGAATTACTGAAATAAATGAACTTTTCCACGACATTCTAATTTATTGAGATGCACCTGTATATATATATATATATATATATATATATATATATATATATATATATATATATATATATATATATATATACACACACACACACACACACACACACACACACAGTACTTTGCCAAATTTTAGGCACTTGTGAAAAATGTTGCATAGTGAGGATGTCTTTAAAAATAATGAAATAAATAGTTTTAATTTATCAATTAATGTCATACAAAGTCCAGTAAACATAAAGAAGCTAAATCAATAATCAGTGTGACCACCTTTGCCTTTAAAACAGCACCAATTATCCTAGGTACACCTGGATACAGTTTTTCTTGGTTATTGGCAGATAAGCTTCTTGGAGAATTCGCCACAGTTCTTCTATCCATTTAGGCTGTCTCAATTACTTCTGTCTCTTTATGTAATCTCAAACTGACTCGATGTTCAGTGGGGGGCTTTATGGGGGCCATGACATCTGTTGCAGGGCTCCCTGTTCTTCTATTCTAATCTTTTCTATTTGCAGAAGTAATGTTTGGGAGTCTAACATTTATATTTCCTATTGACACTAAAGTTGAAGATATAAATAACAATCTTAAGACAAATGCTTTTGTGAAACATCTTATGTGCCTAAGACTTTTGCACAGTACTGATATACAGTTGTGCTCAAAAGTTTGCATACCCTGGCAGAAATTGTGAAATTTTGGCATTGATTTTGAAAATATGATATGTCTTTTATTTAAGGATAGTGATCATATGAAGCCATTTATCATCAAACAGTTGTTTGGCTCCTTTTTAAATCATAATGATAACAGAAATCACCCAAATGGCCCTGATCAAAAGTTTACATACCCTTGAATGTTTGGCATTGTTACAGACACACAAGGTGACACACACAGGTTTAAAATGGCAATTAAAGGTTAATTTCCCACACCTGTGGCTATTTAAATTGCAATTAGTGTCTGTGTATAAATAGTCAATGAGTTTGTTAGCTCTCACGTGGATGCACTGAGCAGGCTAGATACTGAGCAGAAAAGTACTGTCAAAAGACCTGCGTAACAAAGTAATGGAACTTTATAAAGATGGAAAAGGATATAAAAAGACATCCAAAGCCTTGAAAATGCCAGTCAGTACTGTTCAATCACTTATTAAGAAGTGGAAAATTCGGGGATCTCTTGATACCAAGCCAAGGTCAGTTAGACCAAGAAAGATTTCAGCCACAACTGCCAGAAGAATTGTTCGGGATACAAAGAAAAACCCACAGGTAACCTCAGGAGAAATACAGGCTGCTCTGGAAAAAGACGGTGTGGTTGTTTCAAGGAGCACAATACGACGATACTTGAACAAAAATAAGCTGCATGGTCGAGTTGCCAGAAAGAAGCCTTTACTGTGCCAATGCCACAAAAAAGCCCAGTTACAATATGCCCGACAACACCTTGACATGCCTCACAGCTTCTGGCACACTGTAATTTGGAGTGACGAGACCAAAATAGAGCTTTATGGTCACAACCATAAGCGCTCTGTTTGGAGAGGGGTCAACAAGGCCTATAGTGAAAAGAATACCATCCCCACTGTGAAGCATGGTGGTGGCTCACTGATGTTTTGGGGGTGTGTGAGCTCTAAATGCACAGGGAATCTTGTGAAAATTGATAGCAAGATGAATGCAGCATGTTATCAGAAAATACTGGCAGACAATTTGAATTCTTCTGCACGAAAGCTGCGCATGGGACGCTCTTGGACTTTCCAGCACGACAGTGACCCTAACCACAAGGCCAAATTGACCCTCCAGTGGTTACAGCAGAAAAAGGTGAAGGTTCTGGAGTGGCCATCATAGTCTCCTGACCTTAATATCATCGAGCCACTCTGGGGAGATCTCAAACGTGCGGTTCATGCAAGACGACCAAAGACTTTGCATGACCTGGAGGCATATTGCCAAGATGAATGGGCAGCTATACCACCTGCAAGAATTTGGGGCCTCATAGACAACTATTACAAAAGACTGCACGCTGTCATTGATGCTAAAGGGGGCAATACACAGTATTAAGAACAAAGGGTATGCAGACTTTTGAACAGGGGTCATTGTTGCCATGTTTTGTTTTATGATTGTGCCATTTTGTTATAACCTTCAGTTGAATATGAATCCCATAAGAAATAAAAGAAATGTGTTTTGCCTGCTCACTCATGTTTTCTTTAAAAATGGTACATATATTACCAATTCTCCAAGGGTATGCAAACTTTTGGGCACAACTGTGTGTGTGTATATATATATATATATATATATATATATATATATATATACCTAACTCAGCTATGAAGTATCATACAGCACAGAAGTAAGGCTATATTGAGAACTCTTTGACTTCAAACACACCCGCAGAGGGTCCACACAAACAACCTGTGGTTCGAAAGGAGATGAAGGGGCAGTATATCTAGGTCAAAGCATGTCTTGTTTGGAAATTTGCAAGCCCACCATAACCCTGATACCACCAAACCTACAGGCGCACCCAGTATTTCACTCTCAAAATCTAGATCCCCATACATTTTTTACACAATCTTCCTGACTCTGAAAATCCAATTTTTCAAGGAATAGTTCACCCAAAAATGAAAATTTGCTGATAATTTACTCACCCTCAGGCCATCCAAGATGTATCTGAGTTCAAAACAGAATTTAAGACTTTTAGGATTTCATTTCAGGCCTCCTCCTCTAAACAATGTAAGTGAATGTCCTCCATTTATTTGACGACCTAAAATGCATATTTAGGGTGCATCAAAATAATCCACACGACTTCAGTCGACAAATAAATTCTTCTGAACACAAACGATTTATTATTTTGAGAAACAAAACAATACTTATATCCTTTTCAACTACAAATGTTCACTTCTGTACATCTCCGTGACGTGCACTCATGAGAGGGATGACGTAAGCTCGTAGGTAAGGTCACGCGTCACGTGGAGGAGGAGGCAGGAAGTGCATCATTGTTTACATTGTTTTTTTCATTTTTTATTATTATTATTATTTGGAAATTATTTTTTTATTTTATATTGTTTTGAAATTGTTTTGGACTGTTTTGGTTTGTGAACAGCGCTTGGTCTGTGGTCTGTGCAAATTTCTCTTGTAAACAATGGCGCGCTTCCTGACTCCTCCTCCACGTGACGCATGACCATACCTACGAGCTTACGTCATCCCTCTCATGAGTGCACGTCACAGAGATGTACAGAAGTGAACATTTGTAGTTAAAAAGTATATAAGTATTGTTTTGTTTCTCAAAATAATCAATCGTTTGCGTTCAGAAAAACTTTTGGATTATTTTGATGCACCCTAAATATGCATTTTGGACCATCAAAAAATGGAATACATTCACTTGCATTGTTTAGAGGAGGAGGCCTGAAATGAAATCCTAAAAGTCTTCAATTCTGTTTTGATGAAGAAAGAAACTCAGATACATCTTGGATGGCCTGAGGGTGAGTACATTATCAGCAAATTTTCATTTTTGGGTGAACTATTCCTTTAAAACTAAAATATCTCCTTAAACTTCAGAATATGAAAGGTTTTAACTCAAGAGTGCTACACCTTATCCCCCTTAGTCAAAGCAAACCAGCAGAACCCTGAGCTGTTCTCAAACCATGTTTATAACCATCATCCAAGAGAGGCTGAAATCCACCAAATGCCGAAACTGACAGACAAGCATTGAGGTAATGTGTAAGTGGTGTGTTAGAAAGAGAGGAGTTGATGGAGAGAGAGAAAGAGACTGAGAGAGGGGCCCACTGTCAAGATGAGGTCAGGCCAAAGATCATGTTTCCAAGTCCTCAAAGCTACAACATTGCAACAATGATTCTGATATACCTGTTAGGCTTAAGAAACTGGAAAGCCATGAAGTTGGTGGAGAGAGCGGCAGCAATAAGCGATTGTAGGTGTACACACACACCGGGCTAAACTTACTATGCTTTTGATATAGACATCTCCAGATAATATATGGACAGGTACGTCAATAAATCAAAGCAACCAACAGGAGGATTTTCTATACTCAAAAGCATGGCCATTTCATGCTTTTTGGTCAGTCCAGAATTTTGTTTCTGTGATATCATCGCTTCTGTGACTTCACCCCACCTAAAAAACATTAAGCCAGGGTTTGTCTGAGTGACTTGTGGCAAAGTGAACAGTCATATTACACTTTTCAAAAGTCATTTGAAATGCCGGAGCCAGAGGTGGGACTGGAGCTGAGGCATCATTTTAAAAGTTCCCATCACCTTGTCAGTTAAATAGATTGAGGCCTGCAATAGAGCCAGAGGGAGCTCTTCAATCACCTCCGCCCATCTGCTCAAGCACACATCAAATCAACACGGCACATTCCATTCTCTCCAAAGACAAATTACATGTGTGTAAGGAGAACTATGTAATCTAACAGGCAGTATTTGAGAAGGCTGACAAGGTTCCTGGTCCAAGGATCATCAGAGGGGAGTCTTGATGTTAGCCGTGGGAATAATTAGCAGGGATTACAGAAAATCTGGAACATTCCCAGAGCTAGGGCTTCTGCCCAAAACCCAGATGAGCCCCTGGCATGCATCCCTCGCCTTTTGAAACTGCCACAAATTATTCTGAGAGACCGGAGAGAAACCACAGCTATAATATAGTCATGATTATCATTGAACACATTCACATGAACTTAAATAAAATTTATTCCAGGGATTTTTGAGAAAACAATGTTCCTTACACCGTTAAAGGGATTAAAAGAAAGCGGTTAAACACACCTGGGTTTCTTCCAGAGAACGTGGCATATGTGGCCATGTAAACGCATAAGCAGCATTCATACAGGTTTCTGAGAAGTGCGCATGTGCATGAACAGCACGAATAATAAACGTTGTTGGGGTCCATCATTTGACAAGTCAACACAGCCAAAAGAATTAAACATTTCTGGGAGTACAGTGGAAAAAAACATTATAAGCTATACCCATTTATACACAATGTAAAATATCGACTGTCCCTAACGTTCACGTAGATGCGCATGTACAATGGAGGAATCCTTGAGTTTTACATAAGGAAACCCCACTATTGCAGCACATTTCCCCTGCAGATAACAACAGAAAGTTAAGGAAACAAACACAGCAACAGCTCTGGAATATCTCGTAAAGTGTTGCAACGGAGACTAAAATAGTGAAGTCTTCCACGGATGCCATGTTTGTTATTTACAAAAGCGTTGTGGGGAAATTACGTGGCTGTGGAGAAAGCTGCTTACTGACCGAGTAAGTCAGACTTCTACTGAAGCAACCATTTACTACAATGAGAGGAAATCTCTTTCATTCGAAACCTAATTTCGCGCTATGCGACTAAAAATGTCTATGATTAGTCACTTGCAGTTAAATGTTTAGATTTCACATTCCAGTGATTGTGTACTGAAGTGGTGAATTATTCTGTAGTGAGATCCTTTCACCGTGTGTTGAAAGTAGAAGTTGCTCCATGTAATGTGTCCAAAGAGGAGATCCATCCATGCATTCCATTTGTCATTCAATGATGTCTTTTTAAATACTCTTTCTGTTCTAAACAGACAGTTGTTGATCAAAACACGGATGAGGTAAAGCCATTCGAGTCTCTCTTGTTAACATACACACATTTACAGACGCTCTTTACAGAAATGTCGGTTTTTGTTAAAGAAACAGTACAGGTTTTTAGCATGCGTTCAACAAATCAATGTAAATACCTGTAAACAGTAAACAATTATGCAATTAAACAATAGAAATGTAACGAAAAAATATACAATACAATTTCAAATTTAAGATTGAATACATGGATTTGTTCATTTAAAAAAAAAAAAAATGGCCCCATATGAATCCATATCGAATCAGGAAATCTGTATCAATACCCAGCCTTAGTTGATAGTGCGTCAGTCACTCTTGTACATTTGCCACAGTTTCAAACATGATCCAATTCTAATATTGTGATGCATTGTGATGAATTGGATTGTGACGTGTGTAAGCCTAGTAAGATGGTTGCCAAAACCCAGCCCTACTTTACTTATTGTTTGATTTTTTATTATGTTAATTCTAATGTTGGTAGAAAGACCAGAAATACTCAGGAGACAAGGACACAGGTTGTAGAGTGAACTTCATGTGTTACACCTCCTGCATTGCTCATTTGGTTTAGTGCTGGAGGTGTAAAGAATTTATGAAGTGAGGAACACACCTTAGCACAGACTTGAGTAGACCTCAGAGCAATACTCACAGATGGTGGGCTGACACCACTGACTGAAACCAGCACAAAAAAGACACACCACTTCTCAAATAACACACCCACACACATGGAGCTTTTGCAGAGAAATGAGGCCAAGGGAATGTCCCAATGGAGAACTGTATCCAAAGCTCAATACTCTAGTAGGTCTCTGCTTGAATACTTAACCACATAGTGGCCATGCTAATGCCTGGTAACAAAGCCACGGGAGGAAGTGTTTGCACAAACACCAGCACTAGCTGTAGCAGTCTGTTTTGGTATTAAAATCATCTGGAAAGCTTCCCACACACAGAGCAGATAGGGAGGTGAGAACAGTGGGACAAGTAAAAGAAACAGAGGGGATAACACGTAGAAAAGACTATGTAGAAATCCAGGATTGATGAAACAGCACAAGGAGAGAAGGGAAAAAAAAAAATGTAGAAAAGCTGCTTCGGCACAAACACATCCTACAAAGGCTTCCCTATCCAGAGAGATGCAAGGAAACAGGCCCATCGGCCAAGTAAGGGGGCCCAGGGAGTGTCGATTTAACAGCATGCAAATGGGAAGTGTTAACAAGGAACTTCAGTGGCAGCCTCTATCTGCCTTCAAGTGTGGAAAGCCACAAATGCAGGGCCAGATTTTACACAGCACATCGCTCCCTACCCTGCCAGATTTACTCAAGGAAAACCGCAAACTACACTAACAATGTCACAAGAGACACGAGTCCTGAGGAAAGAGAGCTTGTGGAAACGTGGGGCTTATTTTCATGTCTGAGCACATCTGCCCCATTCAGTGTATGAGTACGTACGGATGACTCGGGGTGAGTCACAGCCCATGAATCCAGCCCTGGGCCTAGTTTCTGAGCGTTCCCCGAATTCCCTGCGAGTGGGTCACACGCTCTCGCTCAATCATACGCGGTGGCAGTTCCTCTTAGTAACATGTTAAGTTGCCTATTATTGCTACCCTTCTTCTGTCAGTCAAAATTCCATTCTCTTTCATTCAATGGCCAGTCAATCCTCTGTTGAAGATCCTCCGGCTGAGTCTTTGTTGCCCTTCCTGGCTCTGAGATCCCAGCGAGCAGATCTTGGTGGTCCCCTGTGGAATGCGCTAAGGAGGGGGTAGACGCAAGCAAAAAAAAGGGGGTGCCCCATTGTTCCCACACACTGAACTTACCCCCCACTGGGTTGTCGCTCTCTGGTGCTTTCTGGGGGGGGTAAAGCCGAGGAGGGCCAAGAAAGGCGAGTTTGCTAGACTTACTCTTCTCCTTATACTTTACTTATACAAAGCACATATCCCTTGCAAGTCAACAGTAAAAGTCACAGATAACGAAAATCTTGAACAGAACATAGCTTCAAGCGAGAGTCTTGTCAGAATCAGGGCCCAGGACTGTGTCTGCATAAGGAAACAGATAAAAGTCCAGTCGCATTGCCAGCCACACATCAGCACACTCTCCTCCTGCCTGCTTATTACCAAATGCTGCTCGCTTCTCATTCACAAGACAACTTCCTCCTGATAACCAAACTCAATTACAGGCAGTTAGTCACTGGACCCAGGTCACTGAGAGTACAGCTCAGAGCTCAGCTCTGTGAGCGCCATTTTAGCCTCTCCCAGAGCAGGAAAACATGCACTGACTGAACGGGGAGCTGATTTTACCATCTATAGAAAATTTAGTGACCACACTAATACTCTGATAACAACCAAAAAAATTATTATTCTTTTTAATCCAATGCAAGAAAACTACTTTCATGAGACTTCAGCAGATCATTCTCTGCTTGATGTGAAAATATAAACAGACATGCACACAACTCTTGTGCACAGTCTTTGCAGAGTGAAATCAGGGAAATGTGAAATCGGGGAGATAAGCAAAAATCTATGTGTTGATAGGTTTTTCTTTAAACCGTTTATGACCGTACTCCGATAAAGGAAAGCCTTTTAAGGCGTTAACATGACCACAGACATTGTCAGCTTATTAAACATAATTGGTATAACATTGTACATATAAATAGGCTCAGTGTCTCATGAAGGGTAATTGACCTGAATGTTAAGCAGTGTCAGCGTGATATGCTAAACTATACCCAAAACTATTTTAAATCAATATTTTTAACTCTTTTATAATCTTTTTAATCAATGCTTATTGTACGAGAGACTACGTGGGATTTTTTTTTTTACTTTTAAAGACATTCATCACACTGCAGGACTACTTAAGTGAACTGTAAAAACCTGAAATGTGATCAAAAAAAAAAAAAAAAAAAAAATTAAAATGATGACCAGTAAGGGGATTTGTGATCCACCATGAAGCTGTTAATGTGGAATCTTTTCACTCATCTTGATCAACTGAATTTAGCTCTATAAAGGTTGCCCTGTGAAGTACACAAAAACTAAAATTCTAAAAATACAATAATGAAATGTTTTCCTCTTTTATACTATGCAACCTCTAATTAAATGAGTAGAGTCAATTCTACTTCAAGCAGCAAAATTACTTTTATTTAACATGACTCACAACATCTGCCTTAATGACACACACAGCTAACAACAGTAACAACAACCCTGATTTGTTCTTTAATAACCACACTTCAGTGATTATCCCCCGATAAGCTGGAACAGTTGGGGGGGGGGGGGGGGGGGGCACACTCTGATCTGACACAGTGGCAGACAGAAGTCTCATTAACACGGCATAAAAGAACTTATGACATTATCAACTTTTTGTGACACTCAACCCAACAGACTGTCAGTGGAAACAATCATTTGTTTGCATTGTGTAAACAATTAAACAGTTGAATTACATCTGTATAACCAACTTATCTGTCATGCATCAACTGGGTACAACAGAATTCTTATTCATTAATATGTAAAGTTCACATGAGGAGGAGAAACACATAAGGCATGTTTAGGGGTTGGAGTGTGTGCATAACTATTCTACAAATAAGCTTATATCTGATCTCCTCTGACATGACATGGTTAGTCAATTATTTATCAAAGAAAAAATGTAAGGCGATCAAGAATTGAGTGTTTAGGGGGTCTGGGTAGCTCAGCGAGTATTGGTGCTGACTACCACCCCTGGAGTCGTAAGTTCGAATCCAAGGCGTGCTGAGTGACTCCAGCCAGGTCTCCTAAGCAACCAAATTGGCCCGGTTGCTAAGGAGGGTAGAGTCACATGGGTTAACCTCCTTGTGGTCGCTATAATGTGTGGTTCTCGCTCTCAGTGGGGCGCGTGGCGAGTTGTGCATGGATGCCACGGAGAATAGCGTGGGCCTCCACATGCGCTACATCTTCGTGCTAATGTGCTCAATAAGCCACGTGATAAGATGCACGGATTGACGGTCTCGGATGCAGAGGCAACTGAGATTCGTCCTCCGCCATCCGGATTGAGGCGAGTCACTACGCCACCACGAGGACTTGGAGCACACTGGGAATTGGGCATTCCAAATTGGGGAGAAAAAATAAATAAATAAAATAAAAAGAATTGAGTGTTTGAGAATAAATATTGAGGTGTCATGTGTTACCCTACAGGCAAAAGTTTAAATGTGTCCAATTCAAGATCTGATCTGTATAATATCAAGGGACCAGTGGGGTGAAGTCACTGCATCTCTGAGTTTCAATTGTGAGTGAGATTAATCTTTCAGGAGAATGGGGAGGAAACATCTTTGATATTTGCCATTATCCATACCTGAGGCATGACATAAGACCAAACTGCCAACATAAAGCAAAACAGATTTCTCTAGCGAAGGGAAAAAGCGTTTTGCTGGATCTCGATGAGAGGCTGTTGACATGGCGAGATACCAGTCTGGTCAGTATTAACCACCCCTCCTCTGGATCTTAAGAAGATGGGCCACCTGCCACTGGGTGGGAGGCACTTGACACACGTTTTACAACATCTAGGCCAATCAAACTACCACAAGCAGTGAGGCTTTTTATAAGAGGGGAAGGCACTCCTTTCGGTTTAGCCAAGGATTGGAGGATATGGGCAATTTAGTCCTCAGCAGGGAACTGTGTACTTCGGGCTTTAAGAACTACGAAGCGTCCTAAGGTGCAATAATCCACAGTCCTCTCAAACTGAGAGGATCTAGAGAGGCACAATGAAGAAAGACCTTACCTCTGCTTAACCAAATCCTGCCAACTCTCAAAAAAGAAAAAAAAAAAAACCTCTTTACCACGCTTATCCAGCAGAGAATCACACAATCCAAGAAAAACACATATTTTACACTACAACCTTCACCTGTACCCATAATCCTGGCCCCTTTCCTTGAAAAGTAACGTGGTAAAAGCAGTCTCAACACACTTACTTGCTAGTTGAGTAATACACAAAAAGGAGTACCACACTATATTAAGACTCATAAACATTTTGCCACACTTAAGAAAAGTGCCTTATGCTTCAACCAGGCTTCTGCCTTGCATTTAAAGGAACTTTATGCATTAAAATACTGTATGTGTGCTTCAATGCAATAGTCAAGAAAAAGCTAAAGGCAACATCTCAAATTCTTTGTTAATTTTACTGTATTCAACTAGGGCTGAAACAATTAGTCGATGTTAAACAATGTCGACAATAAAAAATTGTCGACCAATATTTTCGTTGTCGAATAGTCATTTGATGTCATTTAACGTAACATGAGATCACATTAATCTCTAATGATGACGCGCGAGAGCAGCACTGCAGTTTGCGCTTGACTGAGGAAGAATTACACTGCCACTGACTGAGGAAGAATTAAGAAGTCCAGATGCACTCTAAACTTTCCAAAAAGCTTCAGGTGATATAGATCGCAAAGTATGAGGGAATTATAATGCAAAAATACTAAATAAGTAAATACAGAAGCACTCTCGATGTGGAATAAATGAAGCTGGAGCTGCCGCTCTGCTGAAGCAAAACTTGCGTGTTGAGCATCTTTAAAGGAAACACCCTGGTGTTACATCTTAAATGCAGTTATATTTAATGCATTATAGGTTTATTAAAGTTCAAATAATAAGGAAGCAGATCATGTAAATAACTACAAACATTTCTCTGTGTGGTCAGCGCCTCTTCTATAAGTTGTGCGAATGTCCCGCTCTAGAGAGATTGAAACTGCACCTGGCTGATGCACACTGTCGCGGGGACGCTCATCCCTCGAGCGTGCATACTGCAGCTAGATTATAACGTGATGGCTCGCGACTTATTGAATCATTATATGTCACTGTGCATTTATCGTGAAAAAAATTGGCAATACGCAGCTTTATTAATAAACTGCGTGCCCAATTATTAGGCCAACTGTATTCCTCAGGATTAATTTTATTGTTGAACAAACACAATGCTCTCAGTCAATCCAAAATGTTATTGAACCTCAAACCTGTTTAAATAAAAAGTGAGTTTTTTTCTTTCTCAGAGCAATATACAAGTGTGCACAGTTATTAGGCAACTAAATTACAAAAATAATTTCTCCCAATTCAGTTGTTTATTCTCAATTTTTAGAGTACATGCAACAAATAAGTAACACAAAATGACAATTAAATGACATTTTTGGCCTTTCAAAAATATTCAGTGACCAATATAGCCAACCTTCATTTCAGTAACTGCCATGAGCCTTCCATCCATGGAGTCTGTCAGTTTTTTTATCAGTTCACGATCAACTTTCGCTGAAGCAGCAACCACAGCCTCCCAAATGCTGTTCAAAGAGGTGTATTGTCTTCCCTCACTGTAAACTCACATTTGAGAAGGGCCCACAAGTTCTCAGTAGGATTTAAGTCAGGTGAGGAAGGGGGCCAAGTCATTATTTGGGCATCTTTGAGGCCCTTGCTGGCTAGCCAAGCAGTGGAGTACTTGGATGCATGTGATGGAGCATTGCCTTGCATAAAGATCATGGCCTTCTTGAATGCTGAGGACTTCTTCCTGTACCACTGCTTGAAGAAAGTACTTTCCAGAAACTGGCAGTAGGTTTGAGAGTTGAGTTTCAGTCCATCTTCAACTCGAAAAGGTCCAACTACCTCATCCTTAATGATTGCAGCCCATAACAGTACCCCTCCTCCACCTTGCTGGCACCTGACTCGAAGTGTGCCCTGTGTCCATTAGTGATCCAGCCACAGGCCCATCCATCTGGTCCATCAAGAGTCACTCTCATTTCATCTGTCCATAAAACCTTTGAAAAATCTGTCTTCATGTATTTCTTTGCCCAATCTTGACGCTTCAATTTGTGAATATATTCAGTGGTGGTCGTGTTTCAGCCTTCTTGACCGTGGCCATGTCTCTGAGCACTTGGTACCTTGTACTTCTGGACACTCCAGGTAGGTTGCAGTTCTGGAATATGGTGGCACTGGAGGCTAATGGGTTCCTGGTAGCTTCACGTTTAATTACACAAATACATACCATCTGAAAATGATTGAATCCAATAAGCATTCAAGTTTATATGGTTTGGAGATGGAAAATGTGCATGGAAATAATGATAAGATCAGAATACTCACTTGCCTAATTTTTTTTTGTGAGTTAAAGATGGATTGAAGTGAACAAAAAGGTGCGAGAGGGTAGTCTTTGCCCCATTATACACTGCAACAAAATACATTTTTGGTTTGTTTTTGTTTTGGCTTGTTTTCCAATATAAATATCTAAAACTCCTTTAAAACAACGTACATTTTCTTTAGTAGCTATACTGCAGAAGAAAAAAAAATATCTGAGAATGCTGAATAAAATATTAAAAATACAAATATTTTAAAATATCTAAAAATCCTTTAAAAAAAAAATAAAAGATGCATTCACCTGAGAAGCAGCATATAAGATATTTAGACTTGCTTTTAGAGAATAGATCTTGAATACAAGTATATTTAGTCTTAACAGCACTCGCAGAAGTATGACCAAGTGAAAAAATACACTTATATACAAAATACAACTATATGATACATTCTCTTAAAGCAAGTCTAAATAACTTGTATGTTGCTTCTCAAGTAAATGTATCTTGTTTTAAGGATTTTTAGATAATTTTAAATGGAAAACAAGACAAAAACACTTGATAACAATAGGATTTTTTGCAGTGAATTTCTTTACTGAATTAAACTTAATAAAAAGTTGTTTTTTTCTTCCTTAAATTCAGTGAATGTAATTTTTAAAGGTATTTTTAAAAGTTTAGTTTTTTTCCCTCTATTGTTTTATGCACATTTAATACAACCCTTTAAGTCGGGGCACAAGCTGAATAATCAGTTAAAATAATCGCAGAAAAATAGTCAAATAATCGTTCTAATAATCGTTAGATTAGTCGATTATCAAAATAATCGTTAATTGCAGTACTTTATTCAACATAGAAATTTAGAAAGCTGAAGGAGAAATAATCTCATCCTTCCGCTGCAGGTCAAAAAAAAAAAAGATACTACTAGTGGCTGCGGGAAAGCTTGCCATGTTGGATGCCATGTCTGCAAAAGCCATAACATTCTATACTTCTGATTAACGACACTAAAACAAGCAAATGATATTGAAAGGAATGGTGGTCTTTTAATGACAGGACTTGTTTGAATGGCCTTTTCTGGTTAGTGTGAGTCACATTAAAAACGTTTCTGTGTATAAATAATCATACTCTTTCTGATGAATCGCTGGAATGCAGAAAAATCATCATGGATGGTATATCATTTTGACCATAGGCCTATGTGTAGGACTGGCTCGAACCATTCCAGAATAGAGTTGTAATTCATGACCATAGAAGAATAAAAGATGACATGTTTTGACGACAAGGTGAAGAGGGCCCTCTCTGAAAGCCAGAACTGGGGGGCCACTACCAGTTCATTTAGGTACTCCTGTGGACCATTTTCTCCCTAGCAACAGGAGACATTGTTAAACCAAAGCAGCACTTTTTGTGCTTCTTTTTGCTTTCTAAGAACCTCCACCACTCAGCAACAGCAGACCTTGTCACTCTCTCTGTATCAATTATCTCAGTCTCTTTCTGACAAAGGCATGCAAACTGAGGTTAGCCTGGCACCAGGTCCCAATGCATATTGTGCACATTGTGAGAGGCACATGCACAAGGCACCCAAACCTACCCTCTAAACAAGCCTTTATAATTAATTCTTTAAACCCATCAAAACAAAACTGGAGATGTGACACAAATGAAAATGAAAAATGCAGGCTTGTTGGGCTAAACTCAAGGTTTGCATTACAATGACACCTCAGGGAAGACAATGGGCTTGTTGGACAAGCGTAAAGTACCAGGCAAATTAAAGCCCACTTGTTCCCCTTCACCTACCTGCAGTCATGCATGCAGCTGTTTTTATCTTAAACAAAATTCCCAACGTAGCTATCCTACACTGGATATTAAACAATAAGTTTGCAATGCATTATTTAAGAGTGTGCCTTGCCAGATACAGATTGTGAGTCATCTTAAGAGTTTCAGCCCTGTCAGTTCATTGCTTTCTGAATTTGTATAACTCCATGTGCACAATGAGCTATAGAGGAGCCATCTAGATATGTAGAGCACAGGAGGAGGCCTCTCCCTCTAAGCAATAAGCCACTAGAGACTGTGAATTACAGTGACTTTTTCATGTTGTACCCCCCGTGATAAAATTACTGTAACGCTCAGACTTGAGGGGCTTATTGCATTTATAAAAAGCAGCAACAGCAATATGATGAAAGACATCTATTTGTAAAGGTGCACTTAATTTTTTCCTCATTAAAAAGTTTTACTCCTCAAGAAATTAACTGAGTGCACCTTTAAAAAGCCGTTCAATGTAATATTATTATTTTTAATAATAATCTGAATAAACAATTTGTCAGCCAAGTAATATAGTTTGCTTTATAAGGCAGTGTGCATTTGGAACATGGCACATTAAAGGTGCACTCAGTAAGATTTTGTTCACGTCATCTTGGACTGTACACTGACACCTAGGGGCATGGATGCAGCATATTTCAAACGCAATAGTTTATCAATTATAGTTTATCAATTAGTTTATCAATTTATCAATCAAGTAAGCCTTGATTAATTTATTCCATGAGTTAAAGTATCCAATAACAGTGCAGTGATTAGGGCAGTATTATTTGCCTGGTCATGTGACACTAACATGGCAGCCCCCATGAGGAGACCCTCTCCGTGTACTGTAGAGTAAAACAGCTTTTATCAAAATGACTGATATGATCGAATTCCTCATCTCATGTGAGTGTTCACGATTTTATGCATACATTTCAAAATTGCAATTATTTTTTTTTGAGAGTCAAATTTTAAATGAGGAAAAAATTAAGGCGTGCACCTTTAATACATGTGCTATGCCTGGTGTGCGTTTATCCTCGTTATTACAACGGGTGTAAAGGCGGCTCGTCCAATTAGAATTCAGTGTCAGAATTATCCGTTTAATAATGTACATTTTTTGGAAGAAGCATTCAGACCGGGGTCCAAGTCAAGAAGACTTTCTCTTTTACTAAGTGGAGAAATATGAGACTGTTTATAATGTGTGTCCAGGGGCTAGTTTTCCCATCCAGCCCTTGTAGAGGGCTAAAAACTGCAACTTGTTACGCACCCCCGCCCCCATTCTCGCTTGAGATAAAATCACTGCATTTACATGAGCATTAGCGTTTCTGAATGACAATCACTGTCCTATGACTGACTCTCGCTTTACAAAGCACGACACTTAACACAAAGCAAGCGACTAGGGGTGCGGAGGGAATGAACGAAGTAACACTCGTAACGCCAGACTATAATACTGTAATCATTACTTGCATCAATTTTTAAAAGATGCAATAACAGCCTACTTACAATGTGAAGTATTGCAACTTCCATGTTAGTTGGTGAAAGCGACACAAGTCACGATTCTAAGTTCTGTGTTCATCAGTTTAATGACCCAATAAAATCCAATTAGCAATGCTTTATTAAGGACAACATAATAAGTGAACACGGTGACCTTACACTCAATAGGGGCAAAGTTATATAAGCTGTAGAAAGTCAACATGTGGACATGTAAACTTTTTCAGGCTGCAGTAAAGAAAACATTCACAGATTTTACAGTCTATGCTTACACTACCTTGGCAGACGAATATGGTGTTTTGCATTCTACATATTATGTAAAGTTGTGTATTTACACAGATCACACACAGTGATGCAGTTACGCCTTGCAGATATATAGATACAAGAACATCTAGTGTCACAAACTAGTTTAGTTACATAAAAGGTGAAATCAGTGTAACTCACCCTGCACTCCTTTGTTGGGAACATCATTGACGTTAAAGCCTTTCGAACTGTAGGCAGTTCTGACTTCATTACAGTTCTTCTTCTGATCTGCCTGAGCCGACGCCAAAATCACCACCGACATCCATAGAGTGAATGCAACAATCATCTTCATCGCTGACTACTACAAGCAACTGAGCAGCAACGAAAAGTGATTAAAAACAAGTAACAAATTAAACTCAGTCACAAGATATCTTCGATTCCCACTTCGGATTTCCTCGTGGAGATGCGGCGTCTTTCTGCGTTTAAACTTCTTCACTTCTCTTCAACGCTCGATTCTCGCGACCTGAATTTTCTTGAGCAATAAAAACCCGTCCTCTAAAAAAAAAAATAGCGAGCGAAACACTCCCGCGAATGTGGAACAGATAACAGAATCAAACAGGCAAGCAGTCAGGACTTTGCGCTCTTCGTTAAAAGTAGCCACTCTGCTAAGAAAAACCAGAGCAAAACTGCAAAAGACCAGCTCTACAAACGCGCGCGCATATTCAAACCGTGTCGTAAAGGCAAGTTACTTGTTAAACTGTTTCTTCGCATGAGGAGATTCACGGGGACGCCGGCTCTGTGTGAGAAGAAGCGAGATAATGGCGATAAAAAAAGTTTTAGGAAAGTTTTCTCCCCCTCTCGTGCTGGTGTGCAGTCGGGACGCTATGAGTGGGGATCGCTTGCTTGTGCGCGCGGCGAGATCTCAGTCAGCAGACTGCGCAAGCACGCAGCTGAGTTCCGGACAAAGAGAGATGGCCACGCGAAACACACGGGGTGGGGCATGTCGCGCGCTGGAGGTTGCCTAGACTTAAAATTAGCAGTGGAGGAGCTTCCAATATGTGTATGTTGCTCAAACTATTTATCAAGTGAGTACATATCTACAGACTGACTGACTGAATGACTGACAGACAGATGCTCAAATTATTTATGAAGTACATATCAGACATATCAGATAGATAGATAGATAGATAGATAAAGTGCTGTGAAAAAGTTTTTTTTTTTCTGTTTTTGTGCTCTGTTCAATCAAATCAACACCTAAATAGAACTTTTTCAGCAGCATGTAGTTGGCTAAAAGGTCTCACCCAGTAGCACACTATGCCAAGGTCGAAAGAAATTCCAGAAATGATGAGGAAAAAGGTGATTGAAATGCATCAGTCTGGGAAGGGTTACAAAGCCATTTCAAAGGCTCTGGGACTCCAAAGAACCACAATGAGAGCCATTATCTCCAAATGGAGAAAACTCAGCACAGTGAACCTTCCCAGAAGTGGCCGACCTTCCAAAATTCCTCCAAGAGCACAGCGACGACTCATCCAGGAAGTCACAAAAAAGCCAAGGACAACATCCAAGGAACTGCAGGCCTCTCTCGCATCAATAAAGGTCACTGTTCAATGCCATCCATGGAAGAGTGGCGAAAACCACTGCTAACCCAGAAGAACATAAAAGCTCGTCTGAATTTTGCCAAAACACACCTTGATGATCCTCAAAACTTTTGGGAGAATGTTCTGTGGGCTGATGAGTCAAAAGTGGAACTGTTTGGAAGACAGGGGTCCTGTTACATCGGGTGTAAATCAAACACAGAATTCCACAAAAAGAACCTCATACCTACGGTTAAGCATGGTGGTGGTAGTGTGATGGTGTGGGGATGCTTTGCTGCTTCAGGGCCTGGGCGACTTACAATAATTGAGGGAAACATTAATTCTGCTCTCGACCAGAAAATCCTAAAGGAGAACGTCCGGTCATCAGTCCGTGAGTTGAGGCTCAAGCGCAACTGGATTATGCAGCAAGACAATGATCTAAAGCATAGAAGTCCACCTCTGAATGTCTCAAAAGAAGCAAAATGAAAATTTTTGAGTGGCCTAGTCAACGTCCTGACTTGAACCCGATTGAGATGCTGTGGCAGAACCTTAAATGGGCAGTTCATGCTCGAAAACCGTCCAGTGTGGCTGAACTAAAGCAGTTCTGCAAAGAAGAGAGGGCCAAAATTCCACCACAGCGTTGTGAAAGACTGATCTCCAGTTTTCGGAAGCGTTTGGTTGCAGTTGTTGCTGCTAAAGTTGGTACAACCAGCTATTAAGTTTAAGGGGATAGTTAGATTTTCACATGGGTGATATAGGTGTTGAATAAAATTTTTGTTTCAATATCTATCTATCTATCTATCTATCTATCTATCTATATATATATATATATATATATATATATATATATATATATATATATATATATATTAGAACTGTATTTTGTGTTTTCTCAGGTTGCCTTTGTTTTATGTTATATCTTGTTTGAAGATCTAAAACAATTTAGTATGACAAATACACAAAAATAGAAGATAGATAGATACTACTTTTTAGATATAACTAAAGGACTGTGTTGTGTTGTCATCTGAAGTTAAAGGGGAAAAAACTAGGCTGACCTAGGCATTTTCCAGCTCAGACACTCATACATGCTTGAAAAATTGTGCAAGTTTAAAGCAAATTGTTGTCAAAGTGAGGTTGTAGGATTATTTAAGATTAAAAGGGATACATTTTATTGTTTAAGAATTGGCCATTGAAAAGCTCATATTATTTGACTCTTAAGGGTAGGGCGCTTCCCCCTCATTGTCTATTATGTTTTTTTTGGCCTAGTGATCAACATGTCAAAGTGTCCTCTTTATAAGATCAAGCCAGCATCACAGAGCTTCATTGGTTACATGGGTGGAACTTTGTTTACAGTAACAATTGATTGATAATTAACAACAAATGGAAATATTTGTATTGGTGTCTAATAAACCTGTTCTATTTGATAGTCTATTTAGTCTCTTTGAATTACAGTCATCAATCTCACCTCACCAGAAAGACATGAAACATAGGTGAGAACGTAACCTCCTGATATGTCTGCATGTCATGAAATGTGACACAGAGCTGCAACCACTGTGGTGTGGCTAGCAGCCCAATGATAGTCAGGAGCAATGGGAGAGAGAGGCAGACAGAAAGAGAGAGAGAGAGAGAGAGACAGTGGAATCTCAGCCCTGCTCCCATGACAAGCAACATAACCAAAACATCTCACTTATATTATGACAGTCCTTAAGGACAGCTGCCCGTTTTTCCAATAATGACACAGAGTGGTTTATTGCCGTGTTTTTATTGTGAAACTCTTGACGCTAGAAGAACTCTTCTGGAAAGTGAGGATGTAAAATGAAACACATATATTTTGTTGCATTTTCATATCCTTCTGTCTGCATAAATCAATTGATCTACATCTGCATTATACTTTTAAGCTTTCAGGAAAAGTTCATAGATGTCTTAGTAATGCAAGTAAATGCATACCTTAAATCCAGAGGTGCAGGTCATGTCTCATATATATATATATATATATATATATATTAAAAAAAAAAAAAACCAGAAAATAACTGCTCTAATTTCCAACATTTCAGCTTTTCGACCTTAATAAAGTCTGTAAGGTCAAACCAATGGTAATTCAAATTATTGACATTTGCATCCTTTTAAAGTCATAAATGGTCCCAAAATGGTCCCAAATCTCTATATATCAATGCTGCAGTATCTTTAACCAATGTCGCCTGATGTTCTCTCAGCCTACCTAAATGCTTTTCATGTGGAAATGGGGCATTGGCTATTATGCCATGATTTTCCTTCAGTTTCATTCACATTGCTAAAGGTCTTTCATTCATTGTTAACCTTGAAGTGTGTGTGCATGGAGAGCACACTTAAGCGCTTTGACATGTCTGGATTTGCAGGAGCATGTGTATGTTTCCATGTGTTGTTGTGACTGTGTGCGTGCGTGTGTGTGTGTGTGTGTTTATGCATGGTCTGTGGGAAGCTCTTGGCAAACTGACATTCCAGCTATTGTGTCCACATTCCTCAGCCTACCCCATTCATGCTGTGTGACCAAAGCTGGGAAAGCCAGTGGCCAATGAGAACCTGCAGATGAGTTCTGGGGTCCGTTGAATGAGAGAGTGGACCAGTGATATATTCAATAGACATAGCGTGAAAAGATGTTGTGTGGTTAAGATTATATAGAAACTATTGATTACACTTAAAAACAATTTGCATGGTGTGTGTGTGTGCATTTATTTATTTATTATTATTATAATTATTATTATTTTGTTATTACACATTTAAAGAACATTTGTAAAATAAAATAGAGGGATATCATTTTTAACATACGTGGTTGACCATACTCACATATTGGATCATTATCATTGTGAATCATCGGTATGAAGATGATTTTCACCCACAGAATCACAATAAAGGCAATAAACTAGTAACAATTTCTGTTGAACACAATTAGCCTCACTAACTGTGGCACCCTAAACAAAGAAGACCAGTTGGTCCTAAAAATGAGGGATCCCTGTATAGCCACTTTATTACCCTAAGAAAACATTCAACCTGCGCATTTCAATGGGCCTGTTTGCCCATTCTCACTCCTCCATTAATATTCAGAGTGTAACCAACAGCTCTGCTCAGCCTCTCTGCTGCTCTTTCTCTGTGTCCCGTTTGCTCTCGCCTGATAAGCAGCCCCTCTTCACTGGTTTAGGAGAGAAAAGACCAGATGGAACCAACCAGGTTTTAATCTGAATCAAAGAGAAACGTGAGCGTGAAAATAAGAAAGTATCGTCCACGCATACAGATTAGACTAGTAACAAGATGAAGTCTGTTAAGTACATTGAGGGGATGGTTGGGAGTGTGTTTGCCAGTGGGTGGGATAACAAAATTTAAACAAATAAAACAAGGTTGCAACTCTAGGCGTGAGGCACCACAGGTGTGTCTGACAGCTTGGTCAGTGGAGAGGAGATAATCAAATCAAAATGTAGATCAGTAGAGTTGATAATATGCTATTCATTCACCTTCACTTTCTGTAATTAGGTCAACATTTTTTATACTTCTGAGACACTGGGTGTAGAAAAGGGACCCCTCAACTGGTTGGAATGAGAATTGCATAAAGACTCACGCACATACACACACAACTTTCTCATGTACACAAACACACCACTCTGTAACAGCAGTAAAACACACTTTTCATCTTCACAAAGACTCCAGGGCTTCATAAACTGTTAAAACAACATCACAATTTCATCATTTTAATTCAATTATCATTTACATTAAAACATTTAAATTAGAACACATGTACTTTATTGTCACAAATAAACAGCATTTGGGTTGTACTGTATTTTATACACTTAAATTACAGTGTTGACCTTTGAAAACCAGTAATGGCCATCAAACATTATGAACACAGAGTAACCAAAAAGGACAGGTACAGTGACAGGACATTTCTTTCATCAATATAAGGTTCTAGTAACTGTAACCTGGCGTGAATGAAGGGCTCCATTTTATCCCTCTCCCCCGTCGCTCTGGTTATTGAACAGCTCAAACCAAGCTCAAGTGCTCAAATGTGCCAAATGGCCCCTGAATGCTCCCCCACAGTGCAATCAGTACCAGTATAAACAATATTGCAGAATTCAGAGTTTAATTATGGTACTCAGCACATTCCATTACTGGTAGAAGCATATAATTTATTTAGTACATACAATATGAAAACAAACTATTTGTTCTAATTAAGTTGAGATTTTTTTAATTCACTCCATCAGCCATAGTTTGTTTGGAAAATTTGTTCTGATGTTTACTTTCAAACTTACTGTGAAAAATAAGCATTATGCATCTTTTCAGCATAGTGTGTGTATTACTGTGTAACATAAAGTGTATCACTGTTAATATTCTTCTATTATACAATGCCTTCCATTAGTATTCAGACCCTTAACTAGTTCCTTTTATTAAATCTTCTAAAATCCCATTTTAGGATTGTGTTTTTTGTGATATTTTTTTTTATTATTATTTCTCTCTCTAAGCACTGTAAATAAAATTGTATTATTTTAATGTGAAATCAAATAATCTGAAATGTGTCTTGCATAAAGTTCAGTTATGGTATTTGAGAAGCTCTAAGTTTACACAGATGCAAAACAATTGCTCCAACAAGGACACAATTGCCTAAAAATTGGCCTCTACCTGTGACTCATTAAAATAACTATTCTGGATAAATCCCCACAGTTAAGTGATCATTATCTAGGCTGTAGATCTGAAGGACAGCTGTGAAAATGAAGACAAAAGAGCATTAGAAAGAAATTAGAGAAAAAGTAAAACAAATGTTTAAATTAGGAAAAATGTACAAAACATTATCTGAGTGTTTTGGATGGGCGCTGTTGGCACAATTATCAGTAAGTAGCGCCTCAATCAAACTGACCAGAAAACATCGGCTCTCAAAACATTCTACATGAACAAGGAGAGTTGTGAGAGAAGCTACAGAGAGGCGTGATCACTTTATAGGAGCTACAGGGTTCAGTGGCTGAGAACGGAGTGAAGGTGCACCAGTCAACCATATCAAGAACTCTTTTCACTGGCCTGTTGGGGAGGGTGGCACAAAAGAAGTCATTACTCCAAAAGAACCACATGAACCCATAACTTGAGCTTGGAAAATAAAGCACGATATTAACCATGCTGTGATGTGTGGAAAAATGTTTTAGTCAAATTAGACATAGAGCTTAAATCTAATACTACATTCACCACAAAGAAAACCACCATACCCACTGTGATGTCTGGTAGTGGTAGGTGGTAGCACTACAAAAGTCTGGTACAGCTTTTTACCAATAGAGTGCAACGGTTTGGTACCGGAAGTAAACCTTCATAGGCAAACTGATTTTAACGATAACCTACAATATAAACCTTTAAAAACAGACCTATCGTGAGCTCTGTGGTTGTTAATCTATGGTATATGCTTCTGTTAAAGCCATCAGTCCATGTTATTTCAACTTAATAATAAAAAATTTATGTTTAAAAATGGAATTTCTGGTAAAGAACTACACTACACATGGTAATGAAGGGAAATTATCCACCAATCAGAGAATCCAGCGAACAAAGCATGCCAAACGAGCCCTGTGGCGACCGCTGATGGCTGAAAAAGTGGGCGGGTATTGTTGTGTGCTGTAGACCAGTGGTTCCCAACACTGTTCCTGGAGGCCCCCCAACACTAACTGAATTCTGAATAAAGCTTGTCCTTTTTTAGCTGAAGCTGCCTCTACTGTAGCTTTAACAAACTCGTCATATTCATTGCTGTGTCGAGCTTTAAGGTGAGTAATCAAATCAGTAGTCTTAAAAGTTTGAACTTTCCACCTCTTGAAATTCTAGCAGTGCAAAGCTTACAAATTGCAAAACTTCTGTCATTGTATGTAACCCAATTTAAAGTAATTCCACATATGAGACACACACAACACAAGTTACAGGCTAATTGTCGGACATGTTTTTCTGTCCCCTTTAGACAAGAAATAACTGGCCCTTATCATTGGCTGTTTTTAAACAATCAGCTGATTTACAATAGTGCAGATAATTGCTTTTAGCGGCCGTAACCGATGTTTGGTTGATACACTGGTGCATCTCTAGCTGCTGATTCTAGCATTCTTTCACTTTATGACACTTTTGTCTACAACACACTTTATGAATAACGACATGCTGTTGAGTAATTAACAGAGATCAGTAATGAATAACTTCACAGGTTATGGAAAACAGTGTTTGGACACACCAGGTTCCTCAAGCAATAACATTCTGATCTAAAATGATAGGTTTAGCCCTTTGTAAATGAAGATGTAAAAATAAAGAAAACCTTACAAATGGCCTTACATATGTGAATCCATCAAGCCATTAACATAGCGCACATTTCTATGGTTGAAAATGCTATAGTGATCTGTAAATGGAGGAAGTAAAAGCAAAAAACAAACAAAAAACAAACAGGAAATGTAGAGGAAATCCATTTAAGAGAAAAATTTAATCACACAATTATAATACAAGAACAGAAGAAAGTCAGGGGAAAGTCAGCATTCTAATAAAACAGTTTAAAGGCATTTTTTTGTAAATGAAGTACAGCTGTGTCGTCCTGGAAGGAGAGGGTTTCACAACGACATGCCAATGCCTTGATGTCCTCTCCTCCAAGGGTCATTTACTGCACAGGAAATGAGTAGCAGAGGAGAACCTCACTACAGTGAGACAGACTAGGAGTCAGAGAAAGTCTTTGTCCACTAGTGTAGTTGTATGTATTCCTAGACTCTGTCAGTCATGGTTCCGTCTCCTTAAGTGTGCCCACTCACAAAAGCTGTGCCTCTTTGTCTCCTCAAAAGAGATCTAAGTCCTTTTCCTACAGAAGGCTTTGGCCTTTGTGTAAAACTGCATGTGTATAGCAGAGGGGAGGCAATGTTCAATGTAAAACACCTGGCTGTTTTGTGGCATACAATCACAGAGGGGAAAGAACATAGTTGTTATATATATATATATATAAGTAGTACTCTTCATGCTGTTGAAGAATTGAGATTTCATTGTTTAGGCATTGAGATGATACTTAAATCCTTGAATCCACACAAAATATAAAAACGAGAAGTTCATATGGCAAGACTTGAGATGGAAAAGAGGAAGTATTCCTGTCCTTGGCCAAAACCATGGAACTGTATGTACACATGGACATCAGTAGTGTCTCTTTAAAACTCTAAACAAAGTTTGAAGGTAGTCAGAGTGGATTGATGATCACTGAAGACCCAACAGGATGAAGATGATGATGGGAAAGAGGAAGGTTCCACTAGGAACGTATGCCGCCTGGGCTGCTCCAGATGCAGGTGCTCCGGCATGTGTGTCCGTGGCCAATCTAGGAGTCAGGAGCAGCTCGTGAAAAGTTAAGTCGTCGATCGCCAAGTTATCCGCCAAGTCTGACAGAGAAAGAGATAATAAGTGGGGGAGAAAAAAATCACATGGATGGAGGAAGAGAAAAAGACTAAGATTAAGAATAATTGCAAAGCCTGATAAAGAGATGCAGCCATATTAATAAAAACTCTTATTATTAGTTGGTATTAGTTAATGCATTAAGTATCATGAACTAACAATAAACATTTTTTTGCATCATTTATTAATCTTGGTTAATGTTATTTTTAAATATATATTTTCTCATTGTTAGGGTTAGATTAGGGTTTGGTTTGATGTTGGCTTGAAAAAGCCTGGTCTGACAGTTTAAAATAGTTTTAAAAGCTTGAAGTTTGAGGGTTTTACAGGCCCAAGAGTCAGACAGATAGACAGAAAGACAGATAAAAGGTCGGACGGACAGACAGATAAACCCTTAACCAAGTCTGTAGAATAACAGTATGTTGCATACTTACCATTAAACAAAATTAATAAATGCTATTGACATAAACATTTATAAAAGTAAATGCTAAATTATTACTAATACTAAACTATTGTGTAATCTAACGTTAACATACAACCTTATGGTCACGTATTACCAAAGTCTTAAGTCTCTTGAAAGACTTTGGAAAATATAGCATTGGATTTGTTCCAGATATCTATTCATGTGCATCTACAGTATTGTGTGCATTTGATAGATGTACAGTATATTTCACTACAATGATGCTTACACAGCGCTTACGATGTAGAATGTGAATCTGCACTTTTTAAAATGTTTATCAAATGTTTGCACACAATAATTAGAACGCCATGCTTTCCAGATGTTGCACCCTTTAACAGCCATCTTGGCGATGTATATGCGCATACTGAAGTCTGGAATAATAGCTACTCTCAATGTCTAATAATAACTAGGCTTTAGTTTTGTTAGTGAGGATATGGCAGTGTGCCACTAACTTTAACACCATGTTAACAACATGCTTCTTTACAAAGAGAGACGGAAAGTTATTTTCATTTAGCACAACATATAAAGCTGAAGTGTATTGTCTGGGACATCAGCCATGAAGGAGACAGAACTATGCAAGGGAAAGTAATGATGAATGAAAGAGGATATCAGTAATAAAGGCAAGAATGGAGAAGCATGCCAGTTATGTGCGGAAGTGTCCCCTGTGAAGTGCTCCTACAAGCCAGCTGAGGAAAACCTTTTTCGCGCAAGACACACAAACAAGATATTGCATGCATATAATATGCACATGTTCCGCCACTTTATGTAGAACATAGCTAAAATTCCTCTGAAAAATACTCTGTCCAGTACCTACATTTAAACCAGGGAACTCCAAAACACAACAACTAAACTATATTGGCAAATACAATCTGTTTTCTTATAGTGATTAGATTACCTCAGCATTTGCAGAAGGCTGCAAGCATTTTGTGATGATGTATTTCATACCTTTTTTTTTTATAGCCTTGTTTTGCTTCTTGCTAGTTGGTTTACTAGATGGTATTATAAGGAGGGACATTCTCATTCAAAAGAGCATTTGAGTGGATAAAAGCTTCTGTTGTGCAACATGATTCATCAATATTTTTTGGTTCATTTTCCCAGAAGAGAAAGACTGTACATTTTAAACGTGTATATCTGCTAATGGTTAATTTTGTGAACTTTTGGAAGTACATTAGCATATAGATGGCATCAAAGCTAATAGACATGGACTAAAAGCCACAAAACTCCAGTTTTAATTTCATGGGGTTTATATGTTTACATAATGGGGGAAATAGTGGGACATTTTTAATTATAGGCACCTTGCTTAGCCACTCTGGGAGTCAGGGAAGACAATTCAACAAGCAGTAACCAAATCCCGTCCATATGCTTATGATCTCTGCATTTTGAACTGAATCCACAGGACAGAGGCTGTCCATCTCTCAACTAATTAGACTGCATGCCATATTTAATACGATCCATAGCAGCTACTTCATGTTTCTGCCTTCGTTTGTGGGGATTTAACCCCACAGGGAGGAAGTCCACCATTTGGACCAGCGGCTGTGTTTGTGGTGGGATCAACAGGAAAGCATGCGACTTAATTAATTCTGGGCCCTGAACTTAGCATGCCAGCCAGTGAGAACCAGGTCGAGAGCAGGAAAAAGATGGAGGCCATCTCTCAGGGGGTCCCTGGATGCCTGGGGGCCCTATTTCAACACAGTCGACTTTAAAACAGAGGAAGGAGGCAAATAAATAAAGCCTCAGTGCTGAAACCTCCTCGAGATTTCTCTGCAATTACGACAGAGCTTGAACGCGAGCCAGAGAACAATTAAATTTTCTTTCCCTCCGTCCACTGACAAGCCAGCGGTTAGACATTCCACTGGCCCTGAAAGGCTGATTTTTCATTGTGACAGCGGCACACTATACCACCGGTCCAATTAAAGCTAAGGTGTAATTCAATACAGCTTTTATATACACTACACCCTAGATCAGACTAGGTGTTTTCATGCGAATAGTTAGGGAAGTGGTGAATGTGTATGTGTGTATGTTTGGTAGTGTGTGAGGCTATTGTTCAGAGTTTGTGTATGTGAGCAAGTACGGTGAGCTCGCTATGAGAGGCGTGAGTCTCTAAGTATAACCTTGGTCTTCAGAAATGTTCTTACAGAGAAACCACCCCTCGAGGTTGGAGGGGAAATAGTGTGGAAAGGGGGCTACAGTTACAACAGGCTTTCTGCTGCAGGCTTTCGGAAAAGGCCAAAAAAATCTTCAGAGATTGCACTCAGTGTGTAACTCAACTAGGGATATGCAAAACTATTTACAAAATTTAATACACAGGAGGTTACCTGAACAACTTGTTAAATAATCTAGGGATCTCAAGATGTGTTTAAAGTTGGACTTTTTATTTTTTACTTGACATGACATCTTAAAAACGTGTTTTAAAAAAGACATGACGCAACAGGCAAAGATGTCCGGCTGAATTTGTATGGCTATAGCGGCTAAAATATAAAAATAATTATAAACTGTATATATATATAAATCTAATTTAGATAAACTAGTTGACCTCAGAAATTGACCGGTTGCCGGATGACTAGTCGACAATCGAGACCCATTCCTAGTACACAGAGTGCAAACAGTGTATGACCCAACTGCACAATGTGTCTAATGATATCCTGTCATAATGAGCCATGAACACTTGTGTATATGGTTGTGTGAGTGACTGTGTCAGGGACCACAGAATGGAATGAGAGCCCATTCACTCTTGTTTTTGGACCTGATACAGCACAACAGAAATTAGTGGGATGGATATGTGGAGGCTGGCATGCCAAATATAGAAAACAGACAATCCTCCTGACAATTGATGTGACCAATTGCACTGGATGTATGCCAGCTCTAGGACTGAGTCCCACCCCTCACAAAGGCTATCAATTTTCAGCAGCATCAGTCCCCAGGGGTCTCCACCATGCAAGCAGGGTCTAACTGGCTTTATCACAGAGTTACGAGCTCCAGTTACAACACAGGTGAAAGGTCAACATTCAGCCATTGATTAGTAATGGTGGGCTTGGAGCAGCTCAATGTCTAAGTGCAGTACATCACAGGTACAACAAACAAGAACAGAAACAAATTCTTAATGTTTATTGCAGCCCTCCATAGTAAGAATAAGACACTAGCTGACTGCTTAAGAGGACTAGTTTGTGTCAAGACCTGGCTAAAGAAGATTTATATGCTCTTTGTGTTTGAAAAGAAGCAATTGAGGGTGTTAAAAGTTCTTCACACTATATGCTTTGCTCTCTGAAACTCAAGGGTTAAGTCTTTTGCCTTCCAAACAAAGAACACTACACAAGCTCCAAACAAACCTACACTAACATAAATGTGTGGTGAATTCTTAAAGGTGCAAGCTAAGACAAGCATCACTATTACTATTGCTGTTTTAACAAACCCCTAACCATAAAAATGTAAACTAAGGCCAATACAATTTTGTACAGACATGACGGTACCTCAAATCATGTGGCTTGTTGAGGAGAGGTGTGTATTGTAAGTGATGAGACTTCTTCAGACTTTTATTGAAGGAAGGACTAGAGACATATCTAGGAACCAGAATATCATAGACTTGTGGGATCTATGTGGGTGGGCTCTTTTGGCTTGGCCAAAAAAGCAACTACCTAGCAACCAACCAGAAGACCATAGCAACATGTTAGCAACCAATTATAACATCATAACAACCATAAAGCAACACCCTGGCAACCACCCACAACACCCTAGCATCATGGCAGACATTTGCATGGACAAGCATCACTTAGATTTTCTTCAGAAAATGTAAAAATATACTTATAAACAAAGATAACATTTGGTACTAAAGAGTACACATGTACTTAGCTCATTATAATTATGTTTCTGACAAACAGAAGAGTCTAAATATTCACACAAAGAAAACATTCCTCTCATCAGCCTGGCCTACATAGTTAACCATGTATACAGTCTTAATGCAGAACATTCATCAAAATCTAATAGCTCCTTTGAGAGATTCAGAATGATTTGAAATGCAGTCCATCAGACAGCATAGCAGATCTTGTGCCAACTCTCAGACAGACCCTCACCTGGACATACAGTTGACGTGTTTATTCTGGAGCTCCTGTCTGCCTTACAGGTGTTTCTCAGGACTAGATAAGTGCACGGAATGTCAGTCTCCAAACACAGGTGCTTCTTATGAAAGTGGGGAATACTGGTCTACATTGCTGCTACATTTGTAGAGCTGGTGGTTATGAAAACAAAACAGAACGACATAAATGAGATGGAGCATTTTTCAGCTTAAATGATCTTTCGATATCAGAACCAGTAGTGTGGTCTAAGGCATACACAAGCATATGCCTTATGCCCACCTATCTTTCTAAGGATTTTGCCTATACTCACCTTAAATTAGTAATGATACATATGTACGCCAGAACAACGAGTAGGCTTTTGACCTGTAACTTTTCAATCTACTGAGGTGATGCCACAGCACAGTTAAATGAATTGTGTTTCTTTTATTATTATTATTATATATACAGTATATATATTCCCTGTTCTCCCCAATTTGGTATGCCCAATTCCCAATGTAGGTCCTCATGGTGGCGTAGTGACTCACCTCAGTCTGGGTGGTGGAGGATGAATCTCAGTTGCCTCCGCGTCTGAGACAGTCAATCCACGCATCTTATCACATGGCTTGTTGAGCGTGCTACCGTGGAGACCTAGCACGTGTGGAGGTTCACGCTATTCTCCATGGCATCCACGCACAACTCACCACGTGCCCCACCGAGAGTGAGAACCATATTATAGCGACCACAAGGAGGTTAACTCAACGTGACTCTACCCACCCTAGCAACTGGGCCAACTGGTTGCTTAGGAAGCCTGACTGGATTCACTCAGCACACCCTGGATTTGAACTTGCGACTCCAGGTGTGGTAGTCAGCGTCTTTACTTGCTGAGCTACCCAGGTCCCCTATTATTATTATTTTTATTATTTTTAAGTGTACAGATTCTCTCTAAAAGCGCAACATATAAAGCTGTTCGTTCTACTTGATAAATTCACAGTATGCCCACCTCTGCAGACACTACAACACCACTGATCAGAACTGAGAAAATAGTGTAATAGTTTACGTATCATATTTACAACCTGCTTTATTAAATATCAAAAAATATCTTAGACTTTGCTACTGTGGGTTTTATTAGCAATTACAAGAATTCAGATGCACTGGCTAAAAACCAATAAAGCACATTTTCCACCCCTATTACTATGCACATCCACTGTGCAGGTGGAAAAGGAGAGCGTTCATCTCAGTAGGTTTAATATCAGTATCCTTTTCAGCCAGAACATAACACACAAAGCAAACAGACTCCAACAAAGTATTGCTGTAGGATTATATTTGATGGGCACAAAAATTATATTACTGCAAAAAGTAGAAAATATAAAATATATGTATTTCAGTATGTACAACTCAAAATCCCTGTAAACACACAATATGCTCCCACGGAAAATTGTTTTTTGTAGTTGTAAGCTTCTCTCTCAGGCCAATGCTGCTGCTGGTTCTGGTGTGGACAGGGAGAGGAATGTGAGCATCTGCCTCCACACCCATTGCCCTGACCACAGGCCCACTCAAGCAGGCAACCAGTAGCTAGCCTAAATAAATAAATAAATAAAAAATAGCCAGCCGTTAGGAGGCTAAGACACAGTTACAGAACATTGAGACACAACTGAAGCACACTACAACACAGCTACAGCACAGCAAGACACAGCTACTGCACACCAAAACACAGCGACAGCACAGTGAGACACAGCTACGGCACACCAAAACACAGCTACAGCACAGCTACAGCACACCATAACACAGCTACAGCACAGCAAGACACAGCTACAGCACAACAAAAAACAGCTATAGCACAGCAAGACACAGCTGCTGCACACCAAAACACAGCTACAGCACAGCAAGACACAACTACTGCTCAACAAAAAACACCTACAGCACAGCAAGACACAGCTACTGCACACCAAAATACAGCAACAGCACAGCAAGACAGAGCTACAGATCATTATGACACAGCTACAGCACAATGAGACACAGCTACAGCACAGCAAGACACAACTACTGCACAACAAAAAACAGCTACAGCACAGCAAGACACAGCTACTGCACACCAAAACATAGCTACAGGACAGAAAGACACAGCTACAGATCATTTGGACACAGCTACAGCACAGCAAGACACAGCTACTGCACAACAAAAAACACAGCCACAGCACAACAAGTCACAGCTACAGATCATTATGACACAGCTACAGCACAATGAGACACAGCTACAGCACAGCAAGACACAGCTACTGCACACCAAAACATAGCTACAGGACAGAAAGACACAGCTACAGATCATTTGGACACAGCTACAGCATAGCAAGACACAGCTACAGCACAGTGAGACACAGCTACAGCACAGCAAGACACAGCTACTGCACAACAAAAAACACAACTACAGCACAGCAAGACAGAGCTACTGCACAACAAAAAACACAGCCACAGCACAGCAAGGCACAGCTACTGCACACCAAAACACAGCTACAGCACAGCAAGACACAGCTACTGCACAACAAAAAACACAGCTACAGCACAGCAAGACACAGCTACTGCCACCAAAACACAGCTACAGCACAGCAAGACACACCTTCAGATCATTAGGACACAACTACAGCACAGCAAAACACAGCTACAGCACAGCAAGACACAGCTACTGCACAACAAAAAACATAACTACAGCACAGCAAGACACAGCTACTGCACAACAAAAACACAGCTACAGCACAGCAAGACACAGCTACTGCACACCAAAACACAGCTACAGCACAGCAAGACACAGCTACAGCACACCAAAACACAGCTACTGCACAAAAAACACAGCTACAGCACAGCAAGATAGCTACTGCACACCAAAACACAACTACAGCACAGCAAGACACAGCTACTGCACACCAAAACACAGCTACAGTACAGCAAGACACAGCTACAGTGCAACAAAACACAGTTACAGCAAAGCGAGACACAGCTCTAGCTCAACACACAGCTACAGCACCCCAAGAAACAACTACAGCACAACACACAGCTACAGCACAGCGAGACACAGTAACGCCACATTGAGATACAATTACGGAGGGGAAGACTGTTCAAGTACATTTTGGGGAGTTTAAGTAGAGAAAGAGGGAAATCTCTGTCTTTAGTAATGACTCAAATAGTGTAACACAGTAAATCTGACTGTATGTTTAGGATAAATGATTTTTTTCCTTTGTGGTGGACCATCATAGTTCCATGTCAGCATTCCCCATCAAACGTTCAATGGGCTCCATTGTGGGGCAAATTCGAGTCAACACATATTAATTAGCACAACTCAGTGTGGGCAAGGCCACTGGTTTCAGCAATTCACTTTAGCCATACTGCTCCTCTGCACATAATTAGATTTACTAATATGTATTTTTAGCTCTAAAGTTCAGATTAGACATGTGGGGGGGGTTCTTACCACACAGGGAATACAGTTTCTTAAGGGATGGACAAGGCCTAGTGGCTGTCTCAATATAAGAAAATACTGTACAAAGGCCAATTCAAAGAGCTGTGCTGAATGCATAATGTGAGCTCATTGCTCAGAAACGCTTGTAAATGCTCCAGCTACCGTTAGCGCCAGAGCGGCTGCAAACAAGACTGAGATTAAAAGATGGAGCAGCAGAATGTGAGACCTGACTAACAAGGACAGTTTCAGGGATTGTGACAGCACGTCCTTTGAAAAATGTTTCATGCTAACCATATTTTCTCTAAAATATCATAGCTATTATTACAATTATTGTTAATACTGTAAAAACATGAATTATTATGGGTATCTTCAAACTAATTCAAACTGTCATTTTGTGTCATTTCTTATTTCTTATAGATGACAATGGTGGCTAATATCAAGTTACCGAAGTATATGAAAGTAACAATAACTGGTAGTTACTAGATTTTTTTCTAAAATGGGAGTGGTAGCTACTTGCCTGCACAAAACTGCCTGCCATGATGCAAGTGTGTTCTGGGTGTTTGCCAGGGCACTGTTATGTGATTGCTAAGGTGTTCTTAGTGGGTATTTTCGTGTTGCTATGCAGTTGCTAAGGCATTTCTAGGTGGTTTCCTTAAGTAATCAGAAAACGTAAGTTTGATCTCTATTGTGCTATTTGAGCTACTGAATAATAGCACACCTCTTCTCAACAAGCTGATTTCAGGAATCATGTCCGTATCACAAACAATGTGATATCTTACGTGCTGATGTTTATTATAACAATTCCTAACCCTAAATTATGAGTAACAGTAATAGTGATGTATGAATACAGTATGGTATTTAAGTAGAAGCTATTTTTTTTATAAGGGAGGGTCTAAATATTTTCCATGCACTGCTTGCATTGAATTTTTTAATATATACATTAACAACATGAAAACATTACTAAATCATTATTAACATAAAATGTGACTTAACCGCTCTTTCTATGCTGTCTAGCTTACAGATGACCCACAGTAAGACACAGTTTGTTTCTAGACTTTGTGGTGGCTGACAGACATGACGCAGGAAAATGCCTGGAATCAATTTAGGACGTCAAAAGCTCCTGTTAATGTAAATAGAACTCTTACACAAATAAACACTTTTTTGGAAACTCTCAGGCACAGAAATCTAATGGAAAGAGGAAATAGTGTTTTCATGTTAAATATGATTTGTATCAGTTATAATTTGTCCTAACACAGTTGCTGAGCTTTCTATTCTTCAACGTTTTGTGTGAAATCACCACCCTTGTTAGACTTTGAAAGTTTTTTTGTTAGTCTTATGCAACCTACCACATAAAACAATGTTTGGTGAGAAGGCATAAACTCCCAGCGACCATATTAAGTGTTTCAAAATAGAATTACTGTAGATGTAATCCATATAAAGAAGCTATCCATCTAGCTCCTGTGTGTATCAAGTCAAGCACTGGTTACACAAATGGTGTTTAAGAATCATTATTTGTGTGTGTGTGTGTGTGTGTGTGTGTGTGGGTGGGTGGGTTTGGGTGGTTTACGAGGACTTTTTTTTAGTTTACAAACTGGTAATTACAAGGGTATTATGCTATAAATGTGGTTTATGAGGACATTTCTAGTGTCCTCATAATTCAAATCGCTTAAAAAAACATACTAAACAATGTTTTATTGAAAATGTAAATATGCATAAAGTTTTTTGTGAGGGTTAGGTTTAGGGGTAGGTTTAGGGTTAGGGGATAGAATCTATAGATTGTACAGTATAAAAATCATTATGTCTATAGAGAGTCCTAATAAGGATAGCCGCAACAACTTGTATGTGTGTGTGTGGTTATCTGTATGAGTGTGTATGGAGGAATGTGTGTTTGTGTGTGTGTGGGGAGGGACTGTTGTTTATAAACTGAGGAAGAAATGAAAAACGAGTACAATGAGCCAGATCCATTGGGCTGTTTCTCATGGCAAACTTCCTCTCTCTGTGATCAGGAATATTTGTAGATGTGATGGTGCCATTGCTTCTTTTTTAAGAATAAAAAAATAAACCATCTGTTCTGCATCTCATTCTGTTTTCAGGCCTAGATGAGCAGTAATCTTTATCTAACTCTACAGTTAATAAATAGACATAATAAATTAGTGGGCAGATTTATTTTACTGATGCATATGGTGCATCTGCATTTTACTGATGCAGATGTTATTCACTTTTGCCCCAACATAAAGGATGTAAAAAAAAAAAAAAAAAAACTTGGATATTAAAGATTTACTTCTCTTTTTTTAAGAATAAACCACTTTAATTGTACTGAGAGACATCCTTAAACCACACATTTCAAGATATATTTAATGCAAAACAATGAGTCATGATAGAATGATTAGAGAAACATAAAGAGGCCCACTGGTATACAGTAGGTTCTAAATCTGAATATTGATAATTGATGTCCATGAGCTTAATTTTTTGTTAATTCTGTCATCAAATGCATGCATAATTAGAAAACAATTGCCAAAATGCTGTTTAAATGGAGTTTTACATGCAGTATAGCATGTCACACCACAGGACAACTTCACATAAATCAACTGAAGCTTTAAAAGAATAGTTCACCCCAAAATTAAAATTCACTCATCATTTTCTCACATTCATGCCATCCAAGATGTGTATGACGTTCTTTTTTCTGCAGAACATAAACAAAGATTTTTTGAAGAATATCTCAGCTCTGTAGGTCCATACAACACAAGTGAATGGTGGCCAGAACTTTGAAGCTACAAAAAGCACATAAAGGCAGCGTAAAAGTAATCCATACAACTCCAGTGGATTAATTAATGACTTCTGAAACGATCCAGTCAGTTTTGGGTGAAAACAGACCAAAATATAACTTACAAAATAATAACCTTTTCACTGTACATCTTGCCATTGCAATCTTTATGCACCATCATGATTTCAAGCTTGATTACACTTCCTGGTGCTTGCGCAGAGTGCTAGGTGGTGCTATAGGAAGTGTAATCGAGCTTGAAATCACGATCGCCGAGGAGACTGCTGTCAAGATGTACAGTGGAAAAGGAGTTACATTTTAGTCTGCTCTCACCCAAATCCGATTGGGTCGCGTCAGAAGACATTGATTAAACCACTGGAGTTGTATGGATTACTTTTATGCTGCCTTTATGTCATATTTGGACCTTCAAAGTTCTGGCCACCATTCACTTGCATTGTATGGACCTACAGGGCTGTCATACACATATGAGAGAATTTTCATTTTTGGGTGAGCTAACCCTTTGAGGAAACAAGGTTGACCATTATTCCTACACATATTTTCATTGGTCCACAAGTCTGAGTTATACCAATTACTCAGTGTCCTTGATGACAGAATGGAGTTCAGCAAATAAATAAGACAAATTTAGGAAAGAAATAGGACAATAATATTACCATATCTCCTTACTGAGACATTCTTGCTATTATTACTTGGGTTTTGATCTGATTGCATTGACATTTACTGTATTTAGAGGGAAGCTAAAGATAACTAAAAAACGACTTCATTCTAGCTCATTTCCTGAATGTTTTTTCCATATTAATTTCCAGGTGTGTTTCAGGTTGATTTCCACATTATACTGAGCAGACATCTGTGTTGTCTATAGCTCCATGCACCTGGGCCACTGCAGCCAAACATCTGCTGTTCCAATAGCACTGAATATGCCCTTACATACACAAACATGGACATGCATTATCATACCTTTACACAAACTACCATACAACATGATCACACACACAAACACACACTTCCTCATGTAAACACGCAAGTTCATATACACAGATAGACACCGCATGCTACTATAACACTAGGCAGGCTGGCCTCATATGCAGCTTGTTTACGCCAGTGCTGTGATGTTCTGTAATGGAAAATGTGTGCTTTGCTCCTTACCTATCAGGTGTGAGGGTCAGAGGTGCCACATGGAGCTTGTTAGCATTCCTACCTCAACATCAAAGGAAGGATACTACTATTTGTACTGCAAGAGGAATGTGTGTTATGTGTGCTTATGTATGTTTGTGTGTGTTTAAAAGAATAGTTCTTCCAAAAATGAACAATTTTCTTCATTTACTCACCCTCATGTCATTCCAAACCCTGTTCTAACACATTTCTTTCTTTCTTTCTTTCCACAAACACAAAACAGGATATTTAGCAGAATATCCAAGCTGCTCTGTCCCTGCTCACCATTCACTTTCATTGTCATTCTTTTCCATACACTGAAAGTGAATGGTGAACAGGGACAGAGCAGCTTGGACATTCTGCTAGATAACTCTTTTTGTGTTTCACGCAAAAATAGAAAGTCATATGTGTTTGGAATAACATGAGGATGAGTAAAAGAGGACAGACTTTTTATTTTTGGCTACACTATCACTTTAAGGTTGTTTTTACACTTGGTATGAGAGTGCTTGATCCAAACTCAAGTTTGATTCCGGTTGCATGCAAACACGCAAATTATACCACATCAAAAGCGGTTCACTTCTGCAAGTTAGGATAGATTGCTTTCACACCAACTGCAAACCATACTGGGGCTGGATTCACAAAATTATAAAAAAAAAAAAAAATTCTTCTATTTTCTACTTTTTTCAAAAACTAAAATTTTCTTCTTATTTTGTAACTTAAGAAAAAATGTAAGAATATTTTTTATCCCTGTCATTAACGACAGCTTGCCACGAAAAACTTGTATATGACCTGACTTTTATGAGAATAAAGTCATTAAGTTTCAAGAATAAAGTCGTAGCATTATGAGAATAAAGTAGTATATTGCATGAATAAGTAGAAATATTTTTAGAAAAAAAAATCACATTATCACATTGATAGAATGGATGCCGAGCCAACTGCTTCATTAATGCAAGAAATGGATGTGGAGGATTTAGTTAAATCATGCTTTAGGATAGGATGTAGCAATAAAGAAATCCTTGGTCTTTTGGCACAGAGTTATTATTAGTATCCGGACACTGCAGCAGTTATGTAAGAAACTGAATGTATTCAGGTGAACGAACCAAACAGACATTTACGCAGTCACGCTCAGTGTGGGTTATGCTTGGTCTGCTTTTTTGTTGGTTTTTGCTCTCAAAACAACAGTATAACTGTGGAGATGTTGCCAAATACAATGGCTTGAAATGGGCCTATATAATTCACAGCAGTTCCAGTTTTTTTTCACTTCAGTTGATTGCAAGCCTATATCTCGTGCCTTCCTTGACAGGCGCCCACAGATTGAAAACTTCTGTACTAATGCACACCTCATTCATAAGCAAAGAGATTGCAAAAACTTCCCACAAATTCATAAATATTTTTCGTTAAGTAGAGTTGCATGAATTCAGCCCAAGAAGTTCACTTGAACCTTTTCAAGTGGACTTGGGTGCAGTTCACTGGCGCGCACCTACTGTAAGTTCAGAAAACTGCTTTCACACCAACCAAAGTAACGGAACTCTGATGTCAAACGTATTCAAGTTTGCACCAAAAGCTCTGGAGTTAAAGCACCCTAAGTATTTGTGTCTTTCAATTTCCCATTTTTCCACCTCCTCCTCTTTTAGCCGTATCCCGTCCATCCCTCTTAGTCTCTCCATATCTTAAGTAAATTTATAGCAGACCTGAGAGTCAGGTCCTGCCCATTCTCTCACAGCGAGCTGCGTGTTTCACATTACAGGCATATTTCCACATTGTATTTTGCTAACCCTTACCTGCTGATAAAGGCCAAAAGAGCTTCAAAGAAAAAATGCTTCTCAGCACTTACAGTGACCGAATGTTTGCTGAGCACTGGAAAATAACAAGAGCTCCTTTGACAGGGCCCATGCTGTGCGGTGGAGTGGTCAGGGCCTTGGAGACCAGCGCACTCTGATCGGCCTTCTCAGAAATCCCCCCACCACAGGGGTCAGGCCCTTTATTGATAGCTACATTTATCAACTCCTCCTGGGTTCCCTCCTTGATAAAATGAGAAAAGAACCAAGGAGAAAGCGGAATAGAAGGAAAGCAGTAAAACAATCGCAATAGACAGAGGCAGAATGAGATTCCGAGTGTGTTTTCTTCAGAAGTGATCATCCTTATGCCCTGTTCCCTTTGAAGAGTTTATCATCCACTGTAAGAGCTTTGGAGGGCTAAAAGGTGTGGGGCTCAAAAACAATGGTCACTCTGTCATTTTATTGAAAATTCAGTTTGAAGCGATCTTAGAGCATGATTATCATGATTGTTCTCCCTTCGAAGTGCCCTCCATAGGCATCATTTATGCTGTTTGGAACTTATGGACTTTGTTTTAGACTATGTGGATGTACACAATGGGGGTGGATCATTCAGGGTCTGGATGAGGATGACTTTAAAAAGACGATAACCAGTGGCAGAAAGGGGTGAAAACTCATAAAGGGCCAAAAAGATAAAGGAGAAGAATTAAAGCCAGTGGTGACAGCTGGGCACGAGGTTTATGGTTTGATTATTGTCCCAACTAAAAGTGAAGGCAATGAAAGAGCAGGTGTATGTCTTTATCTATCTCTCACACACACATTTATTTTCATTTCTATTCTTGCAACACAATTTTAAATACTCATGATATAATTAAGAGTTAAAATTATATTACAATGTTTTTTGGACACTACTGTGATGGTAATATCATGGTTCTCTTTGAAGTAGAGTAACATGTAAATACCAGGGTATTTTTTTATATCATGGTACAGTATATGAATATAGTAATTATACAGTACTTTTTAAATGAATTATTATTCACTATTATTGGTAACACTACAATGAGATTGTATTCATTAATGTTATTTAACTACATTAGTGAACATTAACTAACAAGAACAATACTTTTTTTTTTTTTTTAGCACTTATTAATCTTGGTTAATGTTAAAGGTGCACTAAGTAATGTTTTCCTCATTAAAAATCTTTACTACTAAAGAAATGAATAGTAATTTAGAAATATATGTATAAAATCATAAGCACTCACATAAAGACTCAAGTCATTTTATAAAAGCTTTATTTTTTGTAAAAAAATAAAAAAAAAAAAATAAAAAAAAAAAATATATATACAGGTGCATCTCAATAAATTAGAATGTCGTGGAAAAGTTCATTTATTTCAGTAATTCAACTCAAATTGTGAAACTCGTGTATTAAATAAATTCAATGCACACAGACTGAAATAGTTTAAGTCTTTGGTTCTTTTAATTGTGATGATTTTGGCTCACATTTAACAAAAACCCACCAATTCACTATCTCAAAAAATTAGAATACATCATAAGACCAATAAAAAAAACATTTTTAGTGAATTGTTGGCCTTCTGGAAAGTATGTTCATTTACTGTATATGTCCTCAATACTTGGTAGGGGCTCCTTTTTGCTTTAATTACTGCCTCAATTCGGTGTGGCATGGAGGTGATCAGTTTGTGGCACTGCTGAGGTGGTATGGAAGCCCAGGTTTCTTTGACAGTGGCCTTCAGCTCATCTGCATTTTTTGGTCTCTTGTTTCTCATTTTCCTCTTGACAATACCCCATAGATTCTCTATGGGGTTCAGGTCTGGTGGGTTTGCTGGCCAGTCAAGCACACCAACACCATGGTCATTTAACCAACTTTTGGTGCTTTTGGCAGTGTAGGCAGGTGCCAAATCCTGCTGGAAAATGAAATCAGCATCTTTAAAAAGCTGGTCAGCAGAAGGAAGCATGAAGTGCTCCAAAATTTCTTGGTAAATGGGTGCAGTGACTTTGGTTTTCAAAAAACACAATGGACCAACACCAGCAGATGACATTGTACCTCAAATCATCACAGACTGTGGAAACTTAACACTGGACTTCAAGCAACTTGGGCTATGAGCTTCTCCACCCTTCCTCCAGACTCTAGGACCTTGGTTTCCAAATGAAATACAAAACTTGCTCTCATCTGAAAAGAGGACTTTGGAACACTGGGCAACAGTCCAGTTCTTCTTCTCCTTAGCCCAGGTAAGACGCCTCTGACGTTGTCTGTGGTTCAGGAGTGGCTTAACAAGAGGAATACGACAACTGTAGTGTCTGTGTGTGGTGGCTCTTGATGCCTTGACCCCAGCCTCAGTCCATTCCTTGTGAAGTTCACCCAAATTCTTGAATCGATTTTGCTTGAATCGATTTTGCTTGACAAAATATATATATATATATGAGCTGTTTTATTCTAAATGGAAAGGGTCTCCTCATTAGGGGTCTGCCATGTTAGATCACACGACCAGCTGAATATTACTTGCTTAATCTCTATAACCGCCCTGTTATTGGACACTTTGACCCCGTTTCCACCTGGTACTAAGACGCATTTTTGGTGATGGGTCAGCTCTAAATACAGGTCTAAATGGGGTCTAAATCTTTTTGTGATCGGATCACAAAAACCACATACGAATGTGGTCAAAGACGCATGTGATTCGTATTTGAGATGTAAATGCTAATCCGTCCTGAATGCGTCCTGGCAGCAGTGAAGCGCCTCCCCTCACCTGTCAATCAACCGCTGTGCTAAAACAACAGTTTAAACTCTGCCGGTTACGAGCGGCTTTAAAGTGAAATAACCGTCCGATCAAAAAATGTAAAAAAGCGGATACAAACACAAGCACGTAAACTTCTTCTTCAGTGTGTCTGAAATCAACATGCAGGGACACTTATGAGAAGAATGAACATCTGCAGCTCAGGTTAATACTGGTAAACCACTAAAATAACGAACAATTGTGCTCGAAATGTTGCTTTTGTGCTTAGATTAACTTTCAGCTGCATCTGGGTGAAATAGCGCACCGTTTTTTTTTTTTTTTTTTTTTTGGCACTTTCTTTGTCTTTTCTGACTTTATATAGCTATATACATTTATATAATTTATAGAATATTTAATATTTATTAAAACTATTATTAATTACAGTACCATGGAATATAATATATATATTACCATCTGATACCATCACTGTACCATGATATGACCATAGTACTTTCTTGTAAGAGATCACTATTTTTACAGGATTTACACTGGCGGCCAAAGGTTTGGAACAATTTACAGATTTTGCTGTTTCAGTGGCATTCAACTGATCACAAAATATAGTCAGGACATTACTTATGTAAAAAACAGCACCATCACTATTTGAAAAAGTCATTTTTTATCAAATCTAGGCAGGCCCCATTTCCAGCAGCCATCACTCCAACACCTTATCCTTGAGTAATCATGATAAATTGTTAGTTTGGTACTAGAAAATCACTTGCCATTATATTAAACACAGCTGAAAGCTATTTGGTTCATTAAATGAAGCTTTTTATTGTCTCTGTGTTTGTTTTTGAGTTGCCACAGTATGCAACAGACTGGCATGTCTTAAGGTCAATGATATCAGCCAATCATTGTTTTGAGGAATGAAGGCTATACAATGCTTGAAATTGCCAAAAAACGGAGGATTTCATACAAAGGTGTACACTACAGTCTTCAAAGACAAATGACAACTGGCTCTAACAAGGACAGAAAGAGATGTGGAAGGCCAGATGTACAACTAAACAAGAGGATAAGTACATCAGAGTCTCTAGTTTGAGAAACAGACACCTCACATGTCCTCAGCTGACAGCTTCATTGAATTCTACCCACTCAACACCAGTTTCATGTACAACAGTAAAGAGAAGACTCAGGAGTGCAGGCCTTATGGGAAGAATTGCAAAGAAAAAGCCACTTTTGAAACAGAAAAACAAAAAGAAAAGGTTAAAGTGTGCAAAGAAACAGACATTGGACAACAGATAATTGGAAAAGAGTGTTATGGATCTTAACCCCACTGAGCTTTTGTGGGATCAGCTAGACTGTAAGGTGCGTGAGAATTGCCCGAATAAAACAGCCACATTTAGAGCAAGTGCTACAGGAAGCGTGGGGTGAAATGTCACCTGAGTATCTGGACAAACTGACAGCTAAAATGTCAAGGATCTGCAAAGCTGTCATTGCTGCACATGGAGGATTTTTTGATGAGAACTCTAAGTAGTTTAAGAAGTTCTGGATTCCCCCCCCCCCCCCCCCACTGTAATAGTAATTTTTCATGTTATTAATGTCCTGGCTATACTTTGTGATCAGTTGAATGCCACTTTGGTGAATAAAAGTACCAATTTCTTTCCATAAGTGCAAAATCTGTACATTATTCCAAACTTTTAGCCACCAGTGTACATGAATAGAAAACAATCAAGCTCAAGGCCAAAATCTCCCAATAATGTCATCGAAGGGTCCATATGGCTTCTGATAAATTTTGTGCACTAAATCTAGATTGGCTTGACCAGGAAAATATTTCAGACTGATTTGTGAATGAAGGGTTTGTAGAAAGTTATTGTAGGAATGTGGATATAAATATTTCAATGTAACTATATAAACCCTTTCTCATAAAGCATAATTTCATTGCACACATCATTTTAACAGCAGCACATGTAAGTGATAATAGCACATTTGATTAGCACTAGACTGCATTGCTGGTCACATTACCTTGTCTAAATTGGGGGGTTGACTTTAAAGTGAGTGTAGTGGGGCAGATGACACAACCCCAGTGCTGGTTTTGTGTATCTGGGGGTTTGAGAACAGGACACACACACAGCCTGTGTCCTGATATAGCTCTGCTGGTCTGGAATGCTCTGCAGAATGCACGGGTTGGAATGGGGGTTGGGGGGCAGCCCTGGAGTTCTGCATGCCTGGAATCTCTTTCCAGGGCGAATTACAATTTATCAATCAATCCGGATCATTAAGAACATCCCCAATATTACTGACCAGCTGACAGCTCTGATTTAAGGGGGGTCTAGGCCCGAGCTGTGCTCTGTCTGCACCTTGTTTTTGTTCTGCCCGTCACATTTCCCAGGCCCCTGTGCTGTGCCGCAGCACTCTGTCTTCCACAAAGCTTTGAGAAACCAGATCTACATCGTCCATCTCAGCACGTCAGGCACAGACAGGCCTTCCATTAGTGAATCTGCCTGTGGATGACCTTCTGCATTCTGACCTCTTGACCTCTTCCCGCTGAACGACCAATCCAGGATGAAAAGACAGGGGGGCCAAGCCATGTTTTACAGGATCATCAGCAGATTTCTGCCTATCTGCTGTTATCTGTGTACCTGTTTCATTAGAAGTTCTACAGGTCTCCACTAGACCAATATTTTGGAGAGGCTTATATTTGTCCATTTTGAGATTATCAGCATCATTCGATAGTCATGTGCAGTTGGCCAATCAACCAAAGTTATAGTCCTAATACTGAGGTCTAGGTCCAAACTCAACAACAGCTTTATTAGCATAATATGATTAATTAAAATAATTGAAAGAAAATGTAAAAAAAGAAAAGAAAATCTGTCATAATTTACTCACCCTCATGTCATTCCAAAACCATATGACACAAATGGAATTTATTTTATGAATATTCCAGTTAGTATTTTTAATACAGTGACAGTTAATAAGCTTAAAACAGGATGTAAAAAGAATCCAAAAAGTAATCATGTGGCTTCTGCGCCTTGTTCACAGTGGCTTGTTTGTTAAAGTGACAGTTCTCCAAAAAATGAAAATTCTCTCATCATTTACTCACCCTCATGCCATCCCAGATGTGTATAATTTTCTTTCTTCTGCTGAACACAAAGATTTTTAGAAGAATATTTCAGCTCTGTAGGTCCTCACAATGCAAGTGAATGGGTATCAACATTTTGAAGCTCCAAAAGCACATAAAGGCAGCATAAATGTAATCCATCCGACTTTAGTGGTTAACAATATCTTAAGAAGCGATGTGATAAGTGTGGGTGAGAAACAAAGCAATATTTAAGTCCTTTTTTTTTTTTTTTTTTTTTTTACTATAAATGTTCCTCCTTGCCTAGTAGGTGGTGATATGCATGAAGAATGTGAATTGGCAAAAACAAAAGAAGAATGTGAAATTGAAAGCGGAGATTGATAGTATAAAAGGACTTAAATATTGATCTATTTCTCATCCACACCTATCATATCGCTACTGAAGACATGGATTTAACCACTGGAGTCTTATGGATTACTTTTCTGCTGCCTTTATATGCTTTTGGAGCTTCAAAGTTTTGGTTCTCATTCACTTGCATTGTGAGGACATACAAAGCTGAAATTTTCCTCTAAAAATCTTAATTTGTGTTCTGCAGAAGAAAGAAAGTCCTACACATCTTGGATGGCATGAGGGTGAGTAAATGATGAGAGAATTTTCTTTTTTGGGTGAACTATCCCTTTAAAGCAATTTTGTTGATTAGCCCTAAAAACAATGCAGGTTCCCAGGTGAACAATCCTGCTTTCTCATGCACTCATGAACATGCAATGAACATCAAGATTTTCATTGAAAAAAGACTTTTGTCATTTTTAAAATCTATTGTCTTCAGAGGAGGATTATTATGCACTAGTTGCATGGACAACTTTTATGATGTTTTTTTGCTACCTTTTCTAAGCTTTAAAGTAAGTCCCCTCAACTGCCATTGTATTGAAAAGATGGACCAGAATAACTATTAAAATGTTTCCTTTCGCATTACACATAATAAAGAAAGGTTGGGAACGACATGAGGGTGAGTAAATTATGACAGAATTTTAATTTTTGGGTGAACTATTTCTTTAACAAACATTCTAATAATAAACATTTTCTGTTTTATTACAATTTTGTATATATAACATAAAAAATATTTATAATCTATAGAAAAACTAATATCAGTCTACTACTTGTACTAAAACACACAGAACATCCTAACACACATACACAGAGAAAGGGGAAAGGAAAGGGAGAGGCAACACACTGATATAAAATTCCAAGACAGGAAAGATATATCGCCAACTGTTTGTCCCAGCGACCGAAACACATTCTCTTCATTCTTAATAATTAAAGCAGTAAATCCACTCAGAGAGGGAAGGAGGACGTGTACATAAACACCATCGCCACAGAGTTCAGAGAGCATTCAAACCTCACTGCTAGATACTAAATGAAACAAGACGTTTTATCACATTTAACTTCCTCAGTGTGAGTGTGAGTTTTAGTGCTAATATGTGCTTTATCCAGTACTCCCACATGTGCTTTACATGTTGAATTCTTGGCCTAAACTTGGGCCTCTGGCAGTGCTACCCAGAAAGCCCAAATCTCTGCCACAACAACATGACCAGGACGACAACTCCCTCTGCCGTGTTTGCTCAGCTGGTCTGGCTTTGTCAGTCAGTATCAAACTCCTTGTTCTTGCCCTTCTACTGTTATTCTTTGCCTCTGTTTAGTTTCTTTGCACTAACATGGTTTGTTAGTTCTTTTGTGCTTTGTTTTGCATCAAAGGGAACATCTTCCATGTTCCCTGTTTGTTCCCTCAGACAATAAGAGGGTCAAGCAGTCACTGATAACAGACAGCTTACCTGTAACCTGTGAAGTTAGGAGAACATAGATTCACTGCAATTTACAGTAGAAAGAATAACAGATACAGTGAGGTACAAAAGTCTGAGAACACTTGTGAAAATTTAATACAAATCTAATTAATCTATTAATCTAATTTAATACAAATGTTTTCATTACTAATTATATTATCAGTGGAAGCTGAATTGAAAAATGAACATCCAAATTTCTTAGTATTTGGTATGTTCCCATTTTGCTTTAATGACAGCATGAAATCCAAGAGTTTGCACAAAAACTGATGATGCATGTTCCCTGTCTGTCACTCACTTGACGTTGTGTCGATGTAGTGACACTAGGGGTTCACTCTTGAGAGCCCCAATCACCTTTGCTTTATTCAGAAAAGGCCAATGAAAATTGGTGAGTGGAATCTGCATGCCACTCTCCGCCCCGGACATAAAAGGAGATGGCGTGCACCACTCATTCAGACTTGTTCTTTGGAGCCGAGCGCGTGTGTATGTGTGTTCATCCAGTCACCTTATTCCTTGCTGCTGGAATTTACGGTGCATATCAGCAGTCGCACTCACACGGTCGAGTGTTGTGCTTCCCCTGGGCGCTTCGGCGGCTGAGTCCACAGGTGTTAAAAGAGTATATTCCAAAAGAGTATATTTTCTCTAAAAGAGCTCGCACAAACGATTGGAATCTTTTTAAAGATGTCCTTTCACATTTGTGCTACTGGGTGCGGCCGTTATCTCTCCCCACCGGATGGCCATGAGATCTGTCTCGAGTGCTTGGGTCGCCAGCACGCCGAGGCAGCTTTCGTGGAGGGGTCATGTTCTCACTGCGAGAACATGCCCATGAGAATGTTGCGGTCATGGCTCTCTTCCTTCTTTGTGAAGCAGAGAGCCACCGCGGCTGCTTCCCGACCCGGTTCGTCCTGCGTTGAAACTCACATCGTGGTCACAACAAATGCCTCGAATTCAGGCTGGGGCGCTGTGTGCAACGGGCAGGCAGTATCGGGGCTCTGGACAGGGCCCCGCCTGCAATGGCACATCAATTGCATAGAGTTGCTGGCAGTACCGCTGGCCCTGTGGAGGCTTTGGCCGTTGATTCAGGGCAAGCACGTGTTGATCCGGACGGAAAACACAGCGACTGTGGCATACATAAACCGCCAGGGTGGGGTACGCTCATGTTGCATGTCGCAATTCGCCCGCCACCTCCTCCTTTCGAGTCAGCTGACGTTGAAGTCTCTGCGAACCACTCACCTTCCGGGCGTCCTCAACCATGCTCTCACAGAAGGTAACGCTCTGCGGAGAGTGGAGACTCCACCCCTGCACAGTCCAGCTGATTTGGGAGAGATTCGGAGAGGCGCAGGTGGATCTGTTCGCCTCCAGAGGGTCCTCTCACTGCCCCCTTTGGTACTCCCTGTCCGAGGCTCCCCTTGGCACAGATGCCTTAGTGCACAGCTGGCCGCGGGGGCTGCGTAAGTACGCGTTTCCCCCAGTGAGCCTTGTTGCACAGATGTTGTGCAAAGTCAGGGAGGAAGGGCAACAAGTCCTGATGGTTGCGCCATTCCGGCCCAACCGGACTTGTTTTTCAGATCTGTTGCTTCTGGCAGTAGCCCCTCCCTCGCGCATTCCCCTGAGTCAGGACCCGCTCCGGCACCTGTGGCCAGACCTCTGGAATCTCCACGTCTGGCTCCTGGACGGGACGTGGAGGACCTAGCAGGCTTCTGCCAGCGGTGGTAGACACAATCACTCAGGCCAGAGCCCCCTCCATGAGGCGGCTGTATGCTCTGAAGTGGCATCTCTTCGCGAATTGATGTTCTTCCCGCGGGGAAGATCCATGGAGATGCACAGTCGGGTCTGTGTTGTCCTTTCTACAAGAGGGACTGGAGAGACGGCTGTCTCCTCTACCCTGAAGGTGTACGTGGCTGCTATTGAAGCATATCTCGATACACTGGATGGGAGACCCTCTCGACAGCACGACCTGATCGCCAGGTTCCTCAAAGGCGCGAGGAGATTGAATCCCCCTAGATCGTGCCTGATTACCTCTTGGGATCTCTCTGTGGTCCTACCTACTTTACAGAGAGCCCCCTTTGAGCCCCTGGAGCAGGCCGAGCTCAGCACTTTGTCCCTGAAGACGGCCCTCCTGGTGGCGCTCACTTCTGTCAAGAGGGTGGGGGACCTGCAGGTGCTCTCTGCCACCAGCGAATGCCTGGAGTTCGGGCTGGCACACTCTCACGTGATCTTGAGACCCTGGCCCGGTTACGTACCCAAAGTTCCTACCACTCCCTTCCGGGATCAGGTGGTCACCTGTTAGCGCTCCCTTCAGAGGAGGAAGACCCGGCCATGTCGATGCTGTGTCCAGTTCATGCCCTGTGCATCTATCTGGACCGCACAAAGAGCTTTAGATGCTCGGAGCAGCTCTTTGTCTGTTTTGGAGGGCAGCAGAAGGGAAAAGCTGTCTCCAAACAGAGGTTGTCCCATTGGATTGTGGATGCCATTTCTCTGGCTTACCAATCACAAGAACTGCCGTGCCCTTTGGGAGTCCGGGCGCACTCCACCAGAGGTGTTGCGTCCTCCTGGGCAATGGCGAGGGGCACCTCTCTAGCAGACATATGCAAAGCAGCGGGTTAGGCTACACCCAATACCTTTGTGAGGTTCTACAACCTGCGCATAGAACTGGTTTCAACCCAAGTGTTATGGGGTAACAACAGGTAGGCTGGACGGGCGGTCGGGAGTATCGCTTGCATTGCGTCTTTCCACTTTTGAGGTGATAATGTGCGCTATCTTGTCCACAACAGTTCCCCGTAACTGGTGAACACGGGACACCTCTTTAATTCCGTAAGCACTATTCGGTGGCAAACTCGGTGGAGGAGTGACGCCGCCAGGCCCAGTACTCGTGGTATGCCCCTTTTCAGGTGAGCCTGTGTACTTGGGCTTAGTGCTCCATACGTGGTGATTCCCCCCTTGGTAAACCCGTATGATGCGTTTCCACTGTTTGGTTTCCCCTCAGGTGAACCCTGTGTTTCCCCTCGTCTGCTCTGCCTCGGCCACTGTTGCTGTGTACCCTCTCCGTAGATAGGGTCCTCCCAGTGGCATCATTCCATATGTGAACTTCCCTGTCGGTAAGTCCATGTGAGGTATTCTCCACATGTTAACCTCCCTCCGGTAGGATGTGGTCTCCGAAGCACTTCCCCAGCGCTATTCTAGCAGGTGCTCGGTGGGAAATTACTTAATACAAAAATCAGGAAAGGCCACCACCTGTAGCTTCCTCGGGTAAGTGCCTCCTCCCACCCTTATTGGGACCCGGGAGACGCCTTACCTAACTTGCTGGAAGGTCACGACATGGTCGAGCGCCTGCGGTGTTTCATATTGGAACCCCTAGTGTCACTACATCGACACAAAGTCGAGTGAGTGACAGACAGGGAACGTCTTGGTTACTGGTGTAACCTCTGTTCCCTGATGGAGGGAACGAAACATTGTGTCCCTCCTGCCGCGGTGCTGAACAGACCGCTGACATTGCCGGGACTCTCTCTCGGCTCCTCAGCACAACTCTGAATGAGTGGTGCACACCATCTCCTTTTATACCCCTATGTCCGGGGCGGAGAGTGGCATGCAAATTCCACTCACCAATTTCATTGGCCTTTTCTGAATAAAGCAAAGGTGATTGGGGCTCTCAAGAGCGAACCCCTAGTGTCACTACATTGACACAACGTCTAGTTCCCTCCATCAGGGAACAGAGGTTACACCAGTAACCAAGATGTTATCCTAGCATGATTTGAGAATGAAAAGTATCTTGTATGCCTCAATGGAAGCAAGGAAATGTTTTGTACAAAGAAGTGAATGGTCAATGTCGTGCATTTGCTTATTTGATTAATGACCTAGAAAAAATATTTTTTACTCATATTTTTACGACATACATTTTTCAAAATCCTAAAACTTTCTGTTTATTTCCAGGTATTAGATTTTGAGTCCCAGACATCTGTGGTCTAAATGTCTCAGACATTTAGACCACACTGTATCAAAAGGTTTGGTCACTGACCTGCAAAGATGCGCAGGCGTTTGCGTCTTGGGGGCGGCCCAAGTCCAGAAACGCCAGTGCACTCATCTTCATCATCACAGTCTCCACTCTCCAAACCCTCCTCATCCTCGTCTCCCTGGCCCTGTCTGGCTGGATCTCTTCTTGCAGTCCCCCCTCCTGGTCGAGCCCTCCATCGCTTCTCAGACAACGTCACCATCCGCAAAAGCTATATAGGAAGGACAAAGAATTTATTATTTACTGTATTGGGTCAAGTGTTTGTGATAAGTCCTTCATAAAGTAGAATAGAATATTACACCCTAATGATGATAGGCATTGCATAGGTTTTCATCCTATGTGTGTTCAGCATATACTGAACTGTAAGCGTTAAGTGTATTGTGTTATGCTATTGCTCTAGGCATGTATCATATACCGATATCAATCATAACATGCTACCTTTGTGGATTCATAGTGCTCAGAACCCAATCACACTAAAGCTAAAAGCTGTCAAACAAAATCATAGTGTGAACAAAGCTGACTACATTCCAGCCTTTGCCATACAGTCCACCCTCAGCATCCTGGCACTGACAGAAACATGGATACGTCCAGAGGATACAGCAACACCTGCTGCTCTCTCTAACAACTTCTTCTCTCACACCCCTCGACACACCGGTAGGGGTGGGGGAACAGGTTTGCTTATTCATAACAATTGGACTTTTTCACCACACTCTTCACTATATAACAAAACTAGTTTTGAATTCCATGCTATTACTACAGTGCAACCCACAAAAGTACATGTTGTTGTCATCTATCGCCCTCCAGATCAGCTGACAAACTTTCTCGAGGAGTTGGATGTCCTGCTGTCCTCCTTGCCGGAGGATGGTAGGCCACTTGTGGTTCTTGGTGATTTCAACATACACCAAGACAAGCCCCAGGCCACTGAACTGAATACTCTTCTGGCCTCATTTGACTTGGAAAGACTACACACCACAGCAACTCACAGATCGGGCAACCAGCTGGACCTCATTTTTTACATGTAACTGTACCAACTCAAATATTCTTGTTACTCCACTACATGTCTCTGATCACTACTTTGTTCAATTCAGTATGACTCTCCCATCTACATTAAAACAGATTCCACCTTTGGTTTCCTTTCGCCGTAACCTCCGTTCTCTTTCACCCTCACGCCTTTCCACTGCTGTCTCTACCTCTCTTCCCACACTAAATATATTTTCCACACTTGATGTAAACACTGCCACAGACACACTAAGCTCTATTTTAACAACCTGTCTAAACAACATCTGTCCTCTCTCCTCTAGGCCAGCACATAGTACACCACCCAGCCCATGGCTGTCTGATGTCCTTCGTGAACATCGGACTGACCTCAGGGCAGCTGAGAGGAGATGGTGGAAATCTAAAGATCCAGCAGATCTAGGTAAATATCAGTCTCTGCTTGCAAATTTTTCAGATAACGTTAAATCTGCAAAAACCTCCTATTACCAGAACAAGATCAACAGCATCACAGACACTCGCAGCTTGTTTAGAACATTCAACACACTTCTCTGCCCTCCCCCTCCACCACCTGACACATCAATGACAGCAGATGTCTTCGCCACATTTTTACTAATAAGGTTACAACCATCAGCAATACATTCTCAGCACCACACCCTGTCAAACACCTGTCCCCTGTATGCAACTCTTCTGTCTCTATGTTCTCTCCTCTGACTGACACTGAGGTCTCTAAACTCCTCCTCTCCAAACACCCACAACCTGTTCCCTTGACCCCATTCCTTCTCACCTTCACCAGGCCATCTATCCGTCCATCCTACCTGCACTCACACACATAATTAACACATCTCTACTTACAGGCACTTTTCCCACTACATTTAAGCAGGCTCGAGTAAACCCGCTGCTGAAGAAACCCGCACTTAACCCCACACAAATAGAACACTACAGACCAGTCTCTCCCATCCCATTCATGGCAAAAACACTTGAAAGGGCAGTTTTCAATCAAATCTCTGCCTAACTCTCACAGAACAAGCTGCTGGATGACAATCAGTCAGCCTTCAAAAGTGGACACTCCACCGAGACTGCCCTGAGTCGCTGAGACAGGTGAAAGTTGAATCGAGATCATCTGTCCTGATCCTGCTGGACCTTTCTGTAGCCTTTGACACAGTCAACCATCAGATCTTTCTCTCTATGTTCTCCTCGCTGGGCATCGCAGGAACTGTGCTTGACTGGTTTAATTCCTATCTCTCAGGTAGGTCCTTCAAGGTAGCCTGGAGAGGTGAGGTATCCAAGCCACATCAGCTACTTACTGGGGTACCTCAGGGGTCAGTGCTTGGGCCACTTCTCTTCTCTATATACACAACATCACTTGGACACATCATTCAGGCACATGGTTTCTCTTACCATTGCTATGCTGATGACATGCAAATCTACTTGTCTTTCCAGTCCAACGACACCTCAGTGACTGATCGAATTTCAGTCTGCCTGTCAGACATCTTGGCCTGGATGAAAGAACACCACCTGCAACTCAACCCAGCCAAGACTGAACTCCTTGTCTTTCCAGCCAACCCTGCTGTTGAACACAACATCACTGTGCAGCTGGGTGCAACTACAGCAACACCTTCCAAAATGGTCAGAAATCTAGGGGTAACCATCGACAACAGACTAAATTTCTCAGACCACATCTCAAAGACCGCAAGATCATGTAGATTTACACTCTACAATATCAGGAAGATAAGACCCTTCCTCTCTGAACATGCCACACAATTGCTTGTCCAGTCACTTGTCATAACTAGACTGGACTACTGTAATGCTCTCATTGCAGGCCTCCCTGCATGTGCAATTAGATCCCTGCAAATGATCCAGAATGCAGCAGCACGTCTGGTCTTTAATGAACCAAAGAGAGCATATGTTACACCACTCCTTGTCTCTCGCCACTGGCTGCCAGTTGATGCACGTATCAAATTCAAGGCTCTGATGCTGGCATACAGAACAGTCACTGGGTCTGCTCCAGCATACCTAAAATCATTTATGCAGAGCTACGCGCCCACTAGAAGCATGCAGTTGGCTAAGGAACGTCGCCTTGTTGTACCGACACAAAGAGGCACCAAAACACTTTTCCGGACTTTCAGCTTCATAATACCACGATGGTGGAATGACCTTCCCAACTCCATCCGTGAAGCTGACTCACTCTCTGTCTTCAAAAAACGACTAAAAACACATCTTTTCCATGAGCACTTAACCAGTCATAAAAAAAAATAAATAAAAAAAAAGTTAAAGTGTTGCACTTTAACCTGTTTTGAATACTATTCTGATGCTAGTGAAACTTTGTAGTATGGCACTTTTCATACCACTGTCTCCTTAAGATGATTTGCTTTTGTTTTCCTCTTTTGTAAGTCGCTTTGGATAAAAGCGTCTGCCAAATTAATAAATGTAAATGTAAATAGTGAAATGAATGTTATTGTTATAAAAGCCAAATATTTCATTTAACTGCGATTTCAACATATTGAATAAAATGGCCATGCTTATGATACAGATTACTGCCTTAAATATCTGAAAAGTAACAGAAGACAAAAATTAAAAAGGAATACATTGCATATTGCTGATTAAAACAGGTCAGCTGCTCTGCATTTCAGAAATTGTTTTTTGTGATCGTACTTTGTAACTAGAAGAGGTCTAAATGCTTATAAGTGGTATGTGCAAGACTTCACATTAAGAATACGCTTTGAGCTTAAAAATGTTAGCTTTATAATTTTTATAATTAAATCACACCAGAGGATTTCAAAAGGATTTCTTTTTAATGATGCACTAGAATAGAGACAGACATAAAAAGATAAATGTTAAATGAGTTGTTCCTTACATCGACCGCTGTTGTGCTTTGCCAAACTATAATCGCTGAAAATTCCATCATCCCCCTCTGGTTTTCCTTTAATCTTTCTACTCTGTCTCTCTATTTTATTGATTTCCTTACGATGTGTGGACACAAGCATGTACTTGTTTTTTGTTGTTGTTGTTTTTGTCTACAGGAGAAAATTTATATCAGATGGGTCTGGCTATGGATGACTTTGTTCCGAAACGAATCCGAGGGCAACAGCTTCTGACCAGTGCACAGTTCACAAAAAACTAGAGAAGGATAATTATTACATTATACCACTTAGAAGATAAACAGGCCTTTCTAAACATAAAAACCCTCCCCATCAGTGATTTAAAAGTCAGCACATTCTCAGGAGGTCAGCGGGGAAAGTCATACAACATGTTCCACAAGATCTTCACACAGGCCTCCATTCAGGCCTGGACACGGGAGGCACAAATCGCCTCTGTTTGAACAAGTCCGCAGGGCCAGTTATAGCAGCGACAGAGAAACTGATTCATTTATGCAGTTTGCCTACCGGCAATGACACCAAAAAGCATAAAACAGACAAAAGTAGCCTGATAATGGTGTGAAAATTAGCTTCAAATAGCGCCACCTGGTGAAACCATATGACCTAGATGGACAACGACTTGTGCTGTTAATGAAATTGCAAGAAAAACAAATGTGCCTCTTTTCCCTGTGTGGTATTTCAGTGAGGAATGGGCCTTTAATGCACTCAGCTCTCTTGTTTCAACAGCATGTTTTGGAGAGCTGCATGAGTCTAAGCCCTAAGCACATTTACTGAGGGCTTTGAATTCCTTCCTGAAGACCGTTGCCCAGTAACGCCATGAGACGGGCTGTCCCCACAAACATTTAAACTTTGTAAGAAAACAGTAGTAAAGAGAGAGAGAAGCAGTTGAGTGTATTTTAAAACAAACTCTAAAAAAGTATAGACGGAGAAACGAGTAAAGAGAAAAGCCTGAAGACAACTGTTTGGCTCCCTGTTTGGCATGGGGTGTATTAAGAGATGGGCAAATGGATGGAGCTGTGCCACGTTCCCCCCCACACACTTACTCACACATGCATTAGCCAGCTGAGGTAGCACAGGATGCTTTGGTTTGGCTATGCAGAGCAAATTTCGAGCTGTTGCCACTAAGTCACAGTAAAGAAAAAGGAGAACTTAATCATGCTGTAAATGAACAGCACACTCTACACATACACTCTAAAACAGTTTTTTGCGAGGAATAAATAAGTGTAAAATATCACACATCACTATCGCACTGTTTGTTCAATCCGCTTTTTCTACATGAATATGCCCATAGAATTCAATACACTTGTGCTTTAATGGGAGTCTATGGCAGATAGCTGAACCATTAAAATCCATGGCTCAAAATGTTGATTGAACAAGAGGCTCTAAGCATGTAATTTTGGGTCCCGCACAGACTCTGTGCTTCTCTGGAATCAATGTATTTTTGTTCCACCTGGAAGCCTGGCTTCTATATATGATGAATGGACATACTCTCAAATGGATGGAACTTCACAACAAATGGCCAATAATGGAATGTACATGATTGACAGCATATGAAATGAATTGAATAAAATATTTTGCTGCAAAAACTAGCTTAGATTATTATTTTCGTCAAAAGAGTATTCCAGGTACAATACAAGTTAGGCTCAATCATTGGCATTTGTGGCATAATGTTGATTGCCACAAAAACACATTTTTACTCTCCTTTTCTTTAAGCAAAAATCTGGGTTACATTTGGGCACTAACAATGGAAGTGAATGGGGCCTGTAAACGTTTAAATGCTCACTGTTTCAAAAGTATAGCAAGATGAAAAACAGTATGTGTTAAAATGGTTTTGGTGTGATGCAATCACTTACTAACCTTTTCTGTGAGAAGTTATTTACAATTTTACAACTTAGTTACCATGACAACGTAATGATGCAAACCCTAAAACCCTAAAACGACTCCGACTAATCTCACTGTAAAGTTGGAAAAAGTAGGTTGACTTTTCTTTAGCTAAAATCGTTCTCTGCTTACCAAAATGCGAAACACTTCCCCCAGTGGCCAAAGCGGTAAGTGTTGTTGGGTGTATGGGCACGTGTGAGTTCCATTTTCCAGGTGACATGTCCATGGAGGGATGCCAAAAGCGAGTTGTAAAGAGAGCTGTTTTCAGAAGTACAGGCTGTGAGGAATGCATATTTTATAAACTGAACCCCCCAAATCAAAACCCAAACCTAACCATTTGTGGAGTTCATGCAAACGCAATTGCTTCCTGCTTTCAACACAGGATCGAACCTAGGTTTCCTAAGCTGCTGACGTGACATGCTTCCAGTTGCGCTACAGAGGGAGGTAAACAAACTGGTGCCGATGCAAATATGTCAGATAGGAGATGCCGCTTGTCGGTGAGTCGGCATAATGTGACCGATCCTTGGGTACTGGCACTCTCTGAAACAACATGACAACTTCCTGTGTGGTCAGGTTGAACGACCATAAAAACAAAGATTTAAACAACTTTACAGCTCAAATAAAAGGCTGTAAAGGCAAATGATGGGCATTTCTGCCTTTAAACCCTCCAAAAATTGGCCCCCATCACTTCCATTGTAAGTGCATCACTGTAAGTTTGAAAAGGAGGAAAGAGTTAAAATCGTTTTTTGTGGTAATCAACATTATGCCACAAATACTGTCAATTGAGCTTAACTTGTATTGAACCCTGAACATTCCTTTAAAAAATTTCACTGTTTGAGTAGGAGTGTGAGCAAGTTTTGGGAGCAACATTGCAGACGGCAAACAATAGTTCCTGTGCATCACCATATTTATGTTGCTGCCCGTATAAACAAGTAACAGCATTCATACTGTGCACGTAAGCAGTGCTGTGCTACAAAGCAGGAGTGTGGCAGAAGCATATGTGCAGGTAGAGTTTCAGCACTGAGCATATTTTTGCTGAACTCAAACTACATTGAAAATGTTCTATAAACATAATTTATCACAATCAGTTGCAATACAGGTTTTTATGAAGCAGCATGAAATAATCAAGCGAATTAATCATTCCATTGTCTGTAAAAAGACATTCCACAAGCAGTGACAAGCGCACAAACAGCAATTTCTATTCAGTAAGACTGACTGAATCAATATGATTTAAGCAGTTTTATTCTGTACTCTGGAGTTTGGAGTCATACTGTGTAGTTTAATTACTGTTTGGATATACATCTGGTCCCTCACCTTGTGTACATTACTCAACTAATTCTCAATTGTCAATACCCGATAACAATTTTATAATTTATGGCAGTTATTAAAAGAAATAATCAATGTATTGACCCAGAAATCACTTTATTGTGCAGCAGAAATGCTGTCAGTGTGAAGCGCAATGTAGGCCTGCTGTTGCAGTAACACTGCAACTTTGCTTACGCACTGCTTGTGCGTGCGGTTTGAAACAGGCCTGATGCATACTGGAGAGCCTCGAGGAAGCATGGAGGAAACAAATAAAAGAAAATATGCTTGAGCAAATCAAGAACATGCCTCATATTTGAGGAATTGCCTCCTTTTTCTGTCTGTGCTCCAGAGGCTTTGGGAACAGAGAGCTCATGGAATGAAGCAGAGCTGAATGCAAAAAATGCAATTAGTGTCTGTTCAGCCATTTGATCCCTGCTTTCCTTAACAGCACAAAACGCAAAGGAAAACTCAGCTCAGAATCTCCACACAAAAGGCCAACATACGTGAAACTGCTCAGTGCAAACCAGACACGAGAGAGACACAGTGACCACAAACCTGTCATTGCGTCCCACACTAGGCCTGCACCCTGCTCAGGGTCAGAGCTCGAAGCAATATTGTAATGCCACATGGCAGCTTACCGTTTAATCCACCAGACAAGCAATGGAGCATGTTCCAATTGAAGAGAGGAATCAGAGATGGGTTTTTGGGAATTATGCAACCATGACAAACAATGATTAACCCACTCAAAACACAGCAATTGCAAACTAGATTTTTACAAAAGTTGCCACGATGCAAGGGTGTTGTGGGTAGTTGTTGTCAGGGAAACAATGTGCGTGTTGCTTTCTCGCTCTTGTCACCATTCTGCTAATGATTTGTTAGAAGTTTCAGGAGCATAACTTTTGCACCTCTCTCCAAGGACAGATTAAGAACTGAAAAGCCCATGGGCTGGTACACCGTGGAAGCCCCCCATGACATGTCACATGACTACGTTCACTTTTATGCCCTACAGGACCCTTGCCAGATTTGGTTGGATTTTTCAAATTGACAGAAGAAAAGTTTAGAGCAATGTCTTACATGGCCAGTTATACTGTATATACTTTTTAATTATGAACCAAAATCATGCATTATTAATAGAGATGTGCATGGTATTCAAATACCAAAAACAGTATTCGGTTATTCTGCACGTGTTTAGAGGTCTTCAACCCGACGGCACCCGACAAACCTACAGATTTTGGGCCGGGTTCGGGTCAGTTTTTCAAGTAGGCTATAGGGCGAGTTACGGGCTGTTCACATGTGCGTCGAGGCCATGTAAACACGCACTGGATGGACGTCTTTGATCGTTGTGCCACAACTCACTGTTAAGTTTAAAAGAATTTTAATATTTATAAACGCATCTCAAGACACCTGCGTTCTGATTTACAATTCGTTGTGCAGGAACATTGCATTTTTTAAATACACTGTTAACTTAAAAATAATTTCAATACTGTATTTACTAACGCATCTCGAGACACCTGTGTTCTGTTTCATCATTTGATGCGCTGCATCAAGCTTTATCAGCGATGCTGTCACAAATCGACATTCTGATGAAGTTCAGGTTGCAAAGAGGACTTAATGTGACTGTTACACATAATTCCAGATTGTTTTTCACCTGGAAAAGTTTCAGCACTTTATAAATGGTGAGCCAATGTGTTTTTCCCCCTTTTGCTCTGGTGTGCAGACAATAATTACACAAGTTAAATGCTGAATCATTTAAAAATCAAAGCATCCCGAAGAAGTCCTATAATCCGTAGCATTCACTGCCTCATGGAAAGTGAAACTGCCCTGGCAGAATTACACATTTTCCATTTATTAAGAATAGGCCTACTATGTTGCAGGCAGTGACAGATTTTATTTTTGTTCAACTTTAATGCGATTTTATCATTTGAAGCTCTATGTATTGCACTATTCAGGCTCAGCTCACTGTGTACTTTATTCCCTGCTATCTGAGATTGTGTTTGACAGATCCATGACAATAAACGTTCTTTATTCCCGAGTCCCGACTCCTGACAAATTACACAAAAACCGTTCGTGAACTCTCGCTGTTAACTAAATATTACAAAATGTTACCGTGCACATAGTTAGTGTATTAAATATTAAATGCATGCAGGACTTTTAAAGTCCTCTACACTGTTGCACGAATGCTGTCACTTATATGAATTTAAACCATCAGTCCTTCAAATAAACTTGCTTCATCTGTGAGACGCAGATTCCCTGAGCGCGCACTCGAGTGTCTGTGCTCACGCTGCTGTTGTCCAGCACGCATTCGGCCGACAAATAGTATTTCACATAAGGCTGACATTCAATTAGATTTATAAGAGGTATCTCAAAATAAATAAATAATTCATTTAGAGCTTGGGCCCTTTGGGTTTAGAGGTCCCTGGGCAACGGCCCAATCAGCCCAGTGGTTACCCAGCTAACAAAAAAAGGTCCTCAGAAGGTCCCACGAATGTCCATGTGTAGGTTCCTCTTGCCGTCCTCCGGACATTCAAGGGGACATTCACAGAATGTCCATTCAAGACGTTTAGGGGATGTTCACAAGACGTCCATTCAGGACGTTTAGGGGACGTTCACAGAGGCCATTTAGGGGACGTTCTGAGGATCTTTTTTTGTTAGCTGGGTTAGTTTAATTTTTCCTTTGTCTGAGTTGCAAGGTGTCAGGTCTGATGATAAAATCGAACACATGGGCGAATGGATTTTGCAAGTGTTGTTATGGAAATGTCAGATGGGGGACGATATAGGGACGGTCGCAAACTCTGGCCCGGATGAAAATTGGGCTTGTAGCGAATGTTCGGAATGTCCTCGGAATGTCCTCCAGCGAATGTTACAAAGCGGACCAAATGCGGACGTCCTCGGAACGTCCGCCAGTGAATGTTACAAAGCGGACCAAATGCGGACGTCCTCGGAACGTCCGCCAGTGAACGTTACAAAGCAGACCAAATGCGGACCTAAGTGGACGTTCGCAACGTCTGGGGGACGTCCCCTGTTGGCTGGGATAATCCATCCCTGCCTCTCTCACTATTTCTCTAGTTTCTGTTTGACGACAAAATAACTTTTTATCAACCTAGTAAAACATTTTCTACCCAGTTTCTTGTGACTTTTCCCTTCTTGAATCTTTATATAAGCAGCAACTAGGGAATGAAGTTATAACTGGTCATTCCAAGGTAAAGTTGTGAAATATCTCTACATTTTGGACCACTTTGGACAGATATACAAAAGTATGCTGTTATAAAACTTCTTAAACCCTTAAGAGAAAAAGAGATACAGTTAGTGTCTGATAACAACAACAACTTAATCCTGACCCTGTACTTATTAACAAAAATGGAGTCAAGGCTGGTGTCAGAAGTCCAAGTTGACACTTGCACGCTCCTAGTTGAGCCAGTGTTATTGTGTTTGACTGGTCGAGATGCTCAAACAGAGCAATGCTTTGACAGTTTTTGATTGAATCAAACTATGAATTGCTTAGTTGTCTTTGCATATTACGCCGGTATAGGAGAACATATTTTTACTTTAAAAAAAGTTCACTGTTAACTTGCCCAATTCCTCTCAGTTTGAACTACAAACTTCAACATTGCGCTAATGCCAGCTAATAATTCCAACTACTTTTCCTCTAACAATGAGAAAACATGAGAGGACAAGTTTCTCTCTCTTTCTCTCTCAATCTCTCTCTCTCTTTCTCTCTGGTAACCACAACACACGCTGTGGGGCGGCACTGAGCAGCTGAGGGTTCTGTATGGCCTGGATATAAAGACCCCAGAGGGGACGGAGATAATGCCTGTGGTTTTGCCCCTATACAGCAGCAGAGTTGAGCGGCACACAGCAGCACCACATCCTATGTGTTACCACACTGAAGTGTAACCCAAAAAGGGTCAGCGCACTGACATGGCTTCCCTCAATGGTAGTGGAGGCCTACATGTTTATATAAAGACAGGGTTGTTATACTTTTGAATTTTACATTTAGTTTTCATTTCTATTTTATCTGCCATTTTTTTTTTTTTTTGCGTTTTTATGTATTTTCTAATTTTAGTTTAAGTTTTTCAGTATATTTTTCAGTAATGCTTTTTTATTGTAGATTTAGTTTGTTAGGGTTAATGCATTAACTGAAATCACTAAAATATCTTTAACACTTACATTTCTCAGGGCCGTCAAGTGTTATCACTATTTAGTGGCGTTTTTACAGTATGTTTAATGAAGGTGGGTTTTAAAGGTTTCATATTTAATACTACAACTATATTGTATCAAAAACTAAAATGTAAATTAATTTGTGGCCATTTTTATCTTATTTTAGTTCGTTTTGGAGTCATTAAAATGTATTATAGTTTAGCTTTAGTTTTTCTGATTATGTTTTATTTTTCAACTAACAGAAATGTAGTTTTCGTTTTTGTTAACTATAATAACGCTGGTGAGAGAAAGCGAAACCGAGAAGGAAATCTAGCAAGGAAGCGATTTTATTCTTTCTACCTCTGATTAGCATCGTACTGTGTATTGTGCTTGCTCTCAATGAAAGAGGGGCATGTCTGGACTTGTGGTGTACGGTGTCTGTAACTTGCTTTTTATATGATGCTTTGTCTGCTCACCTAATGTATACTCAACGGCTATGCTTACATACTGCACTGCTGTGTGCTTTAATTTGGATCACTACAAATGCTTTAAGAGTACTTTTGAATTTCCTAATTTATATTAAATGAAGGACAGGTCAAATACACACACAAACTGACACAAACACAACACAATGAGTGACATTAAGGTGGTAAACTGAGTAGGGATGGGTCACGTTGGTCATCCAACAACTGACTAGTCAATCAGTGAAGTTGACTGGTTAATCTAGATTTTATTTATTATTATTATAAATTTTTTTTCCAGCAGTGGTTAAATTAGTGAACAGTGCTTTAGCTGTTAGACCATTTGTAACTGTACATTTTGAATCCATTCCCTTTAACGCACCGCTAATACAACCAAACTGTACACATAGATGGACTTCTTTAGTCCTTGTGTTGTGTCTCAGAGTTTTTTTTGTGTCCAGTCACAAAACCATTGTATGTGTATGTAACAGTATGTGACGCTAAAAATAGCTTTTATCTAGCTATTTTTAACATAAGAACATGTCTTATCTAAATGCGTCCTTAAAGGAATATTCCAGGATCAATCCAAGTTAATTTCAATCGACAGCATTTGTGTCATAATATTGATTACCACAAAATATAATTTTGAATTGACCCTCCTTTTCTTTAAAAACACAAACATCTGGGTTACAGTGAGGCACTTACAATGGAAGTGAACGGGGCCAATTTTTTAAAGTTAAAATACTCACATTTTCAAAAGTATAGCCACAAGACATGAACAATATGCGTGTAAACATGATTCTAGTGTGATAAAATCACATACTAATCTTTTCTGTGTAAAGATATAGCCAATTTTACCACTTTGTTGCCATGACGATGTAATGTCAACAAACCCTAAAACCCTAAAATGACTGTAAAATGACAATTTAAACAATGTTACACCTCAAATAATACACAAGTTTTAACAGAAGAATTCATGTAAGTGCTTTTATAAAGTGCTTCACATTTCTGCCTTTAAACCCTCCAGAAATGGGCCTCGTTCACTTCCATTGTAAGTGCCTCACTGTAACCTTGATTTTTGCTTTAAGAAAAGGAGGGACGAGTCAGAATTTTTTTTTTTTTAAATAGAAGTGTAGTTTTGTAGAGTGCTTTTTGTGAATAGGTGGATATTATAACCACTATTAGATGATTCATACCTGAGGAAAGAATGGATAAAATGTACATTTTCACTTTGTGAGTCATGAAAACTTCAATAAAAACCAGATAACATGCACACACACACACATTTCACGCATTACTCAAAATGTATTCAATTTTTGGTGATAAGGGGAGACATGGTGAGTCTGAGACAGATGAAAGAGACAGATTCATTTCTTAGAACTAATACCTGTTGAGACAAGAGCACAAAGAGCAGGCCTTCTCTACTGGTCTTATAAATCTGAGTGTGGGCTTCTCCTGCGATGATTTATGAGTGTTTTACCACATTTGTATGAGCTGGTTTCTTTGCATTCTAAACAAGTCTCTATGGTAGCTTCCCTAGCCATGTTACAAAACAATTTATCAAAGAAAGCAGATTTTGTGCCTTCAAATAAAGATACAGTGGCCCCACAAACTAACAAATTATGCAAAACCTTTTCTCAGCTTTTCTGAGCAATTTATTTTGCAATTAATTTTAACCAACTGCTATCGAGGAGACTTTAGTGGATGCATGAACAAACTTGTTAATACCACTTGGTCTGATATTTTGTTATCTAATGCAATGACTTTCAGACATAGTTAAGTTTGGCTTAAAGGGATACCCAAATATGAAAATTATGTCATCAATCACCCTTATGTTGCTCCAAAAAACATATGTTCAATGAAACACAAAAGGAGATGTTAGGCAGAATGTTAGGGACCGATATTCTCAGTCACCATTCACTTTCAGTGTGTGAAAAAAGTAGCATGAAGCAATGGTGACTGAGGCTGTCATTCTGCATAAAATCTCCTTTTGCATTTAAAGAGCACCTATTATGGTTTTTAAACGTGCCTAATTTTGTTTTAAAGGTCTCATACAATAGATTCACATGCATCCAAGGTCAAAAAACACTTTAATTGGCTCATAATTTAAATTGCAGTATTACCTTTTTGTTCCCAGTGTCAAAAAGACTCGTTCAATGGTCCATTCTAAAGGATTCATTCTAAACTCCTCCTTTCAGTGAGCCTACTCTGCTCTGATTGGTCAAATGTCCCAGTCTGTTGTGATTGGTCTACCGCTTAGTGTAGTGTTTGAGGGCGGGACAATGCTGATCGCTAGCAGCCAATGAAGACCAGAGGCGGGTTTTTTGTTACCAAATTATGTAGGTTAGTACAGGAAGTAAGTCTGGAATTACTAACGACTCGTTTCAGGTGTTCAGAATCGGTTCTTTCATTTGGGAGTCAATAACTCCATTTGTCGTGCACTTTGATTTTTGAAACTTTGCAGACTTTTTTACATTCACAAACAGCTATATAACACTACATGAAAGGTAATATTTGAAAAACCATAATAGGTGCTCTTTAACAGAAAAAACAATGTCAGGTTTGTAATTGTTGACACAGTTTGTTTATTTTTGGGTGAACTATCCCTTCAAGTGTCCAAATAATTTTAGGACCACTGTTTCTTTATTCACTTGAGAAAAAGAAGGCAAAACTACACAGTCTCAGAAGGGTGGGCTTCATTGTTATGCTGCAAATATGCTACAATTAAGCTACTTTTTTCACTTGAAAAGAATTCACAGGCCTTTCATACACTAATGTAAATGTTGTCATGTTTGCAGTAAATGCAGCTGATTGTTTGACATAGCAGTGGGGGCTAAAAGAGTTTCTGATACAAAGGCCGGTGACTAAATCTAATTAGTGTCTGAGAACAGGCCCTGCTTGTCTTGCTGCAGGGCTTGACATGTTATCACCATCGTTCCCAGAGTCATGTGGTCATGTAGTCCATCTGATATCACCCCATTCCCAGTTCTTCATTCCCTCATGAACACACAGTGTGTGTGCAGTTATCTTCTCATCATCATCATTAGACATGGCTATAAGCACTGGTGCACAATAGAAATGGCGTGTCATTCTATCTTAACACAGATGGAAAATAATTAGTAGCACTTGCTAAGGCAAGAATCATTATTACTTTTGCCTAACTTGGGCATGTAACTCAACCCTCACTGTTTGTGCTATGAACATGAATGATACCTCAAATAATGTGGCTTGTTGAGGAGAGATGCGTTTTTAATTTTCTAAGCATTCAAGTTTACGATTTTTAACAGGCGTACAATAAAAATGGGAAAAAATCCCCATGGACTTACATTGATGATGGGACCCAAACCATTTATAGGGATGAGAACATCATAGAGACATGGGCATGCAGAATGAGATGCTATACTTAATCTAAAACTATTTTAAACAGAATGTTTCATAATTATTATTCATGCAGTTTTATGACCTCATATTAATAGAGAGACTACGTGGAGTAGTTGCTTTTAAAAAAAATCCATTTGTCACACTGCAGAGCCATTTAAAAGGAAATTGTGACCAGTTACTGGACCTAAGAAATATGATTTCTTTTATACATTCATATAAATTAAAATGTAACCTAATAAAGTTCCATAAGTATACTTAAGTATATTTTACTACCCTTAAGTATATTGTGATACCTACAAGCAGCTTAGATAGTGTGTTTGAGTGTTTTTTACTCTACCGTAACCAGGTCTCACTTCAGGTTTATCACTAAGATGCAGTGACACTAAGCAGAACTCCACATGCATGAGTTTCCTCTCTTTCTCTCACAATCTAGCTGCTGCATTGTGAGGATGTTGATTTGAGTTGTGAGGCCCCCATAACAAAAGGAAAGAGACACAGAGGGGTCTGCAACCCTTGCAGCGAGACCCTCTGATGACCCAACACGGAGAGGAAACAGGAAGTGAGACCTTTGACCCGCCGAGAAGCTCCTGTTGTGCTTCCCGGTGAGGCTGCTGATGGAGCGCCGCGTTCCTCTCTGAGCTCACGCTGGGAGATATGGACAAGCCATGAGAAACAGTCCACATAGCCAGATCTCACACGCAGCCCAGGGGAGGCTTTGGTTACACTGCAGCCTGAGAAACAACACCACCATAACCCTTCCACCTGTACGCCTCTTTCTCTCTATGACATATCCATCTCAATCCATCTCAATGGATTTAATCTATGGCAAATGACATACAGTATGTGCTCTACATGCAACAAGAATTATCATGTTTGTAAGAAACACAGTGCAGTTATGTGTTCATTTTGTACATCTATAGTGTAGTTAATTAAAGGTAATGTTTGCCATATTTCTTCAGTATTAAGAATACTTGATCCTATCCCAGTATTAATGTGTACAGAGCCACAGACAACTATAAGAAGCCATTTGTCGGTTGGCTTCCTGAAGAGTGTAAACCAGCGCTACTCAACACGCGGCCTGCGGGCCACATGCGGCCCCCGAGCGATCTTTTGTGGCACACTTTATGATATATCATCCAAAATATATTAATCAGCAGCCTATCAAATCTGTATGACTTGTGAGGTGTCCATTTACAGTAGGATTTACGTTAGTTCTCTACATTGCTGAATCACGTTAGAGAGGGAATCCGACTGCAAGAGGATGTTACAAAAAGAAATGAGTAAGACTGGAAAACAGTATCAACGAGATTTCATATATTTCATTGTATTTATACCTGTATATTATAAAATTTTCGCTTTCAGTATATCTGTCATTTATTTTAGTAAAAACAGCGTCCTGTTTCAGAGAGATTTGTCAAGGAGAGCCCTTGTGATGGATAGTGAACTTTTTAGTTTCCCTTTTTTCTTTTGTTTCCACAAAAGCAAAAAAAAAAAGAAAAGAAAAAAAAAGTGATTGTTAACAATGAAGCAGTAATTTAACAATGAATTAATATTAAATTGTGTTATTGTATAATTACTCTTTAATAATAAATATTGTAGTGTAATATTACAGTTTATATGAATAAAAACAAATGAATCAATCCTCAATCTTAAGTTTTTTGCTTCAGAAGAATACTGTGATTTACTCACATGTAAACATCCTTTGAAATTATAATAATTTACAAAAAAAAAAAGAAAAAAAGAAAAAGAAAAGAAAAACAGTACAAAGCTTTAATAATCTCATGTTTCGTCACTAAAACCTCTGAGCAATCGACTGTTTCCCTAACTTTGTGTTTAAAATGAATGTTGTTGTTGTATTCCTCACTTATTCATCCCTGTATAATCGCTGGAGATGGCTGAAGACTTGACTTCATGAGCCAGCAAAGACTCACACATGTTAGATTAATGCACATACATACAGAGATTATTGACACCTTGGATATTGAAAATCTCATGAAGACATTCATTAGCAACACCCCTGAGCGCAAGGCAACATTTGGGGTCTTCAAGTAACAGGTAGGACATTTCTTAATAGCTTAATATTTTAGAATATGGGTTCATTTTAATAGCTATTTTGTCTGAACAATTATATTGTGTTTTATGGTTCTTTCTCATTCACACTGACACAACAACAGTTTTGAACGTGGTAGAATGTAACTAATGCCTTGGCTGGCTTACTGAATGATTTCAATTTGCTGGTGAAAACGTTCCATTGCGCTTTGTGTGTGTGTGTGTGTGTGTGTGTGTGTACAGTAATAGACATGATCCACAGGGAGGGATGATGTGTATATCGTCCGCCTAAACAGCAGCACCCCTTGCCAAAAATTTGTTCCCACGCCTTTGATTACACAACATACACGTATTTCATATTATTTTTTAGCCACCTTAAAACTTGCTGCTCAGTTTTTTTTTTTGTTTTTTTTTTGTATACATATCATGGTTAGTAGTTAAGTACTGGGCTTTTAGTGGTGAAAGTAGCCTTGGAAGTGCCCTTTGTGACATTACCATGTCACAGGAAATCATTCCAGCATAAAAGGTTAACAAATGTGTCCTGTTAGTAAACATATTTGTCGGTGTCAAACAAAGTGTATACTAAACGTTCCGTGCTGGTCAAGCAAGGTTTACCCCATTTCCTTCAGCACAGATGAGCTCTGGACGTGGGGTTGTCGCTCGCTGACTGTGTGGTAACTGTAGCCAGTGGGGTAGCTGAAGTGGGTGGGTGTAGATTGGTGGCAGTAGGGGGGCACCAAACTTATGGCCTCCGGGCTGGGGGTGGGCAGCAGGGGGGTTGCAGAGAGAACTGGTGGGAAGAAGGGGGGCTTCAGCCTCATTAACAGCCATCTAATTGAGAGGAAAAGACCTCTCATGTGCTCTGTCTGACCTCCTAGTCAGCAGGGGAGAGAAGAACAGATAGATGGAGAAAGAGAGGGGGGTAAAGGAGAAGGAGAGAGAATGTGAGAATGTATCATAGAGGGAATGGCAGGAAAACTGGTTGATAGAAAAATAAATAGAGAAGAAGTAAGCTGGGGGAAAGAAAGAGTGAATGAGAAATATGACTGCCTTGAAATGGCCTCATGTCTAGAGAAACATCCCTTATATAGGCATTGCTGACGTTAGGGCCAAAACAGAACAAGTTGATGAGAATGGACTTTAGTCAGGATAGACATCATATTTACAGAGTTCCCACACCTTTTGACCAATGATTTTCCACAACGAGTCCACAACAATCCTGCTGCATTCACGTCCTGTGGGAATTACTGTAATTACGAGATGACAGTTTGAAGACTGTTCACACCCTCAGAATGAGAAATTATTTGTTTCTATGGCAAAGCTCATAACACCATAATGGGGCTTTGTTTAACGCCAGTGAAATATATAATCACTACATAAATTCACCTCTATATGTTATTGCAAAATGTTTAAGAATACAGAAAGTAGTTCAGGTAACATTGGCTAAAATAAAATGCATATGAAACACAAATATGTTTGAAGGCCAAAGTTAGCCATGCAACTCTATGTGGAGCAAGCTGATAGGCTCTTTGCACTTGTAATTATGGTCATTCCGACCTTACATGAATCTACCATCAATGGGACAATTTATTCTCTTCTCTTCTCTTCTATTAATCTGTTATTATTAGATAAGGCTTTTTACAAATAATTTTTGAATTTGCACTCACAAAGAGCATTTCTAGCTGATGAAATATCTTAGAGCCAAGCATAACTAGAAAAAAACACGACTTTTCCGTGTTTTGTATTTTTTTATTTTTTTATTTGATTCATTTCCATGAAGTTTTCAGGCCAGCAAATCGCAATTTTGAAATTCCTAAATGTATTTTCAAGTTTTCCATGTCAAGGGGAACTCTGTTTTTAATTTAATGTGAATGAGATTGAGATTGTGGATAAAAGTAAGCCGTTAAATGGGTTGTACTTTTGTGTGCCTGGTTGTTCAATGGTAAGTTGACAAAAACTAAAAATACATCTTTGCAAAACATTTCCAGTGGAGAAAAAAAAAAATAAAATAAATAATCGGAAAAGGAGAGAGAGAGAGAGAAATGGCACAGAATACCAACATCAAAACTTTATCCTTACTATAAAATATGATGGAGGGGAAATCATGGTTTGGGGCTGCTTTGCTGCCTCAGGCTCTGGACAGCTTGCTGTTATCGACTGATTATTCCCAGGTTTATCAGGACATTTTGCAGGGAATGTAAGGCCATCTGTCTGCTAACTGAAGCTCAACAGAAGTTGGGTGATGCAGCAGGACAAGACCCAAAACACACAAGTAAATCAACAACAGAATGGCTTCAACAGATGAAAATATAGTTTCGGCAGTGGCCCAGTCAGATCCGGACAACATTGGTTATAAAAAATTAGATGTAACCTCGGACCATACGACACATTGGACAGACTCTACGTCTATCGCTCACAGACTCGGTTTTATTTGTCTCAAATTAAAAGTGGCGTCTAGGTCCATAGAGACATGTGAGAGGCCATCAGGAGCGGCGCTGGTCCCGGGGTCAAGCCCAGCCCCCACTCTGCATTTATGAAGGCCGAGCTAGACTGCTTTAATGTCAGGTGTCACACTTTATTTGAGAAACCCTCATAACTACACACCTTCAACAGACCAGCATCCCTTCAAACACACATTAAACTGCCATTTGAAGTGTGCATGTGTGTGTATGTGTGAGTGAGAGTTTGCCTATAAATATGTGTTTGTATGTATTTAATAATCTGCAAACTACCACCCACTGGTGAACTTTATACATTTTTGTAACAAGCATCTTTTTTTCAGGATTCAGATTAAACCAGTAAATTACTGTAGTTGTACAGTGAAGGAAAATAGTACAAGCCCAATACAGATGAACCGGTCACACTTTACAGTAAGGTTCCATTTGTTAACATTAGTTAATGCATTAGGTATCATGAACAAACAATGAACAATGTTTTACAGCATTTATTAATCTTTGTTAATGTTAGTAAATAAAAAATTAAATTGTTCATTGTTAGTTCGTAGTGCATTAACTAATGTTAACAAATACAACTTTGAATTTAGCAAATTTATTAGTATGTTGAAATTAACATTAAGATTAATAAGTGCTGTAAAAGTATTGTTCATTGTTAGTGATGTTAACTAATGTTGTTAACTACTGTCAATAAATGGAACCTTAAGGCATAACTTGACTAAGGGTTATGCCTTAATAAACAACAGCACTTGAACAATTAATGTTTTACCAAATGGCCTTAAAATTTGTGAGACATTGAGTTGATGTAGCCTACATAAGCCAACCCTTAAAAAAACTGTGATGTACTATATTAAAGTGATTGCATCAGATGGTAATACCATGGTACTTTGATATATTCAGTGGAATTGAATTAATACCATGTTCATACTGTTGTATTTGGATGGTAATACCATGGTATTTCAAAGAATAACACGGCATTACCATCGTAAATTTTGGTATTTTTTAGTGAATTATGAAGTATAGTAAAGTAAAATAGAAAATGTCTTTAAAAGACACTGAAATATTCATCATACTAAGTAAAAAACTATGTTTGCTTCTCTTACTTGAGCAATATAAATGTTAACTATATCTAGCATTTATTAAAACTTGGAAGACTGAATACTAGATTAGCTGAACGAACAGAAGAAATATTGAAAATTTAGGCTCTTTTTGCTGTATTGTACACAAAGAGGGGTGATTGTATGTGTGTTTGTATGGTTAAGTAAATGTTTAAGCCATGCTGATGCAGTAAATGCACATATAGATGTTGTGTGTGTGTACATGTGTGAGAATGTGTGTTCAGTGTGTGTATGTGTTTGTAAATGAGTAGATGAGGTGTTGAGTATAAAGCTCTGTTCCTGGTGGAGGCAGCAGCAGCAGGATGTGAGGCTGCGTGCTGGAATGTGGAGCTCTGGTTTGTTTTGCTGTCTGCTCGCCTGCCTTACCTGCGGCCTTCTCTCCCTACATCACCCCACCCCCCTCTGCCGCTGGATCTAATTAGAGTGAAGCAGGGCTAAGGGACTGGAGTGTGTCACACACAACTTAACACAGCCAGGCAGCAGAGTGGGAAAGAAAGAGGGATTAACATGAGAGGAAAAAAAGCATAGACAGAAATGTAGGGAGTTCAAAGAGATAGAGAGAGAGAGACAGAGAGAGAGAGAGAGAAAGAAAAAGTGAGGGCATAAAATGGGGAGCAAAAAAATAAAATGTTTGAGTCAGGAAAATAGAGGCAAACAGAATGCGTGAACGATATCTAGCCAAGAGTTGAAGTCTGCATGGGCCTTAAAATTAAATCTGAACCTGACCCATACCCGAGATCGTGTGGCCCGACCCTACCCGGCCCGAACGATACTGTCAGATTTTAATCCCGACCCGACCCAAAATCACTTACTATCTAATTTATTCTCCTAGCAAGTACTGTTGCAATAGGCTATATTTTATATAAGCATATAGGCAACATTCGTAACAGTATTGAAACAGTAAACATACACAGTTTTAACAAGGCACAGCAGCCCCTTAGTACACTAGAGCAGAAGGGAAAAAAGCATTGACTTACCATTTATTTGCTGAAACTTCACTTGGTGCAGAACAATCTGGAATAATATGAAACACTGCAACAGTCCCCTCTATGCAGCCTGAACTTGTTCAGTTTGTTGAATCTTTATGCCAACTGCGTTAAAAACAATCTAGACGCAGCGCAAAGAATGAAACAGAGCGCAGGTGTCTCAACATGCGTTTTTGAAAATTTGAAGTTCTTTTTAACTTGACACGGTGTTTAAAATATGCCGGTCCTGCGTGAGACACTGAAGACAAAGCGGTACGTGGTGCAAATGTCAAAGACATTTGTCCAGTTTAAACAATGGGAAGAGAGAACAGATGCGCACAAAATATGTTCGGTGTGAACAGCCCCTAACTTGTCCATTCGTGCATGTCTGTGAGTGAGAGCGCGTGCACGAAACAAGTTCGGTAAGCCTGTTTATTTATTTTTTATTAATTACAAACCCAAACCCGAAGTCCTACTTGAAAAACGGGTTGCAGACCTCTAGCTGAGAGTTGTTTCCCACTGTACGTTTTTGTGAAAAAAGAGAAACAGAACATCTAATTTTCACAGGACATTCCACAAATCTAGGTCAACATGAGAGCTGACATGTAATATATCCTCACCTCTCTGCCCTGCACATGGTAGACACATCTCACTGCTTGAGGGAAGTTCTATAATCAAAGACCAATCAGATAATTGCAGTGTTTTACCACAATCCCCTGAGCTCCGCTGGGAAATGGCTTTTTTTGAACAGTAACTCAATACTCTGGAAAGTCCAGATGGTCCTGATGACGGCACCAGCGGAAAGACATATTTTTCCAAATATGAAAATCTAATTTGGCAATCAGCATATATGAAACTATATATAAGAGGGCAACAGTTGACACAGCACTTGTCAATTTTGTCCATTTTTTCCTCCCTCTGTCCCCGATCCTGGAACAAGATAGGCTCACTTGTAACAATACATTAAAAAATCCTCTAGAAAACCAACATCTAATTTGAATGGCACTAATAATAATAATAATAATAATAATAATAATAATAATAATAATAATAATAAAAACCTGAACCAGCATGGAAATTTATGTGACTGTAAGCTGGTCTTTTCAGCAGGGTTGAAAATATGTCTTACAAATATATATATATATATATATATATATATTATCAGAGGTACACCTGGATACAGTTTTTCTTGGTTGTTGGCAGACAGGATGTTCCAAGCATCTTGGAGAATTTGCTACAGTTCTTCTATCTATTTAGGCTGTCTCAATTTCTTCCATCTCTTCTTGTAATCCCAGACTGACTCGATGTTCAGTGGGGGGCTCTGTTGCCATCTGTTTCAGGGTTCCCTGTTTTTCTGTTCTGTTCTTTTCTATTTGCAAAAGTAATGTTTGGGAGTCTAAAATGTATTTTTCCTATTGACACACTAAAGCTGAAGATATAAATAACCATCTTAAGACAAATGTTTTTGTAAAACATCTTATGTGCCTAACACTTTTGCACAGTACTGTATATATATATATATATATATATATATATATAAACATTCACCTTACACTGCTGGTTTCCTAACCAGCCGTGATGCGGTAAAGCTAAATTAAAAGCAAAAGTCAACTTTTGTTCTTTTTCTGTGATGTCACACTGGTAGCCCCGCCCAGAGTGAAACTCATTGGTCCAAAATTCTGCCATCATTTTACTTATCCTCATGTCTTTCCAAACCATTATGGCTTTTTCATGTAGAACATAAAAGGACAAATTTCAAATAATATTCAGTCTTTTTAATACAATGGCAATTGATATTAAAATATAAAACATTTTAAAATGTAAATACCCCAAAATACCCAAAAGTATAATAAAAGTAGTCCATGTGACTCATGCATCATATTCAAAGTTTTCTGGAGACATAAGATAGGTTTTGGTGAGAAACAACTAGAAATGTAAGTCATTTTTCAATGAAAAACATCTGTTTCTTGTTCATGAGTGCATGAGAAAAGCTCATTCACAGTGGCAAGCGTGTTCATGCGGGAGCTTGCGTTGTTCTTAGCGCTAAACAATACAAGTTCTCGCGTGAACATACAAGCTGCTATGAACAAGCTTCACTCAGAGATGAACATTCAATTGAATATTCATTAAAATATTTCCTTTTGTGTTCTGCACAATTCAGGTTTGGAATTACATAAGGGTGAATAAATTGTGAACTATGTTAACGATAAAACATAAAATGTGTTCTGATTGGCTTGTCTTACATCACACTTACATCTTACATTTTCAGTTTTGACAGACAAATAAACTGTCTCTGGATACTTTTTGTCTCACATCTGGTTAGGACACAGTGTAATTCCTTAGATTACTGTACATCGTTTTTTTTTTTTTATGTGTCAGTTTAGCCACATGCAGATGTCATTTGTCCAGGGAGATTTTACACGTTTATTGAGTTTAATTATTGGCAACAAACTGTAAACAGAGGTTTTGTAGTTTAACTGCTTCCCTCAAAGGAAGCAAGCTGTCCACAAATGACGAGATGTTCTGTTCCTATATAAATTTGGAGAAATGTGGCAGCCTTTATGGGTCAGCAGCAGTAAATGTTTGACACTCGCAGGAACAAGTAAATACAAACCCATATGAAGACATGTTTAAGGTGTGTACTATGAGCTTAATCTCTGAACATCCCTGCCTTTTCCGCTGAGGCAGAGACTGATAAACACTAGCATATTATGTGTTTTATCATTCACTTCAACTTCAGGCTGATTTTATCACCGAAAGTCTACAGTGAACCTTCACTGCTTCATGCTAACTCATATACATTAAGGCCTGAGAGATCTGTCTCTATCCGAGTCATGTTTAGGCATGTAGATAAGATGCTTTGAGCACTTGCCGAGTTGGAATAGCTTGAGCACAAAGTCATTTTTTTATATTATTTATAGAGGCAAGCTCATTCTAAACTTGGCCACACGCAGCCATTACATCAACCGCATTAGACATGTGAAAATGGTGCTTGCACAGCTAAGGGAGGGTAAAGTTTTGTCTTTTTGGTGTTTAGTACAGTCCCCGGGGTCTTTGTTTCAGAAGAGGCACAAATCTGAGCCAACAAGCCATCTCGACTGCCGCTACACTAACACACTTTAGGACACGGGCTTGTCACGCTAGGCCTCGGGAACAGAAATATTTCAAAAGCTGTTTAAACCTTCCAAAAGCCTTATTGCGCTATAAAATTGAATGGGTCCACACCCAAAATGTTTTATAGAATCACACCAACTGGTGGAGAACATTTAGAAAGTGCATGAGGAATATGCAAAACACAAGGCTACAGATTTTGAATTCTATAGCAGTGGGAGGAATCTAAAGTTGTTGTTCCAAACCTGCATGACTTTCTATTTGCGCTGGAACACAAAAGGAGATGTTGAGGCGAAATGACAGCCTCAGTCACCATTCACTTGCATTGTATGGAAAAAAGATGCAATGAAAGTGAATGGCAACTGAGACTAACATACTGCCTAACATCTTTTGTGTTCCATGGAAGAAAGAATGTCATACAGGTTTGGAACAACATGAGGGTGACCAAATGATGACATATTTCCTTTTTTGGTGAACTTGTCCTGTAAATGAGTATTCTGGTCTGTCTGTTCCGGGAAGTAACTCAAACCCCTGACTATCAGAAACGAATGAGAACACACATCAGCAGAGTGCCAGATGACAGCACATAAAAACAATTATATATCAGTATTGTAGGAAAAGTTAAACTGAACGTTTGATTAAAACATGATTGATTTTCTTCTGGTGAAGAAAAGGAAACACAAACAATCAATTTCTTTAACAAACAAATGTGGAACAAGGACTCTATGTTCATTCTAACGATGTGAGATCAGTTAGCACTAATGTGGTTGCTTATGTTGTTGGTTATTGTTGCGTCTTGTTCCGTTCTATCTCATTTAGGACATTGTCTGAAGGTACCTTGCAGATCCTGTTTTCAAATGATTTGATTGCGATTCTATTCTCATGAGATTGTAGATGTTTGTCAGAAAATACCATAGCAAAGACACCACAACACATACACCCACACATTATTGTATATGTGCTTGTTGATGTGTTTATAGGGGCAGCAGATGTGTTTATTTGCGGTGTACAGAGGTCGCAGGTCTTTGCCAGTGCCCTTGCTTTTTGTCTGGCAGACATGAGCAGCACTAAGCTCATATAGACAAGGCACACACTGCAATGCTTTGGGAACGACAACAGCATTTAAATGTGGGAGTAAATCCCCTAAATTACCCCTAAAGGGTGCAGAATACAAAAGCCACTCCTGAACCATGGCAATAATGAAAGTAAAATTTGTGTGGACTTAATGAGAAAAACTGCTTACTAAACATACTAAATAATGTCTCAATAAAAATGCAAAGAGAATTGTAGGAGGGTTAAGCTTGGGGGTAGGGTTAGGGGGTAGAAAATATAATTAGCTGAGTATAAAAACAAAAAAGAAGTCAATGGAAAGTCCCATCATTGTAGAAAAATGTGTGTGTTAGTGTCTAATACGCAAATAATGTGACAGCGTCTCTTGAAACAACAGCTGGAAACTTCACAGGAGCTGCTCAGGACGACAAAAAATAAGGAACTAAGGTCACAGTGACAGTGATAGAAAGAGTGAAGAGAGGAGAAGAGAGAAGAGGAAAAAAGCAATCTGTTTGCATGAGTAACTGAGAAACTGACGGCCCGTCCCATACAAGGCTTGACCCCACAGTCCTCCTCCACTGCCTGAGGGCCCGCAACTCATCTGAGCACCTCTGAAGTCTCTGTGGTCTGTTTAAACAAGAGCACTGTGCTAATCCGTTCAGATGGGCCTATAGAGTATGGGGCGACAGCAGGTTTATCTACAACACACACACACACACACACACACACACACACACACACACACATGTTAATGCGGCTATCCTTATGAGGACTCTCCATAGACATAATGATTTTTATACTGTACAAACTATAGATCCTATCCCCTAACCCTAAACCTACCCCTAAACCTAACCCTCACAAAAAACTTTCTGCATTTTTACATTTTCAATTTTTTTTTTAGCGATTTGAATTATGGGGACACTAGAAATGTCCTCATAAACCACATTTATAACATAATACCCTTGTAATTACCAGTTTGTAAAAAAATTCCTCATAAACCCCCAAACCCACCCACACCACACACACACACACACACACACAACAACAACAGCGTTCACATGAAGCAACAACAGCGTTCAAAAAGCTACTTTGAAAATTTACTTTGCCTAGCTTCAATCTACTTATAAACGTGTTGTACCGATTGAACACAAGATATGCACACACATACACAACTCACATACTCTCACACAAACACACTTTTGGATGCAACCTTTATAAACCCTCGCCTACAGCTATTCACACTGAAGTTGTATTTCAACATACTTACACCCCAGCCAAAAACACACATCCTCAAGGTACAGAGGAAGTAGAGAAAGAAGCATCCTTTAGATTCCCCCCTAAACTTCCTGTTGATGAGCCAGATGCTGTGTTCTCTCTGGATTACCAAAGCACATACAATGAATACCCTTAAGGGTCAAATATCAGTGTGAGCTCTTGGTCACAATAGGGAAGGCACTGTACGTGAAATATAAGCAGACACACCCTGACACAAACCACACACAGTCAAGGTGATATGACATGCAGCTGTTGTTTTTTAAAGGCAGGAAGAAAGTAAACAAAAGCTTCTGCTTTGTGAACATTAATGTGAAGATACCAGCAGCCCCTATTGTAACTCCTGATATTCTACATGTCTGCAGCCATATAAAGTTTGTGTGAACATGTGTCTGTGTATGTGTGATGATGGGCAGACTATTGTGACAGGAGTTAAAACAGAGGTGAGGAGTTTATGTCTGTGTGCAGAATGACAGCACGGCTGGAGAACTGTCAGCATATGATTATTTCCAGATGTTTACTGTAAAGTTTGCATGTTAAAAAGTGTGTTTTCTGAACAGTATGTGAACGCACCTGATTGATGTGTTTGAGTTTGTCGATGATCTGGCTGATGACAGGTTCGGGAGGCTTTTGTCTGGATTCAGAACCGTGCGGATGGACTCTCTTTAGACCTGGACCCAGAAACCTGCAGACAGACACAAATTTTTATTACTCATACTTGACATTTACATTTATTCACTTGCCAGATGATTTTATGAGACTAAAACAAGCAGAAGTGATTAATCCAAGGGAGAAAAGTAGTGCTACTGTACTAATTTGACAATAGATAACATTAATGCAGTGATATTACAGGTTCTTATGCACATCACTATCTCCATGATATTGAGGCATACACAGTGGGGTGCAAAAGTCTAGTAAAAAACACGTTTTGGTAACCATTTGTTAACATTAGTTAACAACAATATTTAACATGAACCATCAATGAACAGTTCTTTCACACCATTTATAAATCTTGGTTAATGTTAATTTCAACTAATAAATTATCACAATCAAAAGTTGTATATGTTAACATTAATTAATACATTATGAATTAACATGAACTAACAATGAACAATTGTATATTCATAAACTAACACTACCCAAGATTAATAAATGCTGTAAAATATATTGTTAATTGTTAGTTCATGATAAATAATGCATTAATTAATGTTAACGAATGGAACTTTATTATAAAGTGTTACCTAAATGATTAAGTAAATTTGTTAAACTTTACAATAAGGTTGTTTTCGTTAACATAAGTTAACTACATTATTTAACATGAACTAACAATAAACAATACTTTTACGGCAATTATAAATATTGATGCTAGTTAATATAGTTTTAAATTAAAGGTTGTATATGTTAACATTAGTTAATGCATTATAAACTAACACTACCCATTAATGAACAATAGTTTTTCATTAATTAACATTAACCAAGATAAATAAATGCTGTTAAAATATTGTTAATTGTTAGTTCATAATACCTAAAGTATTTATTAATGTTACCAAATGGAACCTTATAATAAACTTATTAAATTTCAGAAGAATTGTAGAACAATTTTCACTAATAATCTCAGTCCTTTGGACATTACTGCATATGAGGTAGAAAATTTATTCAAATAAATTTTCTAACTTATTTTAAGCACTACATTATCATGCAATATTCAGCCGTGCATACATAGGTTTCAGAAGTATTCTCTCAAAACATCTGTGATCTGCCAAAAGAATGAGAGCACTGAAATGGAACTCTACTGCCACCTAGAGGCAAAAATGTAAACACACTCTGGAATTTCATTTGAGCAACAAATGTCTATATATTTAACTTATAAATTCATATATTCATTTTTTTCATTCAGCACATATAATAAATTACTGCAGATTACTGCTCCAGGAGGACACAGATATTTAAGGCACTTACTATCCTAACAAATTCACTTATTGTAGATGCCAAAGGCTTTTGAAAAATGTTCCCATGTGGGCTCTTTGGTTTGGATTTTCTCATAGTTTAAATGAATAACTCACTATGAACAGGAGCATAAATATTAATGGTATCTGACAGTAAATCAGAATGTGTGAGCAGCTTTTTAATTTTTATTCTCATACTTGTTCTGCCTTAACTCTTATCACACATACTTAACCCAACAGTAAAGCAGCACAACTGGGTCAGACATGTGCTGGCATCTGAATGATTCTGAGCAACTGGAGCATATGTTGGGCACCATCAAGTGCTAAATATGTGTGTGTGTATCTGCGCCCAAGTGTTCCTTGTTCCCCTCGGGCCAATTAAAAGCTAATTAGTGTTGATGCACATGGGCACATTGGTGCGGCACTGAGGCGACATGGAGACAGTGAGTGACAGATCCGATACTGCCACGGCGCCAACCTCAGCTCACCCATCAGAGTCCATTTAGAGGAAAACTTCATTGCTCAGAGGTTGCTCTTTTGTATCTCAAGACACTTTGAATATTGTTTTGTTTAAACATCAACTTTATCTCAGATGATTCTCCTAAAATTCCTTAGGAGACATAAAAATGGACACAAATGAGATGATTGTTTACATACGGTAAGAGTGTAGAGCTATAGAAGTAATGTAGCATACTGCCCTGCAAAGGCAAAATGAAGTAACTGCACCAACATTGAAACTATTTGCATCAAAGCTTTTTGTTTGTCCAACCAAATGAGGATTATCACATTTTTACGCTCCATTTTCACTGAATCTGAGCATAGCTAAGCCAAACTTGTCTGTCACAGAACAGATCGTAGTTTAAGAGACCCGATTTCGGTCAGAACTCAATTTTGATCAAATTTGTACTTACTGTGTTTTGCCTTTGCAGGGCAGCGCAGCTCAGATAATTTAGTCTGGCAGAATTTTAAATGTTTTGAGTTCATATCAAAACCTCTGACTTTTGACAGCAGACTTTGATGTGTGAGCAAATCTGAGGGAAGTTTGAGACATCTCTTCAGAAACTCACGAGGAGACATGTGAGACTGATGCTGTAGAAAGCTGTAGAAAAATATGACACTCAGAAAACAAAAGAGCTCTTCAGCTTTACTGCAGTCTAGGAGAAACATCTGAGATATTAGACCTCCTATGTGATTTTTCTTTCCCATGGGCAGACTCATCATGAATATGAGCAGAACCCAATCACATGAGCTTTTGAACAAATGAGCCAAAGTTATGACCTCATACTCCATTCTTAGAGATGACATAACCATGAACAATCCATCCACTATCTATCTCTTTCATGGCCTTATTTTACAGGCACTGCCTCTTCATTAAGCCAAATTACATTACCATACTTATTTATTCTCCATATTACTTCCGATGGCAGCTCACCTCCCGCTTTTAATTATCACATTAATAATACAGACACGAGCTCCATTAGAGAGAGGGGATCGGAAGACATGGGCAGCGTTTAATGGGGAATGAGATTAGATCGAGCTTCACGCATGAGATGCCCACCTATGTGCTGCTGACCAGGGTCAAGCCCCATCAGGTTGGATCTTTAGTTTGTGTCTGAAAACTGTGCTATGTTCTGGTTAAGCTGGTGGACATTATTTGTGGGCAAACAGTAGCAAAATACAAAATTATTCAAAAGTTATTGCAAAAACGCAATTATAGTTAGGCTAATGGGGTAGCTGAAATGAGAGTTTCAGCACGGAAAGCTGGAAAGATCTTTCTTATTGCATTTTCAATTAGGTGTGTTTTCAAATGGAAAAAAATATATATATATATATATATATATATATATATATATATATATATATATATATATAAACAATTCTACACTATTTGATAACACATCAGAATGCATAGATGTATCAGTTTCTGTTTGGGTAACTTAGCATTCAAACACAGTACCAAATTGTAAGGGGGGTCTCGGAAGACTGACCGTCCTCCAATTTTGTTCACTTACCCAAAAGAAACAATGTGCTTAATTTCTTTTCCTGCCTTCTTTAAACTTTCACCTGGCACTGCAGTGAGTCCTGCGTGCGCAGCTCTAAACAGCCCAAAGCGTTCATGATGTCAAGTGTGCATTCAGTGCGTAAACAAGCCGTTCTCACGTGCGCGGCAATTTCAAATGGGTGAAGATGTGAATTAACAATTCAATTTTGGTCTGTTCCTCTCGCAACACTATCATATGGCTTCAGAAGAATTGAAATCTAAGACACGAGTGTTATGGACGACTTTAAAGTGCTTTTATGCGGGATTTTGGAGCTTGGACAGCCACAAACACAATCCTCTCATCCCTCAATCTTGTGTTTCACGGATGAAAAAAGTCATACTGCTTTTGAATGACGAGGGTGAGTAAATGATTGAAGAAAGGTCAGTTTTTTATTTCATTGGTAATTAAAGTTTGTCATAATCATTAATCAAGTGTAAATTATTGTCCAGAGGTCCTGACCATGCAGACGTCACTGTCTTGTGATACCAGGATGGGCCAATCACAGTCATTTAATATTACTGGATGAGAATTTTGAAAATACTTTTAGGCTGCATCCGAAACCAGGAAAATGCTACCTTCGGAGTATGGGTACTTATGAGTACTTATATGGAGGCAGGATAAAAATAAGGTGCTTTTCAAACTGTTCAGAGACCATTTTCCTTAGTTCCATTCATTCAAAACAGCTGTCAGTTAAGACATTAACTGATTAGGGAGCAAGTCAGCTGCCTACATTTTCGGATGCAGCCTTTTATAGAAACTGCTGTGGCTTATTTCCATTCACAGGTTTGAATCCTTGAAATTATCAGTTTTTATTTAAAATAACTATCTAGTGTAGAAATGTCTACAATTAGATATTAAACATTCTGATAATTAAATGCGGATGAATGGAGGATTAGGTTTTCTGAGCGGCCAAGCGCCCCCTGCCCCATGTAATACAGTCATTGGTTGACAACATTTGCAATTTGCAAAGTGTTCATTCTCAGGGGTTGCTCCTGAAGCAGTATCACTTTTTATTTATTTATTTCATTTGATTGATGTTTTGAAAGAGACATAATTATTTTTTTATGTATTCATGTAACACATAAAGTATTCACAAATTAACAGAACAACCTAGTGACTAAAGTTCATTATTTAGATCCTTTTTTAATGAAGATTGTAACTTATCGTTCAGTTTTAATTGTTTTTAAATAACACTTTTTGCCACAACATGAAGATGAAAGAAAATGTAGTTAAATCTTTTAAAATATTTTTTTCAGTAAAAACGTGAAACATTTATTTTTAATAATTATCGATTAGATTAACTTTGAAGATTCTAAAATATAAAACAGTTTTGATTTATTTTGGATTTTGTTTAGTCACAACATAATTCCTATAGTTCCATTTATGTTATTCCATAGTTTTAACGACTTTACTATTATTCTAAAATGTGGAAAAAAAATTATAATAAAGAATGAGTAAGTGTTTCAAAACTTTTGACCGGTAGTATATATATATATATATATATATATATATATATATATATATATATATATATATATATATATATATATATAGAATAAATAATTTTTTTTGGGGGGGGGGGGTCAGTTTGGTTAGCAGTATTACCATGTGTTATTTACTTCATTCGCTGCTTTAAGACTTCCATATTAGGACTCTTTAAAAATAAAAACAATCCACCACAAGCATTATTGTACAGCTGGTGCACAGGAAACCCAGCTGTTACTACAGGAAATTACTAACACCCTGTGGATCTCCAGTCTGGACCAGCTACTCATACTGGAGCCCATGAGTACAGTAAACCTGCTCAGGCTCATGGTCCTAATGAGCACCCCTCAGAGATCCAGCATGCCCCAATGCTCAGATCTGCTGGAGACTCTAAGGAGCATTCATGAGCATCAGGAGCAAGCTCATAGCCATGGAGAAGAAGGTTGGGGAATGAGAGCGAGAGAGGACTCTGAGGCATAATACCATGTAGATTTACAAAAACACAGAATTTCTTCCTAGAAGTTTTCAGGCTTTTCATAATTATAAATAGTTAAAGAAATATTTTAACTTCATGTGGAAAGAGGATGGGGATGAATAACATGAAGAAAGACGGAAGGCAGATATTGAGGATGTTCAACCTTAGGGATGGACGGCTTGATCTTGAAGAATTGATACTTCCAAAATATATGTTTTATCAAGAGGATCAATCCTCACATACTGTATATTGTTCCTAATGTTTTTATTTTTATTTTTTATTTTTTTACTAGATATTATGTTATTATTTAGCATGAAAATGAGTGTGAGCCATAAGCTTTGAAGTGAATAATGGGGTTGTGTGATTTGTTACAACAGATTTGTTATTTTTTTTTTATTATTTAAAGGGATCATGACATGCCTTTTTGTATTATTTTAATATGTTCCTTCAGGTTCACTTATAACATTAGTAAAGAAACAGTCACAAACAGTATTTGTAAAACATGATTATTTTCCACCCTCATTCTGACCTGTCAACAAATTTTGATTGGCTCTCTGCTCTTGACTGACCTGCTCTCTCCTTGCCATCTCACTGCTAAAGGCTACGGAAGTGATAAGGTAAAATAGGAGTTGATGTGTTGTGACATCACAATGTGGAGGAAGTAGAGAACAAGTCTTTAGGCAGCTTAGTTTCAACAAATGCTCTTCAACAAAAGAGTTCTGAAACTTACAGAATGTTTTATAGTACAATGAAAAGTAGTAAACAAAATGATCATGCTCAATTATTGTTGTTAATATGATAAAAAAGTAGCAGATCATTTAGAGTTTAGTCCATGTTTAAATGATGTCTTTCAAATATGTTAAATGGCTATAAATACCCATTTTATCCTCAGAAATCACAACAACTTCCCATTTAATACAGCTGCAAAAGATTTTGATGATTTTTATAGTACTTGTTATTGGATTGATAATTAAGTGAGTAGTATCTCTCATCCTTACTAACAATGGTTCACCAGAAAGCACAAGTCAGTGGCAGAGTTTAGGTGACCTGATCCTTGACATTGAGAGTGCCTCTGCATTGCCTTCAGCACATTCATGCTGACAGACAACTGCTGAAGGAGGTGGAGGGGTGCTCCTTTTTCACGAAGGAAAAATCACTTCTAGCTAGAGATGCTTTAACTGATCTTTACAGTCATATCTGCTTTTGCCATATTAATTGATTGACATTAAAGATGACGTGTGTAATTTTTTTCATGCTTAAATATATTTTCTTCTAATATTAATTATTTTAATATATTAATATGCAAAGACAACAATAAGTAAGTCATCTGATAGCCTCAAAAATCTACACACTATGTTTCTGTGGTGCTATCAAAACATTGCACTTTGTTTAAGAGCCCTGACTAGCCTGACATGGCTCATGACTCACCCCGTGACATAAATTTGGGCCGGAACTCATGTTTTTCTGACCAATTATAGGTTTACCAACCAACTACCAATTACTGAGTGTTTAGGAAACCTGTTTTTTGCAATTGACCCTTCGCTAAGCTCCGCCCCCCTTGGTTACGGTTGCTTGTTCTGACAAGCTCTGAAGAACTCTCCATTGGAGTGAATGGGAGATTGCTGTGAACAACGTGGTTTTTGGCCAAATATTCTCATGAACAGAATGGATAATATTATTACGTGGGCTGGTATGAAGTGTGATGTTGTAATACATATTGACCTGAAGTTTTTTGTAAAAGAAATAGTTAAATTACACAGTCATTTGATAAAACACTGCGGAGACTGTGAATCAGAATTGAGGCAAACGATTATTACAGTCACTTGAAGAAAGAAAAACTTCATTAAATAGCAATTACACGTCTAATATCATAAGTGTAAGTGAACAGAGCTGTTTATAACGTCTCATAACACACTCATTTTGATGCTGTGAACTGTTTATTTACTGTTGCTTTTACTATGACTTGAATCAACACATAAATGAATTAATGTTCAGTTCTTAGTTTTAATTTACATTGGAGCAAATATAGACATTGTTGCAGATGTTATATGTTTATTTGGGAATGAGGGCTGACACAGTTTAATCCATAACATGCTCTTCTCCAGATTTATTTAAAGATTATTTAAAAAAAAAAAAAAAAGAAAGAAAGAAAGCACTGCGTGTATCCTCTATGGGTAACTCGTGTCACTATTACAAATGACCTGGCAACAGGTTTTTGGATTATTTTGATAAAATCCTGCTTAAAAGTACTCAAACACATATTACTTCCATAGGCTGTCATTGGAAAATAGCAAACACATGTCAGAGTAATGGCAGCAGGGCAATAGTTGCTAAGACAGGATTGGTCAGAATCACTTTTAAGGCGGGGTTTAGCGAAGTGTCAATTCCGTTTGGTGAAATTACTTATTTAAAGACCCCATAAAAGGGACTTTAGTCCATTTCAATTTGCTCTGAAGCTATCAATACATTAGTGCACTCTGAAAAGTTGACAAAATGAACTTTAGATAAACGTATTTAAAATGTACAATCTTTCTCTACCAGGGAAATCAGAACAAAAATACTAAGTACTCATCTTGCACAGAGAATATTCCTCCCCGTAATTCCACTTGCAACAAACTAACAAACTAAACTTACGGGATGACGTAATTAAAGCTTATTGGCTATTTTTAAAAAAAAGGGATGATCCCTTTAAAATGTCCTGCCCCGATTTGTTTCAACAAGAAATACATCAAAACAGGACAGAACTGCGCCATTAATGGAGTCTTTCAGAACATTTCTGAAATAGTTTATATTTACAGGAATATTGTTGTAGATGCACAGTGTGTTTATTTTACTGCTGCATTTATTTAAAGGTTTATGCTTTGACATTTTTCGGGCTGACTATTTAATATATCAGGGCCACATAAATTGTGACATTTTTTGGCATAATTGTGATGGCATTCTTCCCAGCACAGAATGTGAGAGAGAGTACTCCATCTTCGATACTCTGCATAAAATGAGTCTGAACACATTCCAGAATTAATTATGATATTTCACTAGCGGTCAAGAAATTACATTGAGATTCAACAGACATTTCTGGCACAGAATCCTTATTCCAATCATCCCTCATCCTTGTCTATTTCCCTCTTTCCCTATCTCTCACTCTCTCGGGTCCTAATTAACTCCTGAGGGCCTGAGAGCCCTCTGACTCAGCTGTCTGTCCCCTAAGGCCAACTGTTCAGCATACTGTTCTGAGCAAGCCATTTCACCCCCACTCACTCCTCAGCTGCACTTACTGGAGAGCAAACAGCTGCACCTAATAATGCATAGTGCTGTAATTCTGACACATAGGCTATGTTCACACAGTCAGTGTTTGGGATTGACATCCGTATTTACTAACAGGTGTGACTCTCAAAATGCCTAATTTACATAACAGCTTACAGTAATGAATACTGTCTGTATGCATGAATAACCATTGATGTGTTTCTAACTAATTTATTAGTGTATATCTAGCAAATCTTTTATGTTTTCAATTATTTTATTATTTAGTGTACATTCATAATTATAAAAATGTTTTTGTTATAATAGAGTGCAACAATGCCCGCCCTCTTTTTCAGCCGTCTTGGTTCCGGAAATATTTTTCCCCTTAATTACTTCCAAAGCGATTTCATGAAATCCTCCACAAAAAAAGTTCTAAGCCATGAAACAAACCAACAAGCTCCAAGGTGAATCAAGGCATTACAAACATTTTTGAAAATTGGACAAAAAGACAAAAGTATTTAACTTCTTTCAAGAGGGCATAAACTACAATCCCATGAAGCATTGCAAATGACATAATCGAATTAAAGACAATGGATAAATATAAAACTATTGATAAGTGCAGAAATTATATATTTAAATTTTATTGCTAAATATTAGGATATATATACAAATATACACTGGCGGCCAAAAGTTTGGAAAAATGTACAGATTTTGCTCTTATGGGAAGAAATTGGTACTTTTATTCACCAAAGTGGCATTCAACTGATCACAATGTATAGTCAGGACATTAATAATGTGAAAAATTACTATTACAATTTTTTTTGTTTTCGTTTTATTTTTGTTTTTCAGAACTTCTTAAACTACTTCAAAGATTTCTCATCAAAAAATCCTCCAAGTGCAGCAATGACGGCTTTGCAGATCCTTGGCATTCTAGCTGTCAGTTTGTCCAGATACTCAGGTGACATTCTCACTCCACACTTCTGTTAGCACTTGCCATAGATGTGGCTGTCTTGTCGAGCACTTCTCACGCACATTACAGTCTAGCTGATCCCACAAAAGCCAGTGGGGTTAAGATCCATAACACTCTTTTCAAATTATCTGTTGTCCAATGTCTATGTTTCTTTGCCCACTCTAACCTTTTCTCTCTTTTTTTCTGTTTCAAAAGTGAAACTGGTGTTGAGCGGGTAGAATTCAATGAAGCTGTCAGCTGAGGACATGTGAGGAGTCGATTTCTCAAACTAGAGACTCTGATGTACTTATCCTCTTGTTTAGTTGTACATCTGGCCTTCCACATCTCTTTCTGTCCTTGTTAGAGCCAGTTGTCCTTTGTCTTTGAAGACTGTAGTGGACACCTTTGTATGAAATCTTCAGTTTTTTGGCAATTTCAAGCCTTCATTCCTCAAAACAATGACTGACTGACTAGTTTCTAGAGAAAGCTGTTTCATTTTTGTTGTTGCCATTTTTGACCTAATATTGACCTTAAGACATGCCAGTCTATTGCATACTGTGGCAACTCAAAAACAAACACAAAGACAATGTAAAGCTTCATTTAACGAACCAAATAGCTTTCAACTGTGTTTGATATAATGGCAAGTGATTTTCTAGTACCAAATTAGCAATTTAGCATAAATACTCAAGGATAAGGTTTTGGAGTGATGGTTGCTGGAAATGGGGCCTGTCTAGATTTGATAAAAAATTAAATTTTTCAAATAGTGATGGTGCTGTTTTTTACATCAGTAATGTCCTCACTATACTTTGTGATCAGTTGAATGCCACTTTGGTGAATTAAAGTACCAATTTCCTTCTGAAACAGCAAAATATGTACATTATTCCAAACTTTTGGCTGTTAGTGTATGAGTAGTTTGAGACTGTAAGGAGGCCCACTTGATTGTGTCATTCACAGTGCATCATGGAAGTGGACGGTCGCTGATGGGCATGTTTGCTGCACTTTGTTTGTTAGCCGTGATTCTTTGATTGGTGGAGTGTTTCTCTTCCTGATCATGGGTAGTGTATTATTTAACGAGGAATTCTGCTGTTAAACATGATTTCTGAAATGACAAATTCAGAATATTTATTTTTAAGTAAAAATAAAGTGGACTGATGGCTGTAACAAAAGCATATACCGTCCATTAACAATTAAAAGTTTTCATGAAAAAATTATTCGCCTATTGGAAAACACGAATTGGATTTTTACTTCTGGAACATGACTGTTTCTCTGTATACCCTGGTATTAATAACAAAATAAAATAAATACAAAATAAATAAAATACAGATAGTCCCCACTGCTGCGATGGGGTAAATTTTGCATCTTTCTCTCTTTTGACTGCCATTATCCACTACTTTCTATTTTTTTCTCTCTTTTGCAAAGTTGTGGAAATGTAACAGTGATTTTTTCTATTGCTGTTGAAGCAAATGGAAATGCAAAAATAACATAATAACATTAGCTAAAAAATGTGTACCCCACGACAGTACGGGCATTCCAGCATTCCAAACCGAAAATGTGAAAAGGGTTCCTTCTCACGGTAGCCATGAAGGCCTATAATCATTGAGACATTGATGAAAGTAAACATCAAACATGATGACTTCCATAACATTGGAAAGTCTTATAACAATTGATTCAATGTTATTTAATAAACAAGTGCAATTGAAGCGCAAGTTCATCCGTCAAATCTTAATTAACTGACAGTGACTTCTTAACTTAATGTAGAGCGCATTTGGTTCGTGCTCAGACAACAAAACTAATGGGCTCAGCTCTGGAAGGAGACTTGATCTAAAAAGTTTGGATGAGATACAGCTCACATTTCCATCTCTGAGAGCTACTGGAACTGTGCTGGATTTGCTATGTTGCCTTCCTACCTCCGTATACTGCCTATGAAGCTCATAGATAGACATGCACACTCAACTGTGATGAGACAGTTAGATACACCAAACAGACAGGGCGAGAGAGGACATTATGAGGACACGAATAAGAAAAAGCACACGCGTATACAAATTACTAGCATTTGCGAAACTAGGGCTTCAGTTTTGAGACAATATTAAAAAATCATTAGGATGAGATATTGCAGCTCTTAAAGCTCTTCTGTTTGGGTCAGGGATGCACAGATTTATTTTCTGTTGCCAACATTAACTTGATTTGGACTGCAAGATAGTGGGAGAGTTATGGGACAGAATCACCAGGCACATGGTGAACAGAACTATGGTAAATTCTATATTGGTTTCCAAAGGGCATATGGAGAGCCAGGCACAAGCAGCCATAGTGCGAACAATCAAAAGGAGCAATTAACCAAGCACAGGATAGCCTACAAACCACCTGACGTACCCCACACTGCCCACATCACAATTCACGCCCTTTTGCCTGTCAGCTAGAACTGGAGTCGGCCAAACTCATTAGATACACACACAAAACCATCCGCTCAGCCACTTATGCTGTCTCAGTTTTTATTCAGAAAGCTTTTTAGACTTCAAGATTTGTGACAAGCTCGGGGGCAATATGTCTCTTCAGGGCCATTTTGAGATTGTAGTAATATTGGAAAGCATTTAGGAGGCTGATTCTATTGTAATATATGCTACTTTTACCCACTTAGTTAAAACTGTCAGAATAAAAACAATAGAGACAGTGTGTGTGAGTCATAGAGGGATAAAAGCCTCTTCCATTCTGAAATAACTTAGGTTATATTATAAAACAGATCATAATATGGTCATTGATGTTGATTGGTTAATAGCCTACAGCATTCCAACCACTGTAAAATACATTGTATAGTAGTAATATTTGTATTATGTAGATGCCATTTTAAAAATGCAATAAGGCCTTGAGGCTGTGCTATATTATGAATATTGTATCCAACAGTCCTTAATACACAAGTTATCTGTTGTACCTTATTGCTAAAATATCAGATGGGATTCTAAAATGGAAGAATACTGTATTAGTAGTATGTGGTCAACAGTACTGCCGCAACCGATGAACTACTCACTTGTCTGTCATCTCCTGTCCGTTCCAGCAGAGGGAGCTGTTGAGTGCTGCTGGTTCTTTACTGCACAAAGCTTCTCCAAGCCCACTGTAGAACTGATTGAAGCCCCTCAGACCTGAGATAAACTCCCTGCAAGAGACAGAGAGAAAATTAAGAAAAGTATAAAGAAAAAGAGAGTGAAGAAGCCTGTTGGATAGAAATAAAGTCAAATGAAATTAGATGACAAGCAAAAAGAAAAGAGATTAAAGGAGTAGTTCACTAAAAAAAATTATGATTCTGTCATCATTTGCTCACCTTCATGTCGTTCCAAACCTGAATGCTGTTATTTTCTCACATAGCATATATATATATATCTATCAGCGTTAACACATGCAATTAATTTGCAGTGTTTAGAGTGTTAATTTAAGCACGCAGCTAGTTTTTCCTCACTATTGACGCTCTGCTCAAATGTAATATAATTTCAACTTTGTACCCATTGCAACCGGGCTTTTGAAATGTCAGCTAATGACCACCAGACAGTTCAGATGAATTATCTTTATACTGGAAGTGCCACTGCTAAAAGCAGAACAACACACGCTTTTCATATTGAGTTCAATGCAGCACTTGATGCACTGGCCTGAAACAAATGTGCATTCCATATCTAAAGTGAAAAGACAGCCTGACGACTGATTAATATTAAATGAGGGTTTAATGCGCATTGCAATGAATACTAGTTCTTTTAATCAGTCAACATCCCACTTAGACTTTGGGAAATGTTTAATGTTATTCGAACTGGAGCTATTTTAGTGAATTTCCATCTTTATACTGTGGAGTTTGGAAAATGTTAATAAAGCATTTTTGTTACATACTGTATTGATTTGTTCTATTGTGTTGTTCTTCCCAAAGAACAAATAAATGCATTATGATAGGAAATAAGTATGTATAGAGTCAAATTGTACTACTTATAAAATCTGAGATTAATCGCAATTAACTATGAAAAATGATTAGATTAATCTACTGACAGCCCTAATATATTATATGCTGTATAAATATAGTACATATATTGTATAAATGTAATTAAATACATAATTAAATGAAAATGAAATGATAACCTAACCCAAAGATATGTCTAAAATGAAAATGGATGAATATTAGTACTAAAATGAAATACAAGGGACATTTATTGATTCAAAGAAATAGTTCATCCAAAAATTACTCTCATTATTTACTCACCATCAGGCCATCCCAGATGTGTATGACTTCCTTCTGCAGAAAACAAACAATAATTTTTAGAAGAATATCTCAGCTCTGTAGGTCCACACAATGCAAGTGAATCTTTAAAACTTCAAAAAGCATATAAAGGCTGCATAAAAGTAATCCATAAACTCCAGTGGCTTAATCCATATCTTCTAAAGTGATTTAAAAGGTGTGGGTGAGAAACAGATCAATATACTGTAGAAGTTCTTTTTATGATAGAGCTCCACTTTCATTTTCGCTTTCTTCCTTTTTTTAAAATTTTTTTTACACATTGCCACCTACTGGTTGGGGCTGGTCAGAGGTGGAGATTTATAGTAAAAGTTACATATAGCAATCTGTTTCTCACCCATACCTATCATATCGCTTCTGAAGACATGGATTTAACCACTGGATTACTTTTATGCTGATTTTATATGCTTTTTGGAGTTTCAAAGTTCTGGCCACCATTTACTTGCATTGTATGGACCTACAGAGCTGAGATATTATTCTAAAAATCTTCATTTGTTTTCAGAAGAAGAAAGTCATACACATCTGGGATGGCATGAGAGAATTCCAATTTTTGGGTGAACTATTCCTTTGAATAGTGATTTAATGATTAATTTAATGATTTTATAGTTTCTTAACGATTTTATTATGCATTTAATTATTTATTTAAATATTTAAATATTTTACTTTTAGTAATTTGGCCCTCAGTACATGAGAACCAATGATGTTTGATGTTGTCATCCAACTTGCGCCATAGGCACCATATTTGATTTGAGAGCTGCATCGGAGAGGAAGACTGTGAGTAAATAATGACATCATTTCGGTCTGTTCATTACACAAAGCTATCAAATGGCTTCAGAATACTAGGAATACAATTCATGGGTCATATGGAGCTCTTTTATTATGCTTTTTTGGTGTTTTTTGTTCTTTTGTGAGCTTGCGAACATAGACATTATGAACTGTTCTCTCTCAGAAGAAAAGTTACTGTTTAAGGTACTAGGGCTTTCACTAGGGTAGTGGTACCTTCATGGGGACCTTTTTTGTACCTCTAGTTAAAATGTATAACTAATTTATGTACATGATTGTACCCAAGTACCTATTGCATACCTTTAAATGTACATTTATTTGTTTTGTTCCTCTGGGAACGGCGTTGTTTCATGTACAGCTGCATTGGGGCAGTGGTGGCTCAGCAGTTAAGGCTCTGGGTTACTGATCAGAAGGTTGGGGGTTCAAGCCCCAGCACCACCAAGATGCCACTGTTGGTCCCTTGAGCAAGGCCCTTGACCCTATCTGCTCCAGGGGTGCCGTATCATGGCTGACCCTGCACTCTGACCCCAGCCTGGCTGGGATATGTGAAAAAGAAGAATTTCACTGTATATGTGCAAATGTATAATGTGTGATAAATAAAGAAAATTATTATAATTATTATTGAAACAACGCCTGTTGTGAAAAGCACTATACAAATAAATTTGACTTGACTTGACTTAATGGTACCCAAAAAAGGGGTAACACCCCAGTAATGGCTTTGCACCTTTAATTGTACCTTTTTTCTGAGAGTGTTGTTGTATGGTAAAGAGCTGTTTCAAAATTCTCATTTTATGTTCCTTGGACAAAATAACAGCATACATGTTTGGAACAAAATTATGACAGAATTTTCATTTTTGGGTGAACTATTGCTTTCAAAAGAGTTGATGGCTCCAAAATACTAGAAATTTCGAAAAAAAAAATTAGAGAAATGGGAGGAACGAAAGAAGTGAAGTGAATGAAGTTATATAAATTTGAAAATTAAAAGAAAATTGGAGGGTCAAACACAGTGTGAAACGTGATCTATACTATATCAATTACATCTCGTTTTCTGTCATGCTATGTTGATTTGAGACAATTTGACTGTTAATTGACATGAAGCTAGAGAAGAAACAGTCTGCTGTGTTGGCTCGGCCACTCTCATCTGTTCATCAGAGCGAAGACGAGTGGAACTCACAGGACAGAGCAGGCAGAAGGCAACTCAATGTCACTGTCACGGCAGGAGACAAAGCCTGTGTTAATGAGCCTCTCTCTGTCACCATCAGTCTAAACAAACACACTCAACTACCCACCTAAATACACACTCCATTTCACAACTCATGTAAATATTTCCACCCTCAATGACTCAGTCACTCACCTAAACACACAGCATCACTCATTCTCAAGAGAGACCCGCCATACAGAATCGGCACTAGTAAAACATCTACTACAACATAATGAAATACGTCTTGCAGTTTACATGTTGCTTGCCAACAATTTTTATTACGTAGCTACTTTTGAATGGCCGTCAATAGAGAAAAATGCTTTTTGCAGCCAAATGGTGTAGTTAAAATATCTACCAGCAGGGGCTAACTGGACCATGCTAACCAAGCAACTCTTGACCATTTGGTTGCAAGACTACTGAAATGTCAGTAATAGTCTACACATATTAAAATAAATAATCATGAAGGAAAAGTGTGTGACAGAGACAGAGTAAGAGAGAAAGTAGGTATTTCAGAGGTGGTGAAGTGAAGAGTTATCTATTAAAATGTCTCAATGCACTCCGAACATAGTATAAAGAGATGCATGAGAAATGCATTGTGGGTGGCAACGATTCTTATTCCTGACATCTATTATTCAATCATTAGCTTTTCAAGGGATTGACTTGCTGTCAGTTCTTTAGCAGCAGTGCTTTGCAAACTTGTAGTGTTGGAGTGTTTAGAGCACTTGAGGACTCTCAAGAGATTCAAATCAAACAGGAATGTGAGTACATTCAGCTGCTAAATGTCATTTTTAAGAGGATAAAGAGAACAGTCAGGGCATCTTCATATACTGTTTCTGCTCAGTAACAATGTCAGCTATTTATTTATTTTTTTTAACTATGCCTTTAAATTTCTTTCATTGGTGTAGTCTAGTGTAGTCAAGTTTCTTTTACTCGAAAATAAACTAGTACATTTAGATTAGATGATACAGAATAGATGAAGTACATTTAGGTTAACTGACAACAGGTCACACTTTATATTAGGTGTATTTAACAACTATGTACTAACATTAAATTACATACAAGACAATATATACAGTATACTGTGTAACTACATGTTGTTCTGCAAAATTCTAGCAAGATTGGGGTAAGGTTAACAGTGTAACTACAAATGTAATTAAATGCATGTACTTTAAATGTAAGTACAATGCAACAACACATTGGTACGTAATAAGTACATTGTATCAAATGCTTCAGTACATCGTAGTTAAAAATGCACTCAGTATTTTTTTTTTTCCCTCATTTAAAAAAGTTTTACTTCTAAAGAAATGAATAGTTATTTTGAAACATATATATAAAATCATGACCACTCATGTGAGATGAAGGGTTCAGTCATATCAGTTACCTTAAAAAAACTATTTTATTCTACATGGGGCAGGGACGCCTCATGGGGGCATCCATGTAAACATCACATGACCAGCTGAATACTAGTCACTTAATCTTAGTAACTGCCCTGTTATTGGACACTTTCATTAATGGATTCAATTAATCATGGAAGATTGTGCATAGTGAATTTCTACAATGGCATTGGTAACTGAAAACTACTGTGTTTGAATGATGCAGCTTCCAGGCCACTAGGTGTCACTGTAAGCCATTGTAAGCTACTTCGACATACTTCAAAAACTACTGAGCGCACCTTTAAAAACACCTTATATAAAGTGGGAACAAGTTTTTTTTAATTTTTTTTTTATAGTGTGTGAATAACAAACAACTATTAATAACTAATCACCCAAGATATCTCTTTAAATCTTTTCACTCATTTCATTCACAACTCCATGATTTTACCTGCGTCTTTCGAAGAGGGTCTCATCCGGGTCAAAGTTCACTGTTGAACGGCTGTGGGGCAGCGGTGAGGCAGATGTGTGTTCTGTCGACAGTGCCACGGCTCGAGATACACGTGGGGGTGCATGCACACATATACCGCTCACCTGTAAAACGGAGAAGATTCAAAGGTTAAATTTGATCACTCTTGGACACAGTTTTGGCAGATGTCCAGCTGAGAAAGAAATTAATGAGACAAACTGTCCATGCAAAACTTCCACCCAATTCAGCTAATTGTCTGCATGATGGTGCCGTGTTTGCCTCTTGTTTGTTTGTTCGAGTTTGATGACAAAAGAATTTACATAACAAAACGAGGCATTGTTGGGTTTGCCAGACACTCTTTCAATAATCATAGCCCTTCACAGTCTAGTGAGAGTAAACAAGGCTCTCATTCCCCTTCGCATACAGCAAAATGCTATTGTTTTTGTATGGGACAACACAATTATAATCATGCCCCACTCTCGCGCTGGGTGTGTGAGATAATGGAGTCTTGCCATTCTTTCAGGTGCAATAAATTGCAAATGCCTGTTAATGTTTTGCTTGCGGTTTAATTGTTTGTCACTGGTTTAATTTCCCATGGGGGCTGGTCCAGGGCTTAATTTTGTGGTGTAATGCTGGTGGCGTATTGTGCCTGGTTGTTCATGAATGAATGTGTGCATCTAGGTAAACAGAATCTGGAATTCTGATGGGATCGGAGAAAGGAGATCAATAGAGCAAGGACGTCTTCTTCATGTGGCTGGGGACGGCCGCAGAATCGGACGCTACGACTTACCGACCATAGCAAATATGTATAAACTTTTAACGTGTTCTAATACACAATGTATGGGGGATTAGATCCACTTACAATCATTCACAAAATTTGCACATACACACACACACATGGACAAACAGTCAAACCAACAAATTGTTGTTTAAGTTAAATGACATGATTATCAGTGTAGATCAGTAGAAGCTCTTTTTAGCAAAAATCCCTGGGGAGGATAAACAGATAGTGTTGATGAGTGTAAGTGTGTGTGTGTGAGAGAGAGAGCAACAAAGTGAGAAAGAGATTAAGAGAAAGAGTGAAAGAGAGAACGAGACAGAGACAAAAGTTGTAAGATTAGAGCATTCTGACACTAATGCAATCCTGAGGCAACATATTAGAGCACTGCAACACTTCTTTTTCTAGCTCTCTCTCTATCGGTTTTCAATTTTTCTTGCTCACTTTCTGAAGGAAATTCACTAAGGAGTAAATTGAGCACACTGACTGCATGGTTTCTGTGCACCCGTTGTCTGCATTGTTTTAGCCAGAGGTGGGCAGTAACGTGCTACATTTACACCGTTACATTTACTTGAGTAACTTTTTGAAAAAAACAAAAATTAACTTAAAAAATGAGCCCTTCCCGGACTACCTAGGTTGCCTATTAAAGCCTGTAGACGGATTTTCATGCAAAGGGAGCGGGTCGGTTTTGCCGGGAAAATCCAAAGGATGTGACATTTATGCGCGCTCCCGAGAGCCTTTTACTGAATCCCGTCTGGCTAAGTGGGAACGTGATCGAGGTCGAGCGAAAACTAGAGTGAACATCGGCAGGGCATTTGATTCCTGGAGGGACCTTCGTTCAGTTTTGGGGATCAAAACTGACCCTGAATTGGCGTACTACTTATTAGACAGGTAAGCTTATATAACTGCAAAGCATGTGAAATATGGTGCCATAAGTATTGATCTGTGTAATTTTAGCTAACTTGATCTTGCCTGCTAATGCTGACGAATTGCAAGCTACCTTGCTTCATAACTTTCAAATAATTTCAATGATCTTCTCTTTATACTAAAAGTCAGGTATACAGGATAAATTTAAGCAAATATGCTGGTTTCTTGATCGTATTACAACATATGACGTACAAAACATACAATAGTGCAACATAACAGTGCAGTGCAACAGTAAACTGTCTGGTATAGTTCGGTGGTATGTAGCTGTATGTGTGTATCAGTATGCTATGTTAGCTGATAAGTAGTTTTAGTCTCAAAGTTTGTAGTAAAATAATCATAACTGTGTAATTTTAATTATGCTGCTTCATCTGTCAGCATGATGCTGGTGAATCACGTTCAGTCTCTTTGAACGTTACGTCATTGTTTTGGCCGATGCTCGCTCGCTTGCATCCCTATGGTGTGTGAGCACGAGCGCGAGCACGAGCAACATGTAGCTGGCTGCAGTTCACTTAACGGCCACAGGTATCATTAATAACAAGGGTTTCTGAATCTTGTAAACTGCACCTTTAATTTTAGTTCATGTGTAATTTATTTAGAGATTATTGAATGGGACTTTTACGAGAACGGAAGTTCACACAGCTGCGAGCGCTGTCACAGACTGTCACTCAAGTCATCACTGCTGCAGCATCAAACTCTTCAAAGTGAAACAATTTCTTCGCTCCGCACAGTGAAAAAAATAATAGTTTCGTCATGTAATGCCTTCATTTAACACCAAGACAAGCTGATATTTCAAGATTAAAATCTCAGCATCAATTTAAGGCAGCACACTGAGGTAAGTTTTGGCTCTAATGCTAACACTGGCTTTTCTATGTAATATGATGGTCATTTCAGGGTGATAATGTAACTGGGCTCTTATGACATTTGTTTTTAAGTGTATATTTTTTAATCAGTGCAGCAATATCAGTGCACTTTGTCCCGTGTCTCGCATGTCATGAGCAGTATTTACACATTTACTGGAAACTATTGCAGCTACTTTGGGCAGATTAACTATATAAATCCATGTAAACATCCAAGTTAAGTGTAAATGCCTGTTGCTCTGCCGTTCGCGTGATTGACAGCTGGAGCGCGAACAGACAGCATTTCTGCGCTTGCACAGAGAGGGGCACTAGGCATGCGTGTGAGAGATGTGCGGGCGCGAGTCGATCATATGGTGAAGAGAGTGGCTATGTCCGAAATCATTCACTCGTTCACTCACTCACTATTTCCTATATAGTGAATGGCAGTTAGTGCACAATATCTCAGCAGTGAGTGAACGAAATGAGTGAGTGAATTCGGCCGCTGACGTATACACCGAGTGTCGGAGCTCTGGGGCTGTCACAGAAACAAACTCAGATATGCACTTTTAAAATACTTGGGCCTTGTTATTCTTATTAAATAATATATTAATACAACAAATCTTCATTCTGTTTGTCATTTTTAATATATACTGTATGTTAATATAAAGAGTAAACACATTTTATCAAATAAAGAGTACATTTTAAAATGTATCTGTATGTTTTGCCTCTCTAGAAATGCTTTGTCAAAAAGTAATTTACTACATTCAGCATGAAATAAAAAATTGCAGGAGTGAAGGAAGCAGTAAACTCCCAGCTGGTCCGTCTTCCCCGTGGTGGATTGTGGGCAATTAACCGTTGTTGAGTGTACATCAAATGTACACTCGAAATTAGAGTGAACTGTGGGTAAGAATGAGTGAACAAAAGTAGGGAACGAGTGGCTCACTCAGAATTCAGACACTCCTTCAAAATGGGGACACTCGAAATAGTGCACTATATAGTGGATAGAGGGCAGTTTCAGATACAGTTTTGATCCAGAAACCTTCAAAAGTGTCAAAAGTGGTGCGGTAGACTGCAGTGTGAGTGTATATATTATAAACGTATCTTCATCATTTGATGAATTACTGCTGCCATGATCAATAGAAAATATACAAAAACATTTGTGTTCAGGAAAGTTCACCCAAAAAGGAAAAGCTCTCAAATCAAATATGGTACCTATGGCACAAGTTGGATGACAATAACATTGAACGTTATTGGTTCTCATGTACTGTGGGCCAAATTACAAAAAAATAAAATCATAAAATATTTAAATAAATAATTATGTAATAAAATTGTTAAGAAACTATAAAATAATTTAATTAATCTTTAAATCACTATTCAAAGGAATAGTTCACCCAGAAAGAAAATTCTCTCTTCCTTTTTCACTATAAATTTCCACCTTTTACCAGTCCTGACCAGTAGATGGTGATATGCACGAGGAATGTATATCACCAAAAAAATAAATAAAAATAATGTGGAAGTGAAAGTGAAAATGGAGATTTATAGTAAAAAAGGACTTAAATACTCTAAATATCTGTTTCTCACCCACACCTATTATATTGCTTCTGTAGATATGGATTCATCCACTGGAGTCGTGTGGATTCCTTTTATGCGGACTTTATGTGATTTTTTTAGCTTCAAAGTTCTGGTTACTTCACTTGCATTGAATGGACTTACAGAGCTGAGATATTCTTCTTAAAACCTTTGTTTGTGTTCTGCTAAAGAAAGAAAGTCATACACATCTGGGATGGCATGAGTGTGAGTAAATTATGAGAGAATTTTCATTTTTGGATGAAATATTCCTTAATAAAATTCAATTTACCACTTGCTTTCCATGGGCTGTAATAGCGAGAAGTTTATTGTGCCTGGCAAATAGTGCTGTGTTTTGTGAATAAGGCGAATCTATAATGAGCCTAAGTTACATAGAAAATGAGCTGTGATTGTGCTGACGCCTTCCTTGGGGAGACACTAACTAAAAGTTTTGATGCTAAGTTAACATTTTTCAGTAACGTGACAGTAGCTCCACTATTATTATTAGTGAACTTTTTCCAGTAACAAGCTACATTTTCCAAAGAGTAGTGCTGCAGCATCACAAAATACTACATTTTTACATTTTATTGTGAAAGCAGCAAAGGAGCCGAAGGAGGAATCAAATGCGCTCACCTAAAACGTCCTCTGTCATATGTAGCACTGGGAAAATCCAAATCATTTAACTGAATCGGTTCTTTTGATTATCTTTATGAACCTGTTACAATAAACAATTCACTTATAAATATGATTGTTGAGAACTACAATTCATGTTAGTAAGTCAGTTTGTTTGTCGATCATGTAAATTAACTAGTTCACATAAATGATTCACTGATTCACTTGAGCCCCTGCACAACCTTATAGGAACTTTACCATAAGTTGCTGCATAAATTCTTTTTGAATTCCTAGCACCCCATAGACACGGCATGTGCAAAAGTGCCATAACTGTTTAGTGAAATCCTATGTCTTCTTTACTCACTCAATTCTGCTCTCTCGCTCAAACGCTCTCGTAAATTCATGTTAACACACTCAACCCAGTGGATGCTACTGTAACTGAACTATCAATGGCAACTTTCCATGCACACAATCCAGCCTAATCCCAGACTTCCACACACACTTTCCCTAATGCTCCCTTTGGTGTGTGCTCATGGGAAATCATTAGTGGCCAGTCTGAAGTATGGCTCTTTCCTGTTGTAATTTACTCTGTGTAGTGGGTCTTACATCCCTGCGGCCTTGATTAATGTGATTGGGTGTCTTAGTGTTTGTTTGTGTGTGTGTATGTATCTGGGGCCCTCTGGGGAGCTGTGGCACAGGAGTATAGCATGGGTTTGTGCATGTGAGAGTGTGTGTGATTGTTTCTCTCATTAGAGGGGTATTAATGTCAGGCAGGCAGCAGAGGATGTGCTGGCTAATTGTAAAACAGAGATAAGAGATTCTTTAAATATCCAATGCCTTTTATCTGTACCTCATGTAACCAGTCCTCCTTGACCCGCTTCGAGTGGGATTCAAACCGGCATCTCCGGCATGAGAGGTGGGCGTGCTAACGAGGAGGCTAAAGGATACAGCGTCTAGTATCAGTCGCCAGGCCAGGGGAGTGAGGTTTACATACTGCACAGCTACATACCAGCTGGCTCCTGTTACACTCACACACTCCTAAAATGAGTGTTAGGAGTACATGGCAAGACACAACCACTTGCATACACATAAAAACAATCTTACATGCAATCGACAGCATCAATGTACCTTTGTTAATAAAGCTGTGTTTTCTATTGGTTTACAAAAGCAATAAGTCAATAAGAGGTTGTGCATCACAGTGATTTTAGCACACTTTAAGGAGCATTGTTAGAAACAACATGAAGCATGATAATTGCTTATTGCTTTGCTTGGTTATGTTGGTGGTTGTCAGGCAATTGCTATGTGGTTGCTAAGGTGTTGCTTACTGGCCCAAGTCAAAATAGTCCACCCTAATGTCTCTGTGATATTCAGTTCACTAAATATGGCTCTGGGTCCCTCCTTCAGTGTCTATGAGAAAACTGTACTTATGATAACTTATGGTATATAAGTTAATCAGTCAAAACAATAATCCTTCTATTCTGACCTGATATTTTGATACTTTCTCTTTCTCTTCTTCTCCCACTCTCTCTCTCTCTCTTTTGTCACCATTTCTCCCTCACTTCTGCTCAGTAACTGTTAAAAATAGTGCTTCATAAATCATGCATTTTTTTACAGAGCGGGGTGGGGTGGGGGCACTTTAAAGGAAGAATGAAAAGAGAAAAAGCACATTCAATGAGAGATTTGATGAGTGAGGTATCACACTGGAGATAGAGCATGGCCATAGGGCTCTTCCCGGCATCGCACATGTGCTATCATGGTTTAACAACAGAATTAGATTAATATACAAAAAGAATCATTACAGAAACTTCAAAAGGTGTGCTAAATTCAACAGGATGAAGAACATTTAAAAACCATTTACGCAGACACCTTTGGCTTAGCAGAGGCCTTTTGACACATACAGTGAAGGCCACTTGTTAAAATGCTTCTATTTAGCATTTTTCTAATTAAAAATTATATTATCAGTAGCATAAATTGAGTGATACCTGAATTAAATAATGTACATGTATTTCAGAATTTTTTAGTATTTGGTATGCCGCCCTTTTGCTTAAATGATAGCATGCACTCAAGGTAGCATGTATTCCACAATTTTGTGCAAAACCTGATGATCCATGTTATCAAAGCATGGTTTGAGAATGTCCCAAAGACATTCTCAAGGCTTTAATGGAAGCAAGGAAATCTGACCTTTTGGACAAAGGAGTTGAAGGAATAGTACATTGTATGGAGAAAGATGCAATGGAAGTGAATGGTGACTGAGGCTGTCATTCTGCCTGACATCTCCTTTTGTGTTCAACAGAAGAAAGTAAGTCATACAGGTTTGAAACGACACGAAGGTGAAAAAATGATGAGAGCATTTTCAATTTTGGGTGAACTCTCCTTTAACATGGCTACTGTTACACATTCACTTATTGGATAGTGACCTAAAAAATAGTGCAGAATCCTAAATATTCATTCTTCTACTTTAAGTAAAAAAATAAAAAAAATAATAATTCTTTGTTTTATTTTTATTTATTTAAATCCCAAAACAAGATTTTGAATCCCTGTTTTCAATGTGGACTGCATCAAATGTCAGTCTTCCTTCAATTCATTCCACAGGTTACACAGGGAAAATCACTGTCAAGCTCAGATCAGCCCTATAGACTGCACTTTACAACTCAAAACGCTCAAAAACTCTCCGGTCTAATTGGTCGCTCTCCCCATGACATGTCCTTTAAATCTGGGTCGACAGCTGTTGATCACTGAGAAGTGACGGGAAAAGAGAGAAAGAATGGGAGCACAAATCGGATGAAATTAATTTTCCACCAGCACAGCTCCCATAAAAAGAAAGACACACACATAGATAAAAACACATAGGAAAGAAGAATGCTACAGATTTCATGAAGTCTCTGATTGATTTTTTTTAACAAAAGGCGAATCTTACTGCAGTTTAACCAAACCAAGGACTCTAGTGCAGCATTATCTTTCAAAGAGAAATTGTGTATGTATGGAAAGGTCCCAAACCTACACACATGCACTCTAACTACAAACTCAAGGCACTCTTACAGTCTCGGTCACACACAACATCCCGTTACATAGACAGTACAGTGTCTATGGTGTGTACTCAATGCTGAAGGACACATTATTATGTACTGTAAATGTGACATGCATTAGTTTTGAAGAAGATACTTTGAAACTGTGGTTTGAAATGTAAAAATCTACTCATAATTTATAACTACAATCAAGCTACCCTTTCAAAAAAGTTGTTAGCTTCATTCCAAAATACTAACAAAAAGAAGCTAACTATATTGAAACTATTCAAGAGGGCAACAACTGTTCAAACACAGAATTATCAGATGGCAAAATTTTTTTGTGGAATAATTATATAGCACAAAAACTATGAGTATCTCAATTAGGGTGTCAACATTATACTTGAACACATGACTTATACTAAATACATACTAATAAAATTATAAAACACTCTAATTTATATAACTGAGTGGAAAGTATACTTTAGGGATGAATAACAGTATTTTGACACAACAAAAAACATGCAAAATGCAAAACAAAGACTGAAATTAACCAGTGAATCATTTCTGGTAATGATTCAATGAAATGAACCATCTGAATGAACAGACTGACTAAAATGAATCAATATACTTTGTTGTACAACATAATTTCGCTAAATCTTTAATAATTATTAGCAGTTTTTAAGAGACTACGTGGAATATTTGCACTTTGAAAATGTATCTTGTAAATGTACTATCAAAACACATTCATTTAAAATGAACTAATAAAAATACAAATATGATTAAAATGGTGAAATGTGAAAGAAATTGTGACCAGTCACAACAACTAAAATATACACTTTCCCTTGTACATTTATATAAATTTTAATCTACAATCTTATTTTTGCTTTATCTCTTTCTCATTGATATGCATCAACTACTCATATACAGTACCGTATATTTAACATTACAGACATATGCAGTAGAGATTTGGACATTTAGATGTGGAAATATAGCTAAACATCATATAGCAGTAGAGAGATGTATTCAGTGTAAGATCAGGCATGAACAGCCTGTGGCAGTGTATAGTGTGAAGTTGGTTATTTTTTACTTGCGATCAGTGCATCACACTATAATGCTTTAATGTGAAGTTATGTTGCCCAAAAGTATATGTAATAGTTCCTCCAGGACCCTGCTTTTAAAACTTCACAGGAGCTCCATCAAGCAACTCGATTATCCTGTGAGGAATAAATAGAATGTTCATATTTCACTTATCAAAGGCCACTCTGATTTCCACAAATACTACGAACCACACACAACCGCAGCTGTAAACACTTTCACACTCCCACGCTGTACTGTTGAATCTAAACTGGAGTATTTTACACATAGCAGTGGAGAGGATAAGTGGTTATAGAGCTTTGATGAATAATGCGGTGTGTGAGTGCATTTGAGTGTTTATGTGTGTGTGTGTGTGTGTGTGTTTTGCACTGGGTGTGAAAGTGAAAAGTTCAATACAGTCCAATCATGGAAATGCAAAACAAGCTCCGCCATTGCTCGCATTTAATATTTTATGAGCACTTGCCCTCCTGATCTTGCTAATACACGCAAGTGGTGTTATTGCTGTTTAAATTCCTCCTGCCCCGTGCGAAAGTGTCATCGGTGAGAAAGCGAGAGAGGTTTGTTGGGGAGTTCCTGGAGAGCGATGGAATAAGTGCGTGGTTAAAAATGTTGTAGTGTTCTTACAAACAGTAGTCAGAGAGAGAGAGATGAACAGAACTGAAATGTTTATTAAAAGGAAAAAATAGGATAACTTTTTGCTTTGACTTTCTTTAGGCTTTAAGACTTAAAGGACTAGTTCACCAATAAATTCTGGTCCATCTTTTCAATGCAATGGCAGTTGATAGGTACTCATGTTAAAGCTTAAAAGAGGACCCAGAAGAATCTATATAAAATAGTCCATGTGACTCATGTGTCATATTCCAAGTCTACAGAAAGCATACGATAGGTTTTGGTATGAAATAACCTAAAATTTAGAAATCTTAAAATTGAAAATCTTGATGTCTATTGTGTGCTCATCATGAGTGCATGACAGAACCTTGTTCACAGTGTTTAGCGCTAAAAACATTGTAAGTTCTTGTGTAAGTACATTATGACAGAATTCCCATTTTTGGGGGAACTATTCCATCACCTTGTTTTTCTGAGAGCATGTGTCACTCACCTGTGTGCTGACTTTGCTTTTGGCCGCTACGGCTTGTTTCAGAGCCTGTCTAATAATGACGTGTAGTCTGAGCACCACGGCCTCAATGTCCTGCTCCCCCCTCATAGCAGTAGCAAGTGAACCCAGTTCCTCCACGTACGCCCTCCAGTGAGGCTGCACCTCCACCGCTCCCCCCAGACACGCCCCCATGGTGCTGACGCAGAGAGGGCGGCACGGTTGAGCCTCCAGCAGCCCTTGACAGTGTGGGCAGTACCACAGCTTCAGCAGTGAGCGCCCACAGTCCCTGCCTGCCCGAAGATGCTGGGTCGTATTTACCACTTCGATGCCCAGGTTCAGCGCTTGCAGGAAGACCCGAGTGGCCAGGAGTGAGCGAGAAAGTCGAGTCATCATCATCTTGGGAAAGGACCCAAATGCAGAGGTTCCACGCCATGCCCCGTGAAGGCATTCCTCTGAGATGCCCGCCACAGCCCCATTGCCAAGGAGATGGCGGTAGGTGAGGGGAAAAAGGCGAGAGAAGAAGGTGGAGACCATGTCGTTTACATTGGCATCTGAGCCCAGGATGTAAAGAGACATGTCCAGGAATAACTGTGTGACGGCTCCTCTGGCCCCGGCCCCCAAACCAGGAAACTCCTCTCTTATCATCATCAGAGTTGAATTACGACCCAGACGAAGCACCATGTCAAACGCCTCTGAAAAAGAAAAAAAAAGAGAGTAATGGAAAGGCACGTTTTAGATGACAGAGAGTGTGGGAAATGTACTTTTTTGGCCATCCGCTTAGATCCTTCACCAGCCATTTTAAATGAAGGACTCATGCTATATAGATAAAATTCATCAAATGACACACAGTGACACAGAGGAGGAGACGCACGCTTACTCTATTTCTGTGGAGTGATGAAATTATGAAATGAAATATCAAAGGTTTTGCTTCATGACAAATAAGGGCTCGTGGGTTTAATCAAAGAGCATTAAAAAACATATGAAAGTGAAGAAATTAAGACAGAAATATTTACTATTGCATAATATAATATAAATATAATATTATATATATATATATATATATATATATATATATATATATATATATATATATATATATATATATATATATATATAGTATATATATATAAATTATATTTTATTTTTATAAAAAATATATAGGCTAATATAAAATACAGGAGTTCCAAAACAACAGTGTTAATGTAGACCTGACCAAAACTCAAGTTGACCAAAAAAAAAAAAAAGAGATATATTTTAAGTATTTAGAAATATTTTGATATTTAAAACATTATTTTCATGTCATTTATATGTTTTTAAAGCCTTAAAAGGAAATCATATATCCCTATTTTATTATTTTATTATTTGAAGTTAAATATGAAATATGTATGAAATATAGTGCAAGTTGTTCACATAAAAATGTTCCGTAGATGGACAATTAAAAAATAGCATGAACAGCTACTGAAAATCTGGAGAGATGCACAAATTGTGTACTTAAGTCTGTTCTTCGAGATCTAATTGACTGCTTTACATAAATAAGCACACATCTTTGCAACTAAGAGACAGCATTTCTTGTCAAAGGCCAATTCAAGATGTCTTACAGGCTGCCTACCGCAGTGGCTGGTAGAAGGCAAAATCACCCACTACATTGAAAAAATACCTGCATTTGACTGGTGCCAGGTGTTAATTTCCCACAAGTATCAAAAGTATCAAATCTATTCATTGAAAACTATTCAACATCTCTTACTTTCACATATTTTATTGACATCCTCTAACAATTTTACTGATTCAGAGAGATCAAAGTAAATTACATTAAAAGAAAAAATTCTGATAGGAAATAATCCACAGAATCTCTTCCTCGCAGACACGCTCGCACACTCCTAATCCTTGAAAGATAGTAAATAGTGAGAAAAAAGGAAGAAAGAAAAGTGTTCTCTTAAGATGAAAACCATGATGTTCTTTTAAAACAACAAGAGTGCTTTTCAAGAGTCTTATAGCTTTAAAAAGCATTCATTCATCCACACTGGATGCTGTGAGTGATGCTTAGATTTTCAGAAAACAGCACAAAGCATCAGGGAGGGTGAGAGAGACATTATCAGTGGTATCTGAAAGAGTGAAGCTTTATCAGCACAAAGGCAAAGAGGGATTGCAACCAAACCCACTCAGGCAAACTGCTTTGTCCAAAATAAGGGCTATCAGGAGAGAGAGAAGCAGGAGAGAGGAAAGCCCTATTCATTTCCAACAATGTTCGAGTTACAATTATTAACAACGTCTGTAATTTCACATAACAGATTCAGAGGGGTTTGGGATCTGTTTAGTTATTATTAAGTTGGGACTGTCTTTTTTTTTTTTTTTTTTTTGTTTGTCCATGGAACACAAAAGAATAGGTTAGGCAGAATGACAGCCTCAGTCACCATTCACTTTCATTGTATTTTTTTCTGTAATCAAAGTAAATGGTGACTGAGGCTCACATTCTGCATCACACTTTGTGTCCCAAAAAGAAATAAAGTTATATGGGTTTGGATCTGCAAGAGTCAATTATGACAATTTTGTTTATTTTTAAGCAAACTTTTTCTTTAAATTAATATTCATGTCATTATGTGTATAATTAAGGGGAGGAATTAATTAAGGTGTGGTTTATATGATGCTGATACAGTGGCAGTTCTGAGCAGTCTGTGATTGATTCTATTCTGTGATTGAAAAATAGCACTTGATATTGCTTCCGGTTAATTTGTTGTTGGAAATTGAAGGTCAAGTTGAGCGCACTACATTGTGGGATACTGATCTCACACAGTGAGCTCTGCCTGTATACTGCACATTTTGGCAAATGTAGTGAGTCACCTGGGTAATGCATGCATACAAAAAATGTGCATGAGGTGCACAGTATACTGCAAAAATAATACAAGTAGTACAGTAGTATGCAATTCTGACCACAAAGTGCCTCAGAGATCAGCTAGCACTCTCCCACACACAGAGTCAATGAATGATGCTGTGGTGTGCTGTGCTGAGATTTACCGTAACAGAGTGAGTATTGCTGTGGTCAGAAAGGCTATGTTGCGCTCTATGTTGATGTTAGCAGTAACGCTGTGTGTGTGGTGTTGTGGGGGACAGAACCGGACATGTCTGCATTTCACTAAGAGTTTAGACTTTGAGTTTACCCACTGAGCACATACACTCTTTCCTCTGTGATCAATGAGCTCTCAGATGCGCTGAATGCCAAACAGGACGCTCAAGGAGAAAAGAGTGGAAACACTCCCATAAGTAAAAAAAATAACAACAGACACACTTACGCACACACAGACTGTCACTCACATCAATTCATATGCAAACACATTCATCACGGCACACAAACACATGCTGTTTGCAAAAGCACCAATATAAATATCTTATGCCTATACACTCATCATCAACCATCAGACAATGGCATTCATATTTATGAACAAACATTGTCACACACAAAACAAGAACATTTAAAAATGGGAAGGACATCAGAATCAGAAGAATCAGAATCAGAATGAGCTTTATTGCCAAGTATGCTTACACATACAAGGAATTTGTCTTGGTGACAGGAGCTTCCAGTGTACAACAATACAAAAACAATACAAAAACAGCAGCAAGACATTGATAATAATAAAAAATAAAAAATAAAAACTAATTATACACATACGTACAGACACACACACACATACATACAGGTGCATCTCAATAAATTAGAATGTCGTGGAAAAGTTCATTTATTTCAGTAATTCAACTCAAATTGTGAAACTCGTGTATTAAATAAATTCAATGCACACAGACTGAAGTAGTTTAAGTCTTTGGTTCTTTTAATTGTGATGATTTTGGCTCACATTTAACAAAAACCCACCAATTCACTATCTCAACAAATTAGAATATGGTGACATGCCAATCAGCTAATCAACTCAAAACACCTGCAAAGGTTTCCTGAGCCTTCAAAATGGTCTCTCAGTTTGGTTCACTAGGCTACACAATCATGGGGAAGACTGCTGATCTGACAGATGTCCAGAAGACAATCATTGACACCCTTCACAAGGAGGGTAAGCCACAAACATTCATTGCCAAAGAAGCTGGCTGTTCACAGAGTGCTGTATCCAAGCATGTTAACAGAAAGTTGAGTGGAAGGAAAAAGTGTGGAAGAAAAAGATGCACAACCAACCGAGAGAACCGCAGCCTTATGAGGATTGTCAAGCAAAATCGATTCAAGAATTTGGGTGAACTTCACAAGGAATGGACTGAGGCTGGGGTCAAGGCATCAAGAGCCACTACACACAGACGTGTCAAGGAATTTGACTACAGTTGTTGTATTCCTTTTGTTAAGCCACTCCTGAACCACAGACAACGTCAGAGTTGTCTTACCTGGGCTAAGGAGAAGAAGAACTGGACTGTTGCCCAGTGGTCCAAAGTCCTCTTTTCAGATGAGAGCAAGTTTTGTATTTAATTTGGAAACCAAGGTCCTAGAGTCTGGAGGAAGGGTGGAGAAGCTCATAGCCCAAGTTGCTTGAAGTCCAGTGTTAAGTGTCCACAGTCTGTGATGATTTGGGGTGCAATGTCATCTGCTGGTGTTGGTCCATTGTGTTTTTTGAAAACCAAAGTCACTGCACCCGTTTACCAAGACATTTTGGAGCACTTCATGCTTCCTTCTGCTGACCAGCTTTTTAAAGATGCTGATTTCATTTTCCAGCAGGATTTGGCACCTGCCCACACTGCCAAAAGCACCAAAAGTTGGTTAAATGACCATGGTGTTGGTGTGCTTGACTGGCCAGCAAACTCACCAGACCTGAACCCCATACAGAATCTATGGGGTATTGTCAAGAGGAAAATGAGAAACAAGAGACCAAAAAATGCAGATGAGCTGAAGGCCACTGTCAAAGAAACCTGGGCTTCCATACCACCTCAGCAGTGCCACAAACTGATCACCTCCATGCCACGCCGAATTGAGGCAGTAATTAAAGCAAAAGGAGTCCCTACCAAGTATTGAGTACATATACAGTAAATGAACATACTTTCCAGAAGGCCAACAATTCACTAAAAATGTTTTTTTTATTGGTCTTATGATGTATTCTAATTTTTTGAGATAGTGAATTGGTGGGTTTTTGTTAAATGTGAGCCAAAATCATCACAATTAAAAGAACCAAAGACTTAAACTACTTCAGTCTGTGTGCATTGAATTTATTTAATACACAAGTTTCACAATTTGAGTTGAATTACTGAAATAAATGAACTTTTCCACGACTTTCTAATTTATTGAGATGCACCTGTACATGCTGTATATATATATATACAGTAAATATGAGAGCTGGAGTGAAGACCAGACCATCTCTAAGACACTCTAATTCTCTTTCTCTAATTCTGCCGAATTACAGACAAATGGCATCCCCCATCAGACATTTTTGCATTTATTCAAATGTGTTTACCTTTTCCTGTGGTGCTACTGATTTACTATTGTGTCGTATGAGCAGCCTCAGAGACACAGGTTCCAGTCCCATGGAAACCAGGAAGTAATTGCGTTCACATAAACAATGGTGTGTAATATATAGAGGTTACATTTATCCTCAAAAATGAACATTTTACTCCACTGACATTTAGGTTTAGGGTTGAGGTTTACGTTAAGGCACAGGGTTGATAAAATAGTATGCATTTCTGCTGACTGTATTAAATCATTTAAACTAAACTAAAAATACAACTTGCATTACAATTCGCTTTTGGCTCCACTCTGTGGACACTAATCCCAGAACCTGGAGCTCACACATGCCCATACATTCAACAACACTTCCAGCTTTAGCCACTGGGGGCAGTGATAACAATTTCGGTAAGCACAGACCAAATTCAGCAGCAGAACTTTCCACCTCCTTTTGCCGAATTCCGAATGTGAGATCAGTCTGGTTCTTTTCTGAGACCATAAGCTGAGACCCGGAACAAGGCCATATTTATGTGGTCTTGAGAGGTCTCTAGTAGTTACTACTCTGTGTATTCCTTGCATACAGAAAATTTGCATACTGTGCACATCATACATACTGCATACTCATGCTGCAAATGTCCATACACGACCACATCTAGTGCACACAGTCATACAATTCCTTTAAATCATGCTTACACAAAGGATATTTTCTGGTGCTTTGTGGTACTAATGTCTTGAGGTATCTGCTCCCAAGCCACCGAGAACAAGAGAGAGAGAGCGCGCGCGAGAGAACTAGAGAGCTTGTCTGTTGAGCTCTGGTTCTTTCCTCTATATTTCATCAATCTCCCTGAAAGCCTTGTGTAAGGCAGACAAAAGCCGCTGTATCACTTACAAAACCATTGTGAACTGTAGCAGTGGAAGAGAGCATCTCTTTCTTTTAATGCAATGCTGTATTAGGGGTCATTCAGATCACTGTAGGACTCAGTCTGCTCTTGTTTCCTGCGTCTGATCTGGACTAGAGGTCCACAGGCAGGCCCAGTATCAGGTGTCCTCTAATGGGGTGAGCACAGATGTCTTACATAACACAGAGTAATAGTGAAAATAGGGTCTGGTTTTGTTTAATAGGGATGTCCAGTTTCTAGTGAAAGTTATGATTTGGAAAGGCCATCGACCTGGATGTTGATGTCGTTTAGATTAAGTGGGAGTTTTTTTGACAAACTCATACGAGACTTTTACTGTTCAGTGCGGATTAAGAGTTAATGGTGTTTGAAGCAAAGTTCAAGTGAATTGAGTGAATGATTTGCCCCAATAGTCTTTAGCTGCAATACTTTAAAGGAATAGTTTACCCAAAATGACAATTTTAGTTGGATAGCCAAACCCATTGCACCAAATTAGAATATGCACATGAGCTATGATGGAGGGGAACAAATTTCAGTCCGTTCCTCACACAAAGCATGATATGACTCCTAAAAACTTAGAATATAGTGCACAAGTCATGTTCTGTTATACTTCTGTTATAATGCTTTTTTGTCCTTTTTCTGAACTTTACAGGCCTTGGTCTCTACATATGTTATCGTAATATGGAATAGAGCAGCGTGATCAGTTCTCCTATTGTGTTCCACAGAAGAATGTCATAAAAATTTGGAGTGACACAAGGGTAAGACAGAATTTTCCTTGTTGGGTAAACTTTTCCTTTAACTTTTCCTTTAAGGAGTTAGGGAGAGTGTTAGCCTCAGTCACCATTCTCTTTCATAGTATATTTTTTAAATATAATCAAAGTGAATGGTCACTGAAGCTATCATTCTGCCTAACATCTCCTTTTGTGTTCCATGGAAGAAAGGCAGTCACATGGGTTTGTAACAACATGAGGGTAAGTAAATTATGACAAATTTTTATTTTTAGGTAAACCATGCCTTATACTGGGATAAAAATAAAGATTTTATTTTAACATTGAAAAAAAAAATAATAATAATTACACACATCATCTATAAAGCATGAAAATATTACAGGGTGTCCATGTTTAGTGGAGGCAAGTGATGTGTAAAAGTGCTTCATGCATCCAGGCAGTAACCTTTACCTTTATGCATGTAGCAGACATTTGTATCCAAAGTGACTTGCAAGCTATACATTTTTTATCAGTAGGTGCATTTCCTGGGAATTGAACCTGTGACCTTGGTTATTTTAGCGCCTTGCTCTAAAAGTTGAGCTACAAGAACACCACTGGGTGACGTTCTCTTGACCTTATACTTGCATGATGGTCACATCTAGGAGAAACACAGTACTGCCTTTATGCCATTGGTGATGAGGGGCTATGAAGCCACATGCTGTCTCCATCTTAAAAGGAATATTTCACCCAAAAATGTTAATTGGCCCTTCTTTTACCAAACAGAAACAAAGATATTTTGATGGAGATATGATGTGAATATATCCATATAATGCAATTCAATGGGGAACAAATCTTCCAAGCTCCAAAAAGGACATAAAGGCAGCATAAAGTTAATCCATATGATTCAAGTGATCATTTGAAGCTGGATTACACTTCCTGACACTTAAATCATGTGGAGAGCGCTATGCATGCCTCAAGTGTGAGGAAGTGTAATCCAGCTTCAAATTATAATCATACCTAGAAGACTGCAGATGGCAAGATTTAGAGTGAAAAAGGAGTTACATTTTGGTTTGTTCTCACTAAATTTTCACATCACTTCAGAAGACAGGGATTAAACCACTTGAGTTGTATGGTGTAACGTTGGTGTCTAGGAGTGGAAGAGAGGAGACGCAGGAGTAGAATCTTTAAATCCTTTAATTATAAACGCTGGAGTAGAACAAACGATGGAGCTAACTTCACAAGATAACAAAACAAGGAACACTTTAACAATACACTTCATTAACTCAACGCAACACTTCAAGGACTGACAAAAGATGAACAAAACTAGAGGATATACACACAGGGAAACTAATGAGGGAATGGAAGGCAGGTGGGGATGACGATGAACAGATGGAAGTGATTAGGGCAGTGAACTATGGGAAACAGTGCAGGGGAAAACTTCAAAATAAGAGTCCTTGAAGAAAATGAGGGAGACAGACTGTGACATTAAAGGGGCGGGGGGTGGGGGTTAAAGGGCGACTCCTGGCGCCCAAAAACGGATGAGGGTAGTGTGACGCAGAAGATGAAGGATCCATGGAGGATGATCAGGAGGCCTAGGGGGTGGCTTCAGGGCTGGGAAAGGATCTGGGGGCCTGGGGTGCGGCTTCAGGGCTGGGAATGGATCAGGAGGCCTGGGGGGGCGGCCACAGGGCAAGGACTGGGTCAGGAGGTGGAACTGCTGGAGGAGGAGACTCTGGGGAAGCAGGTGGAGCTGTGGAAGAGTCTGAGGGCAGAGCCGAGGGAGGGGGAGCCAAGGGAGGCGGAGCTGAGGAAGGAGGAGCCGTGAGAGGCCTGAGGGGCAAAGCTGTGGAAGGCGGAGCCACGAGAGACTCTGGGGGCAGAGCCGTGGAAGGCTCGGGGCTGAAGGCTGTGGTCAAATAAACCTAATATCAAAATCTCTTCATGTGTGTTTCGCAGAAGAAAAGAAGGTCATGTAACTTTGAGACGGCATAAGGGTGAGTAAATGATGAGAGAATTATCATTTTTGGTGAACTATTTCTTTAAGTGGCAAATGACATTACAGACATTATCAAAAACTGTTTGTAATTGTCTGGAACCCTTGCATTTACATCCATAGTTTAATGGCAAACTCTTGTGTTTGCATTTACTCTTACTTGCCATCTTAAGTGTACAAATCATTTACGGTGACTTAAATGAAATATCATACATATTTATGGGGTTTTTAATTACTTTTCATTCAAAAGTTCCATTCACTGCAATGTCATAACTCACCCTGCCCTCACTGATGCATTCTCACTACTCTACTGAATGCTTTTGGCCCGAGTTCATCTATCTGCTGGATCATAAATATAGCACCATCAGAGCTCCTTGGTTCCACATCCATCGACAATAATGATAAATAACCTGAGTGGTTGGAAATCAGATACCTGTGAAACATCCTAGTGCAGAGTACCTCTTATCTAAAGTCTCAACCATGACTGAGGAGGTAGTTTGTAGAACTGAGTGGAAATATTATGTTCCTCTTTGGAACAGAGGACAGACATGATGCATTTATGTAAAACTCAAATGCAAGGACATCAGCATATCAGTCCTCTGAGAAAGAAAAGTCATACAAGTTTGGAACAACATAAGGGTGCGTGAATAATGACAGAATTAAATTTTTTTGTGAACAATCACTTTAATATGCAGAGTCAACTGTAAACCATTTGTAGGTTGGTTTAATATAAAAGTGTAACACTGTAGCTCTGTGATGCTATCAAAACATTGCTCTGTTTATTTGAACAGCCCATCAAGCCTGACAAAGCAACATTGGCTCGACCAATAATGCAAGTTGATGGTGGGACTATCTGTATATTATACAACCAACTGAAGATTTTTCTGAAATCTGTTTGAAAAAAGTGATTATTTTTGCTATTCAGTTTGGTGATACTAGTGGCTCACAAATCACACACTTAGCTTTTAATTTGTGTTTTTATTTTAAAAAAAAAAAAAAAATCTGAAGCTTCCCCTGCTGAAAAGGCAAGCTAAAACCAGCATGAATTTCTATGCGGGTTCAGGCCTGGTTTATGCTGGTTTAGTGCTGGTGTAGCAACTCATAATGTAATAACTGCACATAATGTAATAAGTATTACATTATTGATGTAATAAAATGTCCATAATGTAATAATTTTCTCAAAATGTAATAAAATCTTGAGCTTATAATGTAATATTGTTTTTCGCATAACGTAATAGGTTATTAGGCTCTATGAGAAATTTGTTACATTATGAACACACTGTAGCAACTTATAATATAATCACAGTTCATAATGTAATAGCAGCACATAATGTATAAGTGAAACAATATTTACAATGTAATAATTTTTTCTCAACATAAAGTTGAGCACAAAACATAATAGTTTTTTTAATAGGTTATTACATTAAAAGAAATGCTTATTAAGCTACATTGTGAACTCAAACATTTTCATAAAAATGTTACTAATTTTGTGATTATGACCTGCTCCATCTGAGTCGCTTTGACCCAGAAACACACTTTAAGTTTTATGCTCTAAATTAATAAATAAAGTTTACGCTTTCTAATGATGTAATTATTATGTTTCTAATCATTGTTGAGATAGAATCATTTAAATGGCTGTCATAAAAATGTGTTTATATTCTGCAAAAATGTATAATGCATTTATAATTTTATCGATATGCTTCTCTATAGAGAAGAGTTTAATTTTTCTAGCTAACTAACGAGCTAAGGATGTTATTGGCTAAATCTTCCTGAGGTAGCGTTTGCTGTTATACTGATGTCTTCCCACGTTGAAACAGCTTCATGCACGAGAGACGATGTGTGAATGTAAGTTGGACTGTAGCCTATCTTTTAACATGCCCTCAGATGTAAATTCATGTTTTGTTTCTTGGTATCACGCTTCGTGCTGCCGTTAGAACTGAGGCAGATACTGTGCTCTGTCACACACCGCATTAAAGACTATCAAAAGCACATATATTTTTTTAATTTAGTTATAAAATTGACAGTTTGAAAGCTAAGACACAAACCAGTCTATATTTAAAAGTTTCAGCTGTTTAATTATAAACGTATATTTCTACTCCAAGCCATTGTCGAGATATAATCATTTAAAAGGTGGCTGTCATAAACACTTGTTTTTTTTTTAAAAAAAAGACTCTAAATTCCAATTTTTTTTAAAACATTTCACAGAATTAGGAGATTTATTCAAACATACATTAAATAATTTATAGACATCATCAATCACAGACTCAAGGAGCTTTTTTCATCATATTCAATGGATGATTGCAGTACTTACTTAATAATATACTAACATTTATTACACTGCTCTCTAGAATACTCAATTCTGATTGGTCAATGGCACCATCCAACAGTTATATATTGCTCTGTAACCACCACACATCCGGGGATTAAGATGTATTAGACCACTCATCCGGGTTCTGCGAGCCATCTCTCCTGCTTCTCGGATCACTGTGCGATCTACAAGTTAGCTAATAAAATCATTTCAACTCAAATCAATGTGTCAGGAGTATTTATTTATTTATTTTACAAAATAAACACCAACAGAACTCAGACACAAACCAGAGGTGGATTTCAGCTGTTCAGCATTTTTTTTTTTTTTTCTCACATAATTACATAATTTCAACACAAATCAATATTTTATGTCCATATATTTATTTATTTGGTTAGTAGCCATGTAATAAGCGGGATAATGTACAGTCAGCCGGTCGGGGTTTATTGTGCGATAACAACCGGCTGACTCTACATTATCCCTTACTTATTTACCTGAGTTGTATTTCAACATACAATGTTATTTTTCTTTGAATATAAGGTTGGACTGTTATAGTGTTCGTCTGAAGATTTACAGTAGGTGATTATACAGTGCAAAGGTTTTTCCCAGTATATTTCTTGTTTTTCTTCAGCACTCCCAGAAATGTTGTAGCCTGTAGGGTCCATTCTTGTCCCGTAGATGCATCCTAAATTTGTGGATTCATTTCTTTTTGATTTGTGGCTGGTTGAACTGTCCCAGTGTTATTTATTTATTTATTTATTTAATTATATTATTTTTTTAAAGTTACTGGTTTTAAAAAGGGATTTTTTTTTTTTTCCATAAGAAGTTGTGCTACTCTCTAACAACTTTTGGAAATGTGTGCTGATATATATATATATATATATATATATATATATATACTGTATGATATGATACTCTGGGTATTAGTTTTTTTACAAAGTAGGCTTTACTTTGTACACGGTGTTGTTATCGCACACTATTTGTCATTTATCAGTATGTATAACTTTTCATGGTCAAATTGAAAAGCATTTAATGTCCTCTATAAACTGAAGACTACAAGTGTCTTTGGCTCATGTATATACAGTATATTAGAAATAATGTACAGTAATAATAATAATAACATCAACAACATCAACAACAACAACAGTAATATTAATAATAATAATAATAATAAATGCATGAATATTTAAATCTGGTGCATTTCGTGGGTAGTTTAAGACAAGTAAAGGAATACCAATGTTTTTTATGCCTTAAAAAGGATACTATTGTTTTGTTTTGGAAATTATTACAATATGACAAAATTATTACATTTTAATTAAAATGTGAGTTCATAATGTAATAAATTACTCATAATGTAAAAACCGTTATTACGATTTTAATAAGATTTTATGTTTTGAGAAAATTATTACATTATGTGCAGTTATTACATTATGAGTTGCTAGAGCTGGTCTATGTGGTGAACCAGCATAGCCAAAATGTTCACAAGCAAGAACCAAGGAAGTCTTCCTGGTTAAAGGGATAGTTCACCCAAAAATGAAAATTCTCTCATGATTTACTCACCCTCCTGGCATCCCAGATGTGTATCACCTTCCATCTTCTGCAGAACACAAATTATGATTTTTAAAAGACTATTTCATCTCTGTAGGTCCTCACAATGGAAGTGAATGGGTGCCAAAAAATTTGAAGCTCCAAAATCCAAATAAAGGGAGCATAAAAGTAATCCATATGACTCCAGTGGTTAAATCCATGTGTTCAGACATGATATGATAGGTATGGGTGAGAAACAGATCAATACTTAAGTCATTTTTATCAAAAATTCTCCTCTCTGCACAGTAGGGGGCAATATGCATTAAGACTGTGAATCACCAAAAACAGAAGAAGAAGAATGGGAACGTAAAGTGGAAATTGACTGAGCAGGGAGGAGAATTTATAGTAAAAAAAAAGTACTTCAGACTCCTGCTCCACTTTCTGCAAGCCCTACAGGTATCAAAGCAGTCAGTTCGAAAGGTGAACATTTATAGAAGAGTGTTAATTTAGATTATACTTTAATCAATACATCAATACAGCAAGCACTCACTCTAAACCAGTTGTGTGTTCTGACATATGCAGGGCCACTGCAGTAATTCAAGCTGCTCAGCACCATCGCTCGGACATCCATCAGAGGCCCATACACTCATTATCCCCGCCAGGCGCAGATCATCAATAAATTAGCCATGCAACGAGCCCAATCAATTTGGCTGATGGAGTGTCACCTCTAGCCGCCGGGGAGAGCGATGGAGAACTGAGTGCCACCTGGCCCATCCTCCGCCGGACCGGCGCGGAGCTTGGAAGCATCAACGCTAATAAAGTCTTTATCTGCCAGACGCAAGGCACGCTTCATGCATCACCCATAAGTTATGTGCATTCAGAATGGCTCCATTGATTAGGGCTGAGTTTGTTTGGTGTACGAAAGATGAGGGAGCGTGTGATAACTTAGAGTACCCGTGTAACTCGAGTGCTACACCTGCGGAGGGCTTTGAAGGGGTGTGGTCATGGTCTAGATGCCAGGGGGTAATGATGCAGTGTGCGGGAAGCTGTAAAAGTGCAATGGTAGAGTGGTAAGAGGAGGATAATATTTCCCGTATGGGCGGAGACAGATTTCTGGTAAGGTCCCGATAGCATCGCTCGGGCCACGAGGCTGGACGGCCAGAGGAGGATTAAACGAGGCATTGGGTTACCAACACACTTACTCTCCTCTGCCTCTCTCTCCATTCCTTGCCGATCTCCATTGCCTGAGAGACCTCACCCACTCATTGACAAATGAACTTCTGGGAAGAGACAGATGATGGAACAGGAACTGTTCTCTCCTCCCTTGCTTTAGCAACCCTTAGATCTGATTATGAGAGAACCAAAGTGAACAATATAATGCAGAATGTGCATGCATGTGATATCAACTTAATTTATTACAGACAAATCCTTTTAAATCAACCATGAGTAGGGCTGTTAATCGATTAAGAAATGTAACTGAACTGATTGCATGCTACGCTGATTAAGGAATCAATCAACTTCATCACAAATAACCGCATCAATATTTGTAAGACAAGACATCATTATATTATTATGGAAGTAAAGCATTGAATAATAAACATTACAAAAAATTACCTTAGAAGTCAATATAGCCTATTTTTTGTTTTATTTCCATATCATATCACTGACCATAAGTCTATCACTGGCCTACAGTCCAGAGCAATCCAACTGGCAAATCAGTTTGCTCTTCTGTCTGAGGTAGCCTGTTAACATATGACTCTTTTTTGGTTATGTCGTCTGTGTTATTTCTAATTGTTGTTCTATGTACACATGTCAGATCATAATTTTTGCCAACTGCATCACATACATTGCATTGCATAAATTTTTATTGCTTTTTTTTAAATTAATTTAACTATATTAACATATTAAATTGACAGCTCTTGTTATAGGCAAAATTCTTTTTAGTATATTAAAGGGGTCAAGACATGAGGAATCAAATTTTCCTTGATTTTTTGACATATAAGAGGTTACTGTACTATAAAAACAAACAGTAAGTTTCAGAACTGAAAACTTCCTCCTTAATACAAAAAGAGCATTTATTTAAACCAAGTTCCAGAAACGACTTGTTTGAAATTTGTGGGACTTGTGACATCAAAAGGACCAAATAATATTTCTGCATATGACTGCCTCTTCAGCAAGACATCAATGCCTATTTTTTGATGACCACCCACTGGTGCTCAGTCACACAGGTGAAGAGGAGAGAGAGGGCCTGTTTTGGGAGAGTCATCCAAAGGGGACTTACACAGGACACCTTCATGTGTCTATCTGGATTTAAATCTTTTTCTACATAAACATGCACTAGACGAACGGCTTTGACCATTATCATGCATCTCACGCCACTTTTAAAAGATGTGATGTAAAGTTAGAACTCTGTCCTGTATGATTTTTGCAGTGGTGATTTCTCAGGGCCAGCAAAGCCTTCTCTGCTGGCGTAACATGCCTAATAAATAAATATTTTTTCATCCTTTCATTCTCATTGACCTTTTTGCCTATGTAATTTCAGTCGCTTCCCACTCCTAATTCATCTACAATCGAATAGCAAAAAACAAAAAGTTTATCTAATCAGAATTTATTCCTCGATGCTTACATGCAAAGTGTGACAACTGCTTCACAAATCACATGCCCGAAGCCATGCTCCTTAAGCCTGGTTTATACTCTATGCGTCCGCAATAGCACGAGGGAGCGCGCGGCAAAAATGACATCATCGCGGAGTGGGCGGTCGTGCACTTGAGTCTGAGCTCCACCCCATCAGGCCTTCAGAATTTCTGCAGAATCCCTCAAAATTGCAAATGAATGGGCATCTAAAGTCAGACTGTCAGATTCATCAGCCAGTCAGATTGATTTATTTGTTCTTGGTGGGTGTATTCTTTAGGATATATCCCAGTCCAGGCCTTCTAGCTAGCCTTGAGTGACGCAATCATGCTTTAAGTGATGTACATAATTTGAAAGCGAAGAGCGCGAGATCTTGCTGAGGAGTTGGCTGTCACTGCTGTTATTGCCGTTGAGAAAGAGATCCTTATGGATTTAAAAACCTGAGATGTTCTGCATGATTGTGCGATTGACTAATTAAACAAGAAAGGAGGACTGATTTTCACTTCAAGCAAATTGGTAAGGGCTTTTTGCATTGTTATAGCAACATCAGGAGTTTAAGTGTAAATTAGGCTGCTTGAGCATTCAGTGTCGGATCAAGTTTTGAAAAGTAACCGTGCACCCTGATGAAACAAAATTTATTGCAAGCAAAATTTAAATCGCAAATATAATTAATTTATAAATACTTTTTCTGGCTTTCTACCTTGGTTCTGGCTTTCGTGCGTGGACGTGTTTTTAAAATGTCAATTGGTATTATTAGTTGGCTGTGACATAATGTATGACAGGCATACACTGTCTTATTCACTGTGAAACTGTCTTTTCTTAATGGCATGAATCGCACTGAAGGCCTAGACATAAAATGCACGGGCCGCGGCTGGATTTTTGCAACAATCTGCATCATTTTTAATTGTTGGTCTTTAGTAAACATGCACTAGATGGACATCTTTGATCGTTTTGATGTGTTTCCTGCAATGTGAGGCATGTTTTAAAAACAAACACGGAAGGTGTGCGATGTGAAGACCAGCATCTCTGTTTTGGCCTGTTGAAGCCGGTTGAAGCACCCAACATCACCATGCATTGTATTACGTTTGTGTATTCAGAACATTTCAGTGTGGATTGTATGTGTTTTTGCACTCATATCAGCGTGGATTGCTTGTGAACTAGTCACAATATGATTCATGCCTTGCAAAGGAATAGTTATTAAAGGATGGAGCAGTTAAAACACTATTGGACCACAAAACAATTTCATTCATGAATATTGCATATGTCATTACTGTTTGATAGTTTATGGTGCTGCTTGAATGAACAGTTTAAAGGGCCAGAGAGCTTAAAACTGAACTGTAACAGATCTCTGCTCTCTTTGTGAAGGAGGAAGCGAGGGCCTGGTAAATGTCCAACATAAATTCTTTATTTTACACACTTTTCAGCACAATATCAAAAGGTTTGCTTTTCAGCACAACGTAAATGCACAGATGTAAACAATGCTGCGTGCGTCTCTCTCTCCTCCGGCGGTCTGGACTGCCCTTTTAAACCCTCCAACTCTCACTGCAACTCAAAACAGCTGTTAGAGGTGATTTCCCACAGGTGTCAATCCTTACCGCTCTTCCTCTCCCGGCTTCGCTCTCCATAGACATTGCTCAGCCACGCCCCCAACACCACACAAGCGTTTCAGACTGAGGGCCGGAGACAGGGTGGAAAATTATTATATATTACTGAATTATTTTTTTGTTGCAAAAAAAAAAAAAAAAAACTTTACTAATATTATTAGTGGACATCAGCGAAGATAATAAAATTATTTCTCCTTTAAATTCTCCAGTGTTCGTGGATGTACCATTGCGCCAGGAACACAGGCAGCATGACCACAGTGACTTTTTTTGTATGGATCACATTGATTTCCTGTTCTGTGACTTTACAGAGGGCAAAGTTGAGTCCAGACAGAGAAAGAGCACACAACCTACGTGTCAGGCTAAGGCCGCAAAGATCCTTAGGATTAGATGGTTGATACAATAGGTCTGCACACACACAGATTTTTCTTTGCACAACAACCTGGCGCCACTTAATCTAAGTCCCTCTATGGATCGCATTTATCCCTGGTCCTCAGAATCTCACCGCAAGTCAGTGAAGGTAAGACAGCACTATTTGCCTATATATCTGGGTCATTATAATTTCATGAAAGCTAACAAGAAATGGTTTCTATAGCTCAAGTGGTAGAGCATGATGTTTGCAACACCAAGGTCATGGGTTCAATTGCCAGGAAATGCATGAACTGATAACAATTACAGTATACACTGAATGCACTTGAAATCACTTTGGATAAAAACTAGCTGCCAAATGCATTAAAATTTAAAAGAAATGTCCAGATCATATTTCATCTCAAAATCAAAATAAATTATATTTGGCATAAAGAAAATGAAACCTATGTGGATGATTCACTGTGGATGAATCACCATCACTAAAACTCAATGTACCTAAGATTTTGGCCAGGTGCAGAGGTGAGAGGACATACACAGGCAGGTGGGGGAAATGGGTGGTATGTGATGTGGAGGAGGAAAGAAGAGCTCAGAGAACATGCCAGAGCGTGCGGAGAGAGACACTCATAGGCAGAGCTTTGAAGCCTCTTTCAAAGGCTGCTTGAATCAAGTGATGGCAGCATACCAGACACATGAAACACGTCCACGCAAAAAAAAAAAAAAAAAAAAAATCCAACGGAGTCACCACTGTGATGAGACCTTGAAATTAACACAAAAACACACATTCCTAGCGTAACCTCACTTCAACAATGCACAAGGGCCTTTGGTAACCATTTATGCTCTGTTGAATACAAGTTCCATATTTAAAAAAAGAAACACTTATATTTTTCATTCCACTAAAACAACCCAGAAGAAAATTGAATTGTTCAGAGGTTTCTCTTTGATAGCTCAGGAGACTAATTGGAGTTCTCAGTTATATTTCTTTGAAGTTTCTTTGATGTTTATTATAATCAAGAGTCACGTGGCGCCATGCAAGGGTCGGACGTGTGAACGGCGAGCTCTGCGCACTTTGCTAGTTTTAATACTTTTTATGTCATAAACCGGTGAGATTCGATACACACTGATTCTTGACTGTTCTAGGAAGGCAATATGTCAAAGAATTCAAAATCCGGCTCTGGAGACATTAAAAGACACTTATGTGCTCAAGCTGATACCCCTGACAGGGCCGCAGACCAGGGACTCAGTTTGGACGATGTGGTGGAAGAGATTCAGTGTCAACTGTTGAACATGTCGGCAATGCTGGCGAAGGTCACTGCTGAATTGGAGGATCTTGCTGTGGTACGTCGATCAATTACTGCCATGGAGACGAAGTTCACTGAGATGGTTACATGAGTGTCGGATGTTGAGAAACAAATCAATTATCTGGAGTCATCTGAGAGGGAATTAGCTGCTAATCTGCTAGTGACCAAGATAGACTTGGAGCATGTATGTGAAAAGTTGGAAGACTTAGAGAATTGTAGCTGGCGAAACAACGTCTGAATTGTTGGAATTCCTGAAGACGAAGAAGGTTGAGATATGGTGAAATTTCTGGATGGGCTCTTCCTGAGTCTGCTCGGCATAACAGTCCATAAGCTGAAAATCGAGCGAGCTCACAGAGGTCTGCGGAAGGAGACAGGTTCCGATCAAATCTGGCCAAATTTCTGAGATCATATGATAAAGATCTCATGTTACATGAGGCGAGGAGTAAAGGAAGGCTTTCTTGGAAGAACCACAACATTTTCTTGTTCCCAGACTTTGCGAATTCGACAAGAGAAACGTGATCAATTCAAGGAATGCAAGAAACTCTTACATCAACGGAAGGTCACTTTTGCACTGATGTTCCTGGCAAATTGAGAATAGATACTAAGGATGGCCACAACATATTTACATGCCCGCTGCAAGCGATGTCCTTCATAAAGTCAATGGAGTGAGTAGGTTATTGTTTGATACTTTCTATGCAGCCGAGTGGGCCTGAATCACTGAACATTCACTTGACTGTCCGAGGAAACTAAGCACCTTCTTTGATTCTTTTTGTGCTGGTTCCGCCTAGCGGCTGGAGATTGTTTTGTGGGATAGCACTCCTTCGGGACAGTTTGTGGATGAATCTGCATGTTCTTTGTGCTTATGCCTCCTGTTGGTTGGAGTTTATTCTGTGGAATATTTCTTGCAAAACACTGGAGTGATTAGGGCATCTGTTGCACTCATGTAACAGCTGATTGGGCCTGACTCACTGAACATTCACTTAACTGTCTGAGGAAACTGGGCACCTTTTTTTTTTTGTGCTGGTTCCACCTAGCGGCTGGAGTTTGTTTTGTGGAGGAACACACCTTCGGAGCAGTTATGTGGATTAATCTACACGTTCTTTGTGTTTATGAGGCATAAGCACTCCGTGTTATTGGCTGGAGTTTGTGTAATTCTGTCTCACAAAATTTGTAAAGAAAGACTTGAGCAATCCGATGGCAAAGTTGTCACGGGGGCTCTCATAGGCGTACATGGACTGATTGAGTTTAGAGGGATGGACGCCGGTTGGCGCTGTTGTGCACGGGGTTAATGCGCATGTTTGTTTTTTTTGTTTTTTTTTGGTGGGAAGTTCAGGGTTTGATTGTTGCACTAATGTTGGAATGTGGTCGTTATAATAACATTTTTGACACACAATCTATTTTTTCTAATATGTCAAAATGTCAGATGTTAATATGAGTGGATTGTCTCTCTCCACGTGGAATGTGAATGGGTTGGGACACCCCATAAAAAGAAGGAAGGTTATTTCTTTTCTTAAACATAAGAAATATGATATAGTGTTTCTTCAAGAAACACATCTTTCCCCGCAGGAAGCTGAAAAATTTTGGAAGATATGGGGTGAACATGTTTTCTTTAGTGCTGGCTCAAGTAAGAGCAGGGGAGTCATTACATTGATAAGTAAACATCTACAATTCAAATGTATCAAACAGATTAAAGATAAATTAGGAAGAGTCATTGTTGTTTTAGCAGAAATTCAGGGGCAAAGGTTGATTTTGGCTAATATTTACGCACCTAACGCTGATGATCAGGGCTTTTTTATAGATCATGAAGGGACATTGCAAGCTGATGGCACCCTCATGATATAATACTGGGAGGAGACTTTAATCTTTTGATGGACTCAGTCCTTGATCATATTGAAGCAAAAGTGTGTAAGCCCCCTAGAACAACAGTGACGCTTCAAAGGATGTGTAAAATCTTGGTCTTACAGATATATGGAGACTTCTGAACCCATCTGGTAGGGACAATAATTTTTTTTCATCAGTCCATAAGATTAATTCTAGAATAGATTTTTCTAGTCCCTCATTTCATCTGTTGTTGATTGTTCAATTGGAAACATTTTAGTTTCAGATCACGCCCTAGTGGGTTTAGAGGTGTTGCCATATACGGAGAAAAAGAAATCATATAGTTGGCGCTTTAATGTATCCCTGTTGCAAAATCCTGTATTCCAACAAATGATAAAGGCTGAAATCAGTGTCTATATGGAGACCAACTGGTCCTCAGTATCCTCTGTGGGCGTGGCTTGGGAGGCATTTAAGGTGGTTCTTAGGGATCGGATCATACAGTATGCCTCATTCACCAAAAAAGCCAAAGCACGAGAACTTGTGGAGTTGGAAGGGAATATTAAAAGAGCAAAAAAATTCTCTAGGAGGAGCTTGGCGAAGTAATTAAGGCCTTGCCTACAGGCACGTCTCTGGGCCCAGATGACTTTGCCGCTGAATTTTTTAGATCTTATGCTACAGAACTGGCTCCACTTTGCTAGAAGTTTATATGGAATCATTAAAGACTGGAAAGCTTCCACCAGCCATGACACAAGCCTGGATCAGTCTGATTCTTAAAAAGGACAAAGATTCAAGCGACACCGTCACCGTCCAATTTCCCTGATCCAGTTAGACGTAAAAATACCATCAAAAATTTTGGCTAACCGATTAAGTTATGATATCTCTTATACATATAGATCAGATGGGGTTTATTTGGGGCCGCAGCTCTTCTGATAACATCAGGCATCTCATCAATATCATGCGGTCAGTGGCGAATGACCAAACTCTGGTTTCTGCCATCTCACTTGATATTGAAAAGGTGTTTGATATGGTAGAATGGGATTATCTTTTTAAGATTTTGGAAAGGTGGAGGTTACCCCATATCACTCTACCTTCCCTAGCAACCGGGCCAATTTGGTTGCTTAGGAGACCTGGCTGGAGTCACTCAGCACACCCTGGATTTGAACTCGTGACTCTGGGGTGGTAGTCAGCATCAATACTCACTGAGCTACCCAGGCCCCCAACAAGCTTGTATTTTTAAGTTTAGCAAAGTATTAATATAGTGTTTTCCTCGTTTACAAAATTGAATGTTTGGAGTAAGATATTCTTTGTGAAGCAGACTTCCATTTCCTCTAAAAGCCCCACAAGAATTCCACTTAGTTGGGCTCATTTAAAAAGCAGTGTAGTTTATCATAGCTAAATCATTCAAACAGTAAAGTCATTCCAAAACTGAAGAAACTTGTCCAAAGTGAACACTAATCACCCTGATTGTGACTACAAACAAAAACAACTTTTTCAGCAAGAAATTGATAAAAACACTAAATAAAGCAAAAAACATTTATTAATTCGAAATAACAATTAGTTGCATGTCCTCATCTGTCACCATGCTTTGACCAAACACACATAAATAAATTAAAGCACAGTGATTTATGGGTATTACCTCCAGAAAAAATTGCTTCTCCAGTTGGCATGCTCAATAGCAGATGCAACGAAATGAAGTTCATTTTGCTTATCCCAACGGGGTTCCTACATTTTTCACACATGCATTTTCAGGACCTTTCAATGACTTTAACAGATGTTCATGGCTATTGGAAAATAATTATTCTGCCACAAATGGCTTTCTCAGGCATCAAACTGAGCATGCTTAAAAGCTTGTGTAAGTTCTACCTTCAAGACCAAACTTAAAATTGTATGTTCTCGCTGTTTAAGTTTATCTCACTGAATCGCATAAAAGATGACCTTAAGTAATCTCAACTTTTTCTACATTAGATTAGTTCAGTGAACACTGAAAACATAGTTTGTCTGACAAAATGGAAGTTGGATTTTTTTTACAGTTTATCTAGCTTTTTATTTAAGGACACTTGAGCAAAAGTCTCTGTAGGGCTTTACTGGTTGTTTAGATCAGTGTTACTATCAGAAATAATAATTATTTCTGTAGTTATTAATTAATATTTAAATTAATTAATTGGATCTAACTCATTAAAACCTCATATGGGACTCCAGTAAATGTAGTGTGCTGCGTTTAGGAACAAGGTTGGTTATTAGCAATAATTAATAATTATCAAAGATAATTACTAATTATTAAAATCAATAGAACATTGATGAGAATCAATGTTAGTTTTTTTAATCCTTTAAAATCAGCAATTATCAAAGATAATCTTTAATTGTTAACATCGATGAAACATTAATTAAAATTAACACTAGCTTATTGATCATTCAAATTCAACAATCATCAAAGATAATTATCAATTATCAAAAATCAATAGAATATTAATAAGGATTGACATTGATGGGGCACCACCCTGAAATCAGGGACTATTAGCCAAATAGTAAAACAGTCTCAATATTAGATTGTTTTCTTAGGAAAATCGACATCCGAAGAATATCGATTTTCGGGAAAAAAAACAATGAATGAAGGTTTGAATCCGAGCACTGACATCCCGTCAGCATGACACAGGCGTATGCAAAACAAACCAAAACGCTTCTCTTTGTAATATAAACAAAGTTTTTTTATGCAGTAATATCAATTAATATTTAATAGAATGCAGTCAATAAACTTCCGACTTACAACTACAAACTAAACAGTGATATGATTAGATATGGAAATAAAAATAATTCTATAACACATAAGGTGTGTGTGACAGTGTGTGTGTGTGTGGTTAGTATGAGAGAGAGAGATGATTAAGTGACAGCCCTAAAGCTGATTTCGCGATCGTGGGAGAGAAAGCAGCTGTGTTCATCACTCAGAGCGGGGCTCGTAAAAGTCCTGCGTTATTTGACTCTTTAATGGATGAACTCAGTTTCTGTCTCACCCGCGATGGTGAAATTGCACAATCCAATTTGGTTGGACCACAATACAGCAAAACAAATTTGTGATAATTAATACCCTGAGTATTAATAATGAGCGGACATGGCGGTCCGTAAACTGTACAAGCAAAAACCTTGAAACACAAGAATAACACGCTATAATATTCTATCTCTGCCCAGACGTAACCTCTTACTTGAATCGCATGAGGACACAGGTAGAATGTGTTTTCCTCCGTCCTTTAACTTTGACCCGGTTCCTTGAGGCTCGGGTGATGACGGGAGGCCGTTTCCTCGCTCTGTCGGCAGGCGGTACGGCTGTTGATTGTCAGCGGGCAGTACGGCTGTTGATTCTCGGCGGGCTGGTGGAGAACTCAGAAATGTCGACTTGATTGAAGATGGAAGAGAAATCTTTAATCTCTTCACTTCTGTAGGCAAACGGATGAAGATGCGAATTGCTCGGCGGTCTCCTTCGGATCCGTTAGAGTGTTCGGTTGAACACAGAGTAATCTCAACTCGTCCAGCGAGATGGAGACTGTATGGCTACAGTTTCAAGTCGGACATTACTTCCTTGTGCCACGAGGTTGCACGGAGAGCAGCAAAAAAAGCTACGTCTATATTCGGTGAACGAAGTCGCTGGAAGTGAATTCTGGACGCATTTCAGAATTATTTCAATTCCTGATGATGTCATGTTTGAGGGACGTTCTGTTGTGTGCCTCATCCAATAGGAGTTGAGCGCTCGATCCTTTAGTGAGCAAGGCTTCACGGATCTGTAGTCTGTTTTGGACTCCCTTTGTTTGATTTTGGCGCGATTCTTATCAGTAAAATTTACGACTTAGAAGGTGGGGGCTTGAGTTATGTTTTTACGACTGTGTTAGGCCTGCCTTTGTCTTCTATCTGAATACATGAGGCCCAACATCTCCATTTAATCTCCATTTAATCTCATTGCTCCCTATGAGACACAACAGAGGCATTAAAGAGATCTCATTCATGTTTGTTCTTTTCTATACATCGTTACACACACACACACACCATACATGGCTCGTATCTCTTAGATATTCTTCCCTCTGTTATCAAAAAGGGAGTTAAAAACAGAACACTCCATGTGTAAAATGGAGTAAAAAGGGAAGCAAATGAATAGATGTATGACTGAAGAGGAAGCAGTAAGGGATGTTCTGGCACAGGCATCCGTTCTTAATCAAGATTCCACTCTTAGACGCCTCTGCTCATTTCTCCACGCATGGCCTGTGGCTTACAATAAATAGCCTGCTCACCTCATACCTCTCTCAGGCCCATTGTCATCTGTCCTTGCTGCCCTCTTCCTCGTAAACATCAATCCCTCTGTCCAATTATCCTGCCTGACTAACCATATTTCATTCCAAATTTACACAATTATTGGCTGTTTGAATGCATATTAATAGCGAACTCAAATAAGAGTATGGAGCTGATAATGAAGGAAAAAAATATTTCCTTTTTGAAGTGGGTTTAAAAGCAGATAGAAGAGCTAGGGGTTGAATTTTTAAGCAGAGCAGCGAGGGGATAGAGATGTGGTTTTGAAGTTCTTGTTCCACATAGACAGCGAGAGGAAATGGTGGAAAAAGCAGAAAAGAGTGAGTCGTGGGCAGAGAGTTGGGAGAGACACTTTCACATTCACTCTTCACATAAGGGATAACCTATAATCCCTGAAAGCAAATAATAGAGTTTATAGTTTGCATTCTGATGGACAGTAAATGTAACTTTTATCCGCATAATCTCCATGTTGAAGATAGTATACTAAAACAGGGCTTTTAGTGTGCCCGTGGTGGCAAGGGGGTGCTATGATGCCGGGGGAAAAACTGTCTTTATGAAAATATCGAGCTGCCTTTATACTTTATGAAGAAGGGAAATTTACCAAACTGGTCTCATAGGCTACGTTCACACAGTCAGTGTTTGCAACCGTATTTACTTACAGGTGTGAGTCTGGAAATGTCCTGTTCATACAACAGCTTACAGTAGCAGTTCAAATGCTGTCTGTATGAACGAACAACTGAAGTCACAACCGTATTCTAACAGCTGTAACCATTAGTGACAGTGACTAAAAGTTGGCGACGTCCATAACACCGGCATGTCTTATCACAATTGCCACCGCGTTTTTAAATAAATGAGTCTAATCGAGGCGCGAGTTCATTCATCAGATTATAATTAACTGACAGCGGCTTTGAATGCTTTTTAACCGCGTGCAGAACGCAGTTTTTGTGTCACACAGCTCTCACCCATGAGCAACAGGTGGAAAACAGCATCCGAATCTTCGGATGACATGCAGCTCATTTCTCCGGATCCATGAGTTAATAAAACCTCACATGAAACACACGAAACACACACGTGTACAGTGCAGCGTGTCTCTCACTTACATGGCATAACTAACAACTAGTTGTCCAGGACGGTTCCGTTCACACAGCACAGGTTTGCCGAGTGTGAGACCTGAAAATGTGCGGATGCTGTTGTCAAACCCATAAATAACCATCCTGTGTGTGAATGGAACCATATTAAGCATTCAAAACAGGTCTGACAACCATATTCTGCTGATGTGTGAACATGGCCATAGAATCGTGTTAGTGTCTATTTGGAATATCTTAAAATATCAATACATTGATTACTGTGCGGCACATTATTTTCTGTGTCCATTTTTGAGGCCTTGATATATTAACATTATTCAACATTTAAATTAGAAGCCTAATTTTTGTGCTTTCCCATTCACTGTCAGTTGGTCTTCCATTTATTGTAGTCTGGTGTAATAGCTTTGGGAGGCCACAAGGGGATGATATAACATTTACTGTACTTAAAGGAATGTTCTGGGTTCAATACAAGTTAGGCTCAGTGGACAGCATTTGTGGCATAATGTTGATTACCACAAAAAGTTATTTCAACTCATCCCTCCTTTTCTTTAAAAAAAAAGCAAAAATAGAGGTTACAGTGAGGCACTTACAATTTTTGGAGGGTTTAAACACAGAAATGTGAAGCTTATAATTTTATAAAAGCACTTGCATTAAATCTTCTGTTAAAACGTGTGTATTATTTGAGCTGTTGTTTAAATTTTCATTTTTACAGTCGTTATATGGTTTTAGGTTTTGTTGACATTACATCGTCATGACAACAAAGTTGTAAAATTGGCTATAACTTTACACAGAAAAAGTTAGAATGCAATTTTATCACACTAAAATCATGTTAACACACATATTGTTTATGTCTTTTGGCTATACTTTTGAAAAAGTGAATATTTTAATGTTCAAAATTTGGCCCCGCTCACTTCCATTGTAAATATCTCACTGTAACCCAGATTTTTGCTTTTTTTAAAGAAAATAAATTGTTTTGGTAATCAATATTATGCCACAAATGCTGTGGATTGAGCTTAACTTGTATTGAACCCGGAACATTCCATTAAGACTAAGTTATCATCACCTTTGTCACTCCTAGATTTGTGCAGCTGGTGTTTTGCATAGTGTCTCTTTGTGAATAATATTATATTATAATATGGAGTTAAACAAATGGGAGAGTCTGGGGAAAGGGCAAAGGAAGAAAAGTTTGGAGACATTTCGGATTCTGGGTTAATGGAGCTGGCCAATATCCTAAATATGAATAGATATTATGGAGAATGGCAGGTATGTGCAGTGAAATTTAACAAACAGGTACAATCTACAATCACAGAAGCTTTTAACCCAATTTTATGCCACAAAGTGAACATTCCACCTTGGTACTGCCACCATATACTGTATGTAAGGAACCCCATGATATCATTTTGCAAAAATTTCACAACAGTCACATAATTTACATGAGATCATGCGGTAAAACCTCCCGCTACGTAATTCTATAATAAAAATAAAAATAATTATAATACGTTAATTTTTCTAACTGTAGCTACTTGCCGTATTAATACAGAATGTGGGCATCAATACAGGTGTGTGTTTATAGTAATTTTACAGTGGCTTTGAATGCGGAGTCTGAGCTCTCCATTTTATAATACACCTTTGAGAACTGAATAAGTAAGTGTTTGCAATTGTTTCATATCAAGTAAGTGGGAAAGCCACACAAGCACTCATTTTGAAACTTCCTATGTTTGCGACTTACACCCTCCCTCGGCTTTGCACAGTATCAAAAGACACCGCAAACACTTGTGGCAATCAATTTCCTCTGCTTTCCACGATCTAATCAGATTTCTCACTGAAGCATCCATTAATCTCTAAACTGGAGATAGATAAACTGAAATATGATCACTTCAGCAAACTCTAAAACTGCCTTATGGTAAAGGTTAGATATACAGTATACACTAGCTTAGCCTCACTTCTCAGGATACCAGAGCATGCAGCTGCACTGAGATCTGTGGATCAGCACTGCATCAGTTTTGCTATATCAGCTCTGATTCACTGCTCCACCAGCTCACCCATCGCAGCATGAGTCAAACCATCAGCCAGACCAGACGTTAGTAGTGGAGCAGCACTTAGTAATGATGTCCAGACAGGTGAGATCCATATCAGTAAACTCTTCTTTGACAGATGCTTCTTCCTAAATGAGGAGCACACCAACTGGGCTTCAGGTATGGAACTAGATCAAAAGGCCCACTTATTTTCTGCTTCAATTAACTTTACAGGAGCTCAGTGGCAAAGCTGGGATTGAACCCCATCTTTCTTGGCTAGATAGCAGTGCTAGAATAGGCTGCAGGCTGTGACTATCAGGATCTGATAAAGCAGAATCTCATGAGGAGTAATAACTCACTGTTAAAGAGATTGTTGGTGGTCACATATGTTAACATATATGGGGGAACACTATTAGACCTTCTTGGCCTGAGTCCACCCTGCTGAAACAACCAGATTAGACAAGCATTAATTTCCATGCTATTCCAAGGTGATTTATGCTGGTTTGGTGCCACCAGCAAAATAATTTGGTCAACCAGCATGGTCCTTCTGATGAAGCTGGTTTACCAAGGGAGGCTTGGAAGAAAGAAAGTCATATGGGTTTGGAACAGCATGAGGATGAGTAAATGATGGCAGAATTTTTGGTTTGGGTGAACTACCTCTTAAAGATGCCTGGTAGGAACACCAACATCCAAAACACAAGATATGTTTCAACAGAGCTCTTAATCAGCATGTCTAATCCTAGAGATTCAGCCAGCTGTGCCAATATGTAACAGATTTGAAATAGTGTTGTTTATATTTTCTAAAGGTCATTTGTCCAAAATCCCAATAGAAAAATAATGGACCTCTACATGGAACATTTTCATAAAGCTTTGTGCCAATAACCCCTTAGAAGCAGAGCACAATTTTCACCTGGTAGCTAGAAATGTGCCAAATAAATGAAATATTCTCCCTGTGAATCTCAGCTATTTACAGGGGGACACTGCAGAAAAGTTCACACCTATATCCCCTTCATCTGACGCTAAGGGAAGAACATCATTTCTGTAACTGCTGAAAAATGTTAAATGTGACCTGTACATTGGGAATGGATATCCTAGATGACAAGACCAACTTAAACCAGCAAGAATTTCCATGCTGGTATAGGCTGGTGTGGGCTGGTTAGATATATATATATATACAGTATAAGTCCATATGATGCTTTTAATAGTCCTCCAAAATAACTGGACACTGGCAAAACATCTACTATAATATAATACATATTTCTAAATATATTAACATATTTGCTATTTAAATGTTGCTTGCAATATTTGTTAGGGCTATATCCTTGTATATATGCTTGAATATATACAGTACATATCATTAATGGAGAAAGATACTTTTGGCCCCCAGAATGGTGTACAGAGAGTTATGCCATTTACCAACAGGGCCTTATTCTGCTGTCCATCGCTTCCTAAGAAGACATCACTTCCAGTACTGTGGTTGTGGATTATAAGGGCTAATGTGGTTGTCGACGATGCCATTGTAATCTCAGCAAAAAAAAGACTCTCACTTTTAATTGCTTTTAAACTGAACAAGTTTCACAGGCATGTGACTAACAGAAATGGAATAATGTGTCCCTGAACAAAGAGGGGGGGATTGGGGGGTGTCAAAATCAAAATTAACAGTGAGTATCTGGTGTGGTCACCAGCTGCATTAAGTACTGCAGTGCATCTCCTCCTCATGGACTGCACCAGATTTGCCAGTTCTTGCTGTGAGATGTTACCCCACTCTTCCACCAAGGCACTTGCAAGTTCCCGAACATTTCTGGGGGGAATGGCCCTAGCCCTCACCCTCCGATCCAACAGGTCCCAGACGTGCTCAATGGGACTGAGATCCGGGCTCTTCGCTGGCCATGGCAGAACACTGACATTCCTGTCTTGCAGGAAATCAAGCACAGAACGAGCAGTATGGCTGGTGGCATTGTCATGCTGGAGGGTCATTTCAGGATGAGCCTGCAGGAAGGGTACCGCATGAGGAAGGCGGATGTCTTCCCTGTAACGCACAGCATTGAGATTGCCTGCAATGACAACAAGCTCAGTCTGATGATGCTGTGACACACCACCCCAGACCATGACAGACCCTCCACCTCCAAATCGATCCTGCTCCTGAGTACAGGCCTCGGTGTAACGCTCATTCCTTCGACGATAAACGCGAGTCCGACCATCACCCTGGTAAGACAAAATCACGACTCATCAGCGAAGAGCACTTTTTGCCAGTCCTGTCTGGTCCAGCGAAGGTGGGTTTGTGCCCATAGGCGACGTTGTTGCCAGTGATGTCTGGTAAGGACCTGCCTTACAACAGGCCTGCAAGCCCTCAGTCCAGCCTCTCTCAGCCTATTGCCGACAGTCTGAGCACTGATGGAGGGATTATGCATTCCTGGTGTAACTTGGGCAGTTGTTGTTGCCATCCTGTACCTGTCCCGCAGGTGTGATATTCGAATGTACCAATCCTGTGCAGGTGTTGTTACACGTGCTCTGCCACTGCGAGGGTGATCAGCTGTCCTTTCTGTCTCCCTGTAACGCTGTCTTAGGCGTCTTACAGTACAGACATTGCAATTTATTGCCCTGGCCACATCTGCAGTCCTCATGCCTCCATGCAGCATGCCTAAGGCATGTTCACGCAGATGAGCAGGGACCCTGGGCATCTTTCTTTTGGTGTTTTTCAGAGTCAGTAGAAAGGTCTCTTTAGTGTTCTAAGTTTTTATAACTGTGACCTTAATTGCCTACCATCTGTAAGCTGTTAGTGTCTTAATGACCGTTCCACAGGTGCATGTTCATTAATTGTTTATGGTTCATTGAACAAGCATGGAAAACATTGTTTAAACCCTTTACAATAAAGATCTGTAAAGTTATTTGGATTTTTACAAAATTATCTTTAAAATACAGTGTCCTGAAAAAGGGATGTTTCTTTTTTTGCTGAGTTGATGGTTACGAAGACCAATCCGTGACTTTTGAACTGGATACGTTGATTTTCCAATTTAACAATACCCCTTCCACACATTGCACTCTATAACAGCATGTTGGCGCCAATTTTTTCCAGGTCTCCTGGTGCAATGCCACACGTTTTCAGGATTCCTTTTAGATGGTCCTTAAACCAGCGCTTCTGCCCACCAGGGTCTCTGCAGGCATTGTGTAACTGACCGTAGAGAACCTATCGTGGAAGTTGGTTCGGAGGCATATGGATGATATGTCCGAACCATAGCAGCTATTGTCTTGCCAGAGTTCCTTTAGTACTGATTGTGTTAGTCCGTTGAAGGATCTCTGTGTGGGGGAGTCAGTCTCTTCATGTGACACCTAGGATTTTCTGGAGACATCTGGTGTTAAAAGACTCCAGACTGTTGATGTGATGCCTATAGGGTGTCCAAGCTTCACCACCATACATGAGGGTAGAGACACAGACTGCTTCATAAAAAGCTATCTTGGTGTTAATGCTTAGCTTCTTGTTGTCAAACACCCATGTGCGGAGCCGACCAAAGGCTTGGTCCAGTTTTTGCTAATGCTATTTTGCTATATGCTAATCAGCCAAACCTTGACACCCTTGGTATAGCTGTGCTGTTTACCCGCAAAACCTACCTGGTGAAGCTGGTTCATCAGCATTGTCTGGTAAAGGTAATTAAGCACCCTTGTGGGGACTCCAGCACACAACATATGTTTGTGTTTCAGCAGGAATATGAGCAAATCGGCCTAAACATCTTTGGGGAAATGTAAATATTTCCGCTTTAAACTGAATCCAAAGCATTTCATAGCCCATCTTCTCCATTCCTGTCACTGTGTGTGTGTGTATGTGTGTGTGTGTGTGTGTGTGTGTGTGTGTGTGTGTGTGTGTGCGCGTGTGTGTGTGCCAAGGAAAGAGATAGGATGAGAGGCGTGCCACCGACTGCTGAGGTGTCAGCTCATTGACGGACTTCTCTGTTAGTTGGTTTGTTTTTCTCTTTTTAGTTTGTTAGCGCTGTCCTTGATGTGTCTGGCACAAAAGCACCCTACAGCCTCTGCCGCGTCAGGTGCCGCTCTGATCAAAGGCTGACGTGAATGCTGAGCTCCTCCTCTCTCTCTTACGATTGCTTTTCTTTTCCTTTCTTCTCATATCTGTTCATTTGCATCATCCTTTTCTCCTAGACACGTACTAGAGTATGTTTCAGGCCTCATAACTCTAATTTAAAAAAAAAAAAAATGCTTTCTTTGTAACACAGAAAACAATCGTTTTAGAGAAAACTTTCCCTTTAAAAGAATATTCCCTCAAACAGTGTTTTTCTAGTAAAAAAAATGTAGACATCGTTATTTACTTGAGAAGCATAACTGAGATATTAAGAATTGTTTTCAGATAAATTAATTTTATTTCTCTTACTTCATATTGTGGTCATTTGCAAACTTTGCAAAACTTTACAAAAAGTAGTCCATACGACTTGTGGCCTATATTTAAGGTCTTTTGAAGCCTTGTGATAGCTTTGTGTGATGAAGACTGAAATTTAAGTCACTGTTCACTGAAAATCTGTGTAGCTCTAAAATCTCATTTGTGCTTGTGTGCATTAAAACGTGTCACCAGGTTTGATGTCAAAACCATTTATTTTTTGTTTTGTTTTGTTTTTTTAGTTTCTTGTAACCAAAAGTGATATGATGTATATGAATGCTTCGAATTGAACACATGGGCAAATGGAAGATATCTTCCACAGAAGAATGACATGAGGGTATGTAAATGTTGACAGAATTTTCATTATTGGGGGAACTAACACTTTAATGTTGGAAAGGTTCAGATTTGAACTTTTCAATTGGTAAAGGAATAAACCTAGCAGATTTTTTTTCTTTTCTTTTTTTTTCAAATATGCTACAAGAAAAATTTGCCAATAGGGTAGGAAACAAAAACAAAATACATTCTCTGAAAAAAATTTCTTATGCAATTTAGCTTCTACACTCAAAATAAATAAATAAATAAAATAAACCAATTATATTTTTAAGATTTACGCATTTTAATTCTGTGACAAATTTCTATCAAACTAAAATGAGTAATCATTAAATAATCTGCATCATTATAAATTAAGCATATATGTGATTTATTTAAATGTAATTACTTCACATTATGCTTAATTCATAATATGTACATTGTGTGAAATGTTTAGGTATTGTGTGTGCATATTTACAGTATGATGTTTGTCAATTTTTATGCTAGTGTCAAAGACAGTTTCCATTCTATGAGAAATTGAATGGATAATAAAGTTTAAACTAACTAAACTAACTAACTAACTAACATTGTGTTAAAATTACTTAATTCAGTTTGATGGAAATTTGTCATTTAATTGGTATGCATTAATCTTAAAAATAGACAGAAATATTTTTTGGAATCCAAAGTCAATTTATCTTGTTTTAAGGATGTTCAGATGTGTTTACTGGAAAACAAGACAAAAGTTAAGATTAAGAAAATGTGGGTTTTGTAGTGTAGTGGCACTTTTGGCCAGCAGAGCATATGGTGACGGATGTTATTAATCTACAAGACTTAGAGGTAACACTTTATAATAATGGTCCATCATTAATAGGTAATTAGGCAGGAATTAATGCAGGACAAATGAGTAGTACTACATTAACACTTTAGTTACTACTATTAAATCATTTGGAAACACGATTAATTAATCAGTAAGTAATAGTAATAGTGAACTGATGACTGAGCTAGTTCACTCTTAGGTAATCAGTAATTACTGAATTTGATTTGTCTCATTGAGAACTATTAACTAACAATGGCTAATTTAAAATAACTACTAATTAATTACTAATCAAAACATTAACATGCGTCTAAAATGTGAATAATTATGTTTTATTGTGAACAAGATCAAGAAATGTGCCTTCAGAGAAACATGCGCCTCACGGGTGCTCTTGGTGGAAATTAACTTATGAATGTAACAGCTTTCTAAATCATGGCTACAGTGTCTGCTAGAGTATCATGGTCAGCTTATCTTACAGAAACATTGGGATGTATGCGCCCAACCTGTGTATTCCTTGGGATATCTCTTCTATTCATAACAAATTATTAACTTTGGCATGTTAGATATTGCTGGAGGTCTTTTTCAATAATTTTGGTAACCCATAAGTAATGAGTCAAGTGTTACCACATAAATATGAAGGAATTACTTATGATCTGGACCATTATTTTAAAGGTTACGCATTATTAATTAATGAGATCTTACTGTTTCCTTCCTTGGGAGTTAAAGGGCATCTGGACCATTATTATAAAGTGAAAACACATTATAAACCATTAATAGTAACTGAGGTATTACTTGTCAGTTAGTAATGAATACTCAGGTGTTTGTTCCTAAATTTTTTCCATTTAAAACATTTTTATCTGGCATTAAATTATGAATCATTTAAATAATTTAACATAATTGCATACTCAACTAAACACAATGTCTTTTCCCAAAGGACAAGTGTGTTGATCTCCAAGACTTCAACAGAAAACCAGAGAAAACCATCGTGCAGCTATGAGGCCGATTCCACCTATCTGTGTACTTCCACCCTAGACAGTCCACTCTGTAAATACGTACAGTTTTTATTAAATTAATTTTACATGTTTCCTCATTTGCCTATGTTCGGTCTGAACAGAACAGAACTTATGTTAAAGTTTACTGCGTGCAGGCAGAGTGACGGGAGGGCGGAGCAAAATTGCACTCAATCTTCTTTCACTTTCAGCACGAGCATTGAATATGGCGAACCCTGATTGGATTAGAAGCTTGATGGACAAGACACTCATTCTTTTACTTTTTCTTTTTGTTTTTCACTGGATCCATGAAGTTACTCAGGAAAAAAAATGCACTTCACATAAAATTAGCACTTCTTGTAAGATTAACTTACAGTATTTAGAAAGCTGTTATGTTCATAAATTAATTTCCACAAAAAACGCACGTGAGGCACATGTTTCTCTGAAGGTGCATTTTATGATCTTGTTTACAATAAAAACATAATCATTCACATTTTAGATGCATGTTAATGATTTGATTAGTAATTAATTTGTAGTTAATTCAAATTAGCCATAGTTAGTTAATAGTTCTCAATGAGGCAAATCAAATTCAGTAATTACTGATTAACTAACAGTGGACTACCTCAGTCATCAGTTCACTATTACTTACTGATTAGTTAATCATGTTTCCATATTAGTAAATAGTAGTAACTAAAGTGTTAATGTAGTACTACTCATTTAGCCTGCATTAATTCCTACATAATTACCTATTAATGACGGACCATTATTATTGTTACTGATTTAGACACTTTGTCTCCTGTATGCTTCAAATCCTCAGGAATTCTCCAACACTGAATGCCCCAATGTCCCTCATTACGCCCGTCCCTGTTATCCCTGAGTGCTTACCTCAGCAATACATATATTATTATGAGGACTCCTGTCAGCTAGACAATAGAAACATCCCTACTTTTAATCATAGCACCGGCCAGCTGGGAGAGAGACTCCTTCACCCCTCCACCCATTCTACCTACTCCCTTCTCAATTTTCTTCTTTTTCTCTCGTTCCCTCCATTCATCTCCCTCTACCTCTCTCTCTCTCTCTCTCTCTCTCTCTCTCTCTCTCTCTCTCTCTCTCCCAGAAATCGTAGTGATGAATAGTTCAGCACTGGCATCTGATGCCCACCAGCGAGAGGCAAGGCCCTTTTCAACAGCTCTCCTGGATCAGGCGGGGAAAAGAGATTAATTAATCCAGCAGGACACTTTGGGTGTAGAATGTGTGTGTGTGTATGTGAGTGTGTGTGTGTGTGTGTGTGTGTGTGTGGAGGCTGATGAGCTCTTTAAATAAATGCCACAAGGGTACACACAAGAGCAGCCAGAGGCAGGGCATTTGAGACTGTCCTTGACCTCCCAACATACACATACACTCACAGTCTCTCTCCTCAGAGACGCAGGCTACACACACCTACCACACAAACCCACAATCAACCTCTGGTTTTCGGCTCAGACTTGGGGGGGAAGGGTAATATGCCTGAACTACTCTTAAACACACACAGTGCCTCCACTTACCTATATTATCAGGCCATATGATACTGTACAGAGGAGGTAAATTATGTCATCATCCTGACTGCTGCTCTGTCCTTCAGACTTGTGGAATTGACTCGTTTACCTGCTGCTGCTTACGGAGTGTTAATTCATCCTGAAAAGGTGCAGTATTACACTTTGTGCTTCGATGTTGTGCCTTTTTTCTTCAAAAAAGACACAAGCATCTAGCCCTTAAAAACAGCTCTAGTTTTAGACTGTTTAGTCTAAAAAAACCTTCTTGACAGCACAATAAAACTGCTGAAGTATTTAAATTAAAGCACATTTGGTGATGACAATTAGGGTTTAAAGTAAAACTATGTTTTGACTCCTGTCTAACTGCAGAATACACATGCACACACATGCATTGCACACACACACAATATGTTTTCTTTCCCAGCATCTAGGCTATACCCTGAACTCTCATTAAATTTATCAATGTATTAATGCCAATTACAGTGCCAGCACCTGAAGTACACCCAACTTCAGATCAATAACCTGGTAGATATTACAGGCTGTCTTTTATTTCACTGTATACTAACCAGTCACAATTTACGTTTTCATTGCTTACATACAGATTAGAGACAATAGGATATATTAGGACGTATCTAAGACTATCTATCAAAAATTATATTGGCAGATGCTATGTGGCCTATTCACAGTACTCAAGTTTTGCAAAATTCCCTTTAAAGAAGTAGCCTACCGTAGTGTTACCATGATACAGTGGTAGTATTAGATGGTACTATGGTACTTTGATATAACTTGCCCATGAATTATTATTATTTTCATTCATGATGATAATGATATGGTACTCCAAGGTATTCAAAGAATACTGTAGTACTTCCACAGTACATTTAGTGTCTAGCCATGGTAATGACATGGTACTTTTTGGTATGTTTATAGTGATTTCATACTGTTTTGATACACTTTTGGTTGAAAAGTTTTACCTGCATGCAGTATGTCCATGAGCTGCGCATGAAGGTGTAGAACTTAAAGACCTTCTTCGTCACTGAAATAAAATAGGATGCTGGTTTTGTTTAATTGATTTTAAGTAAATATTTCACTTTACCCAGTTCTCTTTTTGTTCTTTGTGTTCTAAAGTATGAATCGGTCCGTGAGTAAGCTGTCCAAACGATTCAGACTAAATCACGAACTGGGTCAGAACTGCTAACCTGTTTGACCAATTCGTTGAAAAGAGCCAACTCAAAAAAGTAATTAATTCAGGAACCGAACATCGCTAGTTTTGATTATGAGCAGCCGACAGAAAACACCTGACTGATGACTTGATTACTGAAATATTTTCTGATTTGTTTTTTTTTTTTTACGTTCTAGTGAATGTAAATGCTAATGTTTGATGTCACATTCGTGAGATATGGTTATCAGTAAAAAAACAAAACAAAAAACAATCATTCAGGATTGAAACCTATATCTCACTCTCTAAACGAAAACATCACGAAAATCACAGTTGTGCTACACTACAACTCTTTATTTATCTTTCATTTAAATACAGCTCTTTTATAGTAGCTAAAACAATAGTTTTAAACAGTGAACATTTATTTTTATGGTTCATAAAAATAATCTTACTATGGTAAATATTCAAAAATACATGGTATTACCATGGTACTATGTCCAAAAAAAACATGCTGATGGTAATACATTTTTGTTAGTGAGGAATCTAGAGAAGCTAACCGTTACAGCTCTATGACTAACAGACACTTTTAAAAAATGGAATTTGCAATTTTCACTTCCAGATTAAATCATGTTCAAATATGACTCCACAAATTTACATTTGAGTCGACTAAACTAAATGTGGTGCACCGTTTTTCTTGTCATTTAGCAGACAGTTTTCATCCAATGAGACCTTCTCTACACTAATTGCACAGATGGTCTCTTTGGAGCAACCTGTGGTTAAGTGCCTTGCTCAAGGGCACAATGTTCATAAAGCAGGACTGTGATCTAACAGTAACTATTGAGTTTCTAGGTCATCTTACATGGGACTGAACCAGGAACCCAGTAGCAGCCTAGATCATTAACGATTAGGGTGCAAGCAGAACCCTGTTAGCAAACTACAACATTTGCAGCCCCAAACTGTCCTGCAGTACTTTACAAGATAGGCATTGTAAACTAGGCTATGATGTTCTACTGCAGAGATGAATCTGTAGTGGCAGAAACTTCTCTAGAGATATGGGAAGAGACACAAAGGAGAAGAGGACCTGGGGGAAATGGAAGAGAGTAGTGGAGGGAAATTCCTATCTGTCTCCCACCCTCATGGATGAGTGCAGTGACCCAAATAACGGGAACGGGAATAGCAACAGGGTAGAGGAAGACAGTATAGGAGGAGGAGTGAATCAGAAAAAAAAGGGTAGAAACAATGAAAGAAGTTATTCCTTTTTTGCATGTCTTCTCTTGGGCATAGACCTAACTTCAAACAGGATCCATAAAGAGACAGTTGAGGTACTGGAGGAAGGCATGAAATAGTATTGAAAGGGGAAATAAGTAGACATGTTTGACACTGGTCAAACTGGTTTATACTTTTAAAGGCATAAAATGAATCCACAGTTACAGAAAACATTGGGTAGATGTTACTGCTGCCAAAGGACAGTCAGCCAAGCATTAATTTCTCTTTCTGTGAATGTTTACACAGTGTGTTAAATAAAGACATGAAAACATATCATTGTCTGTGTACATTGTATACAGTCATGCCAATAAAGCTCATTTGAATTTGAGAGCGAGAGAGAGAGAGAGAGAGAGCAAGGTCTATGTGTTTTTGTTAATGTGGCTAAGTTCACACAGTCAGCGTTTGGGATTGACAACCATATTTACTTACAGGTGTGAGTCTTGAAATGTTCTAGAATGGCTTATAGCAGCGGCTCGAATTCTGTATGAACGAACAACCGAAGTCAAAACCGTATTCAAACTTAAATAAACAAGTCCAATCAAGGCACGAGTTCATCCATTAGATCATAATTAACCGATAGATTTATTTTTAATCGCGTGCAAAGCGCAGCTTTTGTGTTGTGCGGCTTGCACCCGTGAGCAGCCGGTGGAAAACAGAGGCAAAATTTTCAGAAAACAAGCAGCCAGGGGCACCTGCAGGATTTAATCTGAGGGTACGCACAGAAATCTGCCTAATAAACCTTATATCTAGGGGGGGTCTGGGGGCATGATCCCCCAGGAGATTTTTTGTTGTTGTTGCAAAAAACAATCCAAAGCGTTCAATTCTGGTGACTTTGAGATAAGGATTTGTTTTATTTTCTTGAGTATGAGTAGTATTCATGTAACTATTGGCTAAAGCATTTCTTCCAGTAACCGTTCAGACAGACACATTTTCGCGCTAAAAAAGCAAAACGCACCACAATGAATAGAGCAGAACGCAAGTGTCACAAGACGTGTTTTTATCAGTTGAAGAAGTTCTTTTTAACTTGTTGACACAGTGTCTAAAAATGCAGCGCTCCCATGAGAGATGCTAAAAACACAGTGAAACGTGACGCAGTTGTCAAAAGACATTTATCTAGCAAATGTTTACATGGAAAACGATTGAAAAACAGTGCAAGTGGACGCAAAAACACGTTCAGTTTGAACAGCCCCTTGTTCACATGACACAGCACTAGCTGAAGTTTCTCAAAGTTACCTCTCAAAAAGACAGCCTTTTGTTTCAGTTGATTGTTGGTACATTTCCACTGTATCCAGCGCTGTTTGTTCTCTGTATTCATAAATATCCCGATACTGTTTTACTGTGTGACAAACCGCTCCAAATGATTCAGTGAGAGTGGTCCGAACGAAATGTACTGAATCACGAATCGATTCAGACCTGTTTTTGCAAGCCTGTTTGGCCAATTCACTGAAAAGAACCGACTCTAAAGAAATATTCATTCACAAATTGGGCATTGCTAGTTCTTTTAAACAGCCAACAGAAATACAGGACACACTTCATAACTGGTGAAATATTCTGAGAGTAAATATTTCTCAGGTCAGTCAGAGTGCTCATGGTACACACAGTGCGTATGGCCGTACAGCTGCAGGCGCCATTGCAAGCAGCTAATATCTCCGTCTCCGTAAGTTGAAATTTGCAGGTGTCAGTTCGGTTATAGAATGCAGTTGTCACTCTCGTAAATAACCAAACTGTGTGTGAATGCAACCATATTAAGCACTCAAAACAGGACTGACAACTGTATTCTGCTGCTGTGTGAATGTGGCCTGTTTGAATCTTTTCAAGTTGGACTTTGAATTAACGAGCATTCATTTGGCCCATTCGAAGATTCCATCAATGAAAATCTATGGGATTTTTCACGTTGTTATATGCCTTTTTGTGGTTTTATAGCTTGAATGAAACCTATTCAAGGCTACATACAGAGAAATTGCATAATAAACATCGCCATTAGTTTGCGCAGTTACACCAGTTTAATACTGCAAACTCATCAACGTCACTTTGTTCAGTTTTGAAGATATACAAAAACCTTTGTAACTTTTATGTGTATGGTAACTACAGTTTTCACAACTTTGGACTGCCATCTGCACCGCATCATGGCACTTCTTGTCCGGTGTGCGACCAACTTTAGACTGAGAAATGCTGGTCTAGGTTTAGGGATTTTGGAAAGAAAATAAAAAACCCTAACTAACTTTTTAGAATAACAGTGGCTTTGTCTCAGACTCTTCTTGGACAGAGGTAGTAAAGCCTTCTCCCTTTAAGTATTCTTGGAAAATGTGGAGACATTTTGGACTTGATGAAAAAAAAAATGAAATGAAACCTTAAGTTTAAAAAACAATGACAAGTATATACTGCACTGAATAGGTCACCTCAGGTCTCGACTGCTGGATAATTGGATTTGCAATTTAATGGCAAAATCTCTCACTCTTCTTATTGTACTTTTTTCTCACCTCTCTTCCTTACTCTTATCTGCTTTATTATTTTGTCTGAGTCTGTACTTTTTCATAATGTAAAAGCAAATAAAAGGCAAAGCACAGTAAGAAAAGGGGAAAGCTCTAAAAAAACTTTAGCGCAATGGAATAGAGAGACACCCTCACAGTGGGGAGAGACAGTGGGGTTGTTACCTCAAGGATCTATTTCTACTTAATCTTACCCATAAGAATTACTTTCATTGATTTAACCTAAGTTGATTTAGTCAAATCAAGAAACAGTTTTGGACTTAAATTAAACCAGTTAATTTAGATGTTACCACATGAAGCACATTTTCTAGGTTACCTAACAAAACATTTTTACATTCTATGTTCTCCAAGGATTTGAGAAGAAATATTCAATGTGCATCATCATATCAACTTCAACATCTTAAGAAATCATATGAACCAAACAAGACAGATGAGACAAATAAGGTCAAGGCATAGCAATGATTCAAGCAGAAAGAAAATAACTAATCAAATTGTCACTATGTCAAGGTGTCTCAAAGTAATTGTCTCCTGAAATTGCCAAAATAATGACTGCTTAATGACTGAACACTCCCCATGTCTACCATTGGTTGAGCTATTGTCAGACTAGTCAGGATTCTCAAACAAATGGAGAAATGTTTTGATAGAGCCATCAACTTACAACTGGCTCAGCCTACTTATAGTTGTAACTGCATATGAAGCTGGCATACGATAAGTATTTTAACAGAAATGATTACACATTTGACCTTTAAATTTCAATCAGTTCCTTACAAAAGCTATGGCTATTTAGGCCTATAATGCGAATAGAGTCATATGGACTACTTTTATGATGCTTTTTTGTCCTTTTTGAAGCTTGACAGTTGGGGCCACCAAAATAACAAAAACAAACAAACAGAAGCCTGGACATTCTGTTAAATTTGTGTTTCCCAGAAGAAAACTAGAAAAGGAGGAGTGATATATATCATTTAATTGATGATGGTGAAGCAGTGGAGGATGAGGGGGAGCTAGAGAAAACAGAAATCAAAGACATAAAAAAACAATGTCAAGAGGGTGAGTCAAAGACAGGAAAAGGAGGGAGATGCTGAGGGAAACTACGAATGAAAGTCAACAGAACCATGAAGTTTAATAATTTAAAGAGGTTAAGAGAGGGTTGAGTGTGTTCACGGATTAAATAAATGAAATAAAGAGCGTGAGACAGAGGAGAACTGCTAGTGGGGAGCAGATCAGTAGAGCTGTCCGTGGTGCTGAAAACTTTGACAAGTAAAACCACCAGCAAAGAAAGAATCCTTCTCACACAGAGCTGTTTGCACACCGTAAAACAAATCCTGTTTTACGTTAAAACAATGGCAGCTGTGGTTGCCAGAAATTAACTGTAAAAATATGGTCACAATGTTTCAGGTATTACAGGATGGCAATATGGTGCCTGAATATTACTAATTATACAGTATATATCATATAATCATCTATATCATTAACTAATATAATTTTAAAGAAACCAACCAACTTGCCTACTAAAATCTGCTTAAAACTTAAAACTTACTGTTAAGCACCATAATAATACATGTGGTAATAATACATATAGGTGATACAGATAAGTTTATTAACCATGAACAATGGCTAATAAACATTTAACAAACACAATAGACCACCAAGGTGTTTATCACATCACATGATACTGAAATAATGCTATAAACATTTAGTAAACAACACACAATGTAACATAAACATCATAATGTGCATAAATGATAGCAAAACAATAAGAAACAATTAAATTAAAAAATTAAATGTGACGCGTCATGAAGGGACTTTTGTGAACTCTAAATAATGAGCATCATACTTTTCATACTACTATTTTAACAGTATTACTTAATATAATTAATATAATAATATTTACTGTAAAAGTGCATGTATTATCTTATTATCTTAGTATACTGTAAATTATAAGGTATTTCATAACTTTTCCTTAGAAAAAACATAATTAGTACAGTAATTTACAGTATATTATACTATATTTTACTAAACTATATTTACATGTTTTGTCCTGTTAAATCTAATATTATTTTTCACAATAAAAAATACTTTTACAGCATTCACTGATCTTGGTTAATGTTCATTTCTACAAACACTAATACACTTTTTTACATTAACAGTTGTAAAAGTTAACATTAGTTAATGCAACATGAACTACAGCATTTTCGTAAATTAACATTAACCAAGAAGATCAATAAATACTGTAAAAAAACAAATAAAAAAAACATGAATAATTATTTTATGAGACCTAATGTATAAACTAATGTTAATGAATAGAACCTTATTGTAAAATGTTACCATTAACTAATTAACAGGTTTATATGGTAGCATTTTTACATTCTTTTTCTAACATTCTTTATATAGGTGTGTGCGTGTGATGGAGAGAGTGGGGAAAAAAAGTGTAAACATCACTACAAGCTGACAATCGGAGCTGTCTCTCGCTGTCTTCATGGTGGCAGACATGGCAGATATCAGTGAGGTGAAACTGAAGACCCCAAGGACACAGAGGCGGGTGACACAGCAAAAGGCATCGAACCTCTTGAGTGACGCCCTCGCTCTGAAAAAGTGCCACCTAAAAGCCTTACATCTGAGATATGAGCGACACACAATCACTGCAGCGATTGAGCTGAGGAACCAAAAGTTCAGCACTCAACAGGACACCACCCCACCACTGTCTGAGGATGCGCACTCATGCATGGCTTCAAAGTGCCAAGCTATCTATGCCTACAGTCCTAGCCACATGTCTGCCACTGACACTAACACACTCTAACACACTCAAGAATTGCAGCCTGTCACAATGGGTCATTAGGCTCCTATTGGGGAATCCCAAAAAGAGAAAGATAGAGAGGGAGAGAGAGAGTGGCCGAGGATCAGTAGGCTAAGCTAACAGGCTTCCCTCACTGAATGCAGGCACAGGGGTGATCTCTCTATCACTGCATTTGGCTGGAGGAGATAGCAATACTAAACACAGGGGGCTGATACTGTGAAAGTATGTTTAAACCGCCTGGAGTTTATTTCCTGAAGGGTTTAACTGCAGAGGGGAATATTGACCCAATATACTGCATTGTTTGCGGCAAGTGGATACATAGTTGCTCACAAATGTAAAAAATAGGGGTGGGAATCTGTGGGCACCTTACAATTTGATGCAATTTCTATTTAGTTAGCATGATGTGATTCCAAAGTGATTCTCGAATGATTTTCACACTTTTTCTTCAACAACATGTGGGTGTAAATTTTAGGTGAGTTGAAGTGGCTTGTTGCCAAATTCAGTGGGTTAAAACATGTCTGCTCTGATGTGCCAAGAGAAATAAAATGGCGAGTAAAATAATCCAGTATCAGAGGTGGCTCTGTGGCTTTTGTTCTGTGTAAAATAACTGCCTGTGTTGTTTTTGCAGTGATGCACAACGCATATGCTTTGTAAAAACAAAACTAAAAAAAAATAAAAAAACAAAAGAAACTATTAATCTATTTAAAAGTCTGAATTTTAAAATCTATGAATTTGTGTGGATCGATCCAGAATTGTTTAAGAAAAATCATGTGATGCAAAATTTCATTTCCCTATCTGTCACTCACTCGACGTTGTGTCGATGTAGTGACACTAGGGGTCGCCCTTGGGAGCCCCAAATACCTCTGATCTTTGAGAAAAGGCCAATGGGAATTGGCAAGTGGAATTTGCATGCCGCTACCCCGGACATACGGGTATAAAAGGAGCTGGCTTGCAACCACTCATTCAGATTTTTTCTTCGGAGCCGAGCGGTTGTGTTCAGCGAGCTGAATCCTCTCCGTTCCATTCAACTCTAAGAAAGCTGTTGGATTTACGGTGCATTACAGCGGCTTCTTCCCTTGTGCACAGTCTAAAAGAGTATATATTCTTGCAATAAAAGAGTATATTTTCCCTACTAAAAGAGTGGCACTGACGGAGAGCGTCTTTTTAAAGATGCTTTTCCGTCTGTGATTATTTCCTGGTTGCGGTCGTTACCACTGGGTCACCCGGTGTTTATGGCCATCGTTATTGTGATCACCGGACACCGCACATTTATGGCAGGCACGACACTGCGGAGGTGGGCCCTCCACCCCTGCATGCCCAGCTGCAGCACAACACACCCGCCTGGGCGGTTGTGACGATTACGAGGACGGTTCCCTCCTCCCCCGTCGCTGACCGGTCTTATGTTGGGTACCCGGAGCCAGGTTAGTGCTTCGATGTCCCCAGACTCAGCACGGCCACAAGTTCGGGGTCCGAGCCCCCTCAACATGGCGCCTCCGGCTCCGCCCTGCCGCGTGGCCCCACCCGCCGGTACGTCCAACGCGATTGTCTCCTTGGTCCCCCTCGCCCAAGCTGACCGGGACCGTCCAACACGGCTATGCGATTCAGTTAGCCAGACACCCGCCTGGGTTCAGTGGCGTCCGTTTTACCTCAAGTGTAGGGTGAGAACACCACTCCCGTTCAAGATGCATTCCTCTGGAATGTTCATGTCTGGCCCTTGGACGGGACATGGAAGACCTAAGTGGCCTAACACCTGCGGTGGTAGACACGATCACTCAGGCTAGGGCTCCTTCTACGAGGCGCCTATATGCCTTGCAGTGGTGTCTGTTTGCTAAGTGGTGTTCTTCCCGATGCAAAGACCCCCAGAAATGCGCAGTCAGGTTGGTGCTTTCCTTCCTGCAGGAGAGGCTGGTGGGGTGGCTGTCCCCCCCACCTTGAGGGTGTACGTGGCCGCTATGGCGGCGCACCACAATGCAGTTGATGGTAAGTATTTAGGGAAGCACGACCTGATTATCAGGTTCCTTAGAGGTGTGAGGAGGTTGAATCCTCCCAGACCACGCCTCATTCCTTGATGGGATCTCTCCGTGGTCCTGCAGGGAGCCCTGTTTGAGCCCTGGAGTCAGTTGAGCTAAAGGCAGTCTTTGGAAGACTGCCCTCCTGACTGAGCTCACATCCATCAAGAGGGTAGGGGACCTGCAGGCGTTCTCTGTCAGCGACACGTGCCTGGAGTTTTGTCCGGAATACTCTCACGTGGTCCTGAGGCCCCGACCGAGCTATATGCCCAAGGTTCCCACGACCCCGTTTAGGGATCAGGTGGTGAACCTGCAAGCAAAGCTGCCCCAGGAGGAGGCAGACCCAGCCTTTTTGTTGCTGTGTCCGATGTGTGCTTTGCACATCTACTTGGATCACACGCAGAGCTTTAGAGGCTCTGAGCAGCTCTTTGTCTGCTTCGGAGGACAGCGGAATGGGAGCGCTGCCTCCAAACAGAGGATCGCCCACTGGGTCATTGACGCCATCGCTTTGGCATACCACGCCCAGGATGTGCAGCCCCCCTTGGGGCTTCGGGCACACTCCACCAGGAGTGGCCTCCTGCGGCCTCCTGGGCCCCGACCAATGGTGCCTCTTTGGCAGACATCGTTAGAGCAGTGGGCTGGGCAACACCCAATAAAGCTCGGAGGATCATCAGAGACTCCAGCCACCCGAGCCATGGGCTGTTCTCACTGCTACCATCAGGTAGGCGGTATCGCAGCATCAGGACCCGCACCAGCCGACTCCATGATAGCTTCTTCCCCCAAGCAATCAGACTTCTGAACTCTTGATCTCCCACGATCAAAATACATCAGCCCTGCACTTTATTACTCTTATATCTCACACCGGACTGTCATAAATTATATTACTGTCATTATATTATGTCTCTCTTAACAACTGACTATCAACCGACAGCCTGAATGTCAATACAGTACAATACTGTACATTCTATATATATACTTTTTTTCATATATATTTTAATTTTTATTGAATAATGTGTATCTATATAGTATCTATATAGTAAAAAAAAAACAAAAAAAATACTGTACAGTGTATGTTATTATTTGTATATTGTTGAGTGTAATTGTGTATAACAGATGTTTAAATTGTGTTGTGTTAATTTGATGTTTTAAGTTGTGTAATTATGTATAACAGATGTTTAAATTGTGTTGTGTTAATTTGATGTTTTAAGTTGAGTGTAATTATGTATAACAGATGTTTAAATTGTGTTGTGTTAATTTGATGTTATTGTAAATTGGTATATGTCTCATCACTGTCACGACTGCTATGTTGATCGGAACTGCACCCAAGAATTTCACACACCATTGCACTTGTGTATATGGCTGTGTGACAATAAAGTGATTTGATTTTGATTTGATTTGATTTGATATCTTTGCAAGGTTCCTCAATCTCTGGGTTGAGCCGGATCGTCCCGTGTGTTGTCAGGTACGAACAGGTAAGTTGGCGGGACAACTGGCCGGGTGTACCACTTGCGTATAACGCCTTTCCCCTCCTGGAGGGGGAGACGTGCCCTTGTTAACCACCAGCCATGTTCACGAGGTCGTGGACCATGGATGTCCTTCCTCCTTAGCCCTGTGGCAGGTGAGTTTGTGGAGAAATTCTATGCTGGCCCAGTACGTGTGCCATTAGGCCCTGTACTGGGGTAGGTGCTCCACATGCGCTGGTTGCCTGTTTGTAACCCCGTGTGATGTATCTTCCACGAGACGGTTTCCCTGTTGGTAAACCTGTGTCTTCCTTGGGTAGAGATTCCCTCTGCCACCAGTCGCCATGTTTGTAGAGCTCCATCCCCTCTGGGTAGGACCTACCACGGGGACTTCTCCACATGCGACACTGCCGACAAGACTCGGTAAGACCATGTGACGTATTTCCACACAATTGCCTCCCCTTCGGTCAGGATGTGGTCTCCGCGGTGTCTTCCCTTTGGGAATGGACAGCCCCCCGACACGGACATTTATGGCCCCCAGCTGAACGATTTCCATTCTATTTTGGGTAGAAAAAAAGAAGAGAAGAGGCCACGGCTGGAGAGATTTTTTCAACTGGGTAATGAAAAACATCTTGTACTTCACTGTTTTGACCATCTCGGCCCCAGCCCTGAATGGCACTTCATATCGCCGAGCAACGCACAGACTGACAGCCTGTCTTTAACTCCGCAGAGTGCTTGTCCAATCAGATTAGAGGACTGGAACTAACCATTATATACTGTAGTAATACCCTTTATGGCTTGCACATTTTTTGTGTTCACTACTACAGCAACAAGTTGGAAGAGGCTTTTGTTATTTTTTTAAATTCTTCATTTCACGCGGTCGGTTGCATCTTTTCACTTCGCACTGCAACAGTGTGGACATAATGGTTGCAATGTTCCTGTGCTACTCCCATTTAAGGGGGTGTAGTTGAGACTGGGAGAGTAACAGGAATAAGAGAGCTGAACATTTAGAAAAGTGAGGAACTGATATGAGTGTAACTGATAATATCTGAAATGCTGAAGACAACCTCAAGCAGGGCCTGGCAGGACATTTGTCTCTGACTGGAAAGAGAAATCAAGATCTCCCAAAGATAGAATGGCTGACAGAACAGTTTATACAGCACTTTTGTCATAATTGCACTATAACTTGAAAAATAGTCCAAAAATTTGTTCTTGTCTAAGATATTCTGGTCTGGTCACCAATTATGGATTGGGTACCTCCTTCAATGCAAGTCTATGGGATTTGCAAGTCTGATCACTTAGAAAAGCAATAGCACACTTCTCCTCAATAAGACGCAAGCTTCCACAGCACAAATAGGTTAAGCCGCCGGCACACTAGCCAACTCCAAAAGCTCGATTTTGGCCGAGGGTGTCACACATGCAGACTGTTTTGCTGAGATCAGTTGGAGGTATGATACTCTTGCCGATACAAAATGGTGGAGGGGTGACAGACATACCAACTCACCGCAACTCTCTCTCTCTCTGAATCCCTGTCACATGGAACTCGCCAAAGTAACAACAGAAGTACCATGTGAGCAACCAATTGTAATAGTGTGATTTAGGAAGTGATTCATGGAGTAACTTTACCTTGTGAAAGTGTATGATAGCGTATTTATCCCCTCGAGGCTTGCCGAAGAACACGTATCAATATGCAGCTTTCAGTGAGTAAAGAAATTACTGTAAATAAAAACAGACTGTTGTACCTCCGCTCTCTGATTTCTTTAGTTATTTTAGTTTAAGAGAAAAACGCTTGGTGACAGAATCACTTTGGATTGAAATCAGCGTTTGTGATGATATGCAGATGCGATGAAAACTTTCATTTCAGCTTGACGTTTTGTCAGTTCTTCAGTAAAAGAAGAAGCTCATTGGTCACTTGATGAGAACACAGATTTTTTCAAGCAAGCCTGATATGCTTTTTCAGTTTTTGAAGCCATTAACTCTGCAGGGAGTGCAGTCAAATGATTAACAACTTCCTGCTGGCAGATGCTATAGGCGCTTCGTCTCTCAACTACTGGCTGGCGATTATATATAAATGAAGCTAACACCTGAAAATCACTGGAAAAATTGGCTAGAATGGCGCCGGCTTTACTTAGCGTTATAGTTAAAGTTCAATACTCACAGACCCCTAATATTAATTATGAGCAAAAATAATACAAATGCTTGCTTTATCAAGCACCAATGATAATAACACAATTATTTTTGAGCACTTACCCTGACTATGGAAGCACAACAAAATTAAAATGTTGAAATTAGTAGTCTGAATAGTCAACAGCCTCAGAGACCAATAATGACCCCCTCTGAATTAATCAAAATTGCTGGTATAACAGTACATATTCTAAATGTTGTTTATCAAAGATTTAAGCTCTCAAATGACACACAGTTTTTACAGAGGCAGTTTTAGATCTCCCAACAGAGATCCAAAGGTGTTGTTGCACTAGAGATTTTTCCACACCTGTCCAACTGAGCTCTAATAATGTCAATGAAATATCAAACCCAGCATGGAACCAAACACATTCCCATGTTCACTGTCCCAGTTTCACGCTTTGGAGGGAGAAAAACACCAGATCAACAGATCAATACTGCCTTCAAACACACATCCATATTGGTACCAAATATGTTTAGGAGGCACTTGGTGTTTTGCTATGGCTCCTGCTCACACAGTACTGTTGTTTGTGTGGTGTGAATAAATGTGAGGAATATGGTGTTACGTAAGAGAGAGAGCGGAGGGCAGAAAGGCTTTTGTAATTATGTTGGCTGGCTTTGATCCAGTCACTCAGGCCTCCCTAATCTTGCCACCTGTTGCTGTGCAGAGCTGTCTGTGGCAGGTTAATTAGACGGGCTGCAACGGCCGCTGCCGGAGCTGGCAGATAAAACACACAGACATGTCATACATACTCCAGTGTTATTATTGTTAACAAAAGCTACAAATGAAACAAAATGAAAACATTTTCGTTAATAGAAATCGAATTAAAAACTAACATTATTCGATAAACTGAAATTGAACTAAAATGACAGAAATTAAAGTTTCTGATACAACTTCACAACCTGACTTAATTAAAATGCCACTAAACCATAAAAAATAAATAAATGCATGAATAAAAATTTTTTTTTTTAAATGCTATAAGTAAATGAACTGGTTTCATTCGAGTCAGAAATATTGCTTAACATTATTAAATCAACTACATTAGATTACACCAAAAGTCGTTGAATAGATCCACAAGGTAACAATTGCACTTTACCACTTTAAACAGCGTACATTGGAAAAATGGTAACCTAAAAATGTGCTTCATGTGATAATATTAAAATTAACTGGTTGTATTCAAGTCAAAAATATTATTTAACATCACTGAATCAACCTGAATACATTAGGATATACCAACAAAACTCATTTCAAGAGTTAGATCAGGTAGAAATTGCTCCTTAAGGTAACAATTGCAGGTTACCACTTTTTACAGTGTAGGTAGCAATAACACTAAACAGCCATAAGAAAGTTAATGATGTTATATATATTTACATGATGTCCGTTAACACATCAACTTTGGCATGGCCTGAAATAACGAAAAAAAAAAAATGTTTTTTACTGAAATCCTAAAACTAAACTGAAGCTAGAACACACAGAAAAAACTAAGACTAAACAAAAACTAACGATCACAGGGTGAAAACTTATGAAAATGAAGCTAAATTGAAAGGAGAGCTTGGAAATAGAATGTAAGATTTATTAAAAATGAAGCCAAAATCTTAATTTAAAATTCAAAACTGACATACACAGTGAGGAGCTCGCAAGTCCATAGACTTGAACGCAGAGGTTACTGTCAGGTGCAGCCACCCACAAAACAAAACAAACACACACGGACATGCCCACACACAAACACATAGGAAACAGCCCTGACAGCACTTGTTTGTTTGTTTGTTTGTTTGTTTGTTTGTTTGTTTGGCAATGTGAGACTAATTTGAGAGGCTCACTGTACTTGCATCTGTCTAAGCAGCAGCAGCAGCCGTCTGGCTCTATATCATAGCGTACGGCACAGCAGCACTGAGAGTTCAGTCATCCTCTAAATCTGAGGATACATTCGAGGATACTTTTGCCCTTCTGCATAAGTTGTGTGAATATCACTGAGCCCGATGTCCTTGGTAACAGCAGGACCTTGGCATCTTGGCATTCGGCTGGGACACACATATTCAAAGACTTCAAAACACACAAACAAACACACACACAACAACACATGGCCTTGGCAAAGACACAAACCTATTAAAATAATACACACAAAGTCATACAAGGTCAAAAATGTATTTTATTCCTGGGGACAACACACAAAAACTACTTCACATAGAGTATATACTTACACATATAACTTCCTATATACTGAATGGGTCCTATAACCTGAGTTGGGGGTAGGGGGAAATAAACACAAGTAAATACAAAACAAAGACAGTAAGATGAGAATTGAGAGTTTGGTGAAGATATGCGATGAGAATCAATGAGGTTTGATGTTATCAACGTGGCCACCATATTTAATTCAAGCACTTTATTAATTATATCATTTGATCTGAGAGTGAATAGTGACTTAAAATTGGGTTTGTGCTGTTTTTTCATTTACGTTATAGTAAATAAACCCTGTGAAAACTATTTAAAAAATTTACTTTTGAGGTCCATGGAAGAAAGTCATATGGATTTTTTTTTTTTTTTTCTTTTTTTTGGACAGGGAAGAAAGTTTTGAGTTCTGAAAGTTACAGTACATTTTCAAAGTACATCAAACTTTTAACTCAAAGGATCAAGGAAACCACTTTAAAAGCATTAGATTATGCAAATTAAACTTAGACTGAAGTAGAAATTAATATTTCTGCTTTTAGAACACAGTGGCCTGTTCAAAATTGAATTAATGTCAGAATTAATGAGCAAAATCAATCTTGATTCAACATTGAGGTCTTAGAGCTAAGCACTCAACCCAGTTTAGACCAAGATTGCAGCCATGTAGCAGTGACTCAAGAGAGAGGAGCACCTTGCAGAGAATTAGAGAGGGAATAAGCAAAAGAAAGAGACAGGTGCAAAAATGCAGGCAGGAAGCAAGAAACGGGGCAAAGAAGAAGACAAAAGAAACTGTCTCCTCAAAGACAGGGGGTTTCCAAAGCACAAGGAGGTTTAGAGAGACATGTTCAGTGAGATAACTTGTGTGCCAGTGCTGTGTTGAGTCAGAACAGAGCCTGAAGTCACAGTAAAAGAGCAGAAGAAAACAGGCAATGGACAGACAGAACAGAACATTCACTTTAAGCAGCAATACAGCAACTTTTCTCTCTTCACACACTCTGTTGTTTTCATATATGTTTCGCAAAGAAAACATCTCAGTGCTGTTGAAACATAATTCTAGGCTGGGACTGTAACTGAAACCCAGGAGATTCAGCTCAAATGGAGCTTAGACTCCATAAGGCCTGTCCTTAAAAACAAATTCCTCATAATTTCACAAGAAAATAAATAGTTCACAAAAACAAAGGTGCAATTGATGCAACAAGAGAAAAAAGACACAGTGTGCCATAACAGCAAACATGCATACTTCAAACTCTTTCTCTTAACACTCCATCACACCTTGTCTAACACATCCTTTTTTAAAAGTAGCAGATAGTTCCCATAGGGGTTGGACCAGGGTATTCAGTGGTAATCTCATTAAAGGAATAGTTCACCCAAAAATGAAAACTCTCTCATCATTTTCTCATTCCATCCCAGATGTGTATGACTTTATTTCTTCTGCTGAACACAAACAAAAGATTTTTAAAAGAATATCTCAGCCCTGTAGGTCAATAATATGCAAGTGAATAGTGGCTAGAACTTTGAAAATCAAAAAAGCACATAAAGGCAGCATAAAAGTAATCCATAAGACTCCAGTGGTTAAATCCATGTCTTGAGAAGCAATGTGATAGGTGTGGGGGAGAAACAGATCAATATTTAAGTATTTAATTAAATATTTAATTTGGCTAGTCAACATTGTCTACCAAGTGACAGATAAACCAACTTAAATACCTAGCTAAAATACTGTGTAGTTTGTTTGGACTCGAAGCCTTTGACAGTACCAACAAAACATACAGGAATCGTTTCTCCTCCCTTTTAATAGTCAATAAGCCTATTTATTTTGCTATCCAAACTATGCACAATTATATGGTTTGTTCCATTTTATTATTTGTATGTAGCATTGTTTTTCTCCTCCTGTTCACAATTCTATCAGAAAAGACCTGCGATCCATTTTTGGGTTGCAACCCTCCAGTGGATAACCACATGGTGGTTTAGTTGACAAAAAAAGGTTGTGAACCCCTGCTCAAAGTGCATCAATGCACACACACTCCAGGCCTCTGAGGGCACAGGTGTGTGTGAGAGGTGTGTACAGTGACAGATGGAGAGGGCTTGGTGGGGACAGACTGCAGGAGTAGGATGGCCGCAGGCCTGAGCAGCTCAGCTGACTCAAACAGCAGAGACGCGGTGGGGCATGAAGCCTTTCCTTACACCTACAGAAGAGAAAGATGCTCTCAGCCAATCAGAGTGCCGGTGAGAGGGTGGAGGGACAGGAGATTGGGTGGAAGTGAACTGGGGCCACATCATGGCAACAGCTTCATAACAGATCCTCTCTCAACATGAGAAACAGTAAGTGAGAATGAGAGAGAGTGCCAGGAATAAGACAGAAATGAATGAGGAATAGAGTGAAAGAAAAAGGAAGGCAGGAGAAAACTTTAAATATATGGCTTTAATCACAATATTCAAGAGTTGTCTGTGTTTATAACGGAGTATTCTTTATGTTCATTAAAGGGTTAGTTCAACCAAAAATGCATAGTCTTTCATCATTTACACACTCTCATTTCATTCCAAACCTGTATGACTTTCTTCCTTCCGTGGAACGTAAAAGGAGATGTTAGGCACAATGTTAGCTTCAGTTACCATTCAATTTCTTTGGATCTTTTTTTTCTCCATACAATGAAAGTGAATGTGTCCCATGGAATTAAGTCATGCCAGTTTGGAATGACATGAGGATGAGTAAATGACCATTTAAATTTTTGGGTGAATCAACCCTTTAATGTCTTGACTATTTTATTTTATCCATTACAAACACCATATTTACTGATTGATTTCTCCTGGCACTGTCGTTATTTTGTGTACTGATGCTTTTGCAATATTGTATTTAAAACAAACAATCATGCCAATCAAATATCCTGAAATTGCAAAAAAAAAAAAAAAAAAAAAAAAGGTGGGCAAGAGAGAGAGAGAGAGAGAGAGAGAGAGAGAGAAAGCCAGAGGTGTAATTCTGAGGAAGAGGACTAGGCCATGTCAGTGTTGAATGCTCAAGAGCTTTGTTCACCATGTTGCTCCGAATTATTCATCCTGAAGGTTAAGACAGCAAACATCCCTTAGTTGTGGTCTTGTGCTCCATCTTCACATTCAGTGACTGCTATACAAGATAGCAGACACCGGAGAAGACCACAGAGCGAGAAATAGAGTGCAAAATAGAAACGGCGAAAGTAAATAGGATCAACAAAATTGTGAAAAAGAATAAAAAGGAGTCCCTCATAAAATACGTTCAAGAATTTAAAATGCATGAACTTGTGACCTCCCTGTGACTTCACATTAAAGCAGTACATGAATATAAGCCTGTACAAAGAGACCTGATGCCCACTGGGGAACCTACCTGAAAGACCTAAACACAGCCAGAGATGTTAAAGGAACAGTTCACCCTCATATCGTTCAAAACCCATAGGACTTTCATTCTGTTCACGCTGCTCTGTACCATAAAAGCAGTCTATATCTATATAGTCACCATATTCCAAGTCTTCAAAATAGGGACCGGAGTGGTCACAAGGAGAATCACACCAGAGAGAAGGAATTCCAAAAAGATGTTTAATCCATCAACGGTGCAAAATGTGCAAATAAATCAGTTTAAAAGCAAACATAAAACCAAAGTTATATATAAAAAAAAAGATTTTTTTTTAAAAGTCTAAAAGTTAGGCCTGTTTCTGGTACTAAGAACAGTACCTACTCCCCTGCCTAAACAATAGAGGCCAGAGTATATTGCACTCCAGCAGCACTAGCAACCTTGTCCATGTGCTCAAACACTCATCATCCATCTTGTCTTCCCTCTAGTGGCTGCTGGGTTAAATAGAAACATTTCCCGCCTTTTCAAATTGGAACATACCATTTAGTTTAACTTAAAATTAACTCTCACCTCCCTATTCTTAAATACAAAATCACTGAATAAATACAGAAGAATTAGTTCAAATGAGAGTTAAAAACAACAATAGATACAATAAATAGGATGGATAACATTTGCACAATAAAACCCCAATAAATATTGCAAAATGCTGAGTAAAACAATAAATAAGTCCTTTTGACATAATAAAATCCCATTATAGAGACCGATTCACAGGCTTTCCATCACAGTCGTCTGAAGCCATACAACAACCTTGTGTGAGGAACAAACCAAGACTTAAAGTTACAATTCAATGATAATTTTGGCCTCTGCTGTAGCTCTCAAATCTCATTTGCATTTTTGCATATTCCATCATGATTGGTTAAGATACACATGTGAGCAAATGCTGTTTGGCATCATTGATGTCAAACCTGGTAAAAGTACCTTCACACATCACATTTGAGTATGCACAAGTGTAAATGAGATTTGAAAGCTTCAACCGATGGGAAAGAACTGTTCCTTTAAAACTGTTCAAATGAAATTGAAGCTTTAGCTCATTTGTCAACACATACAGCAATAACCAGAGCCATAGCATCCCATTTATTCTTCAAATAGGGTGTAAAACTAAGGTCATTTGGACATAAAGAAGTGTATTTCAGAGCAGTATGTCTCAAAACTCTCATGTTGACTTATCTTATGAGTTTTATTATTGCATTGGGAGTGCACCACACAGCACTTTTGCTTTTCTTTATTCTTCTCTTTTTCTTCTCGTTTTGAGAAAAATTTAATCACAGTGCTGCACAAAACAAGCTCCAGCATGGTCTACTCTTTGTGGGAGTCTAGCAGTGTGTTCAGCTCAAGTAAACAGCTGAAGTGGTTGGAGTTCCTCAGTTATTAATAAAGGACAATTTCCTCAAATGACCAGAGCAGGGAATCCAGTGCACTGAACCACACCTTTAACTCTGACAGCAACAAACCCCTTACTGAAAAAAAGTCATTTGAAGAGAACTACAGGCCTTGTGTTTCAGAGAGTGTAACATGCTTAAAGTTCAGTTCCTTATGCTTATTCATAAAATGTCTTTCATTATCTGTGAGAGATTTCAAATAACAGCTGACCCAAAAATGAATGTAATGTTATTATTTACTCCCCCTAATGTCGTTTTAAACTCATATGCTGTTTAATTTTTTTTTTTTTTTTAGTGTGGCACAAAAGTAGAAACTTTTGAAGAATCGTTGTTCTTGCCATACAACAGTTCATAGTGAACAGCAATCAAGCTCCAAAGGACAAAAAAGGCACCACAAAGTATCATAAAAGTATTCCAAACAACTCGCTACATTTCAAGTCTTTTGAAATCATCCAGTGGATTTTTTGAGTAACAGATCAAAATGTAAGTCATAATTATGTTGGCTTGACAAAGTACTGTTAATACAGGGATTTTTTTTTACAGTGAGGCACTTAGAATGGAAGTCGTAAATACTCACTGTTTCAAAAAGTATGGCCAAAAAAATTTAACAATATGCATGTTAACATGACTTTGTTTTGAAAAAAATCGCTTAACTTTTCGGTGTAAAGTTGTAACCAAATTGACAACTTCATTGCCTTTGCGACATAACGTCGTAAACCCTAAAATCCTAAAACGACTGCTGAAACAATGATTTAAACATCTTTACAGCTCAAATAATACACGAATTGTACCAGAAGAATTAATGTATGCGCTTTTGTAAAATTATAAGCTTCACATTTGTGCCTTTCAACCCTCCAAAAACTGCCATTGTAAAAGAAAAGGAGGGACGAGCCAAAATAATTTTTTGTGGCAATCAACATTATGCCACAAATGCTGTCAATTGAGCTTAACTTGTATTGAACCCGGAATATTCCTTTTATCTATCTTTTAAACGTAATTTTTTCAAAACCAGTATAAACTTTCAGACAAGACTTTGTCAAGCCAACATTACCTAGCTAACTGGTGATCTTCCCTTCCATTGAAAATTGCTTCTAGCTCATGTTCGCTTCCATAATAAAAAATTTCATGGTTACTTGCGTAATGTCATGGTTACTTGTGTAACCTCCGTTCCCTGATGGAGGGAACGAGACGTTGTGTCGATGTAGTGAAACTAGGGGTCACTCTTGGGAGCCCGAGACACCTCTGGTCTTTGATAAAAGGCCAATGAAAATTGGCGAGTGGTATTTGCATGCCACTCCCCCGGACATACGGGTATAAAAGGAGCTGTATGCAACCACTCATTCAGGTTTTATGCTGAGGAGCCGATATAAGGTCCGGCCATTTCAGCGGGTAGTTCAGCGTTGTGGCAGGAGGGACACAACGTCTCGTACCCTCCATCAGGGAATGGAGGTTACACAAGTAACCATGATGTTCCCTATCTGTCACTCACTCGATGTTCTGTGTCGATGTAGTGACACTAGGGGTCCATATACGAAACGCCACAACTGGCTGAACTGTTTTACGTGAACTGGGGGTGTGTGGTGGGCAGACTGCTGTGTGCCTCATAGCCAGCACACCAGGTCGACACGTAACCTCCCCCAACATAGTTATGAGTGTCGAACGGCCCTTTTTGGGGACAAGTCGACTACCCAAAAGATAGAGACAGGCTTAACCCAGTCGTGGCCTCTTTTCCCCTTCTTTTTTCCACTCCCTAAAAAAGAAGGGGGATAATCTGACTGGGCCGCCAGGTCTGGTCGGGGGGTGTCCCTCCCAAGGGGAAGACACAGCGGAGACCACACCTCGCCCTAAGAGAGGGGGGGATATTTAAGTGGAAGAATACGTCACATGGTCTTTCCAACCATGTGGAGAGTCTTCAAGGTAGATCCTGCCCAATGGGGGAGGAGTTACTACAAACATGGAGACTGGGGCAGAGGGGCTCTGCCCAAGGAAGACACAGTTTGCCAACAGGGAAACGAATTAGCGGAAGATATATAATCACATGGGGTTAGCTTTACAGGGAACTGCCACATGCGGAGCACCTACCCCAGAACAGGGCTTTTAGTTAGCGCGTGTACTGGGCCGGCAGCGAGTCTCTCTGAAAACTCGACTGCCACAGGGCTCGGAGGAAGTCAACCAGGGAACAAAGTTTGTGAACACTACTGGGAATTAATGGCGCACGTCTTCAGCTCCAAGGGAGGTGGAAGGCGCTATGTGCAAGCGATAAACCCGGCCAGCTATCCCGGGCTTATCCACTTGTGTTGCGTGCCACTACCTGGGACGAAACCGGTTCCACCCGGAGGTTGTAGAACCTTGCAAAGGTGTTGGGTGTTGCCCAGCCCGCTGCTCTGCAAATGTCTGTTAGAGAGGCACCTCTAGCCAGGGCCCAGGAAGCCACTACACCTCTGGTAGAATGGGCTCGTAGCCCTACCGGGGGCGGCATGTTCTGGGCGAGATATGCCATAGTTATGGCATCAATGAGCCAGTGGGCGATCCTCTGCTTGGAGACAGCACTTCCTTTCCGCTGTGCACCAAAGCAGACAAAGATCTGCTCAAAGATTCTAAAGCTCTGCGTGCGATCCAAATAGATGCGTAAAGTGCGCATCGGACACAGCAACGACAGGGCTGGGTCTGCCTCCTCCTGGGGCAGTGCTTGCAGGTTCACCACCTGGTCCCTAAAATGGGTGGTGGGAACCTTGGGCACATAGCCCGGTCGGGGTCTCAGGATCATGTGAGAGTAACCCGGACCGAACTCCAGGCACGTTTCGCTGACAGAGACGCTTGCAGGTTACCTACCTTCTTGATGGAAGTGAGCGCAGTCAGGAGGGCAGTCTTCAAGGAGAGTGCCTTAAGCTCGGCTGATGTCAACGGCTCAAAGGGGGCTCTCTGTAGACCCTGAAGAACTATGGAGAGATCCCATGAGGGAACGAGGCGCGGTCTGGAGGGATTCAGCCTCCTGGCACCTCTTAGGAACCTGATGATCAGGTCGTGCTTCCCTAAGGACTTATTGTCGACTGCGTTGTGGTGTGCTGCTATGGCGGCAACGTACACCTTCAAGGTGGAAGGGGACAGCCTCCCTTCCAGCCTCTCCTGCAGGAAGGAAAGCACTGATCTGACTGCGCATCTCCGGGGGTCTTCGCATCGGGAAGAACACCACTTAGCGAACAGACGCCACTTAAATGCATACAGGCGCCTCGTAGAGGGGGCCCTAGCCTGAGTGATCGTGTCTACCACCACGGTCTCACTGGGGGAAACGCATATTTGCGTAGGCCAGGGGGCCAGCTGTGTGGCAGCGCGTCTATGCCGAGGGGAGCCTCGGTGAGGGCGTAACAGAGCGGGCAGTGGGAGGATTCTTAGGAGGCGAACAGGTCCACCTGTGCCCGTCCGAATTGACTCCAAATCAGCTGGACCACCTGAGGGTGGAGTCTCCACTTTCCCCTGAGGGTAACCTGTCGTGACAGTGCGTCCGCTGTAGTGTTGAGGTTGCCTGGGATGTGAGTGGCTCACAGCGACTTGAAGTGCTGCTGACTCCAGAGGAGGAGACAGCGGGCGAGTTGTGACATACAACGAGAGCGCAGACCGCCTTGGCAGTTGACATATGCTACCGTTGCCGTGCTGTCTGTCCAAACTAACACATGCTTGCCCTGGATCAACGGCCGGAACCTCCGCAAGGCGAGCAGAATTGCCAACAACTCGAGGCAGTTGATGTGCCAATGCAGTCACGGGCCCATCCAGAGGCCGGCAGCTGCATGCCCATTGCAAACAGCGCCCCAGCCCGTTTCTGTCGTGACCATGACGCACCTGGAGACCAGTTCTAGAGGAACACCTGCTCGTAGAAATGAGAGGTCGTCCAAGGGCTGAAAAGATGGTGACAGACCGACGTGATGACCACGCGATGTGTCCCGTGGCGCCATGCCCATCTCGGGACTTGAGTCTGGAGCCAGTGCTGAAGCAGCCTCATATGCATCAACCCGAGCGGGGTGGCCACCGCCGAGGATGCCATATGCCCCAGGAGCCTCTGAAAGAGTTTCAGTGGAATCGCTGTTCCCTGTTTGAACACCTTCATAACAGGCCAGCACCGACTGGGCACACTTGTTTGTAAGGCGCACCATCAAGGAGACTGAGTCCAACTCCAATCCGAGAAAAGAGATGCTCTGAACCGGGAGGAGCTTGCTCTTTTCCCAGTTGACACGAAGAGGTGTGAGAGCACCAGGTCCCTGTGTGCGCACAACATGTCTCGAGAGTGAGCTAGGATTAGCCAGTCATCGAGATAGTTGAGAATGCGAATGCCCACCTCCCTTAACGGGGCAAGGGCAGCCTCTGCGATCTTCGTAAAGATGCGAGGAGACAGGGACAGGCTGAAAGGGAGGACTTTGTACTGATACGCCTGACCCTCGAACGCGAACCGCAGGAAGGGTCTGTGTCGAGGAAGGATCGAGACGTGGAAGTATGCATCCTTCAGGTCTACCGCCGCAAACCAATCTTGATGCCAGACGCTCGCCAGAATGCATTTTTGCGTCAGCATCTTGAACGGGAGTCTGTGTAAGCCTGGTTCAGAACTCGCAGGTCCAAGATTGGCCGCAACCCACCGCATTTTTTCGGTACGATGAAGTAGGGGCTGTAAAACCCTTTCTTCATCTCGGCTGGAGAGACAGGTTCTATCGCATCCATCCGTAGGAGGGTAGCGATCTCCGCACGCAGGGTGGCAGCGTTTTCGCCCTTGACCAAGGTGAAGTGAATACCGCTGAACCTGGGCGGGCGCCTGGCGAACTGAATCGTGTAGCCGAATCGGACGGTCCGGATCAGCCATCGCGATGGATTGGAAAGCGCGAGCCACACGTCCAAATTCCGTGCGAGGGGGACCAAGGGGACAACGTCGTCGGATGTACCGGCAGGTGGGGCCTCGCGGCGGGGCGGAGCACGAGGTGCCACAGTACGTCGTGGCCGTGCTGAGACTAGGGACATCGAAGCACTTACCTGGCTCCTTGTGACCACCCCCAGAACAGCCTGGGACGGGGGAGGAAGAGGCCTGTCCTCGTAACCCGTGGAGACTGCCACATCGGGGGCAGCAGTGTGCCACAGCTGGGCGCTCAGGGGTGGAAAGGGCACCGCTGGAGTGCCAATCCTGCAAGAAAAAGCCCATGGATGGTAGTCGTGGTGACGACCGTACGCACCGGGTATGTGACCCAGGGAGCCGGCGGACTCATCCGGAAGCCCGACTGGGGCAGACGAGTGTGCTGGGGAACGGGAGGTCCGCGGGGGGATATCCGGAGGAGGCGATCCCATTGAGGTCCCCAAATTGCCCCCAGTGCTAGCCGCGCTGGCCTCAAACCCGTAGGTAGAAGGACCGAGGCGGGGAGCCGCTGGGATGGCTTTCTTTCTTACGAAAGCAAGCCGCGACCGCAACGTTGCCATGGTCATGTTCTCGCAGTGAGAACATGAACCATCCACGAACGCTGCCTCCGTGTGGGTTGTGCCCAGACACGAAAGACAGCAATCATGACCATCCAAAGTTGAGAGATAACGACCGCAACCAGGAATAACACACAATCGGAAAGGCATCTTTAAAAATGTGTGTGCCGCATGTGTGCCGCTCTTTTAGAGAAATATACTCTTTTAGAGAAATAAACTCTTTCAGAAAATTTACTCTCTTTTTTCTGCCGAAGCGCCCAGGGGCATTCTCTGCAGTGCACCAGTGCAGAGGAGGAAGAAGCCGCTGAAATGCACCATCAGGTCCAGCAGAGGTGAATGAACAGTAGTAATTCAGCTCAGTGAGCATGACCGTTCAGCTCCGAAGAGAAAATCTGAATGAGTGGTTGCATACCAGCTCCTTTTATACCCGTATGTCCGGGGGAAAGGCATGCAAATACCACTCGCCAATTTTCATTGGCCTTTTATCAAAGACCAGAGCTGTCTCGGGCTCCCAAAAGTGACCCCTAGTGAAACTACATCGACACAACATCGAGTGAGTGACAGATAGGGAACAAATTTTTTTCCTTTATTTATTTATTTTTAAATACCCTTTCCTTGTCTTCCATATCTTTCATAACCCTCTGTTTCTGATTGTTTTTGGAGCAGAATGAATTATAAATGAATGGGTGCTCAATCTGGGGAAAATCAATACTAACAAGGTTCAAGTTAACTGTGCCAGCACAGTGCTTTCCCTCAGTCTGCTATCTAGCCACATACACACACACACACACACACACACTTATCCAGTCTGCAGAGACTTCTTACTTTCTTTGTATGCAAACTATCAGCAGTTCGGGGCAGCAACCAAGCACTTTCAGCAGATAATGAGGATTGCTTTTCAACCGATGTGGCCTTTCTCTGCAATAACATTCACGCTCAGAAATGAATGGAGAGTGCATTAAATGCCTCCTCCTTCACTCCTCCACCGATCTATCTATCAGCGCGGGTGACCGATCCTGTCAGTTGGACAGAGGGGTGGGAGGGGAGAGTGATTGAGCATGGCAGAACGTCCTTCATCATGCCACTTAGCCCCACATTTCTGACCTGGAATCTGCACCGTAGAGATGGGGGGATTGATGAAAATCCCTTCATGTCCCTCTGCTCTCATTCCCCACCCAAACATTTCTCCTCACATCAGTTCATCCAAGCAGAGAGACCCTCACTTGCCCTCCTGTTCCAGGTGCCCCCCTCTCCAGGGCATCCCTCCCAACTTCACACACTCCTACTGGGCTGACATATCCTCATCACATGTTCCCATCTTCAATTATTCACATACACAGGTAGCGTTCACATAACCTGCAATATATAAAAGGGAGCAGCCATTGTTTTTTTTTTTTTTTTTTTTTTTTTTGGGGGGGGGGGGGGGGGTTCCCAATTCCCAATTCCCAATTCCCAATGTGCTTTTAAGTCCTCGTGGTTGTGTAGTGATTCACCTCAGTCCAGGTGGCGGAGGACGAATCCCAGCTGCCTCCGCGTCTGAGACTGTCAACCCACGCATCTGATCACATGGCTTGTTGAGCGCATTGCCACAGAGACATAGCGTGTGTGGAGGCTTCACGTTATCCACCGCTGCAACCATGCTCAACTCACCACACGCCCCACCGAGAGCGAACCACATTATAGCACATTTTTTATATACGGCTCCATCGACCGCTGTTTTTTCTTAGCCGTCAGTAAAAAAAAACCAAAAAGATATTTTTGTATCCTGTGTTGTTTCTTTACAACCCACCAGCTGCATACATACAATATGTATATATATACTGTATATATCTATATCTATATACTGTATGTATGTATGTATGATATATATATATATATATATATATATATATATATATATATATATATATATATATATATATATATAATTTATATAATCAGGTTGAAAAAATAATGATGCACTGCAGTAAATAAATAAATTCTAAATATTTAAAAAAGAACATGTAAAATGCATGGCATCATATGACAGACAAGACATTCTAGGAGATAAGTAAGTCTGTGCTATTTGCTGGAAAAGGTCCTGAAGCTTGTTGCTGGAAAGTCACACTATTTCCAAAAAAGCCAAACTACTCTCATGCTGATGAAAAAATGTTGTAAGTAGTATTGGTTATTTACTCCCCAAAACTGCTGTGGGCGTCTGCTGTGGGAGTCTCTATAGCTTTTTGACCTTTCTGGACAGTTTGTGGCAGAAGTACACAAAATATTTATTTTAACATTACTAGAAGCACTGCCTTCATAACTGCAGGTGATATTTGGTATGAATGACCTGTCAATCTAACACTCCCACATAAGCAGAGCAAAAAGAAACCAAAAAAGAAGACTTGGAAAAACAGAGAGTTACAGAAATGGAAATCAAGCACTTCCACTCTGCTCTCAGGCCTTTGACATGGCCATAATGGAGTTGCACACATTATGTATTGCATAAGCTCCTCAGTAATGCAGGGCACAGAATGAAAAATACATCGGCATTTACTTTGAATGCACAGGTGTTAGTGGAGCACCGTAGGCCTCATGAGGGCGGGTTTAAGATGTCAAACACAACCTCCTACTCTTACAAAATGGACAAGAGGTTAAAGGGATAGCTCACCCAAAAATAAAAATTCTGTATTTATTTACTCACCCTCATGTTGTTCCAAACCTGTATGACTTTCTTTCTTAAGTGGAACACAAACAGAGATAGATAGAATGTTAGTTTCAGTCACCATTCTTTCATTGCATCTTTTTTCCATACAATGAAAAGGAATGGTGACTGAGTCTAACATTCTGCCAAATGAGGTTTGGAACAACAATAGAGTGAGTAAATGATTGAGAATTAGCATTTTTGGGGAACTATCCCTTTAAAGAGAGAAAGAGCACAGAAATCCAGTCCAGATAATAGCAGCTGCAGAAAGATACAACCATTTGTGTATTTCGTGGCTGGTTTTGTGTACACTGCAATTTCAGCAATGCTTTAACGCATCAAGTCTCTTATAAAGGTTGGGATTGTGACCAGACTTTAAAATGAAAGCTTCATTGGCATTCAAGTCAATAGACATTTTTCAATCTCACACCTTCTAGAATTTTTCAACCATTTTACAAGGACATAACAAAAAAAGTTGCAGCATTGGGGAACAGAGAGAAATAAAAGACACAGAAAATAACACATTTTAAAGTGGAACCTCATTCCAATAAAAAAAAATAAAAAAAACCTGTGCTGGAGTCTTAGGGACCTCCATTTTGTCGAACATCTTGGGTGCATTGTGAATGCTACACCCAAGTGGCTTTAATGTGTCTCAATCCGCTCACAATGTTCCTGTGGTGAAAGAAAGAATGTTGTCAGGGAGGATGGTGGGGAGTTGAAAGTAGCGCTCATCTAACAGGGTTTTGATGATACTATTTCAGAAAGCCCTTTGATACAAATGCAGCTCTGTTTGTTTGTTTGTTTTCTGTGATGAAATATCTCAGCACGGGAGTCAAGTAAGAAATTGTATCATTAGCATACCGTAAAGAGCTACTGCACGGGACAGCACATGGCAGAAAACAGTGACTAATCCTCTGTTTCTTCACATTATCTAAACCATGCTCTCAAATAAGCACCTCCCATCATGAAGTTTGCTGAACTGTGACATTTATGGCAGCAGATTGTACATTTGTGAGAGATCATTAAGCATAATTACTAAATGTTCCCCGCTCTCGATATCACTGAGACAAATAGAGCACAATTTTACACCTTACGGTGCTGAAAATGACTTTGTAGTTTTGCATGATTAGAAAAGAATGGAGCTGAGTTGTGGAATCATGAGCAAGATAATATAAACGCCTTACATATAAATGCATTCATCATTCTGGGAGGTGTGCAGGGAAAATGCATTAAGCCGGTCTGTATTAGCAAACATTGGAGGAAAAACACAAATGCTGCAGTGAGATTCAGCATTTAACAGCATCTCGGAGGGAATAAAAGGTGAGCGAAACAAATCGCATATAACATACTGTCACATGGATGTAGAGTCATGAAGCCAGAGGAAGAAACAAGCAAAAAGGGATAGTTAACCCAAAAATGAAAATTCTCATTTTATCTTAATCATTTACTCACCCTCATGTCATCCCAGATGTGTATGACATTCTTTCTTCTGCAGAACACAAACGAAGGTTTTTAGAAAAATATCTCAGCTCTGTAGGTCCTCACAAATGCAAGTGAATGGTGATCAGACCTTTGTAGCTCCAAAAATCACATAAAGGAAACATAAAAGTAATCCATAAGACTCCAGTGTTTAAATCCATATCTCCGGAAGCAATATAATAGGTGTGGATGAGAAACAGAACAATATTTAAGTACTTTTTTACTTTAAACCTCCACTTTAACTTTCACTTTCGGATGTGAAAGTGAAACTAAAAAGGCACCAAATGTGACTTTCAGATGTGAAAGTGTAAGTGTAGATTTAGAGTAAAAAAAAGGACTTCAGTTTTGTTCTGTTTCTCATCCACACCTATTATATCGCTTCTGAAGATATGGATTTAACCTCTGGAGTCTTTTGGATTACTTTTATGTTTCCTTTATTTGATTTTTGGAGCTACAAAGGTCTGATCACCATTCACTTGCATTTGTGAGGACCTACAGAGCTGAGACAGTCTTCTAAAAATCTTTCTTTGTGTTCTGCAAAAGAAAGAAAGTCATTCACATCTGGGATGGCATGAATTTGAGTAAATGATGAGAGAATTTTCATTTTTGGTTTGACTATTGTTTAACAGCAGCTCAGAGGAATTAAAAGGTGAGCGAAACAAATCCCATGTAACCTACTGCCACACTGATGTAGTAACATGAGGCCAGAGGAAGAAACAAGCATTAATGCCCTTAGTAGGATGCTGTATATGAGTGAGTAGTTGAGTTTATATGAGAACGTTGATGGAAAACAAAGAAAGAGAGAGAAATGTTGGGAATTGCAACATGTATAATTCATGTCCATTAAGCCCATTGTTTGTCATTTGCTACTTGTCCTATTTCTTTTTTCCTCTACCGAGCTATTCACCAGTCCCATTTCCTGCAATAATAAATCACAATAAACCACCTGTTTATCAAAGTAAAAAAATATGCCTTTGTTTTCAAACACCACAAGATACTGGAAAGAAAACCTTTTTACTAAATTGAACTCTCGGAGAGAGGTTCTCTTTGCTTTCAAGGGTGATAATGCCGCAGCTATTGAAGATTTCCCGAGCCACAGATACAATGAGAATGCAAATATACCCCATGCAGTGCAGACTTGATGCCACACTATCAACAAAGAGACAGACGCTGAATTTGGGCTGAAGTGTGGTCCAAATCAAACATCAAGAGGGTGATTAGAAAACACAACTCTGTCAGGACAAAGTGTGTGTTAAAAACCAAAAGAGTGGAAAATCTGCGTACCTCAGGGGACGCAACCATAATGTTAAGCCAACGGAGCGGGTGTCAGACAGGAATAAGCTGGGCAGGGAGGAGCTGAAGGTGTAAAAGGGGGCTTTAAACATGTTACAGAAGGATTTGTAACAGTACACTTGCTACATGTTCGTGTGACAGAACTGGGACAAAAAGGAACTGGGTTGTAATGTTGAGATTTCTGGGCCAGACACGTTGGTGTGGGTGGGTATTAGAAACAATCTGCATGAATGAATATATGATGAGCTGTTGCCCTGTAATGCCCTTCCTTCTTGGGACTTATTTTTCCTCTCCGCTCGGTGTCTCTCCGGAGCTCCCATGGACACTTAGGAGGTCTCTCTCCTCCTCACCATCTGCTAATTCAGGGCCAGACACTAATCACCTGCTCCAATGCACTGCTCTCATTCACAAACACCAGGCAAACAGTCTGCCACCTCTCAATATAATTACTGTATCATAATCAAGAGAGCACAGCAAAACCTCATAGTATTACTCGATGCAGATGCATGCTAATATATGCTATTAGACTTCACTGTTCAAAGTTTAGATGTGCATTTCTGCACAATGATTCATGATGTCTTAAAGTTCTTTAAGTAAAATTGTCAGAAGCATTGTTTATATATTTACACATTTATTTATTCATTAATTTAGCTTTTTTTTTTAAAGGAGACATATCATGAAAAAAACATGTTTGATGTTTTCTGTGGACAAGACTTTAAGGTATGTGGCTATGCAGAAATGGACTTTTTTTAAAAAGCTACACTGGAGTTAAAAGCGTAACAACAAGCCCTGGTCTTCCCTGTTTTTATTGTTGAATACTAGTGAATTTCTTGTAGGCTAATTCTTTCCATTTTACACACTGTAAACCCTAATGTTGTCATTACTGGAAAAATCAAGTTGTCCTAATTAAACATTACTTGAGATTAAAAATTTTGAAAAGGGGTCATAACTCAAATATCTATGTTTCTTGAACTTATTTATCTTAAAAATTAGTTATTAGTTATTATGAATTCATAGAGGTTTTAGCTCTTTTGTAGTATTATTTATGTTGTTTTGTCGCAAATAGTTGTTCCGTGTGATGACACCGTGATCTTTTTCCCCTTTGGTTAAATTGGACACTGTTATCTATTTCAGTTCACCTGCTATACATGCATTTCAGTAGAGAACTAAGTTTATTTGATGACTGACCTAGAATCAGTTATAGTCTTCTTTATTTGAGCTGTGTTATTGTATAACACATGAATATAATCAACTAAAATTATTAAGTAGAAAAAACAATATTTAAAAGTAAACGTAAGTTAAGTCTATATGCATCTAGTTACCTTAACTTAAATAGTTAAGTTCAATCTATATGAACAACAAGTTAAGTGAACTTAATTACACAAAATTTGAAGACACCATTACTCAATTTAATTGAGGGAATGAGTTTACTTAATCAATTGAGTAACGTAAACTTATAACGGTTTTCAGTCCAGACCATAACTAAACCATTTCTGCTTAAAGGTAACTCTTTCCTCTTTTCTCTCTCAGGTCTCTCAGACAGCTAACTACGGAGTGGTACTGGGGCAGCAATAGATTACTGATCACATAAGGCTCCGAAGAGCTTCACTAACTGCACTGTAGTTAACACTCATCCAGAACAGACTATTGGAGTGTTTGTGTATGTCTGCTGGGACTGCAGTCTGAGTCTTGACTGAACACAGAGCCTCCCTTCAGAGACAAAGTTGCTCTCTAAGCTGTTCCTTACTCCCCAAGCCTCTCCAAGTTTTTCTGCCTGGGAAGAGAGATCACTTTGAGGATTACACCATGCTGGATCAGTCTCTACTAGACATTGCATATTCAGTCAAGCACCGAAGACCCAACTTTCCCCTACGACACCAGCCCAGAAATATCCACAGAGCCTTTGAGATAGAAAACTAATTATAATTGCAAGCGAAAGATGCAGTGACGGCAAGTATATTTTTACTCATCAGGCAAACAAGGCACAAAGGGCTTGTTTGCAAGATGGCACAGCCATTTCTAAACATCATTAAGGTATTAAATTCACCCTAGGCGGTGAGTAAACAACTTCAGATGGCTTTCATACCTAGTCCAGCTCTCCACCAGCCTGGCCATTATTGGGTTATGGTGAAACTTCGACAACGAGCTAAATGACTCCGACGAGAGAGCGAGGCGGTTCGTTTTCAAGAGGAGTATGCCGGGAAAAAGCAAGACAGGGGAAAAAAACAGAATGAAACTAAGGCCAGATGCCTAGAGCACTTAAGATCGAGTGCCGCACTAACAAGGTTGGGACGAGAATTGGACATGCAGTGTCGACTGAAAAACCCTGTGATTACTTGCTGTCATAGTGAAGATAGTATGACTGGTGCTTAAAGTGGCTCACTGAGGTATAGCAGCACGGCCTGGTAGCAAACAAACCACAGGCTGGCCCAATGTCTATAGTCACCAGATATCTTCTGAGATGAGTGATCGTGTAATGCTTGACTAATAAAGACATACTTAACCATAAATCTTAAACTTCAGGCATGCAGAGAACATATTTTCTATGAAGTCTAAAAGGTGCACACAGTCATTTTTTTCCCCAATATAAAAGTTTTAATCCTAAAGAAATTACATGTAATTTTGAAACATAGGTATAAAATCATGACCACTCACATGAGATGAGGACTCTAGTCATATCAGTATCCTTATAAAAGCTGTTTTATTCTACATGTAGAAGGGGTGCCCTCATGAGGGCTGCCATTTTAGAATCACATGACCAGCTGAATACTGCTTGCTTAATCTCAGTAACCTTCTTGTTATTGGAAAGTTTTACTCTTGGATTAAATTAATTATGGCTGATTGTGAATAGTGAATTTCTATAATGGCATCTGTAACTGAAAACTATTGATTTTGAATGATGCTGCATCCACACCAATAGGTGTCACTGTAAGTCCTAGATGACACAAGCAAAAAGTTACTGAGTGCACCTTTAAATACATTTAGGGATGTGCACACTGAACTCATTATTAGGTCCGTCTGCATTATTTCTCAATTGTTTTTCTAAGTAAACATGCAGAAGGATGTCTTTGACCACTGTGCCAACTCTTGCTGTTTTTCCAGCATCTCGCACAGAAGCAGTGTGTTTTTTAGATGCCATGTCAAGTTAGGAACTTAAACTTCTTAAAACGTGTCTCGAGACACCTGCATTCTGTTCTATTCGTTGAACAGCCTCCTCCTTTTTTAGCACGAGAACACGTTCAGTCTGAACGGTAACCCTTTGGGTTCGTTATCTTAACAGCTACTCAATCATTCATTGTTTTTGCAATTCCATTTGGTGTCACTAGTGAGAAAGAAACTACACACTTCTCCTCTTAAAGGGTCATGACATGAGGATTCACATTTGCCTTGATATTTAAAAAAAAGCATTTGTTTAAACCAAGCTGCCAAAACAACTCATTCTCTACTTCCTCCACATTGTGATGTCACACAGTGGTAGGCATTTGCATTAGACCGCCTCCACAACAATACATCAATGCCTACTTTACTTTATTACTTCCGTAGCCCATCTAGTAAAAGAGAGCAGCAAGATGGCAAGAAGTGAGCAGGTCATTCAAGAGCAGTGAGCGTTTACTGCCAAGTCTTAAAGGAGAAGCAGCAGCAAAACAGCATTTCTGACAGAGGGTCAGAATGAGGGTGAAAAATTATCATGTTTTACAAATATATGACAGTTTTTTGTGCAAATTTTTTTTACTAATATTATAAGTGAACCTCAAGGAACATTAAAATAATAAAAAAGGCATATCATGACCCCTTTAAGCTTATTTTGAGTTATATGTTCTTTAGAGTTTAAACATAAATTCTAATTGGTTTAATAAGGAACTATATAAATAAAGTTAAGAATGATCTTATTTTATGAGTCATTTTTATGCAGCAGAGACACCCACTCAGAATGCATTCTTGCTCTCTATGCCTCACACACATCAATTCCCAGACCAAGTCTTTCAAGGGTGGATCTAAGGCAGAGAAAATGGATAAATTAAGCATGACTCTCTTTTTATATTACTTTCTTTGAAATGGGGATTACCTGTTAATATGTTTCCGAATAGAAAAGAGCTGGTGTCATTTACATGCTGTGTACCTTTCCTAAGTGGCTAAAAGCAGCTCAGAGCGGCACTGCAGATCTCTCTCTGTCCCACAAACAGGAATCAGTGCTGTCTGTCAATCTGAATGACATGTGAGACCAAAACACCTAAATGACTCGGATTTCCACCCAGGGTCTGGCTTCCATCTTTAGCTCTAAATGATTTCCTCCAGCATTTCATTAATCACCAGTTCACATCAACAGTTGGCATTGTGTATAGAGATCTAACTAACATGGTGTAGATTAATGTCCTCACTTAACTTCATATAATAGATAATTTCTGAGATGTTTAAATATCAATCAATAAAAACATTATTTTCATAACACATACTGTTCATTTCAATAGGTATGTCTGTTTAAGTAATTGTGTGACACTCAATATATAATGATCACTATTCTAAGAGATGGATGAAACAACAAATGCAACATTAGTTCCTCTAAGAAATATCACTTTCGTCTCATGAAAGAGGTCAAGAGTGGCATTCTGTACCACATTATGCATATAACTCACGTCCCTAGTGCTACAGCTAACAGCTTCTAAATCATGTAATGATATTAAACTGTGATCTGATATTATCCTAGCTTCTTTGTAACCTCTGCAAGCTGGGGAGGACATGTCCCCCCACTTTTTAGAAAAAGATATAATTCCCCCCCACACACACTTTTTAGCAAAAAAGGTTGCTTTGCCAAAGCGCCAAAAGCCATAAAATGATGCAGTTAGGGATAGAATGATGGAAAATTTCTAATCGTTTTACATCCTATGTATGGATCAGCTGACCACTGATTGGATGGATGTAAGGATGGCCTGAATCACAAAGTGTGGAAAGATTTCTCCAAAACACTTTCCTCATGTCTCTCTTTCACCACCCAATGGCTGATTACATTAAAGATTTTGGAAGCTTTTAACCGAGCCAGTGACATGAATCAAAAGAGACACACTGTGACTAAATCCGATATGAGACCGATGACGGTCCTGAAAACTGGTGCACAGCGCACATCACTAAGTGCCCTGAAAAACTCCCTCTGACAGAGCCTCTTAACTTTTATGATTGTTTTGCAAAGTTGTCTTCAAAGATCTGCATCTTTGGCGCTGCACGGTGTGTGTGAGAAAGCCAGGCTAGTGCGGGGAGGGGCAGTAGGGGCTGATGGGAGTAGAGTTTGCGAAAGGGATGGAGGATGTTGGAGTGGAGAGCACAGCCCTTTGATCTGTGTCAGCCACGAAAAGTACAAAAGAATCAGAAAGGAATGGGGAGAGGAGCACAGAAGATTGCAAACAAGGCCTGCTCACTATTCCCAGTGGGAGCGTGCAGCGGAAAAACAAGATGAGACAAGAGCACATTTTAGAAATTTTGTGGGTTGTTTGAGGATTTCTCTCAGGCCTAATGCTGAAGCAATTAGCATTGAACCACCTCAGTGAACACACAGGGCCAAATCCACCACTCTAACATGGTTAGTGTAATGCAATTAGTAGTGGCAACCCACTCCTGCCAAATTACACAATTCATTTAATTGACAATTTAGGGAGATCCATTTATCAATCAAGGTGTCTGCCACTTTCCATTTACTTTGGGTGCAAGCTGCAAACTGTATCCATTTTTCAATTCCATATTTCTGATTTGTATGGCACACTGTATGATTTTAGCCACGATTTTGCGACAACATTTGCATATTGTCAAAAATATATTTCGCCATAAGGCGCTATTGAAATTTTGGGTCGGTTGCATTGGAGTTTTGGCTGTGTCAGAATTTTTGGGCCACAGTAGTGTGACTACTCTTACAACAACCATGTAATGGAGAACCTATATGAGCACACTAATTTATGGTGTAATCAATGTGCCAAGTAGAAACATCAGTCAAAGTAGTACTAAACTACTCACAAAACTGGTGACAAGATTCACCAATCAGAGAAGTCAATGCGCACGTTTACACACACAATCTTACATCGATTATCAGGAACAGTCCTAGTATTTTGGGGGCCCTGAGCAGATTTTCAAAATGGGGTCCCCATACCTACAAGTACACCTATCCAAACACACCCAAAATCAATAACTAAGCAAGTTTAAATTGTGCAAACAAACAAGTCTATTTATTCAAAAGCATAATGCTTAAAATTGCAAAATTATCAACTGTAGTTTATCAGCACAGACATAACTACTTCAGAAGTACAAAAAAACAAAAAACAAACACACATCACTTGTACAAATTAATAAATATATTTAATGAAATTCTATGCAAATGAATAAGAACTAATTCAATTACCAAATTAAGGTGTGGTAGGCTACAGTAGATTTCTGTAAATAGTGCCATATGCTATTTGCACCATGGTGTATAATAAAACAGTATATAATCTTATGAGAACTGTGTGTATTATAAGTATTGTGACAGAACTACATCGCTGGCAATGGGAAGAAACATACATGATTTGTCACATAATGGTACCATGTCAAAGCTGTATTTAAATGCTGAGCGCAACTTTAGAGAGAGTGATCTCTTCAGGTCCCGTAAACAGGTAACCGAGTCACCGCCATGACCTTTGCTTTCCGCCGGCCTGTGGGATGCCGAGCCACCGGAAAAAGCTGCCATCCACGCGTTTCAGACCGAGAAAGGCGTGCATATGCCCATCCACCCCCTTCACTGCACTACCCAACCTTCAGTAAGCCCCTTGATCATGATGAGAACACCACATTTACTTTCAGTGATATCACTCTCCCCTTAGATGCTTTATTTTCACCTTTTGTGTTCATTTTTATTTAAAATAAATGACTTTTCATTGGCGTGCACAGCCACTGCCTGTCTTTGCTTATATGGATTGATAAGGGGAGAATAGTGAAATTAGCAAAAGCTGAACTTGAACCCAGATCACCCATGCAACTAATCAGCTCACTAACTAAAGTCGCTACATAAGATCTTTGACTAAAGAAGTCAAATTCACATACCTATCTCTCCATGTCTTTTTTCCATTTTTAATAGTTTTGACAGGTTTTATCTGACTATTGGCGTGCATATAGCTGGGATGTGTGCCCAGTGCTATTTACAATATTGCAAATAATTATTTGGCTATACTGAACCCGTGGACGCGGGAGCCCTATGCAGTCGCATATGTCGCTTAATAGGCAGGGCCGGCACAGTCGATTATGCTTAATAAGCTGTCAACGTGTAATGCCATAAACAGTTTAAGCAAACAAATATATAATAATATTTGCACACCTACATTTTTGCCCATTACAGGAAAAATCCCACACTGCATTTCCAACTTAAAGTTGATCCAAAACAGTGCTATGCTTGTTATTGTGCTGTTGAGGGAACTTACCTTGAAACAGGGCAGCGTTTTGAATGATAAGTACTTTGAGCTGAGCACTGGTGGCCTGGAGGCTGGACTCCATATTCTGTTTGGCAACAAGCAGGTAGCGCTCCTCCATTTTCCGAGAGCAGCAAGTCAGGCCTTTCGGCTGGCATACCTGCAGATCTGAGCCTAAAGAATGGAAGAGAATAAGAGAACATGAGAAAGACCCAGAATTTGCTACAGTCAACACAATAAAGAAGTAAACAGACTGCAGCACTTTGTAAATGTGTTCTGAAAGAGTGTTTGAAGAAAGTCAAGCTGCCTGCAGCAAATAGTTTGCTTTTACAGAGCACATTGTTGAAGCCAGCGCCACACTAGCAGACTCCAAACAACTCGATTTTGGTCAAAGGTGTCAAACATGCAGACTTTTTTTGCTGAGATCTTGCTCTCTTCAGTCAGAGGTATGACACAATTGCCGATACAAAATGGTGGGGTGGTGACAAACATTCCAACTCACCAAAACTCTCCCTCTTTCTGATAGCCTGTCATGTGGAGCTTGCTGAAATAAAAACTTGAGTACCACATAAGCATAAACAATTGTAATAGAGTGATTTAGGACATTTTCAGACTTGTAGCTTACTTGATTTGTTCCGAAACAGGGGCTAAAATAGTTACAATGTTGTATTTTCTTTATTTAGAAGATTTAGCCCTTACATCGACATTCCGGTTCAAATGATATAGCTGTAAAAAATTTGTAAACTGGTACAAATATTAGAGTGTTATTTATGTCATGCAAGACGTCACCGCATGGTACAGAAAACCTGCAACAAAATAAATACCTGGTAGTTAATTGAAATGTGTTATTCAGTCTCTGATCAAGGCATTTCATCTTCTTTCCTTATGCCAAACTGATTAGAACAGAACAAATACTCATTAGAGAAGAACAAGATAATCAGGGAAGGTATAAAAAACATCTTGCCTCAAGAGACTGTTACTATGCAAAATAGGACCATTTAGAGCCTGAAACAGTGAAACCCCCCATGTGAGTTGGAAGAAAAAGACAGATCTGAACAGGCAAACATAAATACATTGACAGCAATGTCTTGTTTAGTGGGATCAACTCAATGAAGGGGTGACGGGTGATTTGTTGACATCCGTTATACTGGAATTGAGTTTTGAAGGTTATCTATAAAAGAGGCATAATTGGATTTGCCGGTTCTTTTGAAGGAGAGAAAAGTCTATTGAGGAATATGTTCTCTGTAGGAAGGTGCTTTAGTTCTTGGCTTATATATGAATTATAATCTAAAAATTTTAATGTCCTGTGGGAGTGGAAAGAGAGTGAGGCAATCTGATCTCTGTTGAATCAAACATCAAGGATACAGAAAATTAAAATGACCAATGCCTAAGTCTGTCTGATTAAGTCCCATGTGTTAAATCAGATTTTATTCTGTGAGTTGGACATGACCTAAATCATAAAAAAAATTCATTTGCATTGATTAATTTATTAGCACCTTTTATAAATAAGCATTAAACATCAAACCACTTTAGATTTTAAATGCAACAACTGCAAAAGATTTTCCTACTAAAATGAAAAAATATTCACACTTCCTCTGTCAGAACTTGGAATCAAATGACCAACATCTATTAACTTGTAAATAACACATGTAAAAGGACATTTCAGGCAAACTCTGAATGAATGCACTGTGGAATTCCTTTGCTCTTGGACATTCAGGTCAAACAGTTTCTCTCTGCATGAGAACCAGGACTAGGAAAGATCTGCTTTGATTTCACTGAAAATCCGAGGAATTATTGCAAATGTTTTCCCTGGGGCCACTGTTCCACTTTTTGAAATGTGGCCAATTATCTTCTGATTACACATGCAAGGAGAGATCTTCCATTTCACAAGGCAGCAGCCCTTACATTCCTACTGAATCTCATTCCCATTATTATTTTGAAAGAACATTCTATGTACGACTTTGTTTTCACGCACTTTGCCTCTCTGTCATCTCATGCATCTCAGAGCAGCACTGTTAAACTGTAGCCAAATGAAGTGTGTGTTTGTCAGCTACCTGAGGGGGTGGAGGTGGCAATATTGATTGATAGTGCTGTAAACAAACTTCAAGTCCCGATGCTCCAGTTTACACAGACAAAGAAGATGATGATGAGTATGAGAAAAGGAGGGCATAACACAGTCTGGGCAGAGATGAAAGTGTCACTGCTCTGTTTAAAAGAGCCTTTTTGCAGCACTTTGGAGTATTGTCATAACTATTGTGAGATGTCAGACTAAAAGGTATGTGTTTAAAATGAAACAGGGTAAAGATTCACAGCCTAATGATCTCAGATAGCATGGTTCCTCATGGAAAAGACCTAAGGAACATGTTGATTGTTCCCAATAGTGACCAGCAACAGTTAGGACTGGGAATGGGGGAGTAGTTCAATGAATAAGGCTTGAAAGATAGATGTAATTCATACATAAAGAGGACAACTGTCACAGTTTGTTATCTTTCTGTTCATAAGGACTCTTATTTTGACATGGTTATTGTTTTCTGCTGTTAGTTTGCCCCATATTACATTTCCCATGTTGCACTGCCCCCATCACAGCCATCTGTTCCCCATCTTCCTCACCTGTTCCCTGTTCCATCATCAATCATCTGTTTGTACATATACCCTCTAGTTTCACTCACTTATTGTCAGTTCTTATGTTTCCTGATATGTTCCTTTGATCGTTGTTTATGTTCTCTTTTTTCATCATCTCCATTAAAAAGCTTGCGTGTAGATCCATCGTCTCTCATCTCTGCTAATCATTACAACAACAAGCTGAGCACAGAATAACTGAAGAATTAGAATGCCTGTCACTCATAAAATTCTCTAAATCCTTCATCCCTTACATGTTCAGTTATTAAATATTTTGACTAATTTAATAATGCCTTCAGCTGGAGGTCACATGACGTCATGCAAGAAGCAGACGTATGAGCGACGAGCTCTGCGCACTTTGCTAAATTTTTTATTATTTTCATGTTATAATTTGGTGAAATTTGATACACCCAGTTACACATTTGCTCTTTGAGGCAAAACATGGCAAAGAAGTCAAAATCCTCGGGCTCTAGAGACATTAAAAGACACTTATGTGTTCAGGATTAAAGTCCCAACAGGGGACTCGATTTGGATGGCACGGCGGGAGAGGAGATCCAGCATCAGTTGTCCAACATGTCGGTGATGTTGACGAAGGTTCTTGCTGACTTGGAGGATCTGATTGTAATACGTCGATTGATTATGGCGATGGAAATAAAATTCTCTGAGATAGTTACAAGAGTGTCGGATGCTGAGAAACGAATCGATTTTCTGGAATCTTCGGAGAGGGAATTAACCGCTAATCCACCCACGACCAAAGTTGATCTGGAACATATTCTTGAAAAGCTTGAAGATCTTGAGAATAGAAGCTGCAGGAATAATGTTCGAATTGTTGGAATTCCTGAGCATGAGGAGGGCAGAGATATGGTGAAATTCCTAGACGAGCTTTTCCCGAAAACTTTTTTTCTCAACATAACATGCCACAAGCTGGAAATCGAGCGAGCTCACAGAGTCCCTGCTCACAGATCTGCTGAGGGAGACGGGCCCCGATCGATTCTGGACAGATTTCTCAGATCATCCGAAAAAGATCTGGTGTTGCGCCAGGCGAGGAGCAAAGGGAAGCTTTCTTGGAGGAACCATAATATTTTCTTGTTCCCGGACTTTGCGAACTCGACAAGAGAGAAACGCGATCGGTTCAAGGAATGTAAGAAACTCTTACATCAGAAAAAGATCTCGTTTGCTCTGATGTTCCCGGCCAAATTGAGAATAGAAATGAAGGTCAGTCGCAAAGTATTTACATGTCCAAATCAGGCAATGTCTTTTATTGAATCACTGGCTGAGTAAACTACATTGGCTCCGCCGAGCAACTGGAGCTCGTTTTGTGAGTAACACTTTTCCTTGAAGAGACTTTTGCATTGACGAAAGATTACTTTTGCATTGAAGTTCCAGGCCCGTTTGGGGGTGGACACTGCGGATGACTGCAAAATATCTACATGCTCACACAAAGGATGTCTTTTATAAAGTTGACGGATTGTGTAAGTCATGGTATATACTTTTATGCGGCCCCCGAGTGAATTGACTCGACCATCCGGGGAACCGGGATGCCGGTTTTGTTTCTTTTTGTGTTGGTTCCGCCTAGCGGCTGGAGCTTGTTTTATTGAATAACACTCATTTGGAACAGCTGTGGATTAATCTGTCCGTTCTTCGTGCTTATTCCTTCTGCTGGCTGTGGTTTGTTTTGTTGAGTATTTTTACGGGACACTGGAATGATTACTTCATCCGTTGAACTCATAACAGCTGGCTCACTGAACATTCGTTTGTCTGTCCGAGGAATCTGAACGGTTTTATATCAGCTGGAATTTGTTTTGTGGAAGATCACACCTTTGAGACAGTTCTGTGAATGAATCTACACATTCTTTGTGTGTTCATTTTTCCTAATGACTGGGGTTTATTTTACAAAGTATTTTCTGTTATGTAATTTTGCCTCACAAATTTGTGAGGCAAAATTTAGTAATCCGATGGCAAAGTTGCCGTGGGGACTCGTGGGCGTTCATGGACCTTTTGAGTTTAGAGGGATTGTCACCAGTTGGCGCTGTCGTGCGTGGGGTTGAAGCGCACGTTTTTCTTTTTTCTGTTTGTTTTGTTCGGGGGGAAGTTCGGGGTTTGATTGTTTCACTAATAGGGAATGTGGTCTGTATAATTTTGTTTTTGACATACAATTTATTTTTTCTACTATATCAAAATGTCAAATGTTAATATGAGTGGATTGTCTCTCTCCACATGGAATGTAAATGGGTTGGGGCACCCCATAAAAAGAAGGAAAGTTATTTATTTTCTTAAACATAAGAAATATGATATAGTGTTTCTTCGAGAAACACATCTCTCCCCGCAGGAAGCTGAAAAATTTGGGAAGATATGAGGTGGACATGTTTTTTCTAGTGCTGGCTCAAATAAGAGTCTTTTATAAATAAGCATTAAACATCAAACCACTTTAGATTTTAAATGCAACAACTGCAAAAGATTTTCCTACTAAAATTAAAAAATAGTCACACTTCCTCTGTCAGAACTTGGAATCAATTAGGAAGAGTCATTATTGTTTTAGCTGAAATTCAAGGGCAAAAGTTGATTTTGGCTAATATTTACTCTCCTAACGCTGATGATCAGGGCTTTTTTATAGATCTTGAAGGGATGCTGCAAGCCACTGGCACACCTCACGATATAATATTGCGAGGAGACTTTAATCTTTTGATGGACTCAGTCCTTGATCATAGTGAAACAAAAGTGTGTAAGTCCCCTAGAGCAACATTGACACTTCACAGGATGTGTAAAAATCTTGGTCTTACAGATATTTGGAGACTTTTGAACCCATCTGGTAGGGACTATACATTTTTTTCATCAGTCCATAAGATTTATTCTAGAATAGATTCTTTTTTTATATCCAAATCCCTCATTTCATCTGTTGTTGATTGCTCAATTGGAAATATCTTAGTCTCAGATCATGCTCTGGTGAGTTTAAAGGTGTTGCCATATACAGAGAAAAAGAAATCATACAGCTGGCGCCTTTATGTGTCCCTTTTGCAAAATCCTGATGTCCAACAAATGTTAAAGACTGAAATCAGTATTTATATGGAGACCAACTGGTCCTCAGTATCCTCTGTGGGCGTGGCTTGGGAGGCACTTAAGGCGGTTCTTAGGGGTCGGATCATACAGTATGCCTCATTCATTAAAAAATACAAAGCACAAGAACTTGTGGAGTTGGAAGGAAATATTAAAAGTTCCGAGGCAGAGCTGAAGCAGCGTATGTCATCTGATGGCCTCAGAGAATTGACCCAATTGAAATACAGATATAGTACTATTTTGTCATGGAGTTTTGGTTATTCAGGGCAAGACAGTCATACTTTGAGTCGGGTGACAAAGCAGGAAAACTTTTGGCTAGATATATAAAGCAGAGAGAGTCTTTTTCTATCATTCCCTCAGTGAAATCTGCTAGTGGTGGAATATTTACCTCGGCTATTGATATTAATAATGCCTTTAAAGAGTTCTATCTTGATCTCTATGGTTCCACGTCTTCATCCACTGATGAAGATATTAGAAACTTTGTGGAACCATTAGATCTCCCTAAACTGATGACTGTGCAAAAAAATTATCTTGATTCTGAGATAACCTTGGAGGAGCTTGATGAGGTAATTAAAGCCTTGCCTACAGGCAAGTCTCCGGGGCCTGACGGCTTTTCCTCTGAGTTTTTCAAATCTTATGCTACAGAACTGGCTCCACTTTTGTTAGAAGTTAATACAGAATCATTAAAGAATGGAAAGCTTCCGCCAACCATGACACAAGCCCGGATCAGTCTGATTCTAAAAAAAGGACAAAGATCCAAGCGAGTGTAAAAGTTACTGTCCAATCTCCCTGATCCAGTTAGATGTAAACATTTTGTCCAAAATTCTGGCTAATTGATTAAGTAATGTTATGACATCACTTATATATATAGATCAGGTGGGGTTTATTCGAGGCCGTAGCTATTCTGATAATATTATGCGTCTCATCAATATCATGTGGTCAGTAGTGAATGATCAATCTCCAGTTGCTGCCATCTCTCTTGATGCCGAAAAGGCGTTTGATATGGTAGAATGGGATTATCTTTTTAAGATTTTGGAAAGGTATGGGTTCGGGAGTACAGTTATTGGTTGGATTAAGTTACTTTATAGACACCCTGTAGCAGCGGTGCAAACAAATGGGTTAATTTCAGATTATTTTACTCTGGAAAGGGGCACCCGGCAGGGTTGCCTTCTTTCCCCATTATTGTTCTGTCTTGCCCTGAAACCATTAGCAGTCACGATAAGAAAGGAGGATGATTTTTCAGGGGTGACGGCGGGAGGTGTGGCGCATAAGCTTCTGCTTTACGCAGATGATATTTTATTATTCGTCTCCAACCCTACTAGATCTATGCCTTGCCTCCACAGAATTATTAACTCCTTTTTCAAATTCTCAGGATACAAAGTCAGTTGGTCTAAATCCAAAGCTTTGGCATTGACAGCATACTGTCCATTAATGGCCTTCCAGCCGGGTGCCTTCCAGTGGCCCAAACAGGGAATTAAGTATTTGGGAATTTTATTCCCTGCAAATTTGTCTGATTTAGTCAGCGTTAATTTTGATCCCTTAATAAAAATGTTTTCGAATGATGTGGACAGGTGGGCTTCATTACACTTATCGATGACTGGGAAGGTTAATGTTATTAAAATGAATTGTATTCCAAAATTTAACTACCTGCTACAATCTCTCCCTGAAGATGTCCCCTTCTTTTATTTCAAGCAATTTAATAGCATAGCAAAGTCCTTCATTTGGAATGGTAAACGTCCCAGGTTAAATTTCAGTAAGTTACATTGGCCAATTGACAAAGGTGGGTCAAGCCTACCCAAGATTTTATTTTATTATTATGCATTCAGTCTTGGACATTTGGTTCATTGGTCGCTTCTACCTGAGAGAGCTCCTCCCTGGTTTTGTATTGAAAAGCCCTGCCTTTTGATTAAACTAGCTGGAGAGGTTAAGTCGCACACTGTTATTTTGCATTTGCACTCGTTATGGACAAAAGTGTCCAGAGTGTTTAATTCTGATATTTATTTAAACGTAGCCTCGAGCATATGGCTGAACCCTAAACTATGTATTAATAAGTCCCCTTTCTGTTGGTCAGATTGGATTGTGAGGGGGGTTAATACACTTGGTGACCTATATGAGGGTGGAGTATTGCGATCTATTGAAAATTTGATTCAACATTTTGGGATTCCCAGATCTCAATTCTATAAGTATTTACAGCTGCGCCACCTGCTCTGCTCTGTTTTTGGGAGTAGCATACACCCCCCTAGAGCGGCAGATACTCTAGAAGTGGTGATTGCTGCTTTTGGGAAGGGTCATGAGGCATCGGTGTATTACTCCCTGTTAATTCAGAGTCTGGGGGACGGAGCTTTAAATTCTCTCAAAAGATTATGGGAGGAAGATTTAATTTGTTATTGGAGGAGGGAGTGTGGGCAAGGATTCTAAAAAACATAAAGTCTGCATCTAGAGATGCAAGGGTTCGCCTTATGCAATTTAATATTTTACATAGATTTTATTGGACCCCCTCTAGATTGTATAGGCTTGGTCTTAAGGACACACCCATCTGCTGGCGATGCCATACTGAAGATGGAGACACCATCCATGTTTTTTGGGGGTGCCTTAAGATCCAAGAATTTTGGCTGAAGGTGCAAAGTTTTGTGTGTGATGTGTTGGGCACTCAGGTCTCGTTCTGCCCCAGACTCTGTATTTTAGGAGATAGTGAGATCATGGATTTGGTAGATAAGTACATGAAGGACTGGGTTTTGACCAGTGTGATGATTGGTAGGCAGGTTATTTTGAGGAGTTGGAGGTCGGATGGAGCACCCTCGTTCCCGGAGTGGTGCGTGGAGATGGGGAGGGTGGCTGCCTTCGAGGAGGGGTCGAGCATTAGGATGGGGGCTAGGGAATCTTATAATAAGAAATGGGGCAATTATTTAGCATTTTTGAGGGAATCTCGAGGTGGGGCGGTGGAGGGAGTAATTTAGAGTTTAGGGTTTTTTTTTTTTTTTAATTTATTTTTTTATTATACTTGATTATTGTATGTTATTTTATGTTGTTGTTTTAGTTTTTCTGTGTGTGTGTCTATATTCTATTGACCACAGGGGTGTTCGTGGGGGGGTCAGGGTGGGTTGAGAGTTTGGTAGGGGGAGGGGATATAGTGGGGGTTTAATGTTTAAAGTGTTTGATTCATTATATATATGTTGTTGTATTTTTTGTGTTAATTTATGAATCAATAAAAATGTTAATAACAAAAAAAAATAATGCCTTCAGCTACTACACAGACTGATCAAACTGTGAATTCAGTGACAGTAGGTCGAAACTAGACCAAAGTCAAAGGTGTTTTTTAATGTATTGTGTAAGCTCGCCAGAAGCGAGTTGTAAAGCAAGTAGTTTTTAGTTGTAACTTATGTATTACAGTGAAGAGGAATGCATGCTTTTTTAAAAACATATTTTTTTTATTTACTACCCCCTAAACCATAACACCAAACCTAACTGCCAGTGGAGTAAATATGTCATCTCTGAGAGAAAATACAACCTCTGAATCGTGCTAGTCATTGAATTTGTGATTGCGATAACTTCGTGGTTTTAATGTGGGACAAGAACCCAAGCCTCAGTTGCTGCTAATGTAACGCGTAATCAGTCGTGCCACGGTAAATGGGTAAACGTATTTAAACTGATGTAAAAAATTTTATGTTAGATGCCGTATGTCAGTAACTCGGTTGATGTAAGTGTACTGGTACATTCGGTAGCAACCTTTTAACTTCCCATATGATCATGTTGACCAAGTGTGTAGTACTCTCAGCTCTGTTTAACAAGTTTTACCATGTTTAAAAGGATAGTTTACCCAAAAATGAAAATTCTCTTATCATTTACTCACCACTAAATCTCACTTCCCCATTCTTCTTCTTTTGTTTTTTGGGTGAAAAAGTAAAAGTAAAAATGCTTCATAAAAAAAAAAGAAAAGAAAAAAGACTTGAATATTGCTCTGTTTCTCACTCATACCTTTAATATTGCTTCAGAAGATATGGATTTAACCACTGTGATTTTTGGAGATTCAAAGTTCTTGCCACCATTCAGTTGCATTGTATGGACGTACAGAGCTGAAATATTTTTCTAAAAATCTTAACTTGTGTTCTGTAGAAGAAAGAAATTCATACATATCTGGGATGGCATGAGGGTGAGTAAATGATGAGAGAATTATAATGTTTGGTTGAACTATCCCTTTAAACCCATTCCACAGAATCCAGCAGATTTTCCATCAAAATTCCCACAGAAATCCAAAAACAAAGTCTGTATTTTCCGTCTTGGTCTTGAAAGAACTTAATGTACCTGCATGCTATGTTTAGTCATCCAGTCAGGTTCAGTCATTTGTACTGAAAGATTGCTGAATGAACTATTGCACATTAAATTGGGATTCACACTCCCTGCCAGCTCATCATCAAAGACAAGAATCCAAATCCAAAAAGGAACCATAAAAATTTACTCTACAAGTTTGCTGATTGAAATAACTAAATAGACTGTAGCACAGATTAAAAATGCAGGAGATTTAAGTGCTTCCAATTTTTAAATCCCGTTCAAAAATGGGAAGACAAAATGTCTAAGAAATCACCATATGGGGAAAAGGGAAAATGGGTAAATAAACCAATTTACAACATATAACATAAAAAACCATAAACGGCAAGTAAAACACTCTCTGATCACCTATATACTGCACCACAATATGGATATGAAATGAGAAATACTGGGCAAACCTGCTATATCATACAGGCGGCACCTTTTATATGCACACCGACATGTTTAATATACAAAATTAATATTTGCAAAGGACTGGTGACAGATACGATCGAACTAATTTCAGATTCCAGGGCAAAATTATTAAGCTGTCAATAGCATAGCACGTAGAGGTGCGGTGGTGGACTAGTCGGAGGGGAGCAGGTATGAAAGGAGAAAGGACTTTAGAACTTATCTTCAGAAAAACAGACAATTTATTCGGCACGTCTGCTGTTTGCCGATGATAAATGTACTTTATTAAAGAAGTTGCGAGCTGTCAGGGAAAAGTGAAGGACTCTACAGGAGGGAGATAGCTCCCCACAGAGAAACATAAACAAATATTACACCACAGTCTCTAACTAAAGACCGCTCATAAATATGGCTGATTAGATTTTTTGTTTTCTGAAAATGGGACAGAACATTTTTATTTAAAAAGAAAAAACTCAGTCTTCCTAGAGCTGAAATATGAATAGAGCATGTGACTTCCATAAACCAGATCTGTTCTTCCTGTCCTAGAGGCTCTTTATCTATGGCCTTTTAAACCATTGTTGCTCAACTTTTTTTGTCTTGCAGGTATCCCCACAGCCTCATCTGTGAGGCTAAAATACCTCTTCATTGACACCAAACCGGAAATGTGTTCCTTTTATACTTATATTCTAATGGATTACTCTAAAAAGGAACTGATTGTGTTAAAGAGTTACAGTAATTCTGTCATAATTTACTCTGCCTCATGTTCATGTTCAAAACCCGTATGACTTTCATCTGTGAAACACAAAAAGAGACTTTAGGCAAAATGTTATTCTTTGTCACATTCCCATTTATTGCATGGAAAATAGATGTAATAAAAAGTGAATGGTGACTGAGACTAATATGCTTGCCCATCCACTAGACCTATATATTCTTGAAATTCCTGAGTTCCCTTCCTCTCCTGCAGCCTTGCCCAAAGGCCTAAGGCGAGTGAATTTCCCTGTCGGAGCCCAGAAGAAAAATACAGCTCCAACAGAGACTCAACAAGGGCTGTGTACACATAAGTCTTGCGCTCCTCCCTAATAAGCCCGAAGACACAGAGCACAGCCAGACGCATGCATAAGCACGATCTTAAGAACCATTTATAAAGCTATCAGCATGCAAGTTTAATGAGGGCTGTAGTGAAAACATGCTGTGTTAAGATATAGAAAATGTTAAAAGGATGTTATTAGAGGCATGAATTATAGAGCAACGACACAGGACTTAAGACATTTCTTTCTAGACTCACTTCAAAGACATCAATATGTGTGCGCAATTAAAACAAGTGAATGTCAGAGGACTGATGAAAGTACAGTATATGAACTATATGATTATGAATTGGGCTCCTCTGCCGGGGAGGTGGGAGTTAATGGTCTAAAGCAAACCCATCTGTCCTCTTACAGTACCATTTGATGTATGTAAAGAAAGAAAGTAGACTCAGACTTCCACAGCATGGAGCACATAAGGGTAAAATTTAGTTTGCGGAAGATAAAGTAAATAGCAGTACAATAAAAGGCTTTGGCTTGCACAAATCTTTTTTTTCTTCTTCTTCTAAAATGCAGTGTTCCTCTGTGCAGTGTTACAATGAGCTCCGGAAAAACAAGATATATTTAATGGAAAGTCTCAGTCATTAGTAGAAATTTTCATGGCTTGTGGGCATGTGATCTCTCACCTTCAATTTTAAATGTACTGCCAGAGACATTGACCTAAGCAATTATCTCATAATTACAGAAACTGTGTGGGCATTTATCAAAATATGAGCATACTTCACTACCTGAGGCACTGTCTATTGCTCCTTGACACTATTGTATAAGGTCTCTTAAAGGAATATTCCGGGTTATTCTGGGTTCAATACAAGTTAAGCTCAATCGAAAGAATTTCGACTTTTAAACTTGACTTTTAAAAGTCTTTAAAAAAAAAAAAAAAAAAAAAAAAAAGCAAAAATCTGGGTTACAGTGAGGCACTTACAATAGAAGTGAATGGGGCCAATTCTTGGAGAGTTTAAAAGCAGAAATGTGAACCTAATAATTTTATAAAAACACTAATTCTTCTGTTAAAACTTGTTTTATTTGAGCTGTTAAGTTGTTTAAATTGTCATTTTTACAGTCATTTTAGGGTTTGTTGACATTACGCTGCACAAGTCTGTTTGTTTGTAGCTTGCTAGCCTGCTTAGCTCATCGTTTTATCCTCTGTCATCTTACCGCGCTTCTATTTTTTTCCGCTTTTCTACTATTTCAACTGCGTGTATATTACTGCGCACACCGTTTTCTTTTCTTTTTTTCTGCTTGTCTACATCTCGCATTTCGACTGCGTGAATTTGTTTTCTCCTGTGTGTTTTACACTTGATCTGCTGATCAAGAACCAACACAACAACAGCAAACTATTGTGTGAGGGATTCACATCAATCTCAAACCCTCGCCGCTCAAGAACAACCATAATAACAAAAACAAACCATTGTGTTAAGTCATGGCATCCGCTCATGTTATTGCTTCCTGCATTGTATGCCACATGTTTAGTATAGCTTCTTCCATCATTTAACCCTCACTTAAATGTAAGGAATTAGTCTGGCTGACGAAGAAGATTAGTGGAAGTCAGTGAGAATGAGAAGCCGGTAGATATTGTTTTGGATGTGGGTAGAACATCGAGCAACACACACACTTTGGTTCCGGCTGTAGAGCCCCTGCAGCAGGGCATTTGTGTGACATCTCGGCGGCATACTCACTCAGCAAAGCGACACCACTCTCCCATTCCTGTTTGGGTTTCCAATCGATTCTCCCCACTCAGTGATGCACCCACTGAGAATCATGTTGAAAGAGCCCTGGTTATAGGAGATTCTATTGTATGGAATGTGGAAATAGAAACTCCAGACACTATTGTTAAATGCATTCCAGGGGCTCGGGCATCTGACATCAGATCAAATTTACAAGTGCTGGCTAATTCTAAATGTAGATTGTAGACATGTCGGCACTAATGATATCCGGCTTTGCCAGACGGAGATCACTAGAGATAATGTTAAAGAGGTGTGTGAGCATATGACAGTGTCAGACACTGTCATATGCTCTGGCCCCCTCTCTGCTCATCATGGTGACAAGGTTTATAGTAGATTATTGTCACTGAATGGCTGAATGTCTGAGTGGTGTCCGGAGAATAGCATAGGATTTAAAGACAATTGGAAGAGTTTTTGGAGTAGACCTGACCTGCTAAATAGAGACGGACTCCATCCCTCCAGGGAAGGTGCCACTCTCCTCTCTAGTAATTTGGCTCATAGTCTTAATAGTGATAGTATTTGACTAACTGGGGCCGAGGTCAAGAAGCAGAAAAACTGGTTAATCTGAGTGTCTGCTGGCTGCCTTGAGACATCACACAGGTCACATAAACTACAACACATAGAGACTGTATCACCTAGATATCACATAGAGACTGTGTCTGTTCCCCGAACTACCTAACACAAACCCCTCACTAAATAATCTAGAAAAAATATGATTAAGGTTAAACTTGAAAAAAAAAAAACATTAAGATAAACATAATATAAAGGTAGGGCTACTAAACATTACATCTCTTTCAACCAAAGCACTAATTGTAAATGAAATTATTACAGATCATAGTTTGGATGCGCTCTGTTTGACTGAATCCTGGCTTAAACCGGATGAATATATTAGATTAAATTAATCTGCTCCCCCAAGTTATTGTTATAAAAATGAGCCTCTTCTGAAGGGTCGAGGAGGAGTTGTTGCTGCAATTTACAGTGACGTTTTTGGTGTTACTCAGAGGACAGGATATAAGTTTAAGTCTTTTGAACTAATAATGTTTAATGTGACACCGTAAGATATAAATAAAAAATCTCTGCCGTCTTTTGCCCTTGCTACAGTATATAGATCACCCAGGCCATACTCAGATTTCCTTGGTGAATTTGCAAATTTTCTATCAAATCTAGTAGTTAATGCAGATAGAGCTTTAATTGTTGGTGATTTCAACATTCACATAGATAATGAAAATGACACATTGGGATTAGCATTTATCGCTATTCTCAACTCTCTTGCATGGAAGGATAGTGATGAACTTAGGTGTTATATTTGATACCAATCTGTCATTTGAAAATCACATTTCCAATGTTTGCAGAACAGCAAGCATTCTTCCACCTCAGAAATATTGCTAAGTTACGACACATGCTCTCTGTTGCTGATGCCGAAAAACGAATTCATGTGTTCATGACCTTAAGACTAGATTACTGTAATGCATTACTGGGAGGATGTCCAGCAAGTTCAATAAATAGACTTCAATTGGTTCAAAATGTAGCAGCCAGAGTGCTGAGGTAGATCCTTTTCCTATTTAGCTCCTAAACTGTGGAATAGTCTCCCTAACACTGTTCGGGATGCAGACACACTCACTCAGTTTAAGTTTAGACTAAAGACTCATTTATATAGCCAGGCATACACCTAATTTATCCATCAACTCACAATTAAGCTGCTTTAGTTAGGTCTGCCATAACCAGAAACATTTATCATGATCTATAACTAACACTAATATTATTCATATCCCGAGGTTACCAGAGCCGGCCAGATCCTCCACTCTTAAAATGAAATACATAGACTATCAATTAATTGCCAACAAAAGCCTTCATCAGCCAACTAACAAAGGACAATGCATCTGTAACGTTGGGTTCTTGGAGTGGAAGAGAGAAGACGCAGGAGTAAGTACTTTCAATCTTTTAATAACAATCGCTGGAGTGGAACAAACAGTGGAGTAGAACAAACTATAAAGCTATACATCACAAACTAACTACAGGATGATGAGGAGCAGATGGAAATGATGAGAGAAGTGAACTATGGGAGATGTAGTCTAGAGGAAAACTTCAAAATAAGAGTCCTTGAAGAACATGAGGGAAACAGACTGACATTACACCCCCCCACCTGGGAGGCGGCCACAGGGCAGGGACTGGGTCAGGAGGTAGAACCGCTGGAGGAGGAAACTCCGGGGAAGCAGGCGGAGCCAAGGAAGAGTCTGAGGGCAGAGCTAGAAGAGGCTCAATGAAGGCAGGTGGAGACATGGAAGACTCTGGGGGCAGAGCAGTGGAAGGCGGAGCCGTGAGAGACCCAAGGGGTGGAGTCAGGGAACTTGGTGCCCAGAGAGTAGCCGACAGCTCGAAGGGCCAGGGTTGAGCCGAAGGTTCGGAGGACTGAGGTTGCGCCGACGGCTCGGAGGACCAAGGCGGAGCTGGGGGATCTGAGGACAGAGGTGGAGCCGGTGGGACTAAGGTGGAGCCATAGGGAAGGAGGTCCCCGGTGAAGCTGGAGGCTCAGAGTGACGAAGCGTAGCTGGAGGATCAGAGAGCCGAGGCAGAGCCAGGTGGCCAACTGACCAAGGCGGAGCTGGAGGGATGAGGGACCCTGGAGAAGCCGATTGGCTGAAGGACCACGGTAGAGCCAAAGGGACATAGAGCCGAGGTGGGACAGAGGGAACGAAGGGCCAAGGCAGAGTCCAGGGCTCGGAGGGTCTAGGCGGAGTCGGAGGGTTTGAGGTTCCCCTTAACCATGGTTTCGAAGGGAGCGAAGGTCGAGCCAGTGACGTGGGAGGAGCCGACTGACCAGGAGGAGGAGGTGGAGGAGGAGCAAATGTCTTGAGTGGTGCTAGCGGAGGAAGGGACAGGGCACTGGATGGAACAAGGGTGTCCATTATGCTGGCTGGAACCAGCAGAGGATGAAGGGTAGGAATGGAGCGGGGAGCAAGTCCAGGTCTATTAACTTGGCAAGAGCTGACCACCCCTGAGCCAAGGCAACAGGCATTGGCCCTGGGACAGTTGAGGCTACAGGTGGTGGCTCTGGGACGGTCAAGGCTACAGCCGCTGGCTCTGAGACGGTCGAGGCTACAGCCGCTGGCTCATTGACCGGTTGACCGATGGAGGCATCAGCTCCTTCAGTGCACTATTCAGGCCTGCCCTGAAGAAACTCACCAGAGCGTGGTTATCAAAGTGTACAAAATTCGCGAGATGGAGAAACTCACGCACGTGATCCTCAACTGGACAGTCTCCTTGTTCGAGGAGGAGGATTGCTACTGCCGGTATATACATTTTGTTAGGTCAGTCCTTCTGTAACATTGGGTTCTTGGAGTGGAAGAGGAAAAGAGGAGACGCAGGAGTAAGTGCTTTCAAATCTTTTAATAACAATCGCTGGAGTGGAACTAACAATAAAGCTAAACAATAGTAATCACTGGAGTGGAAACAAACGCTGGAGTGGAACAAACACTGGAGTAGAACAAACTATAAAGCTATACATCACAAATTAACTACACAATGTAACACTTCATCAACACAACGTAACACTTCAAGGACTGACAACTGAATGAACAAAACTAGAGGGTATATATACACAAGGAACTAAATGAGGGAATGGAATACAGGTGAGGATGATGAGGAGCGGATGGAAGTGATGAGGGAAGTGAACTGTGGGAGATGTAGTCCAGGGGAAAACTTCAAAATAAGAGTCCATGAAGAACATGAGGGAGACAGACTGTGACAGCATCTATGTGAACTTCTGCAGTTAATCCAGGATGACCTTCAGTGACATTAGTCATTAATCTTACAGTTCATACAAAATCTTTATTTAAACACTGGCCCTTAACAGTTAATTAGTTTATTTTAAACCATGACTTGCACTGCACACAAATAACTAATACTGGCATTATATTCATGCTGTTTAGCCAGAGGGGAACTGGCCCCCACAGTGAGCCTGGTTTCTCCCAAGGTTATTTTTCTCAATTAACCGACATCTTATGGAGTTTTGTGTTCCTTGCCACAGTTGCCTTCGGCTTGCTCACTGGGGTTCTAAATACAATAATTATTTAATTATTTGAGTATTTATTTTTATAAACAATTTACAATCATATTTTTTAATTGGTTGTTATTTTCAAAAACACAGCTTTAAAGAACTGAACACACCTGATACACTTTCCTCTGTTAAAATCAACCAAACATCAAGCTAAAATGAGGAAGCATGCTCAGTTGGGTAGTTTATTTATATCTTCTATAAGGACATGCTCCATAATTGGAATAACAGTACTCTTTACTAAGAGAATCCAGCTTTTGATGGGGTAAGCAAGTGTCTTTGTAATGCTTTATGGCATACTGGCATTAAACAAGTAGTACAAAGGTCCCTTAACAGCCTATTACACAAGCTCTTGAGAGAGGTCAGTGACACTTCATTAGCTGGATCGGATCCGTGTATGCTCTTGGACAAGAATACAGCTCCCTCTCATCTCATTTTGATAAGGGAGACTGGGAGATGCTCCTTGACTTTGCTCTATACTCAACCACTGAACCTGTCATTACTTAGTCTACAAAAGAATGGCTCTTCAATTAACAAACATAATGTAAGCAGAAAACAAAGAGAAGACACCACCATGTTAAATGCAACCCATGAGTTCAACGGTGGTCATCCTTATTTGAGTGTTCATTACATCAAAATCCAAACTTTAATCTGTGACAAAAGGTAATGACTGTCTGAGTGTGAGCTGGTCTAAGAGTGCCTTTGAGACTAAAAATACAGTCAACAGTCTATTCTGCCCTAGAAAGGCAAAACGCAGTAACTACACCACTGAAACTGTGAAAAAATGGCATCAGTGTTTTTTGTTTTTGTTTTTTGATTGTTCAGCCAAATGTGTTACAAATATGTAATGTACATACATACATGGTAAAGCTTGCTTATGAGAATGTAGCCATAAGAACGTTACAATCTTAAAGGCATAGTTACTAAAAAATTTAAATACTGCCATCATTTACTTTAAAAATAAGATGCAAGTGAATGGTGATTGAGGCTGTCAGTCCCCTTCCATTGTGCCTAACATCTCAAGCTAGAGCTCATAAAAAATATGTGACTGTGGCAACATCTTTGCAAATTGACATTATGTGGTTCATCACACATACAGTTGCAGCCGAAATTATTCAACCCCCCTGACCAGCAATACATTCTGGTGATGTGAACTAAAACACATCAACTGAAACCTCAGTAAACTGTCAAAGTAAGTTTTTAATACACTTTTGAGTGATTTTGAGAACAAAGAGTTCAGTTTACCCAAATTTTAAAATAAAAAATAACTAATTCTCTCCACAAATGTCATGTCAAAAATATTCAACCCCCAAAGTCAATTATATGTGGAGCATCCTTTATCCTTAATAACAGCAAATAAATGTTTCAGGTAAGTGTTCTCAGACACCTCTCTATTAGAATTTTTACACATTTCTCATGAGCAAAAGCTTCCAGCTCATTGACATTTTTTTGTTTCTGTGCTGCCACTGCTTCCTTGAAATCCCAACAAAGGTTTTCAATGGGATTTTAATGGACTGAAAGGGCCATTTAAGGACATTCCACAACCTATCCTTGAACCAGATTTTGGACAACTTGGATGTATCCTTGGTGTTATTGTCTTGTTGGAAAGTCCAGTGATCACCGAGCTTCAATTTACACACTGAAGGCATCACATTTTTCATGCCAAAATGGCCTGATACCTGAAAGAATCCATGGTGTCAGTCACATAGTCAGGATAGCCATTTCCTGCAGCCGCAAAACACCCCATAACAGGACTGACCCACCTCCATGCTTGACTGTGGGGATGGTGTCGTTTTTGTCATCACCTTGTCATCTTACTCCAGACGTACTGCTGACCCATGGGTCTAAAACTCATTTACAGTTTAGTGTCATACGTCTATAAAACCTTCTTCCAGGACTCCACAGGTCTTTCCTAATTACTTCTTGGATATTCAAGTCAACATTTCCCTTGGTGAAGTTTTGCTTTCTTCCACACCCCAAGAAGGTTGCTGTTGTACCATATTTAAAAAATGTATGAATAGTGCTGCCAACTTTGTCTTCTGGAAATTGAAGTGCCTTGGAAATGTACTTTTAGCCATGACCTTTCTTGTGTAATGAAATAATCTCCTCTATTAGCTTTTGAGACAGCTTATTTTTAATTGCATTTTTTGCATAAAAATACATTTTCACTTACAACGCTAAACTTACATTTTAAAACTTAAATAAGTGCCATTGCAGACTGATGACTTAATTTTGTTTTAAAACAATTACTTGTGTAGCCTTACATATTTAAGAAACAGCTACATGCAATAGGGGTTGAATAATTATAACATGGCTGTATTTAAAAAAAAAAAAATCCTGCTATTTAGAAATATTAGGTTATATATTCACACTATGACTTTGAATGTGTCACTCAGCTGATACAGATGTAAAGTTAAAAAATTCTGGGTCATCAGAAAAGCTTACCTTTTTAAATCCTTACTGTCTTGGGGGGGTTGAATAATTTCAACTGCAACTGTTTCATTGCAGTTCTGAGGTGCAATGTCCACTTTTGGCGCTAAAAGTGAGTTAAATGTTCTCCCAGACAAAGAAGGTTAAGGTTAATGCTCTATCAAGTTTTAAATCAACAAAACCTACCTTCCTACCCTAAGCCTAAACCTAAACCTAACCTGTAGTGTCATAAAAAGCAAATGTGAAATGGAAAACATAATTGCTGAAGAAACCACATCATTTTGTGGTGCCTCTAGGACACTTTTGGCTCATATGTCAACTCACAAGATCTTCTGGACTCGTACTACAGTCCTTCACGTTACTTGTACAATACTCTATTAATTGAGATACAACACTATAACGAAGGTTCTTTAACACTCTCTGAAGGAAGAAGCGGAAGCCAGTTCGACAGTCCACAAGATTGTCTTTTATTATAAACAAAAAACAATGCTTTACAGCGGACACATCATAAACTCTTGCTTTCCAGCAATGTCAGCTTCCAACACATCAAACAGGCTTCACTCGACAACTCTTTCTCTCATCTGTGGACTGAGTCACCTTTTATCTCCACCCATCTCACTGCAAACAAAGAACAGTAATTAGCGATGATTCAACCCAGGTGGAAATCCTTACCACTTTCTCTCTCCCTTAGATGAGCGCTCGACCACACCACCATCTCCACATACCCCCACTGCCCGACTCTACAGGGAACCATCCGGCCTGCCTACTTCCCCAACCCCCATGCACCCCCCCCCTTTCCTGGAGAGGAAGTCTGCGACAGCCATCTGCACCCCGGCCTGTGGACCATCTCGAACTTAAACGGTTGAAGTGCCAGATACCAACAGGTGATCCGGGCGTTGGCATCCTTCATGCAGTGGAGCCATTGGAGCGGGGCATGGTCTGAACAGAGGGTGAATGCTCATCCTAATAAATAGTAGCAGAGAGTGAGGACCACCCATTTGATGGCCAGGTACTCCTTTTCTATGGTGCTGTACCTAGTCTCTCTTGTTGAGAGCTTCCGACTAATGTATAGCATGGGGCACTCCTCCCCCTCCACCACCTGGGACAGTACTGCCCCCAGCCCCCTGTCCGATGCATCCGTATGCAAAACAAAAAGGAGAGAGAAGTCAGGAGAATGTAGAAGCGGCCCACCACATAATGCGGCTTTCACCTGCGTAAAAGCTTGTTGGCACAGCTCCGTCCACTGGACCGGATCGGGTGCCCCCTTTTTAGTAAGATTAGTCAGCAGGCTGGTGACAGTCGAATAATTAGGCATAAACCTATGATAATAGCCAGCCAGCCCCAGGAACTGTCTCACCTTTTTTTGGTCTTAGGTCTCAGACAGGCTGCAATCGCTGCAGTTTTATCAATTTGGGGGCGCACCTGTCCATGACCCAAGTGGAAGCCGAACTTCCACCTGCCCAATTGCGCACTTCTTTGGGCTTGTCGTGAGTCCTGCTCATCTCAACAACCTCAGGACAGCCCTCAGATGCTGCAGGTACCACTGTCAATCGTTACTGTAAATAATAATGTCATCTACATAGGCAGTGGCATAAGCGGTCTGAGGATTTGCTCCGTGAGCCGCTGAAACGTAGCCGGGGCCCCAAACAAACCGAACGGAAGTGTCACAAAGTGGTGTAATCCAAATGGAGTGGAAAATGCTGTTTTTTCACGGGACATGGGAGTTAAGGGGATCTGCCAATATCCCTTCGTTAAATCCAGTGTCGAACAAAAGTGAGCAGCACCTAACCAGTCAAGCAGTTCGTCAATCTGAGGCATTGGGTATGCATAAAATTTAGACACCGCATTGACTTTTCTATAATCCACACAGAACCTTACTTCCCCGTCACTCTTCGGAACCAGTACCACTGGACTGGTCCAGTCACTGTGGGATTCTTCTATTACCCCCATATCTAGCATGGCCTTTAATTTTTCCTGAACCACTTTTTTTTGTGTTCAGGTAATCGGTAGGGCCGACTGCATACTACTACCCCTGGGTTCGTTTCGATATGGTGCTCTATGAGATCCATACGACCGGGGAGAGGCGAGAACACATCACATCCACAACTTGTGACGGTGAGAGGTGGTCTCTGCAAGTGACTCGATCGATGGTTTTTAGGTTAAACTCCGGTCCAAGTTCCTCCCTCTCCGGAACCACCATCGCCAAAGTGTGTGGAGTTTTGCTCTCAGGTCAAGAATGAATTGAATTTCATTTTTGCTGTTCGAAGGTCCCTCCTCCAAATTTTCCCATAGGACGTTGAGCACGCCACGTGGTCGATGCCCATACAATAATTTCGGAATCCCCACTCGGGAGATAACTCTGAAGAGCGCCTCAGCAACACTGCATGCTGAGATGTTGCGCAGAGGTACTGCTTCCGGATATCGTGTTGCATAGTCCACAAGCCAATACAAAGCGATGCCCACGTGCCATCCACTCTAATGGCCCGATGAGGTCCATACCAATTCATTCAAAGGGGACCTTGATCAACGGAAGGGGGTGCAATGGCACTTTTGGGGTGGCCGTGGGATTCACCAACTGACATTCACGGCAAGCCGCACACCACTTGCAAACATCCCCGAGAATGCCCGGCCAATAAAATCGGGCCATCAGACGGTTTAGTGTATTTTTCTGCCCTAAGTGACCCACCATCTGATTATAATGAGCCGTCTGGAATAACATTTTCCGACGGCTCTTCAGTACTAACAATTGGGTTGTATTTTCTTTTGTCTGAGTGTCCTGCATCACTCGGTACAACCAATCCTTAATCAACAAAAAATATGGGTAGGAGAGAGCAATGACTGGCCGGAGGCGTTGACCATCAATCACTTCCACTTGGTCGAAGGTGTGCCTAAGGGTTTTGTCTCGCGTCTGCTCCAGATTGAAATCCCCTGCAAGGGTTTCCTCTTTCCTCTAAACCACGGCTTCCCCCTCCCTTGCGTCATCCAGACATGGAGCTGACGTAGAAGGCCCTAGCACCGCCTCTCCAGACAGCGAATAGCCCACCCCACGCCAATACACTTTGTTACAGGACCCATCCACACAAATTCTCCTCAATAAAGTTTTAAAATTCTGCCAATTCGTATCCAAAATTAGTGGATGGGAGAGGCGGGGACTAACCACAGCCTCAATATTATGCTTTTGGCCCTGGAATAGAATGTTGACAGTCTCTACAGGGTAATCATGAATATCCCTGTGCACACACTTCACCTTCACCCGATTGTTTGTATCCAGTGCCTTGCCTTGAACCAAGCTTTGATGAATAGAGGTTTGGTTACAACCTGAATCCACCAAAGCTTGGTATGAACCCCGCCTAATACTCACAGGTACCTGGTATGGCCCTGCTCGATCAGAGGCGATCTGTGGGGTGTCGGGGACCCAGATCAATGCCTCCACCTCCATCACTGGGCAGTGGTCTCAGAAATGTTCCCTGCAACTCCAACAGGCCGGCCCAAGTTTCACGACCATACTTGTGGCAGCGGCTTCCCCTACCTGGGAAGAAGAGCGGGGAAAAACAGGGGGAATAGACACTGGAGTTAGTTGGGGTTTAGAGACCCCCCTCCCCCCACCCAGACTGATAAATCGGCTGTGAAGGAATGTTCCCCCATTTGTGGGGGAACGGGACAGGTGAAATGGAAGAAGGGGAGGGTGAATGAACAAGGGGACGAGAAAGAGGAGAGAGAGAGAGTGCTGGGTGCTCACCGGCCCCCGGATATGCCGCAATATGATCTTCGGCCAGCTGGAACGCTTCATCCAGAGACGCCAGACAGTGACACCGGATCCACTTCGCCATACCCCTCAGCAGCCGGGAAACAAACTGTTCCATCACCATGAGGTTGATGACATCATCAGCCTCTCTTTCCTCATCAGCCAGCACCCACCGTCGGCAGGCGTCGCGAAGCTGCTGTGCAAAGGCGAATGAATGGCCGACCTTGCGGAACCGCTGGTGGTGTTGTTCTGGGCTTCGGCCGACCCGTTGCATGATGGCTTTCCTTAAAGCAGTATAGTCCAGGAGGTTGACAACCGGCAGCTTTTGGCCTGTGAGTTGTGCCTCCCAGGCCAGCAGCGGATGGATCGTCCATTTTGTACGTGGCTATTTCTGAGCTTTGGCCGTGTGTTCGAACAGCTCCAGGAATGCTTCCATACCGTTCTGAGCCCCCATCTTCACGAGCATCACAGATGGGCTCGCTGCTGCCGGGGTCGTGGTGGACGCCCCCTCCTGGGGTAACAAGCTCCGCAACGCCCTCTGGTCCTCTGCTTGGGCCTGAAGGAGAGCCTAAAAGTGTTGTTCCTGCTCCTTCCGCAGCTCCATGAGGGCCTGGTGTTGGGTCTGTTGGATACTGGTGAGGGATTTGATGATTTCCCTCAGTGGCGAGGATTCCATAGCAGCGTATCCTTCCTCCTTTTCTCCCGGGTTTCGGCACCAGTGTAACAAAGGTTCTTTAACACTCTCTGAAGGAAGAAGGAAGCAGAAGCCGATTCGACAGTCCATGACAGTGTCTTTTATAATAAACAAAAACAATGCTTTACAGCGGACACAACATAAACTCTTGCTTCCCAGCAATGTCAGCTTCCAGCACATAAAACATACTTCGCTCGCCAACTCTCTCTCACATCTGTGGACTGAGTTGCCTTTTATCTCCCCCCATCTCACTGAAAACAAAGAACAGTCATTAGCGTTCATTCAACCCAGGTGGAAATCCTTACCACTTTCTCTCTCCCTCAGACGAGCGCTCGACCACACCCCCATCTCCACAAACGCATTTGATCACATTACAAGTCATGTGCAATAGTAAATGTAGGTACTGTATCGTAACGTGATACTATGAGACCAGGTTGCACATCTCCTATTATGTTCCAAAAAAGATATATATTTTTGGGTGAACTGTCCCTTTATTAGCGAGAAAATTCTGATAGAATAGCAAACTACATTTCAATATCTGCCTTGAAAACATTGCGATGCCAGAGTGCATTTTAGTGTGGATTTTGTTGCTTTTTAGACTCTGGTTCCTCAGGATCTGAGCATAGTTGAGCTATATCTAACTGTCACAGGACAGATCATAGTCTAAAAGACCCGGTTTTAGGTCAGATTTGACAAAAAACTATGCACTAGTTACTGCATTTTGCCTTTGCATGGTAGTGTTATTATTTGCCATTTAGGCCTAGCCCTTCTTGGGCAGGGAAGCTGGGACTAGACATAGAGGCATCAGCCAAAAAAAAAGATGTGCCAGTGGAGGGAGACAAGAGAGGAAAAACCTCCCATTGGCTTTTTGGTTCTGTACGCCCGTGGCATTACATGCAGTATGAATAGAATTCAGCTCAATCTTCCTGGGGGCTGTGTCTCTGCTTGTCCTCCTTGTATTCCAGCACAGATACATCAGTCATCACATCTGCACTACTCTCTAATGTCAATCCATCCACATTTCCTAAAGATCTCCTCTTTCCAACCCATTCACAAATGCCAAATTGTATTTTACAAATTGTACAAAAGCACTGTAGTTGCATCCATCATAAATCCTACCAAATATCACCATGGGCACCAAGTTTAAAGCTCATCATCAGGTTTACTGGGGTTAAAAGGCAGGGGATGTAGGACAGAGTTGCCTTTTCTGTGCACCAGAATGGGTTTTATTTGGCGAACACTATCTTCCTGACTGTGTTCAAAGAATAGAATAAAAAAAATTGAGACAACCTAACTGAAAAATACTACATGGGCTAAAGTATGTGGACATCTCCTTCATTGTGTTCTTCCAACTTTGTGCCAACAGTTTAATGGCCCTTTTCTGTTCCATCATAACAATGTCCCTGTGCACAAAGCACGATACATAAAAAAATGATTTACTGTGCCTGGTTTGGAAGAGCTTGACTGACCAGCACAAAGCACTGACCTGAACACCTTTGGGATACATTTTTGGAATGCAGACTTTGAGGATAAGGGACCCCCCCATAAGGCCAACATAATGTAATCTGGGGAACCTGAAGAACATGGCTGAGTGGAATCTCATTTTCACCTCATAATAATGATAAGAATCAGAATCAGCTTTATTGCCAAGTATGCTTACACATATAAGGAATTTGTCTTGGTGACAGGAGCTTCCAGAGTACAACAATACAAAAACAATACAAAAACAGCAGTAAGACATAGATAATAATAAAAAATAAAAAATAGTTATACACATACGTACATACACACACAGACACACACATACATACATACACACATATACATACGTTGTGCAATCTAGGTTTGTTGGTAACAGTTTTATCTAACACTACATGTAAGCTCACCATCAAACAGATGTAAAGTTATTACATGGATACTTACGTTAAGAAATTTCTCAATTTATTCATTATGTTGTGCCCTTGCCTGATTGCAAAGTCACAGATTTTTAGGGGGGCTGAAGCTCTCCTAAAAAGGGTGTAGTAACGCCGATGGCTCTGACTCAATTTGAACACTGCTTTGAGCCCATCTCCCAACATCAACGCCTGGCCTGTCTGAATGGAAGCAAATCCCCACAGCCAACATCTACTGACAAGCCTTCCCAGAAGAGTTAAAGCTGTTACAGAGGACCAACCCTTGATGCCAATGGTTTTGAAATTAAATGCTTAACAAGCACATATGGGAGTGGTGTTTGGGTGTCCACATTCTTTTGGCCTATAATGTATAGGCTATTTCTGTAAATCAATGCAGACACCTGTTGTGAACTTTGGGAAACAACAAAACTTGACATGCAGGAAGTCAGAAAAAGTGGCGAGAGAGGCAATACAAATAAAACAAAGAATGAAATCTTTGCAACCCAGCAGAATGGGTGAAACCCTCAGTGGAATAAATACAATCACTACAGGGTGACAGCTATACTACAGCCCACAGTCGTTCCCATTTCCAGTTAACATTAAGGTTGTCTGCATTCATTTGCCACTTCAAGGCCAGCAACGTGCATCGGGTTTGGAGTACGTGCTCCATTTAAAGCAAATTGAATATCCCTCTTTGGCCATTGTTCTTTATGTAAGTCAGAATCATAATAAAATCATCTCAAATGATCATAATTATTTTTTTTTTAATTACACTGTTGTTAGTAAGGCTTAAAACATAGCTCTATCAAGAACACCATGGCTTTGAAAGGAAAAAGTAATTAAGTAAATTTCTTTCGCTCATGTCTCTGTCATCACATATATTTTCTGTGGCATGAACAGGTGCATTTTGCACTATGATGCAAAGTGTGTTTTCAAGAACTACTTCTCTACAGATGCATATATGGCCATAAATCAATAAAAAAGATGGGGAGCAAACAATTAACCTCAGGTACTTCCATGGTCTTACATAATACAAGGACACCCAATTAATGTTTCTGGCTACATATGCTGGAACTGCACAGTATTGGTTCATACAATGAATCAAAACGAATAAAGCCAAAGGCTTCACCAAACCACTAATTACTGCAGACTTACCGTAAAGTCCAGAGCACAAAGCCACTGCGATTTTCAGGACTGCTTGTGGCACGCTTCCAAAAAAGGAAGAAAAAAAAAAGCCTTCAGATTGTCCTTTTTCTGAAGAACAATAACACTTAGGTCCTAAAAAACTAGGAGCTTCAAAAAGTCTTTTATTGCAGGGTTGTACCCAACTTCGCACACAGTCCCTTACAAGCTTGAGAAGAGCATGGCCAAAGATGCTTTCAAAGAAATTAATCTACAACAAAATTACTGCAAAAGTCAGAAGGGTTGATTAAATACATGTTTCATATATCATGCATCCATGCATCCTTAGTTTTCATGATGTTTGACACATGACTGAGCATACCGGATACTGGATACATGTGCTTTCAAAAGCTTGCATAATTTGTAGTCCAATAAGATATGCAAATATCATTCTGTTCGTTTTCTTAAACACTGATAAAGGTTAAAAGTGTGTTTAAATTCCTCTGTGAGAAGGCAAATGACTGAGAAAACCACTCTGTGCCTTGCCTTTAACCCAATTGCAATCCATTTAAATCGCAAATATAAAATCTGCAAATGAGTAGCACTTCTGATTAAATGGTATTCTGGGAAGGTCAATTTATTCTCATGAAGCCAGCCAAACCATGAGGGATCAGGTTTTATGCCCTTTTACCTGCAAGTTGAATTAATTGGCTTTAGAAAGCCTTCTGCATCCTTTACAACATGCCTTAAATTACTAAAATTATGTCATCAAACCAACTGTGTTGCTGTTTAATGTTTAATGGATATATGAGAGCAGATTTGAACAAACTGTTTATCAATACATTTTATTCAACAATGTAAACTTTTTACGTTACAATTCATTTAATGAATACAATAGGTAAGGAACTCATAAAACTGGTATAGTCATATAGGTTTGGCAATATAGTGTTCTTTTTGAGGCAATTGCTATCATTGGGGTGGAAATGAAGACCCTTGCACATAAAGCAGGATCCTTTTCAGCAGAATTTTTGTTGTGAGGGCCAAACAGACCCCACTTTCTGTGTTTCTTCCTCCATTGTCTACAGTATCTAGTAGAGACAGCAAAAAAGCTTCAAGCAGCTAAGGGGAGATGTCAAGTATAGAGCCAGTCATCCATCCTGTCATTCGTCTCAACTCATCTCCTCAGATCTCCTCTGGGAAATGTCGCAACCTCAATAAACACACTAACACAATTCGCCTTCTCCAGCATGACAGGTAATTCACACTAGTTATGGCACAGGGAAATACATTTACAGCTCTCCCCTGGCTACTTCTGCAGTTACTGCTCCCCTGAAAATGACAAACCACTCAGGACACCAAGAGACATCATACAGAGTGTGAAAATAATACCACATGAAATAGAGGATAGAAATTAATTACATAAATAATGTTATTCTCTCATTATGAGCAGTTACACTCTATGAGTGTATGAGTGGTTCTGTTAAATTAATTAATTTGTTATTACAATTTTACAGACTACATATTTTCAACAGCAAATTGGCACAATCATTTTACTTAGATTTATTGTATATAATAATTTTGGGTTCTTAAACAACTTTTAAACATTAAGGTAGTCGTGCAAAATATAAAATAGTCTTTTATTTTAGCTGCATAATAACAATATTTTGATGTAAAGTGGTTGCCTACAATTGTTACCATAAAGGAATGTTCCGGGTTCAATAAACGTTAAGCTCAATCGACAGCATTTGTGGCATAAGGTCGATTGCCACAAACATTTATTTCGACTCATCCCTCCTTTTCTTTAAAATAAAAAATAAAAAAATCGAGGTTACAGTGAGGCATTTACACTGGAAGTGAATGGGGCCAATTTTTGGAGGGTTTAAAGGCAGAAATGTAAAGCACTTTAATTCTTCTGCTAAAATTAATGTATTGTTTGAGCTGTAAAGTTGTTTCAATTGTAATTTTTACAGTTGTTTTAGAGGTTGTTGTCATTAAATCGTCATGACAATGAAGTTGTCAAATTGGCTATAACTTTACACGGAAAAGGTTAGTATGCGATCACACTAAAATCATGTTAACACACATATTGTTTATGTCTTGTGGCTATACTTTTGAAACAGTGAGTATTTATGTTTACGGATCGGCCCCATTCACTTCCATTGTAAGTGCCCCACTGGAACCCAGATGTTCTGCTATTTTTAAAGAAAAGGAGGGGCAACTCAAAAATATTTTTTGTGGTTATCAATATTATGCCACAATTGCTGTCGATTGAGCTTAACTTGTATTGAACCCGGAATATTCCTTTAAAGAGCAATATCTACTTGATCTAACCCTTAGAATGAGTGTCGTTGGTGTAACCTAATGTATTTAAGTTGATTCAGTGATGCTGAATTATAATTTAGACAATTCCACGTACCACAGTTTTAGGTTAACAATTTTTTCAGTGTGCAAATATAATTAGAGTAGTCTAGCCTTTAGTTTCCAGCTATATACAGAGGGCGACAAATCACACAGCATAAAGTAGCCTACGGCAAGTTTTAAAAATCTTCTCTAAATAAATAAAGGGTGTAAGTAATACCAAGCCATAATTAAATGCATGTAAAATTTCGAAAGCTCTTTTGGCACAAGAGTCATTTTACGGCAAACATAATGGCATGTAACTTATGATTATCTGAATATCTCGGTTTACCTGAGACTGGGTTTTCTGGGGTCCATTTAATTCCCGGGTACAAAAACTGAAAAGACGAGCGCACCTCTCGACAGTCCAGCACCTGGCTATTCGGTTGCGAGGACGGTAGTAACAGGACGCACAAAATCAGTGCACCTTTCAACTTCAGTCCAGTCATGATGAATCCAAATGTAATGAAAGACAGAAAAATATGAACCAAAAACGCTTCCTCGTGATTGATGTGATTAAATACTCAAAGGACCCGCGCAGGAACGTTCTGCTTTGCTTAAAGTAGAAAGATAGCGATGTGTCTCAGCGGTAACATCACTTGCTCTCTGAGCGCTGTGAAGTGAGTCTGAGGAGAGGAGTCCTAGAGCTCTTGATCTCCACCTCATTAACAGCCCCAAACTTCATGCTCACAAATCAAGGTCACATTTCTCTGTTTGAGGAGGGGCTGTGGGATTTACATAGGACATTTTACAGAATTACAGAAGGAGCCACTTGGTTTGAAACTCTTTCATTCACACGAAAGTTGCAATAGTGAAGAAAGGATGCGCGCTATAAATCAAGTGCATTGCTGCTTTCATGCGCACACTGAGACCAGGTTCAAGTGTAAGATACTATTAGTCTACACATAATGCAAAATGACGTTTTAATTCAATCACGTCTTCAGCTAATTTAATTTGTAAAAAAATAAAAATGCAATTGGTAGAAATGTTATCATTTGGGTGGGGGATTGGCTTTTCCCTTAATAAGTGTAACATTGCCTGTGTCTAATACATTTACTTTCAAATTAATTACAATACGCAGAACAAACGCATTTGTCAGAATTTCAGTTGGCTGCTGCCATCTAGTGTTTCTAAAGGTTATTACTACTGACAGAAACTAACAAATCTCTGGAACCAGTTCCATTTAGCGAGGCAGTTTCGATTATAGGTTTTCATCATTTTATTGAGAATATAAGGCACTTTGAAGAAGCATGCTTATACATCCAACAAAAAACAAAAAACCAGTAGGCACGGAAATCTAGCGGATTACAGATGGATACCGTGCAATTTTTATTGAAGATTTTGGTCATTGTTAAAATTGCAAAGTCATCCACCCGGAAACAGCAAGACAAATATTTGCATGCAAGTTCCACTGAAAACAGTATAAATGAAACAGCAAAACATTTTATATTTAGGTGATCTAACATTGAAAACAGAAATACATTATTTATGTTTATTAAAAATATATGCATATTGATGACATCTTATATCTTGAATTACTTTATCACAGCAATTTACTAAATTATCTCAAAAAAGGAGGAAAGCATAATAAACATTTAAGAATGAAAAAGAAAATAAAGTCCCTGCCTATCTGTATATACTGTATGTGTGTGCGGTTGGGAATATCAATTTAATTGTAGATGGTTACAGCAGAGCAGTTTTTTCCCTGGTGCAGCGAGTTTTGCATGGATTTGCACAGCATGTTGTAACAAGGCTGGATGCAATCCTGCAAAACTCACCGTCATCCCACATAACAGGGCTGTTCCATCAGCATCATCATCATCTCGTGCAGCTCAGTGTGTCAGGCAGAAGGTGACCGGCAATACTTGAAGTGCAAACAATGCAGTAGATTTACTGGCACTACCTGCACTATGAGCACTTTGGAACTGCCAGGACAAACCACATAGATCATATAGCCAAAATCACATTCAAAACAAATTCTATTATTAAAAGAACTGCATGTAAACAGAACTGCTAGCCGAGTGAGGTATTTGTTTTTGCTTCCAGGTGCTGAGTGTACAGCTACTCCCGCCAAAAGGAGCATCTAGCGCAGTAGATACAAGACTTGTTCACTGACTACACAAGATGCACCTTAGCAGGAGCGCCATTTTACAAATAAATGCATTTTGATGGGGATTTTTTTTCTTTTTCTTTTCTTTGAAGGACCTGAACTCCGCCATACTTTCTTTCAGGTTAGCCTTCAGTAATCTTCAGAACACCTGAGAAAATAAGAAGAAACAAATTATCAAAAGTTAATCTTATAATTAAATACCCTGCAGAATAAATATGCATTGTTTGTAAAACTATTGGAACAGCTTAACCAGATCAATCACTGCATAATAACACATGTTGAGAGAAAACGTTACGTAACAGCAAACTTTAACGAAACCTAGGCAAAAGCTTTAAGTTTCAAACATGCAGCATGCGCTTTGAATCTGGTTGCGCGACATTGGTGGTCCTCAGTGGCGCGCTTTGCTCGTGTTTCGTTGGGGCTCTTAAAATGGAGGATCTTCAGGAGAAGATTAGAAGAACTTGTAGAAGGCTTTAATCTATTGTTATGTAACTGAGTAACCAACAAAAACATCTACTGCCAAAAAGTAAACCGAAAACGTAAGTCGCATTTAAAATGTATAGCACCCTTCAAGTCGTGTTTCGAAATACTCCTCAAAATTGCAAATAGCAGTTGTTTTGTGAGACATGCACAACACGCCAAGTTGAAACATTTCGAAGCGCAGGCGTCCAGGATTGTCAGAAACATCCCAGAAGATGAATATTCGTCTGTGAGGTCAATGCGCAACCATTTTAGCCATATAGGCCTTGGGGTCGGTGCCCGAGCTTCTGCGTGTTTGGCACTTTGTCCTCTCTGATGTTTAATCGCAAACCCTTCGACGATAGAACATGTTTATTAATCCACGCGTGAAGCACTGAAAAGTATATATATATATATATGTCTGTTTACACGAGAGTGAGTGTTTTCCACAGGAAATGAACTCTTAGTTCAGGCGGCATTATTTAGGAGCGGACAATAACAACAAAACTAGGTTAAGTGTGACGAAATGTTTGACTCTACTTTTGAGCTCTAATGACGGGCGCTTACACATTTATTTTCCATAACCAGTTCACCATTTGATGAATACAGTTTAAAAGACTTAAACCACTACAATATATCATGTGAGTTAATGTTTAGATAGACTAACTCTTGTGGAGGAGCCACGTGAAATTCACTATACCTTCAACTGTGTTTACGTGCATACAAAAAAACACAATATTAAGATACTGAACTAAGGGGAGGCAAAGGTTTTGAGCTATAAACTAACTTATTGTTACAACAAAGTTATTACACCCTGGATATATCCAAAACAGCCTCCAGAATGGTTTCATTCAGCAAGGCACGTGTAATGATAACTCGCCTTGTAGCTCCACAAGTGTTTATAGGCTATTGCTCCGCGAATAATAAGGCGTACTTTTTTTCATTTCCTTTCCAAAAACAATCAGTCTCGCTGAATCATGCATATTCAATTTAATTTATATCTCTCTGGCATAGTCCCAAGATTTGTTGAGACATTTGGTTAAATCAAAAAACAAATACAACTTACATGTGTGCTCAGTTAAGACAACCAAACACCTCCAAAAACTCATCTAAGCGCTCAAGTGTCCATTCATTGATCATTCACTGTCCTCCAAACGGCTGCAGTGTGTATGCAGTGCAGTCATACACTACATTGTCTGTTAGCTCCCCAGCTGCTCCTCACACAAAGCCACCGACAAACATTGCTACAATCTCAAAGTTTCCACAATCATCACGCGCCACAGCGCAGACCCACGCGTGAACTCTTGCTACGACGCCAATCAGTTAACGCTTTTGGATGCGTTGAAGGCCCTTTCAAGGAAATTAAATTAGCACGTAACCTCCGAGTTGTTTGGGATCATCAGGTTGGAGTAGGTTTACGAAAGAGGCGCGAACGTCTCGTCATGTGATGATGGGCCTCGCGAGCCACCTCCTCCCCAACTCAACTCAAATCCCTCAATCTCCCCACAATTTACATCCGCTCTCACTATATGGACATAATTGCTCTGAGTGCTACTTTGTCTTCATTTGGCGTTATAGAGACATTACAGAGCAATCAAACTAGTGCTTACAATAAATCAGTGTATTAATAATGTCATAAATGTATTATATTCTTTTTGACAAAACTGATCTATTTATCTATTTAAGCCAGCAAATTGATATAGGCTTGCCGGTGCCTCCAAAACCATTACAACATCATACACTGTGGGACAGGAAACATTTGAACAAATTTAGTGCATTGTTTTCCATGCAAAGTAAATAAAAAGTAAGAAAGAAATCATATTAATATAATGAACATAGGCTATAAGTAATGATCATAGATTTAATATGAATAGTAACATTCACAAAAACCAAACTTCCTCTTACTCTAACAGCCTGGTTAAAGTTTTGTTTGTAAACTCTATTTAGAACAGACAAAACTGCATTAATAAAATTGTTTCCATACCTTTTTATCTTGGAGAATGAGGTGAAGGCATTTTATCCTTCAGATCTCCATACCTCACTGGGCAGATGTTTCATGTTTTACCGTTGTTGCTAATCAAGACAACAAAATGTTATGTCATGCATGTAACTGCAGAGCATCCCTTTTTTCTTGTATGGGGGTGGGGGTGAAGGAAAGTCCTCAAAAGGTCTCTCTTTAAATCTGTCCTTACATTAGAAACTTGGAATACTGCTCTTGCAAATAATGGGAATGTCCTGGAATTCTTCAAGACATAATGCATACTCTAAAAGTTACCCAAACCTATTTTAAAGTGTGCAATGCTTTCGATTTGAATAAGCTGTCCCTTAAATCCTGTGGCTGAGAGACAGAAGGCTTCAATGACCTCTGACCCCGGTTCACTCAACCCCCACTTCTCCACAGAGGGCTGTATGTGCACTATTGTATTAGGCTTCAAAGATAATTTTTCCCCTCAGCATTCCCACGTCATTTTATCCACAGGCTAGATTAATCTTGTGTGTTCATTGTTGCGTCTGTTTTTAAAAAGTATACACAACATTTGTTCAAACATTCAAGCCTTAAATATGTTAATTTATCAAATACAGATAAATTAACATATTTCTAAGCAGATTTTAAGTTAAATTAACTATTCATTTTGTAATGGATGATATAGCCCATTCCAATCTGTTTTAAAGAGCAGGAATTCTTTGAGCATCCTTTTGAACTTTAACCTACTTTCTTTTTCCTAAGCCACAAAGAAAAACATGTCCAACAAGTTTTTTTCTTTTTCTGTAAATTTTCCACTTTGTTTCTTTAAAACTGTAAAACAAAAAATAACACAGACTGTTGTTTTACTGTACATGTTACCAGTAAATTTTACTGATCGTCTTAAATTGGATAATATCAACATCATTATCAGTTCTGACACAATATCTATAATAGGCTATAATTAAAATGTATGTTTATGGACAATAGGATAGGTACCAATATACAAGACAACAATGTTCAGAATCAATTTCTGAGTTAATATAAAAAAAAAAAAAAAAGTTTCAACTCATCTTGAAATTATTCTGTGTCTAATATAAAGCCCAATTCCACTTTTTTACATATCAAGTAGTTCCAAATCACAAAGAATATTTAAAACCAGCTGACATCTCTAACTCTGATTTGCAAGCAGGTTACTGGTGCATTGTGGGAAGTTATTCTTCATATTTAAATTAACATTTATGTCCTTGATCAGAGGTTTTCAAACTGGGGCCATGGGATCCCCAGGGGGCCACCAAGGGGTGTTAGGGGGTCCGGGCATAATTTCAGAGAACAAAAAAATAGACTTTTACATTTTAATCTTGTGGCTTTAATAAAATGGCAAAATAAAAGGCAATTGTTTAATTTTATTCTTTATAATATCATGTTTTTTGTTTGTTTTGTTTTTTTCTCCTCACACAGTACAAATGGGTCTTTGTAGATATAAATATATAGATGCCTTTATATTTTATCAAGGGGGTCCTTCACAAAGGGACCATCAAATTTGGGGGTCCTTGGCATTGAACAGTTTGAAATCCATGGTCCAGATTATTGTAGCCTTATAACAGTTAAAAAAAAATATAATACTTTAGAGTTTATAGTTGTAATTACAGATTTATAACAAAATTGTTATAGAAAATTATTCCCACTACACGATCCATATCATGTTAGATAATGGAATTGAATGTTTAGATTTGCATTTTCATTTGCCTAGCATTTTTAAAGTAACACAGCTATGAGCTGTCAGGAACTTTGAAATTAATCGAAGAGAACAGTACTTTTTTTAGCCTAAATAAAACTAGTTTCATAATTAATTCATCATAATTAAAGACTGATTCTATTATTTCTCTATCTATCTGATATACCAAAACTAACCACACAAGCGCCCTCTTGCTCTCAGTGTCCATATGTACTAAATCCTAAAGATTAATAAATATTTCTCCTTAAAATGTTACTTTTCAAAATAATTCCAAAAGTAGCCCCAAAATCTATAGGCAGAATGTACTTGTATAGAATAAATTATAGAAAGTTTAAATTCAAGCATTTTAAAGGAATATTTCACCCAAAAATGTACTCACCATCATGTCATACCAGATGTGTATGACTTTTTCTTCTGCAGAACACAAACAAAGATTTTTAGAAGAATATTTCAGCTCTCAGAATATCTCAGAAATTTGAAGCTCCAAAAAGCATATAAAGGCAGCATAGAAGTAATCCATATGACCCCATTGGTTAAATCTATATCTTTAGAAGCAATATGATAGGTGTGAGTGAAAACCTTAATATTGAAGATCAATATTTAAGTCCTTTTTTAATATAACTCTCCACCTTTGACCAGTAGGAGGCTATATGCATGAACAATGTGATTTACCAAAAAAACTAAAGAAGAATGTGGAAGTGAAAGTGGAGATTGATTTTAAAAATGTATTAAATATTGATCTGTTTCTCACCAATACCTATTATATCGCTTGTGAAGATATGGATTTAACCACTGGAGTCGTAAGGATTACTTTTATGCTGCCTTTATATTCTTTTTTGAGCTTCAAATTTCTGGCCACCATTCAATTGAATTAAAAGGGACTTACAGAGTTGAGATATTCTTCTAAAATCTTCGTTTGTGTTCAGCAGAAGAAAGTCATACGTATCATGGATGGCATAAGGGGTGAGTAACTGAGGAGTGAATTTTCATTTTTTTGGGTGAACTATTCCTTTAAACTCTACCACCAGGGGGCGCAAAGTGTTTGTTGCTTTCGTATCATAAACAGGAAGTTTCTCTCGCTAAACGGGCCGCAGACAGACGCCGCTTGTGTGTAAGTATCGACGGATCTTCCTATTTCCAAGGTATCGACATATGGGTGTGAGAAAATACCCACAGTTTACGAGTAACTTTAGACGTTTCACTAATGCGTTAAGCCCCGAAAGGCATCCATACACGTGCTTTTGATAGTTACTGATGGAAATTTTTTTATGAATAATTATTTCCCCCTCCTCATTCAGTGTAACGACCTCTGTGTCATGCAAAATAACAAACGCACATTATAAAGTAAGATTAACCAATACGGTTTTGAGGAGAATGGAAAGCACCAAGGAAAACAGTACTATACAGGGGTCATCAGCACCTTTTAACTCCAGAGATGATAATAATCATTGGGTGGAGAAACGGTTTCCTCATTTCACCTTCCAAAACTTGCTGAAGAACCAACCCGTCACAAATGCAAAACATAGTTGCAGCTCAATAGAGCCAAATTTGCCGACCTACTCCACAGACATGGATGAAACCCATAAGAGCCATAGAAGGCAGAGCTACCTGACCGCTTTGAAAGATGTGCAACACAGTGAGAGACTGTGAGAGGAGGCGGCATTGGCAAAGAGAATTGTCAGTCAGTGTGAAGGAGCAAATCATACTGACCATAATCCACATAACAATGAGTGTGCAGATGAGAGACAGAACTGCGTTTGTAATGACAGGGACATTACCAAACTATGGACTGGTTTTGCAGAGATTGAGAGGGACACAATGCAACTCAGCCAACATCCCAGATGTACAGAGAAGCAGTTCATGGCAGAACGTGAACAGAAGAGGAGGCTGCAGGGGCTGGTGGAGGAGCTGGAGAAAGAATTAAGCCTCTCCAGAAAAAAGGCAGCATGCCAGGCCCTCATGATAAATGAGCTAAAGACAGAGAGCCAAAAAATTAATGTTCAGTTCCACAATCTTGATGTACAGGTCCAGGAAAACGCAGAGGTTACTGACAGGTGGAGGACAACCCTGAGAAAAGTAAAAGAGGACATGCAGCAGATGCAACAGGAGCGCTCCAATCTCGCATGGAAACTGGAAAGAGTGCAAGCGCAGCGGAAGACCGAAGGAGACAGGCTGAAAAAGGCAGCTCAGATAGAAAATGAGGCTGGTCTTCTGAGTGTTCAGAGGGAGCTGGAGCAGGCCCAGGCCAAACTGTGTGTGGAGAGGGAGAGTCATGCACGCAGCTGCGCAGCTCTTGAGCTCTTATGCAGACACTTCAATAGCCAATGATCATTGGTGTCCCATATGTTTTTGACTCTGATCTCTGTGATGCTTTCATCAAATTACTGCTAACATGACTGTAACAACAACTCTTTTGTAATTGTAACCATAAACATGGTTAATTTAAGACATTTCACATACCAGTAATACTGTCCTGCATCTATTCATTCAAATGTGCAAATAAAAAAGGATGTTACCACAGAGGAATGCCATTGTTAATTTTATTTTCAGTATGCCTCCACACTTTTACATCTTTTAAAATAAAACTTTATGTACATATATAATCCTCTCCCACAGTGGATAATAACAAGAAAAAAAAAATCATAAGGAAAATGAGAGAAAAGGCAACAGAGTGAAAATTAAGCACATCAAACATGATCAAAATCTTAAGTTAATATAAAGTGGGTATAATCCACCATAATAACTTATCAACCATGTTATTTTGAATCTCTTTATCCAAGAGCACTAGCACTACATGGAGAATCTGAAGGCTCAAAGCTTTAATAAGCTTACGGACAAATGTCTCCTTTAAAACCCTGTCAATGAAATAATCACATTTAGCTTAAAACCATTCTTGCACTTTTGGTATTAAGTGACATTTAATGAAGCTATTTAAATATTTTGTTATGGATATCTGTAGAACCTTTTGGGGAAAAAAAGCTCATGTTGAAGACAAAGGCATTGTATTCGATTTCACACTTGGTGCTGTTTCCAAAAGCAAATAAAAGGCAGCTCATCTGGTTTGCCCACCTCCACCTCCAAAAACCTTAATCAAAAATTTTCACATGCGAAAGTCTTAACACTTTCTTTCTAAACATCTTTGCTGTTAGTGATAAGCTGACTGAACAGTGGTATCAAAGCACAAGCACACGTTGACATTTGGATTAATCCATTAAAAACCTTTTAGAGTGAAACTGTGGGTCATTTACATTCACACAGCGAGTGCTCTTCTCACACTTGTGACATTCTATGTACCATTAGCAAACTGCAAAAATGAAACCGTTTCTCTTGTAGGTCCTATCCAGCATTTAAGACCACAAATTTCCCCTGTTGGGAGGTCTTATTTTGCTTGCATAATTCAAACTACTGCCCCACATCTACAATAATATTGACAAGGGGGGAAAAAACAGCACTTGGGAACTTAAAACCTATGAGGTATAATATGAGAAAAGAATTTGTGCAAACAGAGTACATAAAATATATCTATTCAACCTAAGGAACCAATGCTAATGATTAGAATGGAACTTTTCAGTAGAACCTGTTCTGCATTTCATCTAAAATCTCCAAGAGGTACTGAAAAGTGCAACACATAGAACCAAATTGTAGGTATAATCAGACATCTTAAGATATATAACTTGTATTACCACAGTTTTGGCTCATTCAGGTTTGACAGTGCAGTACATTAAGAATTGTAATCAATGGTCTTTCTTTTTTGCAACCATTTGTTAATGGCTTAATTGGCTTGTCTAATCTGTCCACCAAAATGCAGCATGAGGAATGTCAAGACACCCCAGTCCTTGCAGTTGACATTCTTTCAATGTTACAGTGTATATGTGGAGGTTATCACGTCTTGCACTGTAATTGTGTACCATGTATTTTTGCATTACTGAAGTCTACGAACCTTAAATTCCTTGCATGGTTCACATGAACTGAGAAAATGTTTTAACTCTTTATATGGGTTTGTTTTGATATATTTTTTGATAACTAAAATGAAAATAGTCTTCCTGAGGTGTTAACCCAAGCAAAAGCAGAATACTACAAATCCAATGTTATAGATAAATATACATGTAATAGAAGACCCAGAATGACTAAGCTACAAGTCACCAAATTAAAATGGAAACTGAATGCAACATTCAACACTAATTAAACTTTATGGGCTATATTTTTTAAACAAAGATAAGTGCTAGCTTCTGGTGGAACATAGGTCACATTTTCTGGAGATTCTCTACTAAAATGCTGTAATGTCCCCAACCTGGTTAAATGTTTGAGTGTTTCTTGTTGAATTTGCATTAACGTAAAGTTTTGTTTTTTTTATGTCCCAACATTTTTTAATTTGTAACGCGTCCTTTAGCATTTGGTTTTCTTTTATGTACTAAGAGTCTAAACTGGCACTAATAATATACCTGGAGCAAAGCTACCAGATTTAGTGCAAATATGCAGAGCCACACATGTACAAATCCACTTCTTAAAAATCTGTTAAAGTTTGCAAAGGTTTACCATTAAATCTGTGACTGAAGGAAATTACTTTGTAGGGCACTAACCATGGTACCATGGTAATCAATATTTCTATTTTATTTAAAAATTTGGGGGGGTATAAATGGAGTACTTGTGTTCCACTTGCTCCTTTAGTGGCAAAAACCTGCTTGCCCCCTAGTACAGGGAAAAACAGAGTTTGCATATACTAACAACAACTTTTCAACCTCTTTCAGAGGCTGGATGTAAAGAGGTTTAGTCCAAGCAATGACTTTCCTACTTTCTTTGACTTATTTTGTTTTCCCTCCCATCCAATTCTCACCCACATAAATCACATCACTAGCCAAGCTCCGCGGTTCGATTTTCCAATTTTCTCCTATTAGGACTCCTCTGGAGGTGCAGGCCGTTTGAGGTCCCGAATCTGCTTAATGAGATAGTTCTTCTCATCACAGAACTGCTCATCTTCAGAACGGTCCGTCTGAAAGTGGCTCAGGAAGTCTACCAGCTTGGACTGGTTTTTAAGTAGGATGTCCAGCACAGGCTGTGTCTTATTAGGGTTAGCGACAAACACCTGAGAGGACACAAGAAACCCATCAAAATGCAGTTCAAATCACTGAATCTACCTTCATGGGAGTTGAACTGGAGTACACCCTGTCAACTGACCCCAACATGTTTACATGCAATAAGTGAGGGTATAACTGAGATATGGGACCAGTCAGCTGTTGAATGTGGAATGTAATTGGAGTAAACTGAGGTAAGAGCAGACAAGCTAAGGACCAAGTCCAATTAAATTGCATTACTTAAAATGCATTGATGTTGTACATAAAAACACACACAAACAGGCAATACACATTCAAACAGAGACCACACACACCTTAAAAACATGAAAGGCTTCAAACTGGATGTTGCGGCTGTTGTCTCTCAGCATGTTCATCATCAGCTTCAGGTTCTCAGCTCGACTGATGAATTTGGTCATGACTGTGAAGTTGTGTCTGTCCAGCAGCAATTCTCCCAGGAGCTGGACATCATTTGATAGTCAGTAATAATACACTTAAGTGCAACAACATAAAAATGTGGCAAGAATGAAGCCAAACCACCCAACATATGTTTGTTTTATTATAACGAGCAAGACTTCTCAGGAACTAAAAGTATGTGGCAATTCTATTAAGTCTAAATGTGGCAATTCAAGTTACAAACAAAGGGAAGAAGATTTTGAGGTGAAGACTTCAACTAAATTTCATCCATGTATGGACTCTAACAGTTACATTTCTGCCTCAAGGGTTTGAATACCATGACAGCCTCGAATTATTGAAAACATCATATGTATTGCTAAAAAGAAAAGTGGTTTATTCTCACCTTTAGAGACTGACGCTTAGTGACATAATTCTCAGAATGCAGCAGCTTTTCATACTCCGTAAACACCTAAAAACAGTTATCACAACATTATATGTAACCCTGAGTGCATTCTGTCCATTGAGTTGAACAGGCAGAATCACTTTTATACACAAGCCCTTACACATAAATTATGGGGGGGGGGGGTAACTCACTTGGTCATAATTTGTTTCCAAGAAATCTGCACACATGATCTTGTGTCTTGTCAGGAGATCCTAAAAACATAGACTTGTGGTTTATCAATTCCATGATTTCAAATGAAAAAAAATTACCTTAAAAATAACCAAAAAATTTGCTGATAATTTACTCACCCTCAGGCCATCCAAGATGTATCCAAGTTTCTTTCTTCATCAAAACAGAATTTAAGATTTTTAGGATTTCATTTCAGGCCTCCTCCTTTAAACAATAAGTGAATGTCCTCCATTTATTTGACGGTCCAAAATGCATATTTAGGATGCATCAAAATAATCCACACGACTCCAGTCGACAAAAAGTTCTTCTGAACCCAAACGATTGATTATTTTGAGAAACAAAACAATACTTATATACTTTTTATCTACAAATGTTCGCTTCCGTATATCTCTGTGACGTGCGCTCATGAGAAGGATGACGTAAGCTCGTTGGTAAGGTCACGCATCACATGGAGGCAGGAAGCGCATTACTGTTTACAAGAGGAGCGCTGCACAAAAGTTGAATTGTCTTTGCTGTAGATTTGTATAAGTGTATTGTTCAGAATGGTCGTTTGGTGTGTGTATCCTGGGTGCTTCAACCTTCAGAAACCCCAAAGAAAATGCACGCTGTGAAAAATATAAACTTTTCATCGATTGCTTATACATGATCATGAGCGATTGAAGCTCTGGCTTATCGTGCTGAACCTGGATATCAGTACACCCCTACATTCTCTCAAATATTGGAAGGTGTGCAGTGAACATTTTACCCCTGAGGATTTCAGACCATCGAAAGAAACAAAGGGTCGATATCTGAATTCATTGGCTGTGCCCGTGCTGTTTTTCCAGTGAACTCAGTTATGTGTAAAAACTGTCATATAGCTTACATACTTCTGCTATAGGAAAAGCACAAGTAGATAATGCAATGGCCTTGCTCCGAAATAAAGGATGGTTATTTACAGCAGTAATGTTTTCATTATTATTATTATTTGGAAATTATTATTTAAATTTATTTTATATTGTTTTGAAATTGGTTTGGTTTGTGAACAGCGCTTGGTCTGTGGAAGTTTCTCTTGTAAACAATGACGCGCTTCCTGACTCCTCCTCCACGTGACGCGTGACCTTACCAACGAGCTTACGTCATCCCTCTCATGAGCGAGCGTCACAAAGATGTACGGAAGCGAATATTTGTAGTTAAAAAGTATATAAGAATTGTTTTGTTTCTAAAAACAATCAATCTTTTGGGTTAGAAGAACTTTATTTGTCGACTGGAGTTGTGTGGATTATTTTGATGCACCCTAAATATGCATTTTGGACCGTCAAATAAATGGAGGACATTCACTTGCATTGTTTATAGGAGGAGGCCTGAAATGAAATCCTAAAAATTTTAAATTCTGTTTTGATGAAGAAAGAAACTCAGATACATCTTGGATGGCCTGAGGGTGAGTACATTATCAGCAAATTTTCATTTTTGGGTGAACTATTCCTTTAAACATACATATAACATAACTGCATAATTGGTCTCTGGTACAAATCATAGAAATATATCATTTTATATTGACTTCTAGGTGCACTGTTGTCTTTTTTTTTTTTTCTTTAAAAGTGTTCTTAACACAACAGCAAGTCAAAAACCATAATGGATGCAGAACTGTTCAAATGACACACCTTGAAGGAGGCAAAAGCATCGGAGGCAATGTCAAAGGTAGATAGCTCCACATAGCGGAAGAAGCAATAGAATTCCTCAGAGAACAGAACAGTTCGGGCCAGAGGTTCATGGCGTAGACATTCCCTCAGCATCATGCCACAATTAAGAGCCACTTCTGGAGTTTCATAGCTGCATTCAAGAGATCATTAAAAATCCCTTGTTATTTATCCTACACAATACACATACATTTTACCCCAAATGAACCACATTAAACAAATCATTTAGCCATTACATGACACTTAAGTGTCAATAACTACATGTTTCTGCTATAAAGGCTGAACATCACTGGCAGCTCAGCCATATTGACAGGAAATGGGAAATTTGTGGTCCTAAAATAACTGTACAACCACAGTGTCCCATAACATCAATTGGAAAAGCCAGGCTAATCAATTGCTTCTGAAAATGTTGAGCCATGGCTATGCCCTGGGGTCTGGAAACTTACCCTTTCAACAGCATGAAGAGGATCTGTGAGTGAGAAGAGATGTACTCCACTGTCGGGGTGCGAGCGCCAATCTGGCGACGTACTATGTTGCTAAACAGATGCACTACATCCTTCTTTCCCTTTGGTAAACAAAATTTAGTTACAAATCAAAGAGTGCACAAAGTGATGTATCTTTCATTATGTCATTAACAGCAGAATTTTTAAAACTTTATAATATTCACCTCAAAATCAATCCTCTGTAGATTTGCTATGAGGGAAATGAGTAGGTTGGTGTTGTACAACTCCTGAGCCAGCTGGGCCACGGCTTCTGTCTGAGGCTCCTTGTCTCCAGTGCCAGACAGCACCTCTTTCAATGACGCTAGATTTTTTGATACTTCCTCTGCAACCTACACGAGAAACAGTCAGTTTTTCTGACTCAAAACATAACCTATGAAATCCACAGCTGACTGAAACAAAAAAGGTGCTCAAACACACTAGCATCCAGATAAACATTAAATAAATAAAAATGATTGACCTTTTCACATTTCTTGCTTTCAGATGCTTCCAGCTTCTCCAAGTACGCCACATGCTCCTTTAAACTCTTCACTATCTCTGCCGGGCTCTTCTGAGACTTCCCGAATGGGAACGGCATGGTGTCTAGCTAGGGTATGTGTTGAATTTGGATGATGCCAAAAGTGTTTCACCTTGAATGAAACAATGAAAATTATTAGAGTGCAAAATTGTGCGTTCTCGAGGCAGATTTTGACATGAGTAATGAATATACTTTATGTAATAGGTGTGAGTCCTCGTAATGAAAAAAGTATTTCCAAAGAAGTTTTCTATCAGCCAAATGATTATGTCTAGGTTAGCATAGCAACAATAATGTGTGTATATACTGTAAGTTAACAGAAAAATTAGTTTTATTGCTGTTGTTATTGCTAACATCTTTATAACAAACAAAAAACATGTTATTAGGAATCTATTCAAGTACCATGATATTCAAATAAATTCTGGCTTTTAAATTTACATGTACAACAATCTAAAAAATCTTTACATGAAAAGGAACTAATTCCTCACAACTATATGTCAGTTAAATATTATTATGCATTATGACATTCTTTTTTTATTTTTTATAAAAGCATACGAAAACTTCATGTATCTCCTAAACTGATATCCAAGTACATAGAATATCCAACACGGACAATTACAAATAAAACATATATTACAACAGCATGACACAAATGTTACTTTAATAAAAGCCTCTTCAAAGCGCAATTGACCAGTTTGTTCAACTTGAAGAACTGCTAAAAGTCCGATGAGCTAAGCTAACCTCCACCCAGGACTTATCGATCATTTCTCAACTCAATAATACTCATTTCACTCACTTCACCGTGTACTGTGTCACGCTATACAGTTTTCCCGTGTGTCCGTTAAACAAAATTCGCAACTTCACATGAAGGACAATAAAACCCTGTACTTTTTAATCCCTCAGCTGACTGGGAATTTAGCCGTTTAGCTCGTTGGCTAGCTGACTTCAGTCTAGCATGATCATGGCCAAACGAGCAAGAAAATGAGAGAAAAAGTAATAAACTTGGCAACTAACCACTTATTCTGTAATTTTGTCCATTTATGTAATGTGCCAGAGTGGATTTTAGTCAAATGGCTCCTACTAAACCCTTGTAAAGTTTCTGTTTGACACGCACTAAGCGCTGAAACTTCATGACATTTTGACAGTTGATCCAGTTGCGGGTAATAGAAGTTACTCTAAACCGTTTTTATCCGGAACAGAAAAATAGATCACCAAGACCCATTTGAAAGAAACAACCGAGGGAACTGTCATTGTAAATGGAAAATGTCTGTTTGGAGTGCTATGTTTAGGGAAAAAATGACAGACAACATGTCAGGCTAAGTGTATGTGTGTTAGCTGCTCGTGGAAGAGAAGCAGAGGCACTTACCGCATACACCAGACTCAAACGTCTACTTTAAAATCCTCTTCAAATACCTCGAATATGAAAAAACATAAATCGACCTGTGAGCAGCTTGATAGATATAGAGTTCAAACAATGGAGAACATCCCCAAAAGGAAATACTTCCAGGGTTAGTAACTGCGATTAATTTAGGAGTGGTTGGCTGCTTACACACTTCAAGCGGCTGTCTGCCGCTTCACTTTATCAGGGAAGTTGAAGAGAGTTAACCCCACCCCCTTTTTTGTTCTTTTTTGTTCTTTTTTTTCTTTTTTTTCTTTTTTTTTTACGTGATCTCTGACCAATCCTAGCGAGCGACGGAGGCGCACACCTTGTACAGAAAACTACGGAAATGATACATTTTCCCTTTTAATAACGAATGTAACGTGATTTACATTTACACATTTCTTTAGTACAACTTTTTGTAAATAATTATGTCCGTATGTGTGTGTGTGTGTGTGTGTGTGTGTGTGTGTGTGTGTGTATATATACAGGGTTGTGAGGGTTACTTTTGAAATGTATTCCACTACAGATTACAGAATAAATGCTGTAAAATGTAATTTGTAATGTATTTCGTTAGATTACTCAAGGTCAGTAACGTATTCTAAATACTTTGGATTACTTCTTCAGCACTGGTAGATTTTTTCACTTGTTTTGACTATAAAAACTCTGTTAGTACAGTAAGACAAAATACATATGTTAAAAATACATTCTCTGAAAAACCTAAATATCTTATGCAGTGTTGTTTCTAAAACAAGATAAATCAAACTGATCTTGTTTTAAGGATTTTTAGATATTTTTACAGGAAAACAATACAAAAATTATTATCAAGAATATGATTTTTGCCCTTATATCAGAGGTTTTACTAGGAAAAAAAGAATTTATGAAGTGAATTTTCTTGATAAAAAAATATGATCGTGCCTGGTAACATGTGCATGTAAAATGGATAGAAATAGCATTTTAGCTTAGCATAAAGCTGACAATTTACACAAGGTTTATTTCTATTTCTTCTGCTCCAAACTTACTTCAAACTTAATTCTCTGTCTGCTCGTATGAATGTAACACATCATAAGAAAGTGTTTCACCGCTGTTCAAATGCACTTTGGATCACATCATTTAAATGTATAAATGTTTTCCATCTGAAAGGACTAAATATTAAATGAAACAAATGACAATAAAATGCAAAGTAATCTCTTCAGTAATCAAAATACTTTTTTGAATGTAACTATTCTAAATACCAATTATTTAAATTGTAACTAGTGGAATACAGTTACTTATATTTTGTATTTTAAATACGTATTCCCGTTACATGTATTCGGTTACTCCCCAACCCTGTATATATATATATATATATATATCACTAACTGTATAGCGTGACACATTACACATACGAACATTTGGATTTATCATTGCATATAGACATATCTATTTATCTATCTATCTATACTGTATATATATATATATATATATATATATATATTTGGTGACCAAAAGTTTGGAATAATGTACAGATTTTGCTCTTATGGAAAGAAATTGGTACTTTTATTCACCAAAGTGGCATTCAGCTGATCACAGTGTATAGTCAGGACATTAATAACATGAAAAATTACTATTACGATTTGAAAGAAAATGTTCAGAACTTCTTAAACTACTTCAAAGAGTTCTCATCAAAAAAATCCTCCAAGTGCAGCAATGACAGCTTTGCAGATCCTTGGCATTCTAGCTGTCAGTTTGTCCAGATACTCAGGTGACATTTCACCCCACGCTTCCTGTAGCACTTGCCATAGATGTGGCTGTCTTGTCGGGCACTTCTCACGCACCTTACAGTCTAGCTGATCCCACAAAAGCTCAATGAGGTTAAGATCCATAACACTCTTTTCCAATTATCTGTTGTCCAATGTCTGTTTCTTTGCACACTCTAACCTTATCTTTTTTCTTTTTTTTTTCTGTTTCAAAAGTGGCTTTTTCTTTGCAATTCTTCCAATAAGGCCTGCACGCCTGAGTCTTCTCTTTACTGTTGTACATGAAACTGGTGTTGAGCGGGTAGAATTCAATGAAGCTAAACTGAGGACATGTGAGGTGTCTGTTTCTCAAACTAGAGACTCTGATGTACTTATCCTCTTGTTTAGTTGTACATCTGGCCTTCCACATCTCTTTCTGTCCTTGTTAGAGCCAGTTGTCCTTTGCCTTTGAAGACTGTAGTGTACACCTTTGTATGAAATCTTCAGTTTTGTGGCAATTTCAAGCATTGTATAGCCTTCATTCCTCAAAACAATGATTGACTGACAAGTTTCTAGAGAAAGCTTTTTGCCATTTTTGACCTAATATTGACCTTAAGACATGCCAGTCTATTGCATACTGTGGCAACTCAAAAACAAACACAAAGACAATGTTAAGCTTCATTTAATGAACCAAACAGCTTTCAGCTGTGTTTGATATAATGGCAAGTGATTTTCTAGTACCAAATTAGCCATTTAGCATGATTACTCAAGGATAAGGTTTTGGAGTGATGGCTGCTGGAAATGGGGCCTGTCTAGATTTGATAAAAAATGTCATTTTTCAAATAGTGATGGTGCTGTTTTTTTACATCAGTAATGTCCTGATTATACTTTGTGATCAGTTGAATGCCACTTTGGTGAATTAAAGTACCAGTTTCCAATATATATATACACTTCTGTTACTGTTTCAAAAATTGTGAGAAATGTATTACAAACAAATGCATTTTTAAGACAATAATAATAATTTTCACTTAAATATGCTTTACATTCATGCCAAACTGTAACTCCTCAAAGATTAAAAACATTTTTTTAACTATACTGTCAATCAGTATTTTATGAATGCGCCTCATCTGGGCCTATTTCTCAAGCTATCTTGACGGTGGCCACAGTACGTAAAGGGGCGTGCGCTTGTGTTTCAATGTCGGACAAACATGCTTTTGGCAGTGCGCGACGTCACTTGAACGCCCCGCGATGGTGAGAGGCAGAACACACATAAGGTCTCAATGCTCAACCAGAGGAAGAGCGAGAACACGCGCTCACAGCCAGTCTAAATCTATCACCCCATTCAGCATAGCAGTGGTAAGAGCTTCTAATGTCACACTGACTGTAACTTAAGAGTTTAAGAATGGGGTGAGTGATATTTTTCTGCATTAGCTTCGTATTTTTCGGGGCGGTATGTATTTCGTATGGCGGGTTTCCACATGTGAAGCGGGCATAATAATAACCCATTGATCAATCTGTTATAAAATTGCAAAATGATTCTTTACCATCATTCCAGAAGTTCAGATTGAACATTTAAAGCACAGTTGTGGTCATCAGTGTTGTTGTACACACTTTGTGACTTGGGCCTTAACGGGGTGCACTTATAGATTAGAGAGATGTACAAATCTTTATATTATTTGTAAGTCATCAGATGTTACGTAGTCTTATAATAGTTTATAAATATTGGAAAGTGAAAGAGGTCTTATTGAGGACGAAACAAGCCCTTTGTCACGGGCCTTTGTATCATCATTCTCCATTTCAAAACTCGATCGAAAGGATGCTCTGTTTTTTTCTTGTGTGTTTTAAAGGGTTTCATTGAGACTTGTGGGCAGGTTGTATCGGCTGTCCTGTTGGATACCGTGTGTCGCGCGGTGTGTTGTTTGTATTGCAGCGCGAGTGCAGTTTCTCAGCTAGCATGGCAGCAGAGCTCCTCTATCGCACGACCGCGATCAAAGCCAACGAGACTCAAAACAACACGTTATCAATCTCTGAACACAAAATATGCTATAGACTGGTGATAGCGAATGATCGGAAATATACTTTATTTTCTGTTCTGGGTAAAAAAAATTATAGGCCATCTGGCGTATGGCGGGGTTTTGTGAACTCAGTCGGAGCAGCCTACTGGCATTGCAGTGCTTCAAATACGCCACACATCTGCTTTTCATACGCTATTTTTTATGGCTATAAACGGCGTGAAGTCACCATAAACTTACATTGATATAGGTTCGTATAACGTATGTTAGTTTACTTTGACTAAGCCTGGGGTTTTGTGGGCTGGAAATTTCCCTTCATTGGAGTACCATTTCTTTTCCATCCAGGGATAATTGCTCACTAAAATGTTTTCTTTAACATGTCCAAAAATGAAAATTCTCTCAGCATTTACTCACCCTCAAGCCATCCAAGAAGTGTAAGACTTACCTTCTTTTGCTAAACACAAAAGATTTTTAGAAGAATATCTCAGCTCTTTAGGTCCTCACAATGCAAGTGAATGGTGACCAGATTTTTGAAGCTGAAAAAGCACAAAGGCAGCATAAAAGTAATCTGTTAGACTCCAGTAGTTAAATCCATGTCTTCTGAAGCGATATGATAGTTGTCGGTGAGAAAAAGATCAATATTTAAGTCGTTTTTATTTTTACTATTAATTCTCCTGCTTGCCCAGTAGGTGGCGATATGCACGAAGCATGTGAATCGCCAAAACAAAAGAAGTGAAAGTGGACATTTACAGTAAAAAAGGGACTGAAATATTTATCTGTTTTTCACCCACACCGATCCTATCTATCCTACCTATCATTCTTTTATGCTACCTTTATTTGCTTTCTGAGCTTCAAATTGTTGGTACCCATTCACTTGCATTGTGAGGACCCACAGAGCTATCTTCTAAAAATGTTTGTTTGTGTTCTGCAAAAGAAAGTCATACACATCTGAGATGGCATGAGGGTGAGTAAATTATGAGGGAATTTTCATTTTTGGGTGAACTATCCCTTTAACTGTAGATGCATCTCTTTAATTCTTGAGGGAAAAATTGTCACTTTTTATTTGCAATTTTTTTAGGACCATCTCTGTGCACTTCATGCTAGTTGTTTGATTTTTAGGAGAATGTGATCCCAAACAACTTTTAATCGGTGTATTGGAATTTCATAAACGCACTGAAATACAAACATCTGGTTGATGTCACCCTTTCAAGGCAATGATCACTTTTTATTACCACAAAGTACTTCAATGACAGACAGATGCAGGAAATGAGTTTCAGAAATGTTATAAAAAATGCTTGCATGCATTTTAGCCAACTGTTGCTCTGTAGACATGCACACAGCTTCGAGAGCTCTGCACAGATCTGAGCCACAAAAATGGTCTTCCTCCCTGTAGAGTGCAGTTCAATTGAATATTTTTATTCTCAAAAACAGGATAGGTGGAGTGTGAAAGCTGGTCATGTCAGGACAGAGAAAAGGAGATTCAGCACGTCTTCGAAAATGTGCCTTTTGTAGAACGAACCGAGACAAAGAGTGTGGACAATTACTGGTATCAGAGAACCACAGGGTGGCAGCCCACCACAAGTGCATGGTGAGGGAGCTGTCTGTCAAGTCAGATGCTTGAAAACCTAGTACATACATTTACCTAGTACGATACATTTAGTGCAAAATCTGTTGTGCTCTCTCCATAATATTGTATCCAATTGATGCTTTTATAGTATAACTTGTAGTATTTGTTTTCTGACATTTCTTTTTTACTATGATTGTTTTACTCAGCTTTTCTCCTCAGCACTGGTAACATCTCATTCAGACAGTGAAAACATTGGAGGCTTTTCCATTGAAGATGTGAAGAAGGAGATAAAGAGAGGAAATAAATTAGTAAGCATCCAAACCAACAGACCTCACAAAATTCAAATGTTCCGTTAAGTTATATATAGATAATCATTTTGAAAATGTATATCAGGAACATAAAATTGAACGTCTGCTTGGTGTTTCCTCCTTACCTGCTTATTTCCTGTACAGATGTGCTCTTCCTGTCACCGGCCCGGGGCAACCATTGGCTGTGATGTCAAGACATGCCGGCGAACATACCACTACTATTGCGCTCTTTGGGACAAGGCTCAGACCAAGGAGAATCCCTCCCAAGGCATCTACCTGTAAGCATTATGGGCATAGAGAGAATGAAACTGAATCAAATGTAAAAGTTTAAAGGGATATTTCACCCAAAAATGAAAATTCTCTCATTTACTCACACTCATGAAATCCCAGGTGTGTATGACTTACTTTCTTCACTAGAGCACATTTGAAGAAAAATGGAAAAATATCTCTGCTCAGTAGGTCCTTAAAATGCAAGTGAATTTCTATTCTGAAGCTCCAGAAATCACAGTCAGCATAAACTTCATCCATATGACACCAGCTGTTAAATTAATGTATTCTAAAGCAACACAATTACTTTTGTTCTGAAAATGATAAATATTTAATGCTTCTGGTGAGCAGCAGTATTCACATGTGACGTAATTGCATTGGTATTTGAAACGCGAGAACTGACGTACGTGTGTCACAGCCGGAAGAGCTGCACTGTTTACAAATGAGAAGGAATGCTGTACAGTAGCTTCGTTGGTTTTGGTTTAGATATGTATTGATCTGTTTCTTTACTCAAAATTGTACGTTTGTGTGCTCATCCTGGATGTCTCAACCGAGTGGAGAATGTGAGATTACATCTGTATCCATGGCAACACGAATACGTCAAACGAGAGACTGCTTGGACTCCACCCTCTCATGAAGCGTTGGAGTATAGTTAAAAAGTACTTGTATATTGACATTTTTTCACACCAAAAGCGATTGTGTCGCTTTAGAAGACATTAACCACTGGAGTTGTATCAATGACATTTATGCTGACTGTCTGTGATTTTTAGAGCTTTAAAAGAGAAATCTCCATTCACTCGCATTTTAAGGGCCTACTGAGCTAAGATATTTTTCTATTTTTCTTCAAATGTGTTCTGGTGAAGAAAGTAAGTCATACACACATGGGATATCATGAGGGTGCGTAAATAATGAGATCATTTTCATTTTTGGGTGAACTATCCCTTTAAGAATCTGTCATTAACACACATCGGTTAACCACTATTCTAAATATTGGGGGGACCTGGCCCCCTTAATGTCTTTGGTTATGGCCCTGGATAATCTTGCATAGCATATAAACCAGATGCAATTGTATAATGAACTATATGGCAATTATTTATTTTCTTTTTTGCAAATTAGTGTTTACTGTCGCAAACACAGAGATGCCTCTCGAGATGCAAGTGATGGTAAATAGTTCTCTATTTTTTTCACAAGAGTGCTTTGTTTAATGTTGAACACTTGTCTGCTTGTGAAACTTGCCATTTCTTTTTTTAGTGATTTACTCTTTACTGTCAGATGAACAGGGAGTTGCAGCTAATGACTCGGATTCATCTCCGCCAAGGAGCAGGGGTAGGGGGCGTTTTGAAAAAAGCAGAATCAAAGGTGTGTCGCGAGGACAGTCAGATGACACTCGATCCACTTCTTCACAAGGCAATGATGACACAGAGAGCTCCTCACAAGTAAGCACAGTTTTTTTTTTTTTTAACATTTTTTTTATATTTATCCATTATGGGACTACAGGATACAGACAAATTTTTTTTAATTCTTTCAAGTTGTTGCTACAGAATTAAATGTTTTGCCAGTGGCTGAGAACTAGCATATGCTAATTGTCCTGTGGATGTGTGTGCTACAGCGAGACCGGTCACCTCTGAGAGGCAGCCCGAGTGATTCAGGCCTTCGCTGTGGCTTCTGCCATGCTGGTGAGGAAGAGAATGAAACGCGGGGTGTGCTCCACTCTGACAATGCAAAGAAGGTTGCCGCACACTACAAATGCATGGTGAGGATTCTTAAATCTTGACAAAAGTCAACAATGGGTCACTGTTATGAAAAAGCCTCCATATAATGGATTTTAGCTGTGTTTGAAGGACTTGTTTATTATTATTTTTTTATTTGGGGGTCTGCTATTTGGACATCCGGCTTTTAGTGGAGTGGGCGCAGCCGATAAGGGAGTGTCCATTTCTAACTATTTAAGGAAATGTTCTTACTATTTTTTTTTTAATGTACTTTTAACTCTTGTTCTTTATTAATGATTTAATAAAATTACAAATGAGGCAAGAGTTAGTTTATGTGAAATGATTTGTTCTATTTAGAAAAGGTGGCAAAATGAGTAAAAAAAAAAAAAAAAAAGCCATTAAGCCATTTAAGGATTTTAATAGGGCCCAAGCACAGAAATCGCAGAGGCCCTATTTTTCTTCTAAGGATTATTAGGGCCCAAGCACTCTGTAGCGCCCCCTTTAAAATGGGCATGTAAGACGGCATCTGTTGCACCCCCATTTTCCCAACAAGAAGTCAGCCATTTTGGATTTTCTGAAAATCGCAAGCTCTGAACTTTTAAATACTCCTCCTAGGGGATTCCTGTGACTGGCACCAAATCTGTGCAACATTATGCCAACACACTGTAGATGTTAAATTGCGAACGGATTTTTGGTATTTTGAACGGTGTTGCCATGGCGAAGCAATACATTTATTGTGAAAAATGGGAAACAGGAAGTGTCATATCTTCTGATTGCAATGTGTGATTTAGATCAAAATTGAGATGTATGTTTAGTATTGGGGGCTAATCACATGGATTTGACTATTTTGGGTCACGGTCATAGTGCCACCACTTGGCAGCAGTAAGTGTGGCTCTTACAATAGACTTTAAAATAGTCGTCTTATATTTACTCAAATTGCTTAAAAATTGTTTAGAATAATGCCAAATGCATGTGTCCGCCTTGCATTGTTATATATTTTTTTATTTATTTTTGTATTCCCTTTTCTCCCCAATTCCTACTACTTAGTAGGTCCTCGTGGTTGTTGCGGTTGCTCACCTCAAATCCGGGTGGTGGAGGGCAAGTCTTAGTTGCCTCCGCTTCTGAGACTTGTCAATCCGCGCATATTATCACATGGCTCATTGTGCATGACACTGCGGAGACTCCCAGCATGTGGAGGCTCTATATATATATATATATATATATATATTTATTTATTTTAAGTAAATATTTATTTATTTTTAATTGATGCTCAAACACTGCTTTAATTGCACAATTTCCCCCTCTGGACTTTTAACAATAAATGGCAATTTTGGAATGACATCCAGCCATCTGCTTCTGCTCCTGTGTCATTCTCTATAGCTGGATTTACATCCAAATGTCTTGCATTTAAGGGCATTTCTAAACGTTTGACTAAAAAAAAATGCAACGTAATATGCGTTTCATCCACATTATCTTGAGGTAGCCCGCCTTATGATGGAGCAGCTGAATTACCTCTTTGCTTTGGGCAGAGTTGTTTACGTGGTATTGGAGCAATTGCACATCGTTTTATTAAATGCTGCCAGGAGACGCCACAGAATGAGTGTACAGGTGCATCTTGATAAATTAGAATGTCGTGGAAAAGTTCATTTATTTCAGTAATTCAACTCAAATTGTGAAACTCGTGTATTAAATAAATTCAATGCACACAGACTGAAGTAGTTTAAGTCTTTGGTTCTTTTAATTGTGATGATTTTGGCTCACATTTAACAAAAACCCACCAATTCACTATCTCAAAAAATTAGAATATGGTGACATGCCAATCAGCTAATCAGCTCAAAACACCTGCAAAGGTTTCCTGAGCCTTCAAAATGGTCTCTCAGTTTGGTTCATTAGGCTACACAATCATGGGGAAGACTGCTGATCTGACAGTTGTCCAGAAGACAATCATTGACACCCTTCACAAGGAGGGTAAGCCACAAACATTCATTGTCAAAGAAGCTGGCTGTTCACAGAGTGCTGTATCCAAGCATGTTAACAGAAAGTTGAGTGGAAGGAAAAAGTGTGGAAGAAAAAGATGCACAACCAACTGAGAGAACCGCTGCCTTATGATTGTCCAGCAAAATCGATTCAAGAATTTGGGTGAACTTCACAAGGAATGGACTGAGGCTGGGGTCAAGGCATCAAAAGCCACCACACACAGACATGTCAAGGAATTTGGCTACAGTTGTCGTATTCCTCTTGTTAAGCCACTCCTGAACCACAGACAACGTCAGAGGCGTCTTACCTGGGCTAAGGAGAAGAAGAACTGGACTGTTGCCCAGTGGTCCAAAGTCCTCTTTTCAGATGAGAGCAAGTTTTGTATTTCATTTGGAAACCAAGGTCCTAGAGTCTGGAGGAAGGGTGGAGAAGCTCATAGCCCAAGTTGCTTGAAGTCCAGTGTTAAGTTTCCACAGTCTGTGATGATTTGGGGTGCAATGTCATCTGCTGGTGTTGGTCCATTGTGTTTTTTGAAAACCAAAGTCACTGCACCCGTTTACCAAGAAATTTTGGAGCACTTCATGCTTCCTTCTGCTGACCAGCTTTTCAAAGATGCTGATTTCATTTTCCAGCAGGATTTGGCACCTGCCCACACTGCCAAAAGCACCAAAAGTTGGTTAAATGACCATGGTGTTGGTGCACTTGACTGGCCAGCAAACTCACCAGACCCGAACCCCATAGAGAATCTATGGGGTATTGTCAAGAGGAAAATGAGAAACAAGAGACCAAAAAATGCAGATGAGCTGAAGGCCACTGTCAAAGAAACCTGGGCTTCCATATCACCTCAGCAATGCCACAAACTGATCACCTCCATGCCACGCCGAATTGAGGCAGTAATTAAAGCAAAAGGAGCCCCTACCAAGTATTGAGTATATATACAGTAAATGAACATACTTTCCAGAAGGCCAACAATTCACCAAAAATGTTTTTTTTTTATTGGTCTTATGATGTATTCAAATTTTGAGATGGTGAATTGGTGGGTTTTTGTTAAATGTGAGCCAAAATCATCACTATTTAAAAGAACCAAAGACTTAAACTACTTCAGTCTGTGTGCATTGAATTTATTTAATACACGAGTTTCACAATTTGAGTTGAATTACTGAAATAAATGTACTTTTCCACGACATTCTAATTTATTGAGATGCACCTGTATATCTCATATAATGAGAGCTAAAGTGGTTGCTATGCTCATGCACCGTCAACCTCCATATACTATATGTGGGAGCACCTGCATTCAAAAAGGGATGTGCAAAACTACCAATTTTCATAATCGACTAGTCAGATGGTTGTTTAAATGACTAGTTGTCTAATCGTATTAAGGATAATAGGCTTTATGTTCATGTGACCCCATTCAGACACAATTTAGAGGGACATACAGATGCTAAGCGTAGCACTTCAACATGGTAACTAAAGGATATTCAACAAAAATACAGGCTAAATTACTTTAACATCTTATTGCACAAAACTATCAATGTAAGAGAAGTAAGAAATAAGAAAGGCTCCAATACAGAGCAGCACAAAACTGCTTATGCACATCCTGAACGCAGAATGACACTCTTCAATGTAAACTGAGTCCTTCAGGACGATCCTCGCTGTGCATTCCAAAGTGCAGAACTGCAAGATAATATTGCGGATACACATCTAGTTCATGACATCAGGTATTTTAACCTTTTTTTTTATTTTTTTTTTATTTTTTTAACTGCAAATATATATTTATTTAAGCAGTGTCAGACAAAATCAGCTAAAGACTTTAATATCTTCAAAGCACCTCACAAAAAGGGGAACATTAATAACAGAGGACTTAATGTCCGACAGTGATCGTCTAGTAAAGTATTGTTGATGCAGTGCTTTTATGGCTGAAACAGCAAAGGTGCTTAAATGGACTAAACTTAATGTATTAAAGAGACAAAACTTCTTGCAGAGGTTTTACTGTGCTGACTTATTCACTTTTAAGCACAGCAAGCTATAATAATGCAAAAATGCTCTCCAAGAAGTTGCATCTCTCAAGTAATTAGAGAATTGTATCTCCCATTAAAACCACCACTAAAATATGAATGTTAGTAGTTGACCCCACTAATCGACTAGTCAGTTGTTGATGACACCGTGACACATCCCTAGTGAGGTCCCACTTTAACAACCAGCTGTGGGTTAAACACTTCCGAATGTCAAGAGCTATGTTTGAAGAAATGCTATGTTGTGAGGACTGAGGAGTGGAAACATGTACACAAATGTTCAAAACACATAATTTTGCTGAAACTGTTTCCATCTCCTTAATGCGCATTTTGACTTGTGCAAAACTCGAGAAAATTCACCCCTGCATCGCGTATAAACTTTTACATTAAGTGAATTTTGAGAGTTTATATGCACAGCATGTGGTTCCATTCAGGTTTTTTTTAAGCACAAATTTAAAATTCACATAAAAATAGTTAGATGGAAACCCAGCATTGTGACCACCTTGGTCTCTATCACGGTCACATCTGAACATCACATACTAGACATTTTAACAATTTTGATAAACCAAATTGAAACCACTCACCGAGCACTTTTATTAGTAACACTATGGTCCTAATGAAGTGCCCACCATGGTCTTCTGCTGTTGTAGCCCATCCTTCTCAAAGTTCGATGTGTTGTGCATTCTGAGATGCTATTCTACTCACTACAATTGTACAGAGTGGTTATCTGAGTAACCATAGCCTTTCTGTCAGCTCAAACCAGTCTGGGCAGTGTTTCCCAAAAACACTGCAAGCTTATGTTGATCATAGAGACCATTGGCAGCAATAGTTTTTTCGATCTACTTAGACCTGCAGTGCTTTTGGGAAATGCATCCCAGGCCATTCTTCATTGACCTCTCTCATCAACAAAGCATTTCCATCCACAGAACTGAGCAGGGGTCAGCAACCTTTTTGACATGGAGTACCATTTTTTTATTTTCCTGGTCAGTGGCTGTGCTGAAAAAGTTGTGCAAACCTGATGATCGATATAATCATGATCCTGCATTTGAATTTTCACAGAGAAACTTAAGTGCTTTAATGAAAGAAAACCTGTCCTTTTGTACAAAATGAGTTAACACAGTTAATGTCACAAATTTGCTTATTTGATTACTGATCACGAAATTGTGTGGAATCTTAAATGTTTCTTATGTCATTGTAATCATGTAATCACTAGCACGCAAGCAACAGCAAGTGAGGAGCAGGCTATTTTATTTATATGAAGTTTTCTTGCACCTGCATTCCAATCTACATCTTGATGTAATCCTTCATGATCACGCAGCGTTTTCATCAGCTGAATGGGAGACTAAACTTTTTAAAGTGTGACGAGACTCGCGCTGCACGTGCAAGACATTCGCACATCGCAAGCCGATCAACTGTTTAGCCATTTTCGGTGAATCTCGCCTGCAAAATCCTAAAAAAAATTCCAGGTTTAATTTATATTTTGAATGGACTCAGATTTTTGAACCACACAATGTGAATTCATGTTTTCTCTTTTAATCGTTTAATGTAATTGAGTGTGACTATGGTTTAAGGAGGGTGTACCTGGGGGGCCTGGGTAGCTCAGTGGTAAAAGACGCTGGCTACCACCCCTGGAGTCCCAGGGTATGCTGAGTGACTCCAGCCAGGTCTCCTATGCAACCAAATTGGCCCGGTTGCTAGGGAGGGTGGAGTCACATGGGGTAACCACCTCGTGCTCGGTGGGGCGTGTGGTGAGTTGAGTGTGGAATGCCGCAGTGGATAGCGTGAAGCCTCCACACGCACTATGTCTCCGTGGCAACGCGCTCAACAAGCCACGTGATAAGATGCACGGGTTGACTGTCTCGGACGCGGAGGCAACTGGGATTCGTCCTCTGCCACCCGGATTGAGGCGAATCACTACGTGACCACGAGGACTTAAAAGCACATTGGGAATTGGGCATTCCAAATTGTGAGAAAAAAAGGAGGGTGTACCTGTATGCTGGGTTGGAAATCTCAAGGATTAATAATGGTGTTTTGCTTATTACATCACGTGTTCTGAAAACAGAAAGAAACAAATGAAACACGGAATGTATGCTGTCATCCGTGCAGCCTGACCGAAGCAAAGCGAGCACATTTACTCGCATGAAGCGCTGCCGGATCGTTATGCGTGAATGTCTTGCACATGGCGCACAAGTCTCGTCACACTTTAATAGCTTTTAGCCTCCCATTCAGCTGAATATTTGCAGCGTGATCATAAGGAAGGATTACATGAAGATGTAGATTGGAATGCTGGTGCAGAATTTATATAAATAAAATGGTCTACTCTCACCGTTGCTGGCGTGCCAGTGATTACCCCTCCGCGTGCCAATGCTGGCACACGTGTCATAAATTGCCGACCCCTGCTCTAGAGACTGTTGTGCTTGAAAATCCCAGGAGATCAGCAGTTACAGAAATACTGAAACCAGCCCATCTGGCACGAACAATCATGCCACGGTCAAACTTACTGATCACATTTTTTCCACATTCTGATTGTTAATGTGAACATTAACTGAAGCTACTGACCTGCATCTGTTTGATTCATCCTGTTCCACTTAACCTGATTTTGTTTTGTCTGCTTTTGTCACAGCTTTTTTCTTCTGGAACCGTCCAGCTAACTACCACCTCACGTGCCGAATTTGGTAACTTCGACATTAAAACGGTTATCCAGGAAATAAAGAGAGGAAAAAGAATGGTGAGATTTTCTGTTTTGGACAGTTACACTAATGGTTGTCCAGGGTCTGTATTTTGCCAGAGCCACTATATATTACCATAAGGCAAAACTGAATGCATCATAGAACAATTAAATTAGACAAAATATTTTGTTTACATGTAAGTACAAGTGTAAATTTACACAACAATAGTAAATGTTTCAATGTTTACTTTTGTGTTTAGAATGATTTAGCCTAGGTATATTAATGTATAGATTCATCTAATGTATTTTGTAATGGGTTATTTTAGAAATGCACCCTGTGTGCCCAGCTTGGAGCCACCATTGGATGTGAGATTAAAGCCTGCGTAAAGACCTACCATTATCACTGCGGCCTGCAAGACAAGGCCAAATACATAGAAAATATGGCCAGAGGCATTTATAAGTAAGTTCTATCTATCTATAATGCTTTGTTTACTTGATCAAATATGAGTAATCTGGAAAGTTAATTTTGGCCAGAAGGTTTGTTGACCCTGGACACATGGTCCAGACAGTTCTTACATTCTGTATATCTACTGATGCCATTAGGTCAGATACAGTATCTCTTTTGCAGTATCATGTGAAAATAATGTTGTTTACATTAGGCTATATTGTAAGAATCACAGTGGAAATGACGAAAGGGACGAGGAAGATGAGGAGAGGGAGAGTCGCAGTAGAGAGAGAGCTGCTATTGACAGAGCAGATCCTCAGCCACAGGTCAACGGAAATTAGGTGAGATTCTGCATGTGTATTTTATTAATTGGAAGAAAATTTCAGTGTTATACAAACCATTGTAAATGATAAAGTTATTAATTTGGATTTTAGGTGTTCTTATTAAAGTGTTCATTTTAAAATTAAGAAATAGTAATATGTCTCCGTGGTAACGCGCTCAACAAGCCACGTGATAAGATGCGTGGACTGACGGTCTCGGACGCGGAGGCAACTGAGATTCATCCTCCGCCACCCGGATTGAGGCGAGTCACTACACCACCATGAGGACTTGGAGCGCATTGGAATTGGGCTTTCCAAATTGGGAAGAAAAGGGGAGAGAAAAAAAAGAAATAGTAGGACAGTCTGATCAGTGGATATAAGGATGATTTAAGAACAATTGTGATAATGTCAGTTCCTGTCTTTTTTCTTTTTCTTTTTTTCAGATGATGCATGAAGACTAAAGACACAATAAGATGGGGACAAAATAAATATTTTTGTATAATGCTCAGTTAGAAACTAGGGGCCAGCTCGCAATCTCTGACCATTTCAGTTTTCCTCTCTTTGACAGTATTTCATGGACATTGTGAATGAGAATTTAAGTTCAATATTGATATGTACTGCAGTGTAAACCATAACCTTGCTGGATATGTTGTTTTTAAACTTGTGGTTTAATAATACTTAAAACCATATCACTGGATGGATGGAACAGTTTCATGTACTTGTGCTTGTACCTCCAGTTTACACTTCGGCAAACTGCACTTTGACTGGACCTGCTCTGAAAAGACTGCCCTCTGACTGTTTATGGTCCATCTTCTCTAAACAATGAAGTTTAATAAGCCTTTCAAATTAATTCTCTTTCATGAAACTCTTTACCTCTTTTCTCTCTTGCAACATGTATTATATTTTAATACTATTATATACTCATGAATAATATTAGATATCTGTGGTTTTCTTTGTAGTACGAGTCAGGATTAAAAAAACATTGGCTAACATGCACTTTTTTTACTCACATGGTGGTCATTCTTTCTCTTTATTTATTTTAATACAGACCTGCACATTGCTCACTTGGACACTAGCATTGTCCCACATACAGTATATCACTAACTACAAATGGGTGCTTTGTACTTTCAGTTGTCCATTTGGTGGCAGCCATTCAAAATAAGTTCATTTTAAAAGATGTTTGCTCCAAGCATCAATACATTTAAAATGTGAAATCTGAAAAAGAAACGTTGATACTGTATATTTAAGATTTAATGCCGAACATAGAAATTTGTGTCTGTTAATTTCATATTCAAATGTTTTTTGTTTTTTTTAAAGGAAGTCTTTAAAAAAACAAGGCCCTCAGACTAACATTTTGTGAGCACCTTTAATGGATTAAGGGAACTCTGAAATTAGCTTGTTAAAATGTTTTATTCTGTATTTTTGTATAAATTATAAGTGCTTCTGTGAGTGGGAATGTCATATGATGCAGTAAACTAAGATGAAAACACAGCAATCACTTCAGCATGATGGTTTATAGTTTTGCTATTCTGAACATGACCTCTAAGAGATAACTCGATTTAATTTTAACTATCGGCTTATCAGAATTAAAGGTGCACTTTGTAACATTTTTTGTTTGGGTTATCTTGGACTTACACTGACACCTAGCAGCGTGGATGCAGCATCATTCAAAATCGATGGTTCCCTATCGATTCAGTTCATTCGACATTGCTGTGGAACGCTTTGGGGAATTCCTTCTCAGATGACCTAGTTGAAGCCCTTGTATCATAACGCGAATCTTATAATTGGCAATAGTGTTTGAGCTCTGCCCTTTTAGACACATTTGCCCTATATAAGCGGGTGCTCAATCACCAATTCTTCAGAATTTTCTTGCTTCAAGACCGACATCGTCTTTTCTTGACTACGACAATCATCTCTTCTTGAGCAGCCCTCTCTTCTCCATCGACGGACACCTTCCAGTGGATGGGATTTCCCTGCAGACACATCAGGACATCCTTCACCCGACTCTCAACACCTGCAGTGAATGATTCACCCACCCCCTCTAGTGTTCCGGTAAAGCGTTTCTCTGCCTTGCCGCCGGCATCAGGTTCTTCGCCTCAGCGAGATATCTACCTGCATCCCGCAGTATTTTGGCAGGAGCTGTATCCTTTGATATAAATATATTCTGTCCAAGTGACGTAAAACACTCGATAAAAGAACCGCTTGTAGGTACGCGTCTTTTTAAAAATTTCATATCGCAAGTTTTCCTGTGAGCGACATGTCGCTCTGTCAGACCAACATGAGAGCTGTGTTCGCTGCCTGGCCCGCACTCACGCCGACGCAACTATTATGGGGACAGACTCCCTTCACTGTGAGGATATGAGTCTCAAGATGCTCCACTCTAGTGTTGCCCTCGTTTTGAGTAACGATTCGCCTCATGTGCCCTCCCAACTGCTTCCTCTGTGTGAAATCCCGAGGGACCACACGGGGAAGCACGGTGGGGCCGCAAGGTAGAGATTGAAGAATTCAAGGAGGATCTTGCACCGGTGCAAGCCCCACGAGCCCCTAGATCTTCCCAAGCAGCGTCTTCACCAGTGCAGTACGCACGTCATGACCTCCGGCCCTCTATGAATGAGCACGGTGTTGTTGTATTCGGCGGGTCTGATGGTGATGATGCTGTGTCCCTTGCTACTTCGGACGTGGTAGAATGGTCCACGGAGGTTGTTGCAGCCCCTCCCCCCAACGAGGGTGAGGAGCGTGCACAGGCCACTTACCGAGAGCTTCTTCGCGTCCTCACACGGTGGTTTAGGAGCTCTGTCTCGTGGTCCCCTTCAGAGAGCCAATAAAGTCTAGGTTGGACGAATGGGTCCTGCAGGTCAGCCGCGGCCCCGCAAACTGCACCGTTCTTTCCGGAATTCCACGATGAGCTTGCAAAGACCTGGCGCGTGCCCTATTCTTCTCGCGTCCAGATCGGAGGAGCTGCTGTCCTCACAAAGGTGGACCATGCTGAGGAAATGGATATGCTAAGCTTCCCCCTATTAAAGAGGCGGTTGCAGCTCATCTGTACTTCTGCCGCTAAGGGATGGAAATCCTGCACCGCCCACCTATCCAAGCCATGCTGACTGACATCCACACTGGCTGGAAAAGCTTATACAGTGGCAAGTCAGGCTGGCTCGGCGCTGCATAGCATGGCAGTGCTTCAAGCCTGTCAGGCAAAGCTTTCAAAGATGTAGATGAGCAAGGCCCAAATCCTGACATGGTTAAAGAATTCCGCACCACCACAGATCTGGCGCTGCGAGCTACTAAGTTTACCATGCAGGCCATCGGAAAAGTGATAGGTAATCTGGTGGTTTTGGACCAGCATGTCTGGTTAACGCTCATGGAGATGCGTGATGCTGAGAACGCCGCCCTGCTCGACACCCCTGTCTCCCCTGACGGCCTCTTTGGAAACGCCTTGGAAGGTTTTTCTGAATGCTTTATTGCGGCGCAAAAGGTGAAGCACTTTTTGCCTAAGAGAACTGTTTTCTCTCATCCGCCCTGCTCACGCTCTTCTTCGAGCCAGCGTCCAGAGAAAAACCCACTCCCACCCCCTCAGTGCGGCCAAAAGCCGCCGCTGAGCCATCGGTGAGACCACATAAACCGTGGCCCAAATGGAGGCCTGGCCTGCCTCAGCGCAAACCCTGCACCAAAGGAAAAAGAAACCTCGGGCAGCAGTCGCGTTCCTGTCCGGTGCAACGCCGTGAAGGAGTCTGGAGCCCACCGTTGTTCTTGGCCCAGATCCAAAGAAAGTCCGGCAAGATGCACATGTTGTTCCACTTCCTGCCGAAAGTTCACCGGGGCCGGAATGTTGTACAAAATGTTTTTTGTGTGTTGTTTGCCAATAAAGAGTGTATTAAAAATGAAAAAAGCGCTTGTTGCGACTGCACGAGACACTCATACATTCTCAAAAAGAGGGTTCAATTTCTCTTCACATTTCTCACACCCCACACACTATGCTCAACCACTTCCCTAGAGCACCACTCACCATATCTCCTATAAAGAGCGGATTGATGCACCCGCTGTCTCACCACACAGATGTATGGTGAGCTCTCATGGGTGTCAAACTGGGTGCAGAAAAAAATCGAGCCCGGTTATAAGCTCCAATTTGCACGCCGGCCACCTCGATTCAATGGCAGTATATCAGCCACGGTTCCGTCACAAGATGCGCCGCTTTTACAGGCAGAAATTCGCAATATCTTCACGAAAGACGCAGTAGAGATTGTTCCAGACTGCCAAACTCGCAAAGGGTTTTACAGCCGCTATTTTCTAATTGGTTTCGTCCAATCCTAGATCTGAGACACTTGAATCGCGTGCTTGCAAAACGCCCATTTCAAAATGTTAACTCGGATCTTATCGCACATCTGCCCACAGGACTGGTTTGCGTCGATGGAACTAAAGGACACGTACTTTCACAGGCTGTTCTTGAGATTCACATTCGAGGGAATGACATAGCAATTCAGAGTCTTCCCTTCAGATTGCCTTTGGCCCCATGCACGTTCACGAAATTGGGTCAGATTTTCAGATGGAAAGTGGTGACCTCAGATGCGTCCAACACGGGTCGGGGCGTGCTGTGCGATGGACATTCCGCTTTCGGCAATTAGACGTGTTTGAAACAGGTGTGGCACATCAACTGCTTGGAAATGCTAGCCGACTTCTTGGCTGTGAAGGCTTTCCTTTCCGACATAGTGAATCATCATGTTCTGATTTGGTCAGACAATAAGTCAGTGGTAGCGTACATAAATCGCCAGGGCGACACTCGATCGCTACCAATGATGAGCCTGGTGCAAAGCCTCCTCGCATGGAGCACGCGCCAACTCTCCATGCGTGTGACATGTTCTGGGCCATCTGAACTGCGGAGCGGACTTGCTGTCATGCCAGGGACCGAAGGTGGGGGAATGGAGACTTCATCCTCAGACGGTTCTGAGGATTCAGGAAATGTTCAGAAAAATGGAAGTTGACCTATTCGCCCTGCGGAGACAGCCCACTGTCCTCTTAGGTACTCCATGTCCCAAGCACCACTGCAAATATGCATTTCCACCGGTACATCTCCTTCACTCTGTCATCAACAAAATCGGAGATGACAAGAAAATGGTTCTGTTGGTTGCGCCAAAATGGCCCAACCAGCCACGGTTTCCGGAAATGGAGATATTAGATGGCCCTCCATGGGGAAATACTGCTGAGGAGGGATCTGGCCCATGAACTGAGCACAGTGAACAAGCCTGAATTGGCTCAGTCTGTAATGAACACCATTTTACAGGTTGGAGCGCCGTAAATGCCGTGTGTTTGCGGATTGGTGTTCTTCACGTAGCAAAGACCTAGTGAATTGCTCCATAACAGAGATCCTTACATTCCTTCAAGAGTGGATGGACACAGGTCTTACTCCGTCAGCGCTTAAGGTTTATGTAGAGACCATCTTGGCATTTCACGCCCCAGAGACTGGCTCCTTTATAGGCAGACATGATCTGATCATAACATTCCTTACAGGAGCAAGGAGCTTGAACCCCCCTCGCCCCGCTAAGGTTCAAACATGGGACTTAAATCTGGTGTTGAGGGCGCTCACGTGCCCCCTATTCGAACCATCGAATCTGTTGAGATGCGTGTGCTCTCTCTAAAGACTGCACTGCTGTTGGCTCTGGCCTCAGTCAAACGGGTTGGTGATATACAGGCACTGTCGGTTAACAGTTCATGTCTGGAATTTGGACCGGGGCTTTCGAAAGCCACCATCAAACCCAAATAAGACTATGTGCCTAAGGTGTTTTTCACGCCCTTTAGGGCTCAGATAGTCCATCTACAAGCTTTCTCTTCCCCACTGTCTAATTCGGATGAGGAGCAGTTAGCGCATTTATTATGCCCCGTGCAGGTATTGCACGCGTATGTGGAGCACACCCGCCAGTTTAGACTGTCAGACCAGCTCTTCGTTTGTTATGGAGGATGCACAAAAGGCATGTCCGTCTCCAAGCAAAGGCTCTTTCACTGGATCATTGATGCGATCACCCTCACTTATGACTAGCAGGGCGCGAGATGCCCTATTGGCATAAAAGCGCATTCAACTAGAGGCATGGCCTCTTCATGGGCATGGACAAATGGAGTATCCCTACAAGATATATGCTTTGCAGCAGGATGGTCTTTGAGTCCTCTCTGTCCAGAGAGCTTACTATTCCAACATCCAGCAGGTGAGCCCGAGATCCTTATTACGGGTGGGCTACTTGTTATAATTTTAATAGAGCCAACTGTGTAAGCTGCTATCCAATTACTCCTACTAGAAGTCACAAGCACTTCCAATAAGAATAAAACCTCCCTCCTTCTGGTTATGAAGGGGTTAATTATACTTTGTGTATTATGACTCATAGACCCTCAGATTAAGATTAACTTCCTGTCTGGTTTTCACCATGTGGGGTTATTCATTTTCATACACACTTGATGAAATATTATAAGGAACCGCCTGATGGGTCTGTGACCTCATACAAAGTGTTATACCCTGGTGCATCTTAGGGTACGACATTATGTAGTGCGGTGTGATGAAACTCCATTCCCCAAAGCCTTTCACCGCAATGTTGAGTGAACTGAATAGATAGGGAACGTCTCTGGTTACACATGTAACCTCGGTTTCCTGAGATGAAGGGAACAAGACATTGCTAAACTTGGCCACACTACTACTACAGAGTTCCGAGGTACGATGCGTTCTTGTTCTTCAGTCAGAAAATTCTGAAAAAATGGTGATTGGGCACCCGCTTATATAGTGCAAATGCATGCCTAAAAGGGTTGGGTCCAAAACACCATTGCCAATCATAAGATTGGCATTATGATACAAGGGCTTCAGCTAGGTCGTCGGAGAAGGAATTCTCCAAAGCGTTCCACAGCAATGTCTCATTCCCTTCATCTCAGGGAACTGAGGTTACATGTGTAACCGGAGACATTTTCTCTTACACATCTCCTAACCAGACGTGACGCGTCTAAATGCGATTAAAAGGTATCTTTTCCATGTTAATCGGAGTTTTTGTCCTAACCGGCCATGACACGCGACAGGGCTTTCTATTTTTGAAATGATTTCTATTTCTGTGGTGTCACGGCAGGCAGCGCAGTCGACAAATGGGTCTAGAATTATTTTTATTGCCGTATATTAAAGCTGGCATCTCGCTAGCTGGTTCACAGCAACTTGATTTTGGCTGAGGGTGTCACACACCTACCGAATTTTGTGCTTGAGGTCTCGCTCTCTACAGCCGGATCTCTCTCTCACACACACACACACACACACACACACACACACACACACACATAACACGCATAACAGGGCAGTTACCGTTGGTAAACTAGTATTTGATGGTAATCTCGATAAATTACTGAGCTTAAGCATAGTGTTTGACTGGTCATGTGATCCAAACATGGCAGCCCCCATGAGAAGACCCTCTCCATAAGAATAAAACCACTTTTATAAGGTATTGGTATGACTGGAGTCCTCATCTCGGGTAAGATGTCATGATTTTATACATGTGTTTCAAAATTAAAATGCTTTTTTTTTGGGGGGGGGGGGTAAAACTATTTTTAATGAGGAAAAATTAATGAGTGCACCTTTAAACACAATTATATTTACTAGGTGTTTAATTGAAGTTTAAATGAAGTTTCACATACATAACCATATGAATAGTTTGGGGTAATAGTAATAGTGGGGTTATGTATGGAACTTTTGGTAAAATGACATCCATCACTCAATCGAAATTGTATCGAAAATATCTCTTTAAAATATGTGGCTGCTCTGTGTGCATGCGTTTTCACTGCTGAACACTGATTGGTCGGCAGGTTCTATTCCTTTCCTAATCCTGTAACACCCACAGTGCAATATGCGGAAGATAGAAATTGAGCCTGTTCAGTACGTTAGAGGTGAAATTGAAACTGCCCGGCATTTCTGGTCGGAATCGAAGACGTTTGCGGCAGCTTAGTAGGGACGGACATGGCGTCTACCAGCCCCTGTGTCGTGGTAGGTGTTACTGTACACACTCATGCCTTCAATCATTTTCCACCGGAGTGCGACACTTGAGATTAGTCACTGAGCATAAGCATATGATTCAAAACTGTCTTTTGGAGAACAACAACATGTAGTTTGATTTTTAATTATAGCTATTATTTTCTTAAAATTCATGATTGCATGCATATTTATTTGGTGACTCGTATGTTGCAGTGAAGTATAGAGGCATGTAATTAAAGCACGCGTTTCACGCGTGGCACATCTGACGCTGCTCTTTCATTTCTGCATGAGTAATAGAAAATGAGCAACAGACTCGCGCGGCAAGCGCTGCCGGGGTCTTGCGGGAATGCACGTGCTATGTTTTTATATTGGATTTATAGCAGGAGATGAACACAGGGTTGAGTATTGTACAACGGACGAATAAAAGTCGAATAGCGCATTTAAAGGCATTCTGTGACGCAATAAACGTGCTTTTTCGATTTGTAGCATGTTATTAGTTTGTATTGTTGGGTTCTGTTTGTAATACATTGATAATAAATGAAACTGGCATTATGAGCATGGTGCCGTAGTGTGCGAATGCAAACGGCATACAGCATTGTCAAACCCGATTCGGAGGAGTTTATCATCCTCTCTCTCTTCGAGCTAAATATACATGTTAACATGATTTTAATGTAACAAAATCGCCAACTAACTTTTTGTGTAAAGTTATATCCAATTTTTCTACTTCGTCAACCATGACAACGTAACGCTGTAAACCCTAAAACGTCTGTAAAAACGATTCAAAAAAAATTTACAGCTCAAATAATATACAAGTTTTAACAGAATAATTAATGAAAGTGCTTTTATAAAATTATAAGCTTCCCATTTCTGCCTTTTAAACCTCCAAAAATTGGCCCCATTCACTTCCATTGTAAGTGCTTCACTGTAACTTCTATTTATGCTTATTTTATTTTCTTGAGAAATGGAGGGACGAGTCAATTATTATTATTATTATTATTATTGTTTTGGTAAATATCAACATTTATGCCACAAGTGCTGTTAACTGAACTTAGCTTGTATTGAACCCCCAATATTCCTTTTAACTAAAGAGTGCACAATATTTTTTAATCTGCCTCAAGCAGCCTTTTTTTTTTTTTCTCTCCTGAATGGAGACATATGACATGCATGTGACTCTAAATCAGACAATGTATATAGGTGTCTGTAAGATATGGATAAAAAGGTCTGAGAGCACATTTACTTGTGTAATGTGCACTCTGGCGACAATTTGATAATGTAAACGTTGGCTTGAAGCCGTTGCAGACTAGCCTTTGAAATCCATGTCTTTTCAGGTGTGATATAGGTGTGGATTGTGGTTTGGGGTTTGAATCTCAAGGTAATGGCTGCAGCAGTAAGCAGAGAGGGGGAATCTCCCATAGGAGCCTCTACCGTCAGGTGCACATTATTTGTCTGAAACGCCTTCAAGGACAATGTGATAAAATAAATGGGAAGAACAAACAAAGGACAAGTTAGTCTTAGCTTATTTCTTCTGCTTCCCCGGGAATAAATGTGTTCCTTCGACTTTGCTTCCACAGTGAGGAACAGATAGATATAACCAGTCTGTGGTATGGAGGTTCATATCTGCACTAGAAAAATTGTATGTCCTTTTATTTATTTACTTATCTTTTGCACATTGAGAATATACCATCTCTAATTTCAAAAAGGTTCTCAGTTCCTTTGACAAGACAGGTAACTTTTTTTAATAATTTAATTTGAAAGATTACCTTTGCATATTTTTATTTAAAGGGGCATTCAGTAGTTCTCTAGCTAGCATTAGCATTGCTCTTCTCCGTGTACTTTAAGTACTGATACGGCAGTGATGTTAGACGCTGTACTGCCATCTATCGACGTGGATCAGCATGATCGTCTCTGCTGCCGCAGACAGCTTTGGAATATCATTTGCACTGGAAAATGTCGGAGTTTGAGGTCATTTCTAAAGTTATTTATTACTACTATAATTGCCTAAAAACAAACTACATTTCTACAGTTAAGGACAGATTATTATTGTCCCTCATATCAATAATCTTTGGAGACTGTCTATATTTCACGTTATTTCTAAAGACAATAATTATCTTTATTAGAGAACTGCTTGGTGTGAAATAAACCTCAATTATCTAGTGATACAGAATGTCAAGGTAAAGGAAAGATTAGAATTGTTTTATGATCAAATTTAGCATGTCCATGAAAACTGTATTTGAAGAACTTGTTTTGTTTCCAAACAAACCAATGTCATGGTTTACTCAAAATCCACAACAATCGCTGTGCCAAGCTGCTGAACGAATAAGGACGTATGCCCTTTCATAGAGGTGGAGGTAGATGGGCCCCCCTTACTATACACGTGATAACAAAGAAAATAAAATTACTCGTTGCTTTCCGGTTGCATTTGTAAACACCACTGAGAATTGTCCATTATTAACATACGTTCACTACACACATCATTTTAAAAAGTTTGAGGGAAACTTGTAGGAGTTTTCTGTAAATTCCACTGATACTATTTAGAGAGTGGTCTAAACAATTAATAATGTCTTACCTGTCTAACAAAAGAGAAGCAACATCGGCATCACTACTCAGGTTTTTCTCCGTCATCAAAATTTTCCACCATGTGTATGCCAGACCGATGTTTACTCTAGTTTTTTGCCTTTGCCGGTCTTCTTGCTTCGGATCTTTTTCGCTTCTTCGGCAGAACAGCTACTGAATCTCCTGTTGTATCTGCTTCTAAAGCACGATAATAAATATGTTCCATTGTATTCTTTTTGCTCTTCGCATCACTGCGCTAAGCATAGCCATGCATAGCCAGTCTGTCTACATGGGTGGCTGCCAGTGAGCGCGAGGATTTTCTTCAACGTTTAGTGAAACACAGCGGACCATGTCATTTCAACATGATGAAACACATTGAAGGGGTGACTTGCACCATGTATAATAAAAACTCTTTTTTAGAAAACTATTATGAGGACAGTATTCATCTCATGTGAGTGTACACCATTCAGATCACTCTTCACAAAAACACAGTTCATTTGTTAATGTGTAAAACTTTTTAAAGTAGGCCCAAATGACTGACTGCACCTTTAACAGATGCTTTTATTCAAAGTGATAACACCAAGTGCCAACATTATGTACAGAATTATATATTTTGTCATAGTAAAAAAGGGGAGTGCATTGTTTGTGTCTATGACTAACCAAATGGGGCCCTCAAAAGCTGTTTAGGCGAAAGGTCAGTTGTAAAGATATTTTTGTTTTGCCTTAAATCTAGAAACCCTAGAAGACCCTAGTCACTGTAAGAACAGAGCTTCCTTAACATTCACACTCATGAAATAGTGTGAAACTGATCTTCACTTCTTACCATCCTTACTCCCACAGCAGTTTGACACCTTTCTTATTTGACTTGTCTAGTACTGCAACACTATTGGCAGTATATTTGCAATTTTATTCTTACTCACTGTTAAAGCAATAGTTCACCCAAAAATTAGAATTCTCTCATCATTTACTCACCCTCATGCCATCCCTGATGTGAATGACTTCATTTCTTCTGCTGAACTCAAATGAAGATTTTTAGAAGAATATCTCTTTTCTGTTGGTCCATACAATGCAAGCGAATTGTGACCAGAACTTTGAAGCTCTGAAAAAAGCTCAAAGGCAGCATATAAGTAAACCATGAGACTCCAGTGGTTTAATCCATGTCTTCTGAAGCAATCCAATCGGTTTTAGGAGAGTACAGTCTAAGGATGCTGCGATTATATGGTTTCGTTATTAACTGTAACTAAAAATGTCATGGTTAATTTAACTGCAAGATTTTAGAGTATATGGTTAAAAACCGTGAAATGTTTTATTTACATGTGGCAAAAATACTATGTATATAATAAATATATAATATAAAAGAGTTTTTCCAGTGAAAGCCTATCTCTTGTGCCTGGATGGTTAGAGCAGCTGTTACTATGGTTACGGACGGTGGCCGCGTGGTGCTTGGCCAGGTGTTCACAGACTGAACCTGAACTTTCACGTGACACTGGGGCTTAAACACACAAACTCCAACAGACTCATATCCACCGAAAAAGCGACTTAAATCGGCTGTGTGGGAGCATTTTAATGACTGACTGAAGACGACAGATGGAAAACATGCAGACATCAGACTAATTGATTTTCAATGATAATTTATAAACATTTCAAGACAGACCTACCTTGAGCTCCGAGGTTGTTCGTCGATGGTATATGCTTCTGTTGAAGCCATCCGTCTGCATTATTTCAACTTCATTGTTTAAATGGCGTGTTTGATAGCGGAATTCCTGGTAAACAACTACATTTCCCATGGTACAGCCAATCAGAGAACCAATCAGAGAACCACGGCCAATGAAGACCGCAAAATTTGCCTCTGTGTGACAGCCCACTCCCATGTCACACTGTGAGTGACGTAATCGAGTCGGTCTCCCTTTTACCTTAAAATAGTTATCTAATTGTATACAGTATATCAGAATATTTTGCAATAAACGTAAAATATATTGCTTCTATATTTATAATCAACAACCTAAAATCAATAGTTTGATGTATTCCAATTGTTTTTTATTCAGTTACATCATTCGCAATGCTTCATGGGATTGTAGTTTGTACCCTCGTGAAAGACGGTAAGTACACAGCATTGTACCTTTGTCTTTTGTCCAGTTTTTAATTACTTTTTTCTTGCCTCAAAACAAAGTTTGTTATGTTGTGATTCACCTTGGAGCTGGTTGGTTCATGGTTTATAATTCCATTATGGAGGATTTTATAAAAAGCCTTTGCAAAAAAATTATAGGAAAAATACTTTTGGAACCCAGACACTGAATAAGTAATCACCCTCATTATTTAAAGCATTGCTCGAGTACAAATTCACCGCATTCAGCAATAAATGTCAATTTTAGCTATTATTGGACTTTTTAAATAGCCTGCTTTAAGCAATGTTCCCGTTATTATGCATAGTTCACAGGTTTATTTGTGAGGATTTGTGGACAGATTAAAGGAAATTATATTTATGGAGTCTGTCGCCGATTCTTTATGGTGGGGTGTTTGATAGACAACGGATCGCTTTAATAAATTGTTTTAGAAGAAAAACGGTTGTAATGTAAACTCCGTGTAATCTTTTCAGTTGTGCAGTTCTGAAGCGAATCCAAGCCTTCCAGTTTCATAGAGGCGCATTTTGTGCCCAGGATGCAGATAAGCAGGGTTATGTCTCTATTTACCTTTTATTTATTGTGTATTTAGCCGTTTTCTTATTGTATGGCTGTGCTTAAGAGTCCATATATCCCTAAGAAACGCATCCACTTACATGTTCAATTGTGATATTTGATATGCCTTTTTGCGAATAATTGTAAAACCGGTTAACCGCAATTTGTTTCTCGGACGGTAATCTAACCGTCAAAATTTCACCCTGCGGCATACCTATTACAGACCAAAATATAACTCCTTTTTCACTATAAATCTTGACATCAGCAGTCTCCTTGATCATTATTTCAAGCTCGAGTCAGTTACACTTGAAATCATAATCGTGCCTAGAGGCTGCGATGGCAAGATGTACAGTGAAAAAGGAGTTGCACTCTGTCCTCACCCAAAAGAGATTGGATCGCTTCAGAAGACACTGATTAACCACTGGAGACATATGGATTACTTTTATGCTGACTTTGTGCTTTTTTGAACGTCTAGGTTCTAGCCACCATTCACTTGCATTGAATGGACCAACAGAGCCAAAATATACTTCTATATCTTCATTTGTGTTCTGCAGAAGAAAGTCATACACATCTGGGATGGCATGAGAGTAACTGATGAGAGAATTAAAAATTTTTGGGTGAACTATTCCTGTAAGTTTAAAGATAAGCGATTTTAGCATTCTGAAGCTTTCACGTGACTGAGCCGTTGAATTAGCCACGCCCCCTCATCCCAAAACCCCGCCCTACAAAGATAATTTTGAGGCCATAACGGAGCAAAAGAGCAGCATTGTTTGTTCCTGTGGCTGTCAAATTCAACAGTGGCACAATAGCGCCCTCAACTGACAAACATTATGAATCATAGCCTCAATGATCCGCTTCAAATGAAAACGAGCAAAATGATTGACACATTTTTGTTTTCTGTTTACAAAGTCTACAGCTGTCACAGAGACCGGTGAGATCTCAGGACACTAATTTCATTAATATCTTTTAAGGAAGTTGTAACATTTTTTGCATACTTTTTCCATGAAAAATCGCTTGCAGCACCTTTAAGTCTAACTACTCAATCCCATACTTGGGTATTTTGATAATCGTCACTAAAATAATATATGCGCATTGAGGAAGTTTCTGCAGAAGAATATGCAAATGTTACAGACAAACTGAATGCTGAAAAGTCCAATGTTAACTCTGCAGCTCCCTGGTGATTTAAGAGCTGCTTAAGCAATGGGTTACAACGTTTACAGTAAAGATCCTCTTTCCCCTGCTGCCCTATTTCAGGTGTATATTGCTGTCTACTAGATATCATTTTATCTGACAAACAGACTGCTCACTGTTCTTTACCCTATCAGGTATGAAATGACAAATTATGTCATTTGTGTATTTTAGATCAGTGATGAGGAGCAAGGTTATGACCTGGACCTCTTCTGTATACCAAAACATTATGCAAATGACTTGGAACGAGTGTATATTCCACATGGACTCATAATGGACAGGTAACTGGCACACCTTTTCTTTCTTTAACTCATGTTTCTCATATTAAACATGTTACATTGTCCACATGAAATTTGTTTGCAAAGGTCACAACTGCAAACTCATGACTGTTGACATTGTGAGATGGTAGAGCTAATTAAGTCTTTCTGAATTGACTATAGAACCGAACGTCTGGCCAGAGACATCATGAAGGACATGGGTGGGCACCATATTGTGGCTTTGTGTGTGCTCAAAGGGGGCTACAAGTTCTTTGCTGACTTACTAGATTACATCAAAGCCCTCAATCGCAACAGTGATCGTTCCATTCCTTTGACAGTGGACTTCATTCGCCTTAAGAGTTACCAAGTAGGACTATTAATCATTCACCTTTCATATGGATTTTTACCCCAGTTGAATTCAATCAGACCTGTCTCTGTTACTCACTCTTTTGTTTGTGTATTTAATAACCATATTACAACATGAATAAAAATTAGCAGTTTGCAATTCAAATTTGTTTCATGGTTGAGTGTTAAGTGTTGTTGTTAGTTTAGTAAATACCATACAGAACTGATGGAACTTATAGAAATGTCTCGATTCCTACCTCACACTGATTTTAATATGTTAAAAAAAATAGAATGACCAATCTACAGGTGAAATCAGAGTGATTGGTGGAGATGATCTGTCTACTCTCACAGGGAAGGTAAGTATCTTCCTGTAGAGAAATATGACCGTTTATATGACGCTAGTTTTATAAATATATAATCATTAAGCAAAAAAGTGCATGTGGCTAGTAAAATATTGTTAAATGCATTCTCATTTTTCTTTTTGGGATTTTCTGTTTGGACACCAAAGAACGTCTTGATTGTTGAGGTATTTTTGAATTTATTCATCATATTGAAATGTTTGCAATATCTTGTATTGTCCAGCAAATGGTACATGTATTTCTGTAATCTTTACTCTGTTTATTAGGACATAATTGATACTGGGAAAACAATGAAGACCTTGTTAGAACTTCTCAAGCAGTATAATCCAAAAATGGTCAAAGTGGCCAGGTAAAGATTGGGGGGGTATATATACACACACACACACACACACACACACACACACACACACACACACAGACAGTACTGTACTACAATGCATCCGGTAAGTATTCACAGCGCTTCACTTTTTCCACATTTTGTTATGTTACAGCCTTATTCCAAAATGGATTAAATTCATTATTTTCCTTCAAATTCTACAAACAATACCCCATAATGACAATGTGAAAGAAGTTTGTTTGAAATCTTTGCTAATTTATAAAAAAATAAAATAAAAAAAATCACATGTACATATGTATTCACAGCCTTTGCTCAGTACTTTGTTGAAGCACCTTTGGCACCAATTACTGCCTCAAGTCTTTGAGTATGATGCTACAAGCTTGGCACACCTATTTTTGGGCAGTTTCTCCTATTCTTCTTTGCAGGACCTCTCAAGCTCCATCAGGTTGGAATGGGAGCGTCGGTGCACAGCCATTTTCAGATCTCTCCAGAGATGTTCAATCGGGTTCAATTCTGGGCTCTGGCTGGGCCACTCAAGGACATTCACAGAGTTGTCCCATAGCCGCCACTTTGTTATCTTGGCTGTGTGCTTAGGGACGTTGTCCTGTTGGAAGATGACCCTTCACCCCAGTCTGAGGTCCAGAGCGCTCTGGAGCAGGTTTACATTAAGGATGTCTCTGTACATTGCTGCATTCATCTTTCCCTCGATCCTGACTAGTTTCCCAGTTCCTGCCGCTGATAAACATCCCCACAGCATGATGCTGCCATCACCATGCTTCACTGTAGGGATGATATTGGCCAGGTGATGAGCGGTGCCTGGTTTCCTCCAGGCATGACGCTTGCCATTCAGGCTAAAGAGTTCAATCTTTGTTTCTCATGGCCTGAGAGTCCTTCAGGTGCCTTTTGGCAAACTCCATGCGGGCTGTCATGTGCCTTTTACAGAGGAGTGGCTTCCGTCTGGCCACTCTACCATACAGGCCTGATTGGTGGAGTGCTGCAGAGATGGTTGTTCTTCTGGAAGGTTCTCCTCTCTCCACAGAGAAATGCTGGAGCTCTGTCAGAGTGACCATCGGGTTCTTGGTCATCTCCCTGACTAAGGCCCTTCTCCCCCGATCGCACAGTTTGGCCGGGCGGCCAGTTTTAGGAAGAGTCCTGGTGGTTCCAAACTTCCATTTACGGATTATGGAGGCCACTGTGCTCATTGGGATCTTTAGTGCTGCAGAAATTTTTCTGTACCCTTCCCCAGATCTGTGCCTCGATACAATCCTGTCTCTGAGGTCTACAGACAATTCCTTGGACCTCAATGCTTGGTTTGTGCTCTGACATGCACTGTTAACTGTGGGACCATATATAGACAGGTGTGTGCCTTTCCAAATCATGTCCAATCAACTGAATTTACCACAGGTGGACTCCAATTAAGTTGTAGAAACATCTCAAGGATGGTCAGTGGAATTAGGATGCACCTGAGCTCAATTTTGAGTGTCATGGCAGAGGCTGTGAATACTTATGTACATGTGATTTTATTTATTTATTTATTTATTTATTTTTAATAAATTTGCAAAGATTTCAAACAAACTTCTTTCATGTTGTCATTATGGGTTATTGTTTGTAGAATTTTGAGGAAAATAATTAATTTAATCTATTTTGGAATAAGGCTGTAACATAACATAAATTGTGGAAAAAGTGAAGCGCTGTGAATACTTTCCGGATGCACTGTATATACTATACAGTAGATATACTTTGCGACTATGAGTTGAATATGACCGTATTCTTCACAAATTCCATTTATTCATTTATTTGTAGTTTGCTTGTGAAGAGGACACCAAGAAGTGTCGGCTACAGACCAGACTGTGAGTTATTTTACTTCATAATGGCTTTAATATAGTTAGGATTAAATGATGTGTTTATAAATGGGCGAATGCTGATATATTTGGAGTTGCAAAAGCATCTTCACACGATTAAAGCTCATTGATTTAAAAGGGGATCAATTTAATTGTTTTGACCACTGAAATTTGACCACTATGATTTATTTCAATTAAGGACATTTTAGTGCTGTGCTAAATGTTGGCCACAAGGCTGCACTCCAACTCTTTCTGGCATTGTGGTGCAAATAAAACCAGCAGAAATAGCAGATTTACAGTACTTTTTTTTTTCAATAACCTCCTGGGTTTTTTTTTTTGTTTGTTTTTTTTCATCCTCTAGTTGTTGGATTTGAGGTTCCTGACAAATTTGTGGTTGGATATGCACTTGACTACAATGAGTACTTTAGGGATTTAAATGTAAGTGGTGACCTGCCAGAATATAAATTTCTCTTTTTAGAAACTTAGCATTATGTTTGTGGCATTGTGGCAATTTTTGCTAATTTTGTACACCATTTTGACTTGCAGCACATCTGTGTCATCAGTGAAACGGGAAAGGAGAAGTACAAAGCATGAGAAACCCTGAGCTTCCCCCTCTAGCTGTGTATCATTTGTTTTGAATAGATGTCTTTTTATTTTATATCCATTTCGTATTTTTCAGTAGCGCAGCACACCACACGTAAGCAGGTCCTCCTCTCAGGGTCTCTGGTGGGTTGTATGCTGTTAATGCACCTGACATTTGAATTTGCTTATACCTCCACAAGCACCCTGCTATCAAACACATATTAGTAACTACAAACACTCTCAGTCCCTGAGAATAGTAGTCTTAAGACTGCTGCTCTCAGTTCCTTAAAATGGGTGTTTAAAACAACCATTTAATAAACATTTGGGTAAGAGACAAAAATTCCTTTAAATTATTATGATTTGTGTGTAAAATTATGGATTGATGTTTAAAGATTAGATTTGGATAAATCCAATTATATGGATAAAATAATGCAGATTTTTAGGTTATCTTGCTTTGCTATTCAATATTTTAAAGAACATACAATTTGGGAATTTGCTCAGATGGCAAAGGGAAAACATTAGTATTTCCCAAAGACTATTTGCAATGTACTGTATCATGAAATGTCACTGTAATATGCACCCTGTCATAATATCAGTGATTAATTTACCTGCAACAGGGCAATCTTATTTTCCAACCACATTTCAAACTTATTGACACTTTAAAGCCAAATATCACATCCTTATGTTCTCTTTTTATTTGTAATTTTGTTAATTTTGCATGCAAAAATATTTATTTGTGTCCAATTACTAAAGTCCTGGTTTATAATTATATAAATGAATTGAACAATATGATGCCTTGTATGGTTGTATGATCACTTATGCTACCATATAAATGCTGTAATGAAGAGAATGATCACAATGAAACAATAATGCTGTGAACTCATCATTGTGCAGCAGCCTGTCAACCATCAACTTTCTGATTATTCAAAGTATTTGAGTATTCTCCAATATTTATTTTTTTTAAATGTTTTTTTTTTTTTTTAAATGCTCTTGTCAAAGACATGACCTAATTTTGCCCCAACATTGTTAAAAAGACATTATCAGTAAGGACATTATTGTCTTTAGTGTAGGATTAAACTTAAAATTGTTCTTCACTTAATGAAATGCCAAAATATTAAAATGGTGTTACAGTTAAAGCCAATATGAGTCTGTTCCCTACTTTCTATTGTGTAGAGAACTCTGTACACAGCATGCAGATCAAAAATTAAGGGTATTTAAATCTTACAAGTACAATAATTTTAGAAATAACATGTGAAGAACCAGGTGCACTCAAGGAAAGTAAGTCATTTTGGTTATTACTGATTTTATTTAACTGCGTTGGTCATCTACAGTACAGAGAGGGCCCTGCAAGTGTTTTTCCATCACATAAATGCATAGGTATGGTCAGCTATGGCGAAGATCTGGAATGGCTCTTAGGGGTCTGTAAGTGCTGACAGGCCTTACTACAGCAGAACAGTAATACTGGATAACACCACATTCACCTCCAGTATTTATGTGCTGCTATAGTACATTACCTTCGGATCTGGTGTTCTCTTACATCATGTTATTGACTTGTTGCTGGGGGAACAGAGAGCCAGAGCTCTAGCAACAAATCTTCATGGTCTGCATTTCCATCACCACAGCTTGCTGAAGACTGGTGTCATAAAGCATTAGACACATTCATTCTCTTTTACTCAGTGTGGCATTAAATGTTTGAACCCTTAAAGGAATATTCTGGGGTTCAATACGTTAAGCTCAATGGACAGAATTTGTGGCATTATGTTGAATACCACGTAAATCAATTTCAACTTGTCCCTACTTTAAAAAACAAAACAAAAATGGAAGTGAATAGGGCCAATTTTAAGGGGTTTAAAGGCAGAAATGTGAAGCTTATAGTTTAATAAAATCATTTGAATTCTGCTAAAAGATGTGTATTATTTTAGCTGTAAAACTGTATTTTACAGTCGCTTTAGGGTTTAAGGCATTACGTCGTCATGGCAAGAAAGTTGTAAAATTGGATATAACTTCACGCAGAAAAGGTTAGTAAGCGATTTGAATCACACTAAAATCATGTTAACACATTTAATGTTTACATCTTGTAGCTATACTTTTGAATCCGTGAGTATTTTAATGTTTACAGATTGGTCTCATTCACTTCCATTGTAAGTGCCTCACAGTAACTATGTGTTATATATTATATATATATATATATATATATATATAATATAAATATAAAAGAAAAAGGGGAGATGAGTTGAAATTCATTTTTGTGGTAACATCAACATTATGCCACAAATGCTGTTGACTGAGTTTGTATTGAACCTGGATTATTTTTTAAACTGTCACCATTAATTTTCAAGCAGTACATTCTATTCTAATTGCCATTCTTGCATTATATGAAACATTAATGTCTGTTAAGAACTAATTTTAGGAATGGAATTTTTACATATCACTTTGTGAGGATGTCTATGTAATTATGGAAATATTTCTTGGTGTAATCAGTGGCTCCACATGCCATTAAGAGGACGAAGGTCCCCTGATGGGTCTGAATGGAACAACAGTGCAAGATAGGCCTCAAGTGTTCGTCTGAGGGGCCCCTGACTGTAAACAGATCACAAACTGTATATTTTTGTACTAGGGAACCTAAAAAACATACACACTGATATAAAAAAAAAAATAATGGTGTAAACTGCCATCATTATGAAGTCATTTTGAGTTCCAAAGATACGTCTGTATTTAAACTGAGGGATTTTATCATTTGAAGAGATGGTATGTTGTTTGTACACCTAGCTGTTGGTTAGCAACTAATGAAGTACATGAAATAAGAGCCATGGCCAAGTCAGACATGACCAGACATATCCTCAATTCAACATGTCAAGGTCTGGTGTGTAGAGGGCCCACGGCGACCTTACTTGCTTTTAAAATAAAATACGTAACACATATCAAATGATATAAATGTGAATAATTTGTAGTCAACATGCCTCAATTTTAAAAAAAAGCAAACTGAATACACATTTCTTAAAATGAATCAATTTATTTTATTTATTTTTTTAAATGCAACTTAAATTATTAACATAAAGATTATCATTTTTATATTATTATAGAAATTGTATATTTTATCTTTATACAGGCCATAAACACTAGAGACTACGCACAATGAGCTGGATACCACACAGAGGGTGTAGTTAACTCCTGCCTACTCAGCATTTTTTTTTCAATAATTGTATTTAACAACTAAAGTAGTCCACATTCTAAGTGTACAGTATTAAAATATTAAAAGGCATAAATATACATTTAAAACGTACATGCTAGTTGCCGACCTCCTTCAAAAAAGTATATCAACAGACCGTGGGGTGTTTTCTCATTTGCCATTATACAGGTTCCCTAAATAGGCAACTTCGTACTAATAAAAAAAGAGGACGTTTGCTATGAAGATATATTGAAAACTGCGAGTTAATTACAAAGAGATAAAGAGCGAACTTTTGATTGACACGCGTCAAGATGAAACATGTCAAATTGTGCTCGTGCAGTCAAAGTTGAATTAAAGTAGGGAACTTTTCTCCTCACGCTCTACTACGGCACCGTTTTCAAACAAAAAGATCGATAGGCGAAACATAGAGCACAGTATGTGCGTTAGACACCTCCGTCAGACGCTTCAGAAATTAATGAACAACATAGAATTTGACAGCGTGACAACGAGGGGTAAATTCTCAAAGAAAGAAAAAATAAGTCCTCAAAAAAATCCAAACTTACCTCGGGTCCAATCGAAAATGGCGCCGAAATTTAATTGTATGGTCTCCTGAAAAGCTTTGTGGGAGCGTGAGCTGTACTACATCCCCCGTTGAGTAACTGAAGAGTGGAACTGCAGTGTCGTGACACGTTCTTACTACTTTGGCACACTATATCCCCTCAGGATGTTGTCATGCCTTTTGAAGCAGCCAACTTGTTCCCCTAACAAACAAGTTTCTGACATTAATAGAGTATATTCTAATAAAAACCCTGTATCATTATAATGCATGCCTATAAGCCTTCTTTGGCTTGCTTATGTTGTCTAAATAGTTCACTTTCAAAAATCTTTAAAGATATAATTCACCCAAAAATGAAGATTCTCTCATCAGTTACTCAACCTCATGCCATCCCAGTTGTGTATGACTTTCTGTCTTTTGCAGAACACAAATATTTTTTTAATAATATCTCTGTTCTGCAGGTCCATTCAATGCAACTGAATGGTGGCCAGAACATTGAAGCTCCAAAAAGCACATAAAGGCAGCATAAAAATCCAGTGGTTAAATCAATGTCTTCTGAAGCGATAGGTGTGGGTGATAAACAGATGACTATACTGTATACATCATTTTTTACTATAAATCTCCATTTATGTCCACAGTCTTCTTTTGTTTTTTTTTTTGCCGATTCACATTCTTTGTGCATATTACCACCTACTGGTCCAGGCTGCTCAAAGGTGGATATTTATAGTAAAAAGGACTTAAATATTGATCTGGTTCTCATGCACATCTATTATATCGCTTCAGAAGACATGGATTACTTTTATGCTGCCTTTATGTCCTTTTTGGAACTTCAAAGTTCTGGTCACCATTCACTTGCATTGTATATATATATATATATATATATATATATATATATATATATATATATATATATATATATATATATATATATATATTATTTTAGTAAAGGTTGATTTCCCTCTACAAAAGCCTAGCCAAAATACCATCACCTGACCTGTGTAATGACCTGCAGTCACCTGGTTCAAAATCTTGTGTCTCTCATTAGAAGAAGAGAAAAGAAACATTGTCTGTTGTCAGACAGAAGCCTTGCAGTGAGCTGTGAAGAAACATGTGACTCTGGTGTTGTTTATCGAGGGTGTGTTCTCTGTCAAGCTATTTTATGCAAAATTGGGCTTTGGGTGTCATCACCACATTATTGTGAAAGGCTATGCTTAGACAGGGAAGCTATGACCTAAGACATGTAGAAATGAAATGTAAACACAAGAGCCTTTGTTTTTACATTTAGTCTACATTTAGGGACCTTGTTAATCTCTTAAATTCACATTTTATTTATGTGAAATTGGTTTATAAAACTGTGTGTTTATCATTCCATCTCTACTATTTATGGGTAAGATGCAGTTCACTGCAAGGTCTGACTGGACGTGTTCTTTGGTAAAGGGTTAGAAGAACGAAATAAAAGAATGGTTAATAACAGTCTTTTTAAAATGATAGTACTCTTTGGGTGGGTGGTATACCAGTTGCAGTGTTTCCAGATCTCAGAAGAGAAACAAAGCACCTGTTTTAGAAAAACAAGCTTAAAATAAGGGACTTGCTTCACCCAAAATAATCCATTAAATTTTTTCCTCGTTGGGGGAATTGTCAGGATGGGAATCATAACAAGCAGTACAGTAGCCTAGGCTATCTAAAGTAACATCTTTTCAATAAAGGTATTCTTGATATTAAATGTATCCCCAAAAATATTTAAAAATGTCAGTTATTAATTTGGCCACCTAAAATCAATGAATAGTCTAAATCCAGTGTTGGGAGGGTTACTTTTGAACTGTATTCCACTACAGATTACAGAAAAATACAAAATAACCTCTTCAGTAATCAAAATACTTTTTGAATGTAACTGTATTCTAATTACCAATTATTTAAATTGTAACTGTAGTGGAATACAATTACTTATATTTTGTATTTTAAATACGTAATCCCGTTACATGTATTTCGTTACTCCCCAACCCTGTCTAAATCTCTCTCCTGCATGCATGCACACACTGCATTGGTACGTATGGACTAAACATCACCTTTTACGGCCTCAATTATTTTCATATTTTTTTATAATGGTTTTTAAACTAGTGGTTTCCTTCAGAATCAAAGCACATGTTTATGTTCTACGAAAAAGAGAGAAGCCTCATTTTGTTCAGGCAACAGGAAGTGGTGTAATTCCGAAAATTCACTGTCTGTGATAAAACCTTTGGTCCTTGGTTTCATGAAAAAATGATCGGAACAAAATTATCCAGTTATTAATCTGCAACCAGCATTTAAAACGGTTGCCGTTCAAAAGGGCACGCCTACATAAATCGAGTTTCTGATTGGTTCACGATGTCGTCGGTCACTCCGCTAGAAGCAGAAGGGGCGGGACTCTGTGCTGATCTGTGGATGAGCTGCGGCGTCCAGAAAAAAAAAAAAAAAAGAAAAGATAATCAGTATATGATAACCTATGATTGACGCAAACTAAGTTACAAACTCAACCAGCTAAATAGATACTGACAAACCAAAGTGACGAATAGATGAAGTCGGAGAGAAGCCGTACACTTGTTTAGTGATTTCCATTCATCTTTGCGTGTTTGCTCAGCAATACATCACGAACAGCAGGCTAGTTAGCTACATGATGATGGCCAGCTGAACATTATTTTGCCTTCAGCATTTATTATTATTATTAAGCTCACTTCTGTACCGTCGTGGGGTGGGATCTTTATCTTCATAACCATGCTTTCGTGCTTTAAACGTTGCCTTTTCATACATATTTTCCACGTGCCCTCCTAAGCTTGTAATTGTCTGCTCTGAGCTGCTTGTGCGCCGTGAGCTACCAAGCTAAGCTAACAGTATAGGAATAGTGTGTGCATGGGCCAAACCCCATTCACACATTAGCTTGCTGCTAACCAGCCACTGGATCTCTTACAAGTTTGGACCAGAAACAGGAGAGTTTTCTAGAAGCATACACAGTGCAGGCCGAAGAAGCAGAATGTTGATTTGCAGAAAGCGACGGATCGTTTCCTTAGGCACTGATCGAGAGCTATATTGATCCTAAAGAGCAACGCAAGAAGCCTCAATCCGTCTATATACGCTACAAAATGAGCTCAAAGTGAACTGAGACATTGGCCTGCTTCGGGTAACAGGGCCACTGGCTTTCAACGATGTAGCTCTGTAAACTACGTGCAATTTTGCGGCGTATGTACGAGGACAATAACGATGAACAATCAAGGAATGAGGTCACAAGAGAAGATGGAGCTGGACCTAGACATCTCGTCGTCACTTGTTACGAGCGATGGGCAGCTGAGACGATCGAACAGCGAACCGATGATAAACGGCCTGAGGTGAAGATGGACATTACTTATTGCGTTTAGTTATCATATTAACATCTACATCAGGCTTCGTTGTGTAATGTAGAACATATCTGGTCTCTAGAACATACTGGAAGTGTCACAAAACCTCGCCAGCTGTCTATCTAGACATCAGCTTTGGGTATTATTTAGGGTTCTCGCACGCCCATGAAGCCCTCACATGCTGTCTAGTCCAGGTTTTCAGCTCAGTAGGTTTTAAGACTTAAATTTTTCCATGCATGGCTGTTGTAGATGTTCTGTCTCATGGGTAGAGAGAATAGACAAGCAGCCATGCTAGAATAATATCTGACGAGTCAACAGGGCCACCAGTCTCTCAAGAACAGGCTGTGTTGGTAGTATAAAACTCTCACATTTGGCACAGCATTGGCATAAATGCATTTAAATGAATAGTTTTAGTAGATGTTAAAACGGAGTAATTGAAGTGGAGTTCTCTCTCCCCAGTGACGCTTCACAGGTGTACCAGAGAGAGGTTCTCCGAAGCAGAAGAAACAGTACAACGGTTGTTCGACCCAATATGGTATTTATCATGTTGCAGAATGGCACCTGAAAGAAAATGGTGTGGTTTTTGTATAACTTGGTAAATTACATTTTGTTATTGGATGTTTTATGCTTTTTAGGTTCCATCTTCGCCAGTACGTGTACCAAGCACAAGACTGCAACGGATCAAACAGGTACAAACTAAGTTTGCAATATTTTCAAATGCATCGTATTTGACTTTGGCTGAAGTTGACATTAAACGTGTATTGCTGAGGGTACGTAGTTTTTATAAAAAAATATGTAGAGCATGTCAGACTCGCCACTCTCATATATTTCCATGTGGTAGTGTGTGTTTAAAGTACATGCTAAAATTAAACTTTGGAGTTTCGCTAACCACCAGTCTTACAGCTCTACAGACTGATTGGTAGTACCATGCTCCAACACAGGGTTCTAGATATGTACAAAAAGTCACTGTTGAATTTGGTGGTTGATCTCATTGTTTGGGATGCAGAATATGTCCTCATGGGGGCTGTTGTTTGCATGTTTCTTTTTAGGAAGAGGGTGTTGATGTGATGAATCGAGAAACTGCCCATGAGCGGTAAGCACTTGTCTCTCCTACAGCTACTGAACCTTCAGGGCATTGGTTTCCCATTTATCAAACGCTGACAGCAAATGTTTTTTCCACTGCTAGTGTTTGTAATATTCCTTGACATGTAGAGCTGGAAATATGCCATAATATACAATTTGGCTGAGATCTTTGGTTGGAGGGAAAATGTTAGTAGCATTTGGTGACATCTCTACTCTTCTGCTGTTTTTGTTTTCCCCTCAATCTCCATCATTCTAGAGAGGTGCAGGCAGCCATGCAGATAAGCCAGTCTTGGGAGGAGAGTCTTAGTCTGGTAAGAAAGATCATTTGGATTAAACCCCATGTCCGCTTAGACCCCATGAAATGGCTTCATAAGTGCACTTTTCTATCTTGTGTTGACACATTTCCTGTTGAAATCAGAAGTTTGGGTGGGACATTTTTTTTAATGACTTTTAGTTTATATCACAGCCGTGAATCATGATTTGCTACTTGCTTGTGGTAGTAGGAGTGGAGATGTTCTCATTCTGTAGAGCATTTGGTTAGACAGAACGTCTCTGCAAGAGGAGTCGTCAATAATTTTGGTACATTTTACTTGAAGATAATTGTAATTGTGTAAATCTGCTCAAAGGTTTTGTCCAATCTTAAGAGTACCCTATTATAGACATGGGTTAAAAGCCATGAAACTATGTTTTAAATATCACAGAGTCTTTAAAAACAGAGGCAATGATGCTCTTTCACAATTATTGATGATTGCATGCAGTAGCTATTTTGCTACACTTTTACTTTCCCTTACTGGTGGGACTGTGGAAAAGAAAACAAGCATGCTAGAGAAAAGCTCATGGAGTCAACAGGGCCACCAGTTTCTCAAGCACAGGCTGGATTGGTAGTATAAAGCTCCAACACTGAACCAACAGTCACTGATTTGGTTAATTAGCAGTTGTATTAATGTGGTATTGGCTTTGATTTATATGGCTGTGTTTTGCTTCTGTAGAGTGATAATGATCTTGAGAAATCTTCCTCATCTCCAAAGCGGATCGATTTTGTGCCTGTGTCCCCTGCTCCTTCACCCACCAGAGGGATTGGGAAAAAGGTATTTAAAACATTTATATTTTTCTGTCAGGTGCTTGCCATAATGCTTTATTTAAAGGTGAAGCGTGTCATTTTATTCAATGTTAAAACACTTATTTATCCCAGCTTAATATGCAGAAACAACTATAAGCAATTTTTTTTGTTGATTCCTCTGAAGTGTAAATGCTTTGGCTCTCTGGCGTAGGGCTGGGCGATTGGGCAATGTAATCGGGTATCTACAATATCTTACAAAGATGACGATTGAGACATTCAATTGACTGACGATGATCGACTATATCGGGAATTGGCAAAACCATGGATCTTGGAAGTCAGCAAATATATTAAACAGTAGCTCAGGGTGTGAAATTAGCACACTCCACCGTCAAATGTGACGAGGCTGAATCCAGTTCGTAAGCTCCTCGTCCAAATGTATTTCATTCACGGGTAAATTTGCTCATCTACCCGCAACAGGCAGGCTACCTGTAAGACGTCTTGGAGTGACATGAAATGCTGTTAGTCACAAAGACACATGCTTCATGAAACACACTTTATTATATTTTTAAGAACAGACAAAAGAAAAGCAGTGAATGCTCATATCTGATTTGCTCTTTGTTCAGAGGCGTCCAGCACGAGCCTGTCTTGTGGAACACGCATGTAGAGTTATCACTTTTTTTCTTTTTATCCATTTCATTCATCTGAAAACTGTAAAAATAATGTTGACTATGAGAATGCTGTAAATGATCTGCGATCATCTCAGGAGGTGCTGTGAGTTTAGTTTACTTTATTTCCACGGAGCAGTTCGCGGTTAACATGCATTGTGAATGCAACTCTGGTTCGGTAATATATCTATGTATTAAAGAAACAAAGACTAAAGTAATCATAAAATAATACAAGACACCTTCACCTTGAACCTAAAATGAGTTCTATTTCATTTTCTTTAGGCAGCATTAACTGTATTACCAAAACGCAATACAAACACAAATTTGATAACACACATTTGGCAGCATTATTTTGGAAACTTAATTTATTAGGCTTTATTATTATGATCATTATCATCTTGACATTTTTATAATTGTTTTTAGTTCTTAAACCGTAGGCTATTAGTAATTTTCCACCTGTTGTCGCTGACTGATACTCACTTGATGGCAAATGGAGCCGTTTGAGACGGTAAATGTTTGGATTTGGGGAGGTGGTTAAATAAGATTTTTTGATCACTTTTAAAGTGCAATTTGAATTTAGAAATGTCTTGTTTTTTGTGTTTTAATAAATGCTTTAAATTTAAAGCAAAATCAATAAAGCAAAAATATTCGCTGATCCTCGGAAGGGGAGTTGAAGATATAATCTTATATTGCGATATTTTAACGCTAAAATATTTTTTACATATCACCCAGCCCTACTCTGGCGCTAATAAAACATTGCTCTGTTTGTGCGGGCATCCCAACATGGCAAGATTGGCTAAAACTATCCGTTTTCCCAGAAAAATGGGAAAGTAGTCAGGAAACCTGTTTGAAAATGGTCATTACTATTTTGTTTGATGCAGAAATAACATGCTTGGGGTTAGTAACCAACTTAGAAAGTAAGTGTGACTGAAAGTGAAGTTTTTATTTTTATTTTGATTGAAACTATGTAATTGGATTTCTCTGGATTGTCTCTTTTTAATGAGCAGCAGTGCTTCTCTCCCTCTCTGCAAATCCTGGTGAGCAGTAACGGTCTGACACCCAGTCCTGTTCCCAGCCCAACACGCCGCTTCAGGTGAGTTCTGTACAATCATTATGCCGCAGTAGGAATGTTTGCCATTTGTTTTGTTTTTTTCTCCACAATTTGGAATGCCTAATTCCCAATGCGCACTAAGTCCTTGTGGTGGCGTAGTGACTCAATCCGGGTGGCAGAGGACGAATCTCAGTTGCCTCCATGTCTGAGACCGTCAGTCTGCACATCTTATCACGTGGCTTGTTGAGCATGTTACCGCAGAGACATAGCACGCGTGGAGGCTTCACGCTACTCTCCACGGCATCCACGCACAACTCGCCACGTGCCACACCGAGAGCAAGAACCACATTATAGTGAACGTGATGAGGTTACCCCATGTGACTCTACCCTCCCTAGCAACCAGGCCAATTTGGTTGCTTAGGAGACCTGGCTGGAGTCACTCAGCACACCCTGGTGGTAGTCAGTGTCATTACTCGCTGAGCTACCCAGGCCTCCAATGTTTGCTATTGTTATATCCTAGTATATTGCATTTTTCAGTAGCTTATCACTTATCAAAAGTTTGCCCAGCAGGAGGAGTCAGAGCCCAATCAACTGCATCAGGCCCAGCATTCTGGGCCCTCTTAAACGCAAAGGTAAGCAAGCAGTTAACTTTTATAAATATAAAAAAAAACCTTTTTATTATTATTATAAGGACTGGGTAAAAATATAGATTTTCTGATGCATCAATTTTTGTTTAAACAATATTGATTTTTAAATCCCATAAATGATCTTTTACTCTGTGGCATCCCTGTACAGTGAGTAAATTACACCAAATTCCGTGCTTTGCGACTAAAAATGTCTGTGATTAGACACTAGCTGCTAAATGTTCAGATTTCACCCACCAGTGTTTGAGTAGTAAAGTTTAGCAGCCAGATCCTTTAACTGTATGTTAAGAGTAAAAGTTTGCTTTGACTCGTTCTGTGTCCAAAGATGAGATCCATGCAATCCATGTCACTGAAAAATGTCTGTTTTAAAACCCTTTCTGCTCTTTAGAGTCAGTTGTTGATTTTAAAACCACAAACAAAGAAACCTGTAATTCTAATCACTCATAACACAAATGAGATAAAGCCATTTGAGTCCTCTCTCGTTAATATGCGTTCACTGGCTAAATTCTTATAAGTACCAATTATGCATGTAAATTATAAACATATTATATTGCACATATATTTTGTTACATATGCGATTTTTCTAGACATTTATTGATGGGATACACTGAATTTGAACAGTTTTCAAAAGCTAATGTGTGACCAATATGATGAAAAATGAATAAAATTATTTGGATAAATGAATATTTTTGAATTGAATCAATAAGGGTTAACTAGAAGGCAAGGGTCCCTTTATAATTAAAAGCATTAGCTGACAGAGAATTTACTTCATATGTAAGCAAAATGGACATTGTAACCAAATTATACCCCTCTGAATCGATATCAGGTCCGAATCGAATTGAGACCTTGTGAATCGGAATTGAAAGGTATTGGGAAATCTGTATCAATACCCAGTCCTATATATATATATATATATATATATATATATATATATATATATATATATTATTTTTTTTATTATTATTATTATTATATCCAGTGGGTCACTTTGGATACCTATAAAACTACTTTCTGTTGGATCATTTTTTTTTTTTTTTTTTTTCCAGGGGAAATGGAGACGGAAAGCCAGCCCAAAAGGCTCTTTCAGGGAACCACCAACATGCTCTCCACAGAAGTGTCCCACCTGCCGGAACTTAACACCTGGTGAGTTATCTCCAGCAGATTTCATTATTTTAATTGAGTACATTTCAGTACAAGTCTCTCAGGATATGTTGTATTAGAAGTGTATGTACACTTAAAGTGTTGGGTTGTAAATTCACCAATAGTAAAATAACCTCAGGAGAGATCATGACCTTACTCTGTTCATATTTTTTTTAAATACTTTCTCTTAGCTCTGCTTGATATACAGAGACCACTCATAGCCATTCATAGGTTGATTTCCCAGAAAAGTGTGAACACTGGCTCTGTGGCGCTTTCAAATCATTGCTCGGTTTAAGCATCCTGACACTGCAACATTAACTCAACCAATGTTGTGCATTCGGGACGGGACTGTCTGTTTGACCACTAGCAGATGGGTGGAGGGTTTAATGCTGAAATTTCAACTTGACTTAAATTATGCCACTAAGGTATTTTCAGAGATAGCACTGCTGGTGCATAAACCATTTTTATTATTAGACCAAAGCCATTAACCTTTGTCTCTCTCCACCAGTCTCTCTCCAGATCTTCTGGATGGAAGTCTCAGTAGTGTTGGCTCGTCCTCGGACTCACCTGCCAAGATGGAAGGAGTGTCGTCCTCCTCCAGTAACTCTCCCCTCACACCCCTCCAAGATTTCTCTCCTAAGTGAGCCACTGAGCATCAGGGACACGATAGGAGAGGATGGAGAATTAGGACTGCTGCTCGGGCCTTCTTCTAGTCTTTTCAGTTTCTTTTCCAATGCCTTCCCAACATGCCTTTTGTTCTCATCCTGAACTGGCCTGTTATCTGCTTGCCAGTGGATAAAGTAGGTGTTTGCATTAAAGGAAAACAGACCCTCATTGGGACAGACCCTAAAGGTGATGTATAAGCATTGAGAGACTGTGGATGCTTTTGAATCAGCTGCTATAAATGGATTTAAAACATGGTGTATAGATTTGTATCAAAGTGAACAGCATTACAGCATCCAGCCCATCTGAAATACTTAATTACTGTAGTTGTCTTAGATGAGAGGAATGCCACAGCAAGGAAACTGAATGGGTCTTGAATTTTTCTTTTTATTTTCCTCAAGACAATTAACTTGTTTGATAAGGTTTTGAAAAAACCGCTGTAAACAGGATAACAACTACAGGCCTGTTCTTTTATTTACAATCACAACTTGCCAACTGGTATTGTGTGTTAGAATTAACTTATTTTTGCTTCTCTTTTATTTGTATGTATGTACATAAGATTTAATCCTCCTAAGTCATCCTGTAATAATTGGTGGTGAAACGTGCAGAGGTAAAGTGAAGAGCAAACTGACCGCTGCCTCTTCTAGAGTTCTATTAGCAGTGCAGCTGCACATTAAAGGGGCAATAAAAATGTATTGGCTTTGTTCGGAATGTGATTGTAAAATCTGATTTAATTGTTTTCATTTGTGAATTGAAAGAGTAGCGTTTTGTTCTACAAACCGCAGTGTAAATCTTTTTTTCTGAATGTCTTTGCAAACCACAGTACGTGGTGTCATGTTGATGAGTTAAGTGTGTTTGTTGTTTACTTGCTGATTTTGTTTTTGTCCTGTGGACTCTTAATTATTTTACGCTGTCCTGTTGTCTCAACAAACAGTACTTTGAAAAGCCTCTGCATGTGAAGTTTGTTGAGGAAGATCGGAGTGCTTTCATGAACAAGTAGTTGTACTCCGCTCTCCCTGAACAAAAAAAAAATCTTCCTTTCATCATATCTGAGATTTCCAGATGTCAGAAATAAATTATTTGTCCAGCTATTGCCTTTTTTTGAGACATCGGTTTTATTGGAATACCAGCCAGAGATCTGTGTTCTCCCACTGTGGTTATTGTCTTTAAAGACACAATGATCAGGATAGTTTTAAAATCTAGACCTAGATTTATACTGAAGCATTTCATTTTCAGTTTATTGCTAAATCAAACTGCTGCCTGACTAAAGGGAACAGAGGCTTTAAAATATCTCACCTTTGGTCTGCTGTACCAAATGTTACAAAGTTTAAAACAAGACTAATGAAACAATTAATGTACAGAGAAAATTTTGTTATAGGTTATTCCCCCAGCTGGCCTATTGACTAGAGTTTTAGACTAACAAGCAACAACAAGAGAAGACAGCCTGACAAGATATGGAAAATGTTGATTGCATTGCTGTTCTGATTACAATATACAAGAATTACACTAATTTATTTGGAAGACATATCTACTTCTAAAGTGTTTTATCACACTGCAATGTTAAAGGGATAGTTCACCCAAAAATTAAAATTCTCTCATTTACTGTTACGTCACCCTCATGCCATCCCAGATAAGTATGACTTTCTTCAGCAGAACACAATAATGTATATGTAAAAATATATATCTCAGCTCTGTAGGTCCATACAATGCAAGTGAATGGTGATTAGACTTTTGTAGCTCCAAAAATCACAAAGGAAATAGAAATAATTCATAAGAATCCAGTGTTTAATTCCATATACTCAGAAGCAACATAATAGGTGTGGGTGAGAAACAGATGTGAAAGTGAAACTAAACCGGGACATGACTTTCAGATGTAAAATTGAAAGTGGAGATTGAGTAAAAAAAAAAAAAAAAAGACTTAAATTTTGATTTGTTTCTCACCCACACCTATTATATTGTTTCTCAACATATGGATTTAAACACTGGAGTGTTATGGATTACTTCTGCAGAGGTCTGGCCACCATTCACTTGCATTGTATAGACCTACAAGCTGAGATATTCTTCTAAAAATCTTTGTCTTCTGCTGAAGAAAGTCATACACATCTGGAATGGCATGAGGGTGAAAGTAAATGAGAGAATTTTAAATTTTGCATGAACTATCCCTTTAAATATTGCTTCTAAAGCCAACTTAAATCTGATTCAGAAACTTTCAGAAATATTTAATGTTGCAAATAATACTAACACATGACTTTCTAGGAAATGCCTTTTAAAAATCAACTTGGTTTATTTGATGTGGATATCTATAAAGATAATGTGCACAAGATTTAAGCAGTGGACAAATATAAGAGCAATTCAAAAAACAAGGGTGTCAAGATGTGAGAATCTTCCCTTGTGGCAAACTATGCATGTTCATTTATCAAACACAAAAAGCAATTCACAGACACACAGAATATGACGCAAGACAACACATTTAATTTAATGTACTCATGTTCTTCTACACCCCCTCCCACCTAACAAGATAGTCAGCTGGGCCCAGTTGGCAGCTCAGTCATTTTTCCATCGATAAACACAATACGCCCAACCCCCACCCATGGATCTTTGCGTCTTCATTGTTTCGGTATGTTTGAGACGTCATTTAAAAAGTTAGTTCCTGTTTAGAGGAAGTTTCTCAGACATGTTTCCCTGTCCTCAGAACACTCCTGGCTGAGATAAGTCCATATCTCCCCTCTTCATCATCTTAGTTCCATTTTCATTCAGCAAGGTCAATTTGAAGAGCACTTCAAGTGCGTAGAATAACCATTGTAAGAAGACCTGTGCAACATTGGAAAGAATATTGAAAAAGTGCATAAGACAAGCAAACTGGGAAGATCCAAATATGTTGCATGCATTCTACTGCATATTTGTTAAAGGGATAGTTTACCAAAAAATACAATTTTGTAATAGTTTACTCACCCTAAACATTGTGCCTAACATCTCCCTTTGTGTTCCAAAATCATTTAGGTTTGGAACAACATTAGGGTAAGTACATAATGACAGAATTGTAATTTTTGGGTGTGCTATCACTTCAAAGGAATGTTCCGGGTTCAATACAAGTTAAGCTCAATTGACAGCATTTGTGGCATAATGATGATTACCACGAAAAAAATTTTCAACTAGTCCCTTCTTTTCTTTAAAAAAAGCACAAATCTGGTTATAGTGAGGCACTTACAATGGAAGTGAATGAGGCCAATTTTTTGAGGGTTTAAAGGCAGAAATGTGAAGCTTATAATTTAATATAACCACTTACATTAATTCTCCTGTTAAAACTTATGTATTATCTGAGCTGTAAAGTTGTTTAAATTGTGATTTTTGGGTTTGTTGACAATACATCGTCATGGCAAAAAAGTTGTAAAATTGGCTATAACTTTACACAGAAAAGTTAGTAAACCACTTTATCATTCTAAAATCATTTTTACACGCATATCCTTAATGTCTTGTGGCTATACTTTTGAAACAGTGAGTCTTTTAACACATTCACTTCCATTGTAAATGCCTCACTGCAACACAGATTTGTGCTTTTTTTTTAAGGGACGAGTGAAAATACATTTGTGTGGTAATCAATATTATGCCACAAATGCTGTCGATTGAGCTTAACTTGTATTGAACCCGGAATATTCCTTTAATGACACCTGTTAGATTATAGTATCTAATAGTAATCGTTCTGTTGTGTTTTGGCATCATCAAATGTATGAATTATTCTGTATGGTAATGTCAATACTTCAACTTACCTAAAACATAAGCAGCTACAAGTTTCTTGTTAACACTTAAGTGGAGGTAGACAGGCACTGTGGATTCCTGCTCTCCCAAAGTTGGGAGCATAAGGGCTGCCATACACACCAGGCCTAAAAGGACAGTTAGGAGGCTGGGGCCCCCAGATGCTGTGCGGCTCTCTGTGCGGAAAGAAACACACATGGAAAAAAGGCTTTAACATGAAAGTGAACCACACATTTTGTTTGACCACAGCTATTTGGCGCCACCAAGTGGGACATGAACTGAACAGCAAGAGCATTGCAAAATAACTGACCATGGAATCTTTCCATAATTAAAGATAACTTATGCTGACAAATGTGCGGCAAATATCTTCACCACCTCATACAAATACATTGAAATGATGGACAAATGAAAAGTCTACCATAATATTATCAGAATTTGCAAATAATTAATAATTCGAAATAAGACCAAAAGCATGCATCAAGTTGATAGGGTCAATTTTGATTTAAATTTTGACTTGATTTATGTTGGTATTTAAGGGATAATTCACCCAAAAAATTTAAATTCTCTCATCATTTACTCACCCTCATGCATCCCAGATGTGTGACATTCTTTTTTCAGCATAACACAAACAAAGATTTTTAGAAGAATATATCAGCTCTGTAGGTCCATACAATGCAAGTGAATGGTGATCACACCTTTGTATCTCCAAAAATTACATAAAGGAAACAGAGAAGAAATCCAGAAGACTCCAGTGGTTAAATCCATGTCTTCCGAAGCAATCAAAATTTAAGCCCTTTTTTTTTTTTTTTAACTCTAAATCTCCAAATTCACTTTTACATCTGAAAGTCACATGTGGTGCCTGTTTAGTTTCACATTCACAACTTAATTGTATGGACCTAGAGAGCAGAGATATTTTTCTAAAAATCTTAATTTGTGTTCTGCTGAAGTACTAAAGTCATACATGACTGTGACGTGTGTGAGTAAATGACAAGAGAATTTTAATTTTTGGCATGAGTGTGAGTAAATGATAAGAGAAATTTTAATTTTTGTGTGAACTATCCCTTTAACTAAGCACCTGTCTGGAATGCAGTCTGCTCAAAGAACACTCTGTCGGCAAGTTGCTCTTTCATCCTGCGCTCCTCCTCCAGGGGTCGGACCTGGGGCTGCTCCTGAGCGGAGGAGGGCAGCAGAGTGGCCATTACTTCCTTCCTGCCCAGTGCCTTCCTCTGACTCTGCTCAGACACCTGCAGCCGGAACTTATCAATCACTCCATAATGGCAAGCCCGCACATCCCTATGGCGGATCACGCTGTTTGGAGAAAAACACAAGAAATGAAAGAAACCAAAGGTTGTGCAAGGCTCAATCATATTTCTATTCGAAATATTTAACTTGCAATGACCTGGTGACTTACATATCCACACAACATTGTGGTTTAACAGCACCAGTGGCATCCACCACTGCATACTTGTTTGGCGCTGTGCACAAAACTGACAAGGTGCAAGAACAATCAGTTAGAAAGAGAACCTCTACTTACGAGTGTTGAGGCAAATGGTTGAGCTCTCAATGAAAACAACTCACCTTTGAATTTAAGAGCAAACTCATAAGGGTTGTAGAGGGTGAGCACCTGCTTATGTGAAGCCTGCTCATCTGCATAGAACACCAGCTCAGTGGGGAACACAAACACTGGAAGGCTTCCCTCCACTTGGTCAGGCTGCCGACTCTGCTGCTGCATTGACTCAAGCTGAGCTCGCTTCCTCCGTCCTTTATCGTATTCCCTCTCCCTCTCAGAGCTGTAACGTTGCAGAGATCCAGTTCGTAATGCAGCCAGTTCAGCTATTTGGAAGCATGACGTTAATCTCTGAAAAGACAGAAATAGGGTAATTTCATCATGACAGTCTTTATGCAGTTTTTATATATAAATATATATATAAACGATCAACGCGAGTGATAAAATTTTTGTTTGTGTTTTTTTCTCCCCAATTTGGAATGCCCAATTCCCAATGCGCTCTAAGTCCTCGTGGTGGCGTAGTGACTCACCTCAATCCGGGTGGCGGAGGATGAATCTTAGTTGCCTCAGACAGTCAATCCGCGCATCTCATCACGTGGCTTGTTGAGCGCGTTACCGCGGAGACATAGCACATGTGGAGCCTTCACGCTATTCTCTGCGGCATCCACGCACAACTCACCACGCGCCCCACCGAGAGCGAGAACCACATTATAGCGACCACGAGGAGGTTACCCCATGTGACTCTACCCTCCCTAGCAACCGGGCCAATTTGGTTGCTTAGGAGACCTGGCTGGAGTCACTCAGCACACCCTGGATTCGAACTTGCCACTCCAGGGGTGATAGCCAGCGTCTTTACTCGCTGAGCTACCCAGGCTCCCCAACAATTCTTTATGTTGAATTTAATGACTTAAGACACTTCCTAAAAGGTATACTTTCTATAGATATGCTTCAGAAGAGTGAAATAAACACAAGTAAGTGCTGAAAAGTAGAGGTCAACCGATAGTAGATTTTACTGATACCGATAACTAAAGTGGTGGAAAAGGCAGATAACAGATTAATCGGCCAATAGTTTTTTTTTAAATACATTTATAGAATGATAAACATTTTCTTAGTCTTTCATTAAAATGAGGGGCACATGCAGAGAGGCTACAAGAATCTTACATGAATAAAATCCCAAAAGCAGTTTATTGTGCAACCAAAATCGCAAAAATAACCAGATAAATGAAGATTTTGTGCATAATGTGGGCCTTTTAACAATAAACAAGCCCGAAATACACCGGGGACTCTTATTTTGAAATGACAGAGACTTGGCTCCATTACAATGCTTTATATGAAAGGCTATTTTCCAAATTGAGCTTTTTATAGCCTATATAATCACCAGATGAAGAGTTTTGTAGATACAGTTCACCAGAGTAGGTTTACTGATGAGGAATAAAAAAGAAATTATCGGCAACTCTCAGCATAGATTTTTGCCGATAAGCAGTAGATCCAAAAAGCAACTATTGGCACCGATTAATCGGTAAAACTGATATATCGTTCGACTTCTACTGAAAAGTTCTTATTATAAACAAATAAAGGCTGACAATACTAATGTAGTTAAACAGTAATTCATTCAGTAATTCCAATTTCTTTACAGTAATTCAGATGTTGATATGAAATGTGGAGATAAATATTATTAAAGCCAAGTGAAACTGAAAGGCAAGGGACAATATAATCTGATAACGGTGTGAATGTAATGAAGACTGATGGATGCCAAGATCTCTTTGCAAAAACAAGTTCATGCCTCCACGTGGCTAGTCATGTGACCATATTTACTTGAAATCTCCTTAAACTCCAGCAGGATTTCGCAATACAATTCAAACCATTACATAAAGTACGCCAAATTTAACCGTCCAACATCCAACCAATGAGATCAACAAAACAGAATGACAGCTGGCAAATACACCAAGGATGTCTATTGTCTCATATATCGGTCTAGAGATCAGTTTAACCAGGTTTTATGAATACCAAACAAATACACCCAGCAGGGCAGGTTAGACAAATATTCCACAATTAAAAATACTAAATAATTACAAAGTGTATTTCGTATAATGTTATAATCCTGTCGAATGACTGATGTCAAACAACAATGTCTTCAGCAGATCGGATAATGTCGTGACAGACCTTTTGTCCTCTTGAAGCCTATTGTGTTATGCTGACTACATTAGAGCTGTAGGTAACAGGGCATCCATATTCTATTAAATCTATCAACTAAAGCTTTAATCTTCTACCAAATATCATGTGATGTCAAATATTCCCCAACCACAGTTTGCTGCGTATGTCCAATGTTAACTAAATTCTAAACAGATGTCAGTTCCTGCCTAAACATAACACTGTCATTTCAACTCATCCAGAATGAGTAACCACTTCATAAGACATTCGATTAGCAAATATTGTTACTGACTATAGCAATGTATTAAACACAATATTAAACACTGTTCGAAGTATGTATTAGATATTGACGTATTGCTTTCTGTGGTCATGCTAGCATAACAAAAATCCAACACCGAGATAACAGAGCGCTTAACAGTACATAATTTAATGCCACTTTTTAAAGTATAATGTATATCTAAAAAGGTATAAAATAAGATATTTACCTCACTACTGTTTACCGTTTAACGATATTTATTTCAAATCCCACCCCGTTTCCTTTTTTCTTTGTCAACAATACACTGCAAATCGACCGTTGAATGCTGGGATACTGGAGGGCGCAGGAACAGAGACCTTCCATCATTATGGCCTACAAGGTTTGCAAAGCAATGTACAACGCGGCAAACCATAGACAACTGGCGAGGAGACCAGAGGACGTTTTTTAAAGATATGTCTATGGAGGAGATGCTTCAGTGCGATGAATAAACTACGTTTGTGAGAAAAAAAAATCTCATCCCATAATGAATTGATCGCCTGTCCGCTAACCTTCAACATGTGTTACACTAAACAATTCTTTTGGAATGAACTATGTGTGGAGTTTACTATGATAAAATCGCTGTTTATAAGAGAAGACACAGACAATTTTGCGACATGTAAGGTGTCAGTTTACGGCTCTTCCCTTTCGTTTGCATGGTATCCGCAAACATGGACCTACTGTCCTAACACTCTAATAAACCGTTAAGCTCTCTCCTATCGTAAAAACGCGGAGATTGGTATCTAAGCATAGAAGATCTCTGGTAGGAATTCCGCCAAACGTCCTTCTATTACGTCATTTCAACACATGTAATTTCAGTTGTTTACGGTCTTTTATTCTTTACTTTTCTTTTCTTGCTATTTTTTCTTTTCTTTTTTCTTTATTTATTTTTTACTAATAATTGCTTTCGGAAGGTAAACGATGTTTTCGTTTTTGTTATTCCTCCATAGCTTGACTGTTGTCAAGTGAAAAAAAAAAAAAAAAAAAAAACGTCTTAAAGGGATAGTTCATCTAAAAAATATTTAAATTCTCTCATCATTTACTCACACTCGTGACATCCCAGAAGTGTATCAATTTTTTTCTTCTGCAAAACACAAACTAAGATTTTTAGAAGAATATCTCAGCTCTGTTGGTCCTCACAATGCAAGTAAATGGTGACCAGAACTCAGAAAGTCCAAAAAGGCAGCATACAAGTAATCCATAAGACTCCAGTGGTTAAATTAATATATTCTCAAGCAATTTAATAGGTGTGGCTGAGAAATAGATCAATATTTAAGTCCTTTTTTACTATAGATTTCCACCTTTGACCACCCCAACCAGTAGGTGGTTGAATTTGAAAGTGAAAGTCACTTCCACACCAGAATGATGAAGTGAGAGTGTAAATTTACAGTAAAAAAGGAATAAAGTATTGATCTGTTTCTCACCCGGTGTGGGTATCATATAGCTTCAGAAGATATACTGAACCACTGGAGTCACATGCATTACGTTCATGCTGCCTTTATGTCCTTTTTGGACACTCAGAGTTCTGGTCATCATTCACTTATATCGAATGGACCCACAGAGCTGAGATATTCTTCTAAAAATCTTCATTTGTGTTCAGCAGAAGAAAGTCAAACACATCAGGGATGGCATGAGGGTGAGTAAATGATGAGAGAATTTTTAAGGTTTTGATTGCACAGCTCAAAAGAAGTAGAGTCCAGTGGCAGAGCTGTGTATTTCATTAAAACAAACAAGTTTTTGTGTTGCAAATGACAGTAACAGTACAAGAACCATTAAATAACATAAAAAAAAACAAGTATGAGTGCAGTATCTGAGCAGCCTTAAACTTTTTTGATGTCATTATAGAGCATTATTTCATAATTTAGTTTCCAAATTAAAAGCATAACTTCAATTTTTTATTTTATTTCTATATTTATAATTTATAGTTAAAACATTAACATCAACATTATTTGCGTAGCTGTTATTGCTGTATAAATATATGTAATTTTTTGCACTCTAAAATATTGATGAGAGCCAACAGACTGATAAATGAATACAGAAAAAAAGAAGACAGTATGCAAACCTTTACTAAATTCCTCTCCAGGGACAAGCTCAGACAGTTGGCTGGCTCAGTTTCTCATAAAAACAATTATCAGTTTTGATCATAAAGGTTCCCAATGGCTATTCAACGATTAGGAACAACGTGGCTCAAATACACTTGTTTAAGGCTCTTTAATAGTGCAATAATATGGTAAGCTTACATTTGGGATAGTTCTATGGCAAAACAGAGCTGAAACAAGGCATATTAACAGTCACTGTATCAACAGCACTTATTCAGACTATTCTTTCTAAAGGGATTAAAATAGGCTATAACATTATTATGAACCGACTTTCATCCAAAATAAATTTATAAACTTTGAATACACCTCAAATGTTTTGCATCATTCTCCTCTGCTAGTACATTTTATGAGGTATCCTAGCATGTTCAGTATCTGGAATTATTGTAAACAGGCCTGTCTACTATAGGAATGGCCGTTTCTGGCATTCGCAAATTCAAAGGTTATTTGCAGCAAGACTCCACGGAAACCGAAGAGCGTGATTTTTAGCAGGAGCCAGCGCCTTTCCTCTCGCGTCAGTGCTGCTGTCACGGACTCTAATTGTTGTTATCATGGCGCTTCCCTATGCTCTCTTCAAGGAGATAAACAAGAGGATGGGAAATCGGTCGAGGATGAATTTTTTTTTTTTCGATTGTCAAAGGGAAAACTAAACTACTCCCCACCCCCACGAGACAGCTAGACGAGATCAGTGTAGGAGGGGTCGTTCATTATGAGACAAAAACTATACAGATTAACATGAATAACTCTTTAAATACGTGCACATTTGTTGCAAAGTTCAGCAGCACTGTCTAACACACACAATATAGATCTCGTAAGTCTCCTGCTTAGAGAACTTAGACAACAAGAGAAAACTTCCACGACCTCATTGCTTATTTATACAAGCCAGGGCGTGGCTGAGTGGCAGCGGCGGTGCAAAGGCGTTTCAATCAAGTTCTCTAACAGCTTGAGCCCAGCACTGCTCAGAAAAGACATAGAGAATCAGGTGGTTGCAAAGGGTAGCAGTACGACCATCTTTTTTACTGTACATCTTGCCAAATGCAGTCTGTATGCACGATCGTGATTTCAAGCTTGATTACACTTCCTAGTGCTTGACGCATCCACGAGCGCTAGATGGCGCTATAGGAAGTGTAATCGAGCTTGAAATCATGATCGCCAAGAAGATTGCTATCAAGATTTATAGTGAAAATGCAGATATGTTGGTCTGTTCTCACCCAAAACCGAGTAGATCGCTTAAGAAGATATGGATAAAGTCCACTGGAGTCTTATGAATTACTTTTATGCTGCCTTTATGTGCTTTTTTTAGCTTCAAACTTTTGGTACCCATCCACTTGCTTTGTGTGGACTAACAGAGCTGAGATGTTCTTCTAAAAATCTTCATTTGAGTTCTGCAGAAGAAAGAAAGTCATACACATCTGTGATGGCATGAGGGTGAGTAACTGATGAGAGAATTTTCATTTTGGGGTGAACTGTCCCTTTAAGGAAGCACCTTGTGGCTTGAACTGCCTCATTATACTTTACTCAAACATGCTTTCCTATACAAAGAAATATGAAGACTGTTCGAATCCATATCAGCAAGCATTATTGCTAACTGCTCACTATTCAAGCTAAAAAACATCTTCTTCCAGAATACTAACTGAAATATCATGGCTGTCACAAGCAAAACATTGTCATTGCTCTTGGTAAATGGATTACTTAATCATTTTAAGATACTTATAAGGTCATGTTTAGACTTGGTTGTACATGCAATAGCACCTCAAATATCTGTGATTTTTTATAGAATGCTTGTCTGCAGTGTGCTTACATCCCACACATCAGTCAAAAATAATATTCTTTTGATAAGTCGGAAAGTATTTAACATCAAAACAGAACTGTATCAGTCCAAAAATTCCCTTCCAACTAAAAAACCCTAATAAACAAGCTAAGTTTATGCCAAGTGCCATATTTGCAGTTTCATGTAATAACACCCCTATAAACATAATAAATAACCCTGTTTCTTAAGCACACATTCATTATGGTCTTCAGACTATACTCACCCCCACATTCAGTCAACATACACTATTTATCTGTTCATGTAATGGTGTGCTAGTTCTTTTTGATGTGCCTTCATGTTGTATGAGAATCGTGCTGATGGGTTTCATTGCTGTACACATAGACTAAGTGTGCATCTCAATCAGCTCCCTAGCTCCCTATGTCTTGAATCAGTATCATGAACACGAATTCAGGCACAGCAGGTGTGTACAGTGTTTTTATGAAAGATAATAGAGAAAGATAATTGATAAATAAAGAAAAAAATATAAAGGAGTGTATTTTTAAACATCTACAGCTCTAATATTTAAAAGATTGTTTCCCTTTCATGGTCAGGATGAAAGACATTACAAACAACATATCTTTTAAAGAGAAAATACAGCTTTAACTTCATAGTTGTACACTTGTGCTCATCTTCTAGCGACTTGAAAGACTTCGGAGACCTGACAACTTTTCCGGTTGCTTGTTTTGATTATTGGGGGTGGGGGGGGGGAATCTACGCCCCTGACTGGAACTATTTTGCGATTGAGACAGCCCTACAAATGACCTACTCCCTGATCAGCCCATTGTACATAGGGGCCACGGTTTGTTCCTGGCAGGCAACAGATACCCTAACCCTGCCCACACCCTATTCTTAACCATATGGAGCCTGTAAGGAAGAGTAGCCTGCCAGGAACAGCAGATGGAACCTTTCTCCCATCGCACCCTAATCATTGCCCTGACTACTGAACTAGGGAGCTGACTGAGAAGCACCCTAAACTTTCTCCTAGCCTGGATTTTATCTAGCACTGCATTTACTGACATGCACATATGACACAGTGGTACCCGGGTTCTTGTCTTCTTTATTTGCGGTTTGATGTTGACAGTGAGAGTGTCTCTGTGCTTTAGCAGTTCATTAGTGTGGACTATCTGACAGGTAGCCAGATATTCTCTTAAGAGGTTTCTTAATCCATGCTTGTCATGCAGTTTCCCACCCTGTTCCAGTTTATCCAAGATAATCTGAGGCTGACTTCCAAGTGCCTCTTAAACCCGATAACAAAAGTACTACATTTCCTTCTTGTTGCTGGATACCATGAATTAAATGGCTCATACTAGACATATGGTATTTTTAAGCCTTTGGTGTATGAGAATGTAAATGTGCAAGTGACAAATACTTTGCATTGTTTTCTTACTATGTCCTTTTTTTTAAACGCTGCTAACATGTTATAAGATGTTATAACAGCTCTCTTACATAAGCTCTTAGCCCTCTTTTAGCTATTCATGGCTAGGGTGTCCCTCCTATGTGTTTAAAAAAAAAAAAAACTTCTCAGCCAAGCAGTGCTTCTTCAGAATTAGCAACCAGGGAAGCCCATTTCTCAACAAGAATACTCTGGGCAAGTAACAGCCGAGCAAGAATCTAGCCTCTGTGCCTTTTTTATTTCCTGTCAGTTATTCATGAGATTTTCAGCAGCTAATCAGTGAAGAGTTCCAGTGAGCCTCCAGTCCTAACAAAGTTCTCTTTTCCTGTTTATGTTCCTCTCTTGTTGACTGAGCCCTGGCCAAGTAGAAAATATTTCTTAGCCCTGCCTGTTTTCTGAAGTTGACGCAATTTTGGTCCTTTTTTGCAATTTTCTCGGAATATAATATTACATAGCAGTATATTTACAAGTACAAATGTACATCATCTGCTCATTAATGAACCAAAAGGTTTAAAACTGAACTTGCTTTGTTTTGGGTTGTTTCTGTGCTTGGTTGATGGAGACATGCAAATGTATACATAAAATCGCATTTGTGGTTTACTTCACGAGGCACTGGAAAATTATCTCTGTTTGGCATAGCTAGCATGAAAGTGTTCCGATAACGGGAACACCTTCATATTCCATTATACCTTCTGCATTTTTATCTTACCCATAATATGCAGGTGCATCATAAAGTATTTGGACACTTAAGCCACACTTACCCTTTGTCTGAAATCACATACTGTCACAGTATGTACTGTATTTGATGAAGGACGTACTTCTCGTATGGTAAAACTGTATGGTTTTTAGGTATGCATACAAGTAGTATGAATAGATTCCAGACATACCTCATCCGGGGACGTAGGCATTGACCTGTGTACAGAATATATGACATAAGAACAACAACCACGAACATAATCTACTCTGCTTTTGTTAAACAGCCACCATTTAAGCACAAGGAACAACTTTCTTGGTATATACTGAATACAGTATATCACTTACAGTTGAAAAGAGCCGTTCTTTAAAAAACAGCATTTCTAACATGATGTCACCTCAGCTCCTAAGGGATAATGGGATCGTAAAGTGTCCAGTCGATCCACACTTTAGAATCTCATCGGGTGTAGTAGGTCATCTAGGTATTTCTTGCTTACTGTTCTATGAATACTGTGGATTCGTGGATACTACTTCATTGGCACACTGTTTTTGACACAATAGGGAAATATGGATATTCGGATGTAACAATAGGCAATATGAATCGCATTGCATTAGACAAGAAAATATCAAATCAAGTGGCTTTTATTATCTATTGTAGCATAAAGCACACTTTTCATGTAAACATTTCACAAATAGAAGTTTAAATCTTAAATTATAAATCAATGTAGAACAATATAATAGTACATAAAACAGTACACTGTTTAAAATGAAGACAAAATACTTTTCACACAAGCACATTGTTCAGTTTGTCAAACATGGTGAAACATCTATAGTTAATGTGATAAACTACACTTGTTTTTACTATGCCAGGACACCTGTGTGAACTTGAGGGTAAGTGATGTAATACATCCACTAAAATGACATTGGACCCAGTTGGTTAGTTCTGGGAGAAGATTTAGCATCATTTGTTTGCAGATGCACATGGCAATGTAATTCTTACTTTTAAGTGTGGCTTAAGTGTCCAAATACTTGTCAAGTCCACTGTGTATACTGAACATATTACATACATGAAATGTTTTGGCTTAGACCAGATATTTCTAGTCTGTGAGCACAATGGCCTTATCATACTGGCTTGTTTATCCTGTAGACTGCCTTCATGCCTTATCTTGCTCTGAATCTTGTTAAGGGGGAGTGGTTTGTGTTTTATCTTCATGGCAGATAGGCAGGCCAAACAGTTCCTAAGAAACAGCCTACACAATATTGCTCCTTCTCTTTACATCTCATTCTCATGCGGAGAACATTCTATATAACTTAATATATAATGTCTTACTTTCTGAGAATGCAAAAGTGAGCTATTAGGCAGAATGTTTTGGGACTGACAGTCTCAGTCACCTAACATCTTTTTGTGTTTCAAGAAAGTCATACAGGTCTGCACTCCTTTTTTTTAACTGCAAGTAGTTAGCATAGGATGTAGAACACCAGGAATAGCTCCTATGCTGTTGCATGGTCAGGACATTGTTCATTCACTCCATTCGCCAAGATGGAGATGCGTTTGAGCCTGTCATGAGCACAATCCACCTTGTGACCAATGGTTTGGCTGGTTAACCAGCTTTCATTCTATTAGAGACCCTGCCTGGTCTTTATGATTACATGTGACAAGCACCACAGGCATGTCCCTCCTGCAAAACTGGGCAGTTGTGTATAATCAAGTGCAATTGTTATCTATGAGCTTAATTTTTAGGCAGTAGTAGAGATTAAAACCTGGGACAAGGCAACCTGATCCTGGAATAATACTCAGTCTCAGGCCATAAAGGCAGTTGCTCATAGGCATGCTTAACCCATGTGGTTTCTCCGGGTGAATCCACTCTGGATCGTCACGTGCCCTTTCTGTTGTGATGATTCCTCCTTCCTAATCACAAGAGCTGTATTTATATGAGCGCTGGTTTCCTCAGGGAACAAGTCCTTATCTGTCAATTTATGTGGAATTGTGCATTTGTTCTCGCCACCTGTACAGCGTTTGGAGAGGAGAGGCTTGTTTTATGGCATGCTAATTTTGAAAGGAGAAGGGAAAAAAGAGTTTATTTATTTATTTTGTTAATTGAATGGTTCAATTATAACCATGTAGGGTCATTTAGATTCATAGCTTTATTGGCATGATTGTCAGCATTTGCAATATTGCCACAGAAAATTGTGGAAGGTATTAAAATAGACACTACAGAAAATAAAGTAAATATAGAGATACATAAAATGAAGGATCCTCTCTCTACATTCTTCTGTGAGGGGACTGCTCTGCTCTATATGGGTGAATGTTTGGGCCATTTGTTACTCCATAAAAAAAAATAAATAAAAAAATAAAAAAAGATTTTTTTTTTTCTTAAAGACAATTAAGCCAATATTTAGTATGATTTATTTTGAATTGTGTCATTATTCAATACAATTAAGCACATTTCTTTCCCATTCTCATTACCATAATGTAAAGAAAAAAACGAATTCTTATTACTGTAATGTGAAAAATGTATGTATTATATGTTGTGAAGTATTTATAATCATATATTTATTTAAATAAAGATAAGTATATGTAATTACACTCTAATGAGAATAACCAAGAATAAAGGGAATTAAAAAAAATAATAAATAAATAAATAAATACAGAGAATAGACCCTTTTCACACTTCTGGGTTTTGGAACGTGCATATAAACGATTGCAGGGTAAACGTCGATAGCAGTGAATGGGTGACCACAGCAAATATAATTTTTGCTTACCTATTTTCTCCAAATTCAAAATAAAAATGCCACTATGACATGTTCACATATTTCCAAATGACAAAATAAAACAACAAAATAGAAAGCGATGGATTACGACAAATTGACTGTCACTTACGGCAACCGTGTTAGAAACCTCATCACATCTGTGGTTTTTTAAAGGTAATTCCAGGGTAATATAATACAAAGTATAATGTTATAGATTAATACTAAATAATGACAAAATTGCAAATATAGAACTGCTAAATAAGACAGAAACACGTCATCACAGTCTGCAAATGGGGTCCATTAAAAAAAAAAAAAAAAAAAAAAAGAGTAAAATGTCTGGATGATTGTGGTAATGCGAATTTTGGGGAAAAGCGTGCTTACCATTTTTAAACTTAATTGACCTGTTTCAGTGACGTCACTTTCCCCGCAGCCACGCCACCATATTTGTGACCATAAGCGGGAGGAAGCAATGGCGGTGAATGGAAAAACTGAAAAATGAATCAAGAAAAACATAAAAATTGCTTTTGATCCATGGCAAGTCCCAGGAAAATTCATACAGATCTGAAGACAGCACAAATATTGCCAAATTGAACTTTCGCGGACATTTAAAGATATTTTATCCACGATTCATCTCTGTACTCCAGCGAGTCTGATGTGTGACCAGTGAGTACGCACACGCCCACCGGTACATCACCATAAACATCTCTCATTCATAAGTTGCAAATGTTTTTGTGTTGTTTTCTGGTCTGGTTTAGTCACAGTATTAAAAAACGTCTGTGATGATCCCATCTGTATGAATGTAGGAGCTTCTTTTAACTCCTCAAGAAGGTTTGTATTGCATCTACCAGCAGCCATATCACCCTGTAGCTCAAGACTGGTTGCCTACTGAAGCTAAGCAGGGCTGAGCCTGGTCGGTACCTGAATGGGAGACCTCCTGTGAAAAGTAAGGTTGGAAGAGGGGTATTAGGGAGTCCAGCAGGGAGTGCTCACCCTGCAGACTGAAGGTCCTAATGCCCCAATATAGTGATGGGAACACTATACTGTAAAAAGGCACCATCCTTCAGATGAGACCTTAAACTGAGGTCATTACAAATCCTAGAGCACTTCTTGTAAAGAGTAGGGATGTAACTCTGGTGTCCTGGCCAAATTCTCCCCATTGGCCCTTATCAATCATGGCTTCCTGATAATCCCTATCCATTAATTGGCTCTAACTCTCCTCTCCACCAAGAGCTGGGGTGTGGTGAGCGTACTGGTGCACTATGGCTGCTGTTGCATCATCCAGGTGGATGCTGCACACTGGTGGTGGTTGAGGAGAGTCCCCTGTTCACTGTGTAAAGTGCTTTGAGTGTAGTGTCAGAAAAGCGCTATATAAATGTAATGTTCATTCATTCATCTCACAATGAAGATATATGGAATATTGGTCACAAACATGGTGTGTGGTCATACAGTGATGTCACATGAAACAGGTCTATAGTCCTAAAAGTTCACTGTAAAGCCTAATGTTGTCATTACTGGAAAAAATCAAGTTGTCTTATTAAACATTACTCACAAGTTTTGGGCTCATAACTCAAATAACTACAGTAAGTTGCTTGAACTTATTTTTCTTAAAAATCCATAGACGTTAGATTTTAAGTGTTAATAACTCAAACCATTGAGTACAAAACTGAGGCTATGGGGAATACCCTCATTGCCTTGTGCTTGAATTATTTAATTCAAGGTCAAAGGGAACTTATGGGGACATTTAAATAGTTGTTCTTATGAAACAATAGAGGTTTGAGCTCTTGTAGGATTATTTATGTTGCTTTGTTGCAAATAGATTTTTTTGTGTGATTTAAACATTAGGGAAATCTGTGTCCCCTTTGGTAAAATTGGACCCTATTAACCATATTTCAGTTCACCTTGTGCATGTGCAACTGAAGTACAGTAGGCCTATGCAATTTATGGGGAGAAATATGAACACGAAGATAAGTTAACTTAGATACACACGTTTTAGAGACGCCATTAGGGCTGGGCATGTAAAATATTTTTTTGCGATAATTGCCTTAAAAAATATCACGATATCCTATTACATCGTCAACCCCCCCTGCCGAGGGTTGGTTAATTTTATTGCTTTATTGATTTTGCTTTAAAAATGTAATTAATTTATTGAAACATGAAAAACATAAACAAAAGGCATTCTCAATTCAAATTGCACTTTAAACTAAACGAAAAAAGCAATAAAATAATGAAGTGATCAAAAAATCTTGTTTAACCACCTCCCCAAATCCAAACATTTACCTTCTCCAACGGCTCCATTTGCCATCATGCAAGCATCCATCAACACAGACGGAAAATTACTAATAGCCTACAATTTAAGAACTAAAGACAATTATAAATGTAAAGACAATAATAATCAAAATAAACAAGCCTAATAAATTCCCTTGTGTTCCCAAATTAATGCTGCCAAATGTGTGTTCTTATTGAATTTGTGTTTGTATTGCATTTTGATAATACAGTTATTGCTGCCTAAATAAATAAATTTTTTTTTTTTAGGTTCAAGCTGAACGTGTCTTGTATTACTTTATGATTTAATCACTTTCGTCTTTGTTTATTTAATACAAAGATATATATATATATTACTGAACCTGCAGAGTTGCGTTCACAATGCATGCCAACCGAGTGGAAATAACGCAAACTAAACTAACAGCACCTCCTGAGATGATTGGAGATAATTTTCAGAATTCTCATAGACGACATTATTCTTGCAAACAGTTTTCAGCCGAATGAAACAGAGAAAAAAGAGAGAAAACTCTTTACATGCATTTGTTCCACATGACAGGCTCGTGTTGCACGCCTCTGAACAAACAGCGAATCAGACACGAACATTGACAGCTTTGCTTTTGTCTGTTCTTAAAAATATGCACGTCTTTATGACTAACAGCATTTCTTGTCATGTGTCACTCCGATACAATTCACCGGCCTGTTGTGGGTAGATGAGCAAAATTACCCGTGCATGAAATACATTTGGACGACTTGCGAACTGGAATCAACCTCGTCGCATTTGGTGGGTGGCAGGTGCTAGTTTCACACCCTGGCCACTGTTTAATATATTTGGCGACTTCCCAGATCCATGGTTTTGCCATTTCACAATATTGTCTATCATCATCTCTTCGCAATCGGCATCGGGATCTTTGTAAGACATCATCAATATATGATAACATCGTCCTATCGCCCAGCCAGATGCCATTATTAAATTCAATTGAGGAGTTTGCTTAATCAATTTAGAAGTCAACATATTAGGGTTTTCAGTGTAAGCTTCATTTTCTTTATATTAAATATAATTTCCTATGTTCTGTTTTTCTTTTAATTTTGGGTTGAAATGTGACATGGACATGTTTTTGCAAAATTCACCCATATGTGGATTTGGATATTTGTTCTTTTTTCTGTTGGATGCCCTTTTGATTCTCTTTCTTTAAAGAAGGGGTTGAGCCGACATTTCTTCTGTTAAAGCTGCAATTAGGGTATTATCCTTTTTTCCAGGCTTTTCAGTCTACATTCACATTCCTTATACTCTCCCATCTTCTTCTGCCTCGCTGGGCAATCCTGTGATTAAAGGAGAGTCTGATTGCAGTCACACTTCTTCAGAGCCAATAAATTGTTAATGCGGAGGGAAAGAAAGATGGACAGGGAAGAAAAAATAGAATTACTCTGTCTCTTGAATTACTGAGTGCCAGTTAGAAGAGTTACTGCTTGGCGGGTTTCCGTTTTTCGTTCCATACATGGATAGAGATGTACACTCAAACCCCTCCTAACAATTCCCTGCCTGCTTTGTTCTTCAATGACAAACCCCATGAAAGAAAGAAAAAAACACATGTGAATGGAAGACACTTTCAGAATTTCCTTGCATTAGATAACAAAATTTCAAACCAAAGGGGCTTCTGCGAGCAAATTATGCTAGAACTTTGTTCAGAATGAACCTCACTATTGCAATTGTATTTTACTGGTTTCATGGTGATTTTTAGTGGATGATTGAAGTCAGATCCCCTCAAGTTCAAACAGGTGTAGTACACATCACATTAACTATCGACATGTTTTACAATGTTTGACAACCAGAAAGTGTCCAAGTATTATTTTGTCTTCATCTAAACAGTATATGCTTTTTATTTATTTAAAAATTAACAAATGTCTTTTTGTTAAATTATTTGCTTGAAAAGTATACTTGGAGTTATCTTTCTTTAAAATAAATGCTATTTTGTTATACAATTTTAGGCGTGACTTAAGTTTCCAAATCCTTTTTAAAGCCACACACACACACACACACACACACACACACACACACACACACACACACACACACACACACACACACACACACACCGCAAATCTGATGCTGCCCGTGGAGATGCTTTCATCAGCAGTAACAGGGCATCTTCTTAACTCTGGAGGAGTAATGCAATGAGTAAAATACAGGGATTACATAGCCAATTTCAGTTTTTTTTTTTTTTCCATGAAACAGTATTTCATAACAGAAGACAGTTGTCACCTTTATTTATTTTGATTGATGTATTTTTAAGCAAAATCAAACAGAGAAACATAGTATCTGATTATTTATAATTCAGAATTTTTTCATTTCAAATACAGAGACTGTATGTGCACACATTGCTTTTGTCTATAAAGTCCTTCCTACAACAATGAGTATGCTGGATTACCTAAAACGGGTGACAAGGACTGAGATCAGAATTGCATACTTCTATACTACTCTTACTATTTGTGTCATATATATGTATTGCAGAAATAGTAAGAGAAGTATGAAAGTATGCCATTCTGAGAGCTGGGGTGAGTAATTGAGTGCTGACCCCTGCAGTATGGATAGAGAGAATGCATCTTGTTTTCACTCACAGTTTACTGCTACTTGCTACAATTACAGGTGTTAAAGGTGAACTCAGTAACTTTTTGTTTGTGTCATCTTGAACTTACACTGACACCTAGCGGTGTGGATGCTGCATCATTCATTATCAAGGTTTGCTGGCTCTTTCCTCACTATTTTCCATTTGCCTTAGATGTCTGAGCAGAAATACACTGGTTAGTATACACTGCAAAGATTGTGCTGTCATGCGTCTGCAATGCATGGGTCATTACCCACTGGTGCTGTGATTACTGGATGAATCGGCCATCTAACTGTATTATGTCTTTCTTTTTTGTCTTTAGCCTCCTCGTTCAGCCCATCCTGTAGTGCAGTTTTCCTGCGTCGACTGTGAGCCTATGGTTATCGACAAGCTGCCTTTTGACAAATACGAGCTGGAGCCATCACCACTAATGCAGTTCATTTTGGAAAGGAAATCTCCTCACATGTGCTGGCAGGTGAGACACCTTTTTTACTATTTTAAGGGTGCAGTATGTAATATTCAGAAACACTTGTTATTAATGACACTTGTGGCCGTTAAGTGAACTGCAGCCAGCTACCTGTTGCTCATGCTTGTGCTCCACAGGGATGTGAGCGAGCGGGCATCGGCCAAAACAATAACGTAACGTACAAAGAGACTGAACGTGATTCACTGTCATCATGCTGACAGATGAGGTAGCATAATTAAAATTACACAGTTCTGATTGTTTTACTACAAACTTTGAGACTAAACTAAAACTACTTATCAGCTAACATAGCATACTGATACACACATACAGCTACATACTACCGAACTATACCAGACAGTTTACTGTTGCACTGCACTGTTATGTTGCACTATTGTATGTTTTGTACGTCATATGTTGTAATACGATCAAGAAACCAGCGTATTTATCCTGTATACCTGACTTTTAGTATCAAGAGAAGATCATTGAAATTATTTGAAAGTTATGAAGCAAGGTAGCTTGCAATTCGTCAGCATTAGCAGGCAAAATCAAGTTAGCTAAAATTACACAGATCAATCCTTATGGCAGTATATTTCACATGCTTTGCAGTTATGTAAGCTTACCTGTCTAATAAGAAGAATGCCAATTCAGGGTCGGTTTTGATCCCCAAAACCAAACAAAGGTCCCTCCAGGAATCAAACACCCTGCCGATGTTCACTCTACTTTTCACTCGACCATGATCATGTTCCCGCTTAGCCAGATGGGATTCAGTAGATAAATGTTTTTTTGTGTGTGTGTGTTTTGGCTTACTCGGTTTGTGTAGTAGTCGGTGTTGTGCTGGGAGCCGGATGGTTGCTGGATTCCATCTCTAAAATAACGTTACCTAGTGTTGCAGACTGTTGTCGCTGTTGAATAGCCGAAGAGAAGCACTGAGGCAAGGCTGTCAGGAGCGCGCATAAACGTCACATCCTTTGGATTTTCCCGGCAAAAGCGGCCCGCTCCCTTTGCATGAAAATCAGTCTACAGGCTTTAATAGGCAACCTAGGAAATCGGGGAAGGGATCAACACATATACAACATGATACACATATACAACACAGTTTTATAATGAAAGATGTCATGAAAGAGTAGGAAGAAACTGTGGGTGTTTAGTATTGTCCAACCGATTTATCGGTCACTGGTGTCATAACGTAGTTTGTCCAGCAGAGCGCGCTCCGGGTGCGGGTTTTTGGGTGGACGGTGAGGACAGTGACAATTGGCAAACAGCAGGGCTGTGAATGGACAGGAGATGGTAGAGGGAAGTGACAGATCAGGAAGTGAGCTAGGAGGAATGGAAGTAGGTGGCGGGAATGATGAAGGGTGGAATAATGTACAGAAAATTAACGATAGACGAAAGCGTTAAAAACAAAGGCAGCAAAATGCAAGTTCTCATTTGGAAGAAACTGATAATGAGCAAAACATAGTAGTAACAGGAGAACGAAATGATGAATACAAAGTAATCATTAAACTGGTTCAAGAAGGTGCCTCATTTGATGAGTGGAACCCAATTCAGCTAACTAAAGCAATAAACAAACTGATGGATGAGGTTAAGAGTGCAAGAGTTTTGCGTAATGGATCACTATTGATTCTTTGCAAGGACAGTAATCAACAAGGAAAGGCTATTAAATTAAACTAGAGAGGTACTAGGTAAAACAGTATTCAAAATACAGAAAGTGCAATGGACTTAACATTAGTATCAAATGAACTTGCGGGTGTTACAACATGGGAGGTGTTTAGTAAGTCTCCAATGGGCAGCGATCATTATCCTATAAGAATCAAGGTTGGAATAGAAGTACAACAAAAAGAGGAGATAAAGATATCAAGATGGAAATTAGACAAAGCCAATTGGGAAACCTTTCAAGCACTGAGTAAGGACAGATGTGAACATTTACTTAGAGAAGATACAGTTGTGCTCAAAAGTTTGCATACCCTGGCAGAAATTGTGAACTTTTGGCACTGATTTTGAAAATAGGAACTGTCTTTTATTTAAGGATAGTGATCATATGAGGCCATTTATTATCACATAGTTGTTTGGCTCCTTTTTAAATCATAATGGTAACAGAAATCACCCAAATGGCCCTGATCAAAAGTTTGTGTGTGTGTCACCTTGTGTGTCTGTAACAAGGCCAAACATTCAAGGGTATGTAAACTTTTGATCAGGGCCATTTGGGTGATTTCTGTTATCATTATGATTTAAAAAGGAGCCAAACAACTATGTGATGATAAATGGCTTCATATGATCACTATCCTTAAATAAAAGACATGATCAGTCATATTTTCAAAATCAATGCCAAAATTTCACAATTTCTGCCAGGGTATGCAAACTTTTGAGCACAACTGTATGTCAAATGGAAATGAATTCAATAAAAAATTGGTTGCAGTCATTATACAGTCAGCAGAGGAAACAATACCAAAGGTATCAGGGAACAGAGGTAAAAAGAGTGTACCATGGTGGGATGAAATTTGTAGGCAAGCTGTAAAAAGAAGGAACAGGGCATTTAGACAGTTAAAGAAACATCATTCTTTAGAAACATTAATTCAGTACAAAAGATCACAGGCAGTAGTTCGGAAGACTATAAGAACAACTAAACGTGCATTCTGGAGGCAATATTGTAATAGGATAGGGAGAGAGAGACAGCTGTCGGACATATGGGGAATGATCAGAAGAATGAGTGGGATTAAGAGAAACAATACAATACCAGTGTTGCTAAGTAGCAACATATTAGCTATAAGTAATATAGAAAAAGCAGAGCTTTTGGCAGAAACATTAGTGAAAATTCACAGTTCAGAAAATGTATCAGTAAGAGCTAGGCAGTGTAGGGACAATACTCTAGCACAGAATCCAGGTGTAAATGTAAGGAAAACTACATCAAGAGAAAGCTTAGACTTACCTTTTTGTTTGTTTGAATTAAAAAGGGCCATTTTAAATACAGTCATCACCAGTCATCACCAGGAAAAGATGACATTTGTTACAGTATGTTAGCGCATATGGAAGACAGCGCACTCCTTGCAGTATTAAAGTTGTTTAATGAAGTTTGGGACACAGGGGAAATTCCAGTGGCATGGAAACAGTCAATCATAGTGCCAATTTTGAAACCTGGGAAAGACCCATCAGACCCCTCAAACTACAGACCAATAGCACTTTTACATCACAATTAGGGAAAACTATGGAGAGAATGGTAACTGAGAGAATAACATATTTTCTAGAGAGTAGAGACCTTTTCTCTCCTTTTTAAAGTGGTTTTCGCAAAGGTAGGAATACAATGGACCCTATCCTAAGCTTAGAGACTGAAATTAGGAAAGCCCAAACAAATAACGAAATAGTGGTAGCAGTCTTTTTCGATGTAGAAAAAGCATACGATATGTTGTGGAAGGAAGGACTGCTTATCAAATTAAGTAAGTTAGGTGTGGGTGGCAGGTTATATAACTGGGTGCTGGACTTCTTGTTTGGCAGGACAATAGAGGTAAGGGTAGGTACGGAATACTCAAAAGTATATCAAGTAGAGAATGGAACCCCACAGGGCAGTGTTTGCAGTCCAGTGCTGTTTAACATCATGATTAATGATATTTTTGAGCAAGTTGATAAAGGTATAGGGAAATCGCTGTATGCAGATGACGGGGCTTTATGGATAAGGGGGCGGAATCTAAAATATATAGAGAAGAAAATGCAGACTGCAATTGAGAGGGTGGAACAGTGGGCAAATAAATGGGCTTTTAAGTTATCTATAGCAAAGATGCAAGTGATAAGGCAGTATCCTTTAAATTTTATGGTCAAACACTTGAACAGGTCAATGTGATCGGGGGTATTGATTCTCGGGGTATTGTTAGATGAAAAGCTGACCTGGAAGCACCACATTGATAAAGTAAAGGACAAGTGTAAAAAGGTCACTAATCTATTAAGGTGCCTGTCAGGACAAGACTGAGGAGCAACCAGAGCATCATTGTTGAATATATACCAGGCCATTATGAGAGCTACATTAGACTATGGATGTATAGACTATTTGTCAGCAGCAGAAAGTCACTTTAATACGCTGGATATGGAGCAGGCACAAGGACTAAGAATATGCAGTGGAGCATTTAAAACATCTCCAGTAGCTGCTATACAAGTTGAAATGGGGGAAATGCCATTACGGATAAGAAGAGTGAAAACTATGCTGGCATACTGGATTAATCTGAAGGGACATAATAGCTCACACCCTACAAAGAACATCCTGGAGGACTGTTGGGAGCATAATAAAACCAATTTTAGAAGCTTTGGATGGATAGGAAATATAAAAGCAGAAAACGAAGGTTTGTGTAACATTCAGTACAGTCCGACATTTCCATCCTCAGTTATTCCTTCCTGGTTATTTGTGATGCCATCAATAGATTTAAATATACAGCAACAGCTGAGGAGTAAATCCAAACAGGTACCTGCTGGGAGGGTAGCACAAAATTACATTGAACAGCACTTTGTAGATAAGCTGATATTATTTACAGATGGCTCAAAAGACCCAGAGACTGGACGTAGAGGAGCGGCAGTTTTCATCCCACAGTACGAGGTAGCTATTAAAAGAACTACAGATCATCTATCAGTATATGCTGTTGAGCTTGTAGCTATTTTAATAGCTTTGCATTGGTTAGAAGAAAACAACATTAATAATGCTCTAATTGCATCTGATAGTTGGGCAGCACTCACAAGCATTAGATCCATGAAATCATGGAGACAAGATCTTCTATTTGAAATTCATCATTTAATATACAAACTACACAATAAGGGTCTGACAGTTTGCTTTGCTTGGGTTCCTGCTCATGTAGGAGTAGAAGGAAATGAGGTTGTTGACAAACTAGCCAGGCAATCACTCAAATTGCAAACAGGTAACATGACAATTCCACTGAGTACAGCTGAGGGCAAAACAATTATAAAGAGTCAAGTGGGGAAAATATGGCAAAAGTACTGGGACATAAACAATACAGGCAGACATCTCTATAATATACAGAATCATGTTGGTATGGGAAGGAGGCTGGGCAGGAACCGAAGGGAAGAGGCAGTCATAACCCGTCTCAGGATTGGACATACTGGACTTAATCAGACACTTCATAAAATAGGTAAACACCCAACTGGTAGACGTGTACACTGTGGTCACCCTGATTCTGTTCAGCATATGCTATTGGAATGTAGGGGATATGAGGAGGAAAGGAAAGAACTAATATCAGTAAAAAAATCTAAGCTAAATGTCATTATAGGAAACCTCCTGGCAGAGGCATCATGGGGAATATACAGTTACCTAATTGAGTATCTTAAGGAAACAGGGCTAATAGACAGAATTTTTTTTTTTTGTTTTGTTTTGTTTTGTTTTTTCTCTCTTTTTCTGCTAATCTACTGTTCCACACTCCAGTCCGGTAGGTGGCAGTAATGAACCTTCAAGCTGGTTTGCCAACCGCCAATCAAACCAAAAGAAGAAGAAGAGCGCGCTCCGACTCCACTGTTTACAGAGCTGACTCTGAGCTGACGGTGGTTCTGCAGACAGTGTGGAGTTAAGTGGTGTCTTCACGGTAAGTTGTTAACTAGTTTGTGAAATACATACTGGAAAATTATTAAACAATGACCCCATCATTTTCCCTTTTCAGTATAACTAATATAACGTTAACCCTGTCCCTGACAACCATGTCACTCATGTTTATCACATCTGTTTGCTATGTTAGCCAGCTATAGTTTGTCACAGCATCTTTTTGCAGCTCAGCAGACAATGGTGCGGTGGTGGATTGTGTCTGGTGAGTGTTGATTTCACGCTACGTTGTTACCTAGTTGGTGAGACACAATGCTGGAAAGTAAATAAAGTCCATCTTTTGCTCTCCGTGACAACGAGCTTATAGCTAACTAGCTAACCATGTAACTACCTTCATAGCTTGTCAGCTGAGTGGAAGCTAATGTGTAAACATGTATTCACCAAAACTGTTTATTTAGCTATTTATTTTATTTGAATTTATTCTTTATTTAAATGGTCAGCCATTGACTGATACTGAACATACAGTACTGATGTTTATTTAGCTATTTATTGTATTTTTATTTATTCTTTATTTTCTCAGTGTTCATTTCTAGAATTGATTGACAATGTATAATAATAGTCAAATATTCTTTGATAAAAAATATTTGTGGAAGAAAACAGCCTTCTGAGTACCTTTGCATAGTCATATCAGTGCAAAGTCTGTGAACAATCCACATAGAAAAGGTCTGTTTTCACTCCAGCTCAAAAATGAACTATATCGGCCACCAATTTTCCCCCTCTAAAATCGGTATTGGTCTCAAAAATCCCATATAGGTTGGACTCTAATATTCATATTCAAAACTGATTCTGTGGACTTACATTACCTAAACTAAATTTACACATTTGTAGCTGAAAGTGTCTTACAATCATTATTTAAATTTTTCTCATGTACACTTGTTAAATTGTCTCTTAATCACCTTTGAAATCTCTTTCAAACAGACAGATGAAAATGTCTTTCATTAACTACTGTAGTTCTCATAACGATCTAACAAGATGTTCAGATGATATTGTCACAATGTCTCACGTCCTCTCGATAAGTTCTGTAAGAGCCAGTTTCATATGTTGATGAAAGACGATTTCACTGGAAAAGGAAGCCGTGTCCTCAGTTCCTGTTTAATGTGCAGGGGGTCGAAGTTTGCTGATTAACTGCTCCACGTTAGCCCTGCTGGGCTACCATTATACCCTAGCAATCACCCAAAACACCCTAGCAACCACCCAGAACACTGTAGCAACTGCCTAGCAACCTCCTAATGACCACACAGAGCACCTTTGCAACAACCAAGCAATGCACTAGTGACCACCCATAACACCCTAGCAACTACCTAGAACTGCCCTGGCAACCACCCAGAACACCCTCAAAACTGTTTACAATGCCCTAGCAACTGTCTAGCAATGCCCTAGCAACCACCCAGAACATCCGAGCAACTGCCTAGCATTCACTTAGCAACACCCTAGCACTCCTATCAACCACAGAACTTCGCAGAGACATGGGGGTGGGCTCTTTTGACCTGGGGCAGTGTACTGTACTTGCTATAGTGTTCTGGGTGGTCACTAGGACGTTGCTAGTTGGATGCTAGGGTGTTATGTGTGGTCAGTAGGGGGTTGTTAGGGTGTTCTGGGTGGTAGCTAGGTGGTTACTAGGGTGTTGGTTTGGTCGCTAGGAAGTTACTAGGCAGTTGCTAGGGGGTTCTGGGTGGTCGCTAGGGTATTGCTAGGTGGTCATGAGGTGGTTGCCATGGTGTGCTGGGTGATTGCAAGGGTGTTAGGGTATCCCAGAAGGTGCTAACAGGGAGCTGATAATCAGCTAATACCTGACCCCCAGCACCACATGCACAGATTCAACAGGAAGCAAGGACATGGCTTTCTTTTCCAGTGAAATAGTCTCTCATCAACACGTGAAACTGGCTCTTACAGAACTTATTGAGAGGATGTGAGACATTGTGACAATATGATCTGAACATCTTGTTAGATTGGTATGAGCACTACAGTAATTAATGCTAGACATTTTCATCTATCTGTTTGAAAGAGATTTCAAAGGTGATTGAGAGACAATCACTAGTGTTTACATGAAGCTTTTCAATAATGCATATGAATGAATTTACTTGCGTTTGTTTCAATATATTAATTTCAGTAGCGCATGCAAGAAGCTTTTCAATAATACATATAAATAAATTTCACTGATATTTATATCAATGTATTTATTTCACTAGTGTTTGTAAGAGGCTTTTCAACAATTATGGCCTACACGGCTCCTCATACTAATTTCACAACAGGCTTCTGAGGGACTGAATGCAATAAGAATTGTTTTCCAAAATTATCCATTCTTTTTTTCTTCAAAGTTATTAAAAGAATCGCTAAAAGAGCCATTAAAGGAACCAGAATCATTAAGTGGAATCAGAACTAGAATTAATAAATGAAGTTCCAGAGGTAAGTTTGGGAGGAGCTTGTCCATCTAGGCCTGCCAATCATATCCCAAGGTTATATAAGCATCTGTGTGAAAAGGTTCTTAATTCAGGGCAATGGAGGTGCCAGGAGATAACGAAGCAGGTCCAAGGTCAGGTTTTTTAATTTGCAGTAGTTTCACACTAACGACGGTAACCGTTGTTACAAACATGAAGGAAATAAACCTTGCACACTCTCAGACGCACTGTCCGTTATGCTTTCAGGTCACTCTCTATCTCCTCTCTGACGCTCTGGTGTGCCTTTTAGGTCTCCCTCTGCCATCACTGTAATGACATTCCATCATAGGCTCGTCATCTGACTCATAATTATCTCTTACCGCTCTCCCTCTCCCGCAGACCGATACATGACCATGCCTCCCATGCCACAGTCTGCTTCCCTCGCTCTGGTGACGTTTCTTCCGGCATCCCTCTACCCCCACATCTCCACCTTTATATTTCATAACGCCTATACCAGTTATTTCAAAATTGTCTTTTTATTTCTTGCCTTAGTTCTGTGCTCAAGCCCCTCTGTTATGACAGTGCACCAAATCAGTTTAACTTAATGCGATCTAGGACTATATGAACCAGTGAACTTGTGAAATTCCTAATGATTCCCATCCCTACTGGCTATATACTTTTACCATATCAATAATAGAAACCATTAAAATACTGTACCATTATTTGCATCAATGGACATTAGTTTAATGTTGAAATATGCTCCATGATTCCATAGACTCCTTGCACAGTATTCCAGTGGGGCAGATGGGAAATTATCAGGAGTATCTGAAGATGATGCCATCACCTCTGCATGAGATAGATCCGGATCAGCCCAAATGACTGTACACATTCGGCAACCCATTCAAACAGGTCAAGAAGGTGCCTGCATGTCAAACATATTGCTAATAAAATATCCATTAAAGGCAGTGTTTCTCACACATAAATAGCATTTGAAGGAGGTCACAGTATTACTTACTGAGTTTTACCGTGGCAACACATCATCAGTTAGAAAGTGCCTAAAATATTTGTATTTTTCTTATTGTTCAACAACAAGGAATGATGATAGATGAAGCAGATGAGTTTGTAACAGGCCCACAAAATAAGAAGCGGGGGAACACAGGTGATCCAATCTCGGGCACTGCCCTGAAGAGGCAGAGGAGCATGCCAGCCCCAAACACCTCCAATAATAACCAATCATGTACTGGGCAAGGGCCCTTTAGGTACACAGAGTCAGCAAGGAATCATTAAACCCATCCCACTCCACAAAGGTAAAGTCCTCTAAACCAAGGCCTACTGAATCTTGGGCTTCGTTCGGAATGGAATTCTAGCTTTCTGCATACTGAATACTGCACAATATACACTGTATTCAATTAAAACAATTAAAACAATTAAAAATAGAAATTTAAGCACTAGGTATTATTCCATGATAAATATTGTGACATGACCTCATCACATTGCATGTAAGTGGTGTCGGGTTATCTGGTTAAAATAGCTGTTTTCCATTCTTTATTGAATTTCGTAAAAAAAAAAAAAAAGGGACAATGATTTTAAGCAGTAGTATCTCATCATATGTTTCCCCTACAGGAATTGAGGGGAACAGTGTAGTGGCCACAGAAAGTAATGGAGAGCAAGTGCCGGGTGGGGAGCCTGGAGATGGGTGGCCCGGAGTAGTAGATGGAGTAGAAGGACCTGCACCCCCGGACAAGAGGGAAGAGGATGGGGCACCAGACGGTGAGGAAGAGAGAATAGGACTGGAGAACTATTTGGATGAAAGACCCTCCTTGAGTGTCTCATTATAATTACAGTACAGATTAATTATAATACCAAATTATTACTTCAACCCATTCATTTCTGTATTGTCTTGGTTTAAATTGAGTGCACTTGTGCTTTGAAAGAGGGCATACATTATGGCAATTAATAAAGTTCAAATCTGTTGCATATTCTTTGTGTAGATTATGAGACTATATTCAGGTTACTGGAGTAGGTAAAGGGACCTGCATCAGTGCAGAGATACTTTATTCATCATGCCATCAAAAAGGAAGCCAGGTAAGAGCTCTCTTCACTCAACATCCCTTTCATGATCCTCTCTCAGAGGACGTCAGCATGTGATCTTTGAACACACAATCATGCATCTGACATTTGTAAATTTGTGGTGAGTTGACACCACAAATGTAGGTTAGTCTTCCATCAAAAGCACTTAAATGGTGATATGCACACCACTCAACTTTTTTTTTTTTCTGTATTTTTTTCTTGTTTTCCAGTAAAATATCAAAACATCCTATAAAAAAGATACATATGCTTAAGCAAAACAGTGTGAGATCATAAAACTTGTTTTCAGCGAAAATGTCTTGAATTAAGTTTTACCTCATTGGCAAATTGTTTTACCTTGTTTAAACCATAAATTTAGCAACATTTTGTTAGATTTATCGTAAAACAAGAACAGGGTTCCCACGCAAATTATTATTTGTCCTGGAAAATATTTTAATATAATAGAACTGTTTGACTGTGTTGCTAACAAGGTTTTTGTTACATGTACAAAAACATGGTAATGATCGAGACTCGGAATAGGAGTCAAATACACACATTCATCTCGATTTGTCACTGCAGGTGGTTGTGCATTGTGAAACAACGTCAGTGGTTAACTGTCATGAAAAAGTCCCTGACACATACTTTCACTGCTCATCTGCTGTCATCTCAGCTTTTCTCAGAAGAAATAGTCTATGTATTGATACAGTACAAAATAAGATTTTCATTCCAACATTGCTGTTGTTAACCAAAAAAACATTTGAATTATAACTTTAGACAACAATGACGGTCAGACCACCGATTTTTTTGAAAACAAATTCACAACCTGAGATGGTAGCATGGTGATTCAGCATTTGTACTTCGGGATGTGAATTCATTTTCAATAATTCAACGATTGGAGTCTGCTTATACCATGGTTACCACATGTAGTATGCAGTTAACATGGACGGAATCTAGTCATAAAAACAGCATTAGCTATAAAAAGCAGAATATCACGGAATATTACATATTTGGAAATAAATTAGTGTTTTATTGCACAATTAATCAAATTAAAATTGCGATATGTCCTAGTGTGATAATTAAACTGCAAAAGTCTGTGATTCAATTGAATAAATATATAATCTGCAAGTGATGTGCACTTAAAAATGAATGTGTGCGCCGGCCACTCATACGCTGAAAACACCTCCTCATGATCATCACATGCGCTCTTGTGTGTGTGTGTGTGAGATGACAGAGAGTAGAGCACTCTGAAGTTTGCTGCACAAACTGTTCTAAGCCATTCTAATTGTAGATTCCTCCAGAGGAACACATAGGAATAATAATAATAAAAAAAAGAAGAAAAATTGCGAATAACCAATAGTTCATAAAAGCAACTAACAGCACCAATTTATTGGTAAAACTGATATATCGGTCTACCTCTAAGGATGCATAGATATTTTTACAGGAAAATAGCACAGAAATACTGATTAAGAAATAATCTTTTAAAGTGTACCTACAATCTATTACATTTCTTTATTTGTATTCACCAATACCATTAGAAGAAGTAGAGAAATGTTGTGCAATTGTCAAAGACAATTGTCTTGGAAAAGTTGCTAAAGCTGTCTCTTTCACTCTTTCAGGTTTAAGAAGCATGTGCTGATCCAGAAACTTGAGACTGCTCTTGAGGAGATAGAAGACAGACAGCTGCTGCCTGCACAGCTCAACAGCATCCACAGCAGATAGTGAACCATCACAGCTTACTGCTGAGAAGCACAAGAACACGAAGCGACAGGGCACGGCAGCTGAGCACACAGGTTTGAGACCATCAGTCTCAGTGCTGTGCTTTAAAAAAAAAAAAAAAAACGTAGTGAGAGAATGAGTAAGTACGGGAGGATGGAGGAAATGTGGAGGCCGGTCTGGCCACGCTCTGCTCCAGACTTTCCCAGTTACCTGAATTGTGTCATAACTCTGAAGAGTGCTCACAAAAGAATGTTCCAGGTTCAACAGGGATTTACTGTCAATCTGAAAGTGATGGCCTAAAAGTGACCATCATTTAACCACGAATAAGCACACTCCAGAAACACCAAGCCTCTTCCACTGTGTAATGTTACAAGGTTATTCAAGGCAGAAGTCAATATCTGTCACATTTAGCAGTTGCTGTATGTCTGTAGAGTAACTGTGTCCACTGTTTTTTCATTAATGGATAGTTCAAAACAGAAGTAAGTATGGAAGATCTACTGTATTTTGGATTTGTCTTTGCATGAAATGCCCACAAACCCATTAGGTTAACAATATAGTATGACCTTCAAATCAGTCTGGATTGGGTGTTGTAGACCTCTTAAGAGGAATAACCCTACAGTATGCCAAGCTCAATTTTACTCCAAAACTGTGGAAAACACTTACATGCAGTTCAGACTGTCTTTACAGTAAATATAGACAGTATCATGCAGATCCTCAAGAACAAAAATGGACCTTGGGGATTCAGTATGAAATCTATGTAGCTGACCTGTTCCTATATTTGTGGTGATATATAATGTCACATAGATTAGTATCATTCAGATACATTTTTTTAACATGCAATGTTCTATAAGCAAGTGTCCAATGAAAAAGTCACATCCACCCTGTCCAAATGCAGCTGGATCATCACATAAATGGGAAATGGCAAGAATTGTTTGAAAACCTTGACCAACAGGTCCAGTTTTGATTCTGTACAATATGTGGTCATGTGATGTTTCAACATCTTCTGCTCATCTGGAGAGCAGTTGCAAGACTCTTTAGTTTCATTTCACAGACAAACGTTACATTAGTGGCCCCATTTTTTGTTTGTTTTGTTAATTGAAAAAAAAAATGAAAAAAGATGTATACGACTATTAATGTTCATAAATAATATAGATTATTCTTGGATGGTATTTCTACAAGAAAATAATATTTTAAGAATTGTAAATGTACAACATTTTTAAACTGATATTATATAGACAAAATTTTATGATTTTTGTATGAAAATGAAAAATTAAACATTACTAAGGAAAATGTGTGTGTTGTGCATACTGTATTTACAGAGAACTGCGTTGATCATTTATGATTTTGTACATGTATGATTCTCAAAAGAAGTTGAGAGTTTACTTTTGGTTTTGCACAGCACGCACTGACATTAGATTTAAAAATGAAAAATGCTTAGCACAGATGGTCTGCTTTAATTTACAAAACCTTCTGTTCATACTGGACAAATGGCTTCCAAATTACTGCAGTTTATACAGTTGAAGTCAGAAGTTTACATACACTTAGGTCACTTAGGTTTACATCACTTAAGTCATTAAAACTAATTTTTTAACCACTCCACAGATTTCATATGAGCAAACTAGTTTTGGCAAGTCATTTTGGACATCTACTTCGTGTATGACACATGTAATTTTTCCAACAATTGTTTACAGACATAGTTTAACTTTTAATTGACTATATCACAATTCCAGTGGGTCAGAAGTTTACATTAACCAAGTTAAATGTACCTTGAAGTGGCTTGGAAAATTCCAGAAAATGACGTCAAGCCTTTAGGCAATTAGTCAATTAGCTTCTGATAGGCTAATTGGAGTCAATTGCAGGTGTACCTGTGGATGTATTTTAAGGCCTACCTTCAAACTCAGTGCCTCTTTGCTTGACATCATGGGAAAATCAAAAGAAATCAGACAAGACCACAGAATTTACTTTTTGACCTCCACAAGTCTAGTTCATCCTTGGGAGCACTTTCCAAATGCCTGAAGGTACCACGTTAATCTGTACAAACAATAGTATGCAAGTATAAGCACAATGGGACCACGCAGCCATCATACCACTAAGGAAGGAGACACATTCTGTCTTCTAGAGATGAATGTAGGTTGGTACTAAAAGTGCAAACCAATTCCAGAACAACAGCAAAGGACCATGTGAAAATGCTGGAGGAAACCGGTAGACAAGTATCTATATCCACAGTAAAACGAGTCTTATATCAGAATTGGAGTGGCCATCACAAAGCCCTGACCTCAATCCAATAGAAAAAGTGTGTGCAAGCAAGGAGGCCTACAAATGACTCTGTTACACCAGTTCTGTCTGGATGAATGGGCCAAAATTTCATTAACTTATTGTGAGAAGCTTGTGGAAGGCTACTCATTTTTTTTTTTTTTTTTTTTTTGAAGGCAGTGCTACCAAACACTAATAGTGTATATAAACTTCTGACCCACTGGGCATGTGATGAAAGAAATGTTGAAATTAATCATTCTCTCTACTATTATTCTGACATTTCACATTCTTAAAACAAAGTAGTAATCCTAACTGACCTAAGACCGGGAATGTTTTCTACTATTAAATGTCAGGAATGGTTAAAAACAGAATTTAAATGTATTTGGCATTTATTTAAAAGGTATATGTAAATTTCTGACTTCAACTGTATGTCATGTACTGTATAGGAATTACATTTTAAAATCTATGACTATGAAGCCTGTAACCTATGTACATTAACTCACATTAGCTATATTCCCTTGTGAAGCTCAAGAAGGATTCTATGCTCGTCACATTTGGTGCCTTCTGTTCTAGTGTAACGTTCCACATGTCTTGTCTCTGACATATTTTAGATGGATTAGTATAATTTTGTGTTTAGACTGTTTCAACTTCCCATTCTCTACTTACCATACATGGATAACAATAAGTAACCAAGTTGATGTCCCACACAAAAAAAATGTTCCAATGAGAACATTAAACGTTTAGAGCATGGCATAAGACTTCCTAGTCATTTGGCAGGTCTTGTAAAGAAGGTTAAATGAACATGATTAATCTTATATCTTCATGATATTCTCAGACAGAGAGAACACTCCAGTTTCAAAAACTATGTATACATCCTCTTTTAGAATAAAGGGGCAAACATGATTGGATATCATCCTAGTTACAAATTCCTCAATAAAATTTCAAAATTTATTAAGTTAAAAATAAGAAGTTGAGTCTCAACATGAAATAAAACAGAAAACATTGCCCCCCTCAAAGAACAAATGTACCATTCATGTATTCATGAGTGTTCACAGTATTAGAATTACTATTAATCTACTTCATCTATCTTGCCCATGTTCAGATGTTTTAATAATTTGAATTAGTTTCAAGATTATTTGCATAACGCTCAATTTTGCAGTTGAGTAGTCAGGTACTGTACACAATGTATGGTCCATAGTATTAACCTTAATTCGCAAGGGTGAAGGGAAGAACCTGTTGCAGTTAGGGTCAGCTGCGCAGCCAAAATTGAGGCAAAAACCATCATTGTACATGATAGGATTTGTGCCTTTTGTTCAACTGAAGGATGAAACCCCCTTTCTGTGAGCCCGTTGGAGGGCTATAGGTGTAACCTACAGACTTAAGACTCTGAAGCAATAAGTATTTACAAACATATCAGCTGGAAAAGGAGTTGGCACAGTCCATTGACATAATAGTAACCACAAGAAATGTATGTTTGTACAGCATATTCACATATACCTAAAGACAGGAAAATATGCTTATTTTCCCATTCCAACCGAGGAGCTAACAAATAAATCTAAGAAAAAAAAACAACAAAAAAAACCAAACAGGCAAGGCAGCTCACTGAAGGCCAGTCTCAGTGAAAATTTTCCAGCTTGCGTAACCGCAGGGGATTGGAGTGCAAGGCCTGGGCGCTTGGAGTGGCTTCTTGCTCTGGAGCACGGAAGAGTACTCTTCCTCGATGACTGAACATGTAGAAAGATGGGTGATTTCTCAATGTGTCAAATGTCCTGGTTCACACAAAAAAGTAGAGACATGCTAAATTCTGACAATCAAACTCCATGAGGACTAAAGGGCAAACATCATCAGTAGCATAGTATGGCAGGCACAGCCAGATGTTACTTTATGATCTTAGGGAATTGACCCTTCGCTAAGCCCCACCTAAAAAGCATTTCTGACCAATCCCATTTTAGATACTGTTGCTGTGCGCCATTTCTCTGACAAGCGCTTGCTTTTTCCAACTAGAGTCTGCGGGAGTAATGTGTGTTGGAGTAGTTTTAAAAGGGATATTATAGAAATTATCTATAATAAAAAATTAAAAAACATTGTTGCTGGGTCACTTGTAATAGTGACAAGAGGTGCCAAGAGAGCATACACGCAGTGTTTTTTCTTTCTTTTTTAAAAATCTTTAAATAAATCTCGAGAAAACCATGATATGGAATAAAGGGATAGTTCACCCAAAAATGAAAATTCTCTCATCATTTACTCACCCTCTTGCCATCCCAGACATGTATGACTTTTTGCAGAACACAATTGACTATTTTTAGAAGAATATTTCAGCTCTGTAGGTCCATACAATACAAGTGAATGGTGATCAGAACTTTGCTCCAAAAATCACATAAAGGAAACATAAAAGTAATCCATATGACTCCAGTGTTTAAATCCATATATCTTCACAAGCGACATAATAGGTGTGAGTGAGAAACAGATCAGAATTTAAGTCCTTTTTTACTCTAAATCTCCATTTTCACTTTCATACCTGAAAGTCACATGTGGTGCCTGTTTAGTTTCACTTTCACATCTGAAGTTAAAGTGGAGATTTAGAGTAAAAAAGGACTTAAATATTGCTCTGTTTCTCACCCACACCTATTATATCGCTTCTGAAGATATGGACTTAAACACTGGAATATGGATTACTTTTATGTTTCCTTTATGTGATTTTTGGAGCTATAAAGTTCTGGCCACCATTCACTTGCATCGTATGGACCTACAGAGCTGAAATATTCTTCTTAAAATCTTTGTTTGTGTTCTGCAGAAGAAAAAGTTTTACACATCTGGGCTGGCATGTGGGTTAGTAAATGATGAGAGAATTTTCATTTTTGGGTGAACTATCCAGTCCTCATTCACAAATGATATGTATAAAACCAGCAAGGACATCTACATTTGCTCCAAGGTAAATTAAAGCTAATAACTTAACGTTAATTAATTTAGGTATTGATTCAGGTCTTAGTAAAGGCGATAGTAAATAAAGAGTTCACAGCATCATAGTGAACGTGTTATGAGACGTTATGAGCAGTTCTGTTCACTTACACTAACGTTATCTGGTGTGTAATTGCCATCAAATGAAGCTTTTCAATTTTCAAATGACTGTGATAATCGTTTGCCTCAATTTTTATTCAGTCTCAACAGTTTTCTATCACATTATAGTGTAATTGGCCAATTTCTTTTACCAAAAAACATAAGATAACTATGCTTTACGTCACTCGTCATTCCAGCCCACATAAGAATATTGTCAGCTCCATTTATGAGAATATTTAGCCAAAAACCACACCATTCACGGCAATCTCCCATTTATTCCTATGAGGAGTTCTGCAAAGCTTGTCAGAGCGAGTAATGGTAGCGGAGCTTAGCGAAGGGTCAATTACATCTGCATGTGCTTACTTGTTTTTGAGCTCTGAGGAAGCGTCCATGTCTTTGAACTCGCCTGAGATGTGCACTATTCCGTAACACGTGACCACAAATGACAACAATGTCTGTAACACTATCTGAAAACACAAGACAAGAAATGCTGTATAAAGACAAATAATATATAAATACACATTATTGCTGTTGATTCAATATGTTCAGTCAATTGCAACTTACATCTATAGGTAATGTTTCATTTTCTTTTTCTGTCAGTCTCATGTACGATCGGTCTGGAAGAGAGAGAAAACATGGTCAATCTTCAGATTAAATACTTAACCATTAAACGCATTCCTCTGGGGTCAGATTCACGAAAATGTTTTAAGAAAAAAATTAAGAAAGTTCTTAAAGGGTACATATTATGCAAAATCCACTTTTTCCATTTTTTGGAACATAATTATGTGTCCCCAGTGTGTGTAGACACCCACTAAATATGGCAAAAGACCATCCCCGCGTTTCTTTTCTTTCCCCATCAAAAAAAAAAAAAAAAAAAAAAAAAAAAAGTGTCTACGAACGAGCCGTTCAGGTTTGCAGCCCCTTATGATGTCAAAAGGGGAAAGGTACCGGCCACGGCTGGCGAAGAGATCCGCCATAGTAGCTTAGATCTGCCTTCATTAAAACCTGAGCGAGCAGTGCACAGTCCGCCATATTCATCTCCTCGCTAGAGTCGCTTGTGCTAACTCGGACTGCTTAATCAACGATGGTCAACACAAGGCTGGATTTGCTTCAAAGCTAAGGATCAAGGATGGATCGATACCAACTCTCCGTGACCCAACTTCAGATTCGCAAGTTTCACACTTTATACTTTTTTAATGTTTGCAATTTGGCTTTCTGAATTTATTTGTTTGCACGTTGCGCGATAAATGCTTGTTGTGAAAACATTGTGCTTTGTGTAACATAGCAACTAGTCCCTAACTACCTTATTCCATAACAATGAAGCTGTATCTCTGTTTCGGTTACGATATAAACTGATTGGCGTCCTCCACAGTCCCGCTTGAGTGGTCATGCAATGAAGATTTAATGTGTAATTAAACCGGTCATTATTTCAAAAATGATTATGAAACGATAGTGGTATTTTCGACAACTATAGCTGTTTTTCATATTTCATAACTCACCTTTGTTATGCACAATACAGTAAGATGACTGACTTAGTGTGTTCTGTGTTATTTATAATTTTTTAACTGTTTAAAAAAACCGGGATATCCATGGCACCAGCAGGAAATGCACAGCCCACTTCCAGAAAGGGGTGAGGGGAGCAGCAGCTCCTTTGCATTTAAAGCTACAGACACTAAAACAGCCCGTTTGGAACAGGTCTACAAAACAGGAGAATAAAGGCATGGTAGAATAAACGATCTGTGAGGTATTTTGAGCTGAAACTTGACAGACACATTCTGGGGACACCTGAGACATATATTACATAGTGTAAAAAGGGGCATAATATGTCCCCTTTAAGATAAATAATAAGTTCATAAGAATATTCCACATGCAATTCTTGAAAAATTCTAACGTTCTCAAATATTTTCTTAACATCTAAATTTTTTCCTTAAGAATAAAAACAGGCTTTGACATTGTCTGATCAGCCTGCTCATGGGGTTGCCTTGTCTTGTTGCCTACAACAAATTCAATACTTCAACACTGGCAAATCGTAAGAATAAATCTATTACTTTAAGTAGCAAGCACCTTGCAATAATTTTTTTTGAACGTAAAGTGCGTGAGATGTGTTAGTTTAACTACATTAACCGTCATAGGAGAATTTACTTGCTGCTAACCATCTGATAACTTTTAATTTGACATGGAGGAAAAGAAAAGAAACAAACACTTCATTAGACAAGAGGTTCTTGTTAAGGAAAAAGTTCTCCTTGGGAAGCTTGATAATTATATCACGTCAGAAAATAAGAGGCGGGTAAATGGAAAAGGGTGGCGGAGGCTGTCTCCACTGTGCCCAACTCCGATAGAGATGTGGATGGGGGGGGGGGGGGGGGGGATTGGGGGGAAGAGTCTCAGCTTTCTAATGTTATAATTATAATGTTTCTATGAACTCTAAAGATCGTGGAGAGAGAGCGCTATATGCAACGCATCCGTTTGAATTAGAATGATTGGTCACCACATTAAGAAGCTTCAAATTTATTATAATTTTTATAATATTATATATTATAATTTTTTTTCACATTTTAGAATAATAGTAAAGTCATCAAAACTATGGAATAACAAATGGAACTATGGGAATTATGTTGTGACTAAACAAAATCCAAAATAAATCAAAACTGTGTTATATTTTAGCATCTTCATAGTAGTCACCCTTTGCCTAGATTTTGCAGAAATGTACTCTTGACATTTCTCAACCAACTTCTTGAGGTATCACCCTGGGATGCTTTTTAAACAGTATTGAAGGAGTTCTCATCTATGTTGGGCACTTATTGGCTGCTTTTCTTTATTATTTGGTCCAATTCATCAATTTCAAAAACTTTTTTTTTTTTTTTTATTACATTTTTGTTTTATAATGAAATAAATTAATATGTTGGCACAATTATATTTTTGTCTACAAAACTAATTTCAATCATTTAAGCATACGCCTTCAAGATCAAAATATTTTTAAGAACGTGAGAAACATTTCAGTCAAGTGTTTCAAAACTTTTGACTGGTAGTGTGTGTGTGTGTGTGTATATGTATATACAGTGCATCCGGAAAGTATTCACAGCGCTTCACTTTTTCCACATTTTGTTATATTAGAGCCTTATTCCAAAATGGATTAAATTCATTATTTCCTCAAAATTCTACAAACAATACCCTATAATGACAATGTGAAAGAAGTTTGAAATCTTTGCAAATTTATTAAAAATAAAAAACGAAAAAAATAAAAATAAAAATAAAATCACATAAGTATTCACAGCCTTTGCCATGGCACTCAAAATTGAGCTCAGTTTCCACTGATCATCCTTGAGATGTCTCTACAACTTGATTGGAGCCCACCTGTGGTAAATTCAGTTGATTGGACATGATTTGGAAAGGCACACACCTGTCTATATAAGGTCCCACAGTTAACAGTGCATGTCAGAGCACAAACCAAGCCATGAAGTCTGTAGACCTCCGAGACAGGACTGTATTGAGGCACAGATCTGAGGAAGGGTACAGAAAAATGTCTGCAGCATTGAAGGTCCCAATGAGCACAGTGGCCTCCATCATCCGTAAATGGAAGAAGTTTGGAACCACCAGGACTCTTCCTAGAGCTGGCCGCCTGGTCAAACTGGGCGATCGGGGGATAAGGACCTTAGTCAGGGAGGCGATCAAGAACCCGATGGTCACTCTGACAGAGCTCCAGCGTTTCTCTGTGGAGAGAAGAGAACCTTCCAGAAGAACAACCATCTCTGCAGCACTCCACCAATCAGGCCTGTATGGTAAAGTGGCCAGACGGAAGCCACTCCGCAGTAAAAGGCACATGACAGCCCGCCTGGAGTTTGCCAAAAGGCACCTGAAGGACTCTCAGACTATGAGAAACAAAGATTGAACTCTTTGGCCTGAATGGCAAGCGTCATGCCTGGAGGAAACCAGGCACCGCTCATCACCTGGCCAATACCATTCCTACAGTGAAGCATGGTGGTGGCAGAATCATGCTGTGGGGATGTTTTTCAGTGGCAGGAACTGGGAGACTAGTCAGGATCGAGGGAAAGATGAATGCAGCAATGTACAGAGACATCCTTGATGAAAACCTGCTCCAGAGCGCTCTGGACCTCAGACTGGGGCGAAGGTTCATCTTCCAACAGGACAATGACACTAAGCACACAGCCAAGATAACAAAGGAGTGACTCCGGGACAACTCTGTGAATGTCCTTGAATGGCCCAGACAGAGCCCAGACTTGAACCCGATTGAACATCTCTGGAGAGATCTGAAAATGGCTGTGCACCGACGCTCCCCATCCAACCTGACGGAGCTTGAGAGATCCTGCAAAGAAGAATGGGAGAAACTGCCCAAAAATAGGTGTGCCAAGCTTGTAGCATCATACTCAAAGACTTGAGGCTATAATTGGTGCCAAAGGTGCTTCAAGAAAGTATTGAGCAAAGGCTGTGAATACTTGTGTACATGTGATGATTTTTTTTTTTTCCGTTTTTTATTTTGAATAAATTTGCAAAGATTTCAAACAAACTTCTTTCACATTGTCATTATGGGGTATTGTTTGTAGAATTTTGAGGAAAATAATGAATTTAATCCATTTTGGAATAAGGCTGTAACATAACAAAATGTGGAAAAAGTGAAGCGCTGTGAATACTTTCCGGATGCACTGTGTGTGTGTATATATTTTTTTTTTCTTTTATAATTGCTTAAGTACCAAAGGTGTATAGGGTCATTGGAGACCCTAGGTATGTAGTAGTGTCGAATTGTTCTGTTTTTTGCGCTTCTTTAAATAATATTTGTGATTATTTCACATCCATATGTTTACTATCACATTATATATATATATTTCTTTATTACAAGACAAATTAGTACTAATACAAATTACAACAATATCATGTCGATTTCCTGTGCAACAATGGTGAATTATTAGTATCCCATATGCGAGTACACAAATATTATACATGCTATTTGTAAAGCTGTCGTTTCAGTAATTGACTTGATTTACATTTGACAGTGCTTTTTGACGAATAAGCGACATGGAAGTAAACTATAGCAAGTGTAACACATGAACAGAATTATTTGGCTATAGTCAATTTTGTATAATACTGAAATTGTTTAAGTTGCGCATCTATTTAGACTCAAAGTGCCTGAGAAAATACATACAGTGCTGTGAAAAATGTATTTGTCCCCATCCTGATTTCTTCTGTTTTTGTGTATATCTCATACTATATAGTTTCAAAAATTCGAACAAAATCTAACTTAAAACAAAGGCAATCTGAGTAAACAAAAAATACAGTTTTTAAATGATAATGTTATTTACTGAAGCAAAAAAGTCATCCAATACCAACTGGGCCTGTGTGGAAAAGTATTTGCCCCTTAGTTACTAAATCCCCAAATCTATGAAAATGCATTCATAATGGGGTTCAGCTGGACTAGACACATACAGGCCTGATTACTGCCAGCCCTGTTCAATCAAATCAACACTTAAATATAACTTTTTCAACAGCATGAAGTTGGCTAAAAGGTCTCACCCAGTAGCACACTATGCCAAGGTCGAAAGAAATTTCAGAAATAAGGAAAAAGGTGATTGAAATACATCAGTCTGGGAAGGGTTACAAAGCTATTTCAAAGGCTCTGGGACTCCAAAGAACCACAGTGAGCGCCATTATCTCCAAATGGAGAAAACTTAGCACAGTAGTGAACCTTCCCAGTAGTGGCCGACCTTCCAAAATTCCTCCAAGAGCACAGCGATGACACATCCAGGAAGTCACAAAAAAGCCAAGGTCAACATCCAAGGAACTGCAGGCCTCTCACATCAATAAAGATCACTGTTCATGACTCCACTATCAAAAAGACACTGTCCAAAATTGCCATCCATGGAAGAGTGGAGAGGCGAAAACCACTGCTAACCCAGAAGAACATTAATGGCACTTTTCCACTGCACATTATGGTTCGACTCGACTCTGCTTGCTTTACTTTTCTGAGCTTGCTTTTCCACTCCAGTTTAGTGCCGCCTCAACGTGGGTGGGATTATAGGCTGATCGTCAAAGTTGCGCCGCCTCTACTGCTGTGACATCTTAAACGTGACACAAACATTACTGACCATAAACAACAACACGACCACTAGCTGTTAGCTACTAGCTCATTGTGCTGCATAAAGCAGTTGTTGCATGGTGATTTTACACAAGTGTAACAGTTAAATTGGCCTGGTTGTTTTAGAAGCAAGCTTTCCAGTAGCTGGTCAACTAAATAAAGTGAAGCTTTCAAGCAGAATATAGAGTTAACGGAACAAAACGTACCATCCTCCATCGTGGACTCAAACAACGCCGTGGCCGAGTCCAGGGCACTCTCCCTCCCATTGCTCGCCAGTCTATTGCCATAGATAGCATCCATTTGGTCGAACCACTTCCACTTCTGTTTGAACCACTCCGACTTTTCCCTGCACTGTTGGTAGGTCCGGTGCGGCCAACAGCTGAGACAGTTCCTGAAAGACGTTTGTTTTGCGTCATTTCGTTCGTCGCTAACGAGAGGAACGTCTGCACCTTGCTTATTGACCATGGTGTGGTTTTGCGCACAGCCATTTCTTTTTACAAAAGTCGCGTGAACAAATTATATTGCTGTCGCTGTTGCTAACTTTAAAACTAGTGGGTTGATGTCCCGTGTCGCAAATCCAGTGACGCTGGTAGTGACGATTCTCTCTGAACAATCAGTGAGCTGCAGGGTTTTGACGTCACATTTAGTATCGGCTCGGCTCGCTTGGAACATCGACCGAGGTGGTACTAAAAAAAGTATCAGATACCAGGTACTATCCACAGTGGAAAACCCCCAAAAAGCGATCAGGTTCGAGCTGTACTGTGCAGTGGAAAAGCCCCATAAGGTTCGTCTGAATTTTGCCAAAACATACCTTGATGATCCACAAACATTTTGGGAGAATGTTCTGTGGAATGATGATTCAAAAGTGGAACTGTTTGGAAGACAGGTGTCCTGTTACATCTGGCATAAATCAAACACAGAATTCCACAAAAAGAACCTCATACCTATGGTCAAGCATGGTGGTGGTAGTGTGATGGTATGGGGATACATAAAATCCTAAAGAAGAACATCCGGTCATCAGTCCATGAGTTGAAGCTCAAGCGCAACTGAATTATGCAGCAAGACAATGATCCAAAGCATAGGAGTAAGTCCACCTCTAAATGGCTCAGAAGAAGCAAAATTAAAGTTTTGGAGTGGCCTAGTTAAAGTCCTGACTTGAACCCAATTCAGATGCTGTGGCAGGACCTTAAACGGGTAGTTCATGCTCAAACCCTCCAATGTGGCTGAACTAAAGCAGTTCTGCAAAGAAGAGTGGGCCAAAATTCCACCACAGCATTGTGAAAGACTGATCTCCAGTTATTAATAAAGCATTTGGTTTATAGGTCGACCGATATATCCGGTTTGCCAATTAATCGGCACAGATAACCCATAGTTCCAGAAATCTGTTATCGGCAAAAATCCACACCGATAGTTTTCCCCGTTGTGTCCAGTGCTGGAGCGGCTGGGAAGGGTCCGCTGTCGTTATACAGTATGTGAGTGGCCTCTAGAGGCAAAATAAAAAGTATCACTTCACTGATGCCTTGTGGTGTTTGTTCTGACACGTGAGACTACCCTCTGCATGGAGCGGAACACTTCAGAAGTAGATTTAAAACATCAACTACGAAAAAGTATGTATACAGTACACGTTGTCATATCATTATAAAGTAATTAATTTGTTGACTAGATGCTGCATTAGTAAAGAACAGCGGTATTTTTGCTGACAAGGCTGAAAGAATGCTAACTTTATAGCAAACCTCAAGCGGTTAGTACAATGTGACAAAAATACACGCAAGTCCTACCCAAATGTTTAAATGTCACGATTGTTACCATCTATTTGCATTAGTTTATATCCAGCTGGTCACGTTTATGCATTCATTAGCCAGCGAAGTTGCATATTTAAAGCTAGTGACACAAATTAATATCTTCATGAAGCCGAGAGAAACGTATAAACAAATCAGAAATGCATCTGATTTAAAAAAAATAAAAATAATTTCCTCTCTGTAATACGATGACTTCGATCGATCACATTCTTGTGCTAAAAAAGGCTAGACAGAGTGCAACAAATACAGTTTAACAGAAAGCAGGTGTCTCAATATGCTTTTAAAGTTCTTTTTAATTGGACACATCATCTAAAAAACAGCGCTCCTGCACGAGACGTTGAATAAACAAAAACAAAGGGAAACAAAGACGTTCGTCTAGCGCGCGTTTACATAGAAAAACTAATGGATGGTTGCAAAAGCATTCAGTGTGAAGAGCCCCTTAGAGTTGGTGGGGGTCTTTGGCAATTGCGTCTTGCTCTCTTATAAGCATTTCCAGATTAAGCAATGAGTTGTTTAAATGCTTTGTCAGGAAAGATGTTCAACTTGAAATGTTTGTCTCGAGATCCTCGCGTTCGGTTCCAGTCTGCTGTGTTCTGTCTGTTTGACCAAGTTCAGCCAAATACCACAGCTATCTGTTAATATTGCTACTCTACATACAACTGTACTGAATAAAAAACAATGTGGTATTTCTCTGTTATTATGAAGCTTGGGTCTGGAGTACTAGGAATCAGTGCAAGTGTAACACCATGTGAACTGTCTATTGAAGCACCAACACCCACCCACCCATTTTACTTTTGACTTAACATTTGAGAATATGGACAGACGAAAACTTTATTTTATGCACATTAGTTGAAAATGAAATACGCTTTTTTTTTTTTTTTAACAGCCAGGATAGGAACCTTCTATGCAATAATACAATGATGCTGAATGGTTTAGTATTTATTGCACCCTCATGTGGACTTGGGAAACAACGTCAATTTAAAAGTCAGCTGACTTTAAAATTCTAATATTAGTTCATATATATTAATATTTATATATTTATTTCATTTTAAAAAGTACAATACATTTTCACGGTTCAGTCAGTACTGTTTATTTTTGTAATAAAGTTTAACACTATTTTACTCTGAGTGTAATTTTCAGTATCAATTTTAAAAACTATCAGTTGATTAATCAGTTATCGGCAGGTACTGCCCAACCTGGTTATCTGGTAAAATCCACTATCGATCGACCTCTAGTTTGGTTGCAGGTGTTGCTGCTTAAGGTGGCACAGCCAGCTATTAGGTTTAAGGAGGAAGTTATTTTTTCACATGGGTGATATAGTTGTTGGATATATATATATATATATATATATATATATATATATATATATATATATATATGTTTACTCAGGTTGCCTTTGTTTTATCTTGTTTGAAGATCTAAAACAATTTAGTATGACAAATACACACAAATAAAAGAAATCAGGATATACAGGCAAATACTTTTTCACAGCACTAATCAGCTTTCGGCAGACAGCGATATATGAAGGTGCATCATTTGAAAAGGAAAAAAGCAATGGTCAGTGCTACATTTATTTAATGAACATTTCGTCCCTTAGTAGCTTAGCTTACATGCTAAAGAGAGTAAGTGTTAATATAATAATAAATAGGCTTTACAAAAACACTACGATAAAACTTGCATACACGCATGATACGATATTCAATCTACATTGATATTTCATCAGTGTCAGCCAGACTGACACTGTTAGTGATGAAATGGTAGAAAACAACTTAATTCACTGTGTTCTTTTGATTTAACGACTGTGACTCAAAATATAATGAGGTGCCTACCTAGACTGCATTTCTGGGCTATAACGCGCCCCAAAGTGCTGTCTAGGTAGGCAGATCACCAAGCTTTTAAGCCACAGCCACTGCGTCGACTGAAACTGAAATGCACGTTGAGCTCTGCAGAAAGGCCGCACTTAGCTTAGCCTGTATCGAAACAGCTACAGCTTTCCGAAAATCAACCCGCCAGTCTATTAGCTCCCGTTTCTGGATGAACAATACTTACGCTGTGCCGCTGAAAACGCTGCGTGTGCCAGGGCGAAAAGGCCTACACCAACAACACCTTTCCAGAAGGACGAGGCCATTTTACTCGAGAGCAACTGATCAAGGCGCGCACCGCCGCCGCAATAATCCCACTTCCGGTTTCCCACTACTAAATTTTATTGAGAAATTCTTTGGATTGTAAAGCCCCTAACTTTATATCTTACTGTATCATATATTTTCCCCTTTAATATATATATGTTTTTTTTTTCATTTCTATGTAAGACAGTGTAATTTTGTTATTACTGTATCTTTACTTGACTAGTTGTAATCTAGCATTTTTTTTTTACTACTGTACTTTAATCTTAATTAAAAACCTTCCAATTTCCCACTGCTTATGAACGAAGAAAATAATATAATTTTGAAATTAAATTATTACATATAAAAATTACAATTACAATTAAATGGTGACATGCAAGTTTAACCTTTTTTTCCTAAAAAAAAAAAGTAAAAAAAAAAGGGGGAATCTTTATCAGATGATATTTATTTTCAGTCCATTCTGTCTAAGACAGAACTTGCTACCCAACACAAAGATAAGAGTGGAAAATGTTAATGAAGTCATGTAAAGTCATGTAAATAAAGACAAAAATTGTCTTAAAATTGTGTAGCCATGTTTACAACAATGAATTTTTTTTAGTGCTGATACGATACTTTATCATTTTAAACCTGGCGCTTTTCTCTTTTTTCTCTCTTCCATAAAGTGACAAAGTATATAAAGTAATTTTGAATAATTTTAAAATAAGTGATTAAATAATTAAAATTAAATTTAGAAGTCACATGCAAAAAAAAAAAAAGAATCTTCTTTAAAGATCATTTTTTTAGTCCATTCAATGTAGGAAATAAGAGTGGAAAAAGTTGAAGCAAAATAAAGTAATAAAAACAAAAATTGTCTTAAAATCATGCAGCCTTGTTTACAGAGTGATTGAACATCCTTTTTCCTCTATACAGTTATATGTCTGAACAAGTCCATCTCCATCTTCAAGTCTCAGCTTAAAACTCATCTGCACAGACCTTAGCAGGGACAGGGGCAGAAGGATAAAAAAGGCACTGTTTTTTTTTTTTTTTTTTTTTTTTGAATGAGTAGCAATTATAAATACGTAACTAATTTCTTTGCTTTTTGAGTATTTAACCATTTTATTGTATATACAGTATATACTGTACATCATTTAAAATAAAAAATTATTTCTTTATCACAAATAAACCCCACCTCCACGCTCGTGCCGGCTGGAAACAGGGACCCCCTGGCCAACGGTGAGGGTCTCCAAGCGACAGGCGGAGCGACGCACCGACCTGGAGTATTCTACTGGTCGCATCAAATGGCAACCACAACCCCACGATCACCCGATCAAGCTAGGGCGTCCCCCGTAGGCGACGCACGCCGTCCTCGCCCAAACGACGTGAGAAATGGGCTAGGGCTCCCTGCCCACAGATGGGCAGGCTAAAAAAGCTAGTCAAATGGATCCAATTAGCCACCATCAACATCGGCACACTGACCACACGAAGCCGAGAACTGACTGATGTCCTCAAGAACCGCCGCATTGACGAAGGCCAAGGACATCGGCGAAGGATACAAACTCATCTACTACGGTCTCAACCTGAAGCGGAATGGAGTCGCAGTGGCTGTCAACCAGCAACTCCGGAACCAGATCACCGATGTCTCGAACATCTCAGATCGCATATCATTTCGATCAAGATTGTCTCTTGCTCGATCACCCTTCACGTCGTCTGTTGCTACGCCCCCCAAACTGGTTGCACCGACGAGGACAAGGATAAATTCTGGGGAAGCCTGGATGCACACCTGCGCACTGTAGAACCAGATGAGTACTTGTTCATCGGTGGAGACCTAAATGGGCATGTAGGCTCAGGCAGGCATGGCTACGAGCAAGTACACGGTGGGCGGGGACATGGTACCCGCAGTGATGATGGCTGCCACATCCTGGATTGCGCCGAAGCTCATGACCTCGCCATTGCCAATACATTTTTACGTTTTGGCCTCATCCGAGATGACGATGAGTTTGCATACAGAAGGGAGGTTAAACAGCTGGCTGGCTGGTGCAGTCAAAGCAACCTTGAGCTGAACACGCTCAAAATGGTGGAGATGATTGTGGACTTTAGGAGGAACACCCCAACACTGACCCCCCTCACCATTCTAAACAGCACTGTGGCAGCAGTGGAGTCATTCAGGTTCCTGGGCACTACCATCTCACAGGACCTGAAGTGGGAGACCCACATTGACTCCATTGTGAAAAAGGCCCAGCAGAGGTTGTACTTCCTTTGCCAGCTGAGGAAATTCAACCTGCCACAGGCGCTGCTGATACAGTTCTACTCAGCAGTCATTGAGTCTGTTCTCTGCACTTCAATAACTGTCTGGTTTGGTTCAGCTACGAAATCAGACATCAGAAGACTACAAAGGACAGTTTGGACTGCTAAGAGGATTATTGGTTGCCCCCTGCCCCCCCTTCAAGAACTATACACTTCTAGAGTGAGGAAAAAGGCTGGACAAATCACTCTGGACCCCACTCACCCTGCCCACTACCTTTCTGAACTGTTGCCTTCTGGCCGACGCTTCAGAGCTCTGAGCACCAGAACTGTCAGGCACAGGAACAGTTTTTTCCCTCAGGCTATCCATCTCATGAACAGTTAAATCGCCCCATTGAGCAATAACTATGTGCAATACACAGTTTAGTCTTTCTTATATTTATCTAACACATCCAACCTCTTCTGCCATTTCATTCCTCTGAAAAAAAAACAAAACAAAACATTTGCACTGTACATAACAGATTTGTATTTACACTGTACATAACAGATTGTATTACATATGCACTACCCATGTGTATGTGTGTATGTATGTATGTATGTGTGTTTCTGTACGTATGTGTATAATTATTTTTTATGTTTTATTATTATCTATGTCTTGCTGCTGTTTTTGTATTGTTGTACACTGGAAGCTCCTGTCACCAAGACAAATTCCTTGTATGTGTAAGCATACTTGGCAATAAAGCTCATTCTGATTCTGATTTTTCAAGAAGAGGCCCACCCACTTGGCCACCTACAACAGCGGCGGAATCGTGACACAGATCGATTACTGGATGCTCCGACGTCGCGAACTGAAGCTCGCCCTTGATGCCAAGGTGATCCCATCTGACAACATTGGCCCTCAACACCGGCCACTTATCCTTGACATACACCTCAACCTACAACGGCGATCTCATGCAAGACGGGGCCTGAGCGAATCAAGTGGTAGAAGTGGGCTGACCCCAAGAACCAGTTGGCAGCAGCCTTCGGTGGCCTCAACATCAATCCTTACCAACCAGCAGAAGCTCCTTGGAAGGATGAAGCCGGGAAGAAGATTCATCGACAAAGCAGTCTGGTGGTGGACTGAAGAAGTGCAAGTGGCGATCAAAGCAAAGAAGAGGGCTTACTAGACCTGGTTCCAAATGCGTTTGCCCGCTGACCTCGACCGATACAAGACCCTCAAGTCGACGGTGAAACAGGCAGTGGCCACTGCCAAGGCGAAACACCTCGACGAGCTGCACGATCAGCTGGACACACCAGAGGGGGCAAACAAGATCTACCGCCTAGCCAGCTCTCATCACCAGTCCACACAAGCCATTGCCCAGGTAGCCACCATCAAGGATGCCGACCACTGCTTACTACAGGACCCGCCAGCCATTCTTCAGCGATGGTGCAACTACTTCTCAGGGATCTCCAACGAAGAGTTCCAACACCCTCCGATACCCAGCATGGATCCCATCGCTGGACCAGTTCAGCCGATCACCATCACCGAAGTGTCACAGGCTGTCAAGAAGATGAAAAACAGGAAGGCAACTGGACCCGATGACATCCCCGCCGAAGCCTGGAAACTCATGGGGCGCAGAGGCGCAGATATCCTCGCACTACTCTTCAACAAGATCATCGCCGATAACAGGCCTCCCCTGGCCTGGTCGAGCAGCATCACTGTGCCGATCTGGAAAGGCAAGGGGGATGTCAGCGAGTGCACCAATTACCAGCCAATCCGACTTCTCAAATCAATCAATCAAATCACTTTATTGTCACACAGCCATATACACAAGTGCAATGGTGTGTGAAATTCTTGGGTGCAGTTCCGATCAACATAGCAGTCGTGACAGTGATGAGACATATGTTAAGAAAATAACATATAAAAAACTACCCATAAATAAACACTTAATTAGGCTCTTAGTGTTTTTAGTAGCCTAATCTATATAAAGAAAATATTAAATATCTGAAGGAAAATACGGTATGGATGCTTTGTTTCCTGACATCAAACATCATTCAAACTGAGTTTTAGAAAGGGCTTTGATGTGTATTTCAAAAACCCACATGACATTGAGAGAAACCAATGTAGTGTGTTCTGCACTTTTTCTGTCACAGTAGTACAAATGAAGGGACTGGAATGACTTCAATACTTGCACGCACTTGCGTCGTTTTCAAGCTCATCCACAAAAAGAGGCCAGATGTTAAGAGTAAGGTTGGGAATATTAACTCATTTCTGTTTCCAAAACAGAGTCTATGCAGCTTTCACGTGAAAAATGAACTAAAGACTCATACCCGAAGACTTATGAGGTGAACTTATCAATTATGTTTCCTGTACAGATCCAATGCGGCTGTCACGTGTCAAATGAACGAAAGACTCAGACCCGAAGACCCGGGAGGTGAACTAATCTAATCAATTCTGTTTCCTGTATAGAGCCTATGCGTGGAGTCCCACGTCAAATGAACGAAACACAAACGCATGCTCTGGAACCGTCTGCCAGCTCACGTCAGAACAGCTCCCACTCTACCTGTTTTTAAGTCTACGTTAAAAACCCACCTCTTTTCATTGGCTTTTAACTTACCTTGATACCTTGCCTTGTGTGTCTACCTTTTTTATCTTGTCCTTTTGTTGTTTGGTTTTATTGCTCTATATATTGTACTGTACAGCACTTTGGTCAACTTCAGTTGTTTTTAAATGCGCTCAACAAATAAACTTTGACTTGACTTTGACCGTGATAGAGACGATAATCCAAAATGTATACCAGTTGGCAAATTTCTACCGGTTTATTATGTCTACCGGTGTATATACTCTCCCACCTTTATGGCTTTTTATGAAGACCAAAAAAAAAGAAAAAAAAACTCCTATAGTCCTATAGTTAACAGGTTTGGGGTGCTACAGAGCCACCCCTACATGCCCATGCATGAATTTTTGACCAGCCCTAATGGCCATTGACTCTGATGTGTGTGTGCAAAATTTCATGACATTTTAAGCATGCCAAGTGCCTTAAAAACACCCAAATATAGGAAGAAAGGATTAATAACAATTAATGTGTTGCCATGGCAACACTATTTAAGATATCAAATATCCTTTTACAATTTTACACCTGCAGTGTCTTGACATTATTCTAAAGAATTTTGAACCAATTCAAGTAAATATAAGAGGGCTATTTCAAAGTCTGTTAAAAGAGCCATACTTCCTGCTGCCAATTGGTGGTGCTATGACCCATAATAGCTGCATCCATGTAATCAGCCCTCATTACCAAACATACAGCTGAATTTTCATCAAAATCACACAAAGCACACAGAACATAAGGCACTTCCTGTTCCACATTTTTCGCCATAAATGTATTACTTCTCCATGGCGAATAAAAAATATCAAAAATAAGTTTGCAATTTAGCATCTACAATGTCTTAGCATGATGTTGCACAAATTTGGTGTCAGTCACATGAATCACCTAGGAGGAGTATTTAAAAGTTCAGAGCCTGCAGTTTTCAGAAAATCCAAAATGCCCGACTTCCTGTTGGGCGAGCTAATGACTGAAGAATGAAAGTTGTTCGACTTGATGAGAACAATATATGTACCCATTTTGGTGACTCTAGGTGAAAATGGGGGTGCTACAGAGACCATTTTCAAGGGGGTGCTACAGAGCCCCCCCCACCTTGCCCAGCTCTAATGGCCGACGACTCTGATGTGTGTGCAAAATTTCAAGAGTTGGGGTCACAACATGCAGCGGAGTGACCGTTGTAGGGCTTTACAGGTTGTTTAGATCAGTGTTACTCTCAGAAATAATTAATAATTATTTCTGTAGTTATTAATTAATATTTAATCAATTGAATCTAACTCATTAAAACCTCATATGGGGCTCCAGTAAATGTAGTGTGCTACGTTTAGGAGCAAGTTTGGTTATTAGCAATAATTAATAATTATCTTTGATAATTATTAATTATTAAAATCAATAGAACATTGATGAGAATCAATGTTAGCTTTTTTTTTAATCCTTTAAAATCAACAATTATCAAAGATAATCGTTAATTGTTAACATCGATGAAATATTAATTAAAATTAACACTAGCTTATTGATCATTCAAATTCAACAACCATCAAAGATAATGATCAATTATCAAAAATCAATAGAATATTAATAAGGATTAACATTGACAGGGCACCACCCTGGAATCAGGGACTAATAACCAAATAGTAAAACAGTCTCAATATTAGACTGTTTTCTTAGGAAAATCGACATCCGAAGAATACCGATTTTCTGGAAAAAAAATAATGAATTAAGGTTTGAATCTGAGCACTGACATCCCGTCAGCATGACACAGGCATATGCAAAACAAACCAAAACGCTTCTCTTTGTAATATAAACAAAGTTTATTTATGCAGTAATATCAATTAATAATTAATACAATGCAGTCAATAAACTTCGGACTTACAACTACAAACTAAACAGTGATATGATTAGATATGGAAATAAAATAATCCTATAACACATAAGGTGTGTGTGTGACAGTGTGTGTGTGTGTGTGTGTGTGTGTGTAAGGAGGGACGCGCACAAAATGGCGGACGTGACTCTCGTGGAGAGTATGTCACGCGAGACTTCCGGCCAGGGAATATGACCGCGAATGGGGGCGGAGAGAAACCAGTCAATGGCGTCTACCAAAGCTGGGCTTTTGCATTAAGGCTTTCTACGAGCCAAAAATGTGTGCCAGAATGTTTGTGAGGGGTCGCGTGTGTGTGTGTGTGGTTAGTATGAGAGAGAGAGAGAGAAGTGACAGCCCTAAAGCCGATTTCGCGATCGTGGGAGAGAAAACAGCTGTTAGTTCATCGCTCAGAAACGCGATGGACGGCTCGTAAACAGTCCCACGTTATTTGACTCTTTAATGGATGAACTCAGTTGCTGTCTCACCCGCGATGGCGAAATTGCACAACAGTCCAATTTGGTTGGACCACAATACAGCAAAACAAATTTGTGATAATTAATACCCCGAGTATTAATAATGAGCGGACATGGCGGTCCGTAAACTGTACAATCAAAAAATCTTGAAAAACAAGAATAACACACTATAATATTCTATCTCTGCCCAGACGTAAACCTCTTACTTGAATCGCATGAGGACACAGGTAGAATTAGTTTTCCTCCGTCCTTTAACTCTGACCCGGTTCCTTGAGGCTCGGGTGATGACGGGAGGCCGTTTCCTCGCTCTGTCGGCGGGCGGTACGGCTGTTGATTCTCTGCGGGCTGGCGGAGAACTCAGAAATGTCGACTTGATTGAAGATGGAAGAGAAATCTTTAATCTCTTCACTTCTGTAGGCAAACGGATGAAGATGCGAATTGCTCGGCGGTCTCCTTCGGATCCGTTAGAGTGTTCGGTTGAACACAGAGTAATCTCAACTCGTCCAGTGAGATGGAGATTGTATGGCCACAGTTTCAAGTCGGACGTTACTTCCTTGTGCCACGAGGTTGCACCTGAGAGCAGTGAAGAGCTGCGTCCACACGCTGCAAACAAAGTTGCTGGAAGCCAATCCCGAAAGCATTTCAGAGGTATTTCAACTCCTGATGATGTCATGGTTTGAGGTGCGTTCTGTTGTGTGCCTCATCCAATAGGAGTTGAGAGTTCGATCCTTTAGTGAGCAAGGCTTCATGGGATTTGTAGTCTGTTTTGGACTCCCTTTGTTTGATTTTGGCACGATTTTTATCAGTATAATTTACGACTTGGAATGTGGGGGCTTGAGTTAGGTTTTTACGACTGTGTTAGGCCTGCCTTTGTCTTCTATCTGAATATATGAGGCCCAACACAGTTACGTCTTCTACAATTATTTTTCAATAATTCAATGGGTCAGAGTTAATTATTCCACTTACACCACCACACATTAAGACATCGTTCAGGGTTTTATCTCAAGACATTTTCTGGTTTTCATCCCTAAAACGCTCTTGTGAGTGGTCCTACTTTCTTCCGCCATGGATTCAGTGTCTTGTTTTGATACAGTCCGAGCCTTCGTTGCTAGTTCAAAACAGAGAGCAAAACAGAGAGAGAGAGAGAGAGAGAATGTGAGGGAGCCCAAGGACAATTTTCAATCGAAATTGAAATAAATTTAGGATATTTTAGAAATAGTTTGTCATTCTTATCCGATGTACTTAACAAATGTCTTTGTTTTAACTGGTTATTTTGTTGTGGTAGCCTGTAGGGCTCTTTGAAATAACTGAAATAATTTGGCGAAGTGATATGGAACCATTACGTGGTCAAGACCTGGAACTACTGCATAGCTGTGCGTTTACTTGAAAAATAACTGCACACCTTTGATCATCCGTGAACCAATCAGAATCAAGCATTCAACAGACCCCTGGTATAAAATTAAATAATTATTCATTTTGTAATAATCATGCAATTCCCACACACTCCCACATTTTGCATTTTCCAAACCGAGCCCATGTTGGCATTACTTTTTAGATGTAAAGATCAAAGACTAATGAATGCACTATGCCAAGGATCACTGAATACAAGCAGGAGTATAAGCACAAACACATACAATCATCTGCTGTGGATTGTTCCTGATTCCCAGCAACATTCAGCCCACTGCACGTGGCCTCGCCAGATCCAAACTGTCCATCTCGTTATATACTGTTCTCGAAAAATAGAAAATATGTTATACATAAATTGGAAATCTGCATACCTGTTGAAGTTATTATAATGATATACAATGTTGGGGAATAGATAACTACATGTAGCGATGCTACTAACTTAACAACATTTTTCAGTAGCTTGACAGTAGCTCAGCTGCTTTTAAAACAGAGTAGCTTTTCCAGTAGCGAACTACTTTTTCCAGCAAGTAGCGGTGTAGCCTGACCAAACCCTACATCATGTTGGTCAGATTATAAATAATAGCCTTCCTTATTATGTAGAAGCCTAACTTTTACCAGCAAAACTTCCGACGATCTGGCAGCATATTTCTGTCTGCTTATCAGAATCAGGTAGAGTCGTCTTCTTCTTTTGTAATGGCAGCTCACAAACAAAAATAGTGAATTACCGCCATCTACTGAGAGCTTATTACAGCTCACTTGGATAACAAGAGATTGTCTGATGGTTATGTAAAGCCAGCAACCACAGTTTGTTTACCTTTACAGGACATACAGGGGCAGGTAAATCTGAAATGATAAAAGAACACCATTTTATTCTTCTATGATACAAAGAATATTTCAGACATTTTGTTCTTAATAGATCACACAGCAGCATATTTACCTTTACTATTTTAAATAAAATAATTCAAAAAGTTACTATTGCCTTTTGAGGGATTATGTTTCTGTTCTAAATATGTTTATTTCGCTTCTCATCATGTGTGCGTTATTGGGAGCAGAGAGTGAATTATTATCATAATTTTTTATAAATATACAGTATATATTATTATAATAATTACTATCATGCAGAACTATTTAATTTCTCAGTTTCTTAGCATTTAATTAACTATTATGTTTATGTAAAATAAATAAAATGATTGGTAAAAGAAATCATTTATGTTATGTATTATTATGCAACAATTTTTCAACTTTTTTCACTAAGGAGCCAATTTTTTAATTTTTGGTTGATGCATTTTTTCAAAAGAGCCATACCACAAACGAATAATTTACTATTTTCAAAAACAATGTTTTTCAATAAAATAAAATGTTTATATTGCCCATAGACTACTCAAAAACAAACAAATATGCAAAAATTAATAGGTAAGGTGTTACAATATGGAATTGAGTACACGCGTTTGTGTGGGTCTCCATAAAATTACTTCATTTTACAATTGTTCATAAAAAATGTAACTTCCATTTTGAGCTGGGCGATATGTAAAAAACATTTTAATAATAATCGCTTTTAAAATATCGCGATATCCGATTATATGGTCAACCCCCAAGGTCGGTGAATATTTTTGCTTCATTGATTTTGCTTTAAAAATTACATTAATTTATTGAAACACGAAAAACTTAAAGACATTTCTAAATTCAAATTGCACTTTAAAGGAAACGAAAAAAGCAATTAAAATAACGAAGTGATTAAAATGTTTTATATATAACCACCTCTCCAAATCCAAACATTTACCGTCTCCAACGGCCCCATTTGCCAGTATGCGGCAACAGGCGCAAATTAAGAACGAAAGACAATTATAAATGTAAAGATAATTATAATAATCATCATAATAAATAAGCCTAAAAAAATCCCTTGTTTTCCCAAAAAATGCTGCCAAATATGTGTTCTTATCGAACGTCTTTTGTATTGCGTTTTGGTAATACAGTTTATGCTGCCTTAAGAAAATACAATAGAACTAAATTTTAGGTTCAAGGTGAACGTGTCTTATATTACTTTATGATTTAAACCCTTCCTCTTTATTTCTTTAATTCAAAGTTACCTGTCTATATTACTGAACCTGCAGAGTTGCGTTCACAATGTGTATGAGTGAACTGCTCCGTGGAAATAAAGCGAAACTCACAGCACCTCCTGAGATGATTGGAGATCATTTGCAACATTCTCATAGACGACATTATTCTTCCAAACAGTTTTCAGTCGAATGAAACAGAGAAAAAGGAGTGAAAACTCTTTACGTGCGCTTGTTCCACGAGACAGTGTCCCGTTGCAGTCTCTGAACAAACAGCGAATCAGACACGAGCAATGATGGCTTTTCTTTTGTCTGTTCTTAAAAATATAATAAAGTGTGTTTCTTCAAGCGCGACTTTGTGATTAACAGCATTTCTTGTCATGTGTCACTCCGAGACGTCTTAAAGGTCACCCACCTGTTGCGGTAGATGAGCAAAATTACTCGGGCGTGAAATACATTTAGAGGAGGAGTTCACGAACTTGATTGAGCCTCGTCGCATTTTGCGGGTGGCGGGTGATATTTCACACCCTGGGTGCACAAAATAACGAACCTTCATAAAATCGCTCTTAGAAAATGCTCTTAACAGCTGAGATCAATAGTTTTTGGGAAATGAGGCCCAGAACTCTATGAATGTGCGTGTCTAGGAGAAGCACTTTTATTGCACTCGTGAACAGCAGAGCTCACTGCGCACATATCAAATCAGATGCGCATCAGCGGCTTTTCTTTCATCTGTTCTTCAAAATAGAATCATGTTTCGTCAAACGTGCATCTTTGTGTCTAATTTCTTGTAATATATCACTCTGAGAAGTCTTACAGTTCACCTTCCACAGTGGCTGGTACATCAGCAAAATACTCCGTATGAAAAATCTGCATTTGGCGGGTGTTCATTTCATACCTTGTTCACCAGGAAATCAAAACAGTGTCATTGACTTCAAGCTTTGCAATCGCACACACACTTTCTGCTGGAAAGTTTTAAACAATCATGTGTTGGTGAATGGTGAGACACCCGGCGAGCCACTTGATTTTTAACAAAGAGCCACTTGTGGCTCGCGACCCATAGGTTCCCGACCCCTGATCTAGGATGACCATCCGTCCACTTTTTTTGGACTTGAACAAAGCGAACGAATATTTGTAGAGCAACCTCTGTATGTGACCTGTAAAGCTGGCACTGGCATGTCAATGGCAAAAAAATCAGAAAATACAATGAGCATGAACCCAGGTGAGGGGAGAAACAAGCCCTGAGTCTTTACTCACATATTATCCACACTAAATATTATGTGACAATAACAAAAAATGCCAACCCAAGGAGAGTTTGTCATAAAAATGTGATCTCTAGGGAAGTAGGCAACACCTGGCCACAGCAGGACTGAAAAGTGTGAAGTATAATATAAAAATTATTTTTTAATGGCATCTGATCTTTTTTGTTTTTATTTTATACTGTTGTATTTTATTTTATGGCCATTATTAACTGTATTAATGTTACTATTCATTAAATGTATTAAATACATTTAATATATTTATTTAAACACATTAAATGTATTTAATTAAAACAATAACTAATAAATGTCATTAGTGTAAACTGTATTAATATTATTGGTTTAATATTAACATAAAAATATTGCCTCATTAAGTAGCTTCAATGTAGCTAGCTACTTTTTGATAGTAACTTGTAGTGTACCTAACTACTTTTTCAAAAGAGTAGCTTGACTGTAGCTTAACTACTTAAAATTATGAGTAGGTTGTAGCTTGTCAAACTACAGATTCAAAGTAGCTTACCCAACACTGATGATATAATAATCATTCACGATGCAATAGAAATTGTGTAAGGAATAATTGACTCTGGCTCACTGAATTATTGAAAAATAATGCACACCCTAGGTAGTCAATAATTCCACTTATACCATGGTTACCACACATTAAAACATCATTCAGGGTTTTATCTAAAGACATTTGCTGGTTTATGGAACCGTTATGCAGTCAAGAACTACTTCATAGCTGTGCCTTTACTTAAAAATAATTGCACACCTTAGAATGTCCGTGAACCAATCAGAATCAAGCATTCAACAGACTCCTGGTATAAAATGAAATAATTATTCATTATGTAATAATCATGCAATTCCGAATTCCCACACACTCCCACATTTTACATAGCTTGAAAACATTCTCTGAAAATAATCAAGGTTTGTTTTATTGGGCCCTGGGCTATTTTGAATATTTTGTTTTCACAGTAAATTTCATTGCTATTTATTATTATTATTAGGGCCCAAGCATTAAAGTGCGGAGACCCTATTGTTGTTCTAAGGATTTAGATTTCCAATTTATGTATAACATATTTTCTGTTTTTCGCCAGTGAATGACAGAGCAGAATATAATGAGATGGACAGTTTGTTCGTCGCGTGACGCCACGTGCAGTTGGGGGAACATTGCTGGGAATCAGGAACAATCCACAGCTGATGATTGTATGTGCTTGTGCTTATACTCCTGCTAGTATTCAGTGATCCTGGGCATAGTGCATTCATTAGTCTTTGATCTTTACATCTAAAAGCAATGCCAACATGGTATGGAAAAGCAACGCCATGAGAAGAATCTTGGGAAGTGTGCCTGTGTTTGTTATAGCAAGCTTTTCCATATGTTTGTGCCTGTGCAGTGCTGAAGACAGTGCAATAGAGAACATCGTGACAGAGAAGAAAGCTGAAGAGAGCCACAGACAAGAAAGTGCAGACCTGCTGGTCTTCATCCTGCTCCTCACGCTGACCATTTTAACCATATGGTTGTTCAAACACCGCTGCTTCAGGTTTCTTCACGAGACTGGACTGGCTATACGGTGAGGATGCCAGATCATTTGCCTCTGCTATGAGCACATATTATGTTGTCATCTGATAGGCTGTTTCAAATATAGTGAGCTTCCTACTTCTACAGCATTTGTGAGCATCTCAGGTGTGTTCTGAGTCATGTCCAAAGGTTTTTGTTTGTATACAGTGCATCCGGAAAGTATTCACAGCGCTTCACTTTTTCCACATTTTGTTATGTTACAGTCTTATTCCAAAATGGATTAAATTAATTATTTTCCTCAAAATTCTACAAACAATACCCCATGATGACAACGTGAAAGAAGTTTGTTTGAAATCTTTTTAAATTTATTAAAAATAAAAAACGAAAAAAAATCACATGTACACATGTATAAGTATTCACAGCCTTTGCTCAATACTTTCTTGAAACACCTTTGGCACCAATTACAGCCTCAAGACTTTTTGAGTATGATGCTACAAGCTTGGCACACCTATTTTTGGGCAGTTTCTCCTATTCTTCTTTGCAGGACCTCTCAAGCTCCATCAGGTTGGATGGGGAGCGTCGGTGCACAGCCATTTTCAGATCTCTCCAGAGATGTTCAATTCCACACTTTGCTGGACGTATTTGTGTCCTTACAGTCACTTTAAATAAATTCCCTATTTACAAGCCCAGTTTCAAAAAAGTTGGGACAGTATGGAAAATGCTAATAAAAACAACAAGGTGTGATTTGCAAATTCCATTCATCCTGTGCTTTATTGAAAGCACTACAGGACATTATTTGATGTTTTATCTTATTATTTATTTATAAATATACACTAATTTCAAATCAGATGATTGCAACATGCTCCAAAAAAGGTGGGACAGTCAAGTGTTTACCACTGTTCAACATCACCATTTCTTTTAATAACACTTATTAAGTGTTTGGGAACTGAAGACACAAGTTTAAGTTTAGCAAGCTGAATTTTCTCCCATTCATCCATCATGCAAGTCTTCAGCTGCACAATTGTATGGGGCCTTTGTTGCCGCATTTGGCGTTTCATATTGTGCCACGCGTTCTCAATTAGAGACAAGTCAGGATTACAGACAGGCCAATCTAGCACCCACACTCCGCTGATGCAGCCATGCACTTATAATCTGGAAAGCATGTGGTTTGTCATTGTGACTTTCCCAATTTTTTTGGAACGTGTTGCAGTCATCTGATTTGAAATTATTATTTTTTTAATATACAAGTAAAACGTCAAATAATGTGTTGCTGTAGTGTTTTTAATATAGCCCAGGGTGAATAGAATTTATAAATAACTTTTTTTGCTTTTATTAGCATTTTCCATGAACTTTTTCGGAATTGTGGTTGTGCCATTAATTTTGACAAGCACACAAACTAATTCAGTGCCCTACAGAATTAATCTGTGGTTGGTCCCTAAACTGTATGATACATAATTTAATTAATCACTATGTCAGTTGAACCATGGGGGTTTAAATGAGGGATATTGTACAGTCAGCTGGTTGTTATTGCACAATAAACCCCGACAGGGTGATCAGGACCCCTATGCGAAGCGGAGGGTCTTGTATCACCCTGAAGGGGTTTATTTTGCGCTAACAAACCGGCTGACTGTACATTATCCCGTTTGCTACTAACCAAATAAACACATGGACATATAATATTGATTTGCATTGAAATTATGTAATTTGAGAAGAAATTATTCACTGAACAACTGGAGTTCTGTTGGTGTTTATTTTGTGAAAATGACCGTCTGACGTCATTATTCAGCCTGTTACAAGACTACTTGCCAAATAAATTTAAAAAATGCACATGAAACATTGATTTGAGTTGAAATTATTTGATTAGCTTACTTGTAGAAATTGCACAGTGATCCGAGAAGCAGGAGAGACGGCTGGTAGAACCAGGATGAACGGTCTAATACGTTTTAATCCCCTGATGTGCGGTTGTTACAGAGCAATATCTGACCACTGGATGGTGCCATTGACCAATCAGAATTGAGTATTCTATAGAGCCGTGTAATAAGAAATGCATAATTTAGCTCTTCAAATACATGTAATTGAAATTGGAAGTGTTTTTTTTATTTTTTTTTTTAAATCATAACACCCAGTAAGGAATGACACAAGTATTGTTTCTGAAACTAAAAGGTGAATAAAATGCATATGTTTGTAATTGTTTTCAGGTGACCTTTGACCCAGAGGTTTTCTTCAATGTTCTCTTGCTTCCCATTATATTTCATGCTGGATACAGTTTAAAGCAGGTAAGAACTGTTGTTTTTATTTATTATGATTAAGTCTAGACCAGATGTTGTGTGCACATCATTAGGTTAACTGGGAGCAGAGCACCAGGTTGATTGAAATTCAATTTCGACCAGTTCATGACTCCTCGTACGAATCAAGGGCTTGTTTCCTGTCTCTTGCTGTGTTTCAGAGACATTTCTTCAGGAACTTTGGCTCCATTCTTGCCTATGCGTTTGTGGGAGCCGTGGTATCTTGTTTCATCATTGGGTCAGTGCACACAATGTCTTTATTTCAGTGCTTCCTGGTGGTGTGGACTGTAGAGTGGTTTTTTCAGTGATGGTGAGAACCTGCGTTCTGAGGTGTGCTTGCTTGTTTTACAGTTTGTTAATGTATGGCTGTGTGATGCTGATGAAGAAAATTGGCCATCTGGGTGGGGACTTCTTCACGGACTGCCTTTTTTTATGGTGCCATTGTCTCAGCCACTGACCCAGGTATCACAGTTACACAAGTTCTTTTAACATTGCCTGCATGTAAGTAGTGTATGGGTGTATTATGGTATGTTAGTCAAACTGCTTTATCTGGAAAATTAGATATGGGGCCATCAATTTATAGTATATCGGGTAGACCAGGGCTAGCCGTTATATTTTTTTACTCCAGTGAATATTTGTCAGGGTGGATTTATTTATGTGTATAGGCACATACCTTGAAGTATTGACTACAAAAAATGTAAACAAAAAAATCATGGAAAAAATATATTAATTTTTAATTTTTGTGCGTTATGTTCTGCTCTGAAATATTTAATTGGCTAGAAATTGCTCTTCATGAGTGTGAGTTGTAGAAAATGAATTTGAAAAAACCTTCAATAATTTTAACTGGAAAAATCATGGCAAAATCATGTAAATATCATGGATACTAATTGGTCAAATAGGGCTGGGCAGTTTTTCAGATTTTTTTCAATGAATTCAAAAAAAAATTTAAATCGAGAAATTGAGAGATTTTGCAAAAAATATTGCAAACGCTAAAGTTAGATGCGTTGTAAATCCACCAAAGGCTGAATAAGGAATATAAAAAAAATTCATAGAAAGAATTCATTTACATACGTACCATCACACATATATGACAGATAATAACTGGGCCCCGCAGAGTAGCGTCACACGTGTTTCTGCAATAGCCAGATATGTTACAAGCCCCCAGATTCAAATCGGCTTTTGTGCCGAGTGCCGACACAGGCTGCACTGGTCAAGCGTCTGTAATTTATATTTGCTCAAACAGTTACTCATACAGTCTTTTAAACCACAGAATAAGTTTATTTTATATACATACATCCAAAAGTTTACAGCTCTTATACGCACAGTCAGTACATCAAACGCGATCTTCCGATGCGTGCTGCCATTTGTTTACATTTGTAGCGGTTGTCATTCGTCAAACAAACAGCTCCTCAAAGAGTCTTCAAGCACGTGATGTTTATTTTATGTAACAAATAGCCAAATTGTCACCATGTACCATGATAAGTTCACAGCTTGCTATATGCACAGCCATCACATCTAAACGCGATCATCCCATGCACGCAGCCATGTCTTCTGATTAGGTGTAGCTGCGGTTCATTCACACAAACAGCAACTCAAACTTTTCTTGTTGTCTTTTCAGGCGTACTGCATAATATGTTTGTTTTCTGAAAGTGACAGCCAAACTATTACAAAAGCACAACGATAACAGTTTAAAACTCATATACTCACAGATGCTAATCGAGCACGATTATCCATGCATGCAGCCAAGTCTGTTTACATTAGTGCTTGACACACACACAGTGCATAGGCAAACCAGAATACTGATATTATTTGTTCATTTGTTTTTTACAGCTATAAAACGAAATAAATAAATCAAAAACAGTACAGCAGACATAACCCATTTGTTCACATGTCTGCTATATTATATACAGTTTTTTTTATTTTTTATATTTTATGACAAGAAATCAAATATTTAAATACACTCTGCCCCCTCTCACGTGCAAAAAATAACTCACTCCAGGGGGTACTGCAGAGGAATTTAGACCCTACTCATGAATAGGTTAATGCTGCTTCCGATCTGATCAGCTGCACGTGTGGCACGCTCCAAATGAACGTGACAGGTTAACAACACAGAGACTGATATTAAAGGCATGATAATATTCCCAGTACGATTGTACACCGTGTGACTGTAGCTCAGCTTCGTCCATCATGCATGTATACACCGGTATAACCTCAACGTGTGCATGTTGATGAACTGCCTGCCTTTTCTTTTTACCCATAAAAAAACATTAGTTACATGACAGTTATGGGCGCTTCATTTCAAATCATATGGAGAGGCTATATATGGGAGAATCAAATATCCGCAGCTCCTTTTCCAATGATGATTCAGATAGATTGCTAATTATTGCTTTGTTCTGTGACAGGCTTCAAGTGTACTGTATCTATAGCCAACATATTGCAAGCGATCATTTTGACAAACTTTGCTAGTTCAATTGTAATAAATTGTTTCATATTGCTGCGCTGATCAGCGTGAACCGCTAGAGGGCACGTCTCTATCTGCAGGGGTTTATAAATATACAGACAAATTGTTTGATATACAATGAGTACTTCTAGATAAACTTGACAATTTATAGATATTGATTTCTAGATAGACTTGGTTTAGATAAAATGAATACCTACACTGGCTAAGAATTATTTTGCAGTTTTCTTATTCTATTATTTCTGAACATCTGGGTTATTAGATTTTATTTTATTTTACATTTACACTCTGACAACTTCACCCTGTGGTGCATTTGGTGCATTTGTAAGTTTTTCTTGAACACCTTTGTTTCCTATAATGAAAAGAACTTGGATTTGTCTAACCAAGTTGCCTTGCATTCTAATAAAAAACATAAAATTTGAATCATATTGGAGTACATTTAAAAGTTGAAAAAATGTAATCGTGAATCATCCAAGTTTGATAATTTAGATTTGTATTTTTTTGCCATATTGCCCAGCCCTATGGTCAAAGAATGGGAACCCTGTGTTTATTTAAAATACCCTTGTCCCATTTTGAATTTTCGGTTAAAAACGAACTTCAGTATATACAGTCATCTGAATGTATGCCAGTGTGGTTTAATTGTGTTCCCATGTTTACCAAAGAGCTATTACAAAAATATGATTGTATTGGAATATTAGTTTGGAGTGTGGAATTCACAAAAAAACAAACAAAACAAAAAAAAACATTCTAATCTAATAGGGTTTTGAAATGGGTGTTTGAAACCAACATTAAAACCAAAACCACTCTAAGAGAAAGCATTTGTGTAATTGGACTTGACTCAAAACCTGCGATATAGCAGTATAGTTACTAAAATATGGCACTTAATGATAATTAAGAGATCAAAAGTTATTTGATTTCTGTAATTGAATGTTTAACATTGAATCTTGCCTTGTATTGTAATGACCGTCCTGGCAATCTTTAATGAGCTACAGGTAGATTCTGATCTGTACGCCCTTCTGTTTGGAGAAAGCGTTCTGAATGATGCTGTCACTGTCGTACTGTCCTCGTAAGTCCTGATTATACACTGTTGTGTATATATTCAAACCGATTTTTATTTGGGTCAATTTTTTTTATTTATTTAATATTTAAATTCACCTGTTGTGCAGTGAGTTTATTGCATTTCTCTAGAGGTGTATTTTTATGTCATTTGAATGCACTGAACAATATGCTCCATTATAAGTAATATTTTTTGGGTTTTGGAACAATACTGACTGATTTGTTTTCCTGTAATATGTAATTGAGAATTTCTTTTTAATTAAAGGAATGAGTTATATGCACAGAATAAAATGCGTAGACAGTGTGTAGACATAATGTTGTTTTATTGTTATTTCCTATTAAAAAAACAAACAACGCGGCATTGATAGAATAATTAACACTAGTCATAACATCCGATTCTTCCCTTTCCGGACCTTCCATCCATTCCAGCACGCTCCTTTATTACGGGAGGCAAAGTGGGGCAGGCCATCACAGCCATGTAGGTGTGGCTTATCATGCAGAGGGCAGGAACCAGACACAGAGAACACCCCTCAATGGGTGTGATGCAGATGTAGCTTTGAAACTGCCGAGTGGATTTTTAGTGTATGCATTGACTGGTCTGTACCAGTACATGCAGAGTAAATGACCCACAGTTATGCTTCACACCAGCACCTGTAATAGAGTTAAAGTGTTCAACCTGTCACGTTTGAAATAGCCACAACATTTAGCACTGTTTTGACGGATACAAAATGTCCCAACTGCAAATATATTTTAAAGTTATAGAAGACTTGCTGATTGGAAAGCCATGTGCTTGATTGTTTGACATGATGCTGTGCTGCTAGAAAGATTTGACTCCTTTCTTTAGCTTCTCTCTATCCTTTTTGTTATGATTTACATTTATTATTATAAGGAATGTAATATTTTTTGACAACACATGACACTGGTTATAGGTCCTGAGATTTGAAATTATAATACAAATTGAGAATCTCTGCTCTATATAATAACAGTTTTTTAGAAATTTACATATGTGTGAGAGTTCAGATTTTGCTGATATCACATTTGTTTTGATAAATCTGTAGCAATGATGACTTTCACTAAGTACATATATGTGTTTGTTATGTTTTATAACAAAAATGACTTGAAGACCCGTAAAGAGCAGCAATCCCAATTCAGTTCTTTAAGTTTAGAATTATTTTAAATTTCTCTTGGTTTGGCGTTAGAATTGCTTCAGGCTCTACACCTGCAATTTACTGTATGTGTAAAATGTGCATGTGTCTTGTTATTAGGTCAGTTGTAGCATATCAGCCCGAGGGAGACAACAGTCACACGTTTGAAGCCATGGCCATGCTGAAGTCCTTTGGCATCTTCCTCGGAGTCTTCAGTGGTTCTTTTGCCCTGGGAGTGGCAACTGGAATCGTAACTGCGTTGATATCCTTTGCTGGCTCAGTGTTGTCACATTTTTGTTCAAAAAATGAATTTTTCATGCTTAAGTAAATTTTATTGACTCCTTCCCACGTTACAAAGTTCACCAAGCTTAGAGACTTCCCACTGCTGGAGACAGCGCTGTTCTTCCTCATGTCTTGGAGCACCTTCCTGCTAACTGAGGCCTGTGGGTTTACAGGTGAGCTTTAGACCAGTGCTTCTCAAAGAATTAGGCACAGCTCTTTTTAGATAGGGAAAAATAACGAAATGCAGCTTACCATATAATTGTGCATAGTTACGATTGGAAAATAAATAGACTTATATCCTTTTAAAAGGGAGGAGAAAACCCTTCCCATATCTTTTGTTGCTGACATCAAAGGCTGTGCATTTAATCAAACTCTACAAAATTTTGGCGCAAATGTGCTTGTCACTTGGTTGAAGCTAATAAAAAAAGGAGGATGCAGGCATTACCAGGTTGTGAGACATGCCTTCATGCTTAAAAACTATGAACAAAACTATGCAGTTTAAAAGAAAATATGACTCCGACTCCTCTAGATACACTTGCAGTTTATTTGTAGCCAGGACAAACATGGTTTGGGCCGACCACAATGTGATTTGTACAGGGAATTATTGGCTGCCAAGAGCATGCAATTTGAAATTCAAGAGACATTCAGAAATCAATAGTAATGGTTTGATTTTAAAGACATTTTTGTTACTTTGTACAACAAGCAATTTTGGTACAATGATGGGTTGCCACTTGATGTCCAATGTAAAATCTAGGTCCTGAAGCAAAACCAGTTGAGAACCACTTTGTGGACTTTACAAATACAATATTACCAATAAATGTATTAACAACAAAATTATTTTGTATGAATTCAAATGCTGGTTTCCTATAACTGGTCATGCTGCTGTGTTTATGTTCCTCAGGTGTGGTGGCAGTTCTGTTCTGTGGAATGACACAAGCTCATTACACCTTAAATAACCTTTCTCCTGAATCTCAAGGCAGGACAAAACAAGTAAGCTCTGCTCAAGTAATGCATTCTTTCCTGTTTCTGGTAAACAATGTAATTTGTAACGCTTGTAATTTTATTCTCTTTCTTCAATGTATTGATTTGCTGTAATGCTAAGTTGGAATAAGATTAGCTCGCTACACAGTTAAAGAAATGTAACTGAAGTGTAGTCAAAGCAAATATGCATGGTTTTTCATTATCCTGTAGTTATACCTTTACTCAGGGCCAGAGTGGGATTCATATTCAGCCCGGGAATTACATGTCAGGGTGAACACGATAATGATGAAATTAAAACATGACAAAAATATACAATATATGCAATTACTAGAAATTATAACCTCCATGTCTTTATACCACATGTGACATTTACAAGTTTAAAAGTTTTTTAAAAGTTTAAATCAATTAGATCAAATTAGATTTTAGCCTTCTGATTTTTTAAAAAAAATAAGTGAATTGTAATGTCAAGTATATTTTAAAGACAACCTAGGCAATTAATAATACTACAGAACTGTAACTGTACATAAATAGTTCAAGATGTAAAGATTCACAAGTAAAATTTTCAGAGCTTTGTTTTTTAGAAATTAAATGCTCAAGAAACTTACTGAAGTTTGAGTGTTTGTCTTTACATTTTTACATGCCATTTAAAAAAAAAAAGAAGCCAAATTCCAACAAGAGTGGAAAGATCTGTACTTTTTTTACTTTGAATGTAAACGTTATGGATTTATGTCTGCAATATGGTTACTGTCTGTCACTGCGCAATTTGTTTAATTGCATTTAATCTTTTGAGAGCTGTAAAGTCCCCTTATTTTCGTACCATGTAGTGCGGTTGCATCTGTATTGATTTACTTCAAGTATCTTTTTTATTGTGTGACATTTAAAAGAATATTGTTATTATCATCCTGCACTGCAAAGATTGCAAGACTATAGTCAGTACTGAGCTTGTGATGATCTGCTACATGAAGCACGTTCATCCATTACGTTAATTGTATCTGTTCTTGCTGGATCTTCCGTGATCCTCCCTCCGCTGTCAAGTGAAGCGTCCGTGATGGCGCAACAGCCAGTGTTTCGTCTCTCACAGCCCACTCTCTAATTTGTTTTGGTATGAGATGATAAAATATGGTAGAGACTGCATCCGCTATAATACAGAATGGCATTCTGATCCCTTATATACCGGATGAAACAGACGGTTGGAAACTGTTATGCAACACATGACTGAAAGTTTAATTAACATGCGGGCCTGCTGCCCCATTTTTGAGCGCCCCGCTTGGAATTCTCCTTGTCCTCCTGATTAGCCACTTCGGCCCTGCCTTTACTAAAGAGTTTGCTCAGCAGCGCTGCTGAAGTTAATGTCTATCCTTGGTGTACATCAATTATGAAGTAAATGTTTCTCTTTTTGGTCTGTAAAATGTGATTTCAACTCCTGTCACTGTGCTCCCTCTTAGTTATTCGAGCTGCTGAATTTCTTGGCTGAGAACTTCATATTTTCCTACATGTGCTTGACATTGTTTACCTTCCATAATCACATCTTCAATCCAATCTTCATAGTGGGAGCATTTGTATCCTCAAACAAAGTGAACTTTGTGGCCATTGTATTAAGAGACATGGGTAGTTGATGCTTACAAGTCCATTTACTTTTTTTTCCTTTTTTTTCTTGACATCAAGGTTTAAGATTAAAGTTGGTATGAAATTATTATCTTAGCTCCAGGAACTAGTAACCATTTCAGTTTTTTCACCATTTTTAATCACCTTTTTGCTAGGGCTGGGTATCGTTCAAAAAATTTCGATACCGATATCTTGACTTCGATACCGGTTCCTAAACTATACTTTTTTCGATACCAATTTTATGAAATCCATTTTAACAAGATTACAAACATGACACATTACCTCAAAAAAACTTTGGTTTTATTTTTTCAGTTTGTTGACATTTTTACAGACTCAAAGACTCATCTCCTGAGCCACTGCAGCTCCAACAAAGATAACTAGTTTAATAGTAGTTTAACTTGATCAGTTACTGTCAACCTTAAAGCATTTTTAGCATCGATTTAGCTAGCTATCTATAGCCATACATCCAAACAATAGCTAACGTTACGTAGGTCCCAGTTTATAGGACTATGTCACTGCGCACAGAAACATTAATTTAACAAGTACACAAGCATGTACCACTACAAGTTAGCTGATTTTGTTTGTTGGTTTGTTTGCTAAACATTAACCTTACCTGTCAGAATAGCACCGCTGCATTCATCAGTAGTTTTGGACAAGGACTCATGTGGTGAGCATGTTGAAGGAGGCTCTGTGGCAGGAGGACGCTGAGAGGATGACTGCACCGGCTCGGTCTTCTTGCAGTCGAAGACGGAGCAACTTTCTGCTCTTAAGTTTATTCCATGCACTGTCAAGTGCTTCATCAGATTTGTTGTGTTGCCGGTCTTGGCAGCAATTATCTTGTCACAAATATTGCATTGCGCGCTGTTGGCATCGAGCCTGGTGAAATGTAGCCACACTTTTGATCTTTTCCATATCTTTTACATCTATGGGGGTTGGGACGTATACACACTACAGCCTCACGTGTGAGCCGCGTCTCTGGGCGTAACCAGCGTAAACTAGTGTTTTTCCTTGATGCCTAACCACAGCCAATTACCAGCATGTTTAGATTTTGGCACATCTAGCATCCTACATGCTTATCACTGACGTTGACGAGATTAACCCCTTAGGTATCGAAATTTAGTACCGAACGACAAGACATTTTTTGATACTCGATTGTTTAGAGGCAATTCGGTCGGTGCCTAAAATGTATCGAACTCGATACCCAGCCCTGCTTTTTGCATTGAGTAGTTTATTTTAAATGGTCTTGTGGTGGGACAAATTCATTTTTAAAAGTACAGATATTCAGTGTAGTCTCTCAAAATAGTTTTAGGAATGGGAAAAGGGATAAAATACCCCAAATGGTGCCAACAAATGCATAAACAAGTTAAAATTTGTTGTTTTGGAGAATTACTAATATTAAAGGTGTGTGCTCATTTTGAGCTGAAAGTTAGATCATGTCAGCAAGGAAGTGGTTAGTTGTTGCAGACTGCCGAGTGATATTTCCAGGGTGTGACAGCTCACTGTTTCCCAGAAGTTAGTGGCCCAGAACCACTTCATGAGCAGAGACCTCTGAAGGACTCTGGAAAGACAAAATGTCACAGTTTTGGAAGAGAGTGTATAAGCTGCCATTACAGTGTTAGCTCCATTTTCACAGTCATTCCTTGACAGTCTCTCCTCCCAGCTAGCTGTGTTTCTGGGAAGAGCGGCTAACATCTACCCCCTCTCCTTCCTGCTCAACTTGGGCGTGCAGAAACAAGATCAGCCCCAGCTTCCAGCATATGATGATGTTTGCAGGTTTGTGAAAAGAGCTGCAGCAGAATACCATGTTCAGCCAATATTTAAAGTAAACTATGAAGAATAACATGCGAAAACATAAATCTGTCTTAAATTAAGGTTGCACATTTAATTTTGATACCACATTTCATCACTATTAACATGCTATACTACAAAAACAGGACTCTTAGTATGTTCATATCATCTTTCGGGTGCCATGACCTCTGCCCTGTCGATCAGGGACACAGCCACGTATGCACGGCAGATGATGTTCTACACCACGCTGCTGGTGGTCTTCTTCACTGTCTGGTCCTGTGGAGGAGGCACGACTCAGATACTCTCCTGCCAGAAAATACGGTCAGTTTCACAAAGGAGTGACCTAGTCCACCCCAAGCTTGCACCATTGGTTGAGTCAGCAAACAGCAGTGATTTGATAGCGCCACAGTTTTAAATTTTTCAAGGAAATCAACGTACAAATGGCTTACTTTTAGTTGTCTTGGCAAATTAAGATGGGTTAGGACAAAGTATTTTAACACTGAACAAAATGCCACACTTCATATTTAACTATTTAATGTTGGTTGCCCCCCCCAACCCCAAGAACTTTGAAGATTAAAAAAGCCAGGGTTCCCGTGGATCCTTAAAAAGTCTTAAAAATGTCTTGAATTCAGCTTTCCAGAATTTAAGGTCATAAAAAGTTTTAAATATCTTAAATGATACAACAAAAGTCTTAATTATAATTTAAACAGGTTTTAAATTTGGGAATGGAAAGACAGGAATCGTGATATGACCTAATGTGATTATCAAACTTCAAAAGAATAAGATTTAATTCTGCATTAAATGAAAGGTTGCTTTTGCTCTGATGTTTCCGGCCAAACTGAGAATAGATACTAAGGATGGCCATAGAGAATTTACATGCCCACAGCAAGCATTGTCCTTCATAAAGACAATGGAGTGAGTAAGCCATTTGGTGATTTTCATGTTGCTGCCTAGTGGGCCTGACTCAATGAACATACACTTGTCTGTCCGAGGAAGCTGGGCGCCTTTTTCATTTCGTGCTGGTTCCGCCTAGCTAGTTTGTTTTGTGGAGGAACACACCTTCGGGACAGTTATGTGGATGAATCTACATATATTTTGGTTTTATTCCACTTATTGTCTGGAGTTTTTATAGATTATTATTTGCTGTGTAATTCTGTCTCACACAATTTGTATAGAAGCACCGGACTTGAGCAATCGGAAGGCAGAATTGTTGCGGGGGCTCTCGTAGGTGCACATGGACTGTTTAGAGGGATGGACAGCGGTTGGCACTGTCGTGTGCGGGGTTAATGCTCACGTTTTTCTTTTTCTGTTTTTTTTTTTTTTTTTGTTCGGGGTTTGATTGTTGCACTAATGTTGGAATGTGGTCTTTATAATCTTGTTTTTGACACACAATCAATTTTTTCTAATATGTCAAATGTTAATATGAGTGGATTATCTCTCTCCACGTGGAATGTGAATGGGCTGAGGCACCCCATAAAAACAAGGAAGGTTATTTCTTTTCTTAAACATAAGATATATGATATAGCGTTTCTTCGAGAAATGCATCTTTTCCCGCAGGAAGCTGAAAAATTTGGGAAGATATGGGGTGGGCATGTTTTCTTTAGTGCTGGCTCGAGTAAGAGCAGGGGAGTCATTACATTGATAAGTAAACATCTACAATTCAAATGTCTCAAACAGATTAAAGATAAATTAGCAAGAATCATTCTTCTTTTAGCAGAAATTCATGGGCAAAGGTTGATTTTTGGCTAAAATTTACGCACCTAACGCTGATGATCAGGGCTTATTTATAGATCTTGAAGGGATGTTACAAGCCGTTGGCACCCCTCATGATATAATATTGGGAGGAGACTTTAATCTTTTAATGGACTCAGTCCTTGATCATAGTGCAGCAAAAGTGTGCAAGCCCCCTAGAGCAACATTGACGCTTCACAGGATGTGTAAAAATCTTGGCCTTACAGATATTTGGAGACTTTTGAACCCATCTGGTAGGGACTATAAATTGTTTTTTTGATCAGTCCATAAGATTTATTCTAGAATATCATTTTATATATATATATCTGAGTCGCTTATTTCATCTGTTGTTGATTGCTCAATTGGAAACATTTTAGTCTCAGATCACGCCCTGGTGAGTTTAGAGGTGTTGCCACATATGTAGAAAAAGAAATCATATAGTTGCCACTTTAATGTATCCCTTTTGCAAAATCCTGAATTTCAACAATTATTAAAGGCTGAAATTAATGTTTATATGGAGACCAACTGGTCCTCAGTATCCTCTGTGGGCGTGGCATGGGAGGCACTTAAGGTATCATACAGTATGCCTCATTCATCAAAAAATCCAAAGCACGAGAAGTCGTGGAGTTGGAAGGGAATATTAAAAGTGCCGAGGCAGAGCTGAAGTGCCGAATGTCTTCTGATGACCTCAGAGAATTGACCCGATTGAAATGCAGATAAATACAGATACTGTTTTCGCGAAAGGTGGAATTTTGGCTATTCAGGGCAAGATAGTCATACTTAGAGTCAGGGGACAAAGCAGGGAAGCTTTTGGCTAGATACATAAAGCAGAGAGTCTTTTTCTACCATTCCTTCAGTGAAATCTGCTGGTGGTGAAATATTTACCTCGGCCATTGTTCTTAATAATGTTTTTAAAGAATTTTATGTTGATCTTTATAGTTCCACATCTTTGTCTACTGATGAAGATATTAGGAACTTTGTGGAACCATTAGAACTCCCTAAACTGATGATTTAGCAAATCAATTCTCTTAATTCTGAGAAACTTGGAGGAGATTGACAAGGTAATTAAGGCCTTGCCTACAGGCAAGGCTCCGGGGCCAGATGGCTAAATTGAATTTTTTAGATCTTATGCTACAGAACTGACTCCACTTTTGTTAGAAGTTTATATGGAATCATTAAAGAACGGAAATCTTCCGCCAACCATGACACAAGTCTGGATCACTCTGATTCTTAAAAAGGACAAAGCTCCAAGCGAGTGTAAGAATTACTGTCCAATTTCCCTGATCCAGCTAGACGTAAAAATATTGTTAAAAATTCTGGCTAACCGATTATGAAAAGTTATGACATCTCTTTTAGATCAGGTGGGGTTTATTCAGGGCCACAGCTCTTCTGATTACATTAGGCATTTCATCAATATCATGTGGTCAGTGGCGAATGATCAGACTCCGGTCGCTGCCATCTCACTTGACACTGAAAAGACATTTGATATGGTAGAATGGGATTATCTTTTTAAGGTTTTGGAAATATACGGGTTCGGGAATACTTTTATTGGATGGATTAAATTATTTTATAGACACCTGGTAGTGGCGGTACAAACAAATGGATTAATTTCAGATTATTTTACTCTGGATGGTGGCACCCGGCAGGATGGCCCTCTTTCCCCCTTATTGTTCTGTCTGGCCCTGGAACCATTAGCAGCTGTGATTAAGAAAGGAGGAGGATTTTCCCAGGGTGGTGGTGGGAGGTATGGCACATAAGCTTTTGCTTTACGCAGATTTTATTATTTGTCTCTGACTCTACTAGATCTATGCCTTGCCTCCACAGAATTATTAATTCCTTTTCTAAATTCTCAGGATACAGAGTCAAATGGTCTAAATCCGAAGCTTTGGCTCTGACAGCATACTGCCCAGTAATGGCTTTCCAGCCAGGTGCCTTCCAGTGGCCCAAACAGGGCATTAAGTATGTGGGCATTTTAGTCCCAGCAAATTTATTTAGTTAATTTTGACCCCTTAATAAAAAGGATGTGGGCAGGTGGTCTTCATTACATTTATCTATGATTGGGAAGGTTAATGTTATCAAAATGAATTGTATTCCAAAATTTAACTACCGGCTGCAGTCTCTCCCTGTAGATGTCCCCCTCTCTTATGTCAAGCAATTTGATAGCATAGTGAAGTCCTTCATTTGGAATGGTAAACGTCCCAGAGTACACTTCAGTAAGTTACATAGGCCGATTGACAAAGGTGGGCTAGGCCTACACAAGATTTTGTTTTATTATTATGCATTCGGTCTCAGGCATTTAGGTCATTGGTCACTTCTACCTGAGAAAGCCCCTCCCTGGTTTTGTATTGAACAGGAAGTTCTTATCCCTATTTTTTGCCATTCCAAAATCTTTCTATCAAACTAACCGGAGAGGTTAAATTGCACCCCGTTATCTCGCATTTGGTATGGACAAAAGTGTCCAGAATGTTTAATTCTGATATTTATTTAAATGTTACCTCAGGTATATGGCTGAACCCTAGATTAAGTATTAATAAGTCCCTTTTCTGCTGGTCAGACTGGATTGTGAGGGGGGGTTACTACACTCGGTGACCTATATGAGAGTGGAGTGTTGAGTCTTTTGAAAATGTTGTTAAACATTTTGGGATTCCCAGATCTCAATTCTATAGGTATTTACAGCTGCGCTACCTGCTCTGTATTGTTTTTGGGAGAAGCATACACCCCCCTAAAGCGGCAGATACTCTGGGAGAGGCGATTACTGCTTTTTTGTGTGTGTGTGTGTATTCTATTTGTGACCACAGGGGTGTTCGGTAGGGGTCAGGGTGGGGTTGGTGATTGGGGAGGGGTAATAGTGGGGGTTAAATGTTGACTCAGTGTATATTTGTTGTGTTTTTTCTGTTATATGCTTGAGTCAATAAAAAATGTTAATTGAAAAAAAAAAAAAAAAATTGTCTAGTAATTTAATTGATTAAATTCAAAGAATGTTGCAGACGTGTTTCAAAAGTAAGCTATACAAATTATTTAATGTTAGTGTTCCAATAAAGCACATTGTAGCTTTTCTCAAATATTGTGTATTTATTTTCATTTAATACATCTTCTGCATGGAGGGCTGTGATATTTAAAAGCATACTGAAATAACTTCACAGTGGAGAGGTAGTTGGGCGCTAATTTTGCCATGGAGCGAACACGGAGCGGGGTGTCTCTAATCCAGGAGTATGGAGTGAGCGAGGAGCGGGAAATGGACAACCTGGAGTGGAGCTGGAGCGGAGTGATTAAAGAATGCTTTGAGCGCGGAGGGGAAATTGTTGCCGCTCCACTCCATTCACATACTCTGCTCCCCATCACAGGAAGTAAGACTAAGAACATTTAATATAGGCTACCAATTAAAAAAAAAAAAACTATTGGCAGATTAACTGACTGATTTGTTTCTCACCCACCTATCATATCACTTCTGAAGACATAGATTTAAACACTGGAGTCAAATGGATTACTTTTATGCTGCCTTTATGTGCTTTTTGAAGCTTCAAATTTCTGGCCACCATTCACTTGATTTGTATGGACCTACAGATCTGAGATATTCTTCTAAAAATCTTCGTTTTTGTTCAGCAGAAAGTCATACGCATCTGGGATGGCATGAGGGTGAGTAAATGATAAGAAAATTTTCATTTTTGTGTGCACTACCCCTTTAAGACCAGCTATGAGGTTAAACACTTTGTTTTTTGTTGTGTTAGTGTTTCATTACATTTGGTTAATGTTTGCTGTTTTATTTTTGACAGTGTTGGAGTGGACACAGATCAGTACTCTGTAAGTAAGCGTTGGGCTATCATAGAAATGTCCCAATGATGCTGCTCCTCTCTGTGTACGTATGCAGATTGGACCTGATGGAGTGGAGAGGAGGAGCACAAAACAGGAGAGTGCCTGGCTGTTCAGGATCTGGTACAACTTTGATGACAAGTATCCTTTATAGTGTACAGCACTCATTAGTGACCAGCTGAAAGAACATAAAGGATCTGTCAGATTCAGGATTCTGTCCAGTGACAAAATCAGAGCTTTTAAGTTTATATATGTCTGATTAAGATGTAGAGCTGATATCCAAGACAAAAATGAGTTCTGAGAGTTAAGACTAATATTGTGAGCATTAGTTTATGTTAGAAAGGCCTTAACCCTCTTGTCCTGCAGTTATCTGAAGCCCATTCTTACTCACAGTGGACCACCACTCACTGCCACACTTCCTGCCTGCTGTGCTACTCTGGCACGATACCTCACCAGTCCACAAGTGTATGAAGTTTGTACTGTATTTTATGTTGCACTAACATGTGGTTTATTTGTAGTGTTGCGTGAAATTAACCTAAAATGGAGTTTAAAGTCATTTAATCATTATTATGCATGCTGCTTTGATGACCTCATATATAAATTGAGAGGCGTCATGGAATATTTGTATTATTAAAAAATAATTTGTTACACCACAAGATCATTTAACATGAACTTGTGAAACCAAAAAAAGTGATTAAAAACTTGAACAACTTGTTCAATGATTTAAAGAAATGGTAACCAGTTACAGGAGTTACACTTTTCCCTTATATACTGTATATACACTGATCAGCCACAACATTGAAACCACCTGCTTAATATTGTGTAGGCCAAAACAGCTCTGATCCTTTGAGGCATGGACTCCACAAGACTTCTGAAGGTGTCCTATGGTATCTGACACCAGACGTTAGGAGCAGATCCTTTAAGTCCTGTAAGTTGCGAGGTGGGGCCTCCATGGATCGGACTTGTTGGTCCAGAACATCCCGGATTGAGATCTGGGGAATATGGAGGCCAAGTCAACACCTTGAACTCTTTGTCATTTTCCTCAAACCATTTCTGATCAAATTTTGCAGTGTGGCAGGGCACATTATGCTGCTGAAAGAGGCCACTGCCAGCAGGGAATACCGTTGCCATGAAGGGGTGTACGTGGTCCGCAACAATCTTTAGGTAGGTGGTACGTGTCAAAGTAACATCCACATGAATGCCAGGACCCAAGGTTTCCCAGCAGAACATTGCCCAGAGCATCAAACTGCCTCCGCCGGCCTGCCTTCACCTGGTGCATCCTGCTGCTATCTCTTCCCCAGGTAAATGACGCACACGCACCCGGCCGTCCACATGATCTAAAAGAAAATGTGATTCATCAAACCAGGCCACCTTCTTCCATTACTCCATGGTCCAGTTCTGACGTTCACGTGCCCATTGTAGGTGCTTTTGATGGTGGACAGGGGTCAGCATGGGCTCTCTTACCGGTCTGCGATTATGCAGCCCTATACGCATCAAGCTGCGATGCACTGTGTGTTCTGACACCTTTCTATCATGGCCAGCATTACGTTTTTCAGCAATTTGTGCTACCGTAGCTCTTCTGTGGGATTGGACCAGATGGGCTAGCCTCCCCACGTGCATCAATGAGCCTTGGGTGCCCATGACCCTGTCGCCAGTTCACCGGTTGTGTTTCCTTGGACCATTTTGGGTAGGTACTAAACACTGCATATCGGGAACACCCCACAAGACCTGCCGTTTTGGAGATGCGCTGACCCAGTTTTCTAGCCATCACAATTTGGCTCTTGTCAAAGTTGCTCAGATCCTTACGCTTGCCCATTTTTCCTGCTTCCAACACATGAAATTCAAGAACTGACTGTTCACTTGCTGCCTAATATATCCCACACATTGAGAGGTGCCATTGTAACGAGATAATAAATGTATTTACTTCACCTGTCAGTGGTTTTAATGTGTGGCTGATCAGTGTATATACACCAATCAGCCACAACATTAAAACCACCTGCCTAATATTGTGTAGGTCCCCTTCGTGCCGCCAAAACAGCGCCATCCCGCATCAGAATAGCATTCTGAGATGATATTCTTCTCACCACAATTGTACAGAGCGGTTATCTGAGTTACCGTAGACTTTGTCAACTGGAACCAGTCTGGCCATTCTCTGTTGACCTCTCTCACCAACAAGGCATTTCTGTTCACAGAACTGCCGCTCACTGGATGTTTTTTGTTTTTGGCACCATTCTGAGTAAAAATCCCAGGAGATCAGCAGTTACAGAAATACTCAAACCAGCCCATTTGGCACCAACAATCATTCATGCGATTATCTAATCAGACAATCGTGTGGCTGCAGTGCATAAAGTCATTCCAGATATGGGTCAGGAGCTTCGGTTAATGTTCACATCAACCATCAGAATGGGGGAAAATGTGATCTCAGTGATTTGGACTATGGCATGATTGTTGGTGCCAGATGGGCTGGTTTGAGTATTTCTGTAACTGCTGATCTCCTGGGATTTTCACGCACAGCAGTCTCTAGAATTTACTCAGAATGGTACCAAAAACAGAAAATATCCATTGAGTGGTAGTTCTGTAGATGGAAATGCCTTGCTGATGAGAGAGGTCAACAGAGAATGGCCAGACTGGTTCGAACTGACAAAGTCTACGGTAACTCAGATAACCGCTCTGTACAATTGTGGTGAGAAGAATATCATCACAGAATGCTATTCTGAGATGCGAGTTAGCGCTGTTTTGGCGGCACGAGGGGGACCTACACAATATTAGGCAGGGGGTTTTAATGTTGTGGCTGATCTGTACCTTGTTGTCCCTGTAATACGTGTACGAGAATTCGCTTTCAACAAAAACATCTAAATGACTTCTTGGTTTCAAAATCGGCATTCTCGCATCTCTTTCAGAATGAAGGGCAGCTCAAAGATGACGACTCTGACCTCATCCTGAATGATGGTGACATCACAGTGAGCACAGACGCATCAGGTGCTCACATGAGTGGCGTGCCTGTGGGAGGAGTGGGTGTGAGCTCTGACGAGGCTCTGGATCAAGAGCTGGTGTTTGGTGACCACGAGCTGGTGATCCGAGTCACCCGATTGGTCCTGCCCATGGATGATACAGAGCCCCCCCAATCTGGACTCCTACCGTCACTGCCATAAGAACGAATCTATGAGCTGAACGGGGAAGACTGTGACAGAACGAGTCTGTCTTTCTCTATCTTCTCTATATCATCTGGAGCAATCTCTCTCACCACCTCTCCTTTCTTTGAAGTGGCTGGTTTGACCTCATCCGTCACACTTCTGTTCTTTTATGGCATTATAGAAATGTAAATTTATTTATTTACTACTCCTCTGAAAAGCATTATAGTTTTCTTTCATTTGTTTTCAACAGCTTGGCCATTAAAAAGTCCACATAGTATCTAACAATGTCTTTATGGCATCACAGAGTTCAGAAGCATACTCTGGTTATTCACTAGCTCAAAGGTTACCATGACAACGGAGTATGCATACGTTTATTGTCTGTACAGCAAGGTGTTCAAAATTGCTGTGATGTGGTGTGCATGCTTATTTGTGTCCTCTCTTGATGTGTGAGTGCTTGTTTAGGAGATCTGAAGAGTCAGTGGCAACATTCTTGTGGGTCTAATGCTTTTTACTGCCTTCTAGCTTTGTGACAGTCTAAACAGAGGCATGCTGAATGGTGGCTCTGCGTCTGCTGAGCAGTTACAATCAAGTGCCTGTCGATTGTAGTTTTCCCTAAATGACACTCTCTGCCGTCCACTAGAGGGAGACCGTGCCCTCGTATTTTGATATGTACCGGACCTGTGACTGGCTGTACAGACATGGCGTGTACAGTGGTGGCCAAAAATACTGGCACACATGGTAAATATGAGCAAAGAAGGCTGTGAAAAAAAAAACTGCATTGTTTATCCTTTTGATCATTTCATTAAAAAAAAAAATCACAAAAATCTAACCTTTAATTGAAGTATAACAATTGAAAGAGGGGAAATATCTCATTATTAAATAAATATTTTTCTCCAAAACACACTGGCCATAATTATTGGCACCTCTAGAAATTCTTATGAGTAAAATATATCTGAAGTATATTCATATTTTAAATTTTTTAGTGCACCTGGGTGACAAGGAACATGAAATTGTTCAGCCAACATGGGAAGTGGCTATAAGAAAATAGCCAGAGCATTGAAAATGCCCATTTCCACCATCAGGGCAATAATTAACATGTTCCAATCAACTGAGGATCTTCAGAATCAGCCTGGAAAAGGACGTGTGTCTATATCGTCTCCACACACAGTGAGGATGATGGTTCAAGTGGCCAAAGAATCTCAAAGGATCACAGCTGGAGAACTGCAGAAATTAGATGGGTCTTGGGGTCAGAAATGTAAAAAAAAATATCAGACATCACCTACATCACCACAAGTTGTTTGGGAGGGTTTCAAGAAAAAAGCCTCTGCTCTCATCCAGCAACAAACTCAAGCGTCTTCAGTTTGCCAGACACTACTGGAACTTCAAATGTGACCAGGTTATGCGGTCAGAAACAACAACAACAAAAAAAAGAGCTTTCTGGCAGCAAACACCAGAGATGGGATGTAGTACCCAATGCCCACGGTTAAATGTGGTGATGGATCTTTAACGTTGTGGGGCTGTTTTTTAAGCCAGAGGTCCTGGACATCTTGTTCGGATACATGGCATCACGGACTCTATCAAATACCAACGGATAAAAAATCAAAACCTGATTGCCTCTGCCAGAAAGCTTAAAATGGGCCCTGACTGGATCTTCCAGCAGGACAATGATCCAAAACAAACATCAAAATCAACACAAAAATGGTTCATTGACCAGAAAATCAAGGTTCTGCCATGGCCATTCCAGTCTCCTGACCTGAACCACATAGAAAATTTGTGGGGTGAACTGAAGAGGAGAGTCCACCAACATGGACCTCTGAATTTGAAGGATCTGAAAAAATTCTGTATGGAGGAATGGTCTCAGATCCCTTGCCAGGTGTTCTCCAACCTCATTAGGCATTATAATAGAAGACTCAGATCTGTTATCTTAGCAAAGAGAGGTTGCAAAAAGTATTGAATAAAAGGGTGCCAATAATTATGGCCAATGCATTTTGGAGAAAAATATTTATTTAATAATGAGATATTTCCCCTGTTTCAATTGCTTTATTTCAATTAAATGTTAGACTTTTATTTATTTTTATGAAATATCAAAAGGATTTTTTTTTTTTCACAGCCTTCTTTGCTCATATTTACCAAGGGTGCCAGTATTTTTGGCCACAACTGTAACTGGTCACCGCACAGGTCTGGTCTTATATCTTATATATGATCTTATATTGTGAGTTTATTATAAGATTACATGATCTTATAATATGACCTTTGATTGTGAATCTATTCGTTTTACGCCTTGTATGTGTTATTGTTCCGCAGAGACAGAAGATATTATATTATGTTATATAGATAGAGAGCCATTCATATAGTGTAATTTTTTTGCAGTATATTGGGCCATCCAGCAAAGACAATAAAAAAAATTGTGGAATTTGTTTAAAAATAAATAAATAAATAAATATAAAAAAAGGACCTTATGCCTGATTTGTTTTATTCCTAATTTTGTGGAGATCCATAATCCTTCACTATTTCCTACCAAAGTCCTTTTATGTGTGTTAAAAACAAATTCTAATGAATTGAGAACACATTGTTTAGATCGGTGTAGAATGCCACAGCGGCACTGTTTAAGTTGGTGGGAAAAAGCGTTATACTGTAGTTGTTCAGACTTAGACATATTTTAAAAGGGCTAAATGAATGAAAGAGGTTCTACTGCTCATATTTACCAAAGAAAAAACAATAAGCTAGAGGTTCAGGGACAATGTTTTGTCTGTAATGGTTTTAGGCTTGAAAATGTGACCTTTTTGCAACTAAAAGGCAACTGATCAGCTTGGTTTGTTGGATTTATATACAGTTACGAATGCAGTGGATTCACTCCGTATTAATGGCATTAAAGATCTTTACATTTTGGCCTGCATCCCAGTTTGCATAGTATCCGTCATTAATGTATACAAGATTAGGATTAGTGCATCCCAAATCATAGTATGTAGAAAATGGTATGTATCCATATTCCATACATACTTTTTGGACTATTGCCCACAATCTATCACACTGTGGACGAGAATTGTGATGGTTTTTCAGTTTTTACAGGAACGCAAGGCTGAGGCTGCCACAGCAATTTTTTATGTTTGTTCCTAAAAGTGAAGTAATGATTTTTAAGGCAATGAAATGATGTCAACACTAACAGATCCCAACAAACTGTGTGACGAGAGGCAATGCCACAAAGTGGTATTACGACTCACTACTTGTACTATTTTACTCCATATTTTTCCATCACCATCGAATTAAATTTTTTAAATCTGTGGTAATAGTATGCGAATTGGGATTCACCTAATGATTTAGAGTCATTCTGCATTGAAAGATAAAGTGTATACAGCGTATACAAGTAGTGAGATTACACACAGGCAAGACCAGAATGATCATAGCAAATGTTGTTCAGATTAAAAATTAAGGAATCGTTGAAGTGGAGCAAATGGAAAACCAATCTTTTGTAAAAAAAAAAAAAAAAAAAAAAAAAAATTTATCAGAGTTGTAGTTTTTCTATTGTTGTTTTTCTGTGTTGATCTGTTGTTGGAATGACTTGGCTGCACTTTCTGTCTGTTGATGGATTGCCATGGCAATGTTTGAATCCATATATTGTGATAGGACAGCCTGTTGTTTGGTTGAGAGCCAGGGGGCATCCTTAACTCTGGAGCTGCTGAGCGATGCAGGAAGTGTTGAGACACCACTCTGGTGACGATGTCTGTGTGGTGGAAAGTTGTACATGGCTGGGACTATTGAGAGAATGACAGATGGTCATGGAAGTGGCAGCAGTCACAGAAAGGGGTGGTAGAGGCCTTCTACACAGTTATCTCCTGCTGTACAGGATCATTTGATGGGGAGGGCACAATATTGTTAGCTTGCTTTTATTTAACATTATGCACAGGAACAGTGTGTGTATTTGAATAGATGTGAGGCATTGGATTATAGTAGATTTGCACTTTTTTTGTTTTATTGTTTTCGATTTAATTTTCATTGCAAGTGATGTACCTTAGAAATACTTGGTCTCATAGAACCATGTTAGTTTACCTAAATTTTTGCAAAATTATTTTAATGTGGCTAATTGTATTGTGAAATGAACACTGCGCAGTAGCTAAACCGATAGAGCATTGTACTTGCGATGCAAAAGGCTGCAGTATGAGTCCAGAAGTGCATGACACATGAGCCGAAAGTGTCATAGAAGCACCACAAAATGATGCAGATGCTTCAGCAATTGTGTTTTTTTTAATTTTTTTATTTCTTTTAATGTTTTTGACACTATCGGTCAGGTTTAGGGTAAGGGAGGCAGATTCAGTTCATTTAAAACTCGACAGAGCATTAACCTTAAAATACTCCTCTGTTTTACAATTTGCACTTGAATTTTATGACACTATCGATGATTCGTAGGGTAGAGAGGAAAGTTTTGTTGATTTAAAACTCAATAGAACATAAACCTTTATAAATTCACCTCTTTGGGAGAACATTTACCGTAACTCTCTTTTAGCGCCACTCAGTGGACATTTCACCTCTGAATTGCCTTGGTGGAGCCACATAATATTATTTAACCAAACCAGTCAAGTTTCATGAGATCAGGCTTAACACTACTATTATCTTCATCAGAGCCCAATGACATTTTCAGATGAACGAATAAAGTAATTTTACAGTTGCCAAGATGTTATCTTCCAGCATTTACCAAGATGTCTGAATTTCACTTTCAAAGGACAAAGTCAATACTTTTTGTGGAAAAAATTGTAAGAATGCTAAGAGAAAAATGACCTATTTACCTATTTAAACGATGTTTGTATTTGTGGTTTTAAAGGAGGAAACTTATTCCTTTCAGATGGTCTACCAAGTAATTGAAGCTATGAAATCATCTTATAGGAGATTAATTCTACTCTATGATAAATTAGGATGTTCTGTACAAGTGAAAGAAATTTTTACATTAAAGAATCTGTGAATCCCCTTTATTCAGGGGTGTGATAACTTTAAATGTTTTTTCTTTTTTTAAACAGTCTTGAGCATATAGTACATGAACCACAAAATCCCAAATTTTACACTAGGCAGACCTGTGCATCCCAGCTAGTCCAAAGTAGCAGAAGCTTGTTGAATGGGCTTAAATGGGCGGTAAATGTGCATTTTTTACTGGTACGTAGCTATGTGTTAGTCACTATGTGCAGCCTCTTTTCTAATGTGTTGCAGGTACTGACTGTTTACATGTGTAAATATTCTAATCTGTTCATGTGCGTACAATGGTCAATAAACAGAAGCCTGTGCTTTCAATTAAACCTGTGTCCATGATGTTATGTAATTTGGGGCCTGTTTTTATTTATATAGAATACATTTCAAAATTGAAACCATTAAAATCCTTTAATTTCTTAGTATGCTTTGACATTGTTCCTGTTTTGGAACTGTGTAGATGATTTCCCACTTTCTCATACTAATGTCTGTCGAGTAACTCATCACTGGATTTATATAATAGACGGAGCAGTTTTATCTCGTTAACTGGAAATGCCCCATGCTGAAGAAAAGTCAGTCTTGATGAAGTGATCTGGTAACATGTTCCTTATATGGTCAGATTTCTTCACAAGAACACATCCTACGCACATAATAACTGGAAATGTCAACAGTGAAGGCTTTCTTCTACGCCTAGTCTAACTTTTAATAATAGTCTGGTTGCAATGTTGAAATAAGTGATTCGCTTCAAAAGTAGAGTTTTGCAACATCTCAGCATGAGCTTGATCCAGAAATTGTTTTTCTCTTTCAGTGAATGTTATTGGAATGTAGCCCTTATCTTTAGCATTGAAGCACATTTATTGCTTGTGTTTAGCATATCTTATTTTTTGTTTCTTTAATGGGTGTTTTTTTTTATTTTATTTTTTTCAGTGTAGCATTGAGAGAAACTTTGGAGGCCCTTGACCATGTACTGCTCTGTATCTTCTCTTCTCTGTAATACTGTATGTGCAGATTTTGATTAAAGTGATAGTTCCTCCAAAAATGAAAATGCTCTTATCATTTATCCTCATGCTGTCCCAGATGAGTAGGACTTTTTTTATTCTGCAGAACACAATCAGAGATTTTTAGAAGAATATTTCAGCTCTGTCGATCCATACAATGCAAGTGAATGGGCACCAAAATGTTGAAGCTCCAAACGCATGTAAATGCAGCATAAAAGTAATGTATAAAACTCCAGTTGTTAAATCCATATCTTTAGAAGTGAAATAAGTGTGGGTTAGAAACAGATAAATATTTAAGTCTTTTTTTTTTTTAACTATCAATCTAAACTTTCACTTCCACAGTCTTCTTTTGTTTTTGGCAGTTCACATTCTTTGTGCAAATCGCAACCTACTGAGTAGGAAGGATCATTTATAGTAAAAAATGACTCCTGTTAATCTGTTTCTCAACCACACTTATCACTTCTAAAGATATGGATTTAATCACTGGAGTCATATGGATTGCTTTTATGCTGCCTTTATGTGCTATTTGGAGCTTCAAAATTTTGGTCACCATTCACTTGCATTGTAGTGACCTACAGAGCTGAGATGTTCTTCTAAAAATCTTCATTTGTGTTCTGCAGACGAAAGAAAGTCATACACATCTGGGATGACATGAGGGTGAGTAAATGAGAGATTTTTCATTTTTGGGTGTACTATCCCTTTAAACTCATGTGGAACTGTGAAACTAGAAAATGTACTCTGTTTTTTTGTGCAGCTGGAACCAACAGGGTTGGTTTCCTCACTTTCCTGAATGATGTGCAGAGCGCCCACATTATAGCACATTTATTTAAATTTAGTGAAATTAAAGCTTGTACTACTACAACTTGTATATTTGTGAAATGATACTGGAAATATGGGCATGAAACCTGACATGAAAGTGTTTATTCAAGGCATGAATTTGTTTCATTCAAATGTGTTTCAAGTAAGCACTGTCTGTTCTTTGTTTCCTCCGACATCAACAGCAGAGACAAATATTATGACACGGACAGGCTTCAGTGAACTTGGTGGTAATGGATGGCAAAAATTCATAAACAACAATAATAGGGCCTCATTGAAATGTTTGTGAAGTGGATGGAGGCCTGCCTAGTTAACCTCTTAAACCCGGAGTGACCCTGTACATGCGCCGATCAAGAAGAAACAATTATGGTATTACTCCACTTGCTTCATCTGCCTGAATTAGGTGTCCTATTAAAGCGTAGCTTCTTATCTTTACAATGAATACTGCTGATCAGACCAATTCTAAAATACTGCTTTTAAATTTGCTGATAAATTAGAACTTCTATAAAAATAGCAGATTTGCGATCTCAAAAATCATGTATGAAAAACAGTAAAAAAAGATCACAGAGCCATGTGTTTTATATACCCTTGGAATGCTCTTAATTAGGAGAATTTAATAAGCAAATGTGTTTCATTCAGAGACCAAACTACAGCGAGTATTAGCGTGTGAAATCCAGATTAATTTATATACAGGTGCTGGTCATATAATTAGAATATCATCAAAAAGTTGATTTATTTCACTAATTCCATTCAAAAAGTGAAACTTGTATATTATATTCATTCATTACACACAGACTGATATATTTCAAATGTTTATTTCTTTTAATTTTGATGATTATAACTGACAACTAAGGAAAATCCCAAATTCAGTATCTCAGAAAATTAGAATATTACTTAAGACCAATACAAAGAAAGGATTTTGAGAAATCTTGGCCAACTGAAAAGTATGAACATGAAAAGTATGAGCATGTACAGCACTCAATACTTAGTTGGGGCTCCTTTTGCCTGAATTACTGCAGCAATGCGGCATGGCATGGAGTCGATCAGTCTGTGGCACTGCTCAGGTGTTATGAGAGCCCAGGTTGCTCTGATAGTGGCCTTCAGCTCTTCTGCATTGTTGGGTCTGGCATATCGCATCTTCCTCTTCACAATACCCCATAGATTTTCTATGGGGTTAAGGTCAGGCGAGTTTGCTGGCCAATTAAGAACAGGGATACCATGGTCCTTAAACCAGATACTGGTTGCTTTGGCACTGTGTGCAGGTGCCAAGTCCTGTTGGAAAATGAAGTCTGCATCTCCATAAAGTTGGTCAGCAGCAGGAAGCATGAAGTGCTCTAAAACTTCCTGGTATACGGCTGCGTTGACCTTGGACCTCAGAAAACACAGTGGACCAACACCAGCAGATGACATGGCACCCCAAACCATCACTGACTGTGGAAACTTTACACTGGACCTCAAGCAACGTGGATTGTGTGCCTCTCCTCTCTTCCTCCAGACTCTGGGACCCTGATTTCCAAAGGAAATGCAAAATTTACTTTCATCAGAGAACATAACTTTGGACCACTCAGCAGCAGTCCAGTCCTTTTTGTCTTTAGCCCAGGCGGGACGCTTCAGACGCTGTCTGTTGTTCAAGAGTGGCTTGACACAAGGAATGCGACAGCTGAAACCCTTGTCTTGCATACGTCTGTGCGTAGTGGTTCTCCCCCACATTTTTGAATGGGTTTTGTTTCACAATCGTCTCCAGGGTGCGGTTATCCCTATTGCTTGTACACTTTTTTCTACCACATCTTTTCCTTCCCTTCGCCTCTCTATTAATGTGCTTGGACACAGAGCTCTGTGAACAGCCAGCCTCTTTTGCAATGACCTTTTGTGTCTTGCCCTCCTTGTGCAACGTGTCAATGGTCGTCTTTTGGACAACTGTCAAGTCAGCAGTCTTCCCCATGATTGTGTAGCGTACAGAACTAGACTGAGAGACCATTTAAAGGCCTTTGCAGTGTGTTTTGAGTTAATTAGCTGATTAGAGTGTGGCACCAGGTGTCTTCAATATTGAACCTTTTCACAATATTCTAATTTTCTGAGATACTGAATTTGGGATTTTCCTTAGTTGTCAGTTATAATCATCAAAATTAAAAGAAATAAACATTTGAAATATATCAGTCTGTGTGTAATGAATGAATATAATATACAAGTTTCACTTTTTGAATGGAATTAGTGAAATAAATCAACTTTTTGATGATAGTCTAATTATATGACCAGCACCTGTATATAAAGATAAACAGCCTTTTTGTCACATTTTGGTTTATTGCTTCATGAAAAATACACAAAGTAAAGAAAGTGACATATCACAACTTACAGCAGGTGATTCTGAATCCAACAAGCCCTGCCTCGACGTCATATGTTGTGTAAATCCAAAGATATTACTCAAAAAGTGTCCTAAGAGCTACCATGGTTAGCATTAATGGCGATCTCCATAGCAACACTGTTCTCTGGGAGCCTCTCACTGAAACACGATTCTTAACATCATAGATGTATCAGATTGCTCTCATTGGATCTCAAGAGAGTGTCAGTTTGCATATTTGGGCAAACCACGTGTCCTGTTCAGTGTTGGGTCAATAATAGAACCAGTGCACACATGCATAGACTGCGCACAGTAGGGCGCTCAACGCACATTTTTGGAGTGATGGAATAAGTTATGGAAAAAGAAGCCAAAGTGCTCTTTCATTTTGTTCTAGTTTAATTATTTATTTTTTATTTTTGCATTCATAGTTTTCAGTTATTCTGTTTTAATGTTCAATTAAAACACATTAATTATGGTTTGGAGAGATTTTTTGGACACTTTGATAAATAAAAGTCCACCTTGAAAACTCTGGATTGCTTTGTCCTATCAACAAATTTTCCTTGTATAGTTGACATGTTGGAGTACAACACCAAAGAAAATTTTTTGACCATCCATACTTCCTGTCTAAAAGGTATAATGTCAAACTGAATAATAACTGAAAAGATTATTATTAGCGCTCACATTTTGTGTGTTTTGTCAGCAGTGTTGTAGCATAAGAGTCTCTGAGCAGGATCCAAATATATTTTCTTAAATTTTGAAATGTTTTTTAAAAATGTATACCATGCAACTGACCTTCTTTGCAAATTTTTTTTATTTTTTATAAAAGAGTTATAATCTCTTACTTTTGGGTATTCGATTTTAGCGAAACTTCGTCAAAATGACTTTATGGTGTAAGGGGTCTGCCTGTCACTTATACAAATAATTGCTGAAGAATAACTAATCATCATCGTTATTAATGTAATTATTTTAGGCAGCATTGAATTCATTGGCCTAGATTTTGTCACAGGTGACTGGACCACAAATAACCATAAATACCATATGCCTGCTGCTTCCATGCCTTTCAGAGAGTTTGTTCTCCTGGACATGGACTGATGACAGGATGGAGGTTGTTTAAAGGTGATGGTATTTTTGTGTGCTCTGAAATGTTGTGTTAATTCCATAGCCCTGTAGATATAATGAATGTCATATAGGAGTTTGTTCAGTATGTGGACTAAGGGCCTCTTGGTACAGCCTGGATCATCTGTCTTTCCTCTTTGTGGTCTGTGTCTTCTCTTTTCAAAAGGTATGTGGGGAATGTGTTCTGCACAGACTAAATCATCTAAGATGACGCATTTCTAATTGTAAAGAATTATATGACTAAAGTCGGAGCTATTTAAGTTTGTATGCACTCCATATAATTTTTTTTAATTAATTTTCAGATTACAAAGTTATCTTAATGACAAAAACACACTTAATTCTAAATGAAATACTACAAACATTTACATATTTCTTCTGAACAGATCACAAAACTAAAAATCTTTATTGAATCATTATGTAGCACTACTGAGATCACCAAATACCACAACTGCATGAGTATTTCTACATTTTCTGTAGATTTTTAGCCCTATGAGTTGAGCAAGTAAATTCCATTTGGACCTCATTGTTGATATGAACTAAGAGTGTTTGGGTCAGGGGCATAGATTCCAAGGGGGATGGGGGGAGTTACCCCAATAATCAAAACAAGCAAGTACAGCGTGCTGAGTGACTCCAGCCAGGTCTCCTAAGCAACCAAATTGGCCCGGTTGCTAGGGAGGGTAGAGTCACATGGGGTAACCTCCTTGTGGTGACTATAATGTGGTTTGCTCTCGGTGGGGCGTGTGGTGAGTTGTGCGTGGATGCTGCAGAGAATAGCGTGAAGCCTCCACACGCGCTATGTCTCCGCGGTAATGCGCTCAACAAGCCATGTGATAAGATGTGTGGATTGACGTCTCAGACGTGGAGGCAACTGAGATTCGTCCTCCGCCACCCGGATTGAGGTGAGTCACTACGCGACCACAAGTTGGGCATTCCAAATAAAAAAAAAAAAAAAAAGCAAGTTCAATCCCCTCCCAATATTTATACTATGATCAGTGGAAACATGTAAATGCTTCACATTGCAACCCCCCCCAAATTTCAAGCTAAATCTCCGCCCTTGGTTTGGGTAATTTCCTGACTTTTGCACTCCTCCTTGTGCATCTGCTTTTTAAAGCACGGTGACTCTGCAGACACCACCTCTCATCGCGAGGAGAACCGCGACTCTCACTGTTCAGTGCATACTGGTAAGTGTGAATGTAGGGATTACGGTAGATACATTTATGTATATGTCGCTGTTTTGTGAATATGCATGTATTCTGCATAATTTTTTTTATTTAATATTAGCCTAAATGATGGTCCTAGGCAATGCCCATGAATGTCGCACTGTATTTTTATCCTGAAATTACCCAATGTAACAGGTGGACTTCATCTTTAGGACGTGTCATGCTATTGGTTTACGAATGGTGTTTTTAAAGTTTTATTATTGGTTACTATCAGTATGTTTTAATTATGTTTTTATATTATTTATGGCGCTCCCATCCACACATCAAAATTAACAACTTACCATACATCAGTTCAAGGATGCTTAAATATGAAAACAATGTCTATGATTTCAAGAAAATGTATCACATTGATGCATAATATTCGATGCTCTACTTAATCGTCTGCATTTATTTTTTTGCGGTAAAATTAGGTTTATGTGTGCAAGAAAGGACAAATGTCGTCATTATGAGGTTATCCAAGGCCAGTCAACACATTTCCATTGTTATTTATATCCAAACAAATGCTTCAGTTAAGCTTTCAGTTAAGCTTTCTGAAACTGGATCATTTTTACACCTATAGAACTGTAGTTTTCTATTGTACAGCCATTATCCAACTTGAGTTACAGCAGATGTTGTAATCTCGCTTGGCTTGTCCCCTTGTGGAGCATCTGAGGTCCAGTTATTTCTTTGGATCCTTAATTCTCCATCCGACTCACATACTCTGTGCCTTATCCACTGCGTGCACATTACATCCTCTATTCACAATTATGGCCTTTAAACCTGATGATCCTGCAGAATATTTGTGTCAAGAGAAATCATTCTGTCATTTAAGAGAGCTTTTGGATCGCAAACCGTATAATAAGTCACTGAGGCAACTGAACTTTATCGGGCTTTTACACACCTCCGTTGTCATCCATTAGGAGGCGTGTTTAAGTCTCTTATAACAGCAGCTTTGAGAGCACGCTGCTTTTGAGGTCCTAATTAGGTAATGTGGTGCTGTTGAGACTGTGACCTCATTCTGTCCAGTGGGGGCAGTGTTGAGTCGCTGCAGCTGTTTTTTTATCCACTCCTCTCCTGTGCCAGTTGTGACTCTGAATGAGAAGTCCCATTTAGTCTATTAACCTCGTGCGACCCTGTGCATGGACTGTGTGTTTTGTCTTCGCTATATGCTATGCATAATTTAATTGAATTTAAATCGACTGATCTCTGTTCAGGACACCCTGAGTTTTCAGTAAAGGGTTAAACTTTTGACACACAGAGTCATGTGACAAAACAACATGGGGCATATTACAGCGGAGTTTGTCTTTGGGAGAAACGCCAACAAAACTACACTGCCTGGCAAAAAAAAAAAAAAAAAAAAAATAATTGCATACTCTAATATTTTGTTGGACCACCTTTAGCTTTGATTACAGCTTTTGATAGCTTTTGATCTTATGCAACGTCAACATTTATTTCTGTACTAAGTTGCATACATTTTTGGCTGAGATCTTGTATTGATGATGGGAGAGTCGAACCACTCCGTAAAGTCTTCTCCAGCACATCCCAAAGACTTTCAGTGGGGTTAAGGTCAGGACTCTGTGGTGACTAATGTGTGAAAATGATTCCCCATGCTCCCTGAACCACTCTTTCACAATTTGAGCACAATGAATCTTGGCATTGTCGTCCTGGATTATGCCCGTGCCGTCAGGGAAGAAAAAATCCATTGATGGGATAACCTGGTCATTCAGTACATTTCAGGTAGTCAGCTCGCATTATACACTATCAGTAGTACTCAGTGGCATAGCCAAGCCCAGGCACACCCAGTATATTAGAGATTATTCTATGACTTGAAATGTATATTTATAAAAATTAAAAAAAAAATGTATAAATTCAAATGTCTGAAAGTGTGAAATAACTGTTTGAATGTGCCGCTTCTCTGTTGTTAACCACAAATTGGTTAAAAAAAATTTGGGCAAAAACTGGGCCCATCCATTTTTTTGAGGCCCACCCAAAAGTTATTTCCTAGTTACGCCCTTGGTAGTGCTAGAGGAAAAGGTGTTCATACTACAATTTATGCAAATATGTATGATGGCAGATGCCGCTTGTCAGTAATTTGACAGAATGGGGTCGATTTCAGGTTACATGAACTTTGGAAGCAACATGTTAATTTCACGAGTGATCATGTCATTCTTGAGGAGGTGCCTTCAAATAAAAACGATGCCATTGACTTTGGAGTTATTGTCTTACTGGGCAGCAAGGTAGCTGCCTTTAATTTCGGGCACAGCCCTTGTGTATGAGATGGAAAAGGCTGGAATGCTGACCTTCACATCTCTGACCGCACACGTTGTTGTGTACACCAACTCTGTGCTCTCTGCACAGTCATTTGATGAGTCAGTTGTTTTTTAATAGTATTCTGATAAATGAGATGGGTTTATCGTTGTATTGCACACTGACCTGGAACAAGCACTGATAATTATGGTTACAACACAAAGAGACTTGTAAGAAACTTTCCTGGAAAATCTGAATGTGGAACTATTAAAAGTAACCAAAAGTAATTAGTAAGAATAGTACAAATATCTTTTTTCCTTCCTCAGTTGGATGAAGTGTTCAAAACCACTTGTGTTTTGAACTTCTAAACTAGAAGTTAGGCTTTGTCCTTAGTTCATATTGGAATTTCTGAAGTTAATGCTATAAGCCGGATCTGATGGTAGAAATTTAGACAATTAGTGGCATGGAACACCTTGTAGCTATTTTGTTTGTTAGATTTGTTTTGTAACTCTGTACCTACACATTGAAATTGGTCTACTCACACCTAAATTCACTGGTACCATCTGATCCTTCCCCAGCCACTTCAACATCTTCACAAGCGTATTCTTAAGGTTGTAGGTTCTTGCCATCAGACTGCAGGTTCCAGCAGCAGGCCTTCAGCCGTGTCCTGCTGTGTTATGGGGTTTAGATAAGGGATAAGTGGGGTTGTTTTAGAGTGTTATGCCAGGTTGATTGAGCAGGGCTATTTCAGGCAACCTGAGCGACATTATCTTAGTGGAGGACAGGTGGATCGACATTCTGTTTCCATTGCCAGTCTCATTTAAAGGCTGAACATTGATAACCATTGAGTCATTTTAATATGTTAACATCCCATGCAGACATAGAAAAAAAAAAAAAATAAAAAAAAATAATAATAATTTTGATCCACAGCATCAGACATATAGAAATATGCTATATCATAATAGGGTCAAAATGATCTTTAAATCTGATACAACCTGTATATCTGAAAAGATAATCCTACAGTTACAAATTGCAGTACTGAAGAAAAAAAAAGTGCACTTTCATACTGTTGCAGCAAATCCTCTGAAATTCTAATTAATAAATATAATTGCACAGATCAAAAACTGAGCACAGCTTAAACAGCTTATCCCTTCTATCGATAATAAACAAGCCTTTTTTACAATGAAAATATAGATGCCAGTGGTAATTCGTTTAATATATTTTGACACGAATAAGTGTGTCTAGAGGTGCTGCAGTGTTATTCTTCCAGTGTGGATGTTTGTAAATGAGTGTAGACTGCTTCTAACTTTAGTCCTTTCAAGGAAATCTTTTTTCCGCCACTTTTTTTTTGTTTGCAGTCTGGGAGGATTACTCAACTCTCAAAAAATGAATTGTCTTTAATCATTAGTATGTGTTCATATAATGTCATGCATGCCTATTCCTGAGCAACTACAAGAATCTTGGCCGAGTCCACATGAAGCATAGTTTTCTTCATACATCACAATCAGCAAAACCCAAAACACTTTAAGAAATGAGTCTAGAAATTAAAGTGGAGCTCCATACTCAGTTTTACACACAAAAGTGTGTAAAGTACATTTTTGAAAGCTTCGATGGGTAGTTTATGTGCATGGTCAAATTGAGCATCAAAGGCATTTGAGGCTATGTGGCATTTTATAAAGATTTGTAATGAGTGGCCTCTAAAAATCACAGAGACACAGTATCTAATGAGTAATGAATCTTTCAGTGTTTACTTTTCCGTCTTTCCCACACTAATGCCTCGACATTAATTAAGTTTTATTGCATGTTTTGTTTAAATGGACAAGCCAAAGTTTAATTTACAACATAAGCACTGATAAACAAAGTTGTTCAAGGTAAACTGATAGTTTAAACATGTTCCCGCTGAGTACAGTTACATCGAACATGTTTGTGCTATTGTGCTCCAAAGACCTTTTTTAGTGATCCATTTCAGAAAATAAGCAAAAGACTCTCTGATACACCAGATCCCTGTTAATTCCTTGTTTTTCTCCACTCTTATGTCACAAGCAAGGAATTTAGGTCTCTCCCTCTGTGTTCCCTCCCCTCCGCTTATCTTTTGCACCATGGCCTAACATGGAGAGGGCAGCTGATCGTTTGCATGGGATTAATGTGTTTGGGAGGAAAGGCCATGGGTGTGGTGGGCAACTGGGGGGCAGAGTGAAGGTTGGGGCATCTGGGGTTGTATAAATATCTAATACCTCAAAGAGAAGAGTGGAGTTTCCTCTTAACTCATTGGATGCTTTTTTCCTCCTCATCCATCCTTCCATCTCTTTCTATTGTTCAAGGCTTTCCTGTGTTTCCTGAAACCAGATATGACTTTCTACAGGCACTCAGGTAAAGATGCAAAGGGAGGCTTTGGTTTACAGCTGAGCTTATGTTGTGTTTTGAACTTTATTTGGCCTTTAAAACTGTATGTCAAGTCAAGTCATATTTTTTTGTTTAATGTCTAGATATGACTGGTCTTGGGAGATGGTGGAATTGTTGTAGCATACTTGTAAGGAAGCGCTTCAGTAAAGCCTGTGTCTTTTATACCAATGTGGATCTTTTGGAACTGTTGTAATTTGGTGTTTATGCCAAAGGTTTATGGTGTTAATTGAAGACATCTAGGATGCAGCCTAGACAGCTCTAGTTTAAGACAAATTAGCGCTCATGATAGTAAAAGACTAATTCCCAGATTTGCCACAATCACAGGCTAGTATCATAGACTAGAAGCGACAATTCATGAAACAAAAGTGTGTATTATTGATTGGAATATCTGTGAAATACATATGATTATCTTGTTTAGGGGCTCTTGTATATGTTTGCTCTTTTGGTGGCACTCTCTTTGATGTTCTCCCCATGGCTGAATTTGGTTTCATGTTGACCTTCAGACTGTGCTTGCTTTCCTCTTTGGGACAAGGGGTTCCATTTGTTTCCTTTTTTAAGCACTCTGACAGAGCAAGCTAAAAATGAACAGCTGATGGATGGTGTCCCAAAAGGCTTAGGGATTGAGCATAGTGCTCAGGACACACGGATGGTTAAATTCACAGAATCCACTTTGGAAGTCTGAGGGGACAAATCAGGGAAAGGACAATGCCAATAGGCTTAATGCAATACAACAGTGGATTTTCACCTGGAAAATCTCCTCAAGGTCATATGAGGAGCAGGACAGTGACTCTGGCCTGAGATATTAAAGCTTTAGCACAAGGCCTTTTCCATGGAATTAACATTTCAGTAGTATGATTCCATAAAACCCTAAACAAAAGAAAATTAACAACAGTGTAGAGTATCAGTTTTGGGGTTTCTTAAGAGGCTGTACTGAATGTGATCTCAGAAACACCTTTCAGATGTCTTATGTTATCTGTTCACTAATAAAAAAAAAAAAAATTACAAAAAATAAAAGAAATTTAGTTTGCACTGAATAAGTAACTATCCATCAGGCAGATGCTGAGTGTCAGCAACAGCAATTTGGCAATGATCAGCTCACCAGTTACCTTAAGTAATGTCAAAAGTAGCAGTTGAGGAAAATTTGGCAGTCAATCTGCTATTTTAGTTCCATTTTGGTTCTGGTATCTGTGTGCTTCAAGAAATTGCCTGCAAAAATTTGTTTGTTGTTTTCCAGTAAACAATTTCTAAATATCCTAAAAGGAATATTCCTGGGTTTTATACAAATTAAGTTTAATCAGCTGCATTTGTGGCATAATGTTGATTACCACATAAATGAACTTCGACTTGTCCATCCTTTTCTTAAAAAAAAAAAAAAAAAAGCAAAAATGGAGGTTACAGTGAGGCACTTATAATGGAAGTGAATGGGAACAATTTTCTGAGGGTTTAAAAGGCAGAAACGTGAAGCTTATACTTTTATAAAAGCACCAGCATTAATTCTTCTGTTAAAATTAATGTATTATTTGAGCTCTAAAATTGTTTAAACTGTCATTTTTACAGTCATTTTAGGGTTTGTTGACATTACATCTTTATGGCAACGAAGTTGTAATATAGTATATCGTTACACAGAAAAGGTTAGTATGCAATTTTATCACACTAAAAATCATGTTAACACATATTTTTTATGTCTTGTGGCTATAATTTTGAAACAGTTTAGAATATTTAACATTTACGGATTGGCCCCAATCCATAAATGTTCCAATTTTGAAAGGAGGGACGAGTCTGAATTAATTTGTGTGGTAATCAATATTATGCCACAAATGCTGTCGACTGAGCTGAACTTGTATTGAACCTGGATTATTCCTTTAAAACAAGATACTCTACTTTTACTTGAGAAGTAAAATTGTGTAAGATAATAAGATTTATTTTCAGAGACTATGTCTTGGATTAAGCTTATTTTCCTTACCCCAATTTCAAATTGTTTTGTATTGATTTAAGCATAAACCTCTAAGATTTGAGATTTTGCTTAAAATAATAACAATAATAATAATAATAATAATGAGATTTTGGGATTTGAAAAATAAACAATTCAAGATATATTCTCTGAAAACATGTCGTAACATTTTATGCAATTTTGTTTCTCAATTACGTTTATCTTGTTTGAAGGATGTTTAGATATTTCCATTGGAAAACAAGACTCAAATACTCATAAGAAAATAATCAGAATTTATTCTACCCTCCAATACCGAATCTGTACTTTCTAATATCATGTACTTTCTATAGAGTTGATTTTGAAATTTATACCATATCATTGTCACTTTGACAGAATCAGTGGAATGTTAATGAGAGACGGCCATTTTTATATCAGGACTAACAATAAGATGTTGACAGAGGAAAAACTCCACTGGGAAGAATGAGTGTACAGTTCTAAAAATACAGCTTGACAGCGGCCAATAAATGCAGCTCTGGTATTATCAGGCACAAAGTGTTAGCATTCACATCTGTGGGGTGATTTGGCTTCCGTATCTTCAAGCAAACTTGTTTGGCATGCAAGTTGCTAGGCTGTGTGTTGCAACAGATGCTGGGGCTTAAGACAGACCATTTATCATCTCAACAATATCAGACACAAGAGACACTGTTTTAAGTAAACATCTGAGTCAGAACTATAGATATACATCAAATAGGATATAATACGCATGCATAGACCAATGTGAAGGGCCGCAATTTTGGACAACATTAGAATATCTTACAGAGAAGTGGAATTTCAAAAATCCAATTTATTATTTCAAGAACATTTACATATACTTAAAAACATAATCATCTGTAAGTGAAACAGGAAATGCCTGGGCTCAGTTCATTAAGACTGCTGATGCAAGAGGCCTTTCAAGAGTCCCTCCCAAGGGCTCAAGGTTTGGCTAGTTAGCATGGGCCAGTTATACCATATCTATACCATTATGGTGGCAAAAAGCATCTTTCTCTGTTGACGGCCAAGCAACTGCCATTGAGATGATAAGGAACGCTAACAGATAGCCTTCTCAAGGCATTTTATATTAGAATCATTGGACCCGTCAGCCACTCCGTGAGATTGAGCAACACTGACCTCTTGTGACGACTTGATAAATAGCACCTCAAACTGCAATGTACAAAACAGCACGTGATGCTGTCAGACATTAATATAAGTATTAATGCAGAAACATTAATTATAATATTTTTTCTTAATTAGACTCTCTCACTCAAGTCCACGTTCCACATTTTAAAAGAATGATTTGCCTAACTTTGTTAAAGCAGTCATTTTCTTTGCCTGTGTCTCTACAGGTCCACGCAGCTATCTGAGCTCCACCATGACTGAGCGTTTTGACTGCCTCTACTGCAGAGACAACCTGCAGGGCAAGAAGTACGTCAACAAAGATGGCAAGCATGTGTGTGTGCGCTGCTTCGACAAGCTCTGTGCCAACACTTGCGCTGAGTGTCGCAAGCCTATTGGTGCTGATGCAAAGGTGGGAAATATGCTGGGGTTGAAATTAAAATCATTTTAGCATCTTACACTTGGCAATCTTCAACTCCTGGTTTTCTCTTTTGCTCTGTTCAGGAGCTGAACCATAAGAACCGCCATTGGCATGAGGACTGCTTCCGCTGTGCCAAGTGTTACAAGCCGCTGGCCAATGAGCCCTTTGCTGCAAAGGATGATGGCAAGATCATGTGTGGCAAGTGTGGTGCACGAGAGGACTCACCTCGCTGCCAAGGCTGCTACAAAGTGATTATGCCAGGTGTGTGTATGCGGAGTCCTTAGACAGCTATTTTTTTTTCTAGGCAACAGGCATTCAAGTACAACCTCTATATACTTGAATGGGGAAAGACTGAAATCTCCAAAAATGCTTTAAATAAAATCTGACAACAATGCTGACCTACAAATGCAAATTAGTAACTAGGCCAACAGTGAAACAGAGACAAATGGCTTAAAACTTGGTTTTAGTGTGAATATTTGTAGTCCCCCCCCCTGCAATTTTAACACTTTGTTTTCTCTTAAAATCTTAGCATACTTGAGCCAGACCCATCTGTCACAGGGCAGATCATATTCTAAGACTAGGGTGCACTGGTGTATTGGCTGGCGATATTTATTGGCCAATTATTGACCAAATTAAAACCATTAGCATATCGGTTATAAGCATGAAAACGCTGATATGAAAAACTATGGTTTATTTATAATTAATACTCCTAAGAACATGTCATATTGAATTTTTATTCTTTCTTGTTCTCACATTAATGCAAAAAAAAAAAAAAAACCTGCCATAAATGGACGTGAAAGCGGCACTTAGCTATAGGCTCCATGATGAGGGAAACCCAAAGCAGACTTTGCCTTCTGAGACATCGGTATAATATCCATTAATGCTGCATGATTTATTCAATTAAGACTGAAATCGCAATATGGCCTTGTGAGATTTCTAAACTTTAAAAGGCGGTTTCAAAATATTCTGCATTTAGCACTCCAGGCAGTGCTGTGAAAGCAAGCAGCACCCTCTAGCGGCCAGGACATAATTTAAAAGGGGGTTTTGTTTCTTTGGATAAAACTTTTAATTTTTTCATGATGCGGTTGACATTTCTGTGGAATTTCCAATCATATACAGTGCATACTTGTAAAATGAGAGTTCTGTTGTTTTGAACTGCAAAAACAGAAGTGCAAAAAATGTTTTAAAAGTACAAAATAAACTTTTTTCTTATCAGTCATAATGTTATCATATTTAGTTATTTTTTGTATATTTCTTAAATAAGTTAAATATGTTGTCTCTCTTTAAAATGTTGTCATGTGTTCAACAGATCCAGTTCAGTTCATTGTTGGCACTATACAAAAAAACTTTTGTACCTCTTTGTACATTTTAAAGCATAATTCCAAAGTAAAACAAAATAAGGTGACAAAATATCTGTATCGGCCTCTAAGAGACAATTTTGATCAAATGTATTATAAAATAGTTACCGTGTTTTACCTTGGCCATTTTTACTGAAAGGCAGAAGTTCCAGTCCTACAGCCGCCATATTGAAAATAACCATTTCTCCAATTCATTTGTCTTTGAGTAGTCCTTCTCTTCCCCTTATACTCTTTCTGTTGACATGGCAGAATGAACACCCTTTTTTCAACAAATATCTCACCTACCTACACACACACACACACTATTGTTAGTGACAGCCAAGTCTTCGTGTTTCTCTTCAGGTTCTCAGAATGTGGAATACAAGAACAAAGTCTGGCATGAAGAGTGTTTCACCTGCTTTGAATGCAAGCAGCCAATCCGCAGTCAGAGTTTCCTTACCAAGGGTGACGATACGTACTGCGCTCCCTGCCATGAGAAGAAATTTGCCAAGCATTGTGTCCGCTGCAAAGAGGTCAGTTAAAGAAACAGAATGACTGCATTTAAGCTCAAAAGATTTATCAATGGCAAAGAAAGAACACTTAATCTGGACCCCTTTTGACCAGTAAAATTCCATGTGTGATTACTGAATACAGGTTAGGGAAAAAAAATAAATAAAAAAAATAAATAAAACAGATACAGTAATTAATTATTAAGACCGATTTAACTGTTTTGACCAATTAATTGAAAAGACCCCATGCAAAAAAAACAAAAACAAACAAACAAACAAACAAAAAAAAAAAAAAAACCCGATTAGTTCAGTCAAAAATCACTATGGATTGCAACAAGTTTTACAATACACAATGCTTTCTCTAATGCTCTCAACTAGACTCTTTGTCCTTTTATCCAACCTTTCAATCAGGCCATCACCACAGGTGGGATCACCTATCAGGACCAGCCATGGCATTCTGAGTGCTTTGTGTGCCACACGTGCAGGAAGCCTCTGGCTGGAGCTCGTTTCACAGCCCATGAAGATCAGTTCTTCTGTGTAGACTGCTATAAGACTTCTGTGGCCAAAAAGTGCTCTGGGTGTCAGAATCCCATTACAGGTAAAAATTTGCAAATACATATGCATTTTCCCATTTCAAATGATAATATTTAAACAAATACACTTTTAAATAGGCATGGTTCCATGCTAAAAAAAAAACAGTTGCAACAAACTATGTGTGCACTAGAACAATACTCTTAAAAAACCAAAAAAACAAAAGTACATTTGTAATTCGGGGAGGACAGGATGGGACGTCCATGGCTGTTATGCTTGTTGTCTTTGTTCCAGGATTTGGCAGAGGGACCAATGTTGTGAATTACGAAAACAACTCCTGGCATGAATATTGCTTTAACTGCAAAAAATGCTCACTTTCCCTGGCCAATAAGCGCTTTGTCGTCAATGGGGAGGACATCTACTGCCCTGACTGTGCCAAAAAGCTGTGATGGCCTAAATGGATGGTCAATAAAGCTGATTAGCAAAAACAATTAAGATGGAAACAATAGGTTAAACACTACAAAAAATGTAGTTCAGCTTCAAGTGTACAACTAAAGAGAAAACCAGTGAGAATGTTTTTTCAGTTTGATGTTTCATGTTCTTAGGAGTGTTACTATGAGTTAACGGCAACCATAAACCATTAGCTGGATTCACAAACCTAAAATAGATTTTTAAACTTGTTATTGTAAAGCTTTGCTGAAATTGTAAAGTGTGATGTCAGAATGGGAATACAGCATGCATTAACACAATGGAAGTATTTAATGAAATGGCTTGATGTTGCTTTGTGGGAAAAGGTGTTTTATTTTTGAACATATTTGGCTGTTTAATTTCTTTAAACTGTAATTGTATATACAGTATATAAACAATATAATAGGAACCTATAATGAAAAAATGCATGTATTGAAGAGACTGCAATAAATAACCCCAAACAACATTTTCATTTATCTTGCAAAACTTTATTTTAACAATTTATATTTTACCAGTACACTTTAGATATATTTACAAATATAATTTGTGGTCAGGATTATTTCAAGACAAGAAACTGCTCAAATAAAAGCAGATCCTATTCATGACCCTGGTCAAGTAGAGTGATTGTCATGGCCGAGGTAAGCTCATGTGACGCGTTAAGGTATTAATATATAAAAATAAAATACAGCCCGTTCTGCATCTAAGGCACCGTCCTATTCTACACCTGTATTAAGTACTTAGAGATAAAAGAACAGTTTTAGTTCCGATGTATACCGGACACAGTTCTCTACAGGTCCTGTTAGTGGACATCACTAAGATGGGGTCTAAGAGCTGGAGTCAAAACAAACCTGGAAAGTGTCTATATATATCAAAGATAAAAAATAAAATAAAAATATTCACAGAAAGCAGCTGCATATAAAATACATCAAAGACACTTAAATAAACAGTGATGGATCTATTCCTACACAGATGGAATGATACTAATTAGCTAATTTTATACTTAACTTCCTGTAAGCTCTGTGGCCTTTGAATGATAAAAAATAATCAGTTAATAACCTATTACATATTTTAAAGTAAACTCTTCAACATTAACTCAGTACACAAAGTCTTTACCACTGGACTCCTCAAGCATATGGAGACCGATCTTTTATTATAACTGCCTGGACATTGCTCAACTGCAAATGGCCACACATCTACAGTCTAGTGTGGAGAACACCGGCACATACCAATAAATCACTTGAACCTTCTCAAACCCATGAACTGTAAATGTACATTTGAATTCCCAAGTTTCCATCCTCAACCAGGTGACATGCTTCTTATCTGTAGTATTGCTAATAATCTGTCAATTTCACAGCAGCTTCATAATCCAAAACTCCTCTAGACTTTGCTTGCACCCTCAGTCCACATTCTTCTGCCCTGCGTATGTCACTTCAAATTCTGTTTACAAAAACAAACGCAATCTAGTGCTGTAATCTGCTGTGTAGTAATCTTAGTAACAGCATTTCATCTTGTAGTACAGAGCTAGAATTCCCTTGACCACACTATAAAGTACAGTAACATACAGGATGATCCAAACCTGCTGCCTACTTCTCATTCCAAACCAGACAAAATGGCCAAATAGCCTAATACTGATTATTTCCATAATACTTAAATATGTGGAAATAGTTTTAAATATTTATATTTATGCATATTCGAAGAGAACCAAATTTAGCATATATATATATATATATATATATATTAGATTTAAAGGGCACAAGGATATAAGAGTTGAATTTAGACCTTGGATGATTAAAACAAACAGTAACTGTGAATACATGCACATTAGGATCTGACAGTTTAGTATGACCCTGAGGGAACTTTGGGCATTTGAGAACACGTTAAATCATTCAAGTTTTGCTACAAGAAAAGAACCCATTTGTTCAAACCCCTGGGGAACATAAAACAGAAACATGCAGAAACCTTGTCAAGTGTGCAAGCAAGAGGTTACAGTAATTCTGTGTTATATTATGCAATATAGTCAAGCATGGATTCATGGAGACATCAGAAGTTATTTTACTTTGAGGGTTCACTTAAATTAGAATTTGATAACTAGTTTTACTTATGTACAGGATATCAACAATACAGGTATTTACTACACAACAGAAACTTACAACATAAAAACCTCACAAAGCAACAAGTGTTATTGTGCCAGTCTGCATTTGAGCTCCTACATCCTTCAATCTCTGAGCCTAAAGCTGTATAGATGAATGTTTACACTCAATCTGATTTTTAGCTTGGAGTATGATCAATCTGTTTTTATTGAAATCTCTTGACCAGAATTTGCTATCTAAAAGTGTTATACAGTAGGAATGCTTCTCAATGGTCTACACAGAGTAAAGCTAGAGTTGTTGCCCAGCTACAGTAAGGATACAGTGTTAAACACTATATTGGTGTTTATAAGTTTGGAGCTGGAAAAAAAATAAAAAAATAAGAGGAAAATACGCACCAGCATCTTGTCAAACCTCATACTTCTAAGACAGATTCCAATTTGGTTACATACCTGAGCTCCTTTTGCATTTCTGACACGGGTTTTAATAAGTATGTGTATGACTGGAACCACTATGTCAGCTGAAAATATGTGAGCTGGTTCCTCTTTCCATTCTTAGTGACCTACCATCAAACTTGACTCACTAACTAACCAGATCATTTTATAAAGCTCAATGTAGCAATGACAATGTTATAACGAACATGAAGAAATGGAATGAAATGGAGGCTAGAATTTTGCAAAAAGGTGCACATGGTACTTTCAAAAGTAACCGACAGGAGACAACAGCCATTTGAATAAATTACAAAGTTGTCCCCACGTTTAAAAGACAAAAACAACAACAATAATGAGAAGATAGATTTAACATAGGTGAATTGCTAGGTGATAGGTGAAAAGACAGAACTGCTAAACAAAGACATAAGCACACTGAAGGAATCTAACGTTTTCCCTGAAGCATTTCTTTATCGTTTTTCTTTGTAATTATTTTCTGTTGCTTAACCCATCTATTATCTGAAGAGCAGAGACTGTGCGGCACAGTGCACTTTCTGAGGGTTCCTCTGGCTGTCCAGATGAGTCTGAATGCTAAGACTCTGAGGCTCAACTCGATAAGACTCATGGAGTGCAATATCCAGCAGGCCCTAAATAGACCTGCCCATTCACATTTCTAAAAAAAAAAAAAAAAAAAAAAAAGAGAGAAACAAGTGGTCAATTCTACAAACAATACAAACTAATACAATAAGATGTGAATGACTAAAAGGGATAGTTCACCCACAAATCAGAATTCTGTCATGAACGGCAGCCTCTGTCTCAATTCACTTCTGCTGCATCTTTTTTTCCATTCAATTAAAGTGAATGACAGAATTTTCATATTTGGGTGAACTATCCTTTAATGAAGTCAATAGCCCTCACCAGACAGAGCTTCAATAGGCTGGGCTGGATGGAGGGAACTCGTTTTCTCTTCAAAGGCCACTCTGGGCCCCTCGGGGCCCCCATCAGCCATTAGGGGTTTGCCTCTTGCATGAACACCCAGATCAATCAGCTCCTCAAAGCTCCAGGGTCCACCTTTACCATTTAATCCTGGCACAAGGCCCACCTTAGAGACTTCATTCAAAAACTCTGAGCCCTCCATCAGACAGGACTTGGGAGGTGGGCTGCCAGAGGATAAAGCAGCAGAGATTTAATCTGGTTGCCATCAGATTGTGTGATGACACAGAAATAACAAATCTGAATCAGGTAAATTGAGAATTTCAATGTGATGAAAAAGTTAATCAGTATTATAAAACGGACAGTTCTGACCACACATTCTAAAATAATGTGCAAAGCCTGGCATTCGTAAACAACCTACAGTTAGACAAATGAACCATTTTACCATTTAACTGTTTATTACGATTATTAAAATGAGTAAATGTAACTTAATTGAACATTGGTGTCTTTTATCACAGAGGTTTTCGAACTGCGGTCCGGGGACCCCCAGGGGCCGTAAGGGGGTCAGTGAAACAAAATGGAGAAAAAAAAAAAGTAAATAAAACACTAAAAAGTAAAAAAAAAAAAAAAAACATGAAAAAAGTCATATTTATTTGAAATTATTACAGTTTCATTCTGAAACCATGGGATTAATCACAATTATTTTATTCTTTTGACAGCCGTAGTTTTAAACTATAATAAATAAAAAACAAATCTGCATATATTATGAAAACAAAAAAAAAAAAAACTTTTTTATTTGAAAGATATAAGAGTTCTTCACATTCTCTTTAAAGGTGCCTTGAAACAATATTTATTGTGAAAAGTGCTACATTAATAAATTTGAATTAAAAATGTTTCTCTTTAGGTTTAAACATCTGACATTACTATAATAGAGGGAAAAAAAGACACACTGTCAAATTAATAAAAAGTATATACAGTTGTGCTCAAAAGTTTGCATACCCTGGCAGAAATTGTGAAATTTTGGCATTGATTTTGAAAATATGACTGATCATGCTCCCCAGAGATCCCCGAATTTTCCACTTCTTAATAAGTGATTGAACAGTACTGACTGGTATTTTCAAGGCTTTGGGTATCTTTTGATATCCTTTTCCATCTTTATAAAGTTCCATTACCTTGTTACACAGGTCTTTTGACAGTTCTTTTCTGCTCCCCATGGCTCAGTATCTAGCCTGCTCAGTGCATCCATGTGAGAGCTAACAAACTCATTGACTATTTATACACAGACACTAATTGCAAATGAAAAAGCCACAGGTGTGGGAAATTAACCTTTAATTGCCATTTAAACCTGTGTGTGTCACCTTGTGTGTCTGTAACAAGGCCAAACATTCAAGGGTATGTAAACTTTTGATCAGGGCCATTTGGGTGATTTCTGTTATCATTATGATTTAAAAAGGAGCCAAACAACTATGTGATAATAAATGGCTTCATATGATCACTATCCTTAAATAGAAGACAGTTTATTTCTGCATGATCAGTCATATTTTCAAAATCAATGCCAAAATTTCACAATTTCTGCCAGGGTATGCAAACTTTTGAGCACAACTGTATTTTCCATATAAAATTTAAACAAAACATTTTGTTTTAGTACAATGGCACAATAAAAGCCAGTTATTTTAATTTAGAAAAACATGTCTTTGTAATGATCATGTTTACTATTTAACTCACAGGGATCATCATATTTAGGGGTCCTTGGCAACAAAACGTTAAAAAAAAAAACAAAAAAAAAACAAAAAAACAAACAACAACTAGATTATCACATTGCAAATGCCGCTGTTTAATAAATGCAATAAGCTTCTTGAGTTTATGTGATACAGTGGTTTTTACTATGACTAAGGGGTGGGTCTTGGCACTGTGTTTTGCGTTATGCCTAAGAGATGATTTCTGTACCTGTCAACTGAGGGATCGTCTGTGCTGGGTCCATTGCTGTTCTCCTTATCATCCACATCGGTTTCTCCATTCACACTACCAACTGGCTCCTCTCGCTCTGTCACTGGCTCCTCCAAAGGCAGGTGATGCTCCTGGGAGTCTGACGGCTCTGCTTCCTCAACACTTTGGTCAGACTCCACAGCCTGGTTCTCTGAATTTTGAAGAAACATCTTTTATTTCATCCTACATATAAACAACTGAATTGATCTCTGCTGTTGCCACCAAAGCAATATGGTCATAAAGACACTGACCCTTATTTTCACAGTTTATTTGGTCCTCAGCCTCCTCTCCATTTTCATCAGGAATGTCTCTCTCATCATTACTCTGAGGAAAATACATACAAACACAACATAAGCAACACCTGTGTCGTGGAAATTTACATCTGTTCAAGTTAATATTTACATATGATTTATACGCTTTGTATAAATTTGTTTTAAATATATGCCAGTCAGATGCGGAGGGCTTCCCAGAGTCCCAGTTTCTGTCAAGTTTTCTCCTCATCTAGTTTGTAAGGGACTATTCTTTGTAAAGCTGTTTTGGAACAATATGTTTTGGAAAACGTGCTATACAGAGAAATGGAACTGAACAGAAATTACACTTACCTTAAAATCGATTTGGTCTGTTTTTCTGGTTCTCTTCATAATTTCTTCAATTCTCTAGAGATGGAAAGAGAAAGAACACTGATATCAGCCTCTGCCTCAAACGCAGTCATTTCATGAGTGAGACAAAAAAAAAACAAAAAAACGGTGGAAATGTCAGTGTCATGTGCCAGCGCTCACCTTCTTTCTCTCTATGCGCTCCTGTTGGTTCTGTTCCAAAATGCGTGCTCTCTCCAGACGCTGCTTCTCTGCCTCCTCTAGGGCCTTCGCCTCAGCCTCCTCACGCTGCCGTTGGATGAGCAATAAGTCAGTCACTCAACTGACCAATCATCAGCTCTATGAGGGTTTAAGAGAGCAGACTAACCTCTTTCTGAAGCTCGGCCTGTATTTGCTGCTCCTCCAGCTCTGCTTGCTGTCTCTCCTCCTCTGCTTTACAAGCCTGCTCCTCCTCTTCTCTCTTCCTCTCCTCCACAAGTCTCTTCTCCTCCTCTACTTGCATCAAGCGCTTCTCCTCTGCAAGACGCTTCTCCTCCTCTTTCCGCAGCCTGTTGAGACACGATACCAGAGGGCCTTCGGCACTTGAAAAGTAAATAGTTTTAACACACTGAGGCAAGGTTTACTTTAGCTTCTTTCTTAATTACTAGATAAGGATGTTTAAAAAACATTTTTATAGAGATTGCATCAACAAAAAGCAATTTCTAGCTGATGAAATATTTTAGAGCGGAGCATAACTAGAAAAACGTGTATTTCACCATATACATTTTCATGATTTTTTTCAAATAATTTGACTCTTCCATGCTTCGAAAACACAATTTTGTAATTCTCTGACATATTTTCAATGACCGTGGGAACCCTGGTCACAATCATGAAAAATTAATAGCTCTACAAACTAGGGATGTGCGAGACTAGTCGACTAAACGGTTCTGATGCTGCTAGTCGACACTGGAATTACTAGTCGGTTAATATTTCCCCCCATTAAACTGATAATTTTTACACATTTACGTTTGGCTTTATCTTTATATTTTTACAGAGGCTACATTTAAATTACTGTCATATTAATGTTACATCTTTTAAATAGAATTAATAATACAAATATTATTTTAAAAAAGAGGATCTGGAGCAGATACAGAGTTTAATTTCACTTCAGGCTGTGTGTGCTTCTTCCCTCTCACTCGCGGCACGCGCAGGAAAATGTCCTCTCACTACACAAGCAAAGTAGATATGAAATCACTTCGGTGGTGCGGGAATCGGCTTTCCAAATGTTTGAAAGTCCCTATGGATGTTTTCACATTTGAGTCTTCTTTACATCTGTGCATGCTTGGATGTTATTTTTCCGCTGAGCGGGCTTTTTCAAGTGCAGGATAGCCGCCTCAGGTGAGTCAAGTCCCGTCTTTCACCAGACCATGTCGACGGCTTAATTTTACTCATCAAAACATTTATGCTTTTAAGTAGCCTAGAAAATAACTGTTTTTAGACTATGTATGCAATTTTTTTAATTTGCTGTTTAAGAAGGTTATTTTCAAGGAGGTGCCGACTGCTTAACGGGTTAAACTATCTTTTATTCTGTTTGCACGTCATGTTTGGAATACATTAGGTTTATTGTAGGCTACATCACAGGCCTATTTTTTCTATCCTATAGCTATTTTTTTTATTTTATTTTTTTACATCGTAACTTATTGGTTAACGTTCTTTAATGAACAGCTGTCATATTAGATCAATGGCTAATGCACATCTACACGCTTCTCTCTCATAGATTTGGCTTAGTCTACCTGTTAATTATTTTCAACAATGTCCTGACTGTTTTAATATGTTAAGTAACTTTTACTTGGTGATTTCCGTTTAGAACAGGCTTGCTTGCTCTACCTCTTATAATTCATTATGGGCTAAAGAAAATAATGGACAAGGCATTTGATTGGACCTGTGATATTCACAAGCAGTTTAACCAACAAATATTACTGACAGTATTAAGTGCAAACTGAGGTACTGGGTGTAAAAGTAGGATTTAATGCTGGTACTATCTACAAAAAACAAAACCTAGAACTGTCTTGCGGACATTGAGACGCTGAAGTGAGTGAAATAAATGTACCTCTCCTGCTCTTCTTTCTGTATGCGGAGCTGTTCTTCTTTCTCTTTCTGTTCACGTGCCAGACGTCGGTTCTCTGCCAGGATCTTTGAAGCCTCTGCGGCTGAGCTGGTTCCTGCAATGGATTTTGAACTGGAATCTGAGAACAGCACAGACACAAAACACATTAACATCCCCAAAGCAAAATGCGACAAATACCTCATTAGTATAGCACTATGTGGTAAATTGCATTGAGGAAAATGGTAGTAGAAATCTATCCAGCAGAGGGTGCTTTGCCTCAATCAAAAACCTGCATGGCAGTGAATAGACACACAGTAACCCCTGCAATACCTAAACCTAAATACAACAATGGTGTGGTTTTGCTGCTTAAGTTACTGAAATGCTTTGTATTGGCCAGACACTTTGCAAGGCAGGAAGCAGTAAAAAGCTTTAGTATTTTCACAGCACATCTCTTAATGACCATTAAATAAATGAAATAAACCTGCTTCATCATCTTGGCCGAAGCACTTAGGGTTGGGTTCTAAAATTAACACTTTTAGAATGTTGGCAACTAAAATCCAGCCATGATTTTGTAATATCTATATTCTGAATGGTGATTTTCTTTCTGCAGTTCTTCTATTTGCACACTGAATTGTGATTGGTCTTATCTTACAATTGATCCATCTATATTGCCAGCTATATTACTTTACCCAATTACATTCAATGACTCATTTAGTCCTTCATGATTATTAGATTTTTTTTTTTTTATAAATAATTTTATAGAGATTGCACAAGAAGAGCAATTTCTATTCAGTTAAATATTTAAAGGGATAGTTCACCCAAAAATGAAAATTCAAGTTTTTTTCAAATCTGAAATTTATTCACCCTCATGATATCCCAGGTGCTTAAAATGCAAGTGAATGGAGATTTCTATTTAGAAGCTCCAAAATCACAGACAGTCAGCATAAACATCATCGATACGACTTCAGCTGTCTTCTTCTAAAGCGACGCAATCACTTTTGGTGTGAAAAATATCAATATTTAAGTACTTTTACTTTTTAACTCTAAATCATGCTTCTGTCAAGAGCGGTAAGCACGTGTTATGCAATTGCATTGGCATTTGAAACACGCGAGAACTGAGGCACGTGCATCACAGCCGGAAGAGCAGCGCTGTTTACAAGTGACGAGGAGGAACGCTGTACAGTAGCTTGGTTGGTTTTGGTTTAGATCTGTAGATCTGTTTCTTTACTCACAAAGGTGCATTTGTGTGCTTATCCTGGATGTCTCAACTGAGAGGAGAACGTGAGATTACGTCGATATCATGGCAACGGAATACGTCACACGAGAGACCATGTGATCACCACCCTCTCCTGAAGCTTACCGGAAGCGTTTGATTATAGTTAAAAAGTATTTACATATTTATATTTTTTTGCACCAAAAGTGATCATATTGCTTTAGAAGACATTAATTTAACCCCTGGAGTTGTATCAATGACATTTATGCTGACTAGTGATTTTTAGAGCTTCAAAAGAGAAATCGCCATTTACTTGCATTTTAAGGACCTACTGAGCTAAGATATTTTTCTATTCTTCTTCAAATGTTTTCTGGTTAAGAAAGAAAGTCATACACACCTGGGATATCGTGAGTAAATAATGAGAGAATTTTCATTTTTGGGTGAACTATCCCTTTAATATTTTATTTCCATGATATTTAAAGGTATGGAAAAACATTTTAATTCCCTGATATTCCCATTTTTCCATGACTGTGAAAATCCTGATACAACTTTTCTAAGAATTACTTTGCCTAATTCCTTTGCTGCGACGCAAGCACTAATATTTTTATTCAAATGAGAGTCAAAATTTAATATTTGTCTATCTCCAAGTATGCTTACAGACCTCTGATTCAATACTATTATTTTTTTAGATGTATTTTTTGTTTTTACTACCATTTTTTTGAATAATTGTTGCGCTTGAATATGGAGAGGATGGTTCGTACACATGAATATCTGGGTACTCACCCTCTTTGGTCTTAGGTGCAGGTGCTGAGCTGGGTGTGCTGGTGTCTGGAGACTGTGGGGTGACAGGCACCATTGGAGACATTTCCTTTGGCTTGGAGTCCCTCTTGCGGAGGGTAGGGGGAACGGTGGGGGTAAGAGCGGGTTTCTGAATGGGCGGAGGTTTGGATGTGGCAGAGGGCTGAGGGGATGGAGGCCTCTGTTTCAAGCCGCTGGGTGAAGGAGGTTGAAAACGTGGACTCTGCCTGAAGGAGACAAATGTAAATAAAGAAGAGAGATGGGATACGGACATTTGTGATATGCACAATGGGTGATGCAATTTGTGTAGAAGATTGTAAAAGTTCCAAATCAAAAGTGAAACCACTGCAAGGTAAAACTAATCACGAGAGCCTTACTTGGCTGCTCCAGGTGAGGGCGCTCTTGTGATGGGGTTAGCAGTGGCGGCAGGAGAGGGCGATCGATGACGACTGGAGGGTGAGGCAGGGCGTTTTCCAAGTGGTGACACAAAACGTTTGTCCTTCTCACCTTTTTGCTTTTACAAAAGAGAGATAAAAGTGAGAATTATACTTCACTACAAGCATGACACATATCGAGTATAAAAGAGCCCCAGATTTGCCAGGTGCTTACTATATAATAGAATAGTGATCAATAACTGTTTTGCCAGATCAGACTATGGTGCAAATGTTACTTTAAGATAGGGTTTGACTCTCATCTGACTGTTGTAAACCTGCAACAGATTTTTAACATGATGGTTTATCAACGTGACCTGTCCCTTCAATCTATTTTTAACTAGGGGGCTTTTACACTGGCAGTTTATTTTGAAACAGAGCAAGGTTGGCATGAAAAACTGGTAATGTGAAAGCTGTCATGTGGACCGGGGAGCGCACCGCGGTACCGAACCCGAGACTACCTGTAGGAGGTGGTCTGAGTTCGGTTGCAATGGATCTGTAGTGTGATTTGCGTGAATGTGAAAGCAACTCGGACTCGGGTACGCACAAGTTCAGGAAGTAAAGTAACCTAAGCATGCGTTTTAGCTGATGACGACATTTATCTATCTATACACCTTATAAATACTATATATAAATACTATTATAGGTTATAAATATAGGGTATAATAGGAGATGACAGTGGCAATAACTTCACCTTGGACATGAGCGTAAACGTACGGTGTAAACAAAGATGCAAATGAATTCCTTGCAATCAGCTGTCTCCTCAAAAAATGCTGTTTGCGTTACGCCATGAAGCGCACATATACGCAGTTGTCGTTCACTCTGCTGTGCATAATGGCACCAAAAAAAAAAGTATGATGAGTAGCGTTGTGTTCTCCATGCATGTTTGTGATGACGTAAGATGAACGCAAATGGACTGGGGTTCGTTAGAATCCAGACCAATGCTGCGGGGGGCACCGGGAACAATCGCACTCGGAATCGGACCGCAGCAAATGTGCCCAGTGTGAAAGCCCCTTAATGTCCAGATACTCATGATGTAAATGGAACAACTGAACTAAATGCAAGACAAATGCATAAGAATAGAGGTGTCTTTCACTGCAGACACTTCCAGCACAAACACACGGAAGCAGCCAGCAATGAGTACACCATGTTTTCAGCTCTGACTCTACATCATCTCTTCAAATGACTATCAAACAGATCAGATACAGAGTGCTGTGGGTCAAGCCACTGGAGAAGGAAGAGTACAGTAAAACAATCAAAGGGAAATACGTCAGTTTGAATTTACATTTCTCCAATGAATATACCAAAGAGAGTTCCTTTACTTTCTCTGTGACACACACACAAGCTCAGTCAGTGTTCATTATATGTAGGACAGTGCTACAAATTAACTGCATGTCTGACCAAATCACTGAAGTGACATTTCTCTATACAGGAGATCAGACTATCACATGTAGTTCATATCAGATTATTTTAGTGTGAAACTAAACTAAACTTCTAGAGAGCAGCTGTGTGTTGGTTAATCATGATAGTTATTGGATCTAATGATAGTCTGAGAGAGTTCACTTCATTGTTGGCTGGCGTCTCTTTGCAAAGTTAAGCATGTCACAATTACGCACAAACACGCAATACAAGTATTTACAACAGGGCCAATTGCAATGCATTGGCCAAGCAATTGCCTCTCAGTTTGTGTACTTTTATAAAGCGTGTTTCTGGCCTTAGATTATTCACTATCCCTTCATTTCTCAAGAAAAGAGTGCTTGGCACTTAGTCAAAAAGTGATTGATGTAACCTATTTCCCAGTCTCTACAGCGGACATTGCAGCTGGAGCAATCTTCAGCAGGGATCAGATAGTGTTATTCAAAACGGACAGCTCACTGATTAACATCAGGGATAAATCCAAGCTGATTTGCAAAGCAAACCTTAATGGATGTTCATACAGTTGAAGTCAGAAGTTTACATACACTTACGGGTGCATCTCAATAAATTAGAATGTCGTGGAAAAGTTCATTTATTTCAGTAATTCAACTCAAATTGTGAAACTTGTATATTAAATAAATTCAACGCACACAGACTGAAGTAGTTTAAGTATTTGGTTCTTTTAATTGTGATGATTTTGGCTCACATTTAACAAAAACCCACCAATTCACTATCTCAAAAAATTAGAATATGGTGACATGCCAATCAGCTAATCAACTCAAAACACCTGCAAAGGTTTCCTGAGCCTTCAAAATGGTCTCTCAGTTTGGTTCACTAGGCTACACAATCATGGGGAAGACTGCTGATCTGACAGTTGTCCAGAAGACAATCATTGACACCCTCCACAAGGAGGGTAAGCCACAAACATTCATTGCCAAAGAAGCTGGCTGTTCACAGAGTGCTGTATCCAAGCATGTTAACAGAAAGTTGAGTGGAAGGAAAAAGTGTGGAAGAAAAAGATGCACAACCAACCGAGAGAACCGCAGCCTTATGAGGATTGTCAAGCAAAATCGATTCAAGAATTTGGGTGAACTTCACAAGGAATGGACTGAGGCTGGGGTCAAGGCATCAAGAGCCACCACACACAGACATGTCAAGGAATTTGGCTACAGTTGTCGTATTCCTCTTGTTAAGCCACTCCTGAACCACAGACAACGTCAGAGGCGTCTTACCTAGGCTAAGGAGAAGAAGAACTGGACTGTTGCCCAGTGTTCCAAAGTCCTCTTTTCAGATGAGAGCAAGTTTTGTATTTCATTTGGAAACCAAGGTCCTCGAGTCTGGAGGAAGGGTGGAGAAGCTCATAGCCCAAGTTGCTTGAAGTCCAGTGTTAAGTTTCCACAGTCTGTGATGATTTGGGGTGCAATGTCATCTGCTGGTGTAGGTCCATTGTGTTTTTTGAAAACCAAAGTCACTGCACTCATTTACCAATAAATTTTGGAGCACTTCATGTTTCCTTCTGCTGAAAGATGCTGATTTCATTTTCCAGCAGGATTTGGCACCTGCCCACACTGCCAAAAGCACCAAAAGTTGGTTAAATGACCATGGTGTTGGTGTGCTTGACTGGCCAGCAAACTCACCAGACCTGAACCCCACAGAGAATCTATGGGGTATTGTCAAGAGGAAAATGAGAAACAAGAGACCAAAAAATGCAGATGAGCTGAAGGCCACTGTTAAAGAAACCTGGGCTTCCATACCACCTCAGCAGTGCCACAAACTGATCACCTCCATGCCACGCCGAATTGAGGCAGTAATTAAAGCAAAAGGAGCCCCTACCAAGTATTGAGCACATATACAGTAAATGAACATACTTTCCAGAAGGCCAACAATTCACTAAAAATGTTTTTTTTATTGGTCTTATGATGTATTCTAATTTTTTGAGATAGTGAATTGGTGGGTTTTTGTTAAACATGAGCCAAAATCATCACAATTAAAAGAACCAAAGACTTAAACTACTTCAGTCTGTGTGCACTGAATTTATTTAATACACGAGTTTCACAATTTGAGTTGAATTACTGAAATAAATGAACTTTTCCACGACATTCTAATTTATTGAGATGCACCTGTATATGTTTATCCTATATTTTCTGAGAAAACGGTTTGGTATTAGTTTCACATGATGAAAAAAATCAACATATTTACAAAATTCAAGCAGATGTGGCATAACTAAAGAAAAAACAAACACAGATACAAATACAAATACAGGACCGACTCATGTGTTCTCAACCACAAAAATTTAAGTAAAAATAAAAAAAAAAAAAAAATTAAATAAAAAACACCCATTTTAAAGTGGAAGTTCACACGTATCATCTGTTCACCTGAGCCACACTGGCGATGTCATCTGCAGATGTAGAAGTAGTCGGGCCTTTCTTTCGATCACTGCTGCGACTGCGTAGAGGTTCGCGGACCGGGGGTTGCAACGGGCTGGCAGATGCTGAACGAGGACACAGGTGAGACTCTGGTAAAGGACACAGTAAGTGATGCACAGCCAGGGACAGCAGGGAAGGGACGTCACAAGCAGCCGAGTGGGTGAGCAAAGCAAAGGCAGAGGAGGGAGATACAGCAAAATAGAGGAAGAGAGAAGGGAATGGGGATGACAAGAGCAAAAAACAAGATTGGCCATAGTTAGATTGGTCGGGGCTGGTTGATCGGGAACTGTTGCTCAAAAGCACTGATAGCCTCGGGTTTGACTGGTGGGTGTGTGTGAGACAGAGAGAGAGGGTGAGGGACAGACATCATCCTGAGCAGACAACACATTGGTCACCAATACACAGGACACAATTTACCAAAGCGTAACTCGTATCAAGCAAGCACCTTAGCCTGTTGTTTAGATTATTAAAACAGCAAACTGAACACCAACATTCACTCACACCATATTTCCACATTTAGGACATCAAACAGCATAACTTTCACAACAAGCCATGTCTGATGCTTGCCATTAGCTCATGTAGACATGAGGTGTATGAAAGGCTGAACCGAAGGACAACATTTATATTTTAGCTGCTGTTGGGATCCTGTTCTTTGGTCATACTACATGGTTGACAAATACATTTAATCCATTTTTCAGTTAAAAATGTCCTGCAGGGTGACATGCTGTAGTGCATCTAAAACTATTAATAAATGCATTTTGCTAACTCTTTTATACGTATTATGCATGCAGCTGTAATGAGCTCATATTAGTTGAGAAACAACAAAAAATGTGCATTTGTAAACATTTATTTGGCACACTGCAGGACCACTGAAATGAACTAGTGAGGGCAAAAAGGTGAAACTAAAAATAAATGGTGACCCATTATTACAGTTACTGTACATTTACGTTCATTTGAAAAGTTCTAATTCAGTCAGACTAAATTTGTCTTTTTAAAATGTCATAAATGCTTTAGTCAGAACGAAATCCAAATGATCCAATTTTTGTGAAGTCAGACTAACAGACCTAGATAATGTGATTGTAGCACAGCTTCGTCCAGCTTATATACACAGAAATTGTACCACAATTGGCCATGGCTTAGTCCGTGTGTTCTGAACAACATGTAACGCATGACTTGTACAATTCCGCAGCTGACGTCCTTCCTTAAAATATTTGATTATACATTGTTTTATGTATACTTGGACAGACTGTAGCTCAAATACGCAAAAACCTGCTATAGCTCGTTTATAACTGTGCATGTAAATGCACTGTTTGACATACATTTTGACAAAAAATCTTGCCGTTGATAAAGTCCATGGACAAGTTATGCTTAGCTTCCCATAAACAAAAGCAAATGAGAAAATGAGATTACAAACCCTTATTGAATCGAGCAGGGATGTTAATTTGTGCAGTATCTGGTGGAGGTGAGGTAAGGTGAGCAGAGAGGGCTGGCCTGAGGAATGGTTTGCTGTGATGGGGAGATTTCAGGGCTAATCCTAACCCACTATAATTAACTCTGACTGTTATCATCATGGAAAGCCTATAAATGTAAATGATCCTTAAGCTGCTGCTGATTCATAATTATCTCTGTCTATTTTAAGATTCTAATGAGGCAGTTAGATGCTGTCATATTCAGTAATCTAGACCTCAAGTTCAGAATGATTACATTTATCCCTTTCAAACAAGCTACATGAATGAACTAAGGCTCATTACATGTTTGCTGGTTATCTAATGGAGAGTTTGGAAGTTCTGGGAAATTAATGATGATAAAATTGTTTAGGGTGGCGGTTATGGTCTGCAGGGACCTTGAGCTCTGTGTGGACCAGGTGGGGATCAAAGCAGCAACAGCAAGGCACAGATTCATCCACTCACTCCTTTCTCAGGCACAGAAAGGCTCAGCTAAACAGCTTACAAAAGATACCTCAGCAAGAGCCCAGGAACACCTTGCAAATGTTTGTGTGTATAAGAGAAGGAGAACAGAGAAAAGACTGCTATGCTTATATATTTAACAATACCAAATTTCTTTTTCTGTTGCTGAAACAAGTTCATGTGACCAGCGCTTTCAGCCTCAATACAAGACTTTAGCATGCCCAAAACAACACGGCAACCATGCACCCCTGCAGAGCATCTTAAATCTACACACAAGCGGAGGTTTCCGGTTCGGAATGGGACTCTCTTTCTCTTTAGGGTTACCTTGGGCATTGGCTCCTTCAGCTGACAGGGCCACGGCACTCTTGCTCCTAGCTAGTGAAGCCTGGGTGGGTGTAAGCAGGCGGCTGAGGACACCGCTGTCCACGGGGGCGGCCAAGGAGCGGCGAGCTATAGAAACGGTGTGCCCAATCAGACACGAAAAACAGAGCAAACAAAAGGGAAAAGAAAAGAGACAAAGAGGTTGAGGAATAAACACAAAGTAGGAAGGAGAGGGGAATGACACCAATGTGATTTAGAATGCAAGAATCAACAAAAATCAAAGAGAAAAGTGATTGTGCTTCAAATGTAAACAGTGGATGGATGATGTAATCAAGGTGTGACTCGCAATGCTGGAGACAAAAAACAAAATAAAAATATTAGTGAAATAAGGGGAAGTAATAAGGAGCAGGACCAGGGCTGTGGAGGTGAAAATAAGGGGAACACAAAGCCAAGACTTAGTTGTAACTTAAAGGGATAGTTCACCCAAAAATGAAAATTCTATCATTTACTCACCCTCATGTCATCCCAGATGTGTATGACTTTATTTCTTCAGCAGAACACCAAGATTTTTAGAAGAATATTTCAGCTCTGTAAATCCACACAATGGAAGTGAATGGTGATCAGACCTTTGTAGCTCCAAAAATCACAAAGGAAACATAGAAGTAATACATAAGACTCCAGTGCTTTTATCCATATCGTCTGAAGTGATATGATAGGAGTGGGTGAGAAACAGATCAAAATTTAAGTAATTTTTTACTCTAAATCTTTCCACTTTCAGTGGACTTTTTAGTGTCACTTTCACATTTGAAAGTGTAAGTTAAAGTGGAGATTTAGAGTAAAGAAATGACTTAAATATTGTTCTCTCACCCACACCTATTATATCGCTTGTGAAGATATGGATTTAACCACTGGAGTCGTATGGATTGCTTTTATGTTTCCTTTATGTGATTTTTGGAGCTACAAAGGTCTGATCACCATTCACTTGCATTGTATGGACCTACAGAGCTGAGATATTTTTCTAAAAATCTTTGTTTGTGTTCTGCTGAAGAACGAAAGTCATACACATCTGGGATGGCATGAGGGTGAGAATTCTCATTTTTGGGTGAACTATCCCTTTAAAGAGCTTTTTGAGACCCACCAGACAAGAGTCAAATGTTCACAGTCAGGTTTTAAACATTTAAGGTTTTCATTGAATTAGATAAATATAAAACTAAAAAAAGAGCTTACATTTCTTTTATATGAAGCATTTGACTTCAGTCTGGTCTCAAACTGCAGTTTTACAGAATGCAGTTGGAAAACATTGAGTTGAGGTGAAATTGAACTACACTGTGGTATAACGTGCAAGTCTTCATATAGGCACAAAAAGCTCTTGCTGTCATGAGATCCATGTTTGTAATTACAGATACAAATCCATAGTGGGGGAAAACAGGAAAATAAAGGAGTAAAAACGTAATGTCTCTTTTGAATAATCTGTTTATTTGCTTTCCCCCCTTAGCACCGTACGGATCCATGTTTGCTTACTGTTAAGTGGGGTAAGGCTGTTGTTGATGAAGCTGAAGGAGCTCTGTATTGAGAAAGTGCTCTCAGCTGTGTTGGGGTAACTTTTGATCTGTCAATCACAACACAACTTTGGGAGTCTTCTTCATATTTTTTCAATGGTATAAATATTACAACTAGGAGTCTAAAGATAACTGCATACAGAATGAGAAGTACATATGGCACAAGGAAAAGCTGAATTCAGGGCCCTCTTCTTCATACGTCATGTTGCACAGATAATGTGACGTTCGAGTTATACAGATAATGTAAAACGGCATTAAATTTATAAGGTGAAAGTAGCTGTGCTAAACGTTCAGTTTTGCAATGTTTGCAGGATTATGATTGTTATTATTATTTACATTACTATTATTATTATAATGATTATTTTTCATTAATTAAAATATTCCTGCTGGTTCAAGATGTTCTTGTACGAATGGAGCATTGGCAGGAACTTCCAGGATCACCTTTGCTTAAAAGCCACAGTCTTATCCTGTGTACAATAAATAAACCTGCTCTTGAGCAGGTCTGAGCTTGTGGACATGCTACGACAATAACTCAGAGATGAGCTTTGAAGAATGAAATAATCCAGGATTGTATGAAATTTAAATAAAAATTGTATCCAGATAACTCAGAAATATATGCACAATCAACAGTTTGTATCTTTAGAAAGAGAATGACAATAGTCATAGCAACACACACACACACGGCAACAGGAGCCCATCTCCATGGCTAACGTCATATGGGGGAGAAAACAGCATAGCATTCATACAAACAAAAAAAACACATTGTATTAACATGGACAAAGAGCTCATTCGTGGTGAGTAGCACAGCAGTCAGAACTCCCTGAGGGAAAGAACAAGCGAAAGGAAGGGTTACAATGAATTGGAGGTTCAAGGCAGCAGTAAGCATTAAAAGATATGTCCGTTTCAATACAGCATTGACATCAGCAGATTAAGTTCTAGGTGGATGAAGATTTGATGTATGATAGTCAATGTGAGTGTAAGGACGAGGCAAGCAAAGAACACAGAAAAAAAGATCCTGTATGAAAGACCCTGTATGTTTTGACATGGACCAACCCTGTTCCTGCCTCCCCCCCAACCCCACCCATTGACTCAACGGCATGTTGTGCTGGCATACATTGCCTGTTATCGATCAAACAAGAGCAGGGCAGGCCAGATAAGCAAACGCATTTTGCACTTATTTGTTAGTAAACGGAACACAGGCACATGTCAAATGTCCCGACTGGGACTTAAGCACCTGATTCGTCTGCTGTGGGTTTCACTGGTTTGGTGGGGGTCTGGGTTTTAGCCCCCACTCGAGAGAGGGAGGAGCTTCGCTTCTTCAGGTTTGGGCCTACAGACAGAGCGGACAGGAGGTGTTAAAATCAATCTGAAGTCAGGGTCTGTCTGTCTCAGAGCATGCAATTACCATTTGCATTAAAATAGTGTAGTGTGGTGTGAATGAGGCGATAAGTATTCTGTAATGCAGCTACATTCTGACAAATCAACCTGAAGTCATTTTCATTTATTTTCAATGAGAGTTTGCGATTACCATTGATATGAGCGGTCAATGGCGATGCAACGAAATTGAGCAGAGTTTAATTGTATGCAAATAAGTAACAACATAATGCATTGTCTACCAATGAGAGTGCAGACAGAGGTCTTCCACCTGATTTAGTTGAATGCAAAGGTTGAGTAGGAACGTCTCCTTGAAATCAACAGCACAAATACTCTGCGACCTCCAGCAATTTAATCGCTGTCAGTGTGAATGGGGCATAATTGTGGGAATATATATTGTAGTTCTCTGTTTAATTATAATAGAAATGTGAAGAATGCTTGTTCAAGTGGTGTGCACATGCAAATGCCAGTGCAATCTCCATATCAAAGTTTTTTTTTTTTTTTTAACTGCTCAGCTCAAGTAGATAAATACAGGCTCTTCTACACTAAAAAGTTGATCTATGGGAGGTAGTGATTGCATATCTGACTGCTCAGAGGACAATGATCAGCAAACACTATCTCTGTGCTCAGAGTGCGAAAATACATGGAGAAAGTAACAGCGATGGAGTGGGGGCAGGAGTTCGGCACCTGTCGTTTCCACCTGATGCTGCTTATGCGCTTCTTTAGAGGCCTGAGGAGCATTGCTAGGCAACCGGTTCAAAGACGAACTTCTCCGCTTTGCACCTGAGGGACAAAAGAGAACTCAGCACCTAAATCAAGAACATAAGTTTCATTCGAGAGAGCTTGAAAACAGGAGACACAGAGTAAACCAACCCCACAAAAGTGATTTCAAGTCTTTAACTTATTTTCTGTGGCATTACACTAGAAGGGCTTAGAGTACTGCAGAGAAGGAAATGAAGATGTAACTCCACATAATCAGTGCATATGTGAAACGGGCTGAGTCATGGGCAACTGCTCCTGTTAGAGGAAAACGAAACTGTTGGGGAAAACAGCATGTTCGCAAGAATCAAATGCTACAGACGGTAAAAACACTTACTCTTTGTTCAAATCAAAACAATGCAGGATTTGCATTTGAATAATATTTTGGAATGAAGACCTAAAAATTTTAGGATTTGTCTGATTCAAATCAGTGTCTCCTAGACAATTCTGTTTTTGCAGTGGGGGTAACTTGGACCAATTGGCATGAACAATTAGTCAGTAATTATACTGAATAAGGTCTCATAAAACAGATTACATAGAGGGTTAAGTACACAACACAGTAACAGTTCTTAGTGTATTTCGAGTTGGACGTGAATAAAATAGGAGTCATAAGAGTCATTCAGACTACAAGCTGATTGATTATTTTAATCAATTAAAATATGATTTATTTTGCTGTGGCACTGTAAATTAGCAGTGAAGTGGTGCAGAAAACACTGATTCAAACACATGCAAGACTGTCACCAGTAACACCGGCTGCTTTATCATGATTTCTCACATCTGCTGTAAGACATACATCCCAAATAATGGGAATGGAGGAGAGAGGGCAGGGTGGGCACTTACTTTTATCGGGAGAATTAAGGAGGGTGGAAGAGCATGAGAGACGGTTGCTGATTACTGAGTCAGTCTGCTTCAGGTTCATTGTAGAGGAAGAATGCTTGTCTACAGGGGAGGGCAAACACACACACATAGACAGATAGGGAACGGAATCAGTGTTCTACAGACCAGACCGGGGTTTACAGGCGCAAAGCTGTGGTTAATTACTCTAATACAGGCTGGTTTGTCTAAATGTTATTGAAATGGTAACAGTTAAGCATGTTAAACAAAAATGTAAAGTATGCTGAATAGCAAAATATCTATGTGAAGAATATTTCTGTAATGAGAAATTCTGAAATACTGCAATTTCATATACTGTAAATATATACACACACACACACACACACACACACACACAGGCAGCCAAAAGTTTGGAATAATGTACAGATTTTGCTCTTATGGAAAGAAGTGTGTACTTTTATTCAACAAAGTGGCATTCAACTGATCACAATGTACAGTCAGGACATTAATAACATGAACAATTACTATTACAATTTGAAAGAAATGTTCAGAACCTCTTAAACAACTTCAAAGAGTTCTCATCAAAAAATCCTCCATGTGCAGCAATAACAGTTTTGCAGATCCATGGCATTCTAGCTGTCAATTTGTCCAGATACTCTATCTTTCACCCCACACTTCCTGTAGCATTTGCCATAGATGTGGCTGTCTTGTCGGGCACTTCTCATGCACCTTACAGTCAAGCTAATCCCACAAAAGCTCAATGGGGTTAAGATCCATAACACTCTTATTCCAATTATCTGTTGTCCAATGTCTGTGCTTCTTTGCACACTCTAACCTTTTCTTTTTCTGTTTCAAAAGTGGCTTTTTCTTTGCAGTTCTTCTCATAAGGCCTGCACCTCTTCTCAAAGAGTCTTCTCTTTACTGTTGTACATGAAACTGGTGTTGAGGGGGTAGAATTCAATGAAGCTGTCAGCTGAGGACATGTGAGGCGTCTATTTCTCAAACTAGAGACTCTGATGTACTTATCCTCTTGTTTAGTTGTACATCTGGCCTTCCACATCTCTTTCTGTCCTTGTTAGAGCCAGCTGTCCTTTGCCTTTGAAGACTGTAGTGTACACCTTTGTATGAATTCTTCAGTTTTTTGGCAATTTCAAACATATACAATGCCTTCATTCCTCAAAACAATGATTGACTGACAAGTTTCTAGTAGTGCCCAGCCGATATTAGCCTTGCACAGATATATAGGTATTGGCGTATATGTTTACTGATATGCGCAGATATTAAAACTTTTTTCAGAACATATAATGCAGAAAACAATGCTTTAGAATTGGTGTCATAATGTAGTTTGTCCAGCAGACTCCACTGTTTACAGAGCTGGACTGACGGAGGTTCTGGTGACAGTGGTTCTGCAGACAGTGCGGAGTTAAGCGGTGCAGAGTTAAGCGGTGTCTTCACGGTAAGTTGCTAACTAGTTTGTGAAATACATACTGGAAAGTCAATAAACAATGACCCCATCATTTTCCCTTTTCAATATAACTAATATAACGTTAACCCTGTCCCTGACAACAATGTCACTCATGTTTATCACATCTGTTTGCTATGTTAGCCAGATATAGTTTGTCAGAGCATCTTTTTGCAGCTCAGCAGACAACGGTGCGGTGGTGGATTGTGTCTGTTGAGTGTTGATTTCACGCTACGTTGTTACCTAGTTGGTGAGACGCAATGCTGGAAAGTAAATAAAGTACATCTTTTGCTCTCAGTGACAACAAGCTTATAGCTAACTAGCTAACCACATGTTAGCTGAGTAGAAGCTAATGTGTAAACATGTATTCACCAAACTGTTTTGTTCAGGATTTGCAGTTTGGTACCACCTTCAACCGAACAATTCCAGTCTTTGCATTTACAAAAATGTAATATTTAAAAGTCTGGTTTTCCACTGTTGAAAGTTTCCCCTGAACTTCTAATACGGTGTAAAACCGCTGCCGCTGTTTATCTCTTGTCTCGGCAGGTGTAAATGCTTCTTCTTTTACAACCTGCCCCTAATTAACTGGCAGTATTAAAATAGTCAGCATTTGACTGATACTAAACAGTACTAATGATGTTTATTTAGCTATTTATTGTATTTTTATTTATTCTTTATTTTCTCAGTGTTCATTTCTGGAATTTGTTTACAATGTATAATAATAATGTCAAATATTCTTTGATAAAAATATTTGTTCAAGAAAGCAGCCTTCTGAGTACGTTTGCATAGTAATATCAGTGCATAGTCATATCATAATCGGTATCATCTCAAAAATCCCATATCGGTCGGGCACTAGTTTCTAGAGAAAGCCGTTTCTTTTTTGCCATTTTTGACCTAATATTGACCTTAAGACATAAGTCTATTGCATACTGTGGCAACTCAAAAACAAACACAAAGACAATGTTCAGCTTCATTTAATGAACCAAATAGCTTTCAACTGTGTTTGATATAATGGCAAGTGATTTTCTAGTACCAAATTAGCAATTTAGCACGATTACTCAAGGATAAGGTGTTGGAGTGATGGCTGCTGGAAATGGGGCCTGTCTAGATTTGATCAAAAATGACTTTTTTCAAATAGTGATGGTGCTGTTTTTTACATCAGTAATGTCCTCACTATACTTTGTAGGATAAGTTGAATGCCACTTTGGTGAATTAAAGTACTAATTCCCTTCTGAAACAGCTAAATCTGTACATTATTCCAAACTTTTGGCCACCAGTATGTATATATATATATATATATATATATATATATATATATATATATATATATATACACACACACACACACACACACACACACACACACACACACATACATATACAGTATATATATATATATATATATATATATATATATATATATATATATATATATATATATATATATATATACATATATACACACACACACACACACTTATAAAGGGATGAGTCATCAGTATTTTGTAAGCTTTAAAGCAAAGGTTCTAACTACTAGACCATAGTGAACCCAGTTCAGAAATAGGCAGGCATATCGCAGTAGTAAACCTTCAATAAGAGCCATTACATCTGGATGAAAAAGGTGAAAACTAAATAAATGAGTAAAACTAGTGATAGCACCACCAACCATCATTTAAAGCAACATGCATCCCAGGAAACTGGTTAGGTGCTTTGTAGAGAACACAAGGTGTGTGGTGAACAGCCCCAGTCAGATTAGTGCATGGATGAGTAAAGGTAGTTCATGCTAAGTCACGCCATGGGTAGGCAAACAGTACAAACCACTTTGTGACGTCTGAATCCCGGGCGGCTTGGAGACTGGAGAGGCAGGGGAGACTACTATAGCAATTGGGAAAGAGGTGAAGCTGCTATCACTCTGTCCTGTGGGAGGGGCAGGGACAGACAGGTCGCTATTGAAAATGGACTCTCTCTCCATGGAGGGAGAGTGAGGTGGAAAAATACAGCTGACAATGTGACATTTCCATCCTTATGAAGTATTGTGCAGTCTAGCACAGACACAGGACATAGAGACAACAACTTCAACACCACAACAAAGTTTGTTCAGCAGAGTTGAGTATTCACAGATTTATTCGTCATACCAGCAAACAGCGGCATGTAGGGTTCTTTGTCAAACAGTGATTAAGGGCTGTTTTTTTTTTTTTTTTAATGAAAAGCTGTTGAGTGTATCATCAGGTGCTTTTGATGTTTTTGGCTTTAAAGACCGCCCCTTACCATTTTTATTGTCAGAATCTGGAAGTCCACCCCAGGACCATCTCTTCTGTCTCTGCTCTACTCGATGACTTCGCTCCAGGGTGCGCCTCATCACTGCCTCATAGTGCTCCTACACACACACACGTGCACGCACGCACACGCACACACACACGCACAGTCTTTGTTAAACAAATAAAGCCATCAAACATAATCTGAGCTGCGTGGCAGTGAAGTGTGGTGAGGGTGTAAACACTAAAACAAACATAAAGTCCATTATTCCTGTCCCCGATTCCTGTTTTTTATATATATATACAGTATATGAAATTGCAGTATTTCAGATACAGAAAGCACACATGACTCCTGTTGTCCTGCTGCAAGACTAACAACAAATTAATGTGTTAATGATGCAGGACATGCAGAACATTCAAATAATTGACATAACCTTTTTCTTATAGTCTATTATGGAGATGGCAAAAAGTCATGCCATATAAAACACTGGACATCTGTTACCTTTGGGATAAAGCATCACTAATCTATCTGTATTTTTTAATTCAAGGCCTTTGCAGACCAAACGCGAATTTTCGCAGCAATTTCTTGGCACAATAAACATTTTGAATAGAAACAATGGATTCCTTACGAGCCATTTACACCTGGAGAGAACATTCAAGCCAAAAAAGTGAGCCTTTTTTTTTTTTCTTCGCCGGGCGATGAAATGCCCTGACCAATAAAATATGACTTTTGATCACTTGTAAGAAGCAGTTGCAGTTACCAAATCCAGCGCAACAAGTGGTGCTAAAGCACTGAAACCACCAATATTAAACGCTGAGGTAACACGAGGAAGAAATCCTGAACCAGCAGTGAGGATGTGTATTTTTATTTGCATATTGCTACATCACTGTCTTGCATCCCCTTTACAAATTATCTGATCTTATGTGGATTGTCTTCATAATTTATTCCATATTGCTGCATTTTTTTTTTGCCTTTGAATTCAATCATACATGAGTTTTATTTATCTCTATTGTAATATATATCAAGGCATATTTACCTTTTTTTAATAAACAACTTTACGGATCTTATGTGCTTTTCTTCGCCAAATACTATTACTTTGACTTGCAGTGAACTGCTGTGTATACAGTATACTTTGTCTTTGTATTCAAAATGCCACTGTCCACCAAAAACGTGACATCTCAACAATATTGTTATTGCTGTGCTATTGTTAATAGTTGTTTACAGTGGTCATTGGCAGTTTTAAAGTATCGAATAATGGGTCAGACTGAAGATGGGTTTTGGTGGGTGAGATCTGTGTTTTATTGCTTGCATTATAAAGAGTCTTGGAGTGCTTAAATGTTGTCACATTTAAGAGTTTGAACAAATGTGTAACACAAGTAGATGTACACGGAAAGAAGATACAATTACATTTATTTTAACAGTCATTGTGAGTGAGTGTGCATTACGCAGTGATTTTAAACAAATGTACTTAACACAAGCATATACAGTATGAGTGGCAGTGGCATATAATCACTCTTATTACAAATGATAATGTTTCAAAAGATAATATTATTTTTTTACACTTGGTTCTTTCTAATAACCCCTCAGACTGTGTGTAATACTGCCAGTTAACTTGTCCAACAGGTGAACTGAAATAGTTTGTAAAAGTGTCTCAAATGTTTTCTCTAGTTGAGCAAATTAACACACTAGGGCTGCAACTAACGATTATTTTGATAATAAATTAATCTTCGATTACTTCTACGATTAATCGGATAAAAAATTACTTTTATTTACTGTATTTTATTAAAATATGATTTTTCAAAAAACTGAAATTATAAATTTTAATATTATAGTTTTTAAAATAGTATTTTCACTGATTACATGCTTCTAAACTATTCTTCAAAAAAAAATTGTGTATGTTTATCCAGTAAAATAATGTTTGCCATTGTATAAATTTACTAGTGAAATCAGACATTACATGATGTGGCATTATCAGGACCCTTAGCATTATTATGCATCATATTCAGCATTATATACCATTTAATATAGTACAATCATCTGTAAACGCAGTGCAGATTCACTCTCGCGCTTGAAAAGACTCATCCCGGTGCTCACTGTATTACATGCGCTTACATGAGCAGAAGAAAACACTTTAAAAACCGGCACACCTTGACTGCTAAGACTTCAGTCTGATATCCATGAAAGCTGCACAATTGATTGCACTGAAACTGAAATCATAGTATGATGTTGGACAGTTTAATCTAAATGATTGCGCTCCCTTTCTCCATTGCGATCGGTTTGATTGACGCTGATGCGCGCGCTCGCTTGCTCATTAAAAGTTTAATGGAGACTCGTTTGTTGTAAGAACAAACAGTTTTGCGAAATACGTGGCTGATTTTGAATTCATAACATGTTTATATTATAAAACATAGAAAATAGCAGTAAAATGAAAGTGATGCGCTGGAGAGAAACAACTCTCGCGCTTCAAACAGCACAAGCACTCTGTAAACGCACCTGACGCAGCAACTGCTCCACATTAAACTGTAGGCTTATGATCTTCTTTGAAGTGTTTATAAAGTGCTCTCGTGCGCTGGACAACTTGGGTCGTGTTTTTTCCGCTACAACTTGTCTCCATTGTTTTTCAAACGAGTTTCATAATGCAACACATTTTTAACTGGTCTGTGAAGTGACATCACTGACGGGGCTTGTCCATGCTTACTGCAAATATCCAACTAATCGATAATGAAATTCATTGTTGATGATTTCCATTATCGATAATGATCGATTTTATCGATTAGTTGTGGCAGCCCTACAACACACTCGTCATCGCTAATGCAGCTTGAAGAGAAATCAGTTTTCTTTTTTCGATCTGCTCGCTATAGAACTTGTTTGCTTGTAAACTTGTTGTTCTTCTTCTCATCAATGATGGGCGAAGGGCAAACCAGCTGATAGGTAATTTACGGCACCTACCATACCAGGGTAAAATTGCTTGTCGATTAGTGTCACCTATCTTAAAGTCGTGAATGTGTTAACGATGATCATTCACGTTCAGTCGCTTTCTATGTGCAAGGGCCATTTGTTGGCAATTCGCCTTTGGTGTGCAAAGGCCTTTAGAGAAAACATTTTAGGTTTAAGACAACTTCAAAAATATCTAACACATGAGCTCTGTTCAAAAACAAGTGAGTTGTGTACCTAGATAGCATTTTAAGGCATCACAGGCAAGACTGTTCCAAATGGTAAGCACCAATGTAATGTTTTAGGATATTATTGACCAAATACTACAGCATCACATGAATCCTTCATAGAGAATCCCTTAATGACTTGCAATAATACGGCAACATCAAACTTTATTGGAATCAACTGCAAGCCTCATCTCTCATTCGGTTGACATGAGAAGTGATATTTTTTCTTGGCTCACGGAGTTGCTGCTTTTGTTAAGTGTTCCAAATTGGTCACTTTTGAGGTTCCATTTCAGTAAGGATGTTACCTAAAAAGCCATCTGCCTATTTAGGCAGTAAACAGCTAGGCAGCTCACTATGTTTTGGAAAAGAGCTATGTTGTCAAATGTAAGTGTATATGAACAAGCAATTTGCAGAAAAGCCAATGCGAGACTTGAACAAAGAAAAAGTTCATTCATGAAGGTTAGTAACATGCACAAAAACAAGTCCCTAACCGATTTTGTGGGGGATAAATAAACAATAAATGTGGCTATTGACTTGGCTCTTTAGCATGGCTTAAGTTATTATACTCTTTGTGTGTTGGATTACAGTCTTTAGGAAAAGCCACTTTAGCATTAAAATTTTGCTGTTGGGGGTTCAAAGTCTAAGACCCTTTAAATGGACAAAACAGAGGAAACAACCAGACAGTTTACCTTTTCTTCCTCTAATTTCTGTTTCCGCTTCTCCTCCACTGCCGCTCTCCTCTGTTCCTCCTTCCTGCGCTGCTCCTCCAGCTTCTTCTGTCTCTCCTCCATCTGACGCTCAACCTGCAACCGGGCCTTGCGCTCTCGTGCCAGGAGTTGGGACTCACGCACCGCTAAATGAACCACACAAGATGTATATAAGCATGTGTGAGTTTGTATGTTGTCATTCTAGGGCTGCACGATATTGAGGAAAAGTGCGATATGCAATAAGTTGTTGGATAATGCGATTTTTATATGATGACGTCATAGGAGTGCGTGGAACATCAGATCCACCACCGCCCAAATATACTGAAGTTTATTGGGGGGGGGGATCACTGTCTAACCCAGAGATCACAAACAAAATTTTAGGAGCCAAATGGCTGTTTTAGTTGACAAAATACAATACTACTTGATTTAGATGGTTTCAGAAGCAAGACAGAAAGCTGAAGTAAACAAAGAAAGCTGATAAAATGTGTTAAAAAAATTTTCTTAGTCTTTCCGTACTGTGACGGGGCAGCCCAGACACAGAGGCTAGATGAGTACAAATTGAATGAAATCAGATGCAGTTTATTGTGCAACCAAAAGCCCAATAATAACCAGAAAAAAATAACATTTAGTGAATAACCTGGGACTTTTATTTATTAACAAGCCCAAACTACACCAAGGAAACACAATGTGTACTCTTACAATCACTTACATTATAAACACTATAAAGTGGACATTTTCATATAACAAAATGAGCAGTAATTCATCAACAGAATCTGCGATCGCATGTTATAAATGTCTGGTATTCCGGTAATGTAGTATTATTAAATCAGACTTTTCCCCCTTTTCTCTAGCAAAGAAAACTCAGTTGTGAATATGTATTCACACAAAACATCATGCCTCGCGCCAAGTTTGTTGTTGTGTGCAGCTAGCATATCTCAACAGAAAGGTTAAACAGCGGTGGATGACACACTGCTGTGCATCTATGCACACTGCATGCACATACACACACCAAGTGACAATCGGGCACCCAGTCTACTCTCTGCTATACACGTCGCCATAAAGGTAACTTTTTAAAGAATAAAAATCATTCCATATCGCAAGTCCTTGCGATATGCATATCACAATATGTACATTTGCGATATTTCTATAAATTCAATATACTGTGCAGCCCTAGGTCATTCCCACAATGTGTTAAATTCAAGAGAATGACATGAATAAAACATCACTTCTAATGGTATATGTCCACTGGCATGGTAGAAAGCCACTCAACACCGCTTAAAACGCTACATGTCTGCAAAATGTACAGCGAGTTTGGTTGTCTATGAATGCTTTCAATACACTGTCAATATAATTATAATTTATGCATTATTTCAGTTGGAAAAATGCAGACTTCATTCTTGAATGCCCAAAGAATGCAAATGGCATCAATTAAATTCTTGCAAACCAAGCCACAGCTAATCAAATTAAAGCATGCAAACTGCATTTGAAATCTGAATTAAATCCAGTAACATGCAACAATGTGATTCAAGCATTTAATACACCAGAAACTCAATCACTATCAGCAGATTTTCATATTTCGAAGACAGCCATGACAGCATTTTTTGACTCTCAATTACATAATGTTGAGCTTTTCTGGACCTTTCTCTGCTCTGCGAAACTCACATTTAAGCCTGTTGCTCAGATCTGTAGATAATGGATTGAAAATGCCTACAAATCTCCATGCCAGTGAATGCGTATGGTAATTATGTGTGTGTGAGATAATGCAACTATTGGAGTGTTTACTCTAGTAAAAAAAAAAATTGTTTTTTCACCTTGTTGCTTTTCCTGCTCTTCTCTTCTCTCTTTGGCCACTCGGAGTTTGTCGTCTATCCTCAGGGCTGCCCCATCAATGACTAAGAACACAAACACACATCATAACACTACATTACAGTGTTAGCGTATCATGTAAAATTGGAACACTTCCTGGGCCATGAAAAGGCTCTCGGTTGTTTGCACCAGTATCTGATACACAGATAATCCTCTCGCATAGTCTTACACGAAGCTCAGGTTTCAGATTCAGCTATCAGCTCACCACACCTGATATAGTATTAACACTGAGTCACTGTGTCAATGAGGACACTGTAAAGGAAGTGCTGTAATGGCCTTACTGAGTGCAGAGGTGGTCATGTGACAACAAACTCCTCACATAACCAAACCCCAGCAGGATTGCAAAAAACTCTTACAAATAATTATACTGCGCAGGTTGACCAATCGCATTTCAGACCCACCCACATATCCAAATCAAATATTCAAGCTGTATATTCATTTGATTTCCATGGAGAAATAAACATGAGAAATTAGCTAATTTCTTGCTTTTTTATTTTATAAACAAAACGATTAATCAAAAAACAAGCCGTTTTTTTTTTGTTTTTTTTTTTGCCTATTTCTTTTAAAATGAAAAACAATACAATTCAACAATTCAAAGCATACTTGATTTTTTTTTTCTTATTTCGAAACGAAAAACAAATGAACGCAACATACATGGACTAGGGGTGTATCAATTCGCTCGTTTTCTCGATGAACTGATTACTAATCCTGACAATTCATATGCATCGATCTTGAAATATGAATTTTGAATCGAGAATCGTTAGTGTTGGTCAATAATCGATTGAAATTGTTAGAAATCAAAAGTATCTCGATTCAGCCAATTAGTATACAGTACTTTAGAATATATAAGTATTAAATTAGTTACATGTGCAATGTAAATGAGACATGAGATGCGTGGCTTCATTCTCTAGTGCATCTCGGAGTGTGCGCCCCCACAGACGTTTGCACTGCACTCAACCACCCTTCACGGGATCGCGCCTGCTCTCTGTTCCATCCGTAACTCTCACTGAAACTTTTTCTGAGCAGCTTTCCGAGTCTTTCAAGCACCTTATGTCTGATATCTCCTCTGGATGGCCACTATATAAACAAATGACAGCTTACAATAGTGCTCTTGTCTAGGGATGCACCGATACCAATTTTTCTCTTCCGCTGTGATTCCGATATCGGAAATCTCAGTACTGGCCGATACCGATCCGATACCAGTGTGAGGTTTTTTTTTTTTTTTTTTTTTTTTTTTTTTGCATAATCGGTTTAGAATATCTTTACATTATTCTGTGGAACTAATTGGGTGTGCTCTTTAATATGTAAAGAAACACAAACCTCTAACTACACATTATTTCAATATAAATGTATAGCTTATTAAGAAACACTTTATTATTAACTAGTATACTGGATAATGTAGCAGCAAAATTAACAGTAATTCCAGTATTCAAGTCTTCAGTAGAAAAGAAACCAGTGTTTTATTTTTGCCTTTTTATTACCCCCAAAAATGTTTCAACTTGCATCTGGACTTTAAAGGATTCAGATCTCTTTTTTTGTTCAATTTAGTTGTAAGACATCAGTCCACTTTTCATTCACACAGTTATTTTTTGGAACCCATTCAACTTAAATAGTATTATAATTTGTAAACAAATGATAATAATAATAATAATATATTATAACAGTAATATATAGTAATATATCTCAATCGTGCACCTTTAACTTTTAAACCCTCATGCTTTTATTTTGACATTTTGAACTCTCCAGTATGTCCTGTATGTGTCTGTTTGTAGGCAAGTTCACAGTAGTTTAGTTCTTATTCAAATTCTGGTAAAAAAGCACCTCCAGTGCCATTCTAAATGCATATTATAAGTGAACCGAACTATTGAGCATTAATATCTGAGATGTTGTTTGTGAGTAGCGCTCAAATATTGCACACCGCGTGAAGGCTAAAAATAGGCACGCATGTCAACAGAGCAGCACCATTCACTGACGCGCTGGAGCTGCACGTGCATTTTATATATTTACTTATAAAACACAGCCTTTTGTGATTCACAGAGCTATTGCACGTCTTCAAGTGGCTTTGAATAAAATGCACGAGTCATATGAACTACTTTGTGTTTTTATGGCTCTTTTATGTAATTTTTTTTGAGCTTGACAGTAACGAACATGACTAACACATAGTATCGGATTTGGCTCAGGCTCGTCGGACCAATACCCGATCCGTCTAAAAACGTCAGTATCGGAGCCGATACTGATCCAGGTATCGGATCGGTGCATCCCTACTAATGTCTCAAGTCAAACACACTCAAATCTTTTGATACAGGTGCCAACTCACAGCATGACCACTACATGGTCAGAAATTAAGGGGCATTTAGGGCAAAAATGGCATTAAAAATAATAAAAATGCACCCGAAGATCAAATATGTGGGCAAAAAATGCCCTTGTAATGAATTCCTCTGTTTTTTTAACCTCTGATATGGTTGATGTTGATGCAATTTTTAAGGTAAGACATATATTGTACATTCTCAGACTTAAGAATTTGATTAATTAATTAATAAAAATTGGCATTTTGACAAACGGATAAGACACGATATAGGGGCAAATATTGGCCATAAATGTAAAAGTTCATTACTGACACTGGGTCACTACTGAAATAAAGTGATTTAATTGTGAGGAAACTTATTAAGCCGTTATTTTCTATAAGAAAAAATAGTGCCATTTTACTGGTACCATTGTTCAGTTGGGGACTTGGTGTGCAGATAACAGTTAAATTAAAGTCATCTATAGGATTGCTTTCTCTTTTCTTTGAAACTGAATGTAGTCAGATAATGTTACTTTAATGTTGTAATATTTGGAATAGTTTACTGATTCAGTGTCCCCACGATCACAGAAAACCTGGAAATATCAGGGAATTTTTAAATAGTGATTTCAAGGCCTGGAAAAGTCATGCAAATTATTTTTTTTTTAAATGTACAATTCAAAGACTTTTTATAGTGAAATATGGAATATTTTCTAGTAGGGATGTATCGATACTTTTTTTTTTTAGTACTCGCCGATACTGAGTCCGATACCCGTTTTTTTTTTCTTTTTTTTTCCTGAACTCAATATCAGCAGTTTATTTCAATTTCATCAACAAAACTGTTTAAATAAATAAATAAAAACTTTAATCAAATGAAAGTTTAACTTTCAACATGAAATTGTATTATTTTTATCATGAAGTGATTTTATACAGAACCTCACAGCACAATCCTAAACACTGGAGTTATTTTTGTCAAATAAAGTGCTGCATAATAGAGCATCACAGATGTGAGATATTGCTTAAATATAATGCAGTTACTATTGATTTATTATTATTATTACTACTACTACTATATAGAAGTGATCCATTTCTGTCATGCTTTTTTCATTTAAATTGAGCTTTTATTTTACTGGAGCTTTTATTTTGAAGTGTTTCTGTGTTGTTAGACCAAGAAGCTCTGACGAAATGTCAGCAGATTTCCAATCAGGAAAAGCAGGTCGCTATGTGACTAAAAGTGATTATTAAACCGCAAAAGGGTACTATTTAAATAAATATGTAGCCTGTATATGGCTTGTGCTAAAAAGTGAATTAGTGCTCTGCCTGCTGTCATCTGCTACAAACAGAGCATGCAATGCTCATAATTGTGTTTTCCATGTATGAGTCAAGGATCTATAAAAGTATGAGCAGTTTGTGTCTCTATGCCTGCACAACATCGGCTCCACACAAGCACTCACATTTAAAACGCTGCACGTGCAAACGATCTATTTATCTCATTAAACCACAGCTTTTGCTGTTAAATAATCTCACTAAGACATGACGAGATTTTAATCTGTGTGTTGAATATTTACGTAATGACATTCATACGTCAGATGGTATCTAATTTTTTTGGTATCGGAGCATTTTTACATGAGCACGGTATCGGACCCGATTCCGATACTAGTATCGGTGCATCCCTATTTTCTAGCTATATTCAGCTCTGAAATATTTTATTGGCACATTATACTCTTGTACTGTTATTGTATTCCAAGTACCCTGTATGTACATGTATTTAATGCATTTTCTGTTAAGTTACTTTTGGTGCAATAAACAATCTTAAGTAGTTTGCCTTTCTTTTTCTTGCTTAAGACACATTAGAAGTATTTAAAAAAATACTATAAATGCATTTAAAAAATGCTGAGTCGAATCATTAATCAAATCGAATTTCATTATGAATCGATTCAAATTCAAACATTTTAAATGAGCAAATATATTAAAAAAAACAACAGAACTGGCTTCATGTCAACTGAAGATTTTCACTGGAATTACCGTTAATTTTGCTCCTGCATTATCCAGTAGAGTAGACAACAATAAAGGTTTTCTTAATAGGCTAGTTTTGATGCATCCCTGATAATAACATGTAATAATAATGTAGAATTTGCTCAATTATTCCAAACAAAGCCTAAATTAAAATAATAGTTCTGTTTTCAGCCCAGTGTGTCCAGAATTTTCGGTTTCAGCCTAGAATTTTAATTTAGGTGTATCATTAAATTTTATAATAGCACTTACATTAATTCTTCTGTTAAAATTAGTTTGTAGCTGTAAATTTGTTTGTTTTTACGATCACTTTAGGGTTTACGGAATTACCTAGTCATTGGATATAATATCAAAACTGGATATAACTTTAAACGGAAAAAGTTAGCAAGCAATTTTATTACACTAAAATCATGTTAACACATATAAACTGTAATCCATTGCTCTCAATTTTTTTTCTTCATTTGGAAAATTGTGGAAACATCATAGTGCCATTTTTCATTTGATGTTGGAGCAAATGGGTAAGCAAAAATTATACTTGCCATGAATTTCCCATTGAAGGCTATCGAAGTTTACCCTGCAATCATTTATTTCTGCATTCCAAAACCCATAAGTGTGAAAAGGGCTCATTCTTCATTCTTTTATTTAACAGTTTAAGTACTATTTATGTAACAGTATGCCCTTGGTGATGTCACTGACACTAATTATCAGAAGGTGTATGCAAGAAACAGACAGACAAATACAATACAAAAGAGACAGACAGAATGACAGAATATTGATGCATGGCATTTGTTACCTGGTCTGGTCTGGCTCTTTGTTGTACTGGCCGGATCTGCAGGTGTTGGGCTGTTCCCTGCCTGGCTGCGCCGTTCCTCTGCCTGCGCCTGTGCAGCCGCAGCTGAAAATACATCAAGATAAAATGCATGTAGATCAATAACTAGTTGCACTACTGCTAGGGCTGGGCGATAGGACAATGTAATCGGATATCGACGATGTCTTACAAAGATTCCGATGCCGATTGCAAAGAGATGATGATAGACAATATCGTGAAATTGCAAAACTATGGATCTGGGAAGTTGCAAAATATATTAAACAGTGGCCAGAGTGTGAAACTAGCACCCGCCAAATGCGACGAGGTTGAATCCAGTTTGCAAGTCATCCAAATGTATTTCATGCACGGGTAATTTTGCTCATCTACCCGCAACAGGCCGGTGAATTGTATCGGAGTGACACATGACAAGAAATGCTGTTAGTCATAAAGACGTGCATATTTTTAAGAACAGACAAAAGCAAAGCTGTCAATGTTCGTGTCTGATTCGCTGTTTGTTCAGAGACGTGCAACACGAGCCTGTCATGTGGAACAAATGCATGTAAAGAGTTTTCACTCTTTTTTTCTCCGTTTCATTTGTCTGAAAACTGTTTGCAAGAATAATGTCGTCTATGAGAATGCTGAAAATTATCTCCGATCATCTCAGGAGGTGCTGTTAGTTTAGTTTGCGTTATTTCCGCTCGGTTGGCATGCACTGTGAATGCAACTCTGCAGGTTCAGTAATATATATATATATATCTTTGTGTTAAATAAACAAAGACGAAAGTGATTAAATCATAAAGTAATGCAAAACGCGTTCACCTTGAACCTTTTATTTTCTTTTCTTTAGGCAGCATTAACTGTATTATCAAAACGCAATACAAACACAAATTCGATAAGAACACACATTTGGCAGCAATAATTTGGGAACACAAGGGAATTTATTAGGCTTATGTATTTTGATTATTATTGTCTTAACATTTATAATTGTCTTTAGTTCTTAATCTGTAGGCTATTAGTAATTTTCCAACTGTGTTGATGGATGCTTGCAAATGGAGTCGTTGGAGAAGGTAAATGTTTGGATTTGGGGAGGTGGTTAAATAAGATTTTTTGATCACTTCGTTATTTTATTGCTTTTTACATTTAAAGTGCAATTTGAATTTAGAAATGTCTTTTGTTTGTTTTTCGTGTTTCAATAAATGAATTAAATTTTTAAAGGAAAATCAATAAAGTATGTGTGTGTGTGTGTGTTTGATGATGTAATTATCACAAAAATATTTTTTACATATCGCCCAGCCCTAACTACTATTGCTAAAACAAAGGGTAAAAACCAAGCATGGTTTAAGTTCAAAGAGACCTCTGTAGGAATGCTTGATTCAACACAATGTAGGTATTTGTCCTGCCTGCTGCTGACCACCCGTTAGGACGGCTAGATTTTATTATTATAATTTTTTTGTGGGCAAGAGCATTGGGCCAGTAAGACGCTGTTTATAATTCAAAGTAAAAGTTGCTCAACACAAAACACCATTTATAAAGCTCTTCAGCAGAACTGTTGTCAGCAGAAGGGCAGGAAGGATATAGAGAAAACATTATCAACAAGCATGTGTGCCTTTGTAACAGTTCTCTCCTTCCACAGAGAGTGTGAAAAGAGAGAGGAAGAGAGAGGGTGTTTGTTGTGAAATTGATAATGCTGAGGATGAAGAAGCATGTGATGTCTGTATGGTAAAAATAAAGATCCTACTGACCATTAGCTGAAGAGAGGGCACCACATGGCACAATCTACTGGATTGTTCCAACATCTGACAAAACCCACTGGTTTCTTCTCAATGAGAATATGTTAAAAAAAAATTAAACTTCTTCTGATAATCTTCTAGTACACTGTGAGATTTGGAAATCCACAAATTGAATATGAGTGTCAGGCTTTCTGAAGGGATGTTTGTTCCCAGAGCCTGGCATGTGCTGCAGTGTAAGGACCAGTAGAGTAAAGGCCAAAGTACACTTCGTGTGTACGCATTACTGATCACTCCGGCGCACAGTATGCTTGACGTAAATTTCGTCATAATCCAGTTCTGGCCAGATTTTCTCAACTTGTAGACACGGTCCTCGTCTGTGCGCATCGTTGGTGCATGCGCCTGCCATTGACTATTAAAAGAGAATCACAAAGAAGTTGTAGTGGGCATGTGTCAAATGCGTTCGTATTCGCCACGGTCAGAAGAGTATACTCACAAAAGCAATGCAGCCGACCAGGTGCAAGCCGATCCAGAACACGCAAAAGCTAAGTATACCTGGGCCAAGTTCAACCATTAATCCAAAGTACCCTTTAAGACCACTTTCAACTTTGAAGTGAAATAAAATAAAAAAGAAGCCCATATTTCGTTTTGCTTTTGTCTATTTGTCACTTACAGTAGCACAAAAAACAATCTGTGCAAGAGGAGTTTGAATGATAATAGCAAATTATTTATGTACATAAGCAGATATTTCTTTGTGATGTTTTACTTCGGTGAATCTATTTGAACTCTAGATATGTTCTTTCTTACTGTCTTGCATGTAGTAAGTAATACTATCTCTTTTTAACTACAAATCACTGCTGTACCATTTAAGCCCACAATGCTCCCTTTAAGCCCACATCACTATATTTCAATGGGCCATTTTATGCTTTTAAATTTTAGTCACTTTACACTACTTTTGCCAATAACGATTTCATCAAAAAAATTATTTGCATTCCGTATACTTTATCTCTAGTCTGCTGCTGACTAAGGTCAATATGCATTAACTTTAAAGCTGCACCATGTAAGATGTTTTTGGTTAAAAATGAGCAAATTCCCATTATTGATTTAGTACATAAACAATCATTGTTCAAAACAATGTCCTAACCTTACTCCAATTATCTACAGTAAGCCTATAAAATGATTTGTATTTTGAGCTGTTGGGTCAGATTTGGCACAAAATTGCTTGCTTATGCCATTCCTTGTGTCATTACGTCATATCTGCAAACACAGGAAAGAAGTACCGGCTGTCATGTCTTCCGGCCGAGGATACTGTTCTGTTCAGTTCAGACAGTCACAATCACACAGTCCAGAAGAGCAGCGCTGCAGTGTGAATGGATGTTTATCTGTTATCTGTTTGGTGAAGTTGTTTACCTGCTATAATGCTTGGATACAGTACGTTGTCTGGTTGGGTTCTAATGCTTTTATGAATCAACATTACCCATGTGTTTACCGATCGCGATGTATCTACCTTGTGCTGTGAAGTTACTGTGCATGTTTACTAAATATATGACTTCTGAAATTGACTTCTTGTCATTGTTATATTGCATATTTAAGCATATTATTTTCAAGTATAATAAAGTATATTTTACCCCCATCATTATTGAATCCTCGTTTTATGTTTTTAGTTTACAATGTTATTTCAGTTTCACTTCCTTTATTAACTGAGGCTGTACCAGTGTTAACTGTTTCCGATTTTTTCATTTTAGTCATAGTTTGACTTTTGACAAAAAATTTCCTTTAAAAATATAATTGAGCTCCTGAAATAATAATGTTTAGATGGAACTATTAGCTACTTTTTGGAAATTAGCCAGTATTCTGAATTATTCATGCTTTACAGAATTTTCCATGAAAGGATACATTGCGTGTAGCGTGTTTCTTATGGATACCGCGTTGTAACGAAGTTCATAATGGGGTTGCAAGGAGGAAGCGGGAGATGGCGAATCCAACTCAAACAGTATTTCTTTTATAACACAAAATAGCCTTTTCAGCACATCACTCAATAATCACGCTTTTCAGCACACACAGCTTAACACAGTCTCGGGGTGTGTGTGGTAGCTCTCTCTCTCTCTCTCCCTCACTGGGGTCCAGCTCACTCTTAAATCCATCTCCAACTCTCACTGCAATGACAAACAGCTGTTAGAGACAATCATTGCCATGTGATGATCCTTACTGTTTTCTTCTCCTGATCATCTGGCCTGCCCAGTACTCGCCCATCACAGCAACCTCAGAACCACCATCAGATGCTGCATATGCCGCTGCCAATCATTACTGTATATAATGATGTCATCCAGATAGGCAGCGGCGTACGCAGAGTGCAGTCTGAGGACTCTGTCCATAAGGGGCTGAAACATAGCCAGGGCCCCAAACAAACCAAACGGAAGGGTTACAAATTAGTGTAAGCCAAATGGTGTTGAGAAGGCCGTTTTCTCATGGGACATTGGTGTTAAGGGGATCTGCCAATAACCCTTTGTTAAATCCAGTGTCGAATAAAAGTGAGCTGCACCCAACCGATCGAGCAGTTCGTCAATATAAGGCATTGGATTTAACCTCATAACTGACTTCCGACTCGCCAAGTGAACTCAAAGGGCCCTTGCCACTTTAGAGCTTGATGTGGGTAGTAATACAAGGACATTATCTCCCTGTGTAAATTCCCGTACCCGAGCTTCCCTGTTATACAGCCGGGGACTGACGTTCTTGAGCCTGTAGCAAATTCTCCTGTGATAGTTGCCCTAATGTGTGGAGTTTTGCTCTCAGGTCAACATCGTATTGAATTTCGTTTTTGCTGTTTGAATTTTCCCTCATGACATCTAAGACACGCGAATGTTGCGTAGAGGCACTGCTTCTGGATATCGCGTTGCGTAGTCTACCTGAACCAACACAAAGAGATGCCCATGTGCCGTACACTCTAATGGCCTGACAAGGTCCATACCAATTCTTTCGAAGGGGACCTCAGTCAAAGGAAGCTGGCGCAAAGGCGCTCTTGGGGTGGCCGGCGGATTCACCTGCTGACATCCACGGCATGCCGGACACCATCTGCAAACCTCCCCACGAATGCCCGACCAATAGAAACGGGCCATTAGACAGTTCAATGTCTTTTCTGGAATAACATTTCCCGATGGCTCTTCAGTATCAACAACTGGGTTGTATCTTCTTTTGTCTGAGTGTCCTGCATCACTCGATACAACCGGTCATTTATAATAGAAAAGTATGGATATGCGAGTGCAATGTCTGGCTGAAGTCGTTGACCATCAATCCCTCTCACTTATTCAAAGGTGTGCTTAAGAGTCTCGTCTCGCATCTGCTCTAGAGGGAAATCCTCAGCGGGGAATTCTCTAAGTGCTGGGGAAGCAGAGACTTCCCCCTCTCTTACATCATCCTGATGTAGACGGCCCCAGCTCTGCCTCCCCAACCAGTGCATCACAAATCCCACACCAAGACGCTCTGTTACAGGACCCACCTGCACAAATTTCTCTTAATAAAGTGGAAAACGCTGGCCAATTCATGCCCAAAATTAGGGGATGGGTGAGGCAGGAATTAACTTCAGCCTCGACACTATGCTTCTGTCCACGAAATTGAATTATCAGTCACTACAGGATAATTGTGGATATCCTCATGCACATACCTTACCTTCACCTTGTGACTAGCACCCAAAGCCTCGTCTTGAACCAGGCATTGATGGATGGAGGTTTGGCTGCATGTAGTACATCCCAGCTCATTCAGGGACGGCCTGTGGCGCGTCGGGGACGCAAACCAATGTCCCCACCTCCATCACCGGACATTGGTCTCGGAAATGCCCGGGCTCCCCGCAGCTCCAACAGACCGGCCCAGGCTCTACACCCGTGCCCATAGCAGTGGATCCACTAACCTGGGAGTGAGAGTGGAGAGCAGGGGAAACCGTCGGTTAGTGCAGTCCCTGGAGCCTAGGAGCCGGTTTGGGAGGGGACACTCCATGTATCCGGGGGAGGAGGAACAGAATGGAAAGAAGGGGAATGAGGGGAGATATGAGAGAGAGAGAGAGAGAGAAGGACCTTGGGGCTCGCTGGCTCCCGAATACGCCACCATGTAGTCCTCTGCCAGCTGGATGGCCGTTTGGAGCGACGCAGGGCGGTGGCACTGGACCCACTCCGCCGGCCCTCTCGGAAGTCTAGCAAAAACTGCTCCAGTACCACCAGGTTGATCACAGCTCCGACGTCACGTTGCTCAGCCAGCAACCACCTCCGGCAGGTGTCCCGGAGCTGCTGGGCGAAGGCTAACGGGCGGCCATGCTCACCAATGGTCAGCGAGTGGAAGCGTTGGCGCTGCTACTCGGGTGTCCAGCCAACCTGTTGCAGGATGGCTTTCCTCAAGTCGGCGTACACCAGAAGGTTCTCCGTTGGTAACTGCTGCATATTGGGCTTTCCGGACAACAGTGGTATTAACCAGACCGCCCACTGGGTGCTCGGCCATCCGCAGGCCCCTGCTGTCCACTCAAAGTGCTCCAGGAAGGCTACCGGATCATCTTGGGGGCCCATCTTGACTAGTGGAACATGGGGCGGGGTGCTACAGTAGCCGGATCTTATTTTCTCTGTGTATGGAAATGATGTGACACGCACGGGCGAATGACGTATGCATGCAATTTCCCGCGAAATCCGTCCTGACAGCTCTATAATATAAATCATTATTATAGGTTTATCAAAGCGTATTTGGGTAAAGACATGGTTTGGAAGAAGGATTTTTGTTGCACTCTCTCATTAATAACATTTTGTTGTTTTTTAAGTTACATAGTGTAGCTTTAATGCATCTTTTAAATGTTTCAGTGGTGCTGAATGTATTTAGTATGTTAACTAAATAGATTAACTGTTTACCTACTGATGTATTTTACATAATAAAGAATTCATGTGTTGCTGTAAATGGTAAATTATGTTTACCAGTTATGTTGGATATGTTTTACTAATTGTAAACAAAATATTGATATTTTTCAATTAATCAAAAAGTGGGCATAATTGGAACACCTATGGGCTTAAATGGTACATCATGTACAGTTTAAGCCCATTTCCGACTTTTCACATATTTCATTAATAATTTTTATTTAATATTTGAGAAATTGTTGGAATTTACATAAAACTTCAAATGAGAGATTAATCGTTAATTTTATCCATGTTTTTTCTAGGGATGCACCGATACCATTTTTCCTCTTCCGATCCCCATATCGGAAATCTCAGTATCGGCCGATACCGATCCCAAGCCGATACCAGTGTTGTTTTTTTGCATAATCAGTTTAGAATATCTTTACATTATTGTGTGGAACTAATTGGGAGTACTCTTTAATATGTAAAGAAACACAAACCTCTAACTACACATTATGTAGTTAAGAAACACTTTATTATTAACTAGTATACTGGATAATGTAGCAGCAAAATTAACAGTAATTCCAGTATTCAAGTCTTCAGTAGAAAAGAAACCAGTGTTTTATTTTTGCCTTTTTTCCCCCAAAACATTTTTCAACTTGCATCTGGACACTTTTCATTCACACAGTTATTTTTTGGAAACCATTCAACTTAAACATTGTTATAAATTGTAAACAAATACCAATGATGAATAATAATAATAAATTGTTATTAATATTATTATTATTTACTTTTAATTGTAATTTTAAATACAACAGTAATACATTTAAATCGTGCACTTTTTAAACCCTCACACTTTTATTTTGACATTCTAAACTCTCCAGGAAGTCCTGTATGTGTCTGTTTGTAGGCAAGTTCACAGTAGTTTAATTTGCTTCTTATTCAAATTCTGGTAAAATGTACCTCTGGTGCCGTTCTAAATGCATATTATAAGTGAATCGAACTATTGAGCATCTACATCTGAGATGCTGTTTTTGAGTAGCGCTCAAATATGAAGGCTAAAAATAGCCACGAGTGCATCACCAGTCTGTGCATGAGTTTGTGTCAACAGAGCAGCACCATTCACTAATGCGCTGGCGCTGCACATACTATATATTTACTTATAAAACACAGCCTTTTGTGATTCACAGAGCTATCGCATGTCTTCAAGTGGCTTTGAATAAAATGCACAAGTCATATGAACTGCTTTAATGGTGTTTTTATGGTTCTTTAATGTAATTTTTGGAGCTTGACAGTAACGAACATGACTAACACACAGTATCGGATTTGGATCGGGCTCATCGGACCGATAGCCGATCTGTCTAAAAGCTTCAGTATCGGAGCAGATACTGATCCATGTATCGGATCGATGCATCCCTAATTTTTTCTATACAAATGAAGGAAATATAAATGAAAAATGTCTAAAAACACGGGCTGTCATGATTACTCGCTTTACATTGATTAAAAAAAAAATCCCTCTATTACAAAATTGCCAAATCGAAAATAAGGTGGAAGTGACGCAGTCCACAGACAAGGGTGCGAACACATGATGACCAAAGGTGTCAGTTGTGTGACAGCGCTTCACTTAAGACTTGAAAAACAATGCAGAAAAACCGAAAAAACCAGAAAAATCATCCCTTCAGCAGTGCAACAGCACTTGAAAAGATGACATCCAGTCTTCACAAACCCGCCGGACACACACACGGTAAGCGCATCTGCATGCGTTTGCGGTGCTATGTGTCCAGATGCGCGAGAGAAGTTGACCCCTTAATTGCCACGCGGGACACGCTGAACACATTGGAATGCACTCTAAACCTACTTATCTACACTGTGACTTGAAATATAGGCATTTATGAAGCAACATAATATAATGTCATGATAAAGACATCCGTCAGACATGATTAAAGTTACACACGCAGTGATGCACAAACGCATTCTGTTCAATAAATCTGACCGAATCCAGATGATCCAAGAAAGTTATTTTCAGCGAATTATCATTTGAGTTCTGTTCTGTGTAAATGAAATACCATTTGAATCTAATGTGATCTTTCTCCTCTTGTAAATTAAATTTTGTGATTGGTTAAAAAAATAGATCGCAGTGCACCACTTCTAATAAATATTTTATAGTTTATGGCAATTTTCAGGTAAAACTCAATATGGGAATCCAGAGAACTTTATTTACAGAATAAAACTGCAGGTCTGTCTGTATGCTGTCAGCTAAATTTCAATGTGCGAGTCTGCTGTTAAAGCCACAGCTGCGCGTCTCGGGCCCCACAGACATAATATAAAAACTTTGGCTAACCTGAGGGAGAAATCTCCGCATGCGAAATTATTAACAGTTTTTACTCAGTAAGGAACTGAATGTCCAGATGCTTAAGGACATTTTACATGGTACGTGGCAAGCGACAAGCTTTTGTGATCTATAACACATTCACAACAATGACAGCAATGCAAGAGTGAAAAAAGTGTATCTCACGTGATTAAATGATAGTTAAAAAAAACAACAAACAAATAAAATGGCTTTTATATCTCTATAAAATAGTTTAACCATGTATATAACTTATCCTCAATAAACAAGATTGGTGGGCAGACATTGTTTCTGAAAAGATAAAATATTTTATTTCCATGGCCTGTTTTCTCTTATTTGAGTTCTAAACTGAAATGGGTAGATCATGTTCAACAAGTTAAAGAAAAAAGTAGATCTTGCATTTTTTTTTTTTTTTTTTTTAAAGTTGGGCACACCTGGAGAAGCAATCTCTTTCAGCTTGCATATACATCTTTTTATATTATAGATCTGCTTTGGGTGTTTGTTGGCTTTAGATATTAATTGCACAACTGTTATTCAATTGAAAAAATACATCAAAACTTAGGCTAATGAATGCATTTTAACCAAACGTGACTTCACCTCGACAACTTTTTGCAATATGCGAAAAAAAACAATTCCGATTACTCGGTTAATCGTCAGAATAGTTGTTAGATTACTCGATTACCAAAATAATCGATAGTGACAGCTCTATTAAAAACAGATTTTGATGGGCTTAATGGGTACATTTACCCAAAAACTCAAATGATGGTAAAAAAGGCTCCACCAGAAATTTGACAATAAAACAGAGGGGGTTATCAGCTGGTGGAAATTTACATCACTAATATAAAGCTCAAGAGTTGACCCAGCTTTTAACCATGAAATAAAAAATAAGAGTTTTGTGGCTTTTAGCCCATGTCTATTAGCTTTAAAGTCATATATGCACTAGTGTACCCGTAAAAGTACACAAAAATAAGCATATTTTTAGCAGATATATGCATTTAAAACAAAATTTTTCTCTTCCACGAAAATGGCCCAAACATACTGATGCTTCATGTTGCATTACACAGATTTTTGCTCCAATCAAATGCTCTCTATAGAACAAGTATGTATTTCCCCCTAAAACCACTTGCATCTGACTAACAAGGTGCTTGAAAGACTGAGAAAGCTGCTCAGTAAAAATTTCAGAGAGCGTTACGGATGGAACGGAGAGCAGGCGAGATCCCGTGAAGGGTGATGGAAGAGTGCAGCGCGTGTCTGTGAGGGGAGAGAATGAAGCCACGCATGTCTCATTTAAATCACACATGTAACTAATTTATTATTTATATATTCTAAAATATTGTGTACTCATTTGCTGAATCAAGATTCATTTGATTTTTAAGAGTTTAAATTGATTATTGACCAACACTAATGATTCTCGATTCAAAAATCATATTTCAAGATGGACGCATATGAATCAGCAGGATTAGTAATCAGTTCATTGAGAAAACAAGTGAATCGTTACACCCCTATAAAACTGTGATATAAACTGAACCGTGAGAAATTTGTACTGTTACACCCCTAATGCATATGTGTCAAGTCAAGTATGATGAAGTGTTGCCTAATGAGCGATGCAGACTGCACACTTGTGGGTGTTCAGGAGATAGATGGAGGAGGAGGACGTTATGTCTAGGTCCTCAGACTGCAGCTTCTGAATAAAGGCAAGCAATTCATCCTCTTGGTGAAAGAGGCAAGAGAAGAACAGCATGAGATGAGTGAGATTACAATTTTTCAACACTTTCATGCAAAATGTACAAGCCTGTCTAAGACTTTTGGAGTTCTCCTTTGCCGTAGTTCATGCATGGAAGTTGAGTAGCAACTGTTGATGAGAGACACTCAAGCCAGGACGTGAGCAGAATACACAATTATGGATTGGCTAGACAGTCACAGAATCTGGCCCAAAAATACACAATCCTAATAAAACACAGAGCACTTTAATGATGATGCATCAATTAACTACATTTCCAGGGGCGATAAAAGGAAAGGAATCAACAACATGTGCCATTTTTTGCCTACCTTAATTTCTTTACTGCTAAGATTAAAATAAGGATGGGACAGGATGGTCCAACAACTGCCTAATCGGCAGTTATATGTGAGGCAGACTAGTCTGTTTATTTTTATACAGTGTGTGTATATATTATATCTATATATCTATATATTAGCATAAATGTTTAATACAAGTTAAATATTTAAGACATAAACCAAGCTGATACAATGCTGATAGGTAGTTTTACTGCTACCTATCAATTTTACAACTACTGCTGTCACAATTACAAATAGGCCTATCATTAATATAATGGTAAGCATAATTCAGGGCTAAAATCATGTCTCTATAGTTTGCGCTGACTGACTGTAAGCATGCTAAAACCTTCTCTGATGAGGTCACAAAAAAAAAAAAAAAAAAAAAAAAAAAAGAGCAGTGTGGTTGAATCAGTACAGTGGAAAAACCTAATACTACAGGGCTTCTTTAACACTGACTAGTTGTATATAACTTAAATGTGAAGGCTAGTTTTGCACATCCATAGTTTAAAATAACTTTAAATGTTCAACTGCAACCACTGATAGGTCCAAAATAGCCACCAAAGAGCAGTCTGGGTAATTTCTGCTGAATATACATCCCAATATACACACCTGCACCAAATGCTTCTTTAAAGTAGGCCTACATGTTTATATGATAAGCAAGCTGCTCTGAAATGAATTTAGTGTTGTTCTATTTTTTGTTCTCTTCACTGTCCGAATGGCTCATTTGAAGCTTTGGATGATATGAGGAGGAGAGATCTGTCTGAAGTGCACTCGGTCCATAGTCCATCAGACCCACTGAATATGCAAACATCATCCGAGTCATACTCTGAACCTCACACTGTGGGCTCTGCAACACGCGGCATGCAAATGAACACCGGCTCCACAATGGACACACACAGCTCCACAATGGAGACATTATCTGGACCAAGACCTTTTGCACTAAAGCAAATACATTCATGATGCGGAGACAATGAAGGCAAACTCACACTGACCTCAATCTGTTCCTTAGCACAAATGCAATTAGTATACATGGTCTTTATGGGCATATTGAGTAAGGTTTTTATCAAACGGACAAATATACATTGGATTGCATACAGCTGGTAGACTTTATAGCTATCTTACATAGGAAATTAGACCATTCCTAGTACCAATAAGCACACAGTAAATGAGTCATCATCATCATTGACTGTCATTTGCTTTGATGGCTGATTATGTTTAAATTTGTCTCCAAACCAAGAAAAGAGACCTTAGGGTTTTTTTTGACAGGGCTTTTTGAGCAGACCAGTTAAAGCGAAAGTGTGTAATTATTCCAGTGTTAAAATAATTTATTATATCCAGGCTTAAAAGCAATAGTTCAACCAAAAATTATAATTCTCTAATCGTTTGCTCACCTTTATGCCATCTCAAACTCGTATTACTTTCTTTCCTCTGCAGAACAAAAATGAAGATATTTTGCTGGAGGTATTAGGTGTTGTTGTCCATGCAATGCAAGTCAATGGGGTCCAACTAGGGTTGCCACGGTGTACGGTGTTACCGGTTTTACTTGGGAAAATAGACAACACCGGTGTGAAATTTTATACTGGGTAAAAAGGGGAAACATTATGAACGGAACTTCCAATATCAATACAATAGCCTAACGAACAGAATAGCCTTAAATAAAGAATAGTTTCCAAATGAAAAGTTTGCGACTCATGATAAATGAACCTAAATAACGCCAGATGTTCTTTACCAATGTATCAAATTACACAGGAAGCAAAGTACGCACACTGACAGAAGACATATAATTGCAGGTAGTGATTATAATGTGCATGGTGAGTAACTAAGATGTCTCGGATTCGTAATGACACAAGAAATGCTGTTAGACACACAGACACGCATTTGAAGAAACACACTTTATTATATTTTTAAGAACAGATGACAGAAAGGCTGTCTATGCGAATAGACATAGGAGTGCAGTCTCGTGGAACATGTGTATGTAAAGGGTTCTCACTCTTTCTTTGTTTCAGTCTTCTTAATTTTTTTGCAAGAATAGTATTGTCTGTGAGAATGCTGCAAATGACCTCAGACCATGTCAGTTCAGGAGGTGCTTTGAGCTCAGTTTGCTTTATTTCCACAGAGCAGTTTGTTGTGACTACAACTCTGCAGCCTACACATCTGAGATTAAATCATAAAATAATACAGAAACACGTTCACCTCGAACCATGATTTATATTTCAGTGATTATTATCATCATTATAATTATTATTTTTACATTTAGAATAGTTTTTACATCTTAATTTGTATTATAAGACGGATACTTGCGTGATGGTAAATGTAAAGGCGGTTATATATGATTTTATTTATTTTGTTGACCACTTCGTTATTTTAATTGCTTTTTCATTTAGTTTGAAGTGCAATTTGAATTTAGAAATGTCGCTGGTTTAAGTTTTTCATTTTTTAAATAATTTTCAATGCAAAATCACTAAAGCAAGAATATTCACCGATCCCTCAGCCGGGGGGTTGACCATGTAATTAGATATGGTGATATATATATTTTTTTAAATAAAAATATCGTGAACATTTCTTACATATCGCCCTGCCCTAGGAGGGAACAAAACGAATTTATTCACACACATTCAAAGTCATTACCCTTCCGTAGCAGCTAAACTGGTTCCTGGGATGAAACGTAATAAAACATCAACATTTAACCTGCAACAACCCAAAATAAGTGATGTATTTGCCCATGATGGAGAATGCATGGATGAAATAGGTTTGTTGCCAAAGAGATGTTGCCCATCACAATTGCTGAAAAGCCATCTTTCAAAAAGTTGAACAAGACACATTTTAATTGCACTTAATTTTTCATTTGTAAAATTTTTCAATTTTTCAGCTTCAAATCATGATTGCACCAAGGAGACTGCAGATGTCAAAATATTAGTGAAATAGATTATAGTGAATTTTGTTTTACATTTTAGTTTTCAACCAAAATCGATCACATCACTTCAGAAGGCATGATTTAAAGCAATTGAGTTGTATGAATTACCGTTATGTTGCCTTTGTCATTTTCATTGATTCCCCACTGACTTGCATTGCATGGAGAAAAAAAACACCTAATACCTCCATCAAAATTTCTTCTTTTGTGTTCCACAGAAGAAAGAAAATCATACGAGTTTGAGAAGGCATAAAGGTGAGTAAATGATGAGAGAATTATCATTTTTGGGAGAACTACTCCTTTAATATGCAAAGACGATAATAAGGCTGGGAATTGCCACAGACCTCCCGATACGATACTACAACGATATTTCCTAGCCGATTCAATGTGTACTATGATTCTGTAAGTATTGTGATTTGATGTTTTGATATAAAAACTTCATAAAAAGATTTTTTTTTAAAAAAGTCATTTTTCTTAAAGAAATGTCTATTGAAGAACAGTTGTGTCTGAAATGACAATTGTTTTCACTCTGTAATATATCATTTGAAGGTAAAAGTTAGGGATATGCAAAACTACCAATTTAAAACTACCAACTGACCAGTCAGTGCATTGTCTGAGCTAGATGACTAGTTAGTGCAAAGGAATGCATAGGGCTGCATTATGTCCATTTTTATTCAACAAATATATACAATATATCATTTTAACTTATCAAACTAATGTTATTTTAGAACATAAAATATAACATACAGTATATTACCATAGATAATTACTATTATCATAATGATAATTTTGCTACATACAAATGGAGGCTAAAGAGTAAACTTTTCCGGGGCTGTACTGAATTATGATACACATGACAATTCACTTGTAGTCCCAGTCTCGTTGCACGTTATTTGCATCTGCATACTGAGATAGTCTGAGATTCTGTGCAGTGTTCTCTTAGACAACACTATTCTTACAAACTGCTCCCAGGTGACTGAAAAAAAACCAATGAGAACGCACCATTAGCGCGTGTTTTGCGAGACAGTCGCACTGCCCGCATTGGCGCCAAAGCGCAAATGAACTTTGAACAAAAGCAAATCAGACACTCACATCACCTGCATTTCTTTCATCTGTTCTTCAAAATATAATCAGGTGTGTTTCCTTAAGCATGCGTCTTTGTGTCTAACGGCATTCCTTGTCGACAGTGGTGGGTATATGTGCGAAATTACCCGCCACTGCGCATGAATACACTGGCTGTTAGATTATAAATATTGTGGTGGTGCAACATGTAGTTTATGGCATCCAACAGTTTGATAAGCCTTTTTACAGCTAAACTATTTATTAAAGCAGTGTCAGACAGAATCTGCAGAATGACTTCTGACAAATACTCTCCACAACACCTCTCAAATAAATGTTGATTATTTGCATAATAACAGGAACATTGATCACAGCAGAGGATTTTGGCGCCCGACAGTGAACAAACAGCGCTTGATGGCTGTAGCAGCGGTGCATTAAAGGGCTAGGGGTGTAACGGTTCAAATTTCTCACGGTTCGGTTTGTATCACGGTTTCGGTACGATTCATTATTTGCTATGTTCCGAAAAATATATATATATTACTTCCAAATCCAACATAAGAACGCTGTATTTGGTAACAAACACATAAACAGGTTTGCCCTTAATAAAAACCATGGTTTTACTACAGTAACCATATTTTGGTATTTATAGTAAAATCATAGTAACCACAAAATCAACATGGTTACTGTCATGGTTATAATATGTAGTAAAACCATGGTTACTATATGGAAACTATAGTATTACTGTTGTAAAACCATGGTTAATTGTATCAAAACCATGATTTCTGCTAAGAAAACCCTGGTGACAGCAGTCATGGTTACTTCAGTCATGATTACTACAATATTACTATAGTAAAACCATGGTTAATTTTCTTTAGGGACCTGAACTATAAAAAACCTTTTCTGTAACTGCTAAATCAATACTTCAACTTAATACCTGCACTATTACGCAACATGCATCAACATAAAGTGAATTTCAAACTCAACCCAACATATATTCAACATTCGTAAGCTGTACATCACTACAGAAGGAACCTAGCTATTAATATGGCTATGAGAAGGGTCTGAGCCGGGATGTCGTGGCTCGAGTGTTTTAATCATATGCTGATATCCCACATCTTCATCAACGGAGTATGGCAACATAACTTCATGGCAATGAACACCACAAGCATTTTAGTTATTGTTTTATGTATGTCTGAATTAACATTGAGTGCCTGCTTAAAAACGGAAGGGAGTGTATGCAGCTTCGGCTCACCTACAGCTCTTTCTCCGGGTGATATCGGTGTACATAATTAAAATATATGTTATTCGATGTATTACCAGTATATGGCACTCACGTCGAGCAATGTCTGCAAACAGTGCCTGTTTTGTAAACTTTTTTGACCATCGCTGTTGTAATTGACTGCAAAAAGAAAATGTTCCCAGACAGAAGACTTGAATAATGCAGGAGGCTTCTCTAACAGCGGCTCGGTTTCTCCGCTTGGCACTTGCCATTTTCAACTACACATGTGCAGAACAGTGATGTCATCAAGTTGACCCACTTGAAACACAGGCGGAGCGTATCCATTTACAAATCCATTCAGGTGCATTAGCGGTTGTCGTAACTGTGTGCGTCAAGTTAACACTTTGTTTTCTTCACCAAACCTTGTGCTCCATATTCGTCATTAAACTTGTGGTGAACCAATACTTACCGAACCATGAGTGGTGAACCATATGGTTAGTTTTTTTTTACCGAGAACCATTACAACCCTATAAAAGGACTAAATGTAAAGAATTAAAGAGATAAAACTTCTCTGAGAGAAAACCTGTTAGCGTGGAACTCTGCACAAATAAAGCTTCTTATATTTATCTATTAATCATTTGTAGCATTAAGATAAATATTTTTTTCTTTTTTATTATTATAGAGAATATAGATTTTTCTTCAGGGAGATGATTTTAAACTTGTTTGGCTCAAGAATCGCGATTTGTAACAGAATCGATTTTTTTTCCCAGCCCTAGTAAGTAAACAATGAAGGTTGACTGGCTCTGTGGAACTATGAAAACTTTGTTCTGGGCTGCGTTTCTCAAAAGCATGGCAAGCTTAAGTTGATCGTAGAGACCACTGGCACGAAAGGCTTCTACGATCTACTTAGACTTACGATGCTTTTGGGAAAAACAGCCCGGTTCAACTGACAAGCCAGACAGCACGATTGGCTCAACCAATGGTGGGAGAGTCTGTTTGGCTGTCAATGAAAGAAGGGTATGTGCATGGGAAACCTGTTTAAAACAATCATTATTTTTGGGATTCCGCTGGTGGTACTAATGGTGCAGAAATTACATACTTCCGCTTTAAATTAAAAAAATGACTGCATACAGTATCAAGCATATATACATATATAAAATAAGTATAAAAAGTGTTCAGTTGTTTTTCATGCATCTAAGCATGCATATAGTCTCAGTCCTTCCCAGAAGTAAACAATGCAGTGTGCCACATAAAAAATTATGTGATTAAGATACTCCAGATTATCTGGTGTCAAAACAGTTATAATTTAACTTTTGTTCCTAAGGTGACATCTGTCTTATCACTCTCACAGACACAATCAAAAGCCAGTCTGTTTTGTTCTTTATATTTAAACAACAATTTTTGTTTAATTTTTAAAAAAAAAATGAATTTGAATTTAAAGTGGGTTGCATCATCCACTGTATTCTCACAACAGCTGCCGAGTTCAAACTGTCAGATGACAAGATGGAGCGTTTAACAAAACCTCTCAGTCTGACAGAACACAATGAACGGCTATACAAAAACCAACAATAGGTTCTCTCTATTTCCTGCCATGCACATCCTAGGAGGGCCAGCAGTCAGGGAGAGTCAGTCCTCAGTAGGTCAGTGGGGTCCAGTACTAACTGTTTAACTCACTCACGCCCTCTCTGTCTCTTTTTGCTGCAGTAGCAGGCTGTTATTGGGACAAAAGGAAGTGCTCCAGGGCAGATACCTGGGGAGGAATGTGTCTGCACTGTCCAATTATTCAGGCCTCAACAGAGGGCACAGCTGTAATTTTCTTTCCCCTTCGCTCTCCTTCTCCTTGCGTAGTTGTGTATACACACACACACACACACACACACACACACACATAAACACAACGCAGTTCAGGATTAGTGGGGACACCTGGGCTATGATAACCGGGTCCAGACCCCGAGACATCATGACATCGGTTGCCCCATCTCACCATTTCTACATTTTAAGTGATCAGCGCAACAAAGCAACAGAGCTGTGTACAGTGCAAGCGCTCGGGCATAGATAGAACTGATATTTCAGTGCTGTATCCTCAAATATTTTTCACTATTACAGAATGTGCTTCGTTTACACCATTAAGGCTAATTTATATTTACTGGGCAAACAGGAACAGTTATCCCGGTCAGTGGAGAGTCGTTTTCGCCCTCTGCCGGTTTGTAGCATTGTTGTCCCCAATGTCTGCTGCTTGAACTTGTTCTTAGGAGCTGCTGTCTTTGAAATTTTAAAGATGGAAGCAACCTGACACTCACTGTATCTAGGGCTGAAATGATTAGTCAACATTATCGACAATGTCGACAATAAAAAAAATTGTAGACAAAAATTTTCATTGTCGAATAGTCGTTTGATCTAATTTAATGTAACATGAGATCACATTAAACTCTAATGATGACGCGTGAGAGCAGCACTGCAGCTCGCGCCTGACTGAGGAGGGGAAGAAAACAGCTCACAGTCCAGATGCACTCTAAACTTTCCAAACAGCTTCAGGTGATGTAGATCGCAAAGTATGAGGGAATTATAATGCAAAAATACAAATAAGTAAATACAGAAGCACTCTCGTTGAGGAACAAGTGGAACTGGAGCTGCCGCTCCGCTGAAGCAAAACTTGCATGTCGAGCGTCTTTAAAGGAAACACCCCGGCGTTACATCTTAAATGTAGTTATATTTAATGCGTTATAGCTTTATTCAAGTTCAAATAATACTGAAGCAGATCATGTAAATAACTATAAACTCCGAAACTGGCATTTCTCTGTGTGATCAGCGCCTCTTCTATGAATTGCGCAAATTTTTGATCTAAGGGGGAGAGACTGAAATTGCACCCGGCTGAGGCACACTCTCGCACAGGGATGCTCATCCCACGAGCGCGCACGCTTAATGCAGATAGATTATAACGTGATGGCTCGCGACTTATTGAATCATAATATATGTAACTGCATTTCTTATCGTGAATAAAATTGGCAATACGCAGCTTTATTAATAAGAGAGAGTTTGTTTTTTTGAGAGTTAAAGATGGGTCTTTGCCCCATTATACACGGCAACAAAATACGTTATTAATTTGTTTTTGTTTTGGCTTGTTTTCCAATATAAATATCTAAAAATCCTCTAAAACAAGGTACATTTTCTTTAGCAGTTGTACTGCAGAACAAAAAATTGTTATCTGACAATGTTGAATATAATATTAAAAATACAAATATTAAAACTTTTTTACAAATCCTTAAAACAAGATGCATTTACTTGAGAAGCAGCACATAAGATATTTAGACTTGCTTTTAGAGAATAGATCTTGAATATTACATATTATATATAATTACTGCACTCGCAGAAGTATAACCAAGTGAAAAAATACACTTATATACAAAATGCACTTATATTTAAGATACATTCAAGTTTAAATATCTTATCTTCTCAAGTACCACTCGTGTGGAGTGGTGGTGGTGTAGTGGACTAAAGCACTGACCTGGTAAGCAGAAGGTTGTTGGTTCAAACCCCACAGCCACCACCATTGTGTCCTTGAGCAAGACACTTAACTCCAGGTTGCTCCAGGGGGATTGTCCCTGTAATCAGGGCACTGTAAGTCGCTTTGGATAAAAGCGTCTGCCAAATGCATAAATGTAAATGTAAGTAAATATGTCTTGTTTTAAGGATTTTTAGACTATTTTAAATGGAAAACAAAACAAAAACACTTGATAACAATAGGATTTTTTGCAGTGAATTACTTAACTGAATTAAACTTAATAACATGTATTTCTTCCCTTTAATTCAGTGAATGTCATTTAGAGGTATTTTTAAAAGATCATTTTGTCCTCTTTATTGTTAGTAAGCATGTTTAAAACAATCTTTTCAGGGCTCCAGGCTACGACTAAAATGGTCGCAAATGCGACAAAAAATTATTGACAGCGACAATAATTTAAAATCTAGTCGCCATTGGCAACAGTCGGGTTGTGTGCGTTCATATGTGGTTTTGTCAGATATCATCTTGTGAGTTACTGAATAAATCTTTATATCACGCACCAGTGTGTCTCATGTCGCTTTTCACCCATTCTGTTTCTGAAGAGCTTGCTGAAACGCACGCAACAACAACACGAGCGCAAGAGAGTTGTGAACAAAGACTCTTTTGAACTGGGTCTTTTTCAAAAGAACAGAGGATTTGAACTCAGGAGATCAGGTTAGCAGTTTGAATCAGATTCACTTTCTCAGCGAATCAGGGACTCAAGATGGCATCGAGTATGGCTGCTGCGTTGCGAGCTCCGACACAACATGGCAGTGTTTTGTTTGTTTTGTTCACAATTCTTATGTTTTTTGTCTTGGATGTTGTCTGCCTTATTGTCTACGACAGACAAACACTTTTGGACATTGGTTCAGCAATTTCACACCGTAAACCGAACTTCAAATTCCTCAATGCCGACCCGCTGTTTACAAACATGCCAGTGGAGCCCTTTGTCTGTGCTGCTCGGCCACGGAAACGCAGGAGGAAAAGGGGAAACAGAGCCGGCGTTCTCATCAGAGTAAGACGCCGCGCAAATCGACCCCCGCTACCCACTATTCTACTGGCAAATGTTCAGTCTCTGGATAAAAAGCTCTGTGAGCTGAAAGCGCGGATCTCTTTCCAACGAGATACAAGGGACTGCTGCATTATCTGCCTTACAGAAACTTGGATGTCTGCGGAGATTCCAGACTCAGCCATTGAACCCGCGGGGTTCTCTGTGCACCGAGCGGAAAGAGTGAAAGACCTCTCAGGTAAAAGCAGAGGTGGTGGTGTATGTTTTATGATCAACAAATCCTGGTGTGATCAGAGGAACGTACATTCTATCAAGTCTTTCTGCTCTCCTGATCTGGAATTTCTCATGCTTTTGTGTCGACCATTCTGGCTACCGAGGGAATTCACAGCGGTCATTATCACAGCTGTGTACATTCCCCCACAAGCCGACACAGACCGGGCACTCAAGGAACTGTATGGAAGTATAAGCGAGCAGGAAACCGCGCACCCTGAGGCCGCGTTCATTGTGACCGGGGACTTTAATAAAGCCAGTTTCAAATCAGTTGCACCAAAATACCACCAGCACATTAGTTTTGGACCATTGCTACTCTCCCTTCCGGGATGGCTACAAATCCCTCCCCCACCCACCATTTGGCAAATCGGACCACTCTTCCATTCTGCTTCTGCCCGCTTACAAGCAGAAACTGAAACAGGAAGCACCCACCCTCAAAACGATCCAGTGTTGGTCGGACCAATCAGACTCTATGCTACAAGACTGTTTTGATCACACGGACTGGGAGATGTTCCGGTCCGCCTCTGATGACGACATCGAGGTTTACGCTGATAGCGTAATGTGTTTCATCAAAAAGTGCATGGAGGACGTAGTTCCGACCAGAACAATATGGATCTATCCGAACCAGAAGCCATGGATAAATAGTGATGTTCGCGCGGCACTTAATGTGCGGACCTCCGCTTTCAATTCCGGGAACGCGGAGGAGCATAAACAAGCCAGTTATGCCCTCCGAAAAACTATCAGAACAGCAAAACGCTAGTACAGGAACAAGATTGAAGGACAGTTTAACACCACCAACTCTAGAAGCATGTGGCAGGGAATTAACATCATCACGGACTTTAATGGGAATAAAAACTCCGCCGTGAACACCGCTGCCTCTCTCCCGGATGAGCTAAATACTTTTTATGCTCGTTTTGAGGAAAATAACACCGCCCTCGCGGAGAGAGCTCTCGCGGCCGAAGCTACAGAGGTTAGTTCACTCGCCTTCTCTGTAGCAGATGTAACCCGATCCTTCCGACCGGTGAATATCCGCAAAGCCGCGGGCCCAGACGGCATTCCGGGCCGCATCATCAGAGCATGCGCGAACCAGCTGGCTGGTGTTTTTACAGACATTTTCAATCTTTCCCTCTCTTTGTCTGTAGTATCCACATGCTTTAAAACATCCACCATTGTGCCTGTTCCAAAGCAATCAAAAATAACTTGCTTAAATGACTGGCGTCCTGTTGCTCTGACCCCCATCATCAGCAAATGCTTAGAGACTAATCAGAGATTACATCTGCTCTGTGCTGCCTCTCTCTCTTGACCCATTGCAGTTTGCTTACCGCAACAACCACTCCACTGATGATGCCATTGCATCTACAATACACACTGCTCTCTCCCACCTGGAAAAAAAGAACACTTATGTGAGAATGCTGTTTGTAGACTACAGCTCAGCATTCAACACCATAGTGCCCTCCAAGCTAGATGAGAAACTCCGGGCTCCGGGCTTAAACAGCTCGCTGTGCAGCTGGATCCTGGACTTCCTGTCAAGCAGACGCCAGGTGGTTAGAATAGGCAGCAACATCTCCTCACCACTGACCCTCAACACTGGAGCCCCACAGGGCTGTGTTCTCAGCCCACTCTTGTATTCCTTGTACACACATGACTGTGTGGCAACACATAGCTCCAATGCCATCAAGTTTGCTGATGACATGACGGTGGTAGGTCTGATCACTGACAATGATGAAACAGCCTACAGAGAGGAGGTGCACACTCTGACACACTGGTGTCAGGAGCACAACCTCTCCCTCAATGTCAGTAAGACAAAGGAGCTTGTGGTGGGCTTCACAAGGAAATACAGAGAACACAGTCCCATCAACATCAATGGAGCACCAGTGGAGAGAGTCAGCAGCTTCAAGTTCCTGGGTGTCCACATCACTGAGGAACTCACATGGTCCATCCACACTGAAGTCGTTGTGAAGAAGGCTCATCAGCGCCTCTTCTTCCTGAGATGGCTGAGGAAGTTTGGAATGAACCGCCACATCCTCACACAGTTCTACACCTGCACTGTAGAGAGCATCCTGACTGGCTGCATCTCCGCCTGGTACAGCAATAGCACAGCCCACAACCGCAAAGCACTGCAAAGGGTGGTGCGAACTGCCAGACACCTCATCGGAGGTGAGCTTCCCTCCCTCCAGGAAATATATACAAGGCGGTGTGTGAAAAAAGCTCGGAGGATCATCAGAGACTCCAGCCACCCGAGCCATGGGCTGTTCTCACTGCTACCATCAGGCAGGCGATATCGCAGCATCAGGACCCGCACCAGCCGACTCCATGATAGCTTCTTCCCCCAAGCAATCAGACTTTTGAACTCTTGATCTCCCACGATCAAAATACATCAGCACTGCACTTTATTATTATTACTATTACTCTTATATCTCACACCGGACTGTCATAAATTATATTATTATTATATATATTCTCTCTTAACAACTTACTATCAACCGACAGCCTGAATGTCAATACAGTACAATACAACCTACTGTACATTCTATATATACTACTATATATACTTTTTTAATTTTATTGAATAATGTGTATATTGTGTGTATTATTTGTATATTGTGTTGTGTGTAAATATGTGTATATTAGACTTTAAATTGTGTTGTGTTAATTTGATGTTTTTGTAAATTGGTATATGTCTCATCACTGTCACGACTGCTATATTGATCGGAACTGCACCCAAGAATTTCACACACCACTGCACTTGTGTATATGGCTGTGTGACAGTAAATTTGATTTGATTTGATCAGCCATCAGTGAACTCACAACTGGGAGTGCAGACATTTCAAAATAAGAGTCCCATGTGTATTTCGGGCTTCTTTATAATTAAAAGTCACGTATTGTGTACCAGTTTTATTTTCTTCTTCTGGTAATTACTGATTGGGATTGGAGTAGCACAATAAACTGCATCTGGGATTTCATTCAGTTTGCACTCTTGTAGTCTGGGCCATACGGTAACAGTAAAGAAAGACTAAGGCAATACTGTAAAACAATTTTAATTATATATATTTATTAGTGCACGACCAATTTACTGGTCGGCCGATATTAGCCTTTCACAGATATATCGTATCGGCGTATATGTTTTCCGATATGTGCAGATGTGAAAACTTTTTTTTTTTTTTTTTAAATATAATGCAGAAATCAATGCTTGGGGTGATTTAGAGTTGGTGTCATAATTTAGTTTGTCCAGCAGAGTGTGCTCAGACTCCATTGTTTACAGAGCTGAGCTGACAGTGGTTCTGCAGATGGTGCAGAGTTAAACGGTGTCCTCACTGTAAGTTGTTAACTAGTTTGTGAAATACATACTGGAAAGTTAATAAACAATGACCCCATCATTTTCCCTTTTCAATAAAACTAATATAACATTAACCCTGTCCCTGACAAGCATGTCACTCATGTTTATCACAACTGTTTGCTATGTTAGCCAGCTATAGTTTGTCAGTGCAGTCAGTAATGTAGCAAATTGAAAGGTAAGCATCACAGCATCTTTTTGCAGCTCAACAGACAACGGTGCGGTGGTGGATTGTGTATGTTGAGTGTTGATTTCACACTACATTTTTACCTAGCTGGTGAGACGCAATGCTGGAAAGTAAGTAAAGTCCCTCCATGGCAACGAGCTTATAGCTAACCACGTAGCTACTTTCATAGCTTGTCAGCTGAGTGGAAGCTAATGTATAAAATGTATTCACCAAACTGTTTTATTCAGGATTTGCAGTTTGGTACCCCCTTCAACTGAACAATTCCAGTCACTGCATTTACAAAATGTAATATTTAAAAGTCTGGTTTTTGAAAGTTTCCCCTGAACTTGTATAGCAGAATACGGTGTAACACTGCTGCCGCTGTTTATCTCTTGACTAGGCAGGTGTAAATGCTTCTTGTTTTACAACCTGCCCCTAATTGACTGGGTCTGTTTTCATTCCACAATATCAGTAATTGGTGAATTTTCCCCCTCTAAAATCGGTATCGGTCGGGCTCTAATATATATATATATATATATATATACACACACACACACACACACACACACACACAGTTGTGCTCAAATTTGCTTACCCTTGGAGAATTGGTAATATATGTACCATTTTTAAAGAAAACATGATTGTGCAGGCAAAACACATTTCTTTTATTTCTTATGGGATTCATATTCAACTGTAGGTTATAACAGAATGGCACAATCATAAAACAAAACATGGCAACAAAGAAAAAAATGAAATGACCCCTGTTCAAAAGTCTGCATACCCTTAGATCTTAATACTGTGTAATGCCGGAGGCCTGGGTAGCTCAGTGGTAAAGATGCTGGCTATCACCCCTGGAGTTCGCTAGTTCGAATCCCAGGGCGTGCTGAGTGACTCCAGCCAGGTCTCCTAAGCAACCAAATTGGCCCGGTTGCTAGGGAGGGTAGAGTAACATGGGGTAACTTCCACATGGTCACTATAATGTGATTCGTTCTCGGTGAGTTGAGCGTGGTTGCCGCAGTGGATTGCGTGAAGCCTCCACACGCTCAACAAGCCACATAAGATGCGCGGGTTGACGGTCTCAGACGCGGAGGCAACTGAGATTCGTTCTCCGCCACCCGGACTGAGGCGAAACACTACGCGACCACGAGGACTAAAAAGCACATTGGGAATTGGGCATTCCAAATTGGGAGAAATTATAAATAAATACTGTGTATGCTAACCCTTTAGCATCAATGACAGCATGCAGTCTTTTGTAATAGTTGTCTATGAGGCCCCAAATTCTTGCAGGTGGTATAGCTGCCCATTCGTCTTGGCAAAATGCCTCCAGGTCATGCAAAGTCTTTAGTCGTCTTGCATGAACCGCACGTCTGAGATCACCCCAGAGTGGCTTGATGATATTAAGGTCAGGAGACTGTGATGGCCACTCCAGAACCTTCACTTTTTTCGGCTGTAACCACTGGAGGGTTAACTTGGCCTTGTGCTTAGGGTCACTGTCGTGCTGGAAAGTCCATGAGCGTCCCATGCACAGCTTTTGTGCTGAAGAATGCAAATTGTCTACCAGTATTTTCTGATAACATGCGGCATTCATCTTGCCATCAATTTTCACAAGATTCCCCGTGCCTTTAGAGCTCACACACCCCCAAAACATCAGTGAGCCACCACCATGCTTCACAGTGGGGATGGTATTCTTTTCACTATAGGTCTTGTTGACCACTTTCCAAACATAGCGCTTATGGTTGTGACCATAAAGCTCTATTTTGGTCTCATCACTCCAAATTACAGTGTGCCAGAAGCTGGGAGGACTGTCAAGGTGTTGTCGGGCATTTTGTAACCGGGCTTTTTTGTGGCACTGGTACAGTAAAGGCTCCTTTCTGGCAACTCGACCATGCAGCTCGTTTTTGTTCAAGTATTGTCGTATTGTGCTCCTTGAAACAACCACACCATCTTTTTCCAGAGCAGCCTGTATTTCTCCTGAGGTTACCTGTGGGTTTTTCTTTGTATCCTGCACAATTCTTCTGGCAGTTGTGGCTGAAATCTTTCTTGGTCTACCTGACCTTGGCTTGGTATCAGGAGATCCCCAAATTTTCCACTTCTTAATAAGGGATTGAACAGTACTGACTGGCATTTTCAAGGCTTTGGATATCTTTTTATATCCTTTTCCATCTTCATAAATTTCCATTACCTTGTTACGCAGGTCTTTTGACAGTTCTTTTCTGCTCCCCATGGCTCAGTATCTAGCCTATTCAGTGCATCCACGTGAGAGCTAACAAACTCATTGACTATTTATACACAGACACTAACTGCAATCTAAAAAGCCGCAGGTGTGGGAAATTAATCTTTAATTGCCATTTAAACCTGTGTGTCACCTTGTGTGCCTGTAACAAGGCCAAACATTCAAGGGTATGTAAACTTTTGATCAGAGCCATTTGGGTGATTTCTGTTATCATTATGATTTAAAAAGGAGCCAAACAACTATGTGATAATAAATGGCTTCATATGATCACTATCCTTAAATAAAAGACAATTAAAAATCAATGCCAAAATTTCACAATTTCTGCCAGGGTATGCAAACTTTTGAGCAAAACTGCATATGAGATCAAGCTTTTGACACTTAGGACAATTGAGGGATTTGTACACAACTATTACACAAGCTGCAAACATTCACTGATGCTCATGAAGACAACACACTACTATATGCATACTATACTATCTGTAATGTAGATTCTGAAGAGCAGTACTAAATAAAAAAATATTTTATCTCTTATATTTGTATAAATTATGAAAGGGGTATGAACATTTACGAGACAAAAGGGGATGCAAACTTATCTTCTCAACTACAGTTGAAGTCAGAAGTTTACATACACTTAGGTTGAAGTCATTAAAACTCATTTTTTAACCATTACACAAATTTCATATTAGCAAACTACAGATTTGGCAAGTCGATTAGGACATCTACTTTGTGCATGACACGAGTAATTTTTTCAACAATTGTTTACAGACAGATTGTTTCACTTTTAATTGACTATATCACAATTCCAGTGGGCCAGAAGTTTACATATACTAAGTTAACTTTGCCTTTAAGCAGCTTGGAAAATTCCAGAAAATAATGTCGAGCCTTTAGACAATTAGCTTCTGATAGGAAGTGTACTGAATTGGAGGTGTACCTGTGGATGTATTTTAAGACCTACCTTTAAACTCAGTGCCTCTTTGCTTGACATCATGGGAAAATCCAAAGAAATCAGCCAAGACCTCAGAAAAAAAATTAGTGGACCTCCACAAGTCTGGTTCATCCTTGGGAGCAATTTCCAAATGCCTGAAGGTACCATGTTCATCCATACAAACAATAGTCCACAAGTATAAACACCATGGGACCACGTAGCCATCATACCGCTCAGGAAGGAGACGCATTCTGTCTCCTAGAGATGAATGTAGTTTGGTGCGAAAAGTGCAAATCAATCCCAAAACAACAGCAAAGGACATTGTGAAGATGCTGGAGAAAACAGGTAGACAAGTATCTATATCCACAGTAAAACAAGTCCTATATCGACATAACCTGAAAGGCTGCTCAGCAAGGAAGAAGCCACTGCTCCAAAACCACTATAAAAAGCCAGACTACAGTTTGCAAGTGCACATGGGGACAAAGATCTTACTTTTTGGAGAAATGTCCTTTTAAACAAAAATTTAACTGTTTGGCCAAAATGACCACCATAATGTTTGGAGGAAAAGGGTGAGGCTTGCAAGCCGAAGAACACCATCCCAACCATGAAGCATGGGGGTAGCAGCATCATGTTGTGTGGGTGCTTTGCTGCAGGAGGGACTGGTGCACTTCACAAAATAGATGGCATCATGAGGAAGGAAAAATATGTGGATATATTGAAGCAACATCTCAAGACATCAGCCAGGAATTTAAAGCTTGGTCACAAATGGGTCTTCCAAATGGACAATGACCCAAAGCATTGAAAGTTGTGGCAAAATGGCTTAAGGACAACAAAGTCAAGGTATTGGAGTGGCCATCATAAAGCCCTGACCTCAATTTGTGGGCAGAACTGAAAAACCGTGTGCGAGCAAGGAGGCCTACAAACATGACACAGTTACACCAGTTCTGTTTGGAGGAATGGGTCAAAATTCCAGCAACTTATTGTGAGAAGCTTGTGGAAGGCTACCCAAAACATTTGACCCAAGTTAAACAATTTAAAGGCAATGCTACCAAATACTAACAAAGTGTATGTAAACTTCTGACCCACTGGGAATGTGATTGAAGTAATAAAATCTGAAATAAATCATTCTCTACTATTATTCTGACATTTCTCATTCTTAAAATAAAGTAGTGATCCTAACTGACCTAAGACAGGGAATGTTTTATACAATTAAATGTCAGGAATTGTGAAAAACTGAGTTTAAATGTATTTGGCTAAGGTGTATGTAAACTTCTGACTTCAACTGTATTTATACTGTTTATTAAACCTCCGATTAATGGGTTATCAGCTGTCTTCCTTGTCTTCAGCTTTCTACCTTGTTTCTGAACAGCAATCTAAATTGAGCAATTCTGTGATTTAGTGACTAAAAACAGCCATTTGGCTCCTTAATGTTTCAGTTTAGGAGCCAATGGCTCCTAAGTAATTTTTTTTTGTCTGGAGCCCTGCTTTTAAGTTGGGGCACAAGCTGAATAATCGGTTAAGAGCTAATGATGAATTGTTTCAATAATCGCCGAATAGTCAAATAATTGTTCTAATAATCGTTACATTAATCGATTATTAAAATATTCATTAGTTGCAGCCCTAACTGTACCCCTTTGCCAGTAAAGCCAGAACTGAACCCTTCTTTTCCTCACTGAAAACTTTTCTTTTCAACTCTTTTGACATGATCAATAGTTATTTTTTGATTCCAATTACTTTTGAGGTCCTACTATAGGCAATAGGCCATCCAGCTGGTCCTATTGCAAGAGGATAGTGATGACCACAGCAGTGGTTTTTATTAGGGATGGGCATTCATCAATAATTTGGTGTTCGAATACTTAAGCTCATAAAAAATGAATATTCAAATATTCTATTATTTAAATAAAGGTAATTAATGAGAAAGAGATGTTGTAAAATTATTTTTTTAGTCATAAATGTTGCATCACCATTAAAAAAAAACAAGCTTCTAATTATATCCAAAACAAGCTTATATTATGTCCTGTGTTTTTTTTTTTTTTTTGAAAATATTTAAACAAGCAATGCGTGAAAACAAAAAAAGTATAGAATGAAAGCATTTAAGCTCACGCAAAGCGAAGAAAAAGAAACCGCTAATGAAGTAGACTGACGCAGCTAACGTACAGGACGAATATAAACACGACATATAATAGTTATGTTTATATTTTATCTCATGTTTTTGTTGAGAAAATCAAGCATATCCACATGCTCAGTTAACTATACTCATTTATACACACCAGTTTAAATAATGGAATGTCCCTTACCTCCGCTAGCAAAGTCTTTCTCGGATGCCATGTTTGTTGTTTACAGAAGCGTCGCGGGGATTACGTTGCTACAGGGATGCAGCTTTCTGATGAGCTGCACATATATGGGAGTAAAGTGTACACTGCTTATCCAGTATATTTAAACAGGAACCCAGCTTTCTCACAGTAAACCACATACTCACAATAACCTGCTTTTTTGGTGTCCATCTTAATGTACTGACAGAACGGTTTGATCAACTTGTGTCCACACTCAACAGCGTCACCCAGTGTATTCTGTTATAACTGCCAGTTTTAGTTTGTGTATTCAGGATTTAACATGCATCTCATTGTATATATGGCCAGCAAAGCAAAACTTTGCGAAATTCGAATAGTATTTTTACTTTTCGAATAATTATAGCAGAACGAATACTCGAGTATTCGACTACTTGTGCACATCCCTAGTTTTTATACTTTTCCTCGATAAATAAGATTTGGTTCAGGTAATCAGTAGTTTATAGAATAAAACAAAAATGTTCATTTTCCTCAAACACATGCCTATAAATAATAAATCTAGAGAAACTGATAATTTTGCAGTGGTCTCTTAATTTTTTCCAGAGCTGTAAATGGATACTGGCATCTTTCGTGAAACACACTGCAGAAAACGAGAATGAAGCGAAGTGAATTCAACTTCATGTGTCTGAAATGAATCAGACCATTCAGCTAAACCAGGTTTGTGACAGGACAACGTGCTTCCAGAGCGCCTGTAAAGTAACGTTTTTTCCTCGTCTAAAATTTGCTTTATTAATCAGCATGTTTCGAGCCTTTCATAAACGTATAAATGTATTTTTGTGAAAATTAATCAAATATGTCATCATCTAGATGGCAATGAAAACAACCAAAAATGTGATATTACTAGTAGCATAGTGGAATTATCATGAGAACTTTCCATTATTTAATAGTCTGACTATTTATGGGCCTACTTTATTTTAGCTAACAGTACTGTTAAGCTTCACTATTGTGATGTACATTGTTTGCTGTGGGTAGATTTTCACTTTAACAAAAATATAAATATGGTTCATTCAGACCTTTACATTTTAACAATTTTCTCTTGGGGGATACCCCTCAACCCCCATATGGTATCTTTCCTTAGTCACAAGGCCTCGTGCCTCTTGGGTATCTAAAAATATTCCAACACAAATACTGGACTGTTGTCATTCAGCTTCAAAACAAACAGCTAATTTTATCTTATAATATTCATTTCAAGGTGCACGCGATTGATGAACTCATTGAAATATTTCAATCTTTTGGAAAAAGATCCCCCAAACCCCACTATTTTGGCTTTGTCTCAGGGACCTCATGTCCTCATCCCTGCCCATTTTTGAAATTGACGTTTTTTTTTTTTTCTTCTTCTACAAAGTTCTGCCAACTTGGACATTTATAATAACTATTTCAAAAATGAGGATTCCTTATGTCATTTCATAGCTATACTAACTACTGACACCATGTAAGTTATTGTCCGAAAATTGCTGTGAAGGAAATGTAGAGACCGGACCTCATGGAATTTTAACTGAATGCCCATGGCCTAGGCTATTTCAAGGGCCAGAGTGATGATGATGATGATGACTTTTGAACAGTGGGTCATGCTTGCTTCCTAGAGGCTAATGATAGTGTCCTCACCAGATCTGGGCCTTTGAGCAAACATACACCCGTCATGATGTCTAATGTCTGTACTAGGAAGGACAAAACAGCCTGAATCTCAGTGTGCATGTTACCTGTGTCCTAGCACCTGTAGGGCTAAAATACAAATACAAGCCATTTGCTTAACAAATTCGCCCTAAAGACCACTCAGAGAGCAGGGGCACTGACGGATTAACAAGGAGAATTACAGCCTTAAATCTGTCAGCAAAGACTACTTTTGATGAACATAGGTGCTTCCTGGTGGATTACAATAACAAAACAGCCTAATATTATATCACATGACACTTACTGGCCATGTTATTTTCCATGCTAATCAATAAACCTCTAAAAAAGCAAGGGAAGAATTCACAACCAAAACAGCATTGTCTCAGGTCTGATTAGGCCTCAAAATAGTTGGTCTTCGCACACTTTTTTTTGCAGACAACCAAATATGTGCAGTTTTTAGGACCAATGGACTCCACCCTTTATTATGCTTGCAGTCAGGCCAGGGATAAAGCTGGCAGGAAATGTGCAATGTAGATACTGATGTCAATCAACTTTGAGGTTTTTGAACCACACCGTGACCCGCTTCTAGCAATGTAATGAATTGAATTCAGGCCATGTGACTGTGAAGCTTCCAGTAAAGAAAAAGTTAAAGTGACATAAAAAGCAGAAGTTGTTCAGGTCTGTTATCTTCCTTATACAACAGGGCCTGAAGAGCTTCTACTACTTCTTGAGACCAACCACAGGCTACAGCGCAGGCTAAAGCTTCCAGGTTATTAGTGACATATCCAATGCATCAAAAGTGCAAATCATTCCTCATCAGCAAGGGAGAAAAGCATGCAAAGCAAGCAAATAAGGCATGTTTCCCTAAGGGGGAGGAACTTGTCAACAGAGCTGGCATTGCTACATTGAGCTGCTACAGTGAGCAGCTACAATGATGTTGATAGTGAGAAAATGTCACACTGAATGTAAGTGTTGCTTATATACATTCTGATCAATCAGAATAGTTAAGAAAAAGCGCTATATATATCAAGCTATATGAGTCCATCTCCAAGTATAATGAGAGTCAGACATCCTGTTGAGCAAAATGGCCCACACCAGCATCCGCAAGACAAAAGCTCACACATATTCAACTCTGACAAGCCACAAGAGACACGGCAATACATCACGCATCAGTCAACACTAGTTTAGTACTGTCTATTTAAACATTGTTTAATTAAAACAGCACTACACACGAAAACTTTATGGGATTTTACTTAACATCTAGATCGAAAGATTTAGACATATACATTTTTAATTCGGTGTAAATGTTCTTCTACCTCCATTTGTTTGCATGCAAACATGCACTTCGGACTAGTTCTTCAGTATATACATGAACTCTTCCAACATCAATTTCAGCGTCTCGCAGTGTATCTTTCAACCTACGACATTACAGAGCGTTTGTACATATAAAAAGCACCATATTAAGGCAATACCTAGTATAAAGGTTAAATAATTACTTTAAAAAAAAAAAGTGAGGTAAAGGCTATGTGCTGTACTCAGACAGGGTGCCAAAGAGGAGATGATGTGTCCCTGTCAAACCAAACATCACTTATCCAAGCTCTCCAAAAGTCCCCACAAAAAGACCATTAAAACACCGTAAGTCGTCGAAAATTCAGCTTTTCTCACTGCATATCTAAACATTCACCTCCACGTGAACGAGGAGTGAATAAACACAAACATGTTGCCTGGAGCTGGAGTTAGTTTAGCATTTAGCTGCCCGTTATCCGTCCATCAGAGCCCGCTAACTCTTCCCCTCAGACCCCTTAATGAAAGTAAAGGATTTAAGCCTTTAACCGTCCAAACAACCACCAAACAAGGGCACATTACTAACGAGACATTATGTGGCTCATGAAAGCGACTAGAACGGTCCAAAACAGGCTAAAAACAAGTGAATTCTTACCCATTTGCGCCCGCAACCCTTTCAAAGATGTTGCACCTTCCGCCATTTTTGCCGAAGTTTTTTTTTTTTCTGTAGTTTGGCGCTGACACATTACTGCTCAACCGCAGCGCTGTAAAGACGCCAACAGCGACATCTAGTGTTCAACAGCAGACATGGCAAGACCCATAATGGGTGGTCATCATTCGGTTTGACGTAAACTATCACCCCTGCATTATTATGATAGATGAGATAGGAAACACTGCGGAGAGTTGCAATATAAGTTGTTATACCCATTGCCCGAGTTGAGGGGGGATGCGATGCGACGCTTTAGTTGTGCAATCTGGCAACCATAAGCGCGCGAGCTCTCTGTCCACCGCAAAAAGGCGCCGGTTTTCTGAAAACAACGGCAGAAAGGTATGTCAGAGTTAAGCGACGATGGATTGACTTGTCCTTCTCAGTGTTCACAAGAAACTTGTGCCACTGAAGGTAATGCAAGTTTTCAAAAGTTTCGCAGACTTGCAGAAATGGCAAAGAGAACAGTTAGAGGAAATCTTTTGTCTTTCTTTAAAAAGAAGAGAACAGAAGGTTTGTGATGACAAATGTACAGTTACAACATGAATATGTTTTTAATTCAAACCATTTTCAGGGTTTCTCCCATAAAACGCTTTTGTGTGTAGAACAACTTTTTGCACCACTGTTTTAGCATCCTTCATATAAACAGCCCAAACTTCACTTATAGTTCGGTTATTGGAGTAGAAACAAATGCGTGTGTGTCTGTTTATTCATGATCATAACATGGATTTTATTTATATTATAACCCCCCCCCCCCCCCACACACACACACACACACCCCACCAGATCTATTAAACAAAAAATACAATTCACACTGAATATTTATTGAATACACCTCTTGAGCATATTTTCAATTTCTGAATTCGAAGTCATATTGATATTTTGATATGTCAAAAAGGCTCATTAAAAGCTGAAATTCTTGAAATAATGTTAGCATGACTACTGCAGAATAATCTTTTGTTATTTCTTTACAACAACAACAACAACAACAACAACAAAAAAGCAATTAAACAATTGTTTTAAAATATGATTCATTTTTAAAAACGCTTTTGTCCACAAAATCAAAGTCATGTGGTTTAACCAACATGTATTTGTTGTTTATGTTGACCATAAAACCATAAAACAGAGAGGGCACCTTGAGACTCTCAAGACAGCGTGAAGTTTAAAAAAAAAAAAAATTTTTTTTTTTTTTTTTTTTTTTTGAAAAGGCACATTTTGTTCTGGTCATGTGGTGTAACCCTGAGAAAATTGAGTGATATTTGACAAAAAAATGTAATCATATATATATATATATATATATATATATATATACAGGTGCATCTCAATAAATTAGAATGTCGTGGAAAAGTTCATTTATTTCAGTAATTCAACTCAAATTGTGAAACTCGTGTATTAAATAAATTCAATGCATACAGACTGAAGTAGTTTAAGTCTTTTGTTCTTCTAATTGTGATGATTTTGGCTCACATTTAACAAAAACCCACCAATTCACTATCTCAAAAAATTAGAATACATCATAAGACCAATAAAAAAAACATTTTTAGTGAATTGTTGGCCTTCTGGAAAGTATGTTCATTTACTGTATATGTACTCAATACTTGGTAGGGGCTCCTTTTGCTTTAATTACTGCCTCAATTCGGCGTGGCATGGAGGTGATCAGTTTGTGGCACTGCTGAGGTGGTATGGAAGCCCAGGTTTCTTTGACAGTGGCCTTCAGCTCATCTGCATTTTTTGGTCTCTTGTTTCTCATTTTCCTCTTGACAATACCCCATAGATTCTCTATGGGGTTCAGGTCTGGTGAGTTTGCTGGCCAGTCAAGCACACCAACACCATGGTCATTTAACCAACTTTTGGTGCTTTTGGCAGTGTGGGCAGGTGCCAAATCCTGCTGGAAAATGAAATCAGCATCTTTAAAAAGCTGGTCAGCAGAAGGAAGCATGAAGTGCTCCAAAATTTCTTGGTAAACGGGTGCAGTGACTTTGGTTTTCAAAAAACACAATGGACCAACACCAGCAGATGACATTGCACCCCAAATCATCACAGACTGTGGACACTTCACACTGGACTTCAAGCAGCTTGGGCTATGAGCTTCTCCACCCTTCCTCCAGACTCTAGGACCTTGGTTTCCAAATTAAATACAAAACTTGCTCTCATCTGAAAAGAGGACTTTGGACCACTGGGCAACAGTCCAGTTCTTCTTCTCCTTAGCCCAGGTAAGACGCCTCTGACGTTGTCTGTGGTTCAGGAGTGGCTTAACAAGAGGAATATGACAACTGTAGCCAAATTCCTTGACATGTCTGTGTGTGGTTGATGCCTTGACCCCAGCCTCAGTCCATTCCTTGTGAAGTTCACCCAAATTCTTGAATCAATTTTGCTTGACAATCATAAGGCTGCGGTTCTCTCGGTTGGTTGTGCATCTTTTTCTTCCACACTTTTTCCTTCCACTCAACTTTCTGTTAACATGCTTGGATACAGCACTCTGTGAACAGCCAGCTTCTTTGGCAATGAATGTTTGTGGCTTACCCTCCTTGTGAAGGGTGTCAATGATTGTCTTCTGGACAACTGTCAGATCAGCAGTCTTCCCCATGATTGTGTAGCCTAGTGAACCAAACTGAGAGACCATTTTGAAGGCTCAGGAAACCTTTGCAGGTGTTTTGAGTTGATTAGCTGATTGGCATGTCACCATATTCTAATTTTTTGAGATAGTGAATTGGTGGGTTTTTGTTAAATGTGAGCCAAAATCATCACAATTAAAAGAACCAAAGACTTAAACTACTTCAGTCTGTGTGCACTGAATTTATTTAATACACGAGTTTCACAATTTGAGTTGAATTACTGAAATAAATGAACTTTTCCACGACATTCTAATTTATTGAGATGCACCTGTATATATATATATATATATATATATATATATATATATATATATATATATATATATATATATATAAATTTACCTAGAAAAATGTGTTTCAAAACTTTTTTTAAAATGAAAGATTAAGTTGTTTATCCTCTCATGTATTCAAGGTGAAAAGAAAGGATTACATTACATTTAGTAATGGTTAGACCACATGACATTTTAATTTTCTTTTTAATTTTCTTTGTAGAAAATGTATGAGACCAGATTGAACACAAAGATTACATTTCTAAGAACTTGACACACGTGTTTTAATTTAAACTTGATTTTTAATAAAGATTTCTTATTTTTAACTCAGCTGGTGTTCTCAGCATGTACTGGGCTTGAGTAATTAATCAGCTTGCATGTTTTCACTGTTTGCAATCTGATTTGTTGATTTTGTTGTTAGATTTGGTAACTTCTTGTTTTGTGAAGTCTGAAGTTCATTTTCAACACAAAATGTACCCTTTATGATAAAAAATGATCTGATGATTGTTACGTCATTGTGTTTTGTGCAGCAAGTGTTGAAATCTTGTGCGCAGCTCTGAATCTTGTTTCTGTCTGCAGTAATACCAGGTAATGTTGTCTTATATTCATGTATTAAGCTTAATTTTTAAAAGTTAAGCTAAAATCAGTGCTACATTGCTTGAGTCAAATGTATAAACAAAGACTGAGTTAAATTTACTTAAAACTAACTTAAAATTGTGTTTAGCTTTTTCTTAAATTGCACATCTGGTTTTTAATTTTATTTGCAGTTAGCCTATGTAAATGGATGGTAGGCTAAATGACAAAACTGATATCATCTAAAGGTACGTTCACATGACAACGATGTACTAAAAACGGAAACGTTTTTCCTTTGCGTGTTTGAAAAGTTTCGCATTCAGATGACAACCTTGTCAAAACAATCCCCGTTCACACGGATCCGTGAAAACGACTAAACACACAGTATTATGCATGCCAGAAACACTACGTGCCTGCGCACATAAGCATTCTTCCACAGAACGGTGAATACAAACAATGAAGATGGCGAAAGCATCAATTCTTTTTTTGTATGTTTACAATGAGACGATAACGGCATCGTTTTCAAAAACTTGCACTTCGAAACCCGTTTTCAGGCCCCAAAACGGCGTTATCGTGTAAACGAACAGGCAAAACGCATAAAAGGTTTTCCGTTTTTAGCTGAAAACATTGTCGAGTAAACAGCCCCTAAATGTTTTCGAATTTGTGAAAACGATGACGTCATGCGCATGCGTATTACGTGTTCAGTCTATAGGTCTGCGCGCGAGTACTTCAAAACAACGCGTGAGACATTCAAAACTACAATGGCGGACTACAGGACTGTGTTTGTGCTGCTCAAGGTTTTGAGTTTATTGACGCTTCTCCAGCAACCTGTAGATTTACTGCATCACTTCTATGACCAGCGATCGCCATCTTCATTGTTTGTATTCACCGCTCTGTGGAAGAATGCTTATGTGCGCAGGCGCGTAGTGTTTCTTTACAAAGTGACATCGCCAACTACTGGCCTGGCATGCATAATACAGCGTTTTTAGTCGTTTTCGCAGATCCGTGTGAACGGGGATCGTTTTGACAATGTTGTCGTCTGTGCGCGAAACTTTTCAAAAACGCAAAGGAAATCTTTTCCGTTTTTAATTCATCGTTGTCATGTAAACGTACCCTGAATCAGCAGCTTCTCTTGTTTAACTTGATATATACTGTATTTGATATGCCAAACTGGCATAACAATTAATTTGAAAAAATGGAATTTGATTACCACAAATACATGCACAAATCTGTTTTTCTGAGTTTTTTTTTATTTATTTTTTTTTTATTTTTTTTGACTAATTTGCATGGGGATAAGATGTGACTTCTAAACTAATTTGGAACTGATAAATATAGGATTATTTTATCGAATGTGCTCCAACCTTCTCTGGTCCCCCCGTGCTACAGTTGATGTCATCTGTATTCAGACTTTGTTTAAATGTATATCTGTGTATCTGGATGCTGTTTTTGAAGAAGGTTTGAAATGTGTAAAAATTTTGAAACAATTGAGCTTGGTGCATTAAACAGTGGGGAAATCTAGGTGCATATTTCACTTTTTTTCAACAACCAAAGGAACCTCGAAGTTCTCTCATTCAACATACAAAGGATAGTTTGTTGAATGAGAAACTGAAAGGATCAGCACTAAAGCTGTGGTCAACCTCTCCCTGTAAGAAAACACCATATTCCCATTGGCAGTACTGCTTTGCAGGCATCTAAGTCTGCATTCTCTCATTTAGCCATAGCTTGCAGGCCTCATTCATTTTTTATAGCAGGCTGACTGAGCCCTGTCTCAGATACACTACGACTGTAAACAATGCACTAGCACTTGTGTCATTTAACACTTAAGCAGGCAATAATGGATATGCCTGTGAGGGAATGTCATGGGTTCAAATACAACAGAGTATTTTCAATCCTAGCCCATACAGAACAGATAGATACAACAGAGGTATAATCTCAGGGTCTTATGACAGTAGCTGCTATGACTAATTCAGTGTAGTGCAAAACAAACCGGTTTAACAAACTTGTGTGACCTGAACTAATTCAGGTGGTTTCGATAGAAAATGTTACCACTTATATTGTTGTAGAGAATGCTATGGGCTAATATACAGTATAACATATAAGAACAATATGTTTTAATATACACCTTTAGCATTTTGCAAAATACAGGACATATGGTTATTTGAAGTCAGTGTTACATTATTAAACACACTTCATCCAACATTTATAGTAACTGTGAATGATAGTGTTGAACCTTTATTGTCAAAATTGTCATGAAAAATTAAGCAACATTGTTATGTGTATAATTTTGATTCTCAAAGTTTATTTGGATAATTATTGAGGGATTACAAGATAGACAAAAGCCAGTAGCGGTGTTAACCACCACACAAACCATGCAAATGCATAGGGCCCGGGGGGAAAGCTGAGCAAAATGCTCAAGGGGTGATGCGTTGCTCTGTGTTCACGTGCGGATATGCTGTTCTTCAGCCTTCTCTGAGCAGTTCATGTGCATTGTGAAGGCAAAGTGCTGCAGGTGCACCCATTCATGCAATTCCAAACATCTGATGCCGCTTAAAGTTATTATTTAAATCTAAAATCATGACACAGTAGGCTATCTCAGAAATGTTGGAGTTGGCAGCACTTCACCACATTTGTTGTAATATGGCTGACTGTTAATATGATCTGTTATATAATGTAAATCAGAAGATGATTCACCCCTTGCTTAAAACCTATGTTATGGCAACACTGCTTCTGTTAAGGAAGAGCCCACTATGTGTGAGATATTGGAACTACCAAAAAAAAAAAAAAAAAAAAAAGGAAAAAGATGCAGTCAGTGATCAACCTTTGTAGCTCCAAAAATTACATAAAGGAAGCGTAGAAGTAATCCATAAGACTCCAGTGGTTAAATTAATTTCTTCAGAAGTGATATAATAGGTGTGGGTGAGAAACAAGTCCTTTTTTTACTCTAAATCTCCACTTTCACTTTTACATATGTAAGTGAAAGTTAAAGTGGAGATTTAGAATAAAAAAGGACTTAAATAGTTTTCTATTTCTCACCCACACCTATTATATTGCTTTTGAAGATATGGATTTCAACACTGGAGACTTGGATTACTTTTATTACTTTTGGAGCTGCAAAGGTCTTATCACCATTCCCTTGCATTGTATGGACCTACAGAGCTGAGATATTTTTATAAAAATCTTTGTTTGTGTTCTGTAGAAGAAAGAAAGTCACACATCTGGGATGGCATGAGGGTGAGTGAATGATAAGAGAATTTTCATTTTTGGGTGAACTATCCATTCAAGCTGGGAAAGGCTACAGTATTGCTTAAAAACATGAAATAGGCCTATATCCCACCACACAACAATAGCTCAGTGGGCAAGAGTGTGTATAAAATGAGAATTATGTCAATATTTGCCTTCAGAGTGAACAATGCTGCCTTCCAAAGGCAAAATGCAGTAACTATACTTTTTGTCCAAATTAAATTATGACCGAAATCGGGTCACTCAGACTTTGATCTGACCTGTGACAGACAGGTTTGGCTCAGCTCTGCTCAGAGTAGGAGAAAACATGTGAAAATTGCAATGACTTCAAAATCCACTCTAAAACCAAGTAACTGGAGCCCTTCTTCTCAACTTCAGTGTTTGTGTAGTTATGGACAGTTTGGGTGGCACTCTATCTCTTTAAGATCACATATTGACAGCCACCATAAAATCTAATTAAATTTGTTTGAAGAGAGATGTCTGAAAGAGCTGATTCTAATCTAAACACTACCTAACTTACCTAAACATTATCTAACTGTTTGCTTAAGATTTAAAACAACATCCTGTTAAGCTGATTGTTAGACACTGATGTAGCACACACAAACATATGCTGTGCTGTCCATCTAATGACAACACTAAGTTTCTTTTTTTAATGACAGTATTATTGCATTCTGCATTCATTAAAAAATGCATTGGGGATCATACTTTGGTGAATGCTTCCACTTCAGTAACAACTTCAATCACATGCTCTGTTTCTGATGCAAATGCATTATGCTCCTGCCCAACTATATCAAGAACTTTTTTCCCATTTAGCAAGAGTCATGCCTTTGTAGCAATATCTCATCACAAAACTTTCACCATTAACCTTTAACTGGACAAGATGTGTCCTCTCTCACATTTATGAGTGAAATTCATGAACTGGGTTCTTGGAACTTATACATCTAAATCACAACCACCATGGCTCTGGGAGTGTTTTTAGAGTGAAAATAAAACATTCACAGATATATTAAATGAAAGGGTTAAAATTACTGTAACTGGTCAATTTTAAACTGTTCCGGTTTTTGTTCACCGTTGACAGATGTAAACGGATCCTTTCATGTTTATTACTGTCTTTATGATTAATATATAACTTATCAACAAGAAAATGGCCATGGATATTGTCTCCTGTGATAAGAGGTCCTGCACCGGATATATTTAGAGGGCAACATACCCTGATTCACAGTCAAAATTAGGTTGAAGTTGTTGGTTTGCCATGGATTTTATTTCATTGCACTGTTAATATTTAAGAGACATGTCATAACGCAGTAAGTAGTAATCTAATGTGTGATGAGAAAAATGTAATTTAATTAAAACGACATTTTTGTGTTTTACACTTTTTTATATTTTAAACAATATTTAATGTTAAACACTTTGAATTTTTAAAGCGAACCATTGTAACACATTATGAATATTCTTTGTCATTTTTAATTAAGATTTATCATGCATATAATTAAGACATTTCTGCCTGTGTCTATTTACACATGGATATTTGGCTCCTCTCTCATTTGTGCAGGTATGATAATCAAGACTTTCATCTTCTTTGCGTTTATAATGTAAATAATTTAGAGTCAATGTTCTTCTCTATTCATATGAAAAGTGCAATTCAATCTTTTCTATTGAAAAAATAAATAGTAGGATGGAGTTTAATGAAGATTCAAAGTCAAACTTCATATAATGTAGCTGAAATCAATGTTTAATCTGTATTCTAACTTTCAGATGCCCCTAATTCAAGTTTATGGGGGAAGAAGGTGTACTTTATGAACCGTCTCTGTTTTTGGCAGCTGAGTAATAGTTGTACCATACCACCTTTAGAGGAACTAAGTGTATGCGTTGACTTCAAGCGAAAGCTTGGTACTTATGAATGGACAGCTTTTGACTACAAAGGTCCAGGGGCGAAGCACATGGAACTTGGCTTGACTGGGGATGGGGGCAATGTAAAAGCCTCACTTTTTGGAAAAGAATGGACAGTTGCATACAACTTGCCCTTAGACAACTGGCACACAGTTTGTCTGACATGGTCAAGTCACACAAAGATTTTCCAGCTGATTGTCAATGGAAACAGTCACAATTTTTATTTAAACGAGTCATTTCCCAGGTTCCTTGCCGCAAATGGTACATTGACTTTGGGAGTGTCACATAGTTTTGCTGGAGGTGTTATGGATTTTGAGACTGGGAAAAACTTTATTGGGGATATGACCTTGTTCCGAATGTGGGGAGAACAACTGAGTGCTTTGCAGCTAGCTGCATGGAAATGTGTTGGTGGGACTGTTGTCTCTTGGAAAGTGAAAGACTGGGACTATCACAGGTGCCCACCAATACAGGACAAGAGCTTGAAGTGTGGTGAGAGAAATTGCTCTCTCTTTCTTCCCTTCTCATTCTAAGCAGCTTTATACAGCGGGGTCGAGAATTCTGAGATCACATAGAAAACCTGGGCTTCAAAATCAAATTTAAACCTTGAAATAATTGCACAATAATTGCACAATTTCATATCAGATAAGCACATTTGTGACATTGATCATTTTAATTCCTTTGATCAGAAGGCAGAAATTCTCAGATTCATGTTAATTTTGAAATTCAACTTTTAACTCAAATTGTTATGCTGATAATATAATTTTTAATGAAAAAACAAATGGGTTAAGAAAGCAAAATGCAAAAAAGAACAATTTTCATCGGTGGTCTCAGACTTAGGCCCCACTGTATCTTTCTGTCTCTCTTTTCTTCTCTCTCTCTCTCTCTCTCTCTCTCTCTCTCTCTCTCTCTCTCTCTCCATCTTTCAAAATCTTAAGAGTTCAAAAATATTGGCACAAGTGGAAATATAGGGCTAATGTTATATATCTTGTGATGACGTGAGATAGTTTTATCATTGCCTCTAATGAACTGTAACTTCAATATCTTTCAGAATGGTCAAAATATAAAATTAGAATGAGCATATCTATTACACAAAAGACCAATGTTGAAAAAACTAAGAATGATTTCAAGGAGATTGTTCTGAACTGGGTAAGATTGTTTCATTTTTTTAAGGTTTTCACTTAAAGTATTAGCTTAGGAAAAATAATGAATTCTACTTTCTGTCTTAATTTTATATTATTTCATTAATCAATTTATTTATTTATTGCAATATTTCAGCTTAGGCACGTTTTTCCTCAGAACACATCAGTGTATTCTGTGGTCCTGTCAAATTTAAGGTAATAGTGTTTAGTCTTTTTTATTAATAAAAGTTTACCTGCCTTCATGTCTTTGCACAAAAATAATTAGTGTGGCTAATGTTTACTTACGTATGTCTAATGATTTAGGTAGAGCAAACATATGATGTTAGAGATTTTATTATAGAGAGTTCATGCCATTTTGTTTTTCTCTTCATGGTTAAACTGTTAGATGAGGCGTGCAAGTTTTTTTTAACCACCTGTCTCATTTGTGCTCCAATTTAGTCCTGAAACAGGAAGTGGTTTAAATAGACACAATAATGAAGAAATTCAGGTATATTGTTATCATGCACCACATCTAACTGATTTTTAGTTTTAGATCTTAATATTATAGCATGACAAAGTGTTAATATAGAGTTTACATTATGCTTCTTTTTAGGGTAGTGGAAAGCAATCAGAAAAGAAACAATGGTAAAATCAATATACCAATTCTCATATAAATATAAATATCACAAGAAGTTAATGCTTTATATTGACAGCATACAAATCAGCTGAATGTGTATTTGTCTAACATAAACTCTGTTCTGGTCTGAGGTTTGACTGTCTGGTGTTTGTGAGCGTGACACCTGCAGCTGATGTGAGTGAAACAGAGGCTGAGATAAAGAAGCTGTTAATACCCAGCTACAACCACAACAAAAACATCATCCTGAAAACAGACCCAACATCTATAAACATTGTGTCAGTAGGTAGGTGTGTGTGTATGTGTGCTAGTGATGAGGTGGATAGATGTTTAATTTATTTTATAGTATTCTGATAGTCTAAACTGACTTTTGCATTTTTAAAGCTTGCTTTCCCAATATGACTTTGAATCCTGCTGTGAGCACTATTGCATCAGTCACTCCTCACAGTACAAAGAGTCCCAACATAGGAAGTGCAAACATTACAGTATCAGGTCAGCTTTATTTAGAACTTAATTCATTGAACATAATTCAATTGAAATAAATATTTTTAATAAAGGCAGTAATTTATTCAAAGATACTAAAATGTTAACTATGCTGTACACTCACATACAAAATATTAATTTTCTCTGAAATCATCTTTAGTAACTCCGACATCAAAACAAACTCTGACTATGGAAAATATGAGCTATATGTCCACCTCAGGTCCAAACCCAGGTGAGTTAAACAATAGCCATAATACATACGTGTAAGTATTGTTTGTATCCTTCTATTTAGAAATAATGATATTGCGGTATCTTGACGGTATAAGTAAGTGACCCCTATGAAAATCACTTTTGAGTAAATGTTGTTTTATAAGGGCAACAGAAAAAGGGGTAGTAGAAAATATTAATATATCCTTTAGTTTCATACATTTTTATTGCTTCTTCTCTGTTGCACAGAAATCTTGATCAAAACTATGCAAAATTTATAGTCATATTGAGCTACTTGTAACATTAAATATGATTTAAAATTTCAATAAAATTTCAATGAAATTAAAGATACATTGCAATAATGGTCTATTTTTTACAATCAGATTTATTAGGAGAGGAGTAATTCTCTGTTTGTTTTATTAGGTTTTGGAGACACTTTTTATAGAGTCTATCACAACCTAACATTGAGTGGCATAATCACAGACCCAGAACACACGCTTCAGCAATGGGTGAGTACAAACACACTGAAAATATTTCTTACAACTTATTATTATATTATTATTATTATTGTTATTATTTTTATTATTATTATTTAATATAATTTGCTTCTTTTGTTTTTAGCTTCAGCAAACACTGGGAGATCATAAAATGGAAGTTTTTAATCTTGTGCTAAAAGGAGCTCCAAAGTAAGGACACAGTTTATACACAAACAAACTATCAAATATACTATATATATATATATATATATATATATATATATATATATATATATATATATATATATATATATAATGTACAGATTTAGCTGTTTCAGAAGGGAATTAGTACTTTAATTCACCAAAGTGGCATTCAACTTATCCTACAAAGTATAGTGAGGACATTACTGATGTAAAAAACATCACCATCACTATTTGAAAAAAGTCATTTTTGATCAAATCTAGACAGGCCCCATTTCCAGCAGCCATCACTCCAACACCTTATCCTTGAGTAATCATGCTAAATTGCTAATTTAGTACTAGAAAATCACTTGCCATTATATCAAACACAGTTGAAAGCTATTTGGTTCATTAAATGAAGCTGAACATTGTCTTTGTGTTTGTTTTTGAGTTGCCACAGTATGCAATAGACTGGCATGTCTTAAGGTCAATATTAGGTCAAAAATATCAAAAAAGAAACAGCTTTCTCAAGAAACTCATCAGTCAATCATTGTTTTGAGGAATGAAGGCTATACAATGCTTGAAATTGCCAAAAAACTGAAGATTTCATACACTACAGTATTCAAAGACAAACGACAACTGGCTCTAACAAGGACAGAAAGAGATGTGGAAGGCCAGATGTACAACTAAACAAGAGGATAAGTACATCAGAGTCTCTAGTTTGAGAAACAGACACCTCACATGTCCTCAGCTGACAGCTTCATTTATTTCTACCCACTCAACTCCAGTTTCATGTACAACAGTAAAGAGAAGACTCTTTGAGAAGAGGTGCAGGCCTTATGAGAAGAACTGCAAAGAAAAAGCCACTTTTGAAATAGAAAAACGAAAAGAAAAAGGTTAGAGTGTGCAAAGAAACAGACATTGGACAACAGATAACTGGAAAAGAGTGTTATGGCTCTTAACCCCATTGAGCTTTTGTGGGATCAGCTAGACTGTAATGTGCGTGAGAAGTGCCCGACAAGACAGCCACATCTATGGCAAATGCTACAGGAAGCGTGGAGTGAGAATGTCACCTGAGTATCTGGACAAACTGCAAAGCTGTCATTGCTACACATGGAGGATTTTTTGATGAGAACTCTTTGAAGTAGTTTAAGAAATTCTGAAAAAAAATAATCAAATTGTAATAGTCATTTTTCACGTTATTAAATGTCCTGACTATACATTGTGATCAGTTGAATGCCACTTTGGTGAATAAAAGTACCAATTTTTTCCATAAGAGCAAAATCTGTACATTATTCCAAACTTTTCACCACCAGTGTGTGTATATGTATATATATATATATATATGTGTGTGTGGGCAGGTTTAAGTGGTTTGTGAGGACATTTTTTTTAGGTTACAAACTGGTAATTACAAGGGTATTATGCTATAAATGTGGTTTATGAGGAGATTTCTAGTGTCCTCATAATTCAAATCGCTTAAAAAACATACTAAACGATGTTTTATTGAAAATGTAAAAATGCAAAAATGTTTCTGTGAGGATTAGGTTTAGGGGTAGGGTTAGGGGATAGAATCTATAGATCGTACAGTATAAAAATCATTATGTCTATGGAGAGTCCTCATAATGATAGCTGCACCAACATGTGTATATATATGTGTGTGTGTGTGTGTGTGTTTGTGTGTGTGTAAATGCCACATTCTTTATGCAGAATATGTACAGATAAAAACAAATTTGTATTGCTGTGTCACAAACTAGGAAATCTTTTTCAGGTACAGCAGTACTTTTCAGGTTCAAGCACTGAAGACAGTGAATGTCACAGCGACAGGGAAGCTGATTTTCGAACTCTTAACAAAAGGATACTCAAATGCTTCCATCACTATCAATGTCCCAACTAATGAAGTCAACATCCTGCATATAGGTATCCTCTGTTGTTTGTCCTTAAAAACTCTAAAAACCTTTGTAAAATGTCTCTTGGTGAATGTTTAAAATTGGGACAAAACTAAATAAATCTAGCAATCATTTATATACAAATTATCATTGAGAATGTATCTCTATCATAGTCAAAAATATGTGCGTTGGATCTTTTCACATGCTGTTAATTTGTGCAGAGCCAGGCCTTTGTCCAATGGAGACCATGTACACAGTGTATGGTGTGTACACATGGCACATTATGATGGCTCAAACCACATATGAAACGGGGTGTGAGAAAGGCAAGGAATCTGCTTCAAGGTTTTGGTAAGTCTTATGCTGATATAAATCAATGAGGTCAATTTTGTTTGTTTCAGAGCAACACTGTTTTCTTATGTTAAAATATATCAACATTGTTGATATATTCTGAGATAAAATACTGAAAGAGTGAAATTAGATTTCTAATTTTGGTTAACAGACCTCCAGTACAGTTACAGTACTTACTGTATAAGTGAAATATTGCTTGTTTCTATAGAAACAGATCAGGGTGGCCCTGGAAAAAGCTTCAGATAATCCTCAGTCTATCCATGCGTGTATCATTGTGTCATTTAGTAAACAATCCTGTGCTAGCGCTACTGATTATGTCTTATCTTATTCTTGTGCAAAGCAATATCCTTTAAACATATAATTAACTTAACAATATTACATGCACTTAAACTAACAATACAAACATTCATTCATGAGCTGACCCTGACAGCAATCAAACTCCAATCATCATCTGAAAAAAAAAAAATAAAAAAAAAAAATGTTCTTTTATAGAGCTTTAGATAAAGTACAGTCTCTAAAAGACTAAAAGTTATATCACCTTGAACAAGGCATAGAGAAAAGTTGTTATTGTTCTTTATATGTATGGTAAGATCACACTGTTAACCCTAATGTTGCCATTACTGGAAGAATGTCATGTTTTGGGCTCATTACTCAAATATCAAAGTTCAAAGTTCCTTGAAATTATTTTTCTTAAAAATCCATAAATTTATGATTTTAAGTGTAAATAACTCAAACTATTGAGTACAAAATTGAGGCCATGATGAATACCCATAATGCTTAAATTATTTAATAATTTTCAAATGGTCAAATGGAACATTTGGGGGCATTTAAATAGTTGTTATTAAGAATTCATAGAGGTTTTATCTCTTTTTATGTTGTTTTGTTGTAAATATTTGTTTTGTGTGACGTCAGCAGGGTGATCTGTCTCCCCTTTGGTCAAGTTGGACCCTGTTAACTCTAACTCAGTTCTCCTTGTGTATGTGCATCTGAAGTACAGGCATATATGCATTTCTGTGGGGAAATTTTTTTATTTAATGAATGACCTAAGTTATAATCTTCATTATTTAAGATATTTGAATAATTTGAATAATTTGAAACAACAATATTTAAATAGCAAAGCTGAGTTAAGTGTACTTGCATCTATACCTTAAATTAAATAGTGAAGTTAATTGTAAATGAACACCAAGTTAAGTTAACTTAATTGCACAAGTTTGGAGATGCCATTACTCAATTCAGTTGAGGGAACGAGTTTACTCAATCAACTGAGGGAGTGAGTTTACTCAATCAATTGAGGAGAGTCAACTAATTAGTGTTTTCAGTGCAGGGAAAATGTGTTTATAGGAATAGAATGATGTAGTAAACAGTATACAATATAGTATATTATAATAGAGACAAGTCGCTGCTCCAACATGATCTGCAAGCCTTTTAATGTTGTATTATACAACCTATGTGACATTTTTCCTCATTCCTTTTAGTAAGTTAAGTGGAACAACTGATAGAGCTGTTTGGGACCACCCAGACATGAGCAAGTGTATGAGGACAATATTAGATTTTGTTGATTTGGAAAATATCACAGTTACAGCTAGTAAGTATCAATAAAGGCTCTTGTTTATTTATTTATTAGAAAAGCATTAAAGGAATAGTTCACCCAAAAATTTAAATTCTCTCATAACTTTCTCACCCTCATGTCATTCCAGATGTGTATGACTTTCTTTCATCTGCAGAACAAAAATTAAGATTTTTAGAAGAATTTCTCAGCTCTTATCGTCCATACAATGCAAGTGAATGGGTGCCAAAATGTTGAAGCTCCAAAAATCACATAATCACATAAAGTAATCCATAAGACTCCAGTGGTTAAATCCAAGCGATATGATAGGTGTGGGTGAGAAACAGATACATTTTTAAGTTCCTTTTTACTATAAATTTTCCTCCCTGCTCAGTCAATTTCCACTTTATGTTTCACTTTCACATTCTTCTTCTTGTGTTTCTGGTGATTCACATTCTTCATGCATATCGTCCCCTACTGGGCAGGGAGAAGAATTTCTAGCAAAAAAGGACTAAAATATTTTTCACCAACACCTATCATATCACTTCTGAAGATTTGAATTAAAACACTGGAGTCATATGGATTACTTTTATGATGCCTTCATGTGCTTTTTGGAGCTTAAAAAAATTGGCACCCATTCACTTGCATTGCATGGCCCTACAGAGCTGAAATATTTTACTAAAATTCATAATTTGTGTTCTACAGAAGAAAGAAAGTCGTATACATCTGGGATGCCAGGAGGGTGAGTAAATGGTAAGAGAATTTTAATTTTTGGGTGAACTATCTCTTAAATATACTTTTCTAAGAGAAGTCAGGAGCTAATATATTTGACTCAGCTGACTATAAGATTCATGCTGTCTCTGTCCCCAGACAACTCAGCAGATATTGTGAACATGATTGAGAATCTGCTCAGTGAACAGAACAGTCTGACTGACGTCCAGCTAAACATTGTGATTGAAAAGCTGTCTTTGGTCACTATGGTGGGAACTTTGACCACAGAGTTGTCCAGCAGCATTACTTACATAGTTTCAAAAATCTGCGATTGCACAACTAATCTCGGCCAAGTCACCAATGAGTAAGTATACAAGCAAGTGGGGGCATTCTGTATGAGCTTTTATCTTGATTCATACAGTTAAAAGACAAACAACATTTATAGTCTCCAAACAGACTTTTTAAAGTTCTTTATTCTTTGTTTTAAAAAATTGGATCTCATTTTGTTCAAAATTGATCTCTTACAATGAATGAAGAACAAATCCTGCACACCACAGTAGCTGGCAAGAATAACAATATTTTTTAAAACAGCAATATTTTGGTCAGTCATTTGCCTGACAAAGGTTGCATGACCACAACGTTGCACTGTAAAACATTTTTTGCCTGGTAATCTTCTTTTTTTGTGTGTGGGGAAGAATCCTTTCCATTACCGACCGCATGGGAGATAGAACAGAGTTCACAGGAGCCAGTCACAATATGACAGCACCTTCATTAGCACTGCAGCTGATCAACCTTGACACCTCTCAGTTCCAAGGCCTCACATTCGGAGTGTCCTCCTTCCAGACTGGCCTCACCCCTGAGGTGAGAGACAAAGAGAGATTGTATATCTAACACGTCATAAGACCAAGATGATTATGGAACCCTTAGTCTCTTAGCTAAAACAGAGGTGTGATATTAAAATATCACAGTACCTTTGCAAGTGTATTTTCACACCATTCTGACCAAGGTTTCTGTGTCCTTGTGTGTGTTAGCGAATTGTGTTATTCAAGAGGTTATTTTAGCACTATTTACAGTGCATGTCAGGTGTGATACTTGCTATGACCAGCAGATGACTTTAGATCTTTAAATATACGAGTCAGTAAGTATTATTATTTGGCTTGATGACACTGCAAATAGTGGTAAACTACGATTGTCTCCTTAAAGTTCTAAATCTAAATATAATGCTTAAAAATTACTTTTGTTGATAACCACATGAAGCACATTTTTTAGGTTACCTGACCAAAATGTGGCTCCATTTTTATACAGTAAATGTTGCAGAAGAGCTGAATATACTGTGCATAGCCTAAAGTATTTTCCCTTTAAACTAAAATGTATGATTTATAAGTTGGCATTTTCTGTCTATTTCACTAAATGAAAGTATGAAAATTAATGATTTATGGTTCTTAAAGGCACAGTGTTTTTGCTAACTGCTAAACATTTGAGTACTTTTGAAAAATATGTCTAAAATGATAAAGACTCTAGTCATATCAGTCTTAGAGGAAACATAATGAACATAATCAGAGGTGGAAAGTAATGAATTGCAACTAATCTGAAGTCAGGTACTTCAATAAATTTCAGTAAATTTTTCACATTTTTCTACTTTTTTTAAGTATAAATAAATAATATTTCTTTTACTTTTACTTGAGTTGATTAAAATGGAGTAATCAACTTCGCTACAGTTATTTTTCACCACAATTACAAAGTACAAAAAAATACATAATATTTCTGAATTTGTGAGAAGAAGAAAGTTATAAGCGCTAAATTTGTTTATAAACTAAAACGTGCTGTGGGCGGCATGACGGAAGCCCGCAGGGCATAGCATCATGAGCACAGCCGCTTGCATAAACTGCCGCCGGTGTCCTCTCTTCTCTAGCTTCTTCAAGACTAACTGCCCTGTCACTATACAAGCACTGTAATACTGTGATTTTCTGCATATATCATTTTATTCTGGAAAGGATTCGTTCATTCAGGTACGATGGAACCGTCTGAACACATTTAACCACTGATCAAAATTCACTTGTTTTTAAGGTAGGCAAGGTTTTAACTGTGTCAAATATTAACACAATGTAGTTTGACATATATGTGGGGATATCTTGTTTACTTGCTACTATATGTCTAAAACAATCTTTTACAGTGCTAATAGCGTCAGAAATTAATGGGGACTCAGGGCAAAAATGCCACCAAAATTAACAAAAATATCCCGAAATTCAAAATATAGAGGCAAAAAATGCCCACGCAACGAGTTCTTATTTTATTCCGTTCCGGTTCCTCACACCATCACGTGCACAGACAGGCCCTCCGCTTCTATCAATCCGCATCAGTTTGTTATTGTACTCCCATGTTAAATTCTGTAACCGTTTGCCCCTCTTGTTCAAAATAAACTGTCCTAGCAGGTAACACTCTTGCTCACGGTGCTGTACTGTACTTCATTGCCCTGTTCTGCTGTTTATCTGTCTGAAAAACCTCACCCGCTAGAGGCCAATAGTGCGCAAGGGATGGATGTTATATAAAGAAGGTATGAGAAATCACAAAACATAATGTAACCAAATGCTACAATTAACTTAATAATAATATCTCAATATGTTAAATAACCATAGTGTTATTAAGACTTTATTATTACAACTGTAATACAATAATACATATACAGAACAACCACTTTTAGTGTTTGAATCAATTATATCTCTCACTAAACACTGTGTGAAATGTTTATTTTTGCCTTATTTTATTCAGTTGGCATGTAGGAGTTGATTGACAGTTTGCTTAATAATCTCATTCCATATCTGGATAATTGCTGCAAATATCATAGAGGATAAATGTCCTCTATGATATTGCATTATTTTAGTTTTGTACAGTAATACTTTTTAAAAAAATAAGTTTTGTCTAACTTAATAGACAAAATACTTGGACATACGTGAATGAGAATAAACCTGAAGTAGGAATGTGTTTCAGTCACAATGCACATTATGTAGTTTAGAGATGATTTAGAGACATTTAGAATGTTACAAATGGCTATTTCTATTTAAATAAATGTTGTATTCTTAAAATTCTCTGTTTGTCCAAGAATCCTCTTGCAGCAATGCAGGTCTTTGGCATTTAGAAGCTGCTAGTTTAGGACCTGTGAGGAGTCTGTTTCTCAAACTAGAGACTGTGATTTACTTGTATTTTTGTTGTGCACTTCCTTCTCTATCCTGGTTAGAAATTCTTTTTTTCAAAACAGTAATGCATGGAATAGCCTTCATCTCTCCTAAACAATAGACTTTAGGAGAAAATAGAATTTCAGGAGAAATGTGTTTCTTTGCCTATTTTTAAAAACAAAATTTGACTTGCAAGTGTAAAGCAACTTGTAAGAACTCAGTACCTCAGCAAATGGGAAAAAAAACCCCACTGTACTGTGATTTCCACATGGTAGTGCAACCATTTTCAATTGTTCTAATAATAAGAAGATGTTCTTGAGTGCCAAATTAGCACTTTAGAATGCTTTGTAAGGAATAGGTGACACAGTATATGTTTGCAAACACAGGTAAAGAAAAAATTTAATAAATACCACTTAAAACAATTATTTCAAACTATAATAATAATTTGCAATGAATGTTTTTGGCAGTATTTTTGATCAAATTAATGCATCCTTGGTGAAAGGAAGCATCAATTTCTTTCAAGAACAAAAATGTCTTTGTGTTCTAAAAATGGAAGCGTATATACTATATATAATAACATTTTCATAAAGTAACCTGTAACGTAATTACTTGAGTATTTTTTCGGCAAACTACTTATTTACTCTTACTTGAGTCATAATATATCTCAGTACTTCTGCTTGTACTCAAGTGAATTATTTCTTCAGTAGCAGTACTTTTACTTAAGTAAATAAATCAGTACTCTTTCCACCACTGAACAATATTCAATAATATAATTCAGTGTACATTTAAAATGTTAACACATTTAAAGATGTAAGATTCTCTTCCTGCCTTTTTTGTAGATATTTTTTGCCCAGAACTTTTTAGTGCTGCCAGACACAGTGACTGTGGCATCCATATCCTTACCTTCTGCTATAGAGAACTTTTTCCCCCAAACAAGTGAAACCAGACCACGCATTCAGTTTCATTTTTATGGCAAAGAAAACCTCTTTAAGGTAAATTACACATCCAGGACCTCTACTCAAGTTTTTCTTTTGGGTTTTCCTCACCACCTTTTGATTTTATGCAAAACACAGCATTTTTGTTGTTGTTGCTACAGTACTTTTGCATGTTCATTAGTACTAACTCCTGACTGCACAATATCTAGGACCTACAACTGGGAACCAGGTTAATGCTGAACTCTTATGTAGTGTCTGCCAGGATCACCAATGCCACAGTGATCAACCTTGAGATCCCATTGGTGGTCGCTTTCCACCATCTGCAGCCCAAAGAGGTCTGTGTGGATACAATAATCCATTATTATCATAAACAACTGGAAGTGCACTGCAGTAAACTTTTATAACAATACAGTGCAACTTGATGAATGTTATCTTATATCAACAAAACAATTTCCCTATTTTCCTAAGAATAGCTTCTCATGAAATTGACAGAGTTGTAACTTATCTGTTGTGATTAACTCTAATATTAAGGCTTTCTCACCACACTTTTTCACCTCTACAGGATCAACACATTGTCCACTGTGCCTACTGGGACTTCCATAAAAACAGTGAGCTTTGTGATACACACTCTCAAGCAGATTTCAACCACACATCTACTGTAAGCATGTTAATTTTAGTCAATATTCCCATGACAGTTCAGTGGCTGTTTGTGTGTTTGACAGATGGGAGAGGTGGATGGAACAGTGAAGGATGTGAGACACAGAAATCAAATGCCACTCATACGTTCTGCTGCTGTGATCATCTCACACATTTTGGAGCTCTTCTGGTGAGTAGGGTTTTGGGTTTTGATTCACATACTGTATATTTTTTTGTTTGGGTAAAACTGAATTTGCCTTTCCATCAGCACAAAGTCAATGAAAGAAAACTGACAATCTGTGCACTGTAGCAAAGCCAGTATGATAATTTACACTTTTATGAAAACATTTGGCAACTAAAGGTCAAGCTTAATTTAAGAATACAACTCTTGTATGCTTGATGTGCGAAATATTAGCATAATACATGCCTATATTTCGTTTATTTTAATATTTCAGGATATCTCGAAAACCCCAATAAACCCAGAGGATGTAAGGATTGTGACCATCATCTCATACCTGGGCAGTGGTATATCCTCTGTCTTTCTCGGAGTCACATTGCTCACCTATGTGGCCTTTGAGTGAGTTCAAAGTACTGTTTGGGAGCTACAGGGTTACCAGAGTAACAGTGCAAATTAGTAAAATCCTTATGTTTGTTTATATCCATGAGCGACTCAAAAAGCTTCTCCAGAAGGATTGTCAATAAGTGTGGATTGATAAATATGCCATTATGGATCTAACAGGAATAAAGATAACAAGAAACTAAAGCAAGAAATGAATATTATGTATAAAAAAAAACTACAGAAAGAAAGAAAATGCTGCTTGTCTCCTTTTGTTCAGCATCCCATGTAACGTGTGTTTTCTTATCACAGGAAACTGAGACGAGACAACCCTTCAAAGATCCTTATTAACCTCTCAGTGGCCTTGCTAGGGTTGAACATGCTTTTCCTGGTGAACTCCTGGTTTGCCTCTTTTAACACCAATGGCCTCTGTATTACTGTAGCAGCCTTTCAACATTACTTTTTCTTGGCTACTTTTATCTGGATGGGACTTGAGGCAATCAACATGTATCTGGCCTTGGTCAAAGTCTTTAATTCTTACGTACCTTCTTACATCCTCAAATTCTGTGCTCTTGGATGGGGTAAGACATTCAGAATATAAGCGCAGATCTTGTATTATTAGACGGGTAGTTCTGACTCTAAATTCTGATTGGATGAGCATGCCTGTGACCGCACATTCTATATTAATGCATCAAGTTGCTATGTTGCTATATTTGCTATTACTTGGTGGAAAATTGTTTACTCTGATTACTATTAAAAATAAATTAAATAATAAACTTTATTACTTTTGCAGATGTTCATAAAAGAAATAAGATACCTTTTTTTGTGTTGTGCTGGACCGACAAGATTTATTTAAATTTTTAAAATCAACTTTGTGCATACTAATTAAGAATAGTAAGATAAAGTATTGTTGCTGCTTCATAATTCTTGAAATTTTGTTTGCAGGTTTACCTCTGGTAGTTGTAAGTCTAGTGCTTGCCATTGATAATCATTCATATGGCAGACGTCTCTCCAGAACACCTCTTGAGGAATCCATGCCATTGTAGGTGACATAAGCAGACAGTACAATTCCATGTCAATCTTAGCATCACAGGCTTTAGTATTACACTGTAACTATTATAGCCTACCATACACCATTTTTGTAATAATACTTGCAAAAACTCTTTTGATTATACTTAATAGAAACACTCTCTATCCTCTCCCAGTTGCTGGTTAAAGAACGATGTGACCTTTTATGTGACGGTGGTTGCTTTTGTCATCCTGATACTGGTCTGTAATATCTGCGTGTTTGCCGTGGTGCTTATACAGATCCGCAAAATGCGGGTCAATAAGCCCTCTGGCAGCAGAATAGGACTGCTGCATGACCTGCGAGTGGTGGCCAGCCTCACCTTCCTGCTGGGACTTACCTGGATACCAGCCTTCTTCGCCTGGGGCCCAGCCAAAACACCCCTCATATACCTGTTCTCCCTTCTGAACAGTCTTCAAGGTATAGGTTAGGGAGATAAAGTGGCTAATGCATTCAAATTATGTGTAAAACTGTGTGCATACACACAATGGTACTCCATTAGGTTAACCAGACTGATGACAAAGTGAGCATGCATTATTGTAATATTTAAATTATCTTGTGTTTTGTTGTATATTTCAGGGTTCTTTATCTTCCTGTTTTATTGTCTGATGAAAGACAATGTAAGGAAGCAATGGAGGATACATTTCTGCTGTGGAAGATTCAGACTCACTGAATATTCAGGTTTGGCTTTAATAGATAAATCGAAGGAAACATTCAGTGCTATAACATGGGTTTAAATCACATTAAGAAAGAGGCAGTATTGTTCCATACTATACAAAACTACTCTGACATATTCTGTTCTCTCATGGTTCAGATCAGTGAGAATTGAATTCTAGACCTATCCAACACCCAAAAGAAAAAGTGTTCTAGATTAAAATTTATTTAAAAGGTACTCATGACACAAGGAATCAAATTTTCCTTGATCTTTTAACAAGAGGTCATTTTACTATAAAAAAAATTCTGTAAGTTTCAGAACTCAAGACTTTCTCCTCACTGAAAAAAGAGCAAATGTTGAAACCAAGCTGCCAAACGACTTCTCTACTTCCTCCAGATTGTGATGTCACATCACATTAACGCCTACTTTACCTTATCACTTCCACAGCCCTACCCAGCAGCATTGAGCCATGAGATGGCAAGGAGAGAGAGCCGGTCAGTCAAGAGCAGAGAGCCACTCATAACTGTGGGTGTTTACTGTCAAGTCTTAAAGGTGCTGTAAGCGATTTTTTTCATGGAAAAGTATGCAAAAAAAAAATTCTACTCCCTTAAAGATATTAATGAAATAAGTGTCCTGAGATATCTCACCGGTCTCTGTGACAGCTGTAGACTTTGTAAACAGCAAACAAATATGTGTCTGTGGATCGTGGACATTGATGCTTTTCACCTGTCAATCATTTTTGCTGGTTCTCATTTGAAGCCATTGAGGCTATGATTCATAATGTTTGTCAGCTGAGGGCGCTATTGGGCCACTGTTGAATTTGACAGCCACAGGAACAAACAATGCTACTCTTTTGAATGGTTTTGGTCTCAAAATTTCCTATGGAGGGCAGGATTTTGAAATGGGGGGGAATGCTCAGTCACTGAAAGCTTCAGAACTCTAAAATCGCTTACAGCACCTTTAAAGGAGAAGCAGCACCAAAACAGAGCGTTTCTGACAGAGGGTCAAAATGAAAACTATCATGTTTTACAAAAATATGACATCGTTCGTTCAAACATATATTTGTTCAAAAAACATTACTAATATTATAAGAGAACCTCAAGGAACATATTAGATTAATACAAAAAGGAATGCCATGACCCCTTTAAGTAAACAGTGTCTGTTATCTGCCATTGACAACTACCACCATTATCGGTTAGAGACAAGCTTATTTTTTTGAAAGACTAAAAACCTATGACTATTTGAATTTTGACCAGATTGGAGCCGCTCTGTGACTGTGGGGGCCAAAACAAAAGAAGGTCTAAAAGTTTGCTCTCCATCAATAAAGTCAGAGACTACAAGTGACAGGAAGATCTCCGATTCCTCAAACTCAGGGTCCAGCCACGATGATGTTTGCCTGACACAGGACAGAAAGCACTGAGCAGGAAGATGAATTCTTTATTGATTTGTGTGTGTGTGTGTTTATGTTAAATGATGTCTATGGTAATTTACTGCAGATATTCATTAAACTGGAGTTTTGTAGGTTAGAGGGGAAATTCCCACCACATTAAAGTACTCACAATGTGCTAAAATAAGTTTACATTTTCTGTTTGTTTTGATTTACTATGCTTCTGCATATGCATGTGCATGTGTGAGTGTTCTTGGCATAAAAGACCTTGGTGTTTTAGCAGATGATTTTTGGCTAAAGCAATTTACAGTACACTTGTACACTTGAACTTTCCAATTTACTTTTTATTGTCAAAAATGTATTGATAGAACTAAAAAAGTAGGTGTTAATGACATTTTTATGTCTTAATAAGGTCACCATTTTCCCAGGGGGCACTGAGTAATTCCTGATCATTAGATAATACCTGTAGCTAAATTATGTCCATAAATGATCTGTAATGATAGCACAACTAGATTTTTTCCAGATTTTATTCCAAGTTATCTTTTTTTCAGAAATTACAGTATAACTTTTTATCTTCAGATACAAACTATCAGTACTAAAAAACAGATTAGTGGTTTTTTTTTCTGTCATATCTAAACCCTTGTAGGTATGAAAGAGTGAAAGAACTGTTTGAATGCACAGTTGCTAACTTTCTGTTGTCAAGGAAAATTTGGGGGGAAAAAATGTGGACGAAAATTTGGCCCATCTATTTTTATTGAGATCCACCCAAAAGTAATTTCCTGGCCATGCCCTTGGTTTCAGTTAACATGTAAACTATCTAATTTGTCTTGTGGTATTGGCTACATTTGAAATAATTATAGATAATTGTGACATTAACTATTAAATAGGCTAAAACAGTTAAAATTATTATATCTGATCAACAATGTCAACAGTAATATTAAAAACAACAACATATGCCCTAAAGAAACATTAGTTGTGTCTTTTTTCCAGACTAGAGATGACAGTTGAGTGGTCTAACTTGTTTAGGCACATTCTACTCATTGCTGTTAAAGTTCAGAGATTAACGCCCCAACATATAAAGGCATAAAGTGAACTGGTTTCTTTTAGTCAAACCTCTTTTCAATAAGAAACTAATTACTTAATGGTGGGCGACATTGAAACAAATATTGCAGCGTGTTGGCTCCCATGGAATGAGCGGATGTCGCCTTTACTGGATTAATGTACTGTAGGTGTAATTGATCGGGTAGCACGTGTCTGATTGAACAGACTTGAGATATAACGACTTGTCCGGTGAGTAATAAATGGTGATTATTTCATCATTTTAGAATATAGGCCTAATTGTTATACAACTGAACATTAATTTACAAAGCTCGCTTAGTGTTACAGACCAATCTGAAGATGACACTTAAACAATTATCCATTTAAATGCAGTCTTTTTATGTATATGATATGAAAATTACTGAGTATTTTCTGCCAATATTAAGACTGTTGTTACTTAAAACTTTTTTTGTATTTATTTTATTTTAAAATTATACTATGTTACATAGGGCTAATATACTGTAGGGTACAATGGGGCTAAAGGCTCCACAGGGTAAAAGGCTCCATTGATTTTCTCCCAAAACACTAAATAGCAACAAAAACTACCACAGCACTTTCATAAACCCCTGCATGACACTATGCCCTGGAAAATTTTCCTGTTCCATGAGATATTTGCATGTGGTGTCTAAAGGTTGATTCTGCGGCAACTTGATCTATTTTTTATTATTATTTTTTAAATGTTGCAAATTTATGTAGCTAATGAAAATCCCTGAAATTAACACATTTCTTTAGAGACAAAATAAGTTTTTTTTTTTTTTTTTAAAGGTCATTAAATCAAAAATTTTTCAGTAACTGTTCAATAAGTGAAAGAATAGCATTTGGGGTAAAAAGCCCCTGCTGAGGCTAAAGGCCCCTATTAAACACATTGATTTTCTTAAGTGAAGGGAATAGATTTGTTATGAAAAATGTTCAAAGTGGGCTCATATTGACTCATCCAATCATAATAGAGATTAATTTGTTTTTAGAATGCTTGAGATGTAATAAAATGTCAAATGTGTTGGAAATTAACAGGAAATGGTTGACTTTTTGAAATAGTTATTTTGAGTAAGCATCATCTTAATTTGTTACTCAAAAAAGCATCTTGCTGTCTCAAAATAATTAGCATTAGTTGACAAATTGTGTCCGGTATCTACACAATATCACTTTAAACCGCCTAGGGGCCTCTTACCCCGAGTGAGGGATTTAGCCCCGTTGTACCCTATACAGGTGCATCTCAATAAATTAGAATGTCGTGGAAAAGTTCATTTATTTCAGTAATTCAACTCAAATTGTGAAACTCGTGTATTAAATAAATTCAATGCACACAGACTGAAGTAGTTTAAGTCTTTGGTTCTTTTAATTGTGATGATTTTTGCTCACATTTAACAAAAACCCACCAATTCACTATCTCAAAAGATTAGAATGTGGTGGCATGCCAATCAGCTAATCAACTCAAAACACCTGCAAAGGTTTCCTGAGCCTTCAAAATGGTCTCTCAGTTTTGTTCACTAGGCTACACAATCATGGGGAAGACTGCTGATCTGACAGTTGTCCAGAAGACAATCATTGACACCCTTCACAAGGAGGGTAAGCCACAAACATTCATTGCCAAAGAAGCTGGCTGTTCACAGAGTGCTGTATCCAAGCATATTAACAGAAAGTTGAGTGGAAGGAAAAAGTGTGGAAGAAAAAGATGCACAACCAACCGAGAGAACCGCAGCCTTATCATTGTCAAGAAAAATCGATTCAAGAATTTGGGTGAACTTCACAAGGAATGGACTGAGGCTGTGGTCAAGGCATCAAGAGCCACCACACACAGACGTGTCAAGGAATTTGGCTACAGTTGTCGTATTCCTCTTGTTAAGCCACTCCTGAACCACAGACAACGTCAGAGGCGTCTTACCTGGGCTAAGGAGAAGAAGAACTGGACTGTTGCCCAGTGGTCCAAAGTCCTCTTTTCAGATGAGAGCAAGTTTTGTATTTAATTTGGAAACCAAGGTCCTAGAATCTGGAGGAAAGGTGGAGAAGCTCATAGCCCAAGCTGCTTGAAGTCCACTGTTAAGTTTCCACAGTCTGTGATGATTTGGGGTGCAATGTCATCTGCTGGTGTTGGTCCATTGTGTTTTTTGAAAACCAAAGTCACTGCATCCATTTACCAAGAAATTTTGGAGCACTTCATGCTTCCTTCTGCTGACCAGCTTTTTAAAGATGCTGATTTCATTTTCCAGCAGGATTCGGCACCTGCCCACACTGCCAAAAGCACCAAAAGTTGGTTAAATGACCATGGTGTTGGTATGCTTGACTGGCCAGCAAACTCACCAGACCTGAACCCCATAGAGAATCTATGGGGTATTGTCAAGAGGAAAATGAGAAACGAGAGACCAAAAAATGCAAATGAGCTGAAGGCCACTGTCAAAGAAACCTGGGCTTCCATACCACCTCAGCAGTGCCACAAACTGATCACCTCCATGCCACGCCAAATTGAGGCAGTAATTAAAGCAAAAGGAGCCCCTACCAAGTATTGAGTACATATAGAGTAAATCAACATACTTTCCAAAAGGCCAACAATTCACTAAAAATGTTTTTTTTTATTGGTCTTATGATATATTCTAATTTTTTGAGATAGTGAATTGGTGGGTTTTTGTTAAATGTGAGCTAAAATCATCACAATTAAAAGAACCAAATTCTTAAACTACTTCAGTCTGTGTGCACTGAATTTATTTAATACACGAGTTTCACAATTTGAGTTGAATTACTGAAATAAATGAACTTTTCCACGACATTCTAATTTATTGAGATGCACCTGTATATTTTAATATATTATATTATAATCTATCTTCCTGTCTTTAACAGGTTGCTAGACAAGAACAAATACAGTTTTCCATTTCGTCAGGCACGTTCACTCACATGCTTGTGGTATCTGTGGTCCTTATCTAGCAGCTTGTAAGCCAACAGCTTTCCTTCAGGAATAAAAGGACTGTGTCTCGTCATCGGTCGGGGCAATCAAAATATGTGGGGTTATCCCTCAAAGCCATAGACGCAGAGGCTAATGACCATTCAAACTAAAGAGGCACGTTTTTGCTAAAGTAGTTTAACTATTATAAATAACCTATATAGCCTACTTGAAACTTTTATAATGAAGTCACACGATTATTGTTGGTAAAAGTGTATGTCTAAAATACTGTAGTAGAAATCAAGCATTCCCAGTCCAGTCGAGTCACACTTTCTGCAGATCAATAATTGATAAATTATCTCAAAAAGTGAGAAAATTATCAACTGCAGACCTGATTTTCCTTTGTCCACTGAACCATTCAGACTCAGCTGGGCTGTAATATATCTTATATTTACATCCTTCATTCATCAATACCATATCAAAATGAGGAATGTCATAAAGTGATGGTATATTATTGCATTTTCTCATCTGAGTGACGACATGGCATAATGAGCAATGCATCCAATAATCTATCACCATTTTAGGACAGATGGTTAAATGATGCATTGCACACTGTTTCAATCCATAGATCAGAGATGGAGGAGAATGAGAGCCTTGTGGCTGGGAAGACTGAGGAGCAGTCAGGTAGTGTTCTTCTCACCTACTTTCAAGGAGACATCAACAGCATGGTGGATGATCATTTCTCCCGTGCTCTGTGTAACTCAACTAAACCAAAAAGAGAATACTCCAAAAGCAAAAGGAACCGCAAATCCTCTCAAACAAGTAACTCTTCCTCTCAAATGTGCTTTTACTCAAATCCTTGACTTGCCTGTTTACTAACAACAAAATTCTGAAGTCAAACAGATAAATTTTTTTTTTTTTTAGTAGGTGGGTATGGATCAAGTCAATGGGAAGCACATTCACACAAAGGGATTCAGTCCATGTTTCCTCCAGAACAGCTCCAGCTAGCAACAAGCTGTGAACCTCAATCGAACACTTACATGCCACTGAATCACTCTGCAAACAGCTCCATCCTCTGGTCGGGGGCTTCTAACCAGGGTATGAGTCTTGCTCTGCCTCCCATGGGATACCCCTCAGCTATATCTGATGGTTCAATGGTGGCAAGACACCAGTATACTCATTCTCTGTTAAACCTGCTTCACAATGATCGCCCCGACCTGGGCACAGTGGTGGTCAACCCCTCCAAACAAGACCACATTTCTGAATGGACAAAGTATCCCAGATTTGGGAACCAGATGAGTTCTGAAGTCAACCTTGACTCTGGTACATGTCCACAATCTTATCTATAAAATACAAAAAATACAATATATAAAGGCTCAGAACTTTGAGTGATTTTATTGACATTTTTGATCCAAAATATTTAAGACTTGTCCTTCCCTTTTAGGTGTATTGGTGATGGAGAAGGAGGATTTTTATTGGTGTTAATGGATCATTAATTAAGATTTAATACCAAGAACCAAAAGGTCTCTCGTATCTTTCTTTGTACTGGCCAAGTGAAAAAGAACCTTGCAGTTTTTTGCACCTTTACCTGAAGACTTTTGCATCTCCAACCTGTTTAGAAACTTGCTGTTCGTGTACCACAGAACAAAAGATTGTGCAAGAGTTTGGCTCCAGGTTATATGGTTAAAGACGCTTTAGACACACACAGAAACACATACAAACAGAATATTTTGTATTTCTTTCATATGATAAACCGAAAGGAAAAGTTCATTTGTAGCAACTAGATTAGATTTATTTCTTGTTGTTTGAAGATTCTGTGACAATCTCAGACTTCTGATAGACTTGTTAACCTATTTTTGTAACATTTACCTTGTTAGAAAGCCACATCAGAACATTGAATAACTTTGCAAAATCGGCATAGATGGACATTTATTTGTTGATTACAGTGTATTTGTAAATTATTTGCAAATTTGTAAGTTAGTATATTGGCTATAGTATATAGAAACTGGGTAAAATGTGGATGTTTTACTTAAATAATTTATGGCTAGGCAATAGTGCATACATACAGTATAAAATATTGTATTATAGACAGGGATGGGAGGGTTACTTTTGAAATTTATTCCACTACAGATTACAGAATACATGCTTTAAAATGTCATTTGTAATGTATTCCATTAGATTACTCAAGGTCAGTAACGTATTCTAAATACTTTTGACTACTTCAGCACTGGTAGATTTTTTCACTTGTTTTGACTATAAAACTCTGCCAGTACAGTAAGACAAAATACACATGTTAAAAATACATTCTCTGAAAAACCTAAATACCTTATTCAGTGTTGTTTCTAAAACAAGATAAATCAAATTGATCTTGTTTCAAGGATTTTTAGATATTTTTACAGGAAAACAATACAAAAATTATTATCAAGAATACGATTTTTTTGCCCTAATATCAAAGGTCTTCCTAGAAAAAAAGAAATTATGATCCAAAGTGAATTTTCTTGATAAATAAATATGATCGTGCCTGGTAACATGTGTATGAAAAATGGCTAGAAATAGCATTTTAGCTTAGCATAAAGCTGACAATTTACACAAGGTTTATTTCTATTTCTTCTGCTCCAAACTTACTTCAAACTTACTTCTCTGTCTGCTTGTATGAATGTAACACATCATAAGAAAGTGTTTCACCGCTGTTCAAATGCACTTTGGATCGCATAATTTATATGTATAAATGTTTTCCATCTGAAAGGACTAAATTTTAAATGAAACAAATGACAATAAAATGCAAAGTAATCTCTTCAGTATTTAAAATACTTTTGAATGTAACTGTATTCAAAATACCAATGATTTAAATTGTAACTGTAGTGGAATGCAGTTACTTATATTTTGTATTTTAAATACGTATTCCCTTTACATGTATTTCGTTACTCCCCAACCCTGATTAGAGTCCAAGTTACATTAATGCAAGATGGATGCACATTAACATAAAGATATAAGCATAAACATTTATTCAGTGCTGTTAACATTAAAGCAACAGCATGTAACAGCCATTGTTTAGGTTTTTACATTACTTACATTGTTTCTATTTACAGGTGTTATTAATATGCATGTCAACACTGTAGCCTAGTGGATGAAAACAACATTGCATCTCACTGTTAAAACTATATTAATAACAGAAGCATGATGCGAAGTCTGTACAGTATATCTTACTTGCAGCCAGTCTTAATCTCACACCATGTCGTAGATATCAAAGTCCACTCCCCCACCCTGAATCCAGTTCATAGATGCAGATGGAGGAACAGTCATCTCCATACCCCTGCTTGTGGATTATTGATGTCCTTGCACTATATTTAGCAGTTACCCATATGGTGGCACACACATCCCTTCCCAAATAAAAATGACCAAAGCCAAGGCTAAGTCCAGACCCACACTCAAACTCACCTCTTGTCAGCACCACTCAAGCAATGGTCAATCACTTTTTCACATTTCATTCCAATGGAAGTAGATGGGATTTGTGAAATGGTCTGCTGGATTTGTTTATGAGGCTGAAGATTGGCGGGTTGTTATGTCACTTAGCCAATTATATATCTTTATTACTGTATTTAGATCCAGTAAACTGGAACAGTTCAGACAAAAATGTAAATTTAGTCATAAATTACTTACCCTCATGTCAAAACACAATGAGAAAAGCTTGTTCATGGTGGCTCGTGTTTACATCAGAACTTGTTTCAGGTTATTTCTCACCAAAACCAAAATCATATGCCTTCAAACTTAGAATATGATACTGAAGTTGCATGGATTACTTTTACAATTCTTTTAAGTACAATTTTATGTATTTATTTTTATCCACTTTTCTCCCAATTTGGAATGCCCAATTCCTACTACTTAGAAGGTCGTCGTGGTGGCACGGTTACTCACCTCAATCCAGGTGGTGGAGGACAAGTCTCAGTTGCCTCCGCTTCTGAAACTGTCAATCCACGCATCTTATCACATGGCTCATTGTGTATGACACCGCGGAGACTCCGCATGTGGAGGCTCATGCTATTCTCCACGATCCATGCACAACTTACCATGCGCCCCGTTGAGAGTGAGAACCACTAATTGTGACCACGAGAAGGTTACCCCATGTAACTCTACCCTCCCTAGCAACCGGGCCAATTTGGTTGCTTCGGAGACCTGGCTGGAGTCACTCAGCACACCATGGATTCGAACTTGTGACTCTAGGGGTGGTAGTCAGCGTAAATACTTGCTGAGCTACCCAGGCCTCTTTTAGGTAAAAAAATTGTTCTTGCCTTTTCTCCCCAATTTTGAATACCCAATTCCCAATGCACTCTAAGTCCTCATGGTGGCGTAATGACTCGCCTCAATCTGGGTGGTGGAGGATGAATCTCAGTTGCCTCCACATCTGAGACATCAATCCATGCATCTTATCACGTGGCTTGTTGAGCACGTTACCGTGGAGACCTAGTGCGTGTGGAGGCTTCACACTATTCTCCGCGGCATCCATGCACAACTCACCACGAGCCCCACCGAGAGCGAGAACAACATTATAGCAACCACGAGGAGGTTAACCCAACGTGAGTCTACCCTCCCTAGCAACTGGGCCAATTGGTTGCTTAGGAAGCCTGACTGGAGTTACTCTGCACACCCTGGATTCGAACTTGCGAAAATGGGGACAGGCCGCCCCAGTCGTGGCCTCTTCTCTTCTTTTTCTCTCCAGAAAAGAGTGGAAAATCATTCAGCTGGGGGCCATAAGTGTCTGAGTCGGGGGGGTCCTTTCCCAAGGGGAAGACACTGCAGAGATCACACCCTGCCTGAAGGGGAGGCAATTGTGTGGAAATATGTCACATGGTCTTACCGAGTCTTGTCGGCAGTGTCGCATGTGGAGAAGTCCCCGTGGTAGGTCCTACCCAGAGGGGATGGAGCTCTACAAACACAGAACCGGTGGCAGAAGGGGACTTTGCCCAAGGAAGATGCGGGTTTACCAACGGGGAAACCGTCTCGCTGAAGATACATCACATGGGGTTACATACAGGCAACCAGCACATGTGGAGCATCTACCCTGGTACATGGCCTATTAGCACACGTACTGGGCTGGCATCGAATTTCTCCGTGAACATCCAGGGTCCATGGCCTCGTGAACACGGCTGGGGGGTAAAAAGCACACGTCACCCCCTCCAGGAGGGGAAAGGCGCTGTACGCAAGCGGTACACCCGGCTAGTTGTCCCGCAAGCTTACCTGTTCGTACCTCTCAACACATGGAACGAAACCGGCTCAACCCAGAGATTGTAGAACCTCACGAAGGTATTGGATGTTGCCCAGCCCACTGCTCTACAGATGTCTGCTAAAGATGCGCCATTGGTCAGGGCCCAGGAGGCTGCCAAACTCCTAGTAGAGTGTGCTCGTAGCCCTAAGGGGGGCAGAACGCCCTGGGCATGATATGCCAAAACGATGGCATCAATGACCCAGTGGGCGACCCTCTGTTTGGAGACAGTGTTCCCTTTACGCTGTCCTCCAAATCAGACAAAGAGCTGCTCAGAGCATCTAAAACTCTGCATGCGATACAAATAGATGCGCAGGAACCTGATGATCAGGTCGTGCTTCCCGAAAGATCTACCGTCAACTGCATCGTGATGCACCGCAATAGCAGCCACATACACCTTCAAGGTAGAGGGGGACAGCCGCCCCTCCAGCCTCTCCTGCAGGAAGGAAAGCACCAACCCGACTGCACATCTCTGGGGGTCTTCGCGTTGGGAAGAACACCACTTAACGAACAGACACCACTTCAAGGCATACAGGCGCCTCGTAGAGGGAGCCCTAGCCTGAGTGATCGTGTCTACCGCCGTGGGCAGTAGGCCACTTAGGTCTTCCGCGTTCCATCCAAGGGCCAGACATGGAGATTCCAGAGGTCTGGTCGTGGGTGCCAGATGGTGCCCCGTCCCTAAGAGAGGAGATCCCTCCTCAGGGGAATGTCGCAAGGAGTGTGAGGTCTGAGAAACAAGTCTGGTGGGCCAGTAGGGTGCTACTAGGATGACCTTCTCCTCGTCCTCCCTAACCTTGCAGAGGGTCTGTGCAAGTAGGCTCACTGGGGGGGACGCATACTTGCGCAGCCCCTGGGGCCAGCTGTGTGCCAGCGCATCTGTGTCGAGGGGAGCCTTGGTCAGGGCGTACCAGAGAGGGCAGTGGGAGGATTCCTGGGAAGCGAACAGGTCTACCTGCGCTTGACCGAATCGACTCCAAATCAGCTGGACCACCTAGGGGTGGAGTCTCCCCTGAGCATGACCCGCCTCGACAGCGCGTCTGCCCCGCTGTTGAGGTCGCCCGGGATGTGAGTGGTTCACAACGACTCCAGAGGTGGAGACAGCGGGCGAGTTGTGACATGCGACGTGAGCGCAAGCTGCCTTGGCGGTTGATGTACGCTACCATCACCGTGTTGTCCGTCCGGACCAACACGTGCTTGCCCTGGATCAACAGCCAAAGCCTCCGCTGGGCGAGCAACACTGCCAGCAGCTCGAGGCAGTTGATATGCCAATGCAGTCGCGGCCCTGTCCAGGAGCCAGCGGCTGCATGCCCATTGCACACGGCACCCCAGCCATGCTCGGAGGCGTCTGTTGTAACCACGACATGCCTGGACACTTGCACTAAGGGGACCCCTGCCTGCAGAAATGCAAGGCCCGTCCAAGGACTGAACAAGCAGTGGCAGATCGGCATGATGACCATACAATGTGTGTCGTGGCACCATGCCCATCTCGGGACTCGAGTCTGAAGCCAGTGTTGAAGCAGTCTCATATGCATCAACCCGAGCGGTGTGACCGCCGCTGAGGATGCCATATGCCCCAGGAGCCACTGAAATTGCTTCAGTGGGACCGCCGTTCTCCGCCTTCAGTTCAGCACCGACTGCGTGCGCTCGCTCATGAGGCGTGCCATCATAGAGACTGAGTCTAACTCGAACCCAAGAAAAGAGATGCTCTGTACTGGGGAGAGCTTGCTCTTTTCCCAGTTGACCCAATGCCCCAACTGGCTGAGGTGCCTGAGCACCAGGTCCCTGTGCGCACACAACAAGTCTCGAGAGTGAACTAGAATCAGCCAGTCATGGTGATAGTTGAGGATGCGGATGCCCACTTCCCTTAGCGGGGCAAGGGCTGCCTCTGTGACTTTCGTGGAGAAGTGAGGCGACAGGGACAGACCGAAGGGGAGGACCTTGTACTGGTATGCCCGGCCCTTGAAGGCGAACCGCAAAAAGGTGCTGAGGTAAAACTGAGACGTGGAAGTACGCGTCCTTCAGGTCTACTGCCGCGAACCAATCTTGATGCCGGATGCTCACTAAAATGCATTTCTGTGTCAGCATCTTGAACGGGAGTCTGTGCAAGGCCCGGTTCAGTACTCGCAGGTCCAAAGCTGTAGAACCCCTTCTTCATCTCGGCTGGAGGGACAGGCTCTATCGCGTCCTTCCACAGAAGGGTCGCGATCTCCGCAAGCAGGGCAACGGCATTCTCGCACTTCACTGAGGTAAAATGGATGCCGCTGAACCCAGGTGGGCGCCTGGTGAACTAAATTGCATAGCCGAGTCGGACGGTCCTGGTCAGCCATTGCGACGGGTTGGGGAGCGCAAGCCATGCCTCCAAGCTCCGGGCGAGGGGGACCAAGGGGACAGTCTCATCGGATGTACCAGCGGGTGGGGCCTCGCAGCGGGGCGGAGCCGGAGGTGCCACGTTGAGGGGGCTCGAACCCCAAGCTCATGGTCGTGCTGAGTCTGGGGACATCGAAGCACTTACCTCCCTCCGGGTAGAGGTGCAAGCCCCTTTGGTGCAAGCCCCCGTCCCACAGTTCAGTGCTCATATTCTCACTAGCCGTCCGATCCTGATGACGGCATGTGAGAGAAGCTTAGCCCTTACAACAGGACAGGACCTAGTGGTGATGGGGGTGGTGGAGGGTGAAAACAACAGTGGCATCATGAAACGATGAAGGACAGCTGTGCAAATTTTATAAAGCATGGGCTGGATTACGACTGGATGAGATGCCTAAACTGAATGAATGATGTGATGCTTACTACAAGTCTTCTTGATAGATCATAGAACTACACATTTATTTTACAATAAAATACTGTAGTCTGAAATTTACTGTGAAATCAATGCATACTGGGTCATTTTCTGCCAAATTACTGTGAAAAAACAGAGCAACCAAATCATGATGCATTGTGGGATATGAAACCAACTGAAACATATATGGTGCCACAGCATCATTTGTGGAATAGGCCTACTGTAATTCAATGTCCATTCATATATTTATTATTTATTTATTTTTTTTTGTCATACACAAAGGTATGAGATTGTATACTTAATTTTGAAGTGTGTATTTCTTCTATGTTCAATTGTAAGTACAGTGGAGCTTTTAAAACATTCCTCAATTTGTTTTGACCAAATTTGTTGGTTAAATTCACATGACTTGGCCACTTGATATGCAATCTGAACAGGATCAGAACCACTGATTCGAAACATTCCCCGGACTCTGTAAACTAAAGCATGGTTGGAAACAACCTGCTGATGATGCAGCTTAATACTCATTTGGCTTAAAAGAATCATGGCGTTTGCTCTTGTCTAAAATATTAGGCATTAAACTGTATCATTTTAAAATCTGTTTTAAATATGTATGAAAACGTCCTACTCAGTGACATGTAGTAGGCTATATGTATTGAATATGATATTTTAATGATATTAGAGAAAACACATCTTCAGCCTATTTATTGAAAATGGATTGAAAAGACAGATTCTGGCACACTTTAATAACAGAGACATTGGATTACTTGTTAAATCACATTCATCATCACGTAAAAGCAGCAGCTAGACTCTTTCAAATTTGTCCACTTCATCAGCAGCCAACAACGCAATCATGGTGTTTGGCTTTGTTTACGTAGACTGCTAGGCCACACATGAACTTGAAACTATCCGAATTGACAGCTCTTTTTTAATTTCTCCCCTGCCCCTGTCAACATTCAAGGTGAGGCTTATGGGGTGTAATTTTTTTCTTGTTTTTATGTTCATGTTTGTATGTGTTATGATGTTGGAATCCCTGTCTTGTGAAGTAAATGTGCAACAATAAACAATTTAAAAAAAAAAGGTGAGGCGTTTGCCATCTCCCATCACTAGAGAAGCGTCTGTGCAGAGTTGCCCCTGTCTTCGGTTTCTCCAAGCACTGCAGTGCTCAAAATTAAAAAAAAAAATTACTTGTTACTTCAAAGCGACATACACTGTAAAATATTATTTGACCAGTCACTTATGGTCAAATAAATAATAATCACCCATCAACGTGCTTTTACGAGTTTCAACTCGATTTTAAGTCAGTTTAAAATAATTTAATTGAAAGGACTTGTAAAGCAACTTTGATTTAACTAAGAATTTTAAGGCAACCGAGAAATGTTGCCGTTTTATTTGCACAGCTTCATTAATCATTTAATTTATAATAGGTCTTAAGCAAATTAATAAAACGATGGTCACCTTTTGTAAAAAAACAAAACAACAAACAACCCGATCTCATGAAAATTCATACATAATTAACGAGTTGGCTATTTCGTACGGTCTTGAACGATGTTGTTCTCATAAACTTCATCACGTGCAAATTCCCGGATGTCTAATGCGGAACTAAGCACGAGTTCCGTGCACGAGGCTAAGGACAGACTTCTTAATATTGTGCCGTTACCCAAACCCCTTATCTAGACTTAACCAATCAGTAGAGTGTGTAAACATGATAGGAAGCTGTTGTGTGTGACAGAAGCAAGTAATTGTCGCGTATTAGATGGAAATTATGTCCAGCGACATCATTGGCTGTAGTGAAAGTCGTAGGAATTCAAACGAGTGCAGTCGCACGATATCATATGAATTAGTCAAATTTAGAAAAGTCGTACAAATCCTGATGCTTTCACCTAGAAATTAACTAAATCAAATGCTGTGCTGATTTCAAAACATTGCTGTTTATTTTCGTGTGGTAATATGATAATAGTGAGTGTTTGTTTCCCTATCTGTCGCTTACGTTGTGTCGATGTAGTGACACTAGGGGTCACTCTTGGGAGCCTGAGACACCTCTGGTCTTTTATAAAAGGCCAATGAAAATTGGCGAGTGTTATTTGCATGCCACTCCCCCGGACATACGGGTATAAAAGGAGTCGACATGCAACCACTCATTCAGATTTTCTCTTCGGAGCCGAACGGTCGATGTTTACTGAGCTGACTGTTCATTCACCTCTGCTGGATCTAACGGCGCATTTCAGCAGCTTCTCCCTCCTTTGCACTGGTGCACTGCAGAGAATGCCCCTGGGCGCTTCGGCAGAAAAAAGAGAGTATATTTTTCTAAAAGAGTATATTTCTCTAAAAGAGCGGCACACACATAACGTCTTTTTAAAGACGCATCTTTTTAAAGATGCCTTTCCGTTTGTGTGTTATTCCTGGTTGCGGTCGTTACCTCTCAACTTCAGACGGTCACGATCGCTGTCTTTCGTGTCCGAGCGCGACCCACGCGGAGACAGCGTTAGTGGATGGATCATGTGCTCACTGCGAGAAAGTGACCATGGCAACGTTGTGGTCGCAGCTTTCTTAAAGCAAGCCACCCCAGCGGCTCCCCACCTCGGTCCTTCTACCAACAGGTATGAGACCAGCGCGGCTAGCACTGGGGGTGATTTGGGGACCCCAATGGGACCACCTCCGCCGGGTATTCCCCCACGGACCTCCCATTCCCCAACATGCTTGTCTGTCCCGATTGGGCTTCCGGATGAGTCCGCCGGCTCGTCTCATGGCAAGTTCGACGTTCGGAGCCCGCGAAGCTGATGAGCTCTCGAGCGCAGCATCGGAGAGCGGGCTCATCCAGTCGGACGCAGAAGCCTCAGCTGAGTTCCCCCCTTGGGGATGGTTGCTCAGTTACAGGCTGATGCGGAAATGACGGACATGCTTTCCCAGGCGGCCGCGAGCGTCAGGCTAGAGTGGAACCCTTCACTCTCCCCTGAACCCTTGCGGCTCTATGATTGGTTCCTGGGCACGCGGTGCCACTCAAAGCAGCCACGCCCCTCTCCAGTACCTTTCTTCCTGGAAGTGCATGAGGAGCTGACAAAATCGTGGGAGGCACCTTTTACTGCCCGGTCCCAATCTTTTAGCTCCCCCGCCCTCACTACCCTCGATGGCGGGGCGGCCAGGGGCTATATCCCGCCACCTGGTGCGGATGCCCAAAGCTCCCGTCCAAGGCCTGTAGGTTCACGTCGTCCCTGACGGCCAAAGTCTACAGTGCTGCTGGACAAGCCGCCTTTGCCCTGCACGCCATGGCTCTCCTGCAAGTCCACCAAGCCAAGGTGCTAAAAGAACTGCACGAGGGTAGTTCCGCCCCAGATTTGATGCAGGAACTGTGCTCAGTGACAGACCTCGCTCTCCGGGAGACGAAAGTCACATCGTGGTCTCTCGGGCAGGTGATGTCCACCTTAGTGGTCCAGGAGTGCCACCTTTGGCTCAACCTGGTCGAGATGGGTGAGGCCGACAAGGCACGGTTCCTTGCTGCCCCTATCTCCCAGGTTGGCCTATTCGGTGACACCATCGAGGACTTTGCCCAGCAGTTCTCGATGGTGAAGCAGCAGACGGAGGCTATCCAGCATATCCTGCCCCGGCGCGGCTCAAGATTCCACACCCTGCCTGCTCGTCGCCAAGGGTGTCCCCCTGCGGTGACTGCACTGGCTCTGCCGCAGCCCGCCGCTTCGGCCCGGCCCCGGGGTGGAGCCCACCGCAGGAAGCAGACGCCACCCGTCTCACGTCCGGCCACCAAGAACCCATGAAAGGCTTTGAAGTGCCCCTGAGATGGGCGACCCAGTGATGACAAAACCCTCTTTGGAGCTGGTAAGCAGACCACTCCATCCCCCGGTGGAGGGCCGGGAGGAGAATCTTTTGTTGCTTTCTCATTTAATTTTGCCACATGCCCAAGTGGCTGCGGTACCCAACAGTTCAGCAAAAGAGCGATTTCTTTGTTCCCTGGGTCACATAACCGGTGTGCACAGCCACCATCACGACCACCGTCCACATTTTTATCCTTGCAGGATTGGTGCTCCAGTGGCGGTCTCCCCACCCCTGTGCTCCCAGCTGTGACACAGATCCACCCCCGATGTGACAGTCTCCACGGGTTGCGAGGACAGGCCTCTTCCTCCCCCATCCTAGGCTGTTCCCAGGGTGGTCACAAGGAGCCAGGTAAGTGCTTCGATGTCCCTAGACTCAGCACGGCCACGGCATGGTGTGGCACCTCGAGTTCCGCCCCACCGCAAGGCCCCACCTGCTGGTATGTCTGACGAGATTGTCCCTTTGGTCCCCCTTGCACGGAGCTTGGATGCATGGCTTGCACTTTCCAATCCGTCGCGATGGCTGATCCGGACCATCCGACTCGGCTATGTGATTCAGTACGCCAGGCATCCGCCCAGGTCCAGCGGTATCCACTTCACTTTGGTGAAGGACAAAAATGCTGCTACCTTGTGCGCGGAGATCGCCACCCTCCTACGGAAGGGTGCGATAGAACCTGTCCCTCCGGCCGAGATAAAGAAGGGGTTTTACAGCCCCTACTTCATCGTACCGAAAAAAGGCAGTGGGTTGCGGCCAATCTTGGACCTGCGAGTACTGAACCGGCTTTACACAGACTCCCGTTCAAGATGCTGATGCAAAAACGCATTTTGGCGAGCGTCCGGCATCAAGATTGATTCGCGGCAGTAACCAAAAGAGAAAGACTGTTTTTGAACAGCATTTAATTATGTTGAGCCAGTGCAATTGTTCCTGTGTACTGATGAAAATGGCAAAGAGTGCTTTGCCCAGTATATTCCAGTACTGGATACTTTGGCTGCATTGTTCAAAAGTTAGTCTATACAGGAACAGTATGCTCCAACATGTTTGCAAATCCCTAATGAGAATGTATATTGTGATGTTAGAGATGGAATGGGGGTTCAGGCTAATGTACTGTTCAAAACAGAACCTTCTTCTGTTGGCCTGATTTTATACCAAGATGTCTTTGAAGTTGTTAACCCACTTGGTTCAGGAAAAAACAAAAAACAAAGTTGTAGCTGTATACTTAACCATGACTGATATTTTGCCACACAATAGATCCACTACAGACCCAGTGCAACTTGTCCCTCTATGCAAGGAGCAAAGCTTAATGTACTTTATAATGAACAAAGTTTTTGAACTTTTAATCAAAGATTAAAAATTTCTAGAGGACACAGGCATTGTGATAAGTGATGGCAGAATTGTAAAACGTGCTCTGGTTGCTATTTCATGAGACAACTCAGGATCCCATGCAATTGGTGGCTTTGTGGAGAACTTCAGTACGGCTGATAATTTTTGCCGCTTTTGTGATATCAACAAAGACACATTTATGAGTGAACCAGTGTGGCAATGCAAGAACGGTACATTCATACAAAAGTTATCTGAATGATTTAGACACTGCCGCCACACAGTCTGCATGTGGCATCAAGTCTGACTTTCCTTTTAACAAGCTTGCATTTTTTTCATGTTTGCCAGCCTTGGTTCCCCCTTGTTAAGACCACGACTTGTTTGAGGGTGTTGTATCTTATGACCTTGCTTTGTGCATTCATCAGCTAGTAGAGGAGAAACACTTCACATATATCCAATTAAATCGATGCAAAAAACAATTTTCATATAATGGAAATGATGCCAATGACAAACCAGCAGACCTCTCTCAAGGAAGTGAGAGATTAATTGGACACACAGTTCAAAACTGGTGCTTTCTCATGTTGCTGCCTCTCTTTGTGGGTGATAGAATTATGAATCTCTGTGAAAATGAGGCGTGGCAGCTCATCTTGCAACTAAAAGAGATAGTGGAGCTGGTTTGTGCACCAGATATCTCAGCTAGCCAAGTAGCATACCTGAGAGTCCTATTTGAAGAGTATATCTACAATAGGAAATCCATTTTCCCTAATCATCCCTTAAAACCAAAGCATCATTATATGTGCCATTATCCTGAACTTATTCTTCACTTTGGTCCACTTATTTACTTGTGGACTTTAAGGTTTGAAAGCAAACACGCCTTTTTCAAGCAATGTGCCAGAAAACTACATACCTTTAAAAATCTGTGCAGAACTCTGGCAGAAAAACATCAACTTCTACAAGCGTATCTTAGTGCAGGCAACTTGATTCCTCCAACTATGCAAGTACAAAGAGGTACAGAGTTTCATGTGGATGATTACAATGAGAGGATTAGGCAATCGGTGGCCAGTTTCAATTTTCAGTCACAGTCTGCAGTGGCATGTAATGAAGTCACAGTGAAAGGCACTTTGTACAGGAAGGGGATGTTTGTTTTGCTCAGGAATAGTGATGAAGAACATTATGTTGGGAAGATTGTTCTTGTCATTACTGTCCATGATTCTGTGTTGTTTGTTACAGAGAAATATACTTTTGATATGTTGAGAGACATGGGTGTCAACTGTGAATCAGTTTCAACTGAAACAAAATATGTCTGCATCAAACAAGAGCATTTGCTTGATTATTATACACTTAAAGCTTATGAATTGTGTAACATACTTCAATCTCTCTTCACCATTCCTTTTTAGAAACTTTGTGAGAAAGCAGGGATGGAGAAAAATCAACAACAGGGGCAGCACAGTTAGGGAAGGAAAATGTCCACATATTTTGTGATGTAAAAGTAGTATGGTTGCCATATATAAATTCAGTTGTGAAGCTCTGGCTTAATTATGTGTAGCCCTCTCACCAATGCACTGGCTCAAAATACAAGTATGTCTAGGGGAAATTCAAACTAAAAAAACTACGGGTGAGAGGCACATCTAAATTTACTTTAGTCATAAAGAGTATTTATTAACCAAGTAATGTCTAATAATTAAATACAACCCAGGACCTTCAGATTTTTACTGTTTAATATCTAATGTTACATTTGGAAATAACTTTGTAGATGAACCACTGTGCCCACATTACATCGTGTAAACCCCAATCTCAACGAAATTTACTCAGATGTCCCCTTTAACCTCCCCCTTTCTCTGCAGAAAGATCACAGGAGATTAAAATACGAAAACACTATTTATTCTTTTGACTTTTTTTTTCTTATTTCCCTTTGAAACTGAAGCAACTAATAACACTGTTAATTGAAATCAACACATATGAAACAAAAAAAAAAAAACTTTAAAAATAAATAAATTCAAATGAGTGATCACATGGAATACAAATTTCACACTAAATATGAAACATTCAGATTCACATTATACTTAAAAAAATAAAATACATTCCCAAACAAATAAAAAAAAAAAAGAAAATTACCCAGCTGGGATTTACGTCTCTTGTAGGCGCGCAAGGTAAGAGCTCAAATTAATGTGTTAGCGAACAGTTAGGAGTACTCACAAGATCCCACAAGAAAGCGATTCCAAAAACAACACAGTACCAGATTTGAAGATGCACCAATGAAATGATCAGCAGATCCAGTCGTCCATGCATCCATCACAAACCATCTCTTCCAAAGATGAATCGGATGACATGTCCAGGCAAATCCTCCATCTTGTAGATAGGCCCGATCAGCACAGGCCATGAAAGCACGTCGGTCTCTCCTAATAAATCGCTCCGCATTCACTCAGTCATCCCTTGAGCTCCGAACACTTCAACCATTTCTTAACACTTTAATATAAAATAAAACACGGGCATTGTCTCTCTTCCGAATACTTTCACAGATGAAACAAAAAAAAAACAAGATAAACTGCGACACTCTCTTGGAGCGTTGCGCACGCACACACTTTAGGTTCACGCAACTGTTGAATATAAACTATAATTTTTTTTGAGCTCAGCGTCTTGTCGACACTCAGTTCCTCCCTTCAACAGTCTTTAAGCTGTTCAATGTTTCTACTTTCAAATCAAAATCCTTTTCTTTTCCTCAGTCTTTAGACACTACATGTGTGTACTCTTTTCTCTTGCTTCTGGCACTCCCGAACTCTCTAGAAAAATCTCCTCTTTTTCTTTCGTGACCCCGCCCCTTGAACTCTAGGGGTCAGATTATAAACACTTCATTTCTAAACAATTTAAAGGTATCTCCTAAAATACACCTTCCTATTATTTCTACCACTTCCACATCAATTTTAAACTTTTAAACATAAAATGACAAATATAAAATTACAAACCAAAAATAAACAACAACAAACACCTTTTTTTTTTTTTTTACCCTTTTAGACAGTGTTACAAAACGCATTGTTGAAAAATAATTTGGTATACCCAATTTACAAAAAATTGTAAAGATTAAAGCCTTTAAAGTTATGGAAGAACAATGAATAGACTACTAATAGATTTAGTAGGGCTCTACATATGTGAGAAATGAAGAGAAAAGAAAATGATTTTTTTTTGTTTCTATGACAGAATTATTTGTATATTGTTTCACTCACATGTAACTGAATAATGCTTTGCCTCTGTTCCAAACTGTCTTTTAGAAAATGAATCAAGACATAAAGGAAGTTGTGTTGTCAGTTTTACCAAGCCTCTCCAGTGAATCCCTGACATCTCTACTTGAAAGGTTAGAAGACCTTGGTATGTAAAGCAGGGAATACCTGGCTTTAATAGAAGAAAAGGACCTGGAGAAGTATTTAAGACCAATCCAGTGTCGAGATTTACTCAAAGCATTTAAAAATGAAGGTACATTTAATCATTCCAACTCTCTGCTTTCCACAATAATTTATTTTATTCATCTGTTTATTTTGAATCTAAATATTGCATTGTAAATGTCCCAAAATTATGGTTAATCTTACTGTCAATGCCCATAGGCTAAAAACAATTAGAGGTATGGCAAAGGAATCTGTCACAATTTAAGACAATATACTGTCCCTCTTCCTCCATCATTTCTAGATCAAACAACAGTTCAGTCACAAGAAGTTATTGACTCCACAAGCAGTTGGAGTGCTTCTCATGCACTACCCTCCTGCTCCCAGAGCACTTCTAACTACTCGTTGTCATCCCCACTGATTATCAGCCCATGGTATGTAGACTTTCATGTCAACTGGGATCGGATGCCAACGGGAGTTTGTAATGCTATAGCAAATCAAACAAGGCCATCACCTGGCAACAGGAAAGATATGGTAAAGGAAGTTGTGGATCAGATGTTACATCATGATACTAACCCTACCAGAACTATGTGTCACAGCGTCATTCAGTCTATTGTGAAGGATTACACCAAATGTTTTGCTGATGTTGGAAAAAATGGTGACATGGTGGGAGATGGGTGTTACTCCTTTCTACAGCAAATTAAACAAGAATGGAATACAAAAACAGGAAAAACTACTTTTGCACGATGACGCAGAGAAAGGAGATTTCACACTGATGCAGAAAGACGTGTGACTAGAGGCCCTGTGGACATGTATGTATGTGTGAGGTTGTGTCCCATGGAACTTCCTTTGGGAGAAACAACTGTATCATTAGAGAACATGAAAATGCAGCTGCTCAACATCTTTTCTGATGAAGGAATGACTGGGGCAGAAAGAGCTGAGTCACTAATGGAGAAGACCTATATTCTCCAACACCTATACATTATCAATGTCCCTGGACCATCCATTTCAGAGATTAAGGAGGAATGGCCTTTCCTGTTTTTTCAAAGTGGTTTGTTCTTTCATTTTTCTTTTTTCCAATTAACATTTTTTTATTGATTTGTACAGATCACAAAGAAAAACAAAACATATATACACTGAATCAACATTTAACTCCCACAAATTCTTGGATCTTAACACACCACCAAAAAACATGGGTTGTGTCTCCATCTTCTGATTGGCATTGCCAGCAGGTGGGTGTGTCTTTAAGACCAAGCCTGTACAATCTAGAGGGAGTCCAATATAATCGATGTAAAATCTTGAATTGCATAAGGCAAGACTTGACATTTTTTAGAATCCTAGCCCACACTCCCTCCTCCAATACCAAGTTTGAATCTTTCTCCCATAATCTCTTGATAGAAGTTAAAGCTCCATCCCCCAGACTCTGATTTAGCATGATATAATACACTGATGCCTCATGACTTTTTCCAAAAGTAGTAATCACCACTCCCAGAGTATCTGCTCCTATAGGAGGTGTATGCTACTCCCAAAAATAGTATAGAGCAGATGGCGCAGCTGTAAATACCTAAAGAACTGAGATCTGGGAATCCCAAAATGTTGAACCAAATTTTCAAAGGATCTAAACACTCCACTCTCACCGAGCGTATTAACCTCCCTCACAATCCACTCTGACCAGCAGAAAGGGGACTTATTAATACATAATTTTGGGTTAAGCCATATACTCAAGGCAACATTTAAATAAATGTCAGAATTAAACACTCCAGTACAAAAAGAAACAAAAAAGTGAATTGAATGTTCAGTGAGTCGGTCCACTTGGCTGCAACGTGAGTACCACAAAATAAATAACTCAGTCCATTGACTTTATGAAGGACATCGCTTGCTGGGGACATGTAAATAATTTACGGCCATCCTTAGCATCTATTCTCAATTTGGCCAGGAACATCAGTGCAAAAGTGACCTTCCATTGATGTAAGAGTTTCTTGCATTCCTTGAATTGATCACGTTTCTCTCTTGTCGAATTTGCAAAGTCTGGGAACAAAAAAATGCTGTGGTTCTTCCAAGAAAGCCTTCCTTTACTCCTCGCCTCATGTAACATGAGATCTTTGTCAATTTCAAGCTTATGGCCTGTTATGTCAAGCAGACTCGGAAAGAGCCCATCCAGGAATTTCACCGTATCCTACTTTCTTTGTCCTCAGGAATTCCAACAACTTGGATGTTATTCCACCAGTTACGGTTCTTCAAATCCTCCAACTTTTCCCATACTGCAGTGTCTATAATGTATTAGAAGTATTAGAGATGCACAATACAAATGCTTGAAGTCCTATACTTAGAACATCTCAAAGACAGGTTTTGACCAAGGTTTTACTAAGTAAAGCATCATTTTAAATGGTTTCTGCCCAATAAATCAATTTAGTGGCAGCTATAAATGTTTTGCTTTTGCATGAGAGCAGTTTGCAGAAAAAAATTTATTGCCTTTCAGTTATTTGACACTAACTTAGTTTTTAGTGGACATTTGATGTTATCTGCTTTCAGGGTCTGTCACAAAAGACTCGGAAAGAGCCCGTCCAGGAATTTCACCATATCCTGACCTTCTTCTTCCTCAGGAATTCCAACAATTCAGACGTTATTCTGCCGGTTACGTTTCTCCAAATCCTCCAACTTTTCCCAGACATGCTCCAAATCCACCTTGGTCGCTAGTGGATTACAGCTAATTCCCTCTCCGATGACTCGAGATAATCGATCCATTTCTTGACATCCCCCACTATTGTAACTATAGTTAATATTTTTATATTAAATGTACTAGATTATAGAAAAGAACTAACATAGAAAGCCTGGACTGTGTGACCTAGGAAAGGGCATTTGAGGACACTGAAAGTGCTGATGTTGCAAGAATGCTCTGTGCACTCAGCTGTAAGCACAGAATGTCATGGTTACTTGTGGAACCTCCATTCACTGATGGAGGGAACGAAATGTTGTGTCGATGTAGTGACACTAGGGGTCACTCTTGGGAGCCCGAGACACCTCTGGTCTTTGATAAAAGGCCAATGAAAATTGGCGAGTGGTATTTGCATGCCGCTCCCCCGGACATACGGGTATAAAAGGAGCTGGTATGCAACCACTCATTCAGGTTTTATGCTGAGGAGCCGGTATAAGGTCCGGCCATTTCAGCAGGTAGTTCAGCGTTGTGGCAGGAGGGACACAACGTCTCGTTCCCTCCATCAGGGAACGGAGGTTACACAAGTAACCATGACATTCCATATCTGTCACTCACTCGACGATGTGTCGATGTAGTGACACTAGGGGTCCCTATACGAAACGGCACAATTGGCTGAACTGTGTTACGTGAACTGGCGATGTGTGGTGGGCAGACTACTGTGCGCTTCATAGCCAGCACATCAGGTCGACACGTAACCTCCCCCAACATAGTTATGAGTGTCGAACGGCCCTTTTTGGGGACAAGTCGACTACCCAAGAGATAGAGACAGGCTTAACCCAGTCATGGCCTCTTTTCCCCTTCTCTTTTTTCCACTTCCTAAAAAAGAAGGGGGATTATCCGACTGGGCCGCCAGGTCTAGTCGGGGGGTGTCCCTCCCAAGGGGAAGACACAGCAGAGACCACACCTGGCCCAAAGAGAGGGGGGGATATTTAAGTTGAAGGATACGTCACAAGGTCTTTCCAACCCTGTGGAGAGTCTTCAAGTAAGGGAGGTGGGCATTCACATTCTTAACTATCTCGATGACTGTCTAATCTTAGCTCACTCTGGGGATATGTTGTGCGCACACAGGGACTTGGTGCTCTCACACCTCAGCCGACTAGGGCTTCGGGTCAACCACCGAGCTCCTCCCGGTTCAGAGCATCTCTTTTTTTGGTTTGCAGAGTTGGACTCGGTCTCTTTGACAGTGCGCCTCACGAACAAACACTGTTTGGTCTGTTTGAAGGCGTTCAAACAGAAAACAGTGGTTCCACTGAAAGTTTTTCAGAGGCTACTGGGGCATATGGCATCCACAGCGGTGGCCACCCCGCTCAGGTTGATGCATATGAGACCGCTTCAGCACTGGCTTCAGACTCAAGTCCCAAGATGGGCATGGCACTGTGGGACACATCGCGTGGTCATCACACCGGTCTGTCACCATCTTTTCAGCCCTTGGACCAACCTCTCATTTCTACGGGCAGGTGTTCCCCTAGAACTGGTCTCCAGGCGTGTCGTGGTCATGATGGATGCCTCCAAAACAGGCTGGGGCACTGTTTGCAACGGGCACGCAGCCGCCGGCTTATGGACGGGCCCGCGACTGCATTGGCACATCAACTGCCTCGAGTTGTTGGCAATTCTGCTCGCCCTGTGGAGGTTTCGGCCATTGATCCAGGGCAAGCACATGTTAGTTCAGACAGACAACACGGCAATGGTAGCATATGTCAACTGCCAAGGCGGTCTGCGCTCTCATTATATGTCACAACTCGCCCGCCGTCTCCTCCTCTGGAGTCAGCAGCACTTCAAGTCGCTGCGAGCCATTCACATCCCGGGCAACCTCAAAACTACAGCGGACGTGCTGTCATGACAGGTTACCCTCAGGGGAGAGTGGAGACTCCACCCTCAGGTGGTCCAGCTGATTTGGAGTCAATTCGGATGGACACAGGTGGACCTGTTCGCCTCCCAAGAATCCTCCCCACTGCCCGCTCTGGTACGCCCTGACCGAGGCCCCCCTCGGCATAAACATGCTGGCACACAGCTGGCCCCCTGGCATGCGCAAATATGCATTTCCCCCAGTGAGCCTACTTGCAGGCGTGGTTCTCGGACCTCACGCTCCTCGCGACAACCCCCGGTCTACCACCTGCGGTTCGCTAAGTGTTGTTCTTCCCGACAGGAAGACCCCCAGAGATGCGCAGTCGGATCAGTGCTTTCCTTCCTGCAGGAGAGGTTGGAAGGGAGACTGTCCCCTTCCACCTTGAAGGTGAACGTTGCCATCATAGCAGCACACTACGACGCAGTCGACGGTAAGTCCTTAGGGAAGCACGACCTGATCATCAGGTTCCAAAGAGGTGCCAGGAACCTGAATCCCCCCAGACTGCGCCTCGTTCCCTCATCGGACCTCTCTGTAGTTCTTCAGGGTCTACAGAGAGCCCCCTTTGAGCCTTTGCAGTCAGCTTAAGGCACTCTCCTTGAAGACTGCCCTCCTGACTGTGCTCACTTCCATCAAGCGGGTAGGAGACCTGCAAGCGTTCTCTGTCAGCGAAACATGCCTGGAGTTCGGTCCGGGCTACTCTCACGTGATCCTGAGACCCCGACCGGGCTATGTGCCCAAGGTTCCCACCACCCCTTTTAGGGACCAGTTGGTGAACCTGCAAGTGCTGCCCCAGGAGGAGGCAGACCCAGCCCTGTCGTTGCTGTGTCCGGTGCATGCTTTACACATCTATTGGGATCGCACGCAGAGCTTTAGGATCTCTGAGCAGCTCTTTGTCTGCTCTGGTGCACAGCGGAAAGGAAGTGCTGTCTCCAAGCAGAGGATCGCCCACTGGCTCATTGACGCCATAACTATGGCATATCATGCCCAGAACATGCCGCCCCCAGTAGAGCTACAAGCCCATTCTACCAGGGATGTAGCAGCCTCCTGGGCCCTGGCCAGGGGTGCCTCTCCAATAGACATTTGCAAAGCAACAGGCTGGGCAACACCCAACACCTTTGCAAGGTTCTACAACCTCCGGGTGGAACCGGTTTCATCCCAGGTAGTGGCACGCAATACATGCGGATTAGCCCGGGATAGCCGGCCGGGTGTATCACTTGCACATAGCACCTTCCACCTCCTTTTGAGCTGAAGACGTGCGCCATTAATTCCCAGTAGTGTTCACTACTCGCTGCCAGCCTAATACACGTGCTAACCAAGAGTCCTGTTCTGGGGTAGGTGCTTCGCATGTGGTGGTTCCCTGTAAGGCTAACCCCATGCAATATATATCTTCTGATAGTTTGTTTCCCTGTTGGCAAACTGCGTCTTCCTTGGGCAGAGCCCCTCTGCCCCAGTCTCCATGTTTGTAGTAACTCCTCCCCCGTTGGGTAGGATCTACCTTGAAGAATCTCCACATGGTCAGAAAGACCATGTGACGTATTTTTCCACTTAAATATCCCCCCACCTCTCGTTGGGCGAGGTGTGGTCTCCGCGGTGTCTTCCCCTTGGGAGGGACACCCCCCGACTAGACCTGGCGGCCCAGTCAGATAATCCCCCTTCTTTTTTAGGGAGTGGATAAAAGAAGGGGAAAAGAGGCCACGACTGGGTTAGCCTGTCTCTATCTTTTGGGTAGTCGACTTGTCCCCAAAGGGCCGTTCGACACTCATAACTATGCTGGGGGAGGTTACGTGTCGACCTGGTGTGCTGGCTATGAGGCACACAGTAGTCTGCCCACCACACACCGCCAGTTCACGTAACACAGTTCAGCCAATTGTGGCGTTTCGTATAGGGACCCCTAGTGTCACTACATCGACACAACGTCGAGTGAGTGACAGACAGGGAACGTCATGGTTACTTGTGTAACTTCCATTCCCTGATGGAGGGAACGAGACTTTGTGTCCCTCCTGCCACAACGCTGAACTACCCGCTGAAATGGCCAGACCTTATATCGGCTCCTCAGAATAAAACCTGAATGAGTGGTTGCTCCTTTTATACCCGTATGTCCGGGGGAGTGGCGTGCAAATACCACTCGCCAATTTTCATTGGCCTTTTATCAAAGACCAGAAGTGTCTCGGGCTCCCAAGAGTGACCCCTAGTGTCACTACATCGACACAATGTCTCGTTCCCTCCATCAGGGAATGGAGGTTACACAAGTAACCATGACGTATTACTGTTATAAAACCATGGTTAATTGTATCAAAACCATGATTTCTGCTCAGAAAACCATGGTGACAGCAGTCATGGTTACTACAATATTACTATAGTAAAACCATGGTTAATTTTTGTCAGGGTCCTTAACTAAAAAAAAAAATATTTTTTCTCTAATTACTAAATCATCATTTTAACTTAATACCTGCACTAATACACTACATGCATCAACATAAAGTGCACTTCAAACTCATCTCAACATTATATTCAGAAGTTGTACATAACTATAAAAGGAATAACCTTGCTATTAGAGTGCATACGAGAAGGGATGTTGTGATTATGCTGCTTGAGTATTTTAATCATATATGGAAATCCCTCATGAACACCCCAAGTGCTTTAGTTATTGTTTCATGTCTGTCTGAATTAGCACTGAATGCCTGCTTAAAAAATGGAAGGGAGTGTGTGCAGTTTCGGCTCACCTGCGGCTCTTTCCCTTGGTGATGTAGGGCTTTACTGGTTGTTTAGATCAGTGTTACTATCAGAAATAATTAATAATTATTTATTTAGTTATTAATTAATATTTAAATTAATTAATTGAATCTAACTCATTAAAACCTCATATGGGGCTCCAGTAAATGTAGTGTGCTATGTTTAGGAGCGGGTTTGGTTATTAGCAATAATTAATAATTATCAAAGACAAATATTAATTATTAAAATCAATAGAACATTGATGAGAATCAATGTTAGCTTTTTCTAATCCTTTAAATCAACAATTATCAAAGTTAATCGTTAATTGTTAACAACGATGAAACATTAATTAAAATTAACACTAGCTTATTGATCATTCAAATTCAACAATCATCAAAGATAATTATCAATTATCAAAAATCAGTAGAATATTAATAAGGATTAACATTGACAAGGCACCACCCTGGAATCAGGGACTAATAACCAGATAGTCTAACAGTCTCAATAGTAGATTGTTTTCTTAGGAAAATCGACATCCGAAGAATATAGATTTTCAGGGAAAAAAACAATGAATGAAGGCTTGAATCTGAGCACTGACATCCCGTCAGCATGACACAGGCGTATGCAAAACAAACCAAAACACTTCTCTTTGTAATATAAACAAAGTTTATTTATGCAGTAATATCAATTAATAATTAATACAATGCAGTCAATAAACTTCCGACTTACAACTACAAACTAAACAGTGATATGATTAGATATGGAAATAAAAATAATTCTATAACACATGAGGGTGTGTGTGTGTGTGTGAGAGAGCGAGTGTGTGTGTGTGTGTGTGGTTAGTACGAGAGAGAGAGAGAATAAAGTGACGGCCCTAAAGCCGATTTCGCGATCGTAGGAAAGAAAGCAGCTGTTAGTTTATCACTCAGAGATGGCTCGTAAACAGTCCCGCATTTTTTGACTCTTTAATGGATGAACTCAGTTTACCTGTCTCACCCGCGATGGCGAAATTGCACAACAGTCCAATTTGGTTGGACCACAATACAGCAAAACAGATTTGTGATAATTAATACCTTGAGTATTAATAATGAACGGACATGGCGGTCTGTAAACTGTACACGCAAAAAACCTTGAAACACAAGAACCTGACCCTGTTCCTTGAGACTCGGGTGATTGACGGGAGGCCGTTTCCTTGCTCTGTCAGTGGGCGTACGGCTGACTGCTTCTCGGCGGGCTGGCGGAGAAATCAGAAATTTCGACTTGATTGAAGATGGAAGAGAAATCTTTAATCTCTTCACTTCTGCAGGCAAACAGATGAAGATGCGGATTGCTCGGCGGTCTCCTTCAGATCCATTAGAGTGTTCGGTGGAACACAGAGTAATCTCAACTCGTCCAGCGAGATGGAGATTGTATGGCCACAGTTTCAAGTCAGACATTACTTCCTTGTGCCACGAGGTTGCACCTGAGAGCAGCGATGAGCTACGTCTATACTCGGTGAACAAAGTTGTTGGAAGCAAATCCCGGAAGCATTTCAGAGGTAATTCTACTCCTGATGATGTCATGGTTTGAGGGATGTTCTGTTGTGTGCCTCATCCAATAGGAGTTGAGAGTTCGATCCTTTAATGAGCAAGGCTTCATGGGATTTGTAGTCTGTTTTGGACTCCCTTTGTTTGATTTTGGCGCAAGTTTTATCAGTATAATTTATGACCTGGTATGTGGGGGCCTGAGTTAGGTTTTATGACTGTGTAAGGCCTGTCTTTGTCTTCTATCTGAATACATGAGGCCCAACAGTGATGTCGGCGTAAATGATTAATCATGTATCAATATATTACTATAATGGCATTTTAATGGCATTAATCAAAGCACATTATTGACGCTTGTGATAGATTACAGCAGCGCAAGGAAAAAGGAAGGACTTGCGTGCGCGTTTTAAATAAAACTTCACATGCATTATTGACATATATTACCAGTATACAGCACTCGTGTTGAGCGATGCCTGCAAACAGTGCCTGTTTTGTAAACGTCTTTTGAGCATCACTGTTGTAATTGACTGCAAAAAGAAAATGTTCCCAGAAAGGAGAAACACAGGGGGCTTCTCTATCAGCGTTTCGTTTTCTCCATTTGCAATTTTAAACTACACACAATGCTTGCAGAACAGTGATGTCATAGTATATAGGGAGCCTCCAAAATCAGCCTAGTCCTTCAAGAGCAAAGATCATTCAAGACTTGTCAATTTGCCAACAGATGCTTCAGCAAATAATCCAGCACTTTGAGAACAATGTTCCCCAAAGACAAATTGGAAGGATTTTGGGCATTTCACCCTCTACAGTGCATAATATACTTAAAAGATTCAAGGAACCTGGTCAAATCTCAGCGCGTAAAGGGCAAGACGAAAACCACTTCTGAATGCACATGATCTTTGATCATTCATCTGTAATGGATATCATGAACATGTGCTTGGGATTGCTTTAGTAAATTTTTGTTAATCAACACCATTCACCGCTGCATCCACAGATGCAAGTTAAGACTTTACTATGCAAAGCAGAAGCCCTACATCAACACTGTCAGAAGTGCTGCCGAGTTCTGTGGGCTCAGTCTCATCTTAGATGGAAAGTAGAACAGTGGAACTGTGTTTTTTGGTCTGAAGAGTCCACATTTCAAAAAGTTTTTGTAAAACTAAGTCGTTGTGTTATCCGGGCCTAAGAGGAAAAGGACTGTAATGTATTAAGATGTTGGTTCTTATATATTTTTGGAACACTAGAGATTCCATTGTTGTAGTATGTTGGTGCATGCTGGGAAATGTTGTTGGGAAGTAACACAGTAAAAAAGATGGCACTAAGTTCGGACAAGCGTCTCGTGTGTTTTGTTTTTTGGTTAATACATCACAGCAAAATAATTGTCGACGAGGATAAAGGTGTACAAATATGGCTCTCATAGGAAGTATAGGAGAGTTTGCTCCAAAGACAGAGTCTTGGTCGGCTTACATTGAACGGTTGGAACAATTCTTTATGGCGAATGACATAGAGGAGAGACAGGTTGCAACCTTACTGAGTGTGATGGGAGCTACTACCTATGGGATACTGAGAAATTTTGTACAACCAGAGAAGCTGAAAGATAAGTCTTACAATGACATTGTGGTCACTTTAAAGAGCCATTTTGAGTCTAAGCCACTATTGATTTTGGAGAGATTCCATTTTAATCATTGCAATCAAAGAGCTGATGAGTCGGTGATGATGCAGCAGAGCTGAAACAGTGTGCTGTGAGCTGCGAGTTTGGGGCTACGTTGGATGAGGCACTACGTGATCGTTTCGTAAGTGGGATCTGCAACGAAGCCTGCCAAAGACGACTATTGTCGGAGTCTAATTTGACTTTTGCATGTGCATTTTTTGATCACATTGTGCATGAAGACTGCGGAGAAATATACGCAGCAGTTGAGAGGGCATGACTCATGCTCGGGAATTGTGCATAAAGTGGAGGCGCAACATTCTGAAAAAAAGAGGGAAAATATGCTATAAATGTCACGGAAAAAACCACAGCCCACAGGTATGCAACTTTAGAGAGGCCAAATGTCATAACTGTGGAAAGATGGGCCATATCAAAAGAGCATGTAGAGCAAAAAGGGAAGCAGCAAGAAGTAAACAGCAAACTGAAAAAAAACACTAGATATGTGGGGGCGGAAGAAACTGAGTTACCCATGTTTTACGCTGCTTACTAATGAAGACAGGAAAAAGTCATTCACTGAAACTTTTAGAGTAATGGCAAAAATATTCTGATGGAAATTGATACTGGTGCTGCAGTGAGTATCATATCTAAGAAATTGTTTCAAGATGCATTCTCAGTAGAGCCACTAGATGTTGCAGGCATCAAGCTTTAAACATACACAGGAGAGATCATGCCTGTGTTAGGACAGTTTCAAGCTACTGTTAATTATGAAAACCAGAGCGAGCAGCTACCCTTGATTGTAGTTAAAGGGAGGGGCCAGCCTTGTGTGGCATGAATTGGCTGCAAAACTCACATTAAATTGGAAAAAAATAAAACATGTCAGTCAAGTGCACCAAGCAAAGTCCCTTGAAGAGGTGCTGGACTTGTGCTCTGAGGTGTTTAAAGATGAATTGGGCACGCTCCGTGGGGTCAAAGCAAAGATACTGGTGAACCCTAAAGTTGCTCCATGTTTCTGTTAGAGTCGTCTATTACCTTTTGCCATGAAGGCACAGGTTAATGCAGAACTGGACCATTTAGAAGAGGCCCAAATAATAACTCCAGTGAAACACAGTGAATGGGCCGTACCCATAGTACCGGTAGTGAAGAAGGACAAAACCATAAGACTATGTGGAGATTACAAATTGACGGTAAACCAAGCGGGTGTTACTGAGACTTTCCACTACCACGGATTGAGGAACTGATGGCGACATTGAGTGGAGGAACCGTGTTCTCAAAAATTTACCTGGCTTCAGCATACCAACAGGTCCTGCTGGATGATGAGTTGAAACAGCTGGTAACTATCACCACACACAGAGGGTTATTCGTTTATAATAGACTTCCTTTTGGTGTCAGTGCCGCGCCCTTGATATTCCAGAGAATCATGGAAATCATCATGAAAGGCCTTGATGTTGTAATGTACTTGGATGATCTGCTGGTGACTAGGAGAACAGAACAAGATCATTTGCAGAAATTGCAGGGGGTGCTGCAGAGATAGCAAGAGAACGGCTTAAGAGTGAAACAGTCAATATGTGAGTTTGGAAATAGACAGATTGAATATTTGGGGTATGTGCTTGACAGCCAAGGCCTTCATCCATCTTCAAACAAAGTTATAGCAATCAAGCAGGCACCAGCACCCACATGTGTAAAGGAGCTGAGAGCTTTTCTGGGGCTGTTGAACTATTATTGACGTTTTTTGCAAAACCAAAGTACCGTGGTAGCTCCATTATACAGACTTCTGAGGGATAATGTTCAATGGGAGTGGAAACAAGCAGAGCAAAGAGCCTTTGATAACTGTAAAGACTTGCTGACAAATTAAAAGGTCCTGGTACACTATGATCCAAAGTTACCACTCACCTTAGCTTGTGACTCTTCAGCTTATGGGACTGGAGCTGTTTTGCAACATACAATGCCCACTGGGGAGGAAAGTCCTGTTGCTTATGCCTCGTGGACTCTGGTGCCCGCTGAAAGAAAATACTCCCAAATTGAGAAAGAAGGGTTAGCACTCATTTTCGGAGTTAAAAAGTTTCACCAATATCTGTGGGGAAGGAAATTCAGGATGGTGACTGATCATAAGCCCTTGTTGACTTTGTTTGGGGAACATAAAAGTCTACCCACAATGGCAGCAGCAAGGATTCAGAGATGGGCAATAATTCTTTCAGCTTATGACTATGTTATTGAATACTGTCCCTCAGAGAAACACGGTAATGCAGATGGTCTTTCACGGGTGCCTCTGGCTGACACGAGTGATGAGGGTACAGCAGCCCTGTCAGAGAACATTAATGCGTTGTTAACTGAACATTTTGAACAGGCTCCCTTGAATGCAGATCAGGTAGCACGTGCGATGTGCATGGACAAGGTGCTAACAAAGGTGCTCAAGTATGTCATGGAGGGGTGGCCAATGGAGGTGGATGAAAGTTTGAAACTTTTCACTCACGCAGATATGAATTGTCTGCAGAGAGAGGTTGTGTTCTCTGGGGTACCAGAGTGATAATTCCTGATAAACTGAGGAAGACATGCTGAAGGAATTGCATGTAGGTCACATGGGAATAGTCGAGATGAAAGCACTTGCTCGCAAGTATGTGCGGTGGCCTAAAGGGGATGCAGATTTGGAGCAGGTTAGCAAAACATGCGAGACATGTCAGAAGGAACAAAAAGCTCCAAATCAGGTCCCTTTACATCCTTGGGAATTTCCTGGCCAGTGCTGGAAAAGACTACATATAGATTTCGCTGGGCCTTTCTTAGAACACACATTCCTGAAAATAGTAGATGCATATTCTAAGTGGTTAGAGGTGTTCAGAATTCCAAATCTCACTTCACATGCCACTGTCACGAGACTGAGGAGACCGTTTGCAGCTTATGGGCTGCCCGAGCACATTGTCACAGACAACGGAACTCAATTCACGTCTGAGGAGTTTAGAGTGTTCATGCAACAAAATGGCATTCGTCATTCTACAAGCGCCCCAGGGCATCCTGCTACCAATGGCCTTGCGGAAAGGTATGTACAGACTTTTAAGAGTGGAATGAAAAGACTTGCACACTCGACAACAGATTTGGAAGATCGTATCTCTCTCTTCTTAATGCAGTATTGCACTACCCCAAACTGCACAACAGGTCAATCACCAGCAGATCTGTTTCTGAACAGGCATGTTCGCACTTGCCTGGATTTCATTCACTCGGATGTTGCTGTTAAAGTTTGTGGAAAGCAATACATGCAAAAGTTCTATCATGACCAATGGGCTGTGGAGAGGTCCTTTGTTGAAAAAGACACAGTATGCATGTGTAATACCACAGGGAAGGGAAACAAATGGATTCTGGGAGTGGTAGTACAACAAACAGGGCCAGTATCCTACAAGGTTCAAGGACGAGACACAGATGATATTTTCAGGAGACATGGTGATCAGTTGAAAGCCTGAGTTACAGAGGATGAGTTTTTCCAAAGAGACAGACTGTCCAGTGACTGGGACCACGGTTCAACCCTCTATACCAGAAGGGGATAATCAAACAATGCCTGAGCCTACTCAGGAGGACAGTGGAGGGTCGCCAGTGGTGATACAAAGCCCTCGCTGTTCATCCAGGATTAGGAAGTCACCAAAACATTTTGATCTTTGATTCTCATAAGAGATAAGAAAGCACTGAATCAGTACCAACAGCATTGAACTGTTCTGAGATATATGTAAAAAAAAAAAAAGAAAAAAAAAAAGGGAAATGTGATAGTTATGGGTTGTTAAACAAAAATGCTTTCACGTTGGCGTTTCTGTTCAGATGGTTGATGAAAACAATGGGGGGGGGGGGGGTACTATTGTTTTAAAATTGGGGAAAATGTAATGTATGAAGATGTTGGTGCTTATATATTTTTGGAACACTAGAGATTCCGTTTGTTGGTGCATGCTGGGAAAAGTTATTGGGAAGTAACACAGTAAAAAATGTGGCACTAAGTTCGGACAAGCGTCTCGTGTACAGGTGCATCTCAATAAATTAGAATGTCGTGGAAAAGTTCATTTATTTCAGTAATTCAACTCAAATTGTGAAACTCGTGTATTAAATAAATTCAGTGCACACAGACTGAAGTAGTTTAAGTCTTTGGTTCTTTTAATTGTGATGATTTTGGCTCACATTTAACAAAAACCCACCAATTCACTATCTCAAAAAATTAGAATACATCACAAGACCAATAAAAAAAAACATTTTTAGTGAATTGTTAGCCTTCTGGAAAGTATGTTCATTTACTGTATATGTACTCAATACTTGGTAGGGGCTCCTTTTGCTTTAATTACTGCCTCAATTCGGCGTGGCATGGAGGTGATCAGTTTGTGGCACTGCTGAGGTGGTATGGAAGCCCAGGTTTCTTTGACAGTGGCCTTCAGCTCATCCGCATTTTTTGGTCTCTTGTTTCTCATTTTCCTCTTGACAATACCCCATAGATTCTCTATGGGGTTCAGGTCTGGTGAGTTTGCTGGCCAGTCAAGCACACCAACACCATGGTCATTTAACCAACTTTTGGTGCTTTTGGCAGTGTGGGCAGGTGCCAAATCCTGCTGGAAAATGAAATCAGCATCTTTAAAAAGCTGGTCAGCAGAAGGAAGCATGAAGTGCTCCAAAATGTCTTGGTAAACGGATGCAGTGACTTTGGTTTTCAAAAAACACAATGGACCAACACCAGCAGATGACATTGCACCCCAAATCATCACAGACTGTGGACACTTAACACTGGACTTCAAGCAACTTGGGCTATGAGCTTCTCCACCCTTCCTCCAGACTCTAGGACCTTGGTTTCCAAATGAAATACAAAACTTGCTCTCATCTGAAAAGAGGACTTTGGAACACTGGGCAACAGTCCAGTTCTTCTTCTCCTTAGCCCAGGTAAGACGCCTCTGACGTTGTCTGTGGTTCAGGAGTGGCTTAACAAGAGGAATACGACAACTGTAGCCAAATTCCTTGACATGTCTGTGTGTGGTGGCTCTTGATGCCTTGACCCCAGCCTCAGTCCATTCCTTGTGAAGTTCACCCAAATTCTTGAATCGATTTTGCTTGACAATCCTCATAAGGCTGCGGTTCTCTCGGTTGGTTTTGCATCTTTTTCTTCCACACTTTTTCCTTCCACTCAACTTTCTGTTAACATGCTTGGATACAGCACTCTGTGAACAGCCAGCTTCTTTGGCAATGAATGTTTGTGGCTTACCCTCCTTGTGAAGGGTGTCAATGATTGTCTTCTGGACAACTGTCAGATCAGCAGTCTTCCCCATGATTGTGTAGCCTAGTGAACCAAACTGAGAGACCATTTTGAAGGCTCAGGAAACCTTTGCAGGTGTTTTGAGTTGATTAGCTGATTGGCATGTCACCATATTCTAATTTTTTGAGATAGTGAATTGGTGGGTTTTTGTTAAATGTGAGCCAAAATCATCACAATTAAAAGAACCAAAGACTTAAACTACTTCAGTCTGTGTGCATTGAATTTATTTAATACACGAGTTTCACAATTTGAGTTGAATTACTGAAATAAATGAACTTTTCCAGGACATTCTTATTTATTGAGATGCACCTGTATATTCTTTTTTAGTTAATACATCACAAGGACCATCCAAGCTGTTATCAGCGTCAGGTCCATAAGCCAGTGTCTGTATGGGCCAGGGGTGTGTCAGTGCCCATGGCATGGGTAACTCGCACATCTGTGAGAACACCATGAATGCAGACAGATATGTACAAATTTTGGAGCAACATATACTGCCGTCTCAGCATTTTCCAGCAGGGCAACTTCAAACCACATACTGCCTGTAAGCAGAGAATGTGGGTGCTAGATTGGCCTGCCCGCAGTCCTTACCTATCTCCAATTGAGAATGTTTGGTGCATTATGAAGCACACCACATGGCAACAAAGACCCTGTACAATTGTGCAGCTAAAGACCTACATAATGGATGACTGGGGGAAAATTCCACTTTCTAAACTTAACAAACATGTGTCTTCAGTGCCCAAATGCTTAAGTGTTATTAGAAGAAATGGTGATGTTTCACAGTGGTAAACACTCGACTGTCCAAACATTTTTGGAGCGTGTTGCAATCATCTGATTTGAAATTACTATACATTTTCAAAAACAATGAAATTCACAAGGAAAAACATCATATAATGAGTAGTTCTAGTGCTTTCAATTTAGCAAAGGGTGAATATAATTTACAAATCACTCCTTTTTGTTTTTATTAGCATTTTTCTTACTGTCCCACCTTTTTCGGAATTGGGGTTGTATTTCATATATCAGATTTTCTGAATCAAGGTAACTAAATAGTGTGAGATAAACCCTAAAAGTCTAAACCCTTACCATTTACAGCTTAAATGCCTCTGTATTCAAATGCGTAATTATAAGTTATTCAAATCTTTCCAAATCTCCTTTTCAATTAAGATCCGTCAGTCAGTGAGTAGTGTGACGATCACCCGCGCACCTCTCTCCACACAGAGGTCAACGACTGCAGAAGATGCAGGGGTGTTAATGGTGCGCCTCAGTGAGGGGGGAAGAGATGAGAATTGTGAATCCAGCCCTAAGAAAAGTCACAGTGTCAACACCATTTAGCCGTGCAGTGAGGCCGATATGGTCGTCTCCATTTGGAGTTTGAACATTAGCAACAAAGAGAGTTCAGCGCTCAATCAAAGTGCCAATGTCAGTTCAGGAGACCCCCCTAGCACCCCACGACAGCCCTGACCTGAGCAGGACCGGACACACGGTGATAGCCGTCTGCCTCGGATTAATTTTGTTGTTTGGATGCCTAAACAATCTCTTTGTCCTGCTCATCTTCGCGAGGTTTCGCTCACTGTGGACACCTATTAACTTTATTCTGCTGAACATCAGCGCGAGCGACATACTCGTGTGTTTGTTTGGGACTCCCTTCAGTTTTGCTTCCAGTCTCTATGGGAAATGGCTTTTGGGAAATCACGGCTGCAAATGGTACGGCTTTGCCAATTCTCTTTTTGGTAAGTTTGATCCAAGTTCATTCAACAGGACGCGTAACAGGTTTCAGAGGTTCGTTATCAGCCGCACTTTCTTTGTAGTGGCTGGTAACTAAAATCATGCATGCATTACTCTCTGGCGTTCACTATCTCTCTAGGTTTGTTGATGAATAAAATATAAATAGGGTCTTCAGTAGCGTCTCTTTAAACAATTATTATTATTTTTTTTTTAGCTAAGAGTTTTTACCCAAAAGGTTTATGATTATGACTATGATATTTATAAAAATGTGTAATAATTAATGGCAAATTGTATTAAAAACACTTTTATTATTTTAGCCTGATGGCAACACCATTTCTAGCTTATCCCACTGGGATTTTCATCATTTTTGTACTGTTAGAAACATATTTTGATAATTGTTTTAAATGTAATTCCATTCTAAATTATATTTCTCATACCACATCGTAATGACTAATTCATCATATCAATTGTATCCTTAAATTTAGATAATAACAAACGGGCAGGATGTAAGAAGGTAACCAATACGATGATCAAAATATTGCATATGCAAACAGAAATCGTCATTTCACAGTTTATAAATCAACTAGCTACTAGCAAATATTTCCCTTCCTGTGTTAAAGGAATATTCAGGGTTCAATACAAGTTAAGATCAGTTGACAGCATTTGTGGCATAATGTTGATTACCACAAAAATAAATTTCGATTTGTCCCTCCTTTTCTTTAAAAAAGCAAAACTGAAGGTTTTTATAATGCACTTATAATGGAAGTGAATGGAGCCAAATTTTGAATGGTTTAAATGCAGAAATGTCAAGCTTATAATTTTATAAAAGGACTTACATTGATTGTCTTTTTAAAACTTGTAAATGATTTAAGCTGTAAATTTGTTTGAATCATTGTTTTTACAGTTGTTTTGAGGTTTACAGCATTATGCCGTCATGGCAACAAAGTTGTAAAATTGGACATAACGTTACACAGAAAAGGTTAGTTAGCAATTTTTTCACACTAAAACCACTTTATCACACATATTGTTTATGTCTTGTGGCTATACTTTTGAAACATAAGTATTTTAACATTTATGGATCGGCCCCCATTCACTTCCATTGTAAGTTCCTCACTGTAACAGGTTTTCTGTAAAGACAAGGAGGGATGAGTCTAAATACATTTTTGTGGTAATCAACATTATGCCTCAAATGCTGTTGATTGAGCTTAACTTGTTTGAACCCGGAATATTCCTTTAGTGCTCTGCTGCTAAAAGTCTTTTAAATTCTTCTTTAACTTTTAACTTTTTCTTCTTTACTTAAGTATTTCATTACTTCTTTCCCCTATGGTTCCTCATTTGTTCCTTATTTCCTTGTACTTATTTCCTTATTTCATCTGACACATAGTCAGGATTTTGGGGACCAATTGTATTAAGAATCAGCCATTAAGAAAACCCCATATACTGTAGGTCTACCAGTAACCTGAATATTCTCAATGAATATGGTGGTTACATCACTGGTGTGACTGATTTATCATACTGTGTCACATGCAGAAGGCAATTAATGTCACTGCAATGCTTTTTCATGCAATCATGCTGTTTTGCCTTGTTGAGTAATTGCGACTTCACCACAAAGCTGTCAAAATAATATGCTATTCTAAAACTACAACATGTCACACCATGACTAAAACAATCGATCACAGCTGCATTATGCATGGATGCTAGAAGTGTAACTGAGAAACAACGGTTATATATTTTATACTTACTGTAGATAACAATCTGACTTTTTTCTTTTTTCTTTATTTTATTAAAAAACTATTAAAGTTTATTTAAGTCTATACCCCAAATGGTCCTGGGCAGTCATCTGAGCTTTTTGATGTGAAACAAATGTTTTAGTACTGAAAATTGGAATTCCAGTATGCTCACTATTTAATTGAACATTATTTGATTAACCTTTTTTATTATTTGCAATTTTTTTGTCTGTGTATGACACTCTTGACGCATAAGAAAATGTGTCATCAAAAACCCACGCACCTTGATATTTTTGGTCCTGAAATAGTTCTGAATACTGATTTTCACATAGTAGACTGCCATTACCACTCACAGCTTTGTCTCTTTGGTTGTACTGTAACAAAGAACAATTTTAAGTTTATGTCCTGTCTTGTGTCTCGTGCAGGTGAACCACAATCCCTCACTTGACTCGCCTTGTGAAAAGTCAGTAAAAGAGCTATGACGATGTCTTTAATGTCATCACCGCCTTTTATTAATGTGGTGATAGTTTCTAAATCAGAATGTGCTATCATCTACCTTTTTAGAAAAAAGAAACATTGCCTTTACATGGCTAAATTCACACTGGATGATACACTGCTGTTTTTGGTCAGTCCTACATTTTCCACATATGCTCAGAAAAGACACAAACTAGAATCACTCACATTTCTAGCTTGTAGGAGTTGCTTCAGAAGTCAACACTAGAGTCTTGCCTCTAGTGATCTGACATTTGGATGGAGAGCTCATTTAAGACTGTTAATTACTCTAGTGGGAGTGTTTTGACACCCCATGTCTCTGTTCCTTTGTTTGCTGTGTAGAGGTACTCTCACATAACATGTGGACCCGCAAACCCATTAAAGGAGGACGTGTGTGTACATATGATTTTAATGAATGTGTTCCTCTCAGATAGAATGGGGTCCAAAAGTCTGAGACCATAAGTGAAAATCCTTTTATTTGTATTATTTTTTTTAAAATTTTGTTTTATTATATTATTAGCACAAAAAATTAGGACAGAGTTTAAAATTAACTTAAATTTAAAAATAAAAATACATTTGTATTTCAGAATTTTGAATTTTTTGGGATGTCTACCTTTTGCTTCAATGATACTCAAGCTGGCATGGACCCCACAAATCAGATGATCTATGTTATGCCAGCATAATTTGAGAATGTTCCAAACTTTCCTATAAATAGTGCAGATTGCTGAATCTGAAATATTTCCTAAATTTAAGTTTTTTTTTTTTTTTTTTTGTGTCTCAGATGCTTAGACTGCACTGTATGACTGTACTGTATAACTTAAATTGTCATTTAACCCTATTCCTCAAGGCTCGCAGTTTTTGTCTGTGATGATCAAAACACTGCTGAAGCACAATTGAAATTATATTATCTCAACAGTTTGTTCTAGTTCCATAATAAAATGTCATGTCGCATTATTGTTTACAAGGTGATACAAGTGAGCTGTTACATAAGGGTATAAAGTCATTGTACCTTTTACCGTAGCAGAACACTCTCGCTCTCCGATGCTGTGTGAAAAGTGATTACAGCTACTTAATGAGAACCTTGAGTCTGTGGCTGCATAGCAGTCTCATTAAAACATGACCCCAACTGCAGTTTATTTTGGTTGTCTGAAATAGTTTGTTATGCAAGGGTTGCCGGTTGCTAGACTGATCCAGAAATAGAAAAGACATTGCGAGAATAATCCTGCTCTTTAACGATTGTGCATTTAACCTCAGAAATCTCTCTAGGGACTGTCCCTACTGTTCACAGTAACTTTCTTTTTCAAGTCTAAGTCAAATCTGAGTTTATTGTAATTTTTTTCAAATGCGTGACAAGTGAAGAATGCAGAACATTTAACAAATAGCATGGCATGTAAATGGTACCCCAAGGTACTTCAAAGAATACCATGGTATTACCATTGACAATTTGGAAAAAAACATTGTAATATCATGATACTTTTTTGTATGTGTGAGAAATAACAGAATAGGGTGTCATTGGTGATGAAGGAAGGAATGGAAGATATAAGGAGAATATTTATGTAATAAATGAAAAGTTGCAATTTTGTTTAGTTTACAAAACAATCTGACAGACAAGCACATTTCACACTCAAAACTTGTTTTTACTCTTGTTTAACTCTTTGTGACTTTTTAACTCAGCAAACAGTTCACCCAATTATAATCTGATAAAACAGTGTAACTACTATTTTCTTTCTATATTGACTTTTATTCCAAACAGGAATTGTGTCTCTGATGTCTCTGTCCATCCTCTCATATGAGCGTTATGCTGCCCTGCTGCGCCCTACCAAGGCAGACGCAACTGACTTCCGCAGGGCTTGGTTATGTGTGGCTGGATCCTGGCTGTATTCGCTGGTATGGACTCTGCCTCCATTCATAGGTTGGAGCAGCTGTGGCCCAGAGGGTGTCGGGACAACGTGTTCAGTTCAGTGGCACCAGCGCTCGATCAGTAGCATGTCATACGTGGTGTGCCTGTTCATCTCCTGCCTGCTTCTGCCCCTGATGCTCATGGTCTTCTGCTATGGCAAAATCCTGCTCATTATCAAAGGGGTAAGTGAGAGACTTTGATTGGGATCTGAGAATGGGAGTTGTGTTATTTTATACTATAATTTAACTACAATTCCAGGAGTGATGGTATTTTCTATAACAGCACTTGGATTGTTGTTTGGATGCCTAAACAATCTGTTTGTATGACTGCGCTTGTCTGTGTCCATGCCAACTAACAATTTTTGGTTCCCAGAACGTTCTGGGAATGTTAGTTTATTGTTATTAAAAATACTACCTAAAATGAATGTTCATTGAACGTTAGGAATTGGTCTCCACCACATCCAGCCCCCGTACCGCCAAAAAAAATAAAATAATAAATAAAAAATTGGGAACCCTACACTAACGTTAGGAGAATGTTCTGTGTTTGCTAAGTTCAGACAGACTGCCAACAGTCAGTGTTGGGTAAGTTACTTAAAAAGTTACTCAAAAAAGTAATGAATGACAAGTTACTAATTACAACTTTTTTTTTACAACTGACTTTACTGTTTAATTAATCTGAAAAGTAATTGTATAGCTAATTAATTTTAAGTTACTTAATTACTTTCTAAAACACTTTTCACAGAAAAAGCTTTAGTTTTTTTGCTCAGCAAATTAAAGCTAGGGTGTGTAATCCAGAGAGGCTAGCAGTTAGCAAGCTAGCTTTGAAAGCATAGAGCCCGCCCTCGCTTCAGAGGTGTCTCCAAAGCCACGCCTCCTCTATCACACGTGAACACACACACATGAGCTAAATACTTCATTACATAAACAAAATATATAAAAAACAAATCAAACCATGTAATTACCTGTCCAAAAGAAAAACAGCAACCATGGCATCATTTTTCAGACCCTTTGAGTCCCGCAGCTGCCTCCAGCATGGAAAAGCAACGGCAATTTTAATTCTGCTTTTAGCACGCTCTTGATCCAGATGTTTTTTCGTTGTAGAAGTTTCTAACATGGTCTTTCTTTTCTTGTTTCCTTTTACTGGTGGTTCAGGAGGAACATAAGGTAGCTGCGGTTCGCCTTACATTCTCGCGCTCGCTCAGCACAGCGTCAAGGACCCGCGCTGATGACGTGAGATTGTCTGCGCGAACAAGTTGCGTGGCGGTATGCAAATATAGATTGACAGACAGGAAGGACATCCTATCATAACATTTAGACTGAATGCAATGATTGGTCGATAATTTTTTAGTCCTGTCCATTCAACAGAAGATATATATATATATATATATATATATATATATATATATATATATATATATATATATATTATTTTTTTATTTACATTTTGACCACTTAAATTATTGATTGCTATCAGGATGTGGAGACTTTCAGCCAGTATAACAAAAATGTTTCTTGAAAAGATTGCACACCCTAGCTTTAAAAATTAATATACACTACCGGTCAAAAGTTTTGAAACACTTGACTGAAATGTTTCTCATGATCTTAAAAATCTTTTGATCTGAAGGCGTATGCTTAAATGTTTGGAATTAGTTTTGTAGACAAAAAATATAATTGTGCCACCATATTAATTTATTTCATTATAAAACTAAAATGTCATTTTTGAAATTGATGACTTGGACCAAATAATAAAGAAAAGCAGCCAATAAGTGCCCAACATAGATGGGAACTCCTTCAATACTGTTTAAAAAGCATCCCAGGATGATACCTCAAGAAGTTGGTTGAGAAAATGTCAAGAGTAAATGTCTGCAAAATCTAGGCAAAGGGTGACTACTTTGAAGATGCTAAAATATAACACAGTTTTGATTTAATTTGGATTTTGTTTAGTCACAGCATAATTCCCATAGTTCCATTTATGTTATTCCATAGTTTTGATGAGTTTACTATTATTCTAAAATGTGAAAAAAAACATTATAATAAAGAATGAGTAAATGTTTCAAAACTTTTGACCGGTAGTGTATTTCCTTGTTGTTTATTGACTCGTTAGAGGAAACATGCCTTTCAGCTGTCACAAAATGCAAAAAGATGCACATATTATCATAATTCATGTTTTAAATATATTCTACTTCAATAATATTATTTCAGAAATATGTGTAACCCAAGTAAAATAATTTAAAGTATTTAACTTATACAAAAGTCAGTAACTATTCTGATTACATGAATTTGAAATGTAATGAGTAACACTGCTTTTTGTACTAAAAAAATTTAATTAAAGTAATTAATGACTTTGAAATAAGATTACAATCAACACAGGCTCCCAGTCTATGCATTGTTTGGCGACATGCAACCTTTTTCCTGCTTTACCTTCACTTAGAACTACTTTTGTTAGCAGAGCAAAATAGACCAGTATTTTTGGTTTATAGAAATATTCTATGAGTGCAATAACATACAAGCAAGAGTGGAGTTAACTGAATTTTTGCATGGCTGTGATTACCTGTGGATGAATTTTTGTGTTTGTTGTTCCTTTGGGAAAAAAATAAATTCCAAATGATGCCAAAGCAGATTGAACCAGTGTGTCACAATGCAACGCACTCTTGCTCACGTGATACTGTTGGAATATAAAGATGGCATTATTTGATTTATGTATTTCTCCATGATTTTATAAATCTGCAGGCAAATCACAAGCTACTTCTCACTTTAGTGTTACACTGCTGTGATTTCTTACAAAATGTGATAAAAATTGTTGTAGAACATGAATGGCTGACAGCATGAATAGATGTTTACTATTAGCACACCCCTATGCCCTGCAGTCTCCTCTCACCCCTTTAGAGTGTTAATTTCTCTTCTCTTTGAAATGTCACTGAGGAAATAAAGCCACTGTACCCAGAAATCGGCAATGATGTATCATAGCCGGTGCCCAATTAACATTTGTATTTATTTATTTATTTTTATTGCTATATAGAACTCACAAAATAGCATTTAACCAAAAAACAAATACAATTCACAAAATAAACAATTAACATTAAATAGATCCATTTGATATTGACTTGTCTAGCTCAGGGACTAAGAGAAAAAAAAAAACACTTTGAGGCTTTAGGTTTATCAGTGCTCAGGGAGACTGTAGTGACTCATCCAGACCTGGTGTGGATTTCATAAACACATCGCTGTGTGAAGGAATTTGTAATGAGCTTTACCAGCGGGTAATAAGGCAGTGAACCTGTAGTCGCCAGTGCGATTCTATGAATGAATCACCATTGGAGGTATTTTTAGAATGTGGAGCCCTTACTATTGGTGACAAGCCGTTATGTAGCAAACTTATTTCCTGGAGGATTTGTTCAGTTCAACAGCAGAAGCCACATTGTGTATTTGACAAATGGAGGGAGCTGCTTCCATTAAATGTATGAGTGCACCAATGACTACAGCCCTCAGGCTTTTCTTAGAAACACAAACATGGAATGCTGATGGGATTTAGAAGGTGAATTACAAGGATCGAAAACTGTGCCAATCAATGGACGACATGTCTGAGAGTGTAATTACATTCCTAAAAATAGTGTCAAGATGCATGGAACTCCACGCACGCGATTCAAAATTGATATTCATTCTTCCCTTCAACTGAAAGTCTTGGTAATGAAAATGCATTCAGATCCAATTAAGTGGCACTTAAAAGGCTATTTATGAATGGAAGTCACTTTTGTTGCATTGAAATAATTTGCAGAATCAAAAGTGCCTGGCAAGAAATATTATTATTAAATTCTAGAACTTGAAAGTCCAGTCTCCACCAATAAAAACGCATTTTGTATGCTTATTTCATTATTGATTTATTTTTTATTTTGTGTTCAAAAGATCAATTTTTTAACCTCCTATTGATCCAGCAAATTGCTGAAGTGAACTTCCACTCAGGGGCAATAGGAATACACAGGTGAGAGAACACTTAGCCAAGCTAGAGCTGTCAATACACTCCTAGTCATCTCATTTAGCACAAATGGATCATGTAAAAGGTGTGAATGATGACATGAGCCAGTGTAGGTAGGCACAGCTCAACCGATCAGCTCTTATCTGCCATTGACGAGTTCTTACTGCTTCTTGGAGGTTCGCCCTTCCATGGCCGACTTGTTGGAGATCCTTATACAGCGAGAGATTACTTCATGATGGGAAGGGGATTGGGAAGGTTAGTAGACTCTGGATTATAGGAGTCGCGATATCGAGATTTGACGTATAAAAAACTATCTGCCAATCTTCCAGTGATTCACAAACAGCTTGTACACATGGCAAGCTAATTCATACTAAGCACATTTACGTCATGAGGTATTGACTTTAGGATAGTGCATGTTCTCTGCAGCAGGATGCAAGATTTTTTACTTTGAGTTAGATGATTGAAAAGGTCTCTTTTTGCAGCCAGTTAAAATGTAAACTTTAAATATTTTCCCTTTTTGCTTAAGAGTTGAACACTTTTTCCTCATGCTTAAATAGCTGCTCCTAAACACAAATGCATTGTGTCTTCTTTACTGATTCAGGTAACTAAAATCAACCTGCTAACTGCACAGAGGCGAGAGAACCACATCCTTCTCATGATTGTCACCATGGTATCCTGCTACCTGATTTGCTGGATGCCTTATGGGGTGGTGGCCCTGCTTGCCACCTTTGGCAGGAGGGGACTTATCACTCCCATAGCCAGTGTGGTGCCCTCAGTCCTGGCCAAGAGCAGTACTGTGGTCAACCCTGTTATCTATGTGCTTTTTAACAACCAGGTGAGTCTACAGAGGAATTGCATTCAGAGAATTTGAGAAAATTCTTCAGTAGGGATGTAAAATATACTGATGCATCCTGATCAGTGGCAGATCCTGGCAGCAGTGCTCTCTGGGACGGCACAAGGCACCTGCACTGCACACAGCTATCAGAGGCTCAATTTATTTTAACAAAGCAGTTTCACAGGATTGTGTTCCACTCACCCCTCTCAACAAATTAATTGTTAATTGTCAGTGGGTAATGCTTTCTGAGCAGCTCCCTGTGCTTTATTATGTTTCTATTATTAAGTTTTCCAAACCATTGCTGTGATACAATCATTTAACTGTTTGTATAAGTTGAGACTTTCCTTTTTACTTCAGTGCATAAAACTCAAAATGGGTTTCTGGGTCAAAGTGACTCAAAATGATGGAGTATTCAGTATTGATCGGATAAGCAGTCTGCCAAAGACAAAAGTCTTCACATTCTAGAAGTGAGTATAGGTCAAGTTAATCTAATCACAAAATAAAATGTACCCTGGATGATAATATGGATCCACCAATAAGTAGTTTTAGTTAATAACTTTATACTTATATTATAAAACTTTTTTAAATCATAAAAAAGTCAGTTCCACAAAGATTTGAACTTTTTTTCACTCTCTAAAAAACAATATCACTTCTGTGACAAAGAGCTGTGTGAAGCCACTGTCCATTTTATTTTTAAAGCATATTTTATTTGGAGTCTATTGTTTTTATTATTTTAACTTTGATTCAATTTTTTTTATTAATTAACTCATGCTTAATCTCCCCTTGGGCACCATGTGATTCACAGTTGCAACATCTAACCTTAACATTGCTTTACTAAAATATTTATTAATTTAATAATTTATAAAATAAAAATGAACAATGATAGTATTACACATTCTGTATATTAAGATACTATACTATATTATAGTATACTATACTACTTATACCCAATATGTTCACAATACAATTATTGACCTATTTTCAGTTTTTCAAAATAATTATAAATCAGTGTATATATAAATATAACTCAAATCAAACCAAATCTTGTCCAAATTTTTAATTGGAATAATACATTGAATCATTATGTAAAGAATCGTAATTGAATCATTGTCAGATCAATATTGTAAATGTCTTATTTTAATGCACATCTTTATATCCGTTTCTGTCCTTTAATCTATTCTCTTTCAACAGTCTCATTCTTTGTCCGATTCAGTTCTACAGGTGTTTCATGACATTTCTGAAGTGTGAGGGAGAACCAACTATTCACTTGCAGAACCATCAGCAGAGCAGCAAAGAAGATCCCCAAGCACTCAGGCCTTGTGATGGGCCCTCTTGGCATCACTGCTTCAAGAGCCCAACCAACAGCCCCCAGACGAGGGAGCGGCACACTCTGACCTTAGTGGTCCACTACACTCCCTGACACTCTCAAAGACTGTCTATGTTCTTCACAGCTCAGCATTTGTAATGTTTCATGATGACTCTGCAGTGTAAAATTGACCATGTGATGATTGTGTCCAAATGAGAAGCAGACTTAAACCTCCATCTCTGCACTTCCCACGATGAAATGTGCTATGCATTAACTGAAAAAAGGCTGCTTTATCAAATTTTGTAAGATCAATGCTGTCACTACATCAGAATTCCTGACTGTCTTTAAAAATCCAGCTTAAGCTGGTAGCTGTTTTTTGGAATATGGTAGCTGGTTTCAAGCTGGTCAAAGCTGGGAGACCAGCTTAGACAAGTTACCAGCTTGTCATACCAGCTCAAGGTGGTCAAGCTGGTTTTTGGAAGATGGTAGCTGGTCGACCAGCTTGGATCAGCTCATGACCAACTTGGACCAGCTTAGGAACAGCTTGGACCAGCTAAGGACCGGCTACCATGTTTCAAAACATAGCTACCAGCTTAAGCTGGATTTTCCAGAAGAGATACAGTCACATTTATTTCTCAGTCTACTTAATACTTCTATTGACCACATGAAATTGACCACAAAATTGGAGTTGTGTGCCTTTTCAGTTCATCTATATGCTTGTAAACGCATAGAAATTGACGCAATTATCGTTATATATAAACATGATATAAACATGTAAAATGCAGTTTTTCTCTTCCAGGAAAAAAATTACCAAAAAATATTGATGGTGCACCCTGCACTCACACAATTAGCCTGTTTATTAATAAAATGTTCTTTGGAATGAGAATGTCCCTCCCCCTTCTTCTGATTAACATTAGCATATAGCAAGTCATGCTGTAACATAAACTAAAGGTAATAAAGCTGTTTAGGTTGTAATCCAAGGTCTGTGGAAAACATTACTCGAAGACATGTGGATGTTTTGTTTTACAACATAAATTACACACATTCATACCTCAAACATGAACTTTGAAGCCATATGTAAGCAATATCAACATTCACATTTGAGATGTGTGTAATTTTTGTGGTAGAACTAACCATCCAAGTATTTTTAAGTACTGTTTACCACAGACCTTATTTTACAGATAAATCCAAAACTGACATTTTAAAAAAACCTATTGGTAAATCCAGAGGGGAAAGGGAACCCATGGCAATTAGCTGGCTCCCCTACAGATTGACATCATGGCTGAACAGCTCTATTGACCCCAAGCAATTTCATGAGGTCTTTAAGAACATAAGAATATATTTTTAAATGTAAATAATGCATTTAGTGCCATATTATACTGATTGTAAGAAAATCTGATTAAAATAGAATGAAGATAAAACATTGCTGTGTCGTAGCGCAGAGCACTAGCGTCTGGTCTCGGTGTTGTATTGCGACAGATGCATAGTGTAATGTCACTTGTCGCCAGTAGTAGGAGCCACTGCCCATGATGTCATACAGTGAGTTGGCATGTGAGTCAGTTTCGACACACTCTCTCAGACACAATACATTCATACGCACAGATAGATATCTGAACTGAAAGGAAAGTTTAGTTTCATGTGCTGCTTGTGACAGATATAGGTTTCTGTTTGTCTTTAATGCATGAATTAGAGAAAGGCCCAAGACAGTGGCACGTACTTACTCATTTGCAAGTTTTCCCTTCATAGATAACAGTATTGAAACTTTTTTATTTTTTTGAGATTTTATTGTTTCAATTGACTCTTGGCAGAATTGTGAATTGTTGTTTTGAAATAGAGACTATTTGTTTACTTCTTACCAATTAAAATGTCTTCTTGTCTTTAGTATTGTCATAACTTATATGAAGTAATGTATTTTTGTTATGGTCAAAGTTTAATATATATATATATATATATATATATATATATATATATATATATATATATATATATATATATATTCATGTAATACCACTTGTTTAAAAAATCAACAGCTTATTACATCATCATTCCAGCTAGAGCACTTTGGGACTAAATTTTATTTATTTATTTTTTCAGAAAGTGTGACCCACACTCTCTCCTTTTCATAAAAACGCACACAGATAGTATACCGCACACTCCAACCTCTGTGAGTCATACATGCAGTCAGTCATTCTCCCCTGCCCCACTCCTCTCCCTAAAGGGAAAGGAAGCAGTAAACAGTGTCTGCAAAGTGTTTCAAACCTTCTGCCTGTAATTAACTTGTACGAATAATGTACTTTGAGCTTATAAAGTGTTTATGCATATTTTGCTATTGTCCACTTCATCAGTGTTTCTCAACTGGTGGGTCGTGAGCCAAAAGTGGATGGCAGGTCTGTCTGTTCAGAAACGGACACAGACAGCAAGGGAATGTACAATGCCATGGTTCCCCCTCTATTAAAAGGCAAATTTTATGATAATCTCACATTCTTTGCTTTATACGCACTAAATATGCTTCTGATCTGCTCTGCAAATCTACCGTATCTCTGGAGCAAACGCACGTCAACTGTACTTCCTTCGATATCGAGGCGCAGACCATAGCCACACAATGTCAAGTGTACTGAGTCGTAAGGGAACTGATGCTACCCATTTAAATTCTAGTTAGAATCTTCTAGTTTAAAGCACTATGGAGGAAGTCAAACATCTAAAAAAGTAGACAAATCTGACATTTAAAACAGGACTAGGGAGGAATAGTCAAATGACACATTATCACCCTTACTGAAATGCATCACGATTTTACAGTAGTAACAGTAACTGTAGTATTTTGACAAAAATGTTATCATTTTATATTAAATAATCTTAATCTATTAGACCTCACTTTAATTACAGCATATCAAATATTTATAACAAATCGGGTTGTTGTGATACCATAACCATATCTTACCATACTATACCAGCTAAAGTATCACGATACCAAGTAGTATCGCGATACCACAGGATAGTGTGTGAATTTTTACCCAGTTGCTGCGTCCGAATATCCATACTTCCCTAATACATAGTATGCCGAAAACAGTATGCCAATGGAGTAGTATGCCCGAATCCACAGTATTCATGAAGCAGTAAGAGAGAAGTACCCGGATGACCTACTATTTCCTGTGAGATGCTGAAGTGCAGATTAACTGGACAATTTACGATCCCATAATCCCTGGGGAGCTGAGGCGACGTCAAGTTCAAAACGCTGGATTTAAATGAACAGCAGTGAATCCAACGGCTCTTCTCAACTGTCAGTGTTATATATACCAAGATAATTGTTCCTTGTTCTTAAATGGTGTTTGTTTAACAAAACCTGAGAGGATGGTTTTCGTGATTGTTGTTCTTACATCATACAGTATACCCAGGTCACGAGACAATGCCCACATACCCGGATGAAGTATGTCCAGAATTTATTCATACTACTTGCATGCATACCTAAAAGAACGTCCTTGTTGCCGGCAGATAAGTGCATCCTTCATCAAATACAGTACACACTGTTACAGTACGCGGTTTCGGACGCAGCAAGTTTGTCACAGCAAAGGTGGTTCTTAGAAACTAGCCATTCCACTTGTTACTCCGGAAGTGGTGAAAATAACTGATGATGGATGAATTGGGAGAATGGTCAAATGGACTAACGTGTTACCTAATACATTCTTAGTCTGACATAAAAAAAAAATATATATTTGCCGCATCAAAGCAGCCAGTTCAAACAGCAACGGCTTAAAACTTTTATTCCATTATTTCTGTGATTATTTGATTGTTGGTAACATAAAAATGAAGATATTGTATGATGAAAAGACTGTTTTGAGCAGCTGTTTCATTATAGACCTTTTTCACAGACTGTGATGACGCATTTCCGCCTTATTTAGCAGCGTAAATCTAGCAAACTTTTTATATGATAATTTTTTTAAATATTGAGTGTAAGTTTACAACATTATTCTTTGTGCTATATTACCCTGGAATTAGATTGAAAAAAACAAAAGTTTTATCCACCACTCTATTTTTTTTATTTTATTTTTTCAGGAAAGTCATTCAAATGTAATAGTGGATTTTTACTTTTGCTCTTGGAGCAAATGAGTAAGTGAAAATAATATATATATATATATATATATATATATATATATATATATATATATATATATATATATATATATATTGTGATTTCCCATTCACTCCCGTTCACCGGTTTACCCTGCAATTGTTTACAATCGCGTTCCAAAACCCGGAGTGTGAAAAAGGTCTATTACAATCGCTTCAGCCCAAGGCCTTAATAGATGCCAAACGCCTCGCCTTGAAAGTAGATAAGAGTAGGTGGCTGCAGTCAGATGAGGAGTGAAACAAGTGCTGTCAAGTCGGACAATTCTCACTTCTCGTAGTGGATCAGACACCTTTGAGATCAAAGGCAGACAGGGCCGGCCATAGCATAAGCAACATAGGCGGTTGCGTAGGGCGCAAAATGACAGAGAGGTGCTGCTGCAGGAGAGTTTTTTTTTTCGGAAGTGCGCTCTCTTGTGACGACTGTGCACCCCTCTACCCATATATTGAGCACTAGCGCTATGTGATTATTTTATAATTGGATCCTTATCATTTGTGGACACAGTGAGTGAAAAAAAGAATTAAATTATCAGTTGCACAAGGCAGGAAGCGGCACAAAGAAGAGGAGCAGAAAAAAAGAGCAATATAAAATTAAGAATCACAAGTTAACGACTGTTCGTGTCAGTCATTGATGTTTATTTACTACTTTGAAATAGCTTATTAAGAACCTCTTAACTGGCATGGACACTGCGGGCCTTTTTTTGCTTGTTATATTAAAATTTTGTGCAAGTTAAGTGCAGTGTATTTTCTTTCAAATAAACTTAAGCTTCTACAATGTTGTTTTAATTTCAGTTATATTGCTGCTTGCTTTCACTTCACCGAAAAACTCCTAAGTGTCTTCTTTTAAAAGAGACCATGATTAAGACTGTTGTTTAAAGCATTCATGCTTAGCACCCTCAAACGAAACTTAGAGCATCCTCAATTGCAGACCAGGGCAAACTACTGCCCTTGGGTCGATTTATCATGAACGTTTTTTATTAGACCTATCGCGCATCCACAATCTTTTAATATGCTCAGGGTTGCCAGATAATAGATGCAACACCCCAATTAGAGATTTATACTTGCAAAAATTGGAAATATTTCGCTTTATGTCATACTTCATTTATGCAATCTGGTAGCCATGCATGCGAGGGGACGCTTTCTCTCTCCTCTTCGAAAAAATAAAATAAAATACTTGTGCTCAAAGAAAAGTGTGATGTAGCCACTCCGTGTCCATTGGTGAGGATGAATGTGCTGTTTAGTGCCAAGTCTGCAAGCAAACCTTTTCAGTTATGAACTTTAGTAAAATCCCAATAGATCTTCGCATCATTCGCACACGGAGGGGACACGTGAGCAAAACCAAGCGAGAGAGGAAAATGTTTGTTGTTTGTGTTATTTGTGAAATGCAGAAGTCCCTCACACCTGTATGCGAATGTTACTCTGGCAGTAATCATTTATCAGTATCCAGCAGCCTGTTTTATTCTGTTGTGTGCTGAATGGGATGCCAAATAAACCACTGACGAGACTCACATCATGACCCATGAGCGTGTAAACAGGTTGATAATGTCCTGAGAATAAAACAAATGTGTCCACTTTGCGGCCAACATTATAATAAGCTTTTAGAATCTGTAATTTCCGAATATTTTATATTCTGTTAAACCAGACTCCTGATGTAGAGTGTTAAATTGAATACTATATTACCACTGCATTGAAGTATGATAAAACAAACAATTAATAATTTTATCCAGCCTTTATTCAGTTTTACTGACACATGATACAAAATTAGCAGCAAAACTTCAAGCAGTCACAGAATGGTCCCATCAGTCTGTATACCCTTCACAAAATTGAGCATCATTCGTTGAGTCCATGAGTGCACTACTACTTCTGTACTAACTATGTAGAACTTTTTATCTTCTGGCCCCTGTACCAAAACAATTGCACACCTCTGCTCAGTTGAATATGTAAGTCTAATACTGTAAATTGGCAAGCAGATTTCCTTGTTGGGGTTTTAGGGTGCCAATCTAAAATTTTGCTTAGGGTGCCAACAAAGCCTCGGCCGGCCCTGAAGGCAGATATCGTGGGATTCACGTTCATGCGCTCTTGCTGATAAAGTGGATATAATTTAAATTCTGTTGCTTTAAAATGAAAATAATATGATGAAAAAGACACTCAATGTACCTATTATTTAATTTCACCAATAAGACGTGTCTTCCATTTTTAGTTTAATAAAGACACATATTTTAGATAGGCCTATTTCAGAAATATAATACAAATCCTATACAGAGATCGCACTGTCAGAGTGTTGGGAATATTCACAGATAATTTATACACATAAAAACATGATATTAGAGATAATTTTTTTTTAGAAGGGAATGAAACATCACGGTTGTTTAAGCCAATGAGCATTAAGCTGTGTCGTCAGCGAGTCATTTCCCATCATGCACAGCTCGGAAAAAGCAACTGTATCGCCCATAGACATATAAATAGCCCTCATATTTTATATGTCTATGGTGCCGCCTGCCTGCTACAACTGTGGCCGTCTCGCTCTCGCGGGACATTTTTTGACATACCTCGTTATGACATCACAGCAAGTCGGACAGATTTTTAACCGGCATGCACCGTTCTGCAGAACTTGCTCATCTCGAAAGAGCCTCATGTCTTGATCGTTTGGGGGGACCAATAAAAGTTTTTAAATTCATTAAAGTTTTTTAAATGCGACCAAAATTTGATAATTTTTGGTTTTAAATGTTTTTTTGTTTTTTAGTTCACAGTACAAGACAAACTCTGTGTCTGCATTGCTAGCAATTTGCCTATTTCAGTCATCTTCTCTTTCTTTTTTGTGCTGTATCAAAGAAAAGACAAATATAATTTGAATTTCTTTTAATCACTGATGTATCTGTAAAATGACATGACATCAGCTGGCTTGCAAAAAGAAAATACACAAAACTATTTACTGTCCTCAAGTTGACCCTCATTTTGTTTTACCCACATAGAATCTTAAAACATTCTTTTCTTCAAGAATCCTTACGATGCTCTTTTACATACAAAAACACTTCATATTGACCACTGCTGTCAAGGTCCAAAGTAATAATCATAAAAATACCATAAAAGTAGTCCATACAACACTAAGCTTTTCTATGACCCCAGAATGCTTGGAATAAAGCGCACAAGTCATTTGTACTACTGTTGTGATGTCGTTATACTGAACCTTTAATAATGATTTATAGAATTCATCCTTTATGAAGCTTGACAGCTCCTGCTCACTGTAAACTGTTCTACTGAGCAGAGCTGCTTAAAATATCTATTTTTATGTTCCAAGAAAAAGTAACAGCATATGGGTTTTCAACAACATAAGGGTGAATAAATGAGTGAGTAAACATAAATTTTCCATTTTTAGGTGAACTACTCCTTTAACTGATGGATAATTTTTTTAGCACAGACATTAATAGGATATACTGTAATAGCATATTTTCAATTCAAAACGGCAAATTTCGCAAAATGGTGAAATGACTTATGGTAGGTACAAAATTTTGATCATAAAACAGTGGTCAAATTTTGCATATTTAGTTAGATACTTACACCTTACATGACACCAACACTCTTAACCTGAACTGTTTGCTGATGCGTGTCGCTGGAATAATCCACAAGGTTCCCTTGAGTCCCGCCTTCATCTCAAATGACATTGACGAGTGGTGTTAGACTACTGTGCATGCTAAAAAATTTTTTTTTTTTTTAAATCTTTGTTATTCCTGCAACAACTTCATGACCATTATATAGCAGCACATAATGTACTGCAGCATAACAGCAACAAGGATATCAATTATTGGGGGGGGGGCATGGGGGTTGTCTGGCCCCCTTCTGCATATCGCAGCGCCGTTTCGCAGCCGGCCCACCAGAAAAGTCCCTGTTCTTCCTAACCCCTGGTTATGGCCCTGCTTCAGCCCCTCTCTCCTGGTAAACAGCAGTGCGAATGCAGATTACATTCACACACACACCGGTCGCACGGCTCAGGGACATGATCTAATCATAAGTGCGAACACTGTGAAGTTAACGGCACCATGCATTTGTACTAGGAAAACAAAATTAAACGAGTACAACGTTCGATTTTTCAGAGAAATGGTAAATCTGTAAATGTTAACATTTTACATTTAGTAATTTAGCAGACACCTTTATCCAAAGCAACTTACAAATGAGACACATAGCAAGCAATTTGTCATACAAAGTTTAACAAGATCTGCAGTATAAGACTGCAAATTTCTTACAGTGGCTGGAGTAGTAAAGATGCTAGAACAGAAGAAAGAGACAGACAAGGATTTGTTTTTCTCTGAACATTAAGTGCAGGTTAAATGCAGTGGAATAGATGTGTTATCAGCTGGTTCTTGAATGTTGGGACGGTAACAGAAGATTGTGTAGCAGTTGGAAGTTCATTCCACCACAGAGGAACAAAGAAAGTGAACGATCGTGAACTAGACTTTGAGGCTCTTTGTGATGGGACCACGAGGCATTGCTTGTTCATAGACTGCAGAGAGCGAGTTGGAGCATAGACCTGAAGAAGTGAATTGAAGTAAGAGGGTGTGGTTCCATTGGCTGTCCTGAAAGCCAGAGTCAAAGCCTTGAATTTGATGCGGGCAGCTACAGGTAGCCAGTGGAGTGAAATCAAGAGTGGGGTGACATGAGCCCTTTTTTGCTGATTGAAGACCAAATGCGCTGCTGCATTCTGGATCATCTGCAATGGCTTATTTGTGTTAGCTGGAAGACCAGCCAAGAGAGCATTGCAGTAGTCCAGTCTTGAAATGACCAGAGCTTGGAACAGATGCTGTGTAGAATATTCAGACAGGAAAGGTCTGAGTTTCCTGATGTTGGAAAGCACAAATCTGCAAAACCGGGCAGTTGATGAGATGTGTACAGTGAAATTAAGCTGGTCATCTACCACCCCTCACATGGAGTTCTGTCTTGGCGAGGTTGAGCCGAAGGTGTCGTTCCTTCATCCAGGCCGAGGCAGGCAGCGATACAAGCTAAGACAGTAGGGTCATCAGGCTGGAACACCAGGTACAGCTGTGTATCATCTGCATATCAGTGGTTGGAAAAGCCATGTGCCTCAATGACCATTCCGGGTGATGTTGTGTACATCAAGAAAAGGAGGGGTCCAAGCACTGATCCTTGAGGAACCCCAGAGTCAGCTGGTGTGTCTTGGAAACCTCTCCTCTCCAGGAGATCTTGAACAATCTGCCAGTGAAATATGACTCAAATCATCCAAGCACAGTTCCTGTGATGCCCAGGTCAGAGAGGGTGGACAGGAGGATCTTGTGGTTCACTGTATCAAAGCCAGCAGACAAATCAAGGAGGATAAGGATGGATGATTTGGAGTTAGCTCTCACCAGTCGCAGGGTTTCAGCTACTGACAAGAGGGCAGTCTCTGTTGAGTGTCCGTTTTTGAAGCCAGACTGATGTCTGTCGAGTAGGTTTTTCTGTGAGAGAAAAGCAGAAAACTGGTTGAATAAGACCCTCTCATGAATTTTAGACTGGAAGGTGTAGTAAGGACAGTTCTTTTGGGCAACGGAGGAGTCAGGAGACAACGAAGCAGTGCAGGCACGTCTTTTATTTTCTGCCTTCAGGTTTCTTGGTTTTCTTTAATGCACTCAATTCTTGTAGATTCACAACACTCAATAAGATAACCAAAAAACTATTTTCAAAAACTCTGTAGCGTCGAGCTCGTGCTCTCAGGTCGAACTGATGCGCTGGTGTGGCTTTTAAGTCTCCCTCTGCCATCACTATAACAAGAGACAGGTGTTAGAGATAATTACAACCCAGGTGATGAGCCTTACCACTTTCTCTCTCACACAGACAGACACACAACCACACCCCCATCACCACAGAAAGGTAGGAGAGAGACCGGTCTGTAGTTGTCAACTACTGTGGGGATATGTGTTGTTTTTTTAAGCAGTGGGGTTACTCGAGCCTGCTTGAATGTATTGGGAAAGTCTCCAGTTGTGAGAGATGCATTGATAATGTGTGTGAGTGCGGGTAAAATTGATGGAGACGCAGCTCGCATAAGATGTGAGGGGACAGGGTCAAGTGTACAGGTGGTAGGATGGTTAGAAAGAAGCACTTTGGAGACCTCAGTCTCGGAGAGAGGACAGAAAGATGAAAACAGAGGATGGGATGTTGGAAGAGAGTAGCTGTGGGTGTTAGGTGTAGAGAACTGGCTGCTGATGCTCACTACCTTGACAATAAAAAAACGTGGCAAATTCATCAGCAGTCAGAGAAGCAGAAGGATGTGGTGGAGGAGGATAGAGAAGAGATGAGAAAGTTGAAAATAATTATGGGAATCTGAAGTGTTACTGATCTTGTTTTGGTAATAATCAATTTTAGCATCAGAAACTCTAGCGTAAAAAAGAGGAGAGAAGTGATTGATACTTGCACAGGTCAGCTTTAAGATAAAGCATTTAGGTTAAATTAAGTGGCACTAACCCATGTGTATTCTGCAGAGGCAGTGGGATGTGTCCAAAGGTGTTTAATAAGGTTGCTGGTGTTTCCCTCCTTGGCTTGAAATCTGTCGATATTCACACCAGATGGGTTTTCCCGGTCTCATCAGGCAAAACCCCAAATAATTCAAAATCTCACTACGTGAATTGTAAAAAGCATCTCACTCTCCAAAGTTTTACTTAAATCCATATTATCCATTAGGAGACACGACCACCAAATTAACATGCTGGGATTCAGACGTGTGTGTTTGTAGCATGGGAAAACCACTAATTGAAGGGGAAAATTGCGTGAAGGGGATGCCATTCGAAAAGACTATATTTTTAATGTTATGCAGACATAGGTCTGATTCAAATGAAGGTTTTAGCAAAAATAATATTTACTACCGCACATACAACATAACTTATGGTACTACCGTATTGGCGGTACTACCGTTTAAAAAATACTGTGGCACCGCCAGTATTTTGAAACTTTAGTATCACAATACCACTGTAGCACCGGTCTACAGTGCAACCCTAATAACAAATACGATAATGTATTATTTTTATTAGTATAATTTAGTGTTATTATGACATCAACAACAAAATTGATGTCACTTGATTTATGCACCTCTATTTAAAAACCATGAACAAAACTATTCAAGATTAAATAAAAAAAAAACAAACAAACAAACAAACAAAAAAAAAAAACAATCTTACCCAGGCTAAATTAAATAAATATAGGTAATTTTTTTTTATTTTTTTTTTATTTATATTTTTTGCTACATTGGGTTGCCACTTAATGGCCAATGGAAAATCTGGGTCCCGAAGCAAAACCGGTTGAGAACCACTGCACTATATCATGGAAAATTAAAACACTGAAAGAACACTGTATAAAATTACTCTCCAAGTAACAGCTAAATATCAGTATATAAATACTGTATATAGCCTCAAATTACTTAAATGTTTATTTATTTTTCCAAACATCCAATATTATGTAAATTATATAAGGAAACAAGGCATCTCATCAGGATTTGTGTTTATGGTGTAAACCTTGGGAGCAACTTTGTTTAGGGATCCTTTGTTAACAATATTAGTTTTTACATTGTTCTTAAAAACATTAAGTATGTTACTGTACCTACTGTACAAGCTATATAACATTCATTTGATTACTTATTTTAAGGAACATCTAAATGTAGGTCTAGTTTTTTCAAAAGAAAGTTGGCCTGTTTAGCATTCATTTGTGATGTAAGTGCATCATAAACACCATACCTGTAAATGACCTCACATTACTAATAAGCACTGTATATATTTGAAGCAGTGAAATAAGGAAATTGTCACATATAAATGCACATTCAACCACCCACACACTGATGCATGCAGACTAAGTAGAAAACACATGGAAAACACTAAATAATGCAGCTCTTTCTGTAAATAAAAATCAAACAAATGTATGGTCACCATGTTTTTGGCTGCCCTTTCATGGATCCTGTGGGTGAAGATTATTGCCTATTGAGGAACACATTTTAGTAAGAATACTGATGACTTCGGAAAATTTTAGCCCTGGCAGAGGGACTGAACAAAAAGTGAAGTGGGGGTGGAACTGAGGTTAAATGCTGCAGTTCATATGAAACCTGTTGTGTTGTTTCCTTTGAAAAAATTTTATCGATACTAAATAATCAGCAGTTTCTGGTGTAAAGATCACAGGCATCACAGGCAACACCAACAACAACCTTTCAGTGATAGATTTTTTTTTTTCTGATACAAGTCATACAAGGATGATTTATGAACTGTATATTCCATGAAAGCATCACTTCGTAGTTAGCTAATCTACTGTCAATAGATAAATATTGATGGCCGTGTATTTATAACACATAATATTTATATGTTGTAAAAAGAATACATGCTTTTAAGACCCACATTCCTCCTTCCAAACATGCTAATTGGATCTCGATGCTCACTGTCATTTGCATGCAGCTACAGCCATTTCCACTTTTAAACAGATTTTGAGAAAGATCAAATGTGATTGCAAGAATCTGTCACACAGGCCACTAATCAGTAGTTATAATGAGGTCAGAGGTTGGAAGCTGTATGTACGACAAAAGCATAAATGAAGGTCAGGTCTTTCATGTATTTTCGAGGATTTTTTTATAGATGTGGTAAACTGGCAACTTATTGATCTTAAAGAAATGGGAAGAGCACAAAAATAACATATAATTTGTGTTTCTAATGTGTTTTTACTCACAGCTGTGCAGATTTTTTGTTGTCTGTTATTTATACCACCTCATCACTGTGGTCAGATTTTTTTAAAGGATGTAACATGTACACATGTTTGCTCATGGCTGAATTTCCTGTGGTTTAGAGACAGAAGGGTATGGGCTTGTTCTAATTAACTGAGCATCTCCGCCTAACAGCAATAATTTATGCAGCAACAATTACAGTGTTCCCAAAAATATTTGGACACTTAAGGGAATGTTCCAGGTTTAACAAAAGAAACCAATTAATAGCATTTGTGGAATTGTGTTGATTACCACCAAAAATTATTCCGACTCGTCAATCACTGTTGTGGTACAGTAAGTCACTTACAATGAACATGAATGGGGCCAGTCCATAAACATTAAAATACTCACAATTTCAAAAGTAGAGGCACAAGACATAAACATTATACATGTTAACATGATTTTAGTGTGATAAAATCTCTGTTCTTCATGACTTTACATGACCCTTGCGCACTTTGATGCAGTCAAAGATCGATAAAATGAGCAATACCAGTAAGACAGCATGTCAGCTTCCTCTTCTAACTTAATGTGATAAGCAATATCTCAATATAAAAAACTGTGCAAAGACTTGACACTCTGGCAGCTGTAGCAAAACTTTTAATGAAATGTCACTCATCTGACCAGAGCCTCTTTAAAAAACTGCATGAGGATGAAGCGCATCAAATATATACTGTGGAGGTGTGCTGAATGTCGCATGACCAAGTGCTTGTGAGTTTACTATTCTTGGATTTTGGAATAACTGCAACATCATAACCATGCACTGCAAGACTGCAAAAACATATTAAAACTGCATACCTTGTTGACATTTTAAAGCACTATAAGAAGACCATCAAATGGGCTCTGAGTCGGGGTGGACAATATACTAGTAGAAATGTGTTAAAAGCAAGAAATGTTAAAGTATCGTGCCTATTGCAGTTATGTAAAATTCTGCCACATGGCAAAGAATGCGCATTCCAAAAAATAATATATTGTAATATATTATTTTTATCAGTTGTTATCAGGGTCATTACCGCAATAAACATTGAGGGGGACAAGTCCCCTCCAATAATCAGATATGGCGAGAATGTTCTGTGTGCACTTGTTTCTCCTATCACCAAAAATATTCCTTGTGTACATGAGAAAACTTGGCAATAAAGCTCATTCTGATTCTGATTCTGATTTGCTGGGTTTTTTCTATAAAATAGATATTTTAAGCAGCTCTATTCCATAGAATAACAGTTTATAGTGAGCAGGAGCTGTCGAGTTTCAAAAAGGACAAATACTATAAAGCACTATTAAATGTTCAGTATAGACATCACAATAGCAGTCCATATGATTTGTGCACTTTATTCCAAGCATTCTGGGGCCATAGAAAAGCTTAGTGTTGTATGGAATATTTTTATGGTATTTTCTTCTTTGGACCTTGACAGCAGTGGTCAAAATGAAGTGTTTTTGTATTTAAAAGAGCATCGTAAGTATTCTTGAAGAAAAGATTGTTTTAAGATTCTATGGGGGTAAAAAGCAATGAGGCACAACTTGAGAACAGTAAAAAAATGTGTCTTTTTGCTAGCCAGCTGATGTCATGTCATTTTACAGATACATCAGTGATGAAAAGAAATGCAATTTATATTTTTCTTTGACAGCACAAAAAAGAAAGAAAAGATGACTGAAACTGGCATATTGCTAGCAATGCAGACAGTGTTTGTCTTGTACTGTGTGAACTTAAAAAAACATCTCTTTTAAAACCAAAAATTATCAAATTTTGGTCGCATTTAAAAAAACTTTAACACATTTAAAGCCTTTATTCAGAAAATTAAAATTGTATCGCCTTTACTATTTTAAAGGACAGAGTACCAATATATTTGTGACCTCAACACCTGTGACCCCCACCCCCAAAATGGTTTGGTCCCCACCAATGTTCAAGCAGTGGCAAATTCTCAGGGCCAGCAAAGCCTTCGCTGCTGGCCTAACATGCCAAATAAATAAATATTTTTCATTCTTTCATTGTCAAGCACTTTTTTGCCTATGTATTTTTAATTGCTTTCCACTCTTATTTAATCTACAACCAAATAGAGAAAACCGAAAAGCTTATACAGTCAGAATTTATTCCTTTATGCTTACAAGCAAAGTGTAACAACTGTTTCACAAATCGCATGCCGGAAGCCCAAAGCCCGAAGCCAAAGCAGTGGGTGAGTCTGAGCTCCACCCCCTCAGGCCTTCAGAATTTCCACAGAATCCCTCAACAGTGCAAATGAATGAGCAACTAAAGTCAGATTGTCAGATTCATCAGCCAATCAGATTGATTAATTTGTTCTTGGTGGGTGTGATCTTTAGGATATGTCCCGGTCGAGGCCCTCTAGCTGGCCTTGAGTGATGCAATCACGCTTTAAGTGATGTAATTTGAAAGCGAAGAGTGCGAGATCTTGCTAACAGTTAGCTGTCATCACTGCCGCTATTGCCGTTGAGAAAGAGATCCTTATGTATTTAAAATCACAAGATGTTCTGCATGACTGTGTGATTGCTTAATTTATTAATCAGGAAAGGAGGACTGATTTTCACTTCAAGTAAATTGGTATGTGCTTTTTGCATTGTTATAGCAACATCAGGAGTTCTTTAAGTGTAAATTAGGCTGCTTGAGCATTCAGAGTCGGATCAAGTTTTGAAACGTTCCATTCAACTCATAAAGTCGGATTTTACAACTTCCTACTATGAAAAGTGCAATGGAATGCATCTTGAAGCCAGAATTACAACTTGTAGGCTCGTGCAGAAATTCTCAGCTCCGATTTCGCCGAGATGCAGGGGCATGATGTCACAAACATGTCAACACTCAGGGAGATATACAAAGTAAGTGATAAACATTCACTTTATTAAGTAATATCGATAAATGAGTTCATTTCCACATTACATGATATTAAAGCTTGTTTAACAAACGCCTGCAGAAACAGGTGTATAAAACATGGTAAATTATAATCTCTTTTGATAATCGTACACCTGTAGCACAAATGCTAGCGCTGCAACATTATTTATCAGTTGGGTTGCTAGGAGACATCTCTAATGAGAGTCAAACCCCTGCTAAGCTAACGGGAGCCTTGCAGTTGAGCATTAGGTGTCGTTTCAATTTCTGGCTTTCGTGCGTGGACGTGTTTTCATTTTATTTTTTTATTTTTTTAATTAAAATTTTTATTGATTCGAACAAACAGGATTACACAAACAGAGCATACACACACTGAATCAATTTATAAAATAGTATGTCCCTTCCCCTAAACACCCCCGCTACACACAACCAGTGGTCCGACACAAAATTAAAATAACCACACATATATCTACAGAAAAAAAAACATTTAAAAGGAAACACTTAAGAATAAATATAAATATAGAAAACAATCTAATTTAACAAATATATATCCAAACCAAACAAAATGTCTCTCTCCACAGCCCATCACCGAGCACCCCCCAAAAAGGCCAAAAACCTGCCCCATTTCTTATCATATGCAGCCGTATTGCCAAGCCGTCTATATGACATCTCTTCAAATGATGCTACCTTGCCCAATTCGGTGCACCATTCATAAAAAGAGGGAGCGCCCATCGACTTCCATCCCCTCACAATTATCTGTCTCCCTATCATCACGCCAGTGAGGACCCACCTCCTTACATACCCATCAGCTATATCCATAACCACCCCATCACCCAACACACAAAGTCTGGGACAGAACAGAATCTGAGTGCCCAGGACCTCAGAAACAAAATAAAAACTCCTGAATCCTCGAACAAGACCAGAAGGCATGTAATAAATCTCCATCCTCCAACTGTTATCGCCAACAGGTGGGTGTGTCTTTTAATCCCAGCCTATACAATCTAGAGGGGGTCCAATATAATCGATGCAAAATCTTAAATTGCATCAGACAGACCCTTGCATCTTTAGATGTAGACTTGATGTTTTTTAGAATCCTATTCCACACTCCCTCTTCCAATACCAAGTTCAAATCTTTCTCCCACAATTTCTTGAGAGAAGTTGAAGTTCTGTCCCCCAGACTCTGAATTAACAGGGAGTAATACACTGTTGCCTCATGACCTTTTCCAAAAGCAGACATCACCTCTCCCAGAGTATCTGCTGCTTTAGGGGGGGTGTATGCTACTCCCAAAAATAGTACAGAGCAAGTGGCATAACTGAAGATACCTAATAAACTGAGATCTGGGGATCCCAAAATATTGAACCAAGTTTTCAAAGGATCTCATCACACCACTCTCATAAAGATCACAGAGTGTATTAAGCCCCCTCGCAATCCACTCTGACCAACAAAAAGGGGACATATTAATGCATATTTTGGGGTTTAGCCATAGGCTCGAGGCAACATTTAGATAATTATCTGAATTAAACACTCTGGACACTTTTGTCCATACTGAGTGCAAATATGAAATAACAGGGTGTGATTTAACTTCTCTGGTTAGTTTGATGGAAAGGCTTTGCAATGGCAAAATAATGGCAAGCAGTTCTCGTTCAATGCAGAACCAGAGAGGGTCTCTTTAAGGTGGAAGCAACCAATGAGCCAAATATCTGAGACCGAATGCATAATAATAAAACAAAATCTTGGGTAAGCCTAGCCCACCTTTGTCAATCGGCCTATGTAATTTACTGAAGTGTAATCTGGGATGTTTACCATTCCAAATGAAGGACTTCGCTATGTTATCAAATTGCTTGAAATAAGAGATGGGGACATCTACTGGGATAGATTGTAGCAGGTAGTTAATTTTGGAATACAGTTAATTTTAATAACATTAGCCTTCCCAATCATCGATAAATGTAATGAAGCCCACCTGCCCACATCGCTCGAAAATCTTTTTATTAAAGGGTCAAAATGAACTCACTAAATCAGACAAAGTTGCTGGGAATAAAATCCCCAAATACTTAATGCCCTGTTTGGGCCATTGGAAGGCACCCGGCTGGAAAGCCGTTACTGGAAAGTACACTGTCAGAACCAAAGCTTCGGATTTAGACCAATTAACTTTGTATCCTGAGAACTTGGAAAAGGAATTAATAATTCTGTGGAGGCAAGGCATAGATCTAGTAGGTTCAGAGACATATAATAAAATATCATCTGTGTAAAGCAGAAGATTAAGCGCCACACCTCCCGCCACCACCCCTGGAAAATCATCCTCCCCCCTTATCGCGGCTGCTAATGGTTCCAGGGCAAGACAGAACAATAAAGGGGAAAGAGGGCGGCCCTGCCGAGTGCCCCTATCCAGAGTAAAATAATCTGAAATTAATCCATTTGTTTGTACTGCTGCTACAGGGTGTCTATAAAGTAACTTAATCCAACCAATAAATGTACTCCCGAACCCATACATTTCCAAAATCTTAAAAAATTAATCCCATTCTACCATATCAAATGCCTTTTTGGCGTCAAGTGAGATGGCAGTGACCGAAGATTGATCATTCGCTACTGACCACATGATATTGATGAGAAGCCTGATGTTATCAGAAGAGCTATGGCCCTGAATAAATCCCACCTGATCTATATGTATAAGATATGTCATAACCTTACTTAATCGGTTAGCCAAAATTTTTTACAATATTTTTACATCTAGTTGGATCAGGGAGATTGGACGGTAACTTTTACACTCGCTTGGATCTTTGTCCTTTTTAAGAATCAGACTGATCTGGGCTTGTGTCATGGTTGGAGGAAGCTTTCCATTCTTTAATGATTCAATATAAACTTCTAACAAAAGTGGAGCCAGTTCTGTAGCATAGGATCTAAAAAATTCTGCGGCAAAACCATCTGTCCCCGGAGCCTTCCCAGTAGGTAGGAATTAATTACCTCGTCAAGCTCCTCCAAGGTTATCTCAGAATCAAGAGAGTTTTTTTGCTCAATTGTCAGTTTAGGAAGATCTAATGGTTCCACAAAGTTTCTAATATCTTCATCAGTAGACAAAAACGTGGAACTATAAAGATCAAGATCTCTTTAAAGGCATTATTAATATCACTGGCTGAGGTAAAAATGTCATCACCAGCAGATTTCACTGAGGGAATGATAGAAAGAGACTCTTTCTGCTTTATGTATCTAGCCAAAAGCTTCCCTGCTTTGTCACTTGACTCAAAGTATGACTGTCTTGCCCTGAATAACCAAAACTCCACTTTCCGTGACAAAATAGTATTATATCTATATTTCAATCGGGTCAATTCTCTGAGGCCATCAGCTGACATACGGCGCTTCAGCCTCTGCACTTAATATTCTCTTCCAACTCCACGAGTTCTCGTGCTTTGGATTTTTTGATGAATGAGGCATACTGTATGATCCGACCCCTAAGAACCGCCTTAAGTGCTTCCCAAGTCATGCCCACAGAGGATACTGAGGACGCGTACGTATATGTAATAAATAAAAACATTTAAATAAAATACAGCTATGTACAACTTTAAAAACAGCTTAAAATAACTGCAGTGCAGGGTACCCCTTCAACAATAAAAAATTCTGTTATTTTAAGTTGTTTTTAAAGTTGTATATAGCTGTATTTTATTTGTAAAAAATTATTTAATACATATACATGCAAAAAAAATGTTTTTGAAAATTTAGCAGGGGTTTGACTCTCATTAGAGATGTCTCCTAGCAACCCAACTGATAAATAATGTTGCAGCGCTAGCATTTGTTCTTCAGGTGTACGATTATCAAAAGAGATTATAATGTTTTAAACACCTGTTTCTGCAGGCGTTTGTTAAACAAGCTTTAATATCATGTAATGTGGAAACGAAATCATTTATCGATATCACTTAATATAGTGAATGTGTATCACTTACTATGTATATCTCCCTGAGTGTCGACATGTTTGTGTGACATCATGCCCCTGCAGCTGAGAATTTCTGCACGAGCCTACAAGTTGTAATTCTGACTGCAAGATGCATTCCACTGCACTTTTCCTAGTAGGAAGTTATAAAATCCAACTTACTGAGTTGAATGGAACGCAGCACTACTTTTCAAAACTTGATCCGACACTGAATGCTCAAGCAGCCTAATTTACACTTAGAAAACTCCTGATGTTGCTATAACAATGCAAAAAGCACTTTCCAAATTACTTGAAGTGAAAATCAGTCCTCCTTTCTTGTTTAATAAATTAAGCAATTACATGGTCATGCAGAACATCTCGTGTTTTTAAATCCATAAGGATCTCATTCTCAGTGGTGATGTGGCAGTGACAGCCGACTGTTAGCAAGATCTCGTGCTCTTTGCTTTCAAATTACATCACTTAAAGTGTGATTGCATCACTCAAGGCCAGCTAGAAGGCTTCGACCGGGACATATCCTAAAGATTACACCCACCAAGAACAAATAAGTCAATCTGATTGGCTGAAGAATCTGACAATCTGACTTTAGTTGCTCATTCATTTGCACTGTTGAGGGATTCTGTGGAAATTCTGAAGGCCTGAGGGGGTGGAGCTCAGACTCACCCGCTGCTTTGGCTTCGGGCTTTGGGCTTCCGGCATGCGATTTGTGAAACAGTTGTCACACTTTGCTTCTAAGCATCAAGGAATAAATTCCGACTGGATACACTTTTAGTTTTTCTCTATTTGTTTGTAGATTAATTAAGAGTGGAAAGCAATTAAAAATACATAGGCAAAAAGGTGATTGAGAAAGAAAGGATGAAACATATTTATTTATTTGGCATGTTAGGCCAGCAGCGAAGGCTTTGCTGGCCCTGTGAATTGACCATATATATATATATGTATATATATATATATATATATATATATATATATATATATGTGTGTGTGTGTGTGTGTGTGTGTGTGTATAGTGATGATGTGCAATATAAATATAAGGGGGGAGGATAGCAGACTTTCCATTTTTAAGGAAAAATGGTTGAGAACCACTGACCTAGATCTTGCCACAATGGCTTTGCATCGTCATGGCATCAAAGTTGTAAAACTGGATATAACTTCACACAGAAAAGGTTAGTAAGCCATTTTATCACAGTAAAATCATGTTAACATATTTAATGTTTATGCCATGTGGCTATACTTTTAAAACAGTGTATTTTAACGTTTATCGACTGGTTCCATTGATTTCCATTGTAAGTGTCTCACAGTAACTGCGTCAAAATTATATTTTGTGGTAATCAACATTATGCAACAAATGCTTTTGATTGAGCTTATCTTGTATTCAACCATTTTGTTTTTGTTTTGCAGATGACACTTGGTTTGACACTTTGTTAAAAATAAAGGTTCTTTACTGGCATATGGTTCCATGAAGATCCTTTAGCACAAAAGGTTCTTAGTGGAAAAGGGTTCTTTAGACTATGAAAAGGTTCTTCAAAAATGGTTATTCTATGGCATCGCTGTGTAAAACCCCTTTTTTGAAACCATATGTTTTAAGAATGTACAGTGCATTGTGTCTTAAAGGAATAGTTCACCCAAAAATGAAAATTCTCAGCATTTATTCACCCTCATGCCATCCCAGATGTATCTGACTTTCTTTCATTTGCTGAACACAAATGAAGATTTTTAGAAGAATTTTTATGCTCTGTAGGTCCAAACAATGCAAGTGAATTGGTGCCAAAATTTTGAAGCTCCAAAATCCACACAAGGGCAACAGAAAGTACTCCAGATGACTCTGGTGGTTAAATCCATATCTTCGGAAGTGATATGATAGGTGTGGGTGAGAAACAGATCAATATATAAGTCCTTTTTTTTTTTTTTACTATACATTCTCCTCCCTGCTCAGTCAATCTCCACTTTCACTTTCACATTCTCCATCTTCTGTTTTTGGTGATTCACAGTCTTAATGCATATCACCCGCTTCTGGGCAGGGAGGAGAATTTATGATAAAAAATGACTTAAATATTGATCTGTTTCTCACCCACACCTATCATATCACTACTGAAAACATGGATTTAACCACTGAAGTCATATGGATTACTTTTCTGCTGCCTTTGTGCAGATTTTGGAGATTCAAAATTTTGGCACCCATTTAGTGTCCTTTTTGAGTCCTCTGGACATTAATTGTTAGATTTCCCCCATTCATTTATTTAAAAAATATTCACAAACAGGCACAAATCTGGCATGCAGAGGTCAGAATGTTTGAATTGCAGTTTTTGAATCTGCAGAAACAATGACCTTTGTGCAAAAGAAATGTGTTGAAATTGAGTGGCAAATGTCACCTCATGACTTGATCAGGTCTTGGTGACACCTGGCCACTTAAAATTGCATGCAAACACATGCACTGTTAGACTCAGACCATGTGAAAAGGTGACATCTTTCAGGAAGTTGCTTTCAAATGAGCCCCATTGCTGGTATGAGCAGATCTTCAGAACTGCATGGGTGTCTCTGGAGTACATGTCTCTTCTCTTATCAACTTATCTTCTCTTCACCATGATAAACACCTTTCACACAAGCTACAATCCCCCACCGGTGCCTCCACGGGCAGGATACAGCAGACCCCAGCCACCAGGCAACACACCATTAGTCAAGTTTTTGTCTGTGATGCTACTGCTTTTAATGATGCTTACTTTTGGAGGATTCCTCTACCTGTTTCAGAAGCTGAACGTGGTATGAATTGTTCTTTTCTTGGTGGCTCTTGGTTCTCACATTTTTATTTACAAGGTTTAATTTAAAAAAGGCCTGATTAAATGTCAAGTTCATGCAATTTTAAATGATCTTTTAAAGTCTATTCTAATTTTATAATCATTTAATATTTATTATAATTTTTATAGTCATCTTGAAAATGCTTCAAGAAACTTTTTCCATGGCCTTTTTGTTGCTAGGTAATGACTGATAATAGGTGTTATGTTAGAAGAAAAGTAAAAGGTGTCTCAACATAATGTTATTACTTCACGTTTTGGATTTGTTAGCTCACGATGATGGAGGTGTAAAAGGTGTGCCCACATCAGGTTTACAAATATATTTAGAAATTTTCTTCTAATCAACTGAAAAGAAAACATTTTATAAAATATCTGATTTTTTACTAAAGTAATTTACATCAATATGATACACTCATTGATATGTAGAGTAAGTTCCAAAGCTATATTTAGCATATGCGAAATCATGACAAAACCATAGAGATTAAATCTTCACTATTGTCATTCCGAATTAACAGATACAATTAACTTTAAACTGTAACAACTGACATAAAGGTCTGAAAGGCCTATTGTCAACAGTCTATTTCCTGGGTTGTGTGGTTTGATGAGCAACGCAGCACAATGAGCATCAAAAGAAAAAATAAGAACAAAAACCAATGTTCCTGTGACAAGAGGAAGCTAAAAACCAAAATACACAACAAATTATGCAATCCCACCATTTGGGTAATAGGCTTAAGGTAACTCAGTAACAAGCCACTTGTTTATTGCCACATTAATAATAAAAGTGTAATTTGATAAAAACCCTGATTAGAAATATCTGTGGGCTTACGTCAATAACAAAATACAAAAACTCCTTATTTAAGGGTCAAGCAAAGAACAAGTTTAACATTGGCAAAACTATTTTGAAAGCTAATCACTGAGCAACATTCCAGTTCAGCTAATAACCTTGTCTTTGCAGTGCAAATGACCTCTTGGCAAGAATACAACTTATTAAATTATGTGTTTCTGTGACTCAAGCAAACATAATGTTACTATTAGTGTTAGCTGACTGTACGCAAAACATGGAAATATTACATATGTATCACTCTGTGATAAATGTATGATTTATTATTTTGTCTGTGCCGAGTTTATATAGTAAAAAAACATCCAAGCTTTACGAAAACAAATGGTTTGCCTGTAAAAGCAGTTAACTTGGGATGTGTCTTGTAATATTAATAAGTGGCTTTTTCTTCATCGTCAGCAGCAGCAGCAGCTCCAGGGCAATTACAATGAAGACTTGACGATCCTACAAAGACTACAGGACTGTGAAGACGGCAATGTGGGAGAGGATGCAATGACAGACTGTAACAAACTGATGGACAAATATCAGGCTGTCATAGCAAGGGTAAAATTTGAAGGCATATTGTCCAATCATGACATGATGTGCTTGTAAAGGGCAAATTAACTTGTTCTTTCTATATACTTCCAGATTTATATCTAAATAAATACACACTTTGTAATATGATGTAAAGAGAAGGATTACTCTCTATATCATTAATCTACTTTTTCTTCATTCCAAAGATTTCAGAAGCAACTGAAAAAGGTATGTTTTGCACTGTGCATTTTTAACATTATCACTCTACTTAGTAAATGTTTAAATATCAAGTCTGAATCCTTCATTCTGTTGGCATTTGTGACCATTTAAGCTATTCAAGACCATTTAATATGATTTTCTGTACCTTGTTGGAACCTGCACTAGAAGAAATTCTTAATATATCTATACTTGGCGAATACAAATATCTACTTATATTTTTCTAATCTTTTGTATGACAATCATTTTCAGATATGTGCCTTTTATTTATTTGATGAACTTACTGTTGTTGTGTTGCTCTCCTGCAGTGGCTGGTTTAACTGGAATGCCATCTTTCAAAAGACCAGCAGCACACATGATTCTACAGAATGAACATACAGCTCAGTGTAAGGCCACACCATACATTCACAATACCAGAAGAGTTCATAATGCAATGGCTGTCTTGATAAAGATTTTACAAGTTATTTAGATCTACTATTACATCAAGTTATGTAATTTGATTTCAATGTGAGGTGACAGTGGAATTGTCCTTGTTTTAACAGCCCCCGATGGAAGTTCATCAAATAAGCTTAAATGGGACCAAGACCACTCATTCCTGCAGGATGTATGGCTCAGCAGTTCAAGGGACATGTTGACCATTCAATACCCCGGAATCTATTTAATCTATTCTCAAGTCACCTTCTCCAAACAATCTGACAGTGCATTAACGCAAGCTATAAAGAGCAAAGAACCTCAGGGAAGAAGGAACGAAGACAAGGAGATGCTCAGGTCTTTTTGCAACTTAAACCCAAATAAATCACATTTGTGTACTGCCTCACTTTCAGGGGTGTTCCAGCTAAAGAAAGACCAGCAGCTCTATGTTACAGTAACAAACATATCCTTGGTGAATAGAGACTCCTGCAGCTTTGGATTATTCAAATTACAGTAATGAACAGTCTGGCACTGAACTGTTCAAGTGATGGATGACACGAGTTTGTCAGGGGATTGACTGGATTACAGAGGCACTATAATTAAACATGGAAAATGACACACTGATGTACATGCTATTTGAAAGACATGAACCTGAGATCATTTCCAGTGAAGACAACTTCTCTATTACACCATCACATCACAGTCCTAGTTCAGTACAAGCAAGGAAATCTTACAGGAATTGGGGGACAATATTTTAGTCATATTGTTTATTGCAAATTACACTGATGAATACCATGAATGTTTTCCAATTATGAATGCTAGAGTTTGTAGTAAATTATTTATTGCTAATTTAATGTCTTCTCATGGTTTGCTCTTTACTTTCTGAATTGCTTTTTAATAACAATAATAATAAAATATTTACCATATTTATTCAGGGATACCCCTGCCAAAACAATACCAGACCTTTGAGTTTTACTTTCAGTACTTCTTTTAAACTCCAATTCCCTGAGCATATTAATCTATGCACTGTTCTCAATTCAGTTACTTCCACTACCATCAGTTACTTCCCAAAATTCTTGTATCATAAACTTTGGAGGTTCCTTGTGGCATCTCTGTATTGGTATTATGTTAAAAGATATAAAGTTAGGCTATAAAAATCTTAACTAAAGTTATGTGGGTTTCACTATTTCGATCTAAAGACTATTATGTTGTAGATGTTTATATGTATAAAAAATAAATAAAATGGCAGCAAAGCCTGTTAAAACAACGTGCACATTTAAATAGCTGATATTATTACTCTTCCCCCGTGTTTCAGGCATGAGTTATATTAGGCCTATTACATTCCCACTGATGTCTAGAGGTTGAGAGAAGTCCAAATCTTTAGAGTTTGGAAACTAATATGTAGGATGAAACGTGCCAGCCTACCATTTCTCTTTCAACTTCAGTTTAATATTTGCAATCATAAACCAGAGCCAAATACGGTTGTACATTTTTTACAGCACGCCATCCTCCACCATGGAAACAATAGGTTTTAACTGACATGCGTGCCCTCATTTCAAAGCCATGCTCGTGCCTCCACTTACAGGAAGTTCTCAGCATGCTAAACTCTCCCCAGCCTGCAGTTTATTCATTGTAAAATTGCCCCCTCCCCCAGCAAATATGCACATATAGCTCGGCATATCAAACATTTAGATGGAATTTCCTCATCTTCCCATTCTGGATCCATCACGGGTAACAAAGACTTCGGTGGAAGTAATTTTACACAATACAATAAATAAATAAATATATATATATATATATATAAAAAAACATGCAAACAGCTGCTTATTATGATGTTACTTTTATTAAAACAATTCCATATTGAAATGAGGGAAAAATAAGAACATAAGCACTTGAAAAACAAACAAACAAATATTTAATCATTCATATTGCATAGATCAGCTCTGCACAAAAATAAAACTTGTGGTCTGCAGACACGGGCATGGGAATAAACGTGGACATTCTCCTGAAAGTGCTACAGATATCAGGTATTTCTATTCCTGACACATTCATGACATTAGAAGGACAAAGTGAACTTGAAGCTCCTTTTGTGTAGATTAGTAGCCACGTCTTCCGAATTGCGTTTCCACATGGTATTGTCATTGTGCACAATTTCAAAAAACAAGCTACCGACCCACTTCAATCTATTGCATTCCACATAATACACAAATGAATAGACAGATTATCGGAAATAGTACATTTTTATACTCAAACCACTTTTAGACTGTTTCCATAATAACAATACAATCTAATGGAGTTAACACTTGAAAATAATATTTAAGGTTATGTGGAACACATGGCATGCAAGGTTAATTAAAAAGGCATCAAACACACGCACAAACATAAAACTGATTTACACAGTATCACAGTAACAGCATTATACTGTGCATCTCAGATCACATCTTATTGCCTAAACTGAAGTATTTATTGTACAGTATACTCTTTTCAAGAGCGGAACTGGCTCTTAAACGAATGCACAGCAATTGTAACAACAAACCAGTCTTCTATTTCATTGAATAGCCATTGGTTCAAAACCAGTAATGCTTCAAAGCTGACCACTGATAGCTTTATAAACCCCACAAAGTTTTTCTCTTTATGGCTCTCTGCATGCATTTCTCCTCTGCATAAAATTGAGGTTGTTCCTTAGATTCACAGTGATAGATATGTAGAATTAGTCATGAACATGTTACACTGGTAATGATTAGTTATAGACATGGTATAATTTGCGTAATCAGTCATAATTACTCATCCATTCAATGTGACCTGTTACAGTAAATCTGGCAAGTATTCACAAAAAAAAAAAAAAAAGGATCCTGCGCATGCCACGCATGACTATACTGAAGAAAGAATGAGTTAGTAGAAAACGCGTGGTACCTCGTTGCAATTGACAGGAAGCTATTTGCTGGGAAATTTTTTTTTTTTTGTTGTTGTTGTTAAAACTCTATTTTTAATTTTTATTCTAGTACGAGCCTCCTTAGTATCATAAGTGGGGGACAAATATTAGTTCCTAAAGTACCATGTGTTTCTATGTACACTAGTCCTAAAAGGGCCCCTAGTACCAAATCTTCAGGAATCAAACATACTGAATGTTTTTTGGTAAAAGTCACATGTAATTGTCTCAAACCTCATAAAAAGGAGGCTGATTTTTTTTTTTTGTCATCAGAAAAAGTTATGGTTCATCTTGCCATTACATCTATGATACATACATTTAAAGGTATAAAAGTATATACGATATACATAAAGTTTATGATGGATATTACTAGTATAGTATTCGTAACTTGCAATGATATTTCAGACAACTATATCCCTGATAGTTTTAGACTATTATGACAATGATTATCAGAAGCATGATTATGACATATGATGGCTATTTAAGAAATACTGTACACCCAATGCTGATGTGAGTGACTGTCTGGAATATCACTCATTTAAAATGCACTTTTTAAACCTACATTCCACTGGTGTATTACTACTACATTTTTTTAAAGTTTCAAACTAAAAAGATAAAAAATTTAATCTAATTTCAAGATGGCAAATACGGCACCACATGTCTATCACATGCAAACCACAAATTCATTCATGACCTAAAAGCTTCCTCAAGCAACACAACCATTTTCACATTATAAAAGCACAAACAGGACAATACTTGTGGCCAGTGGAGTCCTGCAATGTACCTTCATGCACAAAAATTAGCTATGACCTTCAAAACTATCACCAGGATATATTTCATGTGTGCAATAGTGTCTTGAGTCTGAATGCTGTTGCGCAAGGGCTGAGCAAATGTCCAAGACAGATCAAGTCCATGAATGAGAAAAGTGAGGCAGATATTTGTTCAGTTAAAAAAGAGATTCCATCATCCTTCTGTAATTTTTCTTCTGTCCGGATTTTACTTGACTGGATTATTTTGAGTGCTTGATTGGGACCAATGGCCAGCCAGGAAAAAAATAACAGTCCAGGACTACATCAGTTACCTGAGGAGTTCTAAACCAATAACATCAATCTGTAATACTTCCTAAGCAAGTAGTTCACATAGACTTTTGCAACCGTTTTGTTCTCAAAATGAGCAAATCACAGGAGCTTGGAGCAAAACACACCATGATATTCTTCCAAATAGTGAGAAATTAAATTCCGTAGCACAGAACCAATAACCACAAAGTTGAAAATTATTATTGCCCCTCTGTTTGAAAAAAAAAAAAAAAAAAAAAATAGTGAGAAATAGTGAGACATTTTTGAAAATCCCAGACATGGTGACTTTCCATTAGCAACGTTCAGTGTATTATGCAGTGGAAAAAACACGTTTGTGAGGACACACACATAAACACAGAAATACGTACAAGATAAACACACGCATGGCAAAGGGCAATCACAGAATGTCCAGAGTGTTCTTCAATGCCCTCCTTCTTCCCAGGAACAGTCATTCTTTTGTTTAGCCAACTTCCTGACCACACGTTCCAGCTCCTTACGAGACTTCTGCTCTTCTTCCAGACACTGCTTCATCCATTTATTCTCCTACATTCAAAAATACAAACCATCAGAAAACTATCAGTTATAGTCCAGGCTAATACAATGTTAAAATGAACTTTTCACTGATTGTGGTAACGCATGACCTCATTATTTATTTATTTAAATGTTTATTTATATAACTATACAAGCATTATATTACCCTGGCACTAAAAAAAAAAAAAAACACTGCTGCGACAGAGTTTCAGGTGTAGATGCTGAGGGAGTGACAGTAAATTTCACATCTTTCTCTCTTCTGACTGCCGTAATTCATCACTATTTTTTACCTCCTTGGAAAGTTGAGCAAACAAAGCGGATTTTTCCTTCTACTGTTGGAGCAAATAGGAACACAAAAATAATATTTGTCTCCCATATACCATTAAAAAAAAAAAAAAAGTTTACTCTGCTATAATTTACTTCCGCATTCCAAACACGTAAATGTGAAAATGGTCCATACCTCAAAATCTTACCTTTTTTAACTCGTGGACCTCATCTTTCAATGCATATACTGCATCCACAAGACTTCTGGAAAAAAAGGAAAGAAAAAAAAAAATACTCTACATTATTCAAAACAATAAGGGAAAAACAAAATTATTTCACAATATCATTACCTGCTTTTCCACCATGGGGCCGAACAGTTCTGAGCACGGTACAGAGTGGTTACAGTAGCATTTCCACTTAAGCACGGTTCAGCAAAGCACGACTATAAACTGGTCTCAGCCCGGAATTCTCTGCACTGTTAGCTAACCGTACTCAACTGTGCTGGTAAAATGGCTTTAGTACGTGCCAACTCACATTTGTCAATTTTCCAACAGCAAGATAACTTACAGCGCTTTTAGTTGTTTCTAGCTCTCTGTATTCGCTAATATTTGGGGAAAGTTAATAAACATATTGTATGTTTAGTGTATCTTTATGATTTCATGATGATGGTTTAACTATTGTAACCTTCATTTATTTTTCTACACACCTTTCAGCAGGGAAGTAGATTACTAGCTCATTACAACTCAAAATATATCTATATATTCTCATATACTACTTTCATTTAATACTTCTAGAATATTTTGTCAGTAAATATCCTTTTTAGCTATTTGGGAACTTTTACTTTTCTGTGTGTTCATGTCCAGTGGTATACACAAGCCCTCAACAAGTGATGATAAACCTCTCGCCTTTTTCTCTTTGCTTTCCTTTCTGGGACATGGGCTGTGTCTTTTCTGTGCATTAGCAGAGTAAAACCAAGGAGAAAAGCAGTACTAATCATCCTCCATAGTGCTCTAACTCCAATGTTAACCACTCACTCTACCGGCAAAAGACGGACCTGTTAAGTACATTCAATGCACAACAATGGAAAAAGAAAGCATAACCACGCCAACTGGCCCAGATCAGCGCGGTTTTGCGCCGAGAACTGTTTGGCACCATAGTGGAAAAGTGGCTGTAGTTAAGCATACTTCATCCAATTTTGTACAACTGTGTACAAAATGGATGCTAACTGAAGAACAAGAAGCCAGTGAGTGTTCTGATCATCTTCTGATGTTGATGATCTACAGTAAATGTACAGTATAATTCAGTCATTAAACAACTGAACATACTTCTCTTCAATGACAGTCTGGCCGTTGTTCTTCATCTCCTCAATAATAATCTTCTCTTCTTCTGGCAGCAGGACTTGGGGAACATATTCCTTACGAACAGCTGTATCAATGCATATATTAAAGGTCAGATAGTGGCTCCGTTCCAAAGCCTGCCTTCTAAGGTAGCATCCTAACTGAAATTTCTGATTGATTTGGAATGCTCTAGATAATCAAACACTCAAATAATGCTCTACATGAGAGACTCAACTCAACTGATTCCAATTGAGTTTGGCATCAACATGTTGCCAAATTAATGGCGCAAATGTCTAATAAGCATAACAATACATATGTTACAATAATAATGGGTAAAAAGTCTGTTTTTAATTACATTATACTATTTTTATTCTATATTTATTAAATTAATAATCAATTTATCTAGCTTCATCCACCATACTGGATTTATTTTTCTCTGTAGCTGCCTACAGGGGCAGCTCTTTTGGGTTCAGGACAGTGTGTCATTCATTTCCTGGCAATGTGCAAAGTTTGGGATTTCTATTAGCCTCAAACGCTTATTAATGCAGAGATTTTTTTTTCTCCAGAAGCCTGGTAATGCATATTCAAGAGGCTCTGGTTTCCTTTTATTATTAAGTATATATAGTAGACAGGTCTTACCTGTGGTGGTCTGGTGGAGACTGGCTCCAGTGCAGTAGGCCTCAATCACTTTGAGTATCTGGGCATCCTCCTCTAGAGCTGCTGTACCTGTCAGTCATCAACCAACCACAACTTTATATGTCTATCAGACATCTGTAGTACTGTATTTGCTGAAAGAGAAGTCTTATTTATTTTTTTTTATTTTTTTTTTGAGAGTTCTTAGTTCCAGGACATTTTTTTTTATTTAAATATACCTACTTTTTCTTATGAATTCATCATCTGATGGTTTTCTTTCTGTTTTTCTCTTCGGAAGGAACTTGATGGGTCTGGGGCTTTTATTAGAGTCCTGAGAAAACAGTCTGGTGTTAATGAAATAAGTTTTCTTTGAGCTCTGACTAAAAGCACAAACCTGTACAGAGCATTCAGAAAGTATTCAGACCCCTTCTTGAGATGTTTCTACACTTTGATTGGAGTCCACCTGTGGCAAATTAAATTGATTTGACATGATTTATAAAAAGGCACACACCTGTCAATATAAGGTCTCACAGCTGAAAATGCATATCAGAGCAAAAACCAAGCCATGAGGTCAAAGGACCTGCCAGAGCTCAGAGACAGGATTGTGTCGTGTCTGTGGAAGGCTACCCAAAAAAACAAAAACAAAACAAAAAATGGCTTCATTGAAGGTTCCCAAGAGCCCAGTGGACTCCATAATTCTTAAATGGAAGTTTGGAACAATCAGGATTCTTCCTAGAGCTGGCAGTACGGACAAACTGTGCAACTGGGTGGAAAGGGCCTTGGTAAGAGAGGTGACCAATAACCCGATGGTCACTCTGGTTGAGCTCCAGAGATCATGCGTGGAGATGGGAGAAACTTTCGGAAAGGACAACCATCACTGCAACACTCCACTGATCTGGGCTTTATGGCAGAGTGGGAAGACAGAAGCCTCTCCTCAGTGCAAGACACATGCCAGAGCACAGACCTGAACCCAATCGAACATCTCTGGAGAGACCTGAAAATGGCTGTCCACTGACGGTCCCCATCCAACCTGACAGAGCTTGAGAGGATCGGCAGTGAAAAATGGCAGAAAATCCCCAAATCCAGGTGTGCAAAGCTTGTCTCATCATACCCAAATAGACTTGAGGCTGTAATCACTGCCAAAGGTGCTTCAACTAAGTACTGAGTTAAGGGTCTGAATACTTGTCAATGTGATATTTCAGTTTTTTCTTTTTAATAAATGTTCAAAGTTATCAAAAATCCATTGCATTGTCATTATGGGGTATGGAGTGAAGATGTGAAAAAATAATAATAAAAGCATTTTAGTATAAGGCTGCAACATAACAAAATGTGAAAACAATTAAGGGGTTCGAATACTTTCTGAATGCACTGTAGCCAGCCAACATTCATTTGCATCTGAATCCCGAGTGAGAAATTAGATCAATAAATGGTAGCTTACACAAGTTATGACGCCATTCAGGATAATTTAACTGCAAATTATTAGGGACTCATGAATGAAAACAATTAGCAGTTGAGAGACCTGTGTCTGCTTGTGAACTAATTACTGCAGTCTGAGTCATTTGTTAACTTTGCTACAGCAGTGAAAGTGTCACTGCCACCTTTATAATCTCTTGTTTGCTAACAACACAAAGTGAGTCATCTAACTTTGAAAACTTCCAGTTTGAAAGCCTTAATAAAATTATTTTATCCAACTCCTGAACTTCACTGAAATGACAGTAAAAAAATGTCAAGACTAATATTTTAGGTCTGTAATGGGTAAATGAAATAAATGAAAGTTAAACACTTAGGTGATGATGGCTTGTAGAATATGTATAACATCCTGTCGTGGACAACTTGTCAGTTTACTCACAATTATGACAGTTAACCGTCAAGCAGGGCGAGTATTAAAGAAAGATTTTGTAAATGTTAAAAAGAGGTTGACTATCTATCGCTTTGATACAATAAATCAATCTTCCACTTGGCATACTTCCAGCTGAACAAATGCTGAGTTTTCGGTTTGCAGGATTTATTCACGACATCAAAATGAAAGTACACGCTGAAAATAACTTTCAATATGACATTTCAAAGTATTTTTATTTTACAGTAATATGCATTACTGCTGAATTACTCACTTTAGCAAAATGAATGTATAATCATTTAGCCAATAAGAACACAAGTGAAAAGGCAGCTAGCAGTGCAATGAAACAAACAGTGCAGCATGATGGCCCTGAGAGATTGAGATAAGTAAATTAATTGATTGGACTCTTGAATGATTTGCCATAGATGCAAACTTACAAAAAGTGTTGGAAGCCTTTAAACAATAATACTCAAAGCTGACCAACATGAACATGAGGTCTCAGAAGATCAAATAAGTGGAAATTAACAACTAAACCAGGCCAATTAACAGAGATTTGTGCAGCATGATTGAGCGATTCTGCAGTTCTCAGAGGAAAATAAGGTTCTTTCCTTAGACCTCGTGTGAAGTATTTTTTTCTTTCCTCACTGAAAGCAAATCACAACCAAAGTACAGTTACACAAATTTACAAACTATTTTTAAGATGTACACATTTCAATTTCATAACAAAATTCCATCAAATTGAATTGAGTAATCTTTAATGATGATAATAAAAGTTCACAGGTTTATTGTATTTTCTGAATGCTACCAATATACCTTTGGATTTTCAGATGTATTTTCAGTTGATTTGCAATTTTTATATTTGCAGAGAAAGCTCTTCATTAACTTGAAATTGGCATATTTGTGGGAAATAATAAAATGACATGGTTAAAGTGTTGTTTTCTAACCCTTCAGTAACCATGACAACAGACTACGTATGTCGTTATCACTTCAAAATCACTAAAGATAGCTGGTAAGAAAATTCAATCTCCCCGTTGTTGATTTTCTCCTTGGAACAAACATTATTAGACTATCACCAAATATAAAACCAATTTTTGTGACGACTACTCCACATCACATCTCTGCATTCAAGGACAATGTGTGGTTATGTTTTTCCAGTATACAACAACCTATTCCAGGCATTACTGAGATCTTTGTCCATTTTATATTTAGTTAGTTATGTACTGTAGCTATAAAATAACTTCCTCATACTATGGTTTATATATGTGAACATCTCCATGGCTAAACATGCATTGTATTATTTAGGGACAATCATATTCCCTGATGTAGAGGAGACAATTTTCAGACACAATGCTAGAAAAGAAAAAAAATGTGTGTTTTTATTGTTGAAAAGATGTGAAAATGTCCAACTATTATTATAAACCAATATTATATATATATATATATATATATATATATATATATATATATATATATATGTGTGTGTGTGTGTGTGTGTGTTTGTAAATGCACAAATACAAAACTTTTTGTTTGTTTTTTTGACAAGTTTTGCAACATAAGCTAATTTTTCATGCAGGAAAAGCATTTGGTTGGGGTTGTGGGTATCTTGATTAAATAGTAGGAGCTTTGAAGGTTGAGAAGCAGGAAATGTTTTGGTCTACATTGTTTATTGCCTTTTCCCTACCTACCAACAAATTGCTGTTGTATCTGATCCCCCTCGGACTAACAAATAAAATGCAAAAATGTACGCATACCTTCACTGTGGAGGAAAGGGAGGATACAAAGCAAACAAAAATAAACCGGAAATGAGTGGCTTACCAGAGCGAAAGAAAGAAAGAGAGAAATAGAGAGTGTTACAGCAAAGAAAAGCATGGATAGAGCATGCAACACAAGTGCTAGCCAAACACACAGACACTGTAACACACATGTACACACACTGACTCATATCTACTCTTACCTTCAGGATATAAGACATCCTCTAAAGAATCAGAAAACGGAGAGAAAACGAAGATGTGTATGAGAATAAAAGAACAGTTTGACAGGAATATGATGGGGAGAACAGTGAGAGGTGAACATTTCAGTGTGCTGAAGTAGTACAGGTATAAACATGCATTCATGAGTCAGAAAACGTGGCTAACACCAGGCTTGGGAATCAATTTACATTCTTTTTTTTTTTAATATAGGAACTGAATGATTTTCATTATGTTCAGTTCAGCGAACAGCACCGCAAAATATTGTAAGACCATGGAAAAAAATCAACAGACAACACATATTTATTGTGTTGTTCTTGCTGGTTGCACATAACAACAAATAAAACAGTGCAACTAATCTAGTTCGTTTCACAAATTAAGGACTCTTATGAGATGTTTCTTTTTAATGAAGCGGTCAAAAAAAAAAATCATGAATCAGTCTTGAATCAGTTTGAATTTCTCAATGAATCAGTTGGAGTGATTAATAAATTAACGTCACAGATCACTAACTGATACACAAGTCATTACTTTCAGTCATGTCTGGCTCGAAATGAACTGAGAAGAAATACTGTGTTGCTTGTACTTAAGGCTTGTGAGATTTAAATAAGTGTAACTACTGTCTGTTTGGTAACATGGCAATCTTTATTTAAAGATCTACATTTATAACAGTGTTTAGCTGCAGTAAACGGTACTACAGAGGCCTGTTGCACAAAGCCTGTTTCCGTGGCTACCGTGGTTTTTCAGGCTCAAGAAGATAGCAACTTAAGCTACACGACTAACCTGTTCAGGAGCAGGTTTTATTCTGGGTTACAGATCGCAAACTGAACTAATCAGCTGCGAGTAAAGTGACATCTGACGCAATGAAGTCACTCCCCCTTTATCCCTCGCACCCCTCACAGGGGAATGTATATATTTCATTAATTTATATATTAAGATTTTATATATTATTAGACCTGTAAATTAAGATATTATAAGATGGTTTATTTAAGAGGTCTGGGAACCTTTTATTGTTTGAGCAGCACATAATTTATAAAAAAAACAACAAAAAAAAACAATTTGCATTTCTTTACGTACTGTACCTGTATGCAGTGCATGATACTGAAAAAATAAAAATACTGATTGCAGAAGTGTTCATAAGGTGATTCTCAAATGTATTGTGATGAGTCTTTGTTGTAGATTATCACACAAAGTGATATTGCTTGCACTTCATTAAATTATAGTAGGCTTTTAATTCAAATTAATATAAAAGCTTTTACATTTCAGAAAATATAAAGATTTTTTATGATTTTAAAATTAATGAGCCTGTGTGTTCTTATTGTGAACCTATGTACGGTAATTAAATGACACATTAAAGTCATTTTTTTCTTTCGCGGCAGCAGCGTTTCTTTATGCTGTGTAAATGTTACAATTCTTCATATTTTCATAATGATCTCTTAATCTTCAGCAGAGACATAAATCTCGCTTAATTTCTTGTGAGAAATAAACCGCGTCAACTATCTCCAAGCTTCGCCCATTGGCTGTTCATGGCAAATGGCACTCATTCGTGTACACATGCTTCAGGGATAATCTTTAACTCAGGATCAAACTCCGAGTTGACAAAACGCTTGAACCGAGTGACTTGATTTAAACTGGTATGGCGGTATCTGGTTTTGTTAACCGGAAACTTACTCTGAAACTTTATTCAACTAGCTTTGTGCAACAGGCCACAGGGCTACTTTGAAAAAGAAACCTTAAAACATGTTAACAAAAATAGTATTGTTTAGTATTTTTTTTTTTTTTTAAGTAGTTAAAGGAATAGTTCACCCCAAAATGAAAATTCTCTCATCATTTACTCACCCTCTTGTCATCCCAGATGTGCATGACTTTCTTCTGCTACACACAAATTATGATGTCATCTCTGTAGGTCTATACAATACAAGTGAATGGGTGCCAAAATTTGGACACTCCAAAAATCACAAAGGCATCAGAAAGTTAATCCATATGACTCCAGTGGTTAAATCCATATCTTCAGAAGTGATTAAGTGTGGGTGAGAAACAGATTAGTATATAAGTCCATTTTTGCTTGATTCTTATATCATGTATGCATGAAGAATGTGAATCACCAAAAACACAAGAAGAATGTGAAAGTTAAAAGTGCAGCCTGACTGAGCAGTGAGGAGAATTTATAGTAAAAAATGACTTAAATATTGATCTGTTTCTCACCCACACCTGTCAAATCGCTTCTGAAGATATTGATTTAACCACTGGAGTCATATGGATTACTTTTATGCTGACCTGTGTGATTTTTGTAGCTTCAAAATCTTGGCACCCATTTGCATGCATTGTATGGACCAAAAGAGCTGAGAAATTCTTCTAAAAATCTTAATTTGTGTTCTGCTGAAGAAAGAAAGTCACACACATCTGGGATGCCATAAGGGTGAGTAAATAAGAGAATTTTCATTTTTGGGTGAACTATTCCTTTAAGCCCAATTATTTAAGGGGTAGTGGGATGACTCTTCAAAGTACTAAAAGAATCATTTATGTAATCATTCACAAACTCAAATCGTTAAGCGGAATCATAATCTGAACCAGGATGATTAAATTCCTTATGATTCCCATCCCTAAAGAACACCCATTACACAATCTTACAGACATGCAGTGCTCATCAGAGAGATGTTTAGGTGGGCTTTAGGTAGTTCTAGCTAATATACAGTTATGAAACCATCTAACATGTTAATCCCACAACCTGTGGTAAAGATAATGGAGGCTGCGTACTGAACAATGCATCAGGCATTACAAAATTTACAATCAGAGTAACTGTGTGTGTGCACAGGTTTCCTGTTAGGACCACTGAGCATGCAGAGAGGTAAATTACGCTCCCACTCAAGAACTCTTATGACTAATTTCCAGACTGTGTCAGAAGGCGTACCTCTTTATAGCCCATAGCGGCGGAAGGCTTGAGGGGCGGCGCAGGCCTTAGGCAACTTAAGGACCAAGGTTTGGTGATCTTGGTGGGTTCGAGGGGGCCTCGGTTAGCCACAGGAGCACCGAAACCCGGCAAGTGGTGGGTCATGGTTGTGTGCTTACCCTCAACATTCTTCCAATGCAAAACACATAACAAAATAAGTTTGTCTTGAAGTGCATCATATTTAGAATACATATTGTGTCAAGTATGTTGTTTTCTGTAAATTTGCAAGGATCCAAACAGATCCAGACACCTTCAATATTGTCCCAACTGGACTTCCTTCCTTGGCGTAAGCATGAAGATGGTCTAACCACTCCTGCTGCTCCTGTGAACTATTGCAGAACACCATGATGTGATCTATCGTTCCTCCTAAAACACAAAATCAACATCATCCTCAAGGTAAAAGGAAAGAAACTTGTTGAAAAGATCATCACTGCTATTCACCATCATAATTTGTGTTTGAGGGTGTGTTCACACTTGTAGTTCGGTTCTCTTGGTCCGGACCAAAAAAGAAAATGTTACATTTAATCCTGGTTCGCTTAGCGTTCACACTGGCATTTTTAACACCGAACATAACGATACAAAACCAAACCAAAGGCATCAGGAAAAAGTCACAACCTGATTGGACAGCTTTTATGACGTATATTTTTTGACGGAACTTGCCAAAGATCCAAAACAATGCTGGCTGAAATGCGCTTGTTAGATTTATATATGTATATATGGTGGTATTTTTACCAGCTGAGAACAAACGAAGAGCTAATCAAATGTGTAAAGGAGTCAAAACAGCACCAGGAATTCCTCCGTTGCACACACAAACGAAGATATGCTGCAAGGACCGCTGACGGCAGTTCCGACGCCTGTACTGAACTGTAATGGGCAACACAGCTCCTATGATGAGAAGAACCAGGTATGCTTGAGGTCAGTATTAGGTAAATTACTTCCTGTTTTTGGTCCGTTTAGATGTCTTTGGTCCATGTTGCGTTCATATATCAATCGAACCGCACCAGAGTTCGTTTGGAAGCGGACTGAGACCCACTTTTCAGGCGGTCTCGGTCCACTTGTTTGGTGCGCACCAAGGTTCGGGTGAGTGTTCACACTTGTTCAAATGAAGCGCACTAACAGAGCAATCACACCAGAGTTCATTTTAATCGAACCAAACCTGCCAAGTGTGAACACACCCTTAGATACTGTTCCCAAGCATGGACTGCTGGTGTGTGGATGTCCTCATATGACTTCTTAACTAGCAGAATCAGTTTCACCTAAAAAGCCATGCTAGAATAGAAATTCATACTGGACTAAGCTGGTCTTTTCAGCATGGAAAATGTACCAAAAACAAAATAAAGTGTTAAAGTTTGTGCTTTCTTAACATTTTAGAAGTTGTTTTTTACAAATATCCAATAGAGGTAGACCGATATATCCTAACCGACAGTTGCTTTTATGAACTATTGGTTTTCAGTAATCGGAAAATCTACGCCAACGTTTTTTTTTATTCCTTTGTGTTGCTCTGTAGTCAGCGCTGGAGGATTCTACAATTAGATCGGAGTGGTTCTGCAGTAAAAGCGGCATCATGAGGTGAAATAAAAACATTCACGTGAGGATTTGCCGTTTCTAAATCTTTCATCATTGACAATATACATCCATATTTTTATCCTCACTTCAATGCACATTTTGTTATTTTGATTAGATAATCAAATGTTCTATGCACACAAAAAATAAAAAATAAAAAAATAAAAACAATTTTGGTTATAATTAGGATTTTTGTTGAACAAATTGCATCTGGGATTTTATTCCTTTTGGACTCATTTGTAGCCTCTATGTCTGTGCTCATCATAGTAAGGAAAGACTAAGAAAATTATTTAATTTAGTTATTCATTCTATTAAAACTACTGACCAATGAATTAATTATCGTACTTTTCCATCACCTTAGTTATCGGTAAAATCCACTTTGGTTGATCACTAATATCCCAAATACCACAAATGCTCTCTACTGGTTAAGCTAAAGCTTACTAGATGCTGCTGTTATATAAAAACCAGTCAAGAAACTAGCATTAATAGTAAATGGCAATCACAGTATGCATCTTTACAAGATATCGCGGTGAATGCACACACAAATGATGCTGTGTATAGATGTTTATGTACTAAAACAAACCTGTTATCTCAAAGGCATAATGGCCTGTTTCTGCATCCTCTGGCTGTTTGGTTACTGTGGTTCCTGTTAGCAGAATCCGTCCCTATGACACAAGAGGGTGGCAGTCACAAATGAGGGCCCTGTTCTTCACCCTTTCATACTGTATATAACAGGTGCTGATTGATGAAAAAAAAAAATTCTCCAAAATGAACCCCCATAATTCATTAGAGCAGTGTACCTTCCTTTCATACTTACCTGATAAATAAAGCCACTCATTCTAGGACTAGCCGACAACATGACTACCACATTAGGAAACAGCATGAAATATCGCTCTTCTTTATCCTAAAAAAAAAAAAAAAAACACATATGCACATTAAATTTAATATGCAAACAACATTAACAGTGCACATGATTTACCACCACTAAATAAATACAATCATATTGTTCAAGAGACAAATGCATGTGTATGGCATAAGAGCACCCATACATCAAACAAACACAAACATCATGTCTCTATGTCAAAAGGTTTTGTGCACTGTTCTAAAATGGTGGTCATCGTAATTGTTACAGCACTTATACATGATCGACAAATATCGTACCTTATCTTTAGAAAACCAAGATAAATTTCAGCTAAGCAAAAGAGAGAAAGAGACAGGGAATACATTGAACAGGAATGGAAGGAAAACACTCCGAATGACTTTAGCAAGTAAAACAATTTCACAATCATCCTACTAATTTCATCAGTACCCTCACACAGCACTTTTTCCATTAAGATTGCCATATTTGTTGGGTTGATAATGCATTCAGTGACCACAGATGCAAAACTTTTCAGGGCGGAGTTGAGCTGTTGACACTTGCAAATTTTCCATTTGTATGTTAAAACAAGTAATGTGAATCAAGAAATGAGTCTGTAGCTCTGGCCGTTAAATACAGAAGGACCCGATCAGCATTTTTGTGAATTTCCTTGTTTTGCACAAAGAATCTTGGTAAAACAGTAACTCCAGACATTTCATACAGTGTATTCTGACATCGTGCCAAAAAAACATGTTTAAAAAAACTTTTTACACATGTCACCATGTAGCTGTGAAAATAATGTGAGTTTGGGTTTCACTGCCACTTCTGGGTTGACACCCTCTTCCTCACCTCATTTGAGCTGCTCTGCATGTGGACCTGTGACATGTAGATAACCTGACCCAATGACTTCATGCTCTCGCCCTCCCAGCCCCGCACTGGCTCCGACAAGATCTGCAACTCCAGGTTCTTTCTTTTTCGCAGATCTTGACACTGAGTCTGAAAAAGACAGTTCAGATCTATTCAGTCAAACAGATATTAACAAGTTACAAAATATATGCATTTCATAAAATGAGAAAGTGGAAAGCCAAAAGTAAAACGGATACTGAAAATGTAACTGATGCGTAATGAAACATTGTTTAATAATCCAGTATAGAGCAGTTTACAACAACTTATGCGATTAACAAAATTAAGTAGAGAATACCAAAACTACTGACACTGTTTAGAAATCTGAATGAAATCGTCCACTATCTGAAAAAAAAAAAAATAAATTGTGGATTGCAGTAGTAAAATATTGTGGACTTGGTGTGAAAGGTGCTCAAAAAGCACCTTTTTCTCCACTCCAAAATTTCAGACATTTCTAAGACCTTCAGACCGTTTCCTAAAAACAACCTGGAAAATTAGAATATATTCTTCTGACTGGTGAATCTGTTGCAGAACACAGAGGTTGTTCTTTCTCTTCTACATATTGCAAGTCTTACAAGGCATAACATTTATGTTCCTAGCTGATGCTTTCCTAGCAAAGTGACAAATCACAGTTTCGGCAACTACCATGACAGGTAACTAAGAAAACTTCAGAAAAGGGGGAAGACCAAATCTACATTCTGCCTCCTCTAATGTGGTCTAAACTACAAAAATGGCACTGTCCCTCACCTGGTAGAGAAAAAAAGAGAATACATTGAAATGTTCCACAGAACACTGAGTTAGAAATAACCTGTGCTATAATTTACTACACTGAGACATTTGATCTCAGAAGCAACTGTCTATGGAATGACTCATCAATTCCTCATTTTTTTTTTTTTTTAAGACCACATCTTATAGACACACATTTGGAAACCTTAACCTTTACATTTCAGGTAACAGCAAGATCTCCAGACTGTAAAGTGCAGTGAATTAGTGGTGCGGTTTAATAATGAGGGTAAAAGGGAATTGGAGAAAAAAGATTTGAAATGTTTTGCCCTATAACAGGAAACTTCTCACTTCTGTCAAAACTCTGAACATGAGAAGACAAAATCACAAATAGAAGTGACACACAAGTACCAAGATCTAAATGGCAAGTATGTAAGAGAAAAATGCGACATACCACAAGATTCTTAAAAGCAACTGTTGCTTTCAGAATGTCGCTATAATCTGGATGGGCTTCCTAAAATGAAACAAATAGACATTAACATACATTGTAAGCAATGAAAACAGTTACATGACTGTCCATTAGTGTTGCACAATTAATTTTTAAGTAAATAAATTCAAGATTACGCTTACAGCTGCTGCGATTATTCATTATTCAAAATGATGATAAAGCAACCAATTTAGATCCACTTCCATTGTGTCAAAATGTTGTATTTGACGTGTTTTTTTGCAGCGTTAGAGCACTGTAACAAATCAGTCACATCTGTTGTGGGCATGAATGCACTGGTGAATCAGAAGGCCTATTAGTAAGGACAAAAGGTCTGATCCACATATGCATTAAGTATTTTAATGTAAATTCCATTCATTAAAATTAACAAAGCGATTACAATATCAAGGCAAATAATTGACAAAAATTATTTTTCTCATAATTGTGTAGCCCTACGGTCTACGAGTCTTGACCTTGGTGGCTTGCCGTTACCTCCACATGTCTCTCGAGCTCCTGCAGGAGAGTGGGGTACTTGTCAAGCCTCATGAAGGGTTTACTAAGGCTGGTGGTAAGAGTTAAGATCCCAGGAGCACTGGCGCCTTGACTCTCCATGAATCTGTCCAACTCTTCACTGTATAAGATATAAAAGTAGTGTTTCCTTTGAGACAGACTATTGTGGAGTTCTTGTAGAGTTCTTGTAGCTCAAACTGGTAAAGCTTGGTGCAAGCAACAGCAAGGTCATGGGTTTGATTCCAAGAGAAGATACTGAACAGGGCTTGAAATGAACACCCGCCAACTGAGGGTATTTAATGCACAGTGATGGGTAATTTTGCTAATCTATAAATATATATACACAATACATATATGAAACATCAAAGTGGCTGGTAAAAAAAAAAAATCAAAGTGTTTGGTAAAATTGGGCATTCACCCGCTAATGAATTTAATTTCATACCCTGATACTGAAAAAACAATAATAATCCGCTTTTGCCAAAAGCATAAATCTGGATTCCAACCCTTTTCGGCCAATTAATTTTCATGACTTTTCCATGACCTTTCCAAGTATCTGTGATTACTAAATACAGATTTTTAAAGAGGTCATGACATGAGGTATACAATTTTCCTTGATCTTTTGACATATGATGTATTGTGCTATAAATACATACTGCAAGTTTCAGAACTGAAAACGTCCTCCTTAATAGAAAAATAGCATTTAATTAAATCAAGCTCTAGAAATGGGCTGTTTGGAATTTGTGGAACTTGTGACATCACAAGGACCAAATACATATGACTGCCTCCAGCAAGACATCAACGCCTGTTTTTCATCATTGCACCCTTGGCCCCGCCCACTGGTGTTCACAGTCAGTAACAGGTGAAGAGGAGAGAAGGCCACGGGAGATTCATCTACAGCAAAGGGGAATTACACAGGCCACCTTCATGTGCCTATCTGGATTTAAATGTTTTTCTACACTAGATGAATGGCTTTGACCTTTTTAATGGATCTTGCACCGCTTTTAAAAGACGCGATATCAAGTTGTTTCCTATTGTTCTGAAGGTGTCCTGGACTGTTTTTGCACCCATCTGTGCTATATATAATTGTTGGTCTTTTGTAAGCATGCACTATATGGATGTCTTTTATTGTTTTGATGCTTTTCCAGCGATGTGCGCCGCATTTTAGGAGTGGTACAAGTGCAACTTTTAAGAACACATCTCATTGGAAGAGTCACACGATGCCACGTGAGGATCGGACGTGTGAACGGCGAGCTCTGCGCACTTTGCTAGTTTTAATACTTTTAATGACATAAACCAGTGAGATTCTATACACTGTTCCATAACTGTCCTAGGAGTTATGTCAAAGAATTCAAAATCCTAAGGCTCTGGAGATGTTAAATGACACTTATTGTGCTCAAGCTGATGCCCCCGAGCAGGCTGCAAGTCTGGGAGTCGATTTAGTCGTGGAGGTGCGGGAAATGCGGTGAGAGATGCTGAACATGTCGGCATTGCTGACGAAGGTCGTTGCTGACTTGGAGGACCATGCTGCGATACGTCAATCAATCACTGCCATGGAGGCGAAGTTCACTGATGTGGTTACAAGAGTAGGGGATGTCGAGAAATGGATCGATTATCTGGAGTCTTCGGAGAGGAAATTATCTGCTAATCCACTAGTGACCAAGGTGGATTTGGAGCATGTCTGGGAGAAGTTATATATGGAGAACTGTAGCCGGCGGAATAATGTCCGAATTTTCGGAGTTCCTGAGGGAGCAGAGGGACAATATACATTGAAGTTGCTGGATGGGCTCGACATAGCAGGCCATAAGATGGAAATTGAGCGAGCTCACAGGGTTCCTGCTCAGCGACCCGTGAAGGGAGACCCCGATCAATTCTGGCCAAATTTCTGAGATCATCCGATAAAGATCTTGTGTTACACGTTGCGAGGAGTAATGGAAGGCTTTCTTGGAAGAACCACATTTTTTTTTTTCCCAGACTTTGCGAATTCGACAAGAGAGAAATGTGATAGATTCAAGGAATGCAAGAAACTTTTACATCAACGGAAGGTCGCTTTTGCACTGATATTCCCGGCCAAATTGAGAACAGATGCTAAGGATGGCCGTAAAACATTCACATGCCCACAGCAAGCGATGTCCTTCATAAAGTCAATGGAGTAAGTCATCTTGTTGTACTCACGTTGCAGCTGAGTGGGCCGGCTCACTGAATATTTGCTTGACTGTTTGCAGAATCTGCATGCTTTTTTTTTGTGCTGGTTCCACCTAGTGGCTGGAGTTTATTTTGTAGAGTAACACACCTTCAGGACAGTTTTACAGATGAATCTACATGCTCTTTGTGCTTATTACGCCTATTGGCTGGAGTTTGTTTTATAGATTATCTTTTGCTGTGTAATTCTGTCTCACAAAATTTGTATAGAAACACCGGACATGAGCAATCTGTCGCGGGGTTTCACGTACGCGTGCATGGACTGTTTGAGTTTGGAGGGAGGGACGCCATTTGGCGCTGTCGTGCGCGGGGTTAATGGGCACGTTTTTCTTTTTTCTGTTTGTTTGGTTCTGGAGGATGTTCAGGTTTTGATGGTTGCACTAATGTTGGAATGTGGTCTTTATAATCTTGTTTTTGACACACAAACAATTTTTCTTATATGTCAAAATGTCAAAAGGTAATATGAGTGAATTGTCTCTCTCCACGTGGAATGTGAATGGGCTGGGGCACCCCATAAAAAGAAGGAAGGTTATTTCTCTTCTTAAGAGTAAGAAATATGATATAGTGTTTCTTCAAGAAATGCATCTTTCTCCACAGGAGAAAATTTGGGAGGATACGGGGTTGGCATTTTTTCTTTAGTGCTGGCTCGAGTAAGAGCAGGGGAGTCATTACGCTGATAAGTAAACATCTACAATTCAAATGTCTCAAACAGATTAAAGATAATTAAGGAAGAGTCATTACTGTTTTAGCTGAAATTCAGGGACAAAGTCTTATTTTGGCTAATATTTATGCACCTAACGTTTGCTTTTTTATAGATCTTGAAGGGATGTTGCAAGCTGCTGGCACCCCTCATGATACAATATTGGGAGGAGACTTTAATCTTTTGATGGACTCAGTCCTTGATCATAGTGAAGCAAAAGTGTGCAAGCCCCCTAGAGCAACACTGACGCTTCACAGGATGTGTAAATATCTTGGTCTTACAGATATTTGGAGACTTTTGAACCCATCTGGGAGAGACCATATATTTTTTTCCAACAGTCCATAAGATTTACTCTAGAATAGATTTTTTTAAATTTTTTATTTCCAAGTCCCTCATTTCATCAGTTGCTGATTGCTCAATTGGAAACGTTTTAGTCTCAGATCACGCCCTGGTGTGTTTAGAAGTGTTGCCACATATGGAGAAAAAGAAATCATATAGTTGGCGCTTAAATGTATCCCTTTTGCAAAATCCTGAATTCCAACAGATGCTAAAGGCTGAAATCAGTGTCTATGGAGACCAACTCGTCCTCGGTGTCCTCTGTGGGCGTGGCTTGGGAGGCACTTAAGGTGGTTCTTAGGGGTTGGATCATACAGTTTGCCTCATTCACCAAAAAATCCAAAGCAAAAGAACTCGTGGAATTGGAAGGGAATATTAAAAGTGCCGAGGCAGAGCTGAAGCGCCAAATGTCGTCAAATGGCCTCAGGGAATTGACCCGATTGAAATACAGATATAATACTATTTTGTCTTGGAAGGTGGAATTTTGGCTATTCTGGGCAAGACAGTCATACTTTGAGTCGGCGGACAAAGCAAGGAAGCTTCTGACTAGATATATAAAACAGAGTGAGTCTTTTTCTACCATTCCCCCAGCCACTGATATTAATAATGCTTTTAAAGATTCTATCTTGATCTCTATAGTTCCATGTCTTCGTCTACTGATGAGGATATTAGAAACTTTGTGGAACCATTAGAACTTCCTAAACTGACGACCGTAACTCTTCTGATAACATTAGGCGTTTCATTAATGTCATGTGGGCAATGGCGAACCATCAGACTCCAGTCGCTGCCACCTCACTTGACGCCGAAAAGGCGTTTGATATGGTAGAATGGGATTATATTTTTAAGATTTTGGAAAAGTATGGGTTCGGGAATACTTTTATTAGGTGGATTAAGTAACTTTATAGACACCCTGTAGCGGCGGCTCAAACGAATGGATTAATTTCAGTTTATTTTACTCTGGATAGGGGCACCTGGCAGGTTTGCCCTCTTTCCCCCTTGCTGTTCTGTCTTGCCATGGAACCATTAGCAGCCGTGATAAGAAAGGACGATGATTTTCCAGGGGTGGTGGCGGGAGGTGTGGCGCATAAGCTTTTGCTTTACACAGATGATATTTTATTATTTGTCTCTGACCCTACTAGATATATGCATTGCCTCCACAGAATTATTAATTACTTTTCTAAATTCTCAGGATACAGAGTGAACTGGTCTAAATCCAAAGCTTTGGCTCTGACAGCATACTGCCCGGCAACGGCTTTTCAGCTGGGCGCTTTCCAGTGGCCCAAACAGGGCATTAAGTACTTGGGTATTTTATTCCCAGCAAATTTGTGTGATAAAATTTGGACCCTTTAATAAAAAGGTTTAAGCGATGTGGACAGGTGGGCTTCATTAAATTTATCTTTGACTGGGAAGGTTAATGTTATTAAAATGAATTGTATTCCAAAATTCAACTACCTGCTACAATCTCTCCCCTCTCATATTTCAAGCAATTTGATAGCATAGCGAAGTCCTTCAGTTGGAATGGTAAACCTCCCAGATTACATTACAGTAAGTCACATAGGCCGATTGACAAAGATGGGCTAGGCCTTCCCAAGATTTTGTTTTATTATGCATTCGGTCTCGAACATTTGGCTCAATGGTTGCTTCCACCTGAGAGAGCCCCTCCCTGGTTTTGTATATAACAGGAAGTTCTTGCCCCTATTTCGCCATTGCAAAGCCTTTCTATCAAACTAACCGGAGAAGTTACACCCCGTTATCTCACATTTGCACTCGGTATGGACAAAAGTGTCCAGAGTGTTTAATTCGGACATTTATTTAAATGTTGCCTTGAGCATATGGCTGAACCCAAAATTATGTATTAATAAGTCCCCTTTCTGCTGGACAGAGTGGATTGAGAAGGAGGTTAATATGCTCGGTGACCTATATGAGAGTGGAGTGTTGAGATCCTTTGAAAAAAATGGTTCAACATTTTAAGATTCCCAGGTCTCAATTCTTTAGGTACTTACAGCTGTGCCACTTGCTTTGTGCTATTTTTGGGAGTAGCATACACCTCCCTAAAAGGTCATGAGGCATCAGTGTATTACTCCCTGCTAATTCAGAGTCTAGGGGACGAAGCTTCAAATTAAAACTTTACATTAACTGACATTATAAGTGGACCTCAAGGAAGAAAATAAAATTATAACAAAGAGCATGTCATGACCCATTTAAAAATAATTTTGATTCAGACAAATTTGCTAATAAATAATTTAGGCTAGATCGATTTGTGAACAGTTTTGACAAATACATTGAAAGACAGTTTCACTGAAAAATCAGACATAAGTATGGATTGTGAGCACGTTTTACTCCATACAAGAACAATATTTAGACAATTAAATATTTTAGAGTAGTGAAAAACTACAAAAATATATCTTCACATCATAATTTGTATGACTTTTGAGATTGTATACATTTTCATGTCTTTTCCAGGCTTGGAAAACACAATTTTTAAATTCTGATACTTCCAGGTTTTCCTTGACCGTGGGAACCCTGATAAATGTCGACGCATTTTCCTTTTCATTTTAACGAGTCTTGTTTTTCTAACGAGCAGCATGTTTACATATGATATACATGTCATATATTACAGTTTAATCAATTTGCAATCATGTCAACAATGACTTTCTCATATAATCGTAACAACTGCAGCTATGTTGGGGAAGGTGGTAGAGTGGGTGCAAAGAGTGTGCATCACTAGATGCCGAATTGTGATAAACCAGGTTTAGACTAAAGATGAATCATCTGAACATATGCCTTAACTACATGAACCGCGGAAAATGCTGCAAAAAGTTGCAGGGTGATATGTGAGAAAACGAAGAAAACACTTTTTTTTTTAAAGTGTGTGTTCTGCCTCAATCAGCATAACCACAGCTATAGATATCCTGTTGGGTTAGCGCGGTTTCCTGCGAGTTGGAGGCTTGCCTGAGTTGCCTTTTCACTCTGTCCTTCTGTCGTGGAGCATATTGAGGTGGAAGAAGAAAACTTACAGACACCTTGTTGTACCACATCATACAGGAAGTGTGTAAAATGTGGCTCAATCATCAGCCATTGTGAATACCAGTGAATTTCACATTTATATACCAAAGAAACAAAAACCTTAAAATGGAAACAGGGCAGCAGGATTACATGTTAAAACCGGCAAAAGGGACATTTGCTTAGGTTAAGTCACTGAGGTCAATGAATCATGGATGAATGAAAGCCTGGTAGTGACACCTGGTGGTTAATTTTTTTTTAACGCACACACGCACGCGTTGGTTTAGCTATCCTTATGAGGACCCTCCATAGACATAATTATTATTTTTATACTGTACAAACTATAGATTCTATCCCCTAACCCTACCCCTAAACCTACTCCTAACCCTCACAGAAACCTTTTTGCATTTTTACATTTTCAAAAAAAAAAACATCATTTACTATGCCATTTAATATTTAAATGCCACTGGCTGGTCCTCACAATGTAGGTGATCTCAAGTTTTACTATCCTTGTGGGAACATTTGGTCCCCACAAAGATAGTAAAACCTGTACACCCACACACACACACACAAAGTGAGATGATTTCTTTTTTTTGTGAACACAAAAGGAGATATTAACAGAAGAATGTCCAAGCTGCTCTTGTACAACGAAAGTGATTACAATAAAACTGAATGGTGACTACGGCTGTCAAGTAAGATTTTCCAAGGCCAGATTTTTAGGGAATAACAACCTGGAACACAAAACTATAATATGGCTTCAGAATGCTTTGAGTATTGTGCACAAGTCATATTGACTACTGTCATTATAATGTTTTGTCCTTTTAGAGCTTGACAGCCCATGGTCCCCATCCACTCTCACTTGTATAGAGTAGAGCAGCTCGGACATTCTTCGAAGGCAGGGGTTTTTCCTATTAATGGTCATGTTGGTGCCCTCTTCGGCATATCGCGGCGCCGTTTTGCGACTCGTTCGGCCTGTTTCGTGGCTAGCCCGCCGGTTCTCCCTATGGCCAGTCCGCCCCTGACCCCCACCTACCACTGTTAAGAAAACATTTAGTGCTAGCCCAAACTCAAAATCACTGTTTAAAAAAAAGAAGTTCTCACTTCAGACCGCTCAAACAAACAGAGCAATGTTTTGAATGTGCTTCAATCTATGAATGGCTACCTATGAATGAACTTTAATTCCATGCAAAGGCTGATAGCAAATACCATTATTTATGTGATACGGACCTGTGATCAGTGAGCACACCCACTGCAGAGGGATGGCTAGAGCAATAAGACAAGTAAAGAGTTCTGATCTGACACATCAGATTCAGGTAACAGCCCCCAATGCGTTGCTGGCCCTCTGGAATCCTGAAAGGCAAAAATACACAAACAACAGATGCTCAGATCAGCCATGCTAAATACTTGCTTTTATACATTATGCGACACTGGGCTTCAACCCATTTAAATTACTTGACGAATGCAGTTCTTTCCTCTGTTGACATATTTTCTATTGAAACAGAATGCTGGGGTGGTGCATTTTGAAGGGCTAGTCCTTTTTTTAAATAGCCATTTGGATTTATTTATATTGCAGCCATAAACCATGATTTGCTTCTTGCTAGTTGGTGGTTTATGGTTTTAGGGACATTCTCATCCTAGAGAGCATTTAATTTGATAAAAAAATCTGTGTAATACAAAATGTGTCATCAATATGTTTGGCTGGACTTCTTGGAAGAGAAAAATTATAATTTCAATCTGCATATCAGCTGAAAGTCTGGATAAAACGTCAACTTTTAGGAGAACAGACAGAGACTAAAAACCACAAAGCTCTTTGGTTCAATGGGGTCTTTAACGTTTCACCACAAGATGGTGCTATATACAGTATATATAGTGAACACAGAGCCAAGCAATCATTTTAGTTTTCAGCATGCTTTATAAATACTCTTGCATGCTGAAACACAGCTCTTACTTGGTGCACTCCTCTAATGCAAGACACAGTCCCTGTTGGAAAGAGAGTATGTCTTCTAAGTTGCCATTCAGGCTGGAGAAGTCCGCATTGGAGAGCCTGCAGAGAAACACACAGAACAGTCATTGTCCACATGGGTATTCACTGACTGATCCAGTTTTCCAAAATGTCAATGTCTTTGATATCAAACGTCCCTACAGCCATGGTAACATCTGGATTTCCCTCTTACTTGTCACTAGTCTGTAGAGGGCGCAGGTAGCAGCCTAGTACCATTTGCATTTCTTTGACAAACTCTCTCTCATGTTCCAAGATGTCTTGCACCACCTGAGAGACAAAAACCACAGCAGCACCACAGTATAAGAAATGCTTAAAAAAACAAAACAATCATTACATTAGTGGTTCTCAACTGGTGGGGTACTGGCCTGTTCTGATCACAGACAGCAGGGAGAAACTATGCCAAATGCAAAAAATAAAATGCAACTAGCCACAGTATTGTGCACTTAAGATAACAAAAAAAAAAAAAAAAATGAACATATCAACTGTTGTTATGATAAAGAAGGAAAAAACACTTTCTGTATCTTTTGTTACTGATGTCAGTGCTGTGTGTCCAATCAGACTCTTTAGGCTTTTTGCCACAAATTTATCATTTGGTACAAGCCAGCCAAATTAGGCAGATGCCAACATGGACAGGTTGTGTGACATGACCTCATTTTCGAGAACCATGAACAAAAGTACCGAAGGTAAAAGAAATATGAACCAGACAACATTAAATGCCAGTTCACCTGCAACAAGGATGAACGCGGTTTGAGCGGACCGTTATTTTTTTCTTTTTTTAATACAGTAAATTGTTGCCTGACATCTATCAGAATTCAAGAGACAATTTCGTATTCAGCCAATGTCATATTAAACCTTTAATTAATTCATACCTCAGGTCTTTGGTGACCTGGGACCTCATTCCACATCCTGTACCTCATCCATTTTTTTTGGATTTATGTACACATCTCTTTAGTACTCCTCAATATTTCTCTTCTGTATAATAAAAAAAAAGCAAAATTGCCCAAAAATTTTTATATATATATATATATATATATATATATATATATATATATATATATATATATATATATATATATATATATATTCACTGGCGGCCAAAAGTTTGGAATAATGTACAGATTTTGCTGTTTTGGAAGGAAATTGGTGCTTTATTTCATCAAAGTGGCATTCAACTGATCACAAAGTATAGTGAGGACATTACTGATGTAAAAAACAGAACCATCACTATTTGAAAAAAGTCATTTTTGATCAAATCTATTTCCAGCAGCCATCACTCCAACACTTGACATTATATCAAACACAGCTGAAAGCTATTTTATTTCGTTAAATGAAGCATAACATTGTCTTTGTGTTTGCTTTTGAGTTGCCATAGTATGCAATAGACTGGAATGTCTTAAGGTCAATATTAGGTAAAAAAAATGGCAAAAAAGAAACAGCCTTCTCTAGAAACTAATCAGTCAATCATTGTTTTGAGGAATGAAGGCTATTCAATGCTTGAAATTTCCAAAAAACAGAAGATTTCATACAAAGGTGTACACTACAGTCTTCAAAGACAAAGGACAACTGGCTCTAACAAGGACAGAAAGAGATGTGGAAGGCCAGATGTACAACTAAACAAGAGAATAAGTACATCAGAGTCTCTAGTTTGAGAAACAGACACCTCACATGTCCTCAGCTGACAGCTTCATTTATTTCTACCCGCTCAACACCAGTTTCATGTACAACAGTAAAGAGAAGACTCAGGAGTGCAGGCCTTATGGGAAGAATTGCAAAGAAAAAGCCACATTTGAAACAGAAAAACAAAAAGAAAAGGTTAGAGTGTGCAAAGAAACACAGACATTGGACAACAGATAATTGGAAAAGAGCATTATGGATCTTAAACCCATTGAGCTTTTGTGGGATCGGCTAGACTGTAAGGTGCATGAGAAGTGCCCGACAAGACAGCCACATCTATGGCAAGTTCTACATTAAGCATGGGGTGAAATGTCACCTGAGTATCTGGACAAACTGACAGCTAGAATGCCAAGGATCTGCAAAGCTGTCATTGCAAAGAGGATTTTTTGATGAGAAATCTTTGTAGTTTAAGAAGTTCTGAAATTTTCCCCACATTGTAATAGTAATTTTTCACTTTATTAATGTCCTGACTATACACTGTGACCAGTTGAATGCCACCTTGGTGAATAAAAGTACCAATTTCATTCCATAACAGCAAAATCTGTACATTATTCCAAACTTTTGGCCACCAGTGTGTGTGTGTGTGTGTGTGTGTGTATATATATATATATATAGACACACACACACACACACACACACACACACACACACACACACACACACACACAAAAACACACACATACAGGTTTGCTGCAGAATTTTTAAAATCAAATTTAAGACTTTAGACCTTTTTCAAGACCTGAACAAATAAAATGAATACCCTATCCCCATTCCAAAACAAACCCATCTCAAAACAATCTCAAAATAAATCATGTATCACAGACTCTTACTTAAACAGGCAGGGGCACACATTCAGCAAGGTCTTAACATTGCTTATCAGTAAAACACGGTAGGATATATGCAAGTTTAAAATACTCATAGATGTGGAAAACATGTCTTATCACATTAAAATGCACCATTATATAAATAAATACAAATTAGGTCAACCGATATTGGATTTTGCTGATACGACAATGTGTTGAAAGGCAATTAATCTGCCAAAAGTTTTTAAAATTGGTAGCCTATATTAAATGCTCTTAGTGTTTCCTTCCTGTGATGGGGAGGGCCAGACAGAGGCTACAAGGGTCCAAATTGAATTAAATTCCAGATTCAGTTTATGGTGCAAACAAAATGCCAATAATGAGAGGAAAAAAAAAATATTCATAGTGTGGAATTTTTAACTTTAAAGGCTGAAATACATTGGAGACTCTTCTTTTGAAATGTATGCACTTCACTTCTTCGAGCTGCTCATTCAAACAGATAAGGGAAAAAAATGTGCTCTCCTACAATAATCTACAACGTATTACAATATAAACATTTAAAAGTAAACATTGTCATATTTCATCAACACTACATCAACAGCTGATCTTTAGTTATAGTTTTGTCATAAATTTCCGATATGGTTTAATGATTGTGAACTGCTCTGCAACAGCTGAAAACACTCACAAGCACAAATCAAAAACACACAATAAAACATATACACATTAAGTAAAGCAACACACAGTAAAAATCAACACCTTCACATAGTAATAAAAGCAAGTCTATACAAATGACTTATTAAACGAGACTTAAAAACAGACACATATTCAGCAGATCCAATATCCCAGGGCAGGCTGCTCCATAATCATGGGCCTTCACTACAAATGCTCTATCACCTTTTGTTTTGCATCTGGATCTTGGAACAGCCAACAGTTCATGACAAGAAGATCTAAGAGGTCTAACTGTTTCATAAGGTCTTACAAGTTCTGCTAAATATTCTGGCGCCAACCCATGTAATGCCTTATATGTAATTAATTAAATCTTCAAATCAACCCTAAAATGAATTGGTCACCAATGCAAAGAAGCTAAAAATGGAGTAATATGATTAAAATAACTAAAATAGCTAGACAAAAGTCTAGCTGCAACATTTTGCACTGATTGTAGCAGTGCTAAAGTGGGTTGATTTAACACTAAAAAAGGCCATTACAATATGAATAAACATTACAATATGAACAAGTATGAGTTTCTCTGTATCCTTGACACTCAAGACATGTCTCACCTTGGAAATGTTCCTTAACTGATAAAAACAAGATTGAACTAACTTCTTGACAATTAATTCATTTTAATTAGTATCAAAATAGACTCCCAAATTTTTCACCACCTGCTGAATATTTAGGACCACCTTATATAATGCTGACTCAAACTGACTTTTTTTTTTTTAAGAATCATTGCCAATTATAACAATCTCTGTTTTATCAGTATTTAATTTAAAGAAATTACATGCCATACAATTTTTTATGCATGTACACATAAGGGATGTAACGGTTCAAATTTCTCATGGTTTGGTTTTTATCACAGTTTTTGGGTCACTGTTTCAGTATGGTTCGGTATTTGCAATGTTCAGAAAAAAAAAAATATTACTGCCAAATCCAAAAGTAAGAACACACTATGTCACTTTAACAGGTTTGCCCTCAATCCAAATCATGGTTTTACTACAGTAACCATATTTTAATCATGGTATTTTTAGTAAAATCATTAACCACAAAATCAATATGGTTACTGTCATGGTTACTATATGGAAACTACAGTATTACTGTTGTAAAACCATGGTTAATTGTATCAAAACCATGATTTCTGCTAAGAAAACCATGGTGACAGCAGTCATGGTTATTACAGTCATGGTTACTACAATATTACTATAGTAAAACCATGGTTAAGGGACCTTAACTAAAAAAAAAAACTAAAAAAAAAAAACATTTTCTCTAATTACTAAATCAACATTTTAACTTAATACCTGCACTATTACGCTGCATGCATCAACAAAGTGCATTTCAAACTTAACACTAGGGATGTGTCCTAAGCCGAATACCTTATTCGGAAAGGCACGAATAATGGCTTCAAAACGAATAACAGATTCATCCAAATAATATAAAAAATATTTATATAACTGATTATCCAAAAAGCACAAGGATAGAGCAGCATTTTAAATAAACATGAATTTATGAATCTGTGCAGCCAATATTTCTGAGTGTAAACCTTATGAATGAAAATACACACGTTGTGATTTCAGATCGGATGGGTGTGGTCTTGACTCCGTTTGCGGTCTCTGTGCGGGTCTGGAGCTTGTCAAGTGTTACATTAACTAAGATACGACATCATGTACACTTTCCACTTCTTGAAATGTCTATGTTAATGTATCACACGTGATTCTCATGTATTTATTAATAGCCTACACCTGAGCGCGATGTTAAATTCCTGACCTGAAGTGATTTAACGTCGGAGCTCGTCTTTCCGTCTCTTAAAGTTGACCACATTAATATCCACATCAGCAATTAAAGTAATTAACTGGTTAAGACTTTATTCCAAACAAAAGTTCAAATGCTCCATTGAGTATTCATCTATTAGGAATATTCCTCCGTGCTCCGTCTTTTTTTTTCTCCTTCTTTAAACTGTGCTAAATTTGAAAATGTTGTGTTCTTGAACTCTGGTAAGGTGCTATATACATTAAACATTATAATTAACTACATAATGGTGTCCTATCGTAAAAAAATTCCTGATAGACTTACGGGACTTTCACCTGTTTGTAGGCTATATTGATTTTATTTTAATTTATTTTAATGTTTGAATTTGTATTTATTATTCACTGCAAAATGTGTGCTTGACAGTTCACATTTTGCTTGACACTTAGTGCCTCCAGAATAATTTAGTTAAACATGCACAGAAAAATTTAAATTCTGTTTCATGCAGATATTAATATCCTAAATACCACCATATTCCACAGTTAATGTAGCCTACAAATTCAGCTTCATCTGAGTAAAAAAAAACAAAAAAAAAAAAACAAATATTTTTGTAAATAATTTTATTTTATAATAATAATTATTATTATTATTATTATTATGAAAAGGCATATACTACAAATGTAAGAGCAGGGTGTTTCATTTAGTTTTGACGCACTTCTGGTTTAAGCCCCACCCACACCCGGTTCTATCCGAAAACAGAGACAGATAATTTTGTCATATGAACAGATACAAATACAGATAATGGCTTCGCTACACCCCTACTCAACACAACACATATTCACCAGTTGGAAGCTGTACATCACTATAGAAAGAATAACCTTGCTATTAAAATGGATACGAGAGGAGAGCCACATGACGCCATGCGAAGGGCAGACGTGTGAGAGACAGCTCTGCGCACTTTGCTAATTTTTTTAATTATTTTCATGATATAATCAGGTGAAATTCGATACACCCAGTTACACATTTACTGTTTGAGGTAAACATGGCAAAGAAGTCAAAATCCTCGGGCTCTGAAGACATTAAAAGACACTTACGGGTTCAAGATGAAAGCCCAGACAGGCCTGTGGACCGGGGACTCGATTTGGATGGGGCAGTGGGAGAAGGAATCCAGCGTCAATGATGAAGGTACTTGCAGACTTGGAGGATCTCGCTGTAATACGTCGATTGATTATGGCGATGGAAAAAAAATTCTCTGAGCTAGTCACAAGAGTGATGGATGTTGAAAAACGAATCGATTATTTGGAGGCATCAGAGAGGGAATTAGCCGCTAATCTGCCCGCGACCAAAGTTGATTTGGAACGTGTTCTTGAAAAGCTTAAAGATCTTGAGAATAGAAGGCACAGGAATAACATTCGAATTGTTGGAATTCCTGAGCATGAGGAGGGCAGAGATATAGTGAAATTCCTAGACTAGCTTTTCCCGAGTCTGCTCGACATAACAGGCCACAAGCTGGAAATCGAGCGAGCTCAGAGTCCCGGCTCGCAGATCTGCTGAGGGAGACAGGCCCCGATCGATTCTGGCCAAATTTTTTAAAACATCCGATAAAGATCTCGTGTTGCGCCAGGTGAGGAGCAAAGGAAAGCTTTCTTGGAAGAATTACAATATCTTCTTGTTCCCGGACTTTGCAAACTCAACAAGAGAGAAACGCGATCGGTTTAAGGAATGCAAGAAACTCTTACATCAGTGGAAGATCACTTTTGCTCTGATGTTTCCGGCCAGACTGAGAATAAACACCAAAGTATTTACATGTCCCAATCAGGCAATGTCTTTTATTGAAACAATGGGTGAGTAACCATTGGGTGTTTTTCTTGTGAGTGGATTGGCTCAATGTACATGCTCTGGCTTTCGGAAGAAGCTGGGCGCCATTTTTTTTTTCTTTTTGTGTTGGCTCCACCGAGTGGTTGGAGTTTGTTTTGTTTTGTGGATTAACAGTTTTCCTTAAAGAAACTTTTGCATTGACGGAAGATCACTTTTACAATGAAGATCCCGGGCAGATTGAGAATAGACACTACGGATGACCGCAAAATATCTACATGCCCACACAAAGGATGTCTTTTATAAAGTTGGCGGACTGTGTAAATCATGGGATATACTTTTATGCGGCCTCCGAGTGAATTGACTCTTGACCATCCGAGGAACCGGGATGCGTGTTTCGTTTCCTTTTGTGCTGGTCCCGCCTAGCGTTTGGAGCTTGTTTTGTTAAACAACACTACTTCGGGACAGTTATGGATGAATCTGTCAGTTCCTTGTGCTTATGCCTCCTGTTGGGTGGAGTATTTTCGTGGGACATTGGAATGATTATGTCATTGCTGCACTCATCAGCTGGCTCACTGAAGATTCGTTTGTCTGACCGAGGAAACTGAACAGCTTTATATCGGCTGGAATTTGTTTTGTGAAGGAACACACCTTCGAGACAGTTCTGTGAATGAGTCTATACGTTCTTTGTGTTTATTCTGCCTATTGGCTGGGGTTTGTTTTACAAAATATTTGATGTTACGTAATTTTGCCTTACAACTTTGTGAGGCAAAATTGAGCAATCCGATGGCAAAGTTGTCGCGGGGGCTCTCATAGGCGTACAAGGACTCTTTGAGTTTAAAGGGATTGACACTGGTTGTCGCAGTTTTTAAGTGAGTATGATTATTATGTGTGTGTATGTATATATATATATATATATATATATATATATATATATATATATATATATATATATATATATATATATATATATATATATATATATATATATATATATATATATATGTGTGTATGTGTATGTATGTGTGTGTATGTATATATTTACTTGTGTGACCACAGGATTGTTTTTTGGGGAGGAGGTGGTTGTGGGGTTTAAATGTTGTGTGTGTGTGTGTGTGTGTGTGTGTGTATATATATATATATATATGTTTCTTGTTATTATAAGATTTAATAAAAAAATGTTAATTACAAAAGAAAATGCATGCATTTACCGATTAAACAATAACCAGTATTTTTCTTACATATGTATACTTGGGTACCAAGTGAGCACTACAATTTCCATCTTTAAATGAAAAACAGCATTGCTGTTCACCGGCATATGTTATGTTTTCGGTTCCTCTCTAACACTCATAGTAACGAGAATTAATGCAATAAAACTGCAAAGAGGAAAAAAAAAAAAAGGATACGAGAAGGGCTGTTGTAACAGGGCTCGTGTTTTTTTTTTTCTCCCCTTTTCTCCCCAATTTGGAATGCCCAATTCCCAATGCGCTCCAAGTCCTCGTGGTGGCATATTGACTCGCCTCAATCCGGGCGGCAGAGCACGAATCTCAGTTGCCTCCGCGTCTGAGACCGTCGATCCGTGCATATCATGTGGCTTGTTGAGCGCATTACCACGGAGACGTAGCGCGTGTGGAGGCTTCACTCTATTCTCCGTGGCATCCACACACAACTCATCATGCATCCCACCGAGAGCAAGAACTACACATTATAGCTACCACGAGGAGGTCACCCCATATAACTCTACCCACCCTAGCAACTGGGCCAATATGGTTGCTTAGGAGACCTGGCTGGAGTCACAGGGCTCGAGTGTTTTAATCATATGCGAAAATCCCAAATCCTTATCACCAGAATAGGGCAAAATAACATTGGCAATGAAAACCCCGTGCTTTAGTTATTGTTTCATGTCTGAATTAGCACTGAGTGCCTGCTTAAAAACGGAAGGAAGTGTGTGCAGTTTCGGGCTCACCTGTGGCTCTGCGTGCTATTTATCCCTGGGTGATGTCGGCGTGAATTATTAATAATATATCATTGTATTACCAGTACACGACACTCGCACTGAGCGATGTCAGAAAAGAGTAAACGTTTTTTGACCATCGCTGTTGTAACTGACTGCCAAAAGAAAATGTTCCAAACAGGAGATTTAAATAACAAAGGGGGCTTCTTTATCAGCAGTTGGTTTTCTCTGCTTGGCACTTGCCATTTTCAACTAAACACAATGCATGCAGAACAGTGATGTCATGAAGTTGACCCACGTGAAACACAGGCTGAGTGTATCCATTTACAGATCCATTCAGGTACATTAGTGGTGGTTGTAACTGTGCGTCTACTGGACGCTTAGTTTTATTTCTACTCCAGGTGCGTTATTAAACTTGAGGTGAATCAATGCTTACCGAACCGTGGGTGGCGAACCATCCAGTTCATTTTTTGGCCGAGAACAATTACAACCCTAGTACATATACATATTACAACATGCTATTTCTTACAAAAAGTGCCACTGATGTTTCAGTGATTGACTTGATTTGCAACTGACATTACTATTTGATGTAGAAACAACAAGGAATTAAACTATAGCAAGTGTAACACATGAACAGTATGATTTGGCTATTGTCATTTGGGTGTACTACTGAAATTTTGTAAGTTTTGTGACTATTTAGACTATTTTTCAATTATCCATGAGAAAATAAATATGTGTAGCTTATCTGTAACTCAGTACGTCTTTGACAGCCTGTTGCGTCTCATGAAATTTCAGTGTGAAAGTAATGAATCCTTTTCTATAGTTGTTGCTTCATCTCTTTGATAAAACATCAAAACATATAAGAATATATTCTATTTTATTACTTGCAGTCTTGAAAATGTTTTGAAAATTTGACACTATCTGGGAATTCTTTTAGATCCATTTGTGATAGATATACGTGCCCAAGGTATTTAATGATGTTTGGTGAAACACCCATGCATTTAAGGGAAAATAATTTTAAATATTGTTGGGCCTATGATTTATGGTAATATAAATTTCAATGTTTAATTGCAATTTTTTTTTTTGACTTTTGTACAATAAACAATTTAGGTACTGTCTTGGGTGATAACTCAATTTCCAATATATAATCCAGGTCCTGAAGCACAATCAGTTGAGAAACACTGCATTGGACGACATTCTTGATATTTGTTCATGCTTCTAAAAGAACTCACCACACTGTAATAATTTTTTGTTAGCTGAGGGACAACGAATCCTTTTAGCGCTTTTGGAGATATTGGTTTTTCTGTATAAAAGAAAGATACATTTTAGTTAAAGATCCACTGCTTTAATTATGGCCATTAAGGCAAATTCTATCAATGCTTTGATGCATGTAAGAGTTTATCTTGGATTGCTCACTCACCACATGGCTTGACCTCTCGGACATAGTTGCTAGGGAACCAGCCGGTCTTGCCATTAAGGGTTCCCTCCCACCATCCACCTTCCTCCTGGCGCGTGACGTGGATGAGCTCACCCTTGC